>NC_142096.1:25387268-26882268 GCF_054644295.1 Miniopterus natalensis
GATTAAAAAAACCTCTCTGGGCTACTTCTCAGACTAAGAAAACTTCACAGAACCTGTTCTCAATGCCTATTGTGCATCTCAATTTGAGGAGCTTCTGTATCTCAAGACAAAGTGGAGGTGCCCAGAGAGCCTGTGACTCAGCCTAGGACACCTTCCTGGAACACCAGTTCAGCTAACATTCAGAACCAATATAATTCCTGGGTCTCATACACCAGGCATAGTAAACTTTATTCCTTAAGTTATAATTTTACATTATCAAATTAAAAACCATACCATAAAATGTTGAGGTAAAACAGATGGTTACAGATCAATTTGAATATTTCATGGGGAGCTCTCGGACTCCCTCAAACACCGAAGGGCACTTCCCCAACATCAGAAGTACTTTGGAAAAATGATAAAAACGCAAATTCCGTCACTGGGACCAAGTTCCTCAAAACAAGACTCTAAATTACATTTCCCACGTCATCTGACAGTTTTACACTGTTTTACAGATGCCCAGACTCTCACAATGTCAAGCCCCTGAAGATGTTGTGAAATCTGCTTTTGATGTCCTTTTACTTGTATTTTCCTATCTAGCTCACATTCATTCTTCAACTTCCTTTCCTTATATCACTTCCACAAGGACTTCTTTGGATTTCCTCAATCCAATTAGTTGCTTGCTTTTTATACCATAGAAAAGTTTTATCACAATCTTTCTGTAAATTTATGTTAGGAAAAACTGGGACAGGCTTCAAATGGGGTGGGCAGGGGGATCAGTGGTATCCTTTATAGAACACACTTCTAGGTTGTCTGCTTTTTTATGGTGTGAGCTGTTTAAGACTCACAGTAATGCAAATTGTTCTCTTCATGAAATACAAAGTGGGCCTTGTGGAATGGAATTGACTATTGCCCCGTGGATAGATCATTTTCACGTAGATTTATAAATTTGTTTAGCATCTGTATTGCCTATATTTGCATAGCCGTGTGGGGTTTTTAAAATCTGCTCTGAACTGGTTGTAACATCTTACCGATCCCCTCATTAATGAGTGAACTTAATAAAATCTTTTACATGTGCTCATTTCATGTTTTTTGAGAGCCATGCTTTTACCTTTTAAAAGTCACATCCCTTAACATTCATATGACCTTAGTATTATAATTAGCATCTCTTCCACTGAATTGTCATTTCCTGAGGAGCGGGATAACATGATAAGTATTCAATAAATGTTAAATAAATACAAAGAATACATGTGTTATTTTTATGCTTTTGGATATGGTCTGAAATAAGGAGAGCAAGTAGCTCAGTTGTTTGTTACACTTTTATAAGTACAAATGTCTTTTGAGAATCTGTTGAAAGTGTGGAACTCTTACGAGAAAAGTACACATATGTATAGACAAACACAATACAAGGAATTTTAGTGACTTAATGGTATTTCCAGGTTCACCCAGGCCCCACACCACTCTCCTATTAAAAACAACTTTAAATGCTGTGAGTTTTGTTACCTTTGTAAAAGGAGCCACATTTTGTACCCCTCATGCTCAGTTTCATTTCTTCAGCTAAGAAAAACAGTTCAATAAAAAGAGAACAACAGCTTCTGTCTCACTTTTAAATCACTGTTATAATAGGGATGATGACAAACTATTCTTTAGTTTATAACAGAAACATTTCAAATATTATTCTCAGCCAGTTCCTCCAGCATAACTTAAGACCAAACGACCAGATATCATTCAAGGGCGTGGATAGACATGATACAAAGCAGAATACAGATCTCAGAAAAAGATACAAAGAGCTAAAGCCTTTGGAAAGGAATCAGATGTCCCAGTTTCAAAGGACTGGAGACATTTGCCTTCTGAAGGTGTCTTGGTTTTGTAACTATCCTGTAGGGCTTCTATGAATGCTGTTGTGGGCAATTACATAATCTGTTAAAAAGGAAAATAAAAACCCAGTCTCCCAGCTAACTTAGAATACAGGCTCTGTTCAGTATTATTAAGTCAACGTGATATTCTTATTTATAAAAATGAATATGTAGTGTCCTAGGAATGTTCTCAACCAATGCAACTGAACAGTAATCACAAGGCTTAATCACATTATTCTTTTCAAAGACAGTGCTAGGTCTTTTGGTATAGTGTACAGACAAGATTCACTCCTATTTTCCTGGAACAAAATCCTGCTAACTTTATACATTATGTATATGGTGCTATCTTTTCTTTCCTTTGATTAACGTAAAATGAATAAGTATGTGTTGAACTTCACCCTCAGCATGATACTACGACATCATTTTCTGTTTTTGAATTAACCTTAATTGTATCTGTGGAACTGGCCAAAATGATGCCCAGGAAACAAACACCATTTTAAAGCAGTTTAGAAGTAATATTGTCCTTGGAAAGTGGTTTAATGTACTCACCACTATGACTCAATCGCAGTTTTCTTTAGGAAAATCTATAGCTTCAGAGCTTATTAAATCATGTATGTTAGTAAAGCCTGTTTTCAGATTTCAATGCATTTTTCTTGAGTTTGACCTCTATCAAATCACTATTGAGTTCTGATCTAAATTGCTATGGTCTTTTCCATGACTCTCCTCAATGACAGAATACAGAATTAGAGATATTTGTTCCTCAGGGCTCTCTAACACCCACTGAGCCAGTGAAAGGATCGTTTCCTAGGTAGTTTGGTAAACTTTTATAACTGAAATATGTGAAAGTCAGTAGCACTTTTATTCATATTCATAACTGATCAGCCTATTAGAAATTTCATTTTTATTTTCCCCCCTAACCCCCACCAAATGCTGATGAGCTCAAGCAATATCAGCCAGGTATTTTTCCCAGCCTTAAAGAAGAGTGGGGAAAATGGTGCATGTTTTTTTTAGGAGCCTTGGATACCATAGCTATTTAGATACGCAATCAGTTGATCCCTGTGCATGGATCATAGGCCTGTTTTTAATCAAAGGCCTCATTAAACAGGTATTCTCGTGGTCGGTCATTCTTTGCTCTCCTGCCCACACCCATTACTCCTTTCACCCACCCTCATCCACTTTTGAGAAGCTGCCTTCGTGGTTAGCCTCTTTCCTCAACACCTAAATAATTGTTGCAGAAGTCATAGCGACATGGATCTTCTTAGCTAAGTAACCAGCTAACTAATTGTGTTAACTCTTTATGGGTGGTGTTCTAATAGCTGAGCATTTTATCATCATTTTTGCCCCTTTGATCTTCAAGTCTTCTCTTAGTTCTAATTGCTAGTTTGTGTAATTTTGTTATGTGGGGTTCCCAGTTGTTTTATTATTAACTCTGATCCGTGTTCCCTTTAATACTATTCCCTTAGCAATTTCCTCTAACCTCATGTTTTAAAGTGATATCTTATATTTAGGCGATTCTCAAAACTACAGTGTCATGGACTAAATCATGTCCCACCTCCCCCTAAATCATGTTAAAGTCCCAACTCCCAGAACCTGAGAATATTACCATATTTAGAGATAAGGTCTTTAAAGAGGTGATTAATTTAAAATGAGGCTGTTAGAGTGGAGGTCTAATCCAAAGGGCTGGTTCTTAGAAGAAGAAACACCGGGGGGGGGGGGGGGGGAATAGAAAAAAGGCCACGTTAGGACACAGGGAGAAGGCGGTTGTTGGCACACCAAGGAAAGAGGCCTCGAAGAAACCAACCTGCTACTATGGTCTAAATGTGTCCCCCAAATTCAGATGTTAAAGTCCTAATCTCCAAGGGGATGATACTAAGAGGTGGGTTGGGAAGTAATTAGGCCATGAAAGCAAAGTCCTTATGAATGGGATCGGTGCCCTTATAAAAGAGGCTCCAGAGAGCTTGTTTGCCCTTCCATCAGGTGAGGACAGATCTAGAAGCAGCAGTCTGCAGCCTGGAAGAGGGCTTGCACCAGAGCCCAGCCATACTGGCACCCTGATCTTGGACTTCCAAGCTCCGGGCTGTGAGAAATAAACTTCTGTTGTTTAGAAGTCACCCAGAGTGTGGTACTTGGTTACACCAGTCTGAATGGACTAAGATATCTGCTAATACCTCGATCTTGCACTTCTACTTTCCAGAACAGTGAGAAAATTAATTCCTAGTGTGTAGTATTTTGTTAAGGGAACTCTAGAAAACTAATACATACAGCTTTCCATTTCTAGAAATCTTCTGAATATCTTTGATACCTTCAAGTGCCATTCCAAATGATTTCTATATTTTTGATATTTTTATCATTATCTGCTTCCCAACTGGGCTTGAAATTTCTGAGCAACTCTTCTGGAACCAACTGGGAAACGGCAGTATAGCCACACGTCAGAGATATTGTGGGTTTGGTTCCAGACCCCTGCAATAAAGCAAATATGGCAATAAAGCAAGTCACACAATTTTTTTCGTTTCCTACTGCATATAAAAGTTCTGTTTACACTATATTGTAGTCTATTAAATGTGCAATAACACTATGTCTAAAAAATGTACATACCTTAACTTAAAAATACTTTATTGCTAAAAAAAAGCCATCATATGAGCCTGTTAGAAAAATGGCACCAATAAACTTGTTCAATGCAGGGTTGCACAAACCTTCAATTTATAAAAAAAAAAAAAAATACATCTATGAAACACATAAAGGGAAGCACAATAAAACAAGGTATGCCTGTACAATTTTGACACTACCCACCAATAATTAAGTGTCAGACTCCACAGATTAAAGGGCATGGTCCCTAGCAAGACTACCTTTTACTTCAAATACCAGCTAGACTAGAGCTCCACAGGCCACCCACTCTTCTGTCAATTACAGCTTTTATTACAAATGATACAAATCAGGACCGGCCAAATGAAGAGACTCATAGGGCACAGTCTGGGAGGGTCTCCTGTGGAATCAGCACTCCTGACTCTGGCAGTGCATTCATCAGCCAGGAAACACCATTAGGCTTCAGCATGTAGAGTTTTTAGTGGGGCTTCATTATGCAGGCATGATTGATTCGATCATTGGCCATGCTTCAGTGCCAACTCTCTAATCACAAGATTGGTTTTTCTGCCGACCAGCCCAAACCCTGAGCCATCTCATCTCTTAGCATAAATTCAGGTGTGATCCCAGAGGTTGACGAATAAGAAAGTTACTCCTATCGATACTGTTGTAATTAGTGAATTTTTAATAATGGGAAGGGAGCAAAGGGAAGGCCAGGCACTATCGGCATGTTCCCTGCAAAGCCATGGGTGAAGGGTATTGGACAAAGGGAAGAAAGACACATGCCCAGTAAAGTTGGGGGCACAGGAAAGATACTTGCCTGTCAATCATACCTGGGGAGTGGGGTGGTTGTTCAAAATGGGAGTGGCCAGTGCAAGCCTGAGAAGATTTGGGATATTTAACCCCTTAAACAAAGAAGTTTGCTCTCTTCTGCCTTTGGTCCTCTTGGCACTCTGTGCATGACTCCTGGTCCCCTTGCATTCACCCATGTGGCCCTCGGCCATGTGGACCCCGCACTCACTGGACTCATGGACTGCAGCGAGCCTCGTGCTGTACTGGGCCTGTCCCCAACATGGAAGGGAAACTCTGGGCACTGGCTTTGCTTTTAGCTTTACTGAAACCCCAGCTGTACTTCTTCTATGACTGGACTAAGGGAAATGGGGCTTTAGAAACAGAAGAATTTAATTCCATGCAGATAAAAATCACTCGTTCTCCCTTGCGAGTCTTAGAAAATTCTTTTTATCGGCATATTGTAAGAACTCTACCCCCAGCAGCACCCAGTGTGGAAGAGGGACCCCCGCCCTCCCACTTTCTCTGATATCACTGTTACTTGGAAAAGTCTAAGGATTTAAAGTTTCCGTTCTAGGAACCAGGGATAAATGCCAGTCAAATTTTTTATTATATAACAACCTTTGGCTTTATTCCTATTTTGTGAAACCATACCCAATTATCCAATACTTCATAGCCAAGTTTCTTAGATAATCCAATAATTCTGAGACAGTGTTTCTTATTTCCAAGCTAGTTCAAACTCTATTACACCTTGCTTAGGCTATTGCAGTAAGTTCCAAAGTGATTATTTCTCTTTAATTTCACCACTGTCCCTATTCTAAATACAATAGTAAAAATAATGTGCATTGAAAATTTTTAATTATTTTACTACCCTTCTAAAAACTCTGCCTTTAAAAAAAATCTATTATTTAATAAAAGCTCTCTTTTATCTGACCCTACCACATAGTTTCAGTCTCAACTTGAAAATGATCTACTAACTATTTTCTACAGACACACCAGTCTTTCCTATGGACAACATAGTATAGTGTTTACTAGGCTGACTTTGGAACTGGACAGATCTTGATTCAACAAGAAACACTGAATTTATTTACCAGCTGTTCACCTTACCCAGTTAACTTTACCTCTCTATGCCTTGGTTTTTCTATTTTATTAAATGGATATAATTCTTACTTCACAGGAACACTTTGGGGTGAAATGACATAAAGTATTTATTAGAATGCCTGGCACATGGTAAAATGCCAACAACAGGCAGCAACTTTTGTCTTATGTTATCCTCTGGAACGCTTCCTCTCTTCCCGCATGGAGGCCCCCTACTCATCCTACTAGATCCGACTCAAAGATTTCCTTCTTCCTTTCTGAAGGTCTTCCTAATTTTCCCCCAACCAGATGTGGATTTTGTCTTTCAAATTGCAAAGCACTCTCAGTTCCTTTCAGGTAGTTTTCACGATGTCTTTATGTAATAATGTCCTTATGTTGGCCTCTCACAACATTGGATCATTCGGCCATTGAGGGCAAAGCCCTTCCAATGCATCTTGAATTTCTCATAGCACCCAGCACAGTCCTCACACTCAGGAGTCACTGTTGGATTAAGTCACCTGTAATTCAAAGTTTGTGAAAGATATTTCATACAAAATATATTAACTTAAATGTTAGAACTAAAAATCCAGGAATATCTTATTCTTTTGTGGTAATATCTTACTTTCCGTTTTTTCCCTTAATAGTATAGGTGGTAAGTCACAAATTGTAAGTCTTTTGCTTTAAATACATACATACCCACAAACAAAAGAGCTATTTGTTTTTTAAAAATCTACTAGATACATGGCTTTATTTCTCATTTTCAAAATAATTAGTTAATTTGAAGTAGAGTATGTGCATTTATAGATTAAAAAAAAAAGATTTTGAGAAGTTAACTAAACTTTAGGTTGCTCAATAAGTGAGTGGCAGAGCCAGATCTCAAATACAGGTCCATCTAACCCTAAAACCTGTCCCACTTCCAACATTCATTATATTGCCTCTTGGCGAAATTCCTACCTACTTCTGTACAACACATGTAAAGGAAACAGCCTTTAGGCTAAAGGCTCAGTTAAACCTCTAAAAACAAACCAGTCAGGGGAGTGAGTGACAAAATAAAAACAGAAATGTGGTAATGCTTCCCAGGGCTCACAGTGATATTGTGCGGACATGAAGTGATTAAATACCGGCATCCTATAAGAAAGGCTGAATTCAGTCAGGGAACACAGGACTAATGTCTTGGGCATAGCTTTGGCTGAGGGCCATGTTGCAGAAACTCTAAAACAATGAATATATTGATTGAAAACCATCTCTGAGTTGGAACCCCTGAGTTGAGTTAGAGCATGTAGGAAGGAGACTGGCCTTCTTAGGATGGTGGTTTGGTAAATATTATTAGAATTGATAATATTTCAAGCAAGGTGAAGCTTGTGAATTGCTGGGCAACTTATTACAACTATGTCTATATCTGGTTATAAGCATGTTGGTTTATCTAAGGAAACATCCAAAATTATTTTTGAGCAGCATTAGAAAACCAGTGGGATATGACATGTCTACTTCACAATAAAGCCAGTTAGAAATCTTATTTATGGTTATATGTGTATGAATGAACAACAGAGCAATGAAGTAAAGATACATTGTGGTTGGCACATTCAGACAGTGAAAGGTAACCCTTGTCTATGAGCCTTATGGACTCTGGGGGGCACCATGAGGTAGGCTCAACTGACTAAGTGCCAGTAAGAGTCTATCCTAGTACTGCACATGTGTGACTTCCTAAGCAACTGAGACTGAACTCCTTCTGAGATAGCAACAGTCACCCAGCAGACATTTAGGCTTTCCCTGACACAGCAAATAAAACTCACATCCAACTCTGGTGGTTCTAATTCCAATCCAAGTAAACCCAAAGGTATTTTCTCCTGGGGTTACATGAGATGTGCAGAGGTTCTCATGCAAAAGACAAACCCATTAGCAAATGCCTCTTCTACTTAACTCAAAATGAAAAGTTTGCATAGTTAGACAAGTAGTACAGACTGTACCTCTTGACTGTATGTCAAGCTGTCCAGAGAATGTGTATTCAACTAATTCTTTCTAGTGAGCAAACAGAAATGTGTTTATATAAGGCACTATGCAGGTGAAGCTAAAACAAACCATTCTTATTTCGCTTCACAAATATTATCTTTGTCTTGCAATATTTTCTTGCAACATTATTATATACACACTACTTGAATGACACAACTTAAATGTATGTACTGAAAACATTCTGTAAGCCTTGAGTTACCTTATACTACCCTTATGCCATTCAACTTATTCTTTGCTGTGCAGTTACAGGCCTTTATGCTGTCTAAATTCCTTCTTAAATTCCTTGGTTAACTCTTTATTGACTATGGGGAAATCTCCTTACCTTTTAAAGTGTATTTATTTTTAGAGAGACATAAAATTCTAGTTGGATTTCCCATTTTAAGAATGTGACATACAGACAGTTTTGCTATTTGAGTATCTCTTAAAGATTACTCCTAGAACCAAGAGAATGAGAGACAAACACACACACAACATACACAAAATTAGTCTCTAGAGAGTTGGGGAAAATGTATAAATAAAATTGATTCCTCACTTTATGTTCAAAAGTTAGCCCATTAATTCAAAAGCTGAAAAATTGAGTAATTCAAGTTTATCTTCTTAATGTTATAAAGCTAAACACTACAAGAACCAAGAAAATAATATAATCAAATGTTATATGTGGTGTGAAAAAAAAAAAGAAAAGAAATAGAACTGAAAAGAAGTATGGTACATTAATTTCTTTTTTTTAAATATTTTAAAAATGTTTTTATTGATTTTTAAGAGAGAGAGGAAGAGATAGAAACATCAGTGAGAGAGAACATCGATTGGCTGTCTCCTGCATGCCCCCTAGTGGGGACTGAGCCCAAAACCCAGGCACGTACCCTGACTGGGAATGGAACCGATGACCTCTTGGTGCATGGGTCGATGCTCAACCACTGAGCAACACTGATTGGTCCAGTACATTAATTTCTCCTTTTTTTTAATCCTTACCTGAGGATATTTTTTCAAGTGAGGATATTTTTTCCACTGCTTGTCAGAGAGAGTGGGAGGGAGAGAGAGAGAGAAACATCAATGTGAAAGAGGCACATCAATTGGTTGCCTTCCACATGTGCCCTGACCAGGGCCAGGATAGAGCCTGCAACTGAGGTATGTGCCCTTAGTCAGAACTGAACCCAAGACCCTTCAGTCCAAGGGCCTATGCTCTAACCGCTAAGCAAAACTGGCCAGGGCCCAGGACGTTAATTTCTTATGGTCCCATAGTGGAGAACCACTTGATATTCTCCAAATAAATAGAACATTAAGCATATTATATTAAATTATAGTTACAGAAGTAACTGCTAAGAGTTCTAAAACAGAAAGCAGACCTTCCAAATTATAATAGGTCATCATACAAATTCACAAAGCATAAATAAAGAACATTTATTAAGTCACTAAAAGAAAATGACTAAAAAGAGTGAAACATTTTTTAAAAGATGGAAAAAGTGTTTCAGGAGATGAAGTGGCCACAATTTTAGAACCTGACAAGTAGATTCAGAGTGAAAATATTGAACAATATATGTTTGTAATAATAATGAGCACAATCTCTACAGATTATATAAATCATCACTAAGCGCCAATTATCTAAAATCTAAACTCATGAAGCAAACAGTGGGACAGAGAAAGGGAGAGAGAGAACATACTGAGATATTAAGAGCAGGAGAATTTTGCTTCTTGCTTTATGACAAGTCAAGTGAGGAAGAAATATAGAGAAGACTTAAGTAACAAATAACTTACATTTTAAAATTAAAAATTATGTGCATATGAATAATTATATAAATTAAAAATAGAGCATGTGCTTTCTTTTCAGGTTTTGAAGGAACATTAACACACACTGATCAAGTATTAGGCCTCAAAGGAAATCTCAGTAAGTTCCAAGATATAGGACATAGACAATATTCTCTGATTATATTTCCATTATGCTGGATAATATAAATAGGAAGGGGAAAAATATTAAATTACTCATCAAAATTGAAATTGCAAATTATATAGAAAATAACTATAATGAAAGCAAATCAGAGCTGCCTGTGGTCTGTCAACACTGCTTTAAGAAAAGCCTTAAATAATTACCTTAATAAGTAAGAAAGATTAAAAATGAATAGATCAGGCATTCAATTAAAGTGGTTTGAAACATGATTAAAAAAATAAAAGCAAAGGAGTATTAAGAAGACATTTAAAAGTAAAAACAGAGATTAATTCTCTTGTCTATTAGGTTAATCTAGTTTTATTACCCCACCCCCATGAATTTGGAAATAATCCATTCTATTTCTGTCCTTTTAGTGATTTCCCTTGAAGTCCTCATCAGTCTAAAATGATCTAACATGAAGGATTTGAGAACACACGACAGTAATTATCAACACTTCCCCTCCTTCCTTTTGCTCTGTTCTACTTTTAAACATTTATACCATAAAGTATAAATCAATTTGCTCTTAACTGCCAGTTCTTGGGGTGCCAATTCTCCCTTGTTGTATATGCTGATTTAACCTCACGGTTTCTCTTGTGGTTGTGAATGGGGGTTGTGAACTCATGTTCTGCAGGGGCTGCTTGTGTGCCCTGGGTCCTGACTGTCTTCTCAGAAGGTAGTCTCGTTGCCAGCACCTCTGGGGTTTGCTTGTCTCAGATTTTATGTTAATACTTGGCCTTAGGGTTCTAGCAGGATACACAGAGGCTGGGTACGTTTGAACCACTCTGTCACATGTGGAGCTGGCTGAGTTTCAGTTTCACGCTGGTGCCTTTTTCCTTTGTCACTCATGGTCCCAGGTGGATGGCAAGATTCCTTTGCTGCCATCCAGGGCTGATGTATGGATTATTTTCTGTGTTTTTTTTGAAACAAAACCAAAGAAAGCTTCTGAGGCCCTACCTATATGCAGAGTGCTCTGCACCAATTCCCTTTCCAAGACTGGCCTGTCTGCCGTGATAGAACTCTAACTGCAGGCCAGAAAATGCATCTCCTTCCAGTACTGTTGGAGACTGCACGAGAATCTCTCTCTCCTCTCTCACATACGTACACACACGCACACACACGCACACACTCATACACTCTGGATGGTAGTCCTTTGTCTGATTTTTAAAAAGCCTCAGTGTGCTGATATTTTCTCAAAAGTTTTTTTTAACAGTTAGACCAATTACTCCATTATTTTTTCCAACTTTGGGATTCAAGTTTTCTGTCTGTTGCATGTGTTGTCTCTCCTTGAAGAAGGTACATGGCTAATAGCTGTGTTAAAATGTGAGCCCATATTTGGTGGAATGATTTTTGGTGGAACTCCCATGAACCCTGAGTTGTTGACTCATTTCTACATACTTTTTGCATCTTCCCGGGCCCTGCGATCCAAACCCGCTGTTATGTTGCTTTGTCCATTTGAGTCTCCAGACCATGGGATGGTATACGTTCAGACCTCACTCCTGCATCTATTACTGACTGGGCTTTTTCATTTCCCCCTCTCAGCAGTCCCTGAAAATAGAAATTCCTTAGATAGTGGGCAGAATTTTCTAGTCCCAGTTTCATGGAAGCTGCATTCCCACAAGCCTGCCAGCTTTGTTCAGGGCACTCTGGTTGTGATTTTTCCTGTCCCCTTTCACACAGCCCTGACACTTTCTCTCCTGTCTCAGCTGAGGTCCGAAAACTCCACCCTCAAGGGCCTTTCTCCAGATCCAGTGCCCCCACAGCTATAGCTTTAGATTGGCATCCACTCTTCTTTTCTGCATTATGGAGATTTTTCTTTCCTTCTTTTAAACTTGACTATATACTTAAAATTACTTTCTTATTATGTTTGATCCAACATTTCCATTAGTTTGGAGGGGGGGTGTGAACTGTGTGATTTCTACCTTCCACAATGCCTACAAATAAAGACATGAAGATTTGTCAAGATCTGGAGTGATAACACCCAATCTTGCTGAAGAAAGGAGTTTTAGTATGTTTTCCTGAAATCTAATTTTTTCATCACAAAAACCAGGAAAAAAATCAAGAGGAAGGAACAAAGGAAAAAATATTACGAACTGAGGCAGCGACTTCTTGCCTAAATTATGATGCATGGTAGAATATGAAATCATTTATGAATGTAGTCTGTGAAAATTTATTTAGCACCTACTATGTGTCAGGCAGGTCCTGTGAGTTTTTTTTTAATCTTTATTGTTGAAAGTATTACAGGTGTCCCCTTTTTCCCCCCACTGATCCCCTCCACCCCGAATCCACCCCACCCCCAGGCCTTCCCCACACCAATGTCTTTATCCATAGGTTATTCATATAAGCATATAAGTTCTTTGATTGATCTCTCCTCCCCCACTCCCCCACCCCCGCCTTCCCTCTGAGATCCCTCAGTCTGTTCCATGCTTTTATGTCTCTGGATCTATTTTGTTCATCAGTTTATTTTGTTTATTATATTCCACATATAAGTGAGATCATGTGGTTCTTGCCTTTCTCTGACTGGCTTATTTTACTTAGCATAATACCCTCCAGGTCCCTCCATGCTGTGCCAAAGGGTAAGAGACCCTTCTTCTTTACAGCTGCGTAATATTCCAGGTCCTGTTTTAATCTCAGTAGGCCTGGGATATTTAAGTAACTTGATAAATATCTTACATCCAATAACTATTGGTGCTCATATTCAACACCAGGCATAATTAAGCTGCACTTTCTCCACTTTAATGTTAATTCTCAAGCCTGGGTGTTCACAGACATATTCCAAGAATCCAATAACGTATAAATTATAAACACCAACTGCAATTATAACTTACAATTGAAAGCCATTGGAATACATCTATTCTTAAATCAATGTTTTTGTAACTGGAGTCTGAAAAGCCCTGATAGCAAGAGAAAATGTCCCAGGACACTATGAGGGATGGGAGAGAAATATTTTTCCTTAAAACAAGCCCATACTTGACTCAAGTTTCCGAAACACCCCACGCCTCTCAGTGTGGCAAGCCTTGTGGGCTTTTTGTCTTATTTCCCTGAGAATTTTTTTTGTTTGTTAATCCTAATCTTATTTGTGGTGCAGTAGGTTGAAAATGGATTTTCTCACATCCCTTTTCAGGTAGGTGGGGACATCAGTTCTGCCAGTGACCGGCTGGCTTATTTCTCAAAACTCTCAAACTCTCAGAAAGGTCCTGCGCTGAGGGGGGGCGGTCTAACTCAGGGGCCATGAGACCCAGGGAGCAGCAGCCAGAGCCTTCTGGCCTCAGCTGCATCCTCACGGCTCATGTTCTTGTCCTTCAGAAAGTTCAACCCTGTGCTACCCTCCCTTTCCCATTAAGATCCAGCATATAAATTTCTCCAGGCCTAGAGACAAGATCAAGTGTGTCAATACTTAAGTATTTAATCTAATCTTGTATCTTAAACTAAGTTTGTCTTTTGTAGCCTTTCTTTCTGTGTCTGGCTTCCTTTTCTTGCTATTGCCATAATTCATCGCTTGCCTCCCACCACTCCCCCACTTTTTTTAACCATAAAGATATTGATAAGATTGGGGGAGGCAATAACAAAGGAAATAACAAAAAAACAACTGAAGCTGTTGGCTTATTTATGTGGGAGAACTGAGGCTGGAAGGAATCCTGTCATTTGAATGCTCTCAAATACCCCTACGGTCTCAGGGGAGTTAACATATTAAAAAAAAAAGAAAGAAAGAAAGCTTTGTTTTGTGTGTGTGTGGTTGTTGTTTTTGAGGATTTATAGATTTTTAGACAGAGATCAAATTTCTATGATTTTCAAGATGTTTCTGACTTACATTTGCAATCCTCTTGTTACTTTCACTGTCTTCCTGGGCTTACTATTTCCCATATTAACAGTGAGAGACATAATAAAGCCACCAGGAAAGACAAGTAATTTTCCAAGTACTTATGATCTTTATGTTTGGCACATGGAAGATAAAGAACCAACATATAATAAAGGGGAGACTGAGAGAAACAAAATATTAATATCATCTCAAAGAGGAAGTCTTTTGAAGCTTCTCCAGAATGTAGATCAGTGAGTGCCCCATAGTCCCCATTGGCCGAGGACAGTGCTGGGCTCTGGGATCTGGAGATGATTCAGATGGAGGCCACGTGCTAAGAGAAGTCTTGTTTGCCTCTTTATTACATGAGAAAACATCGGTTTGCCTCTCAAGGATTCAACCCATACTCAGCACAATGAGAAGTGAACGTTTGGAACAGAATCAGCCTTTAAACCCCAGTGTATATGTGTGTGGTGGGGGTATGGGCACTGCATTAGTTTTGTACGAGTTTCTGCTTCATCATTTTACGGCCCTCCTTCCATCTGACATGTCTGGCTTCTTGGAAAGTCTGCCTGATTTAAAACCTAGTTCTATGTGAATGGTGTTTAGACAGGAATAGCCAATTTCAAAATAACAGCTTTAGTACAAATAGAGCAATAGGGACAGGTAATATTTTATCACAGCTTCTAGTTCACACTCAGTTCATAAAACTACTTGCAGTGAGAGCCAGCTTCTTAAGTCATTCAGACTCAATAGAGCTACTCACCGGGGATCTTGAAAGAGTAGGGTTGACTTAATTAGGCAATGGAAAACCTAGCTGGGAATAATGGGGTTCCTATGTGCACTTGGATGACTTTGATAGGCAGCCCTTACCAGAGAACAGGAGCTCCAATGTAAGCTAACAGGGCTGGGAGCCCTGGTCGTACAAACCAAGCACACTCACTGCTTTTCTAACCTGGGACTTTGTAACTTTCAATCAGTCAGTGGTTTAATGAGTTCTGAGTATGTTTTTGGCATTGAGTTAGAAGCCGATGCTGATTACAAAAGAACTATAAGATTTGATTCTTGCTATTAATGATCTTATGTAATTGCAATAATATGCAAGAAATATAAGCATTTTAAAGCATAAATATAAGGATCTTCCTGGGTGCCCCATGAGTGTTAAGATCTGTTGAAGTGTTCTGGGAGCTGCTTGAAGATTGAAATCATTTACATTTTCTTCCATGGCTAGGAATACAACTGAGCCGAATCTACTAGAAGTTTGGGGGTCACAAGGAAGTACTTATTTTACCCTCTCTCCTTTAGACAAAACAGGGCTCCCCAGATTCACTGCATATTTATCTCCAAGTCATAAATACTCCCAGGTTAGTTATAAAAACTGCTGTCAAAACTGATTGTTCCTCTAACTAAAGAGGGTAAAATATAGGATACTTCACATACATAGACATAGTGTGAAGCTGATCTCTGGGGGGGAAAAATACTTAATGGCTAGTTTGTGGATTTGCTAGAAATGTTTCTATGTCATTTGTAGGTAATATTAACTCATGATATACATGGAATTTGGAATTTTCAGGACTTTTATGCTAACATTTTCTTTAATATTGTTGCCATTATGTTATCCCTTGGTTGTAGCTCAGAAAAATCTAGACTTTGGAAATGTGAGCGGCATTTTTCCCGCCGAAACCCCAGTATCACTTACAGCCCTTTTATGGAAGGAATCTCTGGGGGGCAGAGCACTGTGCACGGAGCTCGTGCTGCCTCTTCCTCTTCCTCTTCCCGCCCCTCCTGAGTGCAGCTGGGCACACTTGCTCAAGAAGAAACCTCTTCAACTGGCCTTTCTACGGCCTCCAGAGCCACCCACAAAGCCTCTGCAGGCCCTTTCACCCTCATTCCCATGTGTGATGAATTTTCTTATCAGAATGTATTTCCTTAAACAATACCATTTTTATTACCCTGTTGTCTTTTAACACCCTCCCCTTTGAAGCCCATGTAATTGGACTATAATCTCTCTCCCTCTTTCCTGTTTCCGAAGGTATCTGTCAATGTCTTTCTCCCCATTCAAATACTTCGGTCACCCTGTCTCCACGTGGATGTCCCATCCAGGACCCTCGGTCGTTGTCCATTTCACTTCATCACTTAGCCAAACATTCCCATAGCCACACGTGGGCTTGTAACAGCTCCACAGCAAAACCTTACTTACAGCTTCTTGGTTTATCTGCCCCCACGACTGACTTTCTGTAAGGATATGCAGACCTTTATCTAAAAAGCCCTCATTTCTCCCTCATCCCTCTCATGGTTAGGGCGCTGGCCCTTAACTGGGTCCTTTGCCAGGAAAGAACCCATTGTCCATCACGTCAACAAACTTTTTTTCAATACTGTATTGCCCTTGGTATTCAGGTTTTTCATCACTCATGTTTAATTTAAAATTGGATTTCTGCGAGTATGATTTATCATTTCATTCTTCTACGCAGGCCGGAAGTCACTAGATGGTAGGGCTTCAATATAAGTCTGTTGACACTATTCTAGTTATTGATATAAAAACAGGTATTATAATGTTTTAAGTACTCTCTTAGTACACTACAAGTTGCTGAACTGTATAGATCATCACACAAAGGTGACACTGAACTTAAAAATGCAGTGTATGCCCATTCATTTGTTTGCTCAACAAATATTTATTTAAAGTCTGGTATGCCATAGGCACTTTGTTGAATGGTGGGAATTCACTGTTGGATAAAACCAGACACTGTTTCTCACTGCCTGCCTATCTGAAGCTTGCAATCTGATAGAGAAGAAAGGTCAACATTGCTAGGAAGGTATGAAACATGGTGACAGTCTTATCAGAGAGGTTCTATGAGGAAATGACATTTGAGCTTAGATCTGAAGGATGACAGGACTGCAGAGGACAGGGGTTGTTGAGGAAATTGCCATTTGTCATGTGCTTCCAATATTACACTGATGAAATCATGCAATATTTCAACTTTTGGTTTAATAGAATTGTGGAAATATTATTTATGTCTGAGGAGTATTACCTGTAAAAGTTATGGATGCATTGAGAATGAAATTGAAAACTTGTTACTATTTAATTAAATATATAGAAAATTAAATATTACCCCATTTCTGTAAGCCACCTAAATTGGTAAGGGCTTGTCAAAACCTAAGATTATCTAATTGTCACTACAACATGGGCTGCCAAAACTTTAACTCTGGGGCAAGTGCCTGGAGGCTGGGGCCAGTAGCTGGCTGTCAGGATCCCATTAGCTCAGCTCAAGTGTAAACACAGACAGCATTCCAGGGTAAAAACTTAAAATAATGGCCAGAAAAAGGAACATGTATCCAGAACATGCCTGTGAAGGAGCCACCACAAGAGTGATTCCCAAAGTAAGTCTAGAGCTCTGCTCTCTGCTTCCCAGCCCATTCAGCAGCCTTGCTCAGGGAAGGCTTCCTCATCTGTGTCACCACTGAGCAGTGGCCACGGGCCTTCTCCAGCTGTTCCCTCTCCATGGCTGGTGAAAACTACGAGCCTCTTCTTAAAATAAGTTGCTAGATGCCCCCAAATAAAATACCTAGGACTACAAAGAAAAGTAAATTACACATAAAAACACATTTGTTATATGGTAACCTACAGGCTTTTTATTAACATATTAGATAACCAGAGGTGATGATAGGTCCCATGATTCCAGCGTATATTTCAAAAGACCTACAACACTCTGTTAATAATAATGGTAATGACCATGATAAAGCAAGCCATTGCTAATCGTCTGATGGTTTGTTGCCTACATTCAAGTTCATGAAACTTCTTAATCTTCTCAGTGGGCTTTCAGTTTCCCATGTTACCAATGCCTTGGACTCCGGTAAAGGGCCAATGCCCTAACCATGGCTAAGTTTGACCCTTCGAATCTGCGTGTGATCAGAATGACAAACGTTCATATATTAAGGGAGAAGATGCCCAAGTCTGCAAAATCAGCTAATTAACAGTCACATGGTACCTGTGTCTGTTGGATCAGTGTTGAGAACTGAATCTACTTTTCTTTTATTTCCAAATGAACAAATGGTAAGCGAATGTTGAAAGGCCAGTAGATGCTGCTGACATGTTCTGTAAGGAATTAGAAATCATAATAAAGTTGGCCGCCCAAATACTCAGAAAACACTCACTTGGAATTAATATGCTCTGTGACTTGGACCATGAGAACAATACCTAGAACTTAGCAACAGCTTGTCAAATGGTAAACGACAGAAACCTAATAATGAAAGTTATTAATAAGATAACTTAAGTAGAAAACTAGTAAATAAACAGCCTAATGAGAAAAAGAATAAAATCTGATTTTATTTATTTCAATCCAGTGATCTCATTATTCAAGAACTTGAAAGTAAATAGAAAGAATAGGTGGCCACCACAATGCAAAAATCCCTGCCATTATAATCACAGGAACTTTTAAAGTAGTTCTTTAATGACAGTTATATTTTCAAGACCCAAGAAACAGCCTGAAAAAATATGTACTTGCGTGTACAATTTTTCATAAAAGGACCATTTCAAAGTTGTATTAAAAACTGGTTATAATATTTCAAATAACTGGAGGCTATCCAAAGAACCTTTTAGCTAATTGTTTAGCTCATAAAAAGATTTTTGAAGTAAACTCATGTTAAGAAAGTATCCAGCTGATTGGCAAACAGGTAAAGTATTAATATATTTACTTGTATCTCAAGAAAGAAAAGGAATTATTTCAAAGTCTGGATATTTGTTTTCATGGGAATCTGAAGGCTACATACAATCTCTTGATTCCAAAATGTGCTGCTGTATAAAAATGCTTCTGATATTTTCTTTTCTGAAAGGAGACGCCCATATGATGCTGAAGTCATCTGTAATCACTTCCAAGATAGAAAACATAAACACATTTGATTACTGCATTACAGATCCTGTTTTAATGGGAACAACATGAGATGACTTATTAACAGCTACTTCCCTTTTGGTGACAGGACACCAAACACCATTTCTGATTCTTCAAATCCAATCTCTCCCGTACAATACTTGCCTTTGGTCAAAAAAAAAAACACATCACCAGTCCCTAACCATATCACACCTGCATCTGGTTCATTTGCTAAAGAACTTTTTCCTCAGCAACTCTAATAGAAAAAGACCCATAGTTGCTGCTATTCTCTTGCTTATTTCCCCCATTAACCAAGAAAATTAGGCAAATGTTTCTTTTATCAGCATAGATATTATTGAGAAGAATACAGTATTAAATAAGGGATAAAGGAAAGTAATATTTTGTTTATAAAATTTGTTCTATATTAGTCACTAGTCAAATGACAAAGTCAACAGTAGGAAAAATTAATAGATTTGTAGATGTAAGTTGCTGTTTTTTAAATCAGAAGTATCAAAATAGTTTTATAATATAATGAGCTCTGTGCCTTAATAATACTGTTCTGTGAAGGAAAGTATCATCTAAGCTTAATAGCCTGGTGGGAATTCACAACTTAGAAAATCAAACTGCTTATTTTACTGGTTAACTGTCAAGAAGGTTAATGTGTTTTCTTTAAAGAGCCTTCCCGTTAGAAAGCAATGCGGCCCATACACTACATGAATGTCTTTGTTTCTTTCTGAGGCAGTGCAGCCATTTGCTGTAGGTCATTCAGGATGATCTCAGAGCAGCATCACACATTGCCCTTAAGTTCTACTCTCTAGAACTTCATATTCTGCAATATGATTTGGAGCATTAAAACAGATTTGGCAATATTGAATGGTTTGTATTTCTTTCTGAAAGTGCATGAATCATTACAACGAAAAGATATGTACAGACTGTGAGTGCAATTGGAAATCTATGGGTAGTGTGCTTTCGATTATTGTAATTGTAAAGGGTGTTTAAAATGTTTTCTTTTCTGGAACACAAAGAAGGGAAATACCATGGAATTTCGATTTGCAGTCTGTCTACAAATACTATATATCTTAACTGTTAGTGGCAGAAATGTCTGCCTATTCCTAAGTATTTATTTTTCTTTGAAAACACTGTGTGTGCAAAAGAATCTGGATTGGGTTTTGCAAGTGAAAAAATAAATGGAACGAGAAAAACAGCTTGCAGTGATGAATATTGCAGCACGTAAATTCAATTCCTAATGAGGTAATTTGGCGAGTCTCTTCTTTTTCAACATATAAGCTTACATGGAGTAAGCTTCATGGAGTAGGCTTCATTCCTGTGGACATTTGGCACATCCAACAGTTTGTTCATTTTATTTTACCTTCTGATATCTGAGTTGATAGATATGAGCACTTGGACTTGGGTTTCTCTTATATGAATGTCTAGTCATAGGTACAGTTAGGTGATGGCAGCTGCTGGTGAAATATGGCTGCAGACAGGAAGGTGTTTTGTTTTGTTTTTAAATAGAAATATACCCTGATTTGGAGTTCTTGATAACAATAGTTCCTCATTTTCTATTGTACATAATTATGCTTCTTAATTTGGGTTTTTTGTTGTTGTTTTTTCATAAAGACATTCAGCTCTTCCAATTTTCTTTTCCTGGATCACGTTCTGAATGATGGCTCTCTGTGCATCAGTGATACAATGGGATGATTCAGGCTGCACTTTTTCTTGGAGGACAATAGCCTTCACTACTGATTTATTTGATAGACAATCGCATTTCCAGGTCTAAAATAAATCCAAATCATCAAAGGGTAAAATTTAGATCTATCAAATGATTTTATTCATAAATCTTCTTTGATATGAACTCTTAAGGACTTGAGAATATAAAGTTTCAACTGCTCTGTAACTAAAAAGGAAATGTCAAAACTCTTTTAGTTCTTCCAAA
Source organism: Miniopterus natalensis (assembly GCF_054644295.1). Classification (NCBI taxonomy): domain Eukaryota; kingdom Metazoa; phylum Chordata; class Mammalia; order Chiroptera; family Miniopteridae; genus Miniopterus; species Miniopterus natalensis. Next base: position 25,408,072 of record NC_142096.1, read on the forward strand.
TCCAGGTGGAGGCATTTTATAAAAACTTTGTAAATGTCTCTGAACTATTTCATCCATGCCAGTTTTGTTTTATTTGGGGAAAAATAAGTATCCGAAGCCTATACTCTCTAGCGTGAAATACAACTACTCTCCTAATTGTCTGTTAGACGCTCACAGAGCCGCATTCCATTGGTTTGTTGAGATCAGTCAATTAGAACACTGGATAGCAGATTCTGTGTTCAAAGTTTGATCACTCATAGACCTTCGTGATTCCATCATTGTGCTCTGTGGTCTCAGACTGTCCTATAACTCAGGCAAGTTATATGGCAGATGTGTTAGGAGAGAGGGCTAAACATTTTAGATATTTCGGAGGGGTGGTAGCACCACCACGAGGGGAAATCAGTGTAGTATGTGAACATTGATAGTATGTGGAGGCTGATACATGTGCACATATTTATTGACATATACATTTTGCCATTCAAAAATTATTTTAATCAGTTTTATACTAAACTTAAAGATATAATAACTATAATATATAAAAAAGCAACATTTATTATTTCCATCTTCCCATTACAAAAATATGTTAAGAAAACTATTGCAATTATATATAAAACTTAATTGCAAACTTCCTGTGAGCAAAGACAAACCATGGAACTCACATCGTTGCATGGGTTTCATTATATAAGAAAAGCAAGAGTGACTTAAATTAATGTTTCTTTAAGTCGCACCATGAACTCAATAGTTTGAAGAAATTCTAGGCAGAAAAGCTTAATATATATGAGAATATGTCCATAAATGAAATAGCATTTCTTTATTTTTTACAAATGATTTAAAAACCTCATCTATAAAAACATTCCTAAGGATATCATACAGAGGAGCACACACCTTTCTTAGAGTATCTACTTTTAGACACTGTATATATTTTTTTCATATATTCTGTGTATATCTAATCTTAGAACGATCTTGCAATCTGCTACTGAAAGCTTTTTACAAAAGCTGTTGTGATTTCAGAGGTCATAGATAATTTAGTTGGCTGGTCAGGTTGAATACAATGTGCTTTGAAAAGCTTTTTATGGTGTAACTTAAATGTTTCATTTGCCTTTAATGTCATTTCAAAAAAAAGCATAGATTTCTATAATGATTACCCATGCTTGCCTATAGTATGTATGCCTAATGTCTAGAGATATGTGTATATACATTTCATAATACTATCAACATTGACTTTTTATGTATATGGAGTATTTTATATGGGATATTGGAATCGCTTTATGCTCATTTAAAATACTGCATACTTTAAAAAGATGATGCAGTGCTAATTACAAACTTGGAACAATTAATTTTTACTCATACATTAATTTCCATTTTATTTTATTATATTAATGTAGTCTAATTCAAACAATACTTGTGCTAATACATTGGAGAAAAAGCTTGATGTTTAACAGAATTTTGTTAATAGTTAATAATACTTGTTTCTGGTAGGTTATTGTATATTATAATGAAATAATTGATTATGCAGTCATCTTTTTAATCCTAGAACTTCTACGTATTTTCCATTGCCTCTAGGAATAGTGTCTAAATCTACTTTTATCAGCCATGGATTCTAGGCAAGATCCCAGTTATCTCTTAATGGCCCTTGTTATAAAAAATATATAAAAAGTTAATTTGACAGCTAACTTGAGGAGGATTATCTGCCATCCCAAGTAGATTTAAAATATAAAAATCCTGTTAAATGTTTCTGTTTCTACTTAGTCTATATTATATATCAATGTAGCTTAATAGACCAGTCGCTCTTTCCTTGTGGAAACAGACTTTGTTCTCTGTGAGTATTAGGACTGAAGTGTTGGAAACATAAACCAGCATTCTCACTGGGCTGCTTTTGCTCAATTGTGACATTATTCTAAGATTTGCCACACAAAAAAAAAAAAAGAAAGAAAAAAGGTAGCAATCATAGGAAAATTGAGAATGTTTGTCTGGTTCCCAGTTATCTAGTGTAAATCTCAGGATGTCTGTGAGGCTGCATATTTGTCAAAACAGTTTTCTGCCTGGATAGTCCTAAACTTCCAGCCAGACTGTGTTGCTAATAGGAAGGAGAGCCCCAATTATCCTCTGTGATAATATGACTATATTTAGGATTGCTTTCTGCCTCAAAGTCAGCTGCCCAGCCTGTTAGATTGTTTTGAGGAACCCTAAATTCATTGTGAACATTGGGATATTGTTTGAATTGTAACAGAACTCTTACCTCGGCTTATATCAATAATCCTATAATGGCAGGAAGTCCGTCTTCATCTCGTTATCACTAACATTGGTGATAAGGTTTTCAATTTTTATGCACTCAGTAAACTATGTTTCATATAAATGGGGAAGATTATTTTGAATGGACAAGGAATCCAATCAGCCCGCTCAGTCTTTCATTCAGAAACATTTCTTGAGTGCTTGTTATGGGATAGGCTCTGTGCCAGACACAGAGCATACAGTGGTGGACAAGACAAATGTGATAATGCCCCTCATGTTCCTTACAGTGGCCCACACTTAATGGCTTTTCCAAAAAGGCCCTGAAGAGTCCTGTTTAAAATCAAGAGTCACCCTTTGATTTCTAAGGCAAGCCAGAAACAGTCATCCTTACTCTCAATGTGGCTGTGGTTTCCGCTCTGCCCATTGCTCAGACTGAAATAGAATCCAGACGTGGTTTGGGGTGAACTTTGAAGGGGGAGCAGATTAGCGGGGATTCCAGGGGCGTTCGTGCTGCGCCATGCAACGCTCTGGGGGATGCTCTTCAGATGCGCATCTTCCCAGCTCCAGCCCCAAGCTCAGGGCGTGACCCGTTCAGCTGCTTTCAAGTGAAGGTCCATAGAGCCAGGTTTTCAGACACTCCAGCTCTGGCCAGTGTCCCTCGGTTCTTCTTATTGGCTGTGACCTATTGACTTCAGAACATCCTGAAATCGAGCTTCCTGTGTCTTCATTCTCTGGGAAATTATTTATGACCCCCAATTCAATTGTTCCATCTGGTTGTGGACTAAAAGTATATAAAAAAAAAGCCATCAGGAATTCATTAACATTTTTTTTTTTTTTTGGTAACTGGAGATGCTGTAAATGCTGCTGGCATTTTATCAGTTAGAAAAGCATCGTGATTTGGTTAAGTAAGTGAGGCTGATGCAGTTTCACCTTCATTCCCCTTCCCCAGCCTACCTTTGCTTTCTCTGACTGCCACTTTACTTAGGAGCATGCACAATTTGTCCCGACATTGTCAATTGCCTGGCACCCACTTTGATACAAGTGAGTGCTTTGCTGGTTCAATGCTCAGCTTAGATGACACAAAGAATGCAAAATCACAGGAGTAAATAAAATTCCAGTGGTACCTTTTGAAATCCTTCAAAGTGATTATGCCAATATAAAAACATAAATGATAACAATGTGGACTGAGGTAACTATTTTCATGGAGACATTTTAAATCGTCAGAATTAAAAAGTTAAAATAAACCAGATCTCGAAGTTAAGAATTAAATAATAAAGATGTATAGGTACTAAGATTCTTTAGGCATATAAACAACAACAACAGGTGCGAGAGGGAGCAGCATTGATGAAATCAACTGACATCCAGAGTGAGTCTGCAGTCATAGCCCATCACACGCCGTCACTGTTAGGAGTCTGGGAAGAGTAGAATGAACTGGAATGAAGATGTTGGGTTTCTGCCTGAAGTGATCGCCCTGCTGATTGCAGCATCATGGGAAAAATGAGTAAAAACTCAATTTCTAGTTAATGTGTTGAGGGTCGGGGTGGAGAACAGTGTTCATTTCAGTCACCGAAAAGCTGTGAGATTGGGAATCTCGGTAATTGAGAATCTGATCAATGCTCAGGGAAGAAATTGCCCTGAATTACCTGAAAATGTATTCTGTCCAACCCCCAAATAAGGCCTGCTTTAATGCAATAGCAAGTACATTTCAAATAAATTAGTTTTGCCTAAATCTAATTTACAATTTGCAACTACAAACATTTCCCTAATCAGATAACAAGGCATATTTATGAGGCTGTTTAATGCATAGATTACAACAGTAAAATGACTTGTTTTTAAGGCAAACTTGGGGTATTTTAGCAAGAAAAAGCTAATGGTGTTTATTCCAGTGCTTGATGGAAAAACAACAAATAAACAAACAAACAAACAAAAAACAACCTCCTGGGATAGTGTGTTTTGAAATTGCTACAGGAGAAGCACATGAAGATAATGCATTTTGGAAACAATACTCTAAGAAAACAAGAACAAAGAGATGAAAATAATAAATTGGGAACTAAAAATCTCATTCCATTTTTCTGTTGAGAGAAAAACCACAAGTCCTATGTTGACATTATTAGTCATTTAAGAATACACACAAAGATTACATAAAACTGACCCTTATTGGTGAGAAGTTGCTGGTAAGGACAGGACTCTGAGCCAGGCTACCTGGGGCTCTCCCTGTCTAAAGGCCTTTGATTTTCTAGCTCATGCTCTTTCCTTCTCCTAAAATTAGTTTTCCTGCTCACTCTGTCTTAACATACTGCCATGTTTTCCATTGATGAATTATTGGAATTAAACAAGGTAGGCAGACCAGAAAGAAAAAATAAAATTTGGTATGAGCAGTCTTAAATGGCAGTTTGAAAACTATCTGTAACTAAGCACCCATGATCTGTTCATGTTTCTGTCTCTTCTATCTATTCCAAATACTTTGGAAAAGTTCTCATTAAAAGTATGTGCGATTTATTGATGATAGACATTCTGGCAGGCGTGAGGTGATATCTCATTGTGGTTTTAATTTGCATCCCTCTGATGATTAGTGACTTTGAGCACTTTTTCATGTCTATTGGCCATGTGAATGCACTCTTTGGAACAGTGTCTTTTCATGACCTTTGCCCATTTTTTAATTGGGTTGTTTGTCTTCTTGGTGTTGAGTTGGGTAAGTTCTTTATATATTTTGGAAATTAACCCCTTATCAGATGTAACATTAGCGAGTATATTCTCCCATTCAGCAGGTTGCCTTTTCATTTTGTTGATGGTTTCTTTTGCTGTGCAAAAGCTTTTTAGCTTGATATAGTCCCATGTGTTTATTTTTTCCTTTTTTCCCCTTGATTGAGAAGATATATTGGTAAAAATATTGCTACAAGAGATAGCTGATATTTTACTGCCTATGTGGCTACCATCAATAAATCAACAAACACGTGTTGGCCAGGATGAGGAGAAAAGGGAACCCTCATACACTGTCAGTGGAAATGCAGACTGGTGCAGCCACTGTGGAAAACAATATAAAGTTTCCTCAAAAAATTAAAAATGCAACTACCTTTTGACTCAGTGATCCCACTTCTGGGGATATATTTGAAGAAACCTGAAACACGAATTTGAAAGAATCTATTTACCCTTATGTTCATTGCAGCATTATTTACAATAGTTAAGATCTGGAAACAGCCCAAGTGCCCATCAGTAGATGAGTGGATAAAAAAGCTGTGGGACATTTACACCAGGGGATACTACTTGGCCATAAAAACAAAGGAAATCTTACCCTTTGAGACAGCATGGCTGGACCTGGAGATTATTATGCTAAGTTAAATAAGCCAGTCAGAGAAGACAAATACTATATGATCTTACTTATATAGGGAATCTAATGAACAAAATAATTTAACAGACAAAATAGAAACAGAAGCATAGAACAGATTGACAGCTGTCAGAGGGGAGGGGTGTTAGGAGCCTGGGTGAAAAAAAGATGAAGAAATTAAACTACAAAAAAGTATATATATGTGTGTGTATATATATATGTATATGTGTGTATATATATATATATATATATATATATATATATACACACACACATACACACTTATGGCAGATAAGCAGGGATAACAGTCTTGTGATAGCCAGAGGGAAAGAGGGTAGGGGGAGGTAGAAGTGGGCAAAGGGTGTATGGACAGAAAGAGATTTTATTTTGGGCAATGGACACACAATGCAATGTGCAGATGATGTTTTATTGAGTTGTACACTTGACACCTGTATGGTTTTTTAACCAATATCACCCCAATAAATTCAATTAAAAATGTAAAACAAGCAAACAAAAATAAATAAATAAAAGTACGTGGGACTAGAGAGTCAGAAAAAGCTTTTGCATTTATCGATTTTTTTGACGAGAGTGCAAAGACAATCCGATAGAGAACGGATAGTCTTTCCCACAGATGGTACCAACACGACTGAATGCCCATGTGCAATTTTTTAAAAATTTAGCCTCTTACCTCATGCCATACGTAAATGTTAATTTCAATTGCTCATAAACCTAATTGTAGGAACTAAAACTAAAGTTTCTAGAATAAAAATGATAAATTACGGTGACCTTTGATTTGGAACCTAAAGCAAATGCCATAAATGAAAAAAGTGGATAAATTAGACTCCATCAGAATTAAAAATTTTGCTCATCAGAAGTTATAATTAAGAAAATAAAAGGATATCTGATAAAAGAGATATGAATGCAAAATAACTTTTTTTAATGGAATTTTTTATTTACAAGTAAGAAAGGAGGGGAAGGGTAAAATATAGACTAGTTACACACCAATATCCTTGGAGCATGGTCTTTCATGTAGCTGTTCCTCCCTCTTTTGGTTCTGAGCTGGGTTTTGTAATACAGGTGGCTCTCACGGTGCTCTGAGAAAGCATGGAGTCGGGGCTCTTGAAATGATCCTGCCTTAGACTTACTTTCCTGACCACCCGCAATCCTGGGGCTAAGAGGACTTACAACTCAATAATAACAAAATTTAAATGCGGTCAAAATATTTTTATAGATATTTCATCAAAGAAGATATAGGAAAAGCAAATAACTACCTGAGAAAGTGCTTAATATCATTAGTCACTAGGGAAATAAAAGTTAAAACTATAATAAGATGCCACTTTACACCCACTACAATGGCTTTGATCCTTCATAATGAAAATACCTAGTGTTGGTGAGAATGCGGCGAAACTAAAAACCTCATACTCCCTCTGGTGGGAATGAAAAATGACAGAATCACAGTGAAAAACACTTTGGCAGTTTCTTAAAGAGTTAAACATGTACCTACCATTCAACCCAGCAATTCCTCTCCTAGTTTTCTACCTAAGAGAAATGAAAACCTGGGTCCACACAAAGGCATGCATGGGGATGCTCCTAGTGACATGATTTATAACAGCTCAAGCCTGAAACCAATCTCGATGTCCATCAACTAGTGAATGAATTCACAAAATGTGGAATATTCATACAATGGAGTACTATTTACTAAGAAAGAGGTATGGACTACGGATACATGCAACCATGTGGATGCAACTCAGAAACACTATGCTAAGTGAAAGAAGCCAGACACAAAGGAAAATATTGTATGTTCTTGTTTATATAAAATTTCTAGATAAAGTTAGTTTATAGGGACAGAAAATAGGACAACAGTTGCCTGGTAGTGGGAGCAGGATTGACTGAAAATGGGCATGAGGGAACCATTTGAGGGGGAGGGGGTGGAAATGTTCTAAAATTATATTCAATAAAAATCACCAACTGTTACACTTGCAACTGGTGAATTTTACGTTGCATAAATTATACCTTAATAAAGATATTAAATTTTTTAAAAGTATGTGGAAGGCAGGTCTCTGCTAACATAACTATTTTTTATACTCCTACGAATAAACAAACATTAGGCCTATTAGGAATACAATGTTTACAGAAAAATTTGAGTAATTTATTTCTTCTCTAAAAATTATTTCAAAGTCTAAGGCTATCACTGTTTCTTTCCTAGCAGAGGGCAAGCAAGCCTCAGTGGACTATTTTCACATGGACTAAATCCAAATAACATTGTCCTTACCCTGGTTTATCTGTAAACTCACACAGTAAATCAGCAACTTCTAAGATTAATGAGTTTATTTTTTTACTTAGTATCATGTACCAAGGATTATTGATATCTGTCAAAAACTGTTTTTGAAATGTTAAGTGCAAGTTACCTGCACATCAGCTGCTGAAGAATTTTGAATCAAGACTAGAAAGGACCATGCATCATAAGTCTCTGTTTTAGAAAGAAAAGAAAATCTTAACAAAGATTAAGCACAGAGAAAATACTTTTTTTTCCTTCTCAGACTAACATTCCCTTTTTGACTCATTCCACATAGAGAAGCTATCAAAGCAGATGTGAGGAGAGGAAGGAAAACACGAGAGGATATTTTGGACAGTGTTCAACAGTAAGGAATGCAACTTATTTTAAGATCTTTCATTACTGATTTTTTGACATGTTGCTTTATTTAGTTGTCTTAATTCAGTAAAACTAACTATATCCATTTTCAAATATCAGGCAATTGTTTTGTCATACCCATCATCACATGATCCTTTCACTGCTATTCGGTTTTAACTAGCCACTATCTATAGAAATTCAGTTATATAGTGGAGGAGAAGGCAGCGTATGTTATTCCATGTTTAATGTATATTCTGCTCTGGTTAAGAAAAAAGTGTTCTAGCACCAACAAAGTTTTGCCAGCATAGAATCCATGAAAAGAGAAGAAAATAGCTTTCTTATGAAAATGTTTTGGTTTTAAGATATAACCTGGTGGAAATTATGAGTGGGGGGATCAAAGGAAGGGAGCGTTGGGTCCACAGTCTATGGCTAAAGGTTCACAGTAGGGAATGGCCACATTTGAAAGATATGTTCTGCCAGCCGGCGTGGCTCAGTGGTTGAGCACAGACCTATGAACCAGGTCAGGGCTCGATTCCCGGTTGGGGCGCATGCCTGGGTTGAGGGCTCAGTCCCCAGTAGGGGGTGTGCAGGAGGCAGTTGATCAATGATTCGCTTTCATCATTGATGTTTCTATCTCTCTCTCCTCCTTTCCTCTTTCTGAAATCAATAAAAACATAGTTAAAAAGAAAAATATATATGTGCCAGATTAGTAGTGATATTTAGAGACTGTGGGAAATGTGGGCTTTGCACAGATTCAGTCCCTTGGAGGAAACTAGGTGTTCTTCAGGGGATGTATGTGAGCTGAGGGAGGAAGCTAGGAAGGACCATCTTTTGGGGTTTGGGATGTTTCCAGTTTCAGTATTTCCATAGTCATGTTGAAAAGTGATGCAAGATCCCACTTGTGAAGTTGTTTTTGGAGACTCTTGGGGACATATGAATGCCTTTATCTCAGTCATTTTCCTTTTGTTTTCACTTTCAGTGAAAATTCATGTTGGAATATGAACTTTTGTTGAAGTTGCCATCACTCTTGTATTCTTATGTGTGAGCACTGAACGTCTCAGATAAACTTACTGAATAATTCAGCCTATTAACTGTTAATAATAACTTGACCATTTAAATTCCACATTTCTTCATAGTCTTTTTAGATTTCTAAAATGGGTTCCCTACATCCTAATTTCTTGTACAGTTAAAAATCAGTGTGAACCTAAGAGTTTTCAAAAACTTATCTATGCCTCCTCTCTCCATTTTTTCCTAAATCAAATTAATTGACTTTTATTATCTTAACAGATGAGGAATTACATTAACCATAAAAGTTGAGAAAAACTTTGCCCAGTATTTATAATTTAAATTAATCAATCTGTTTTTGGATTGTTCCTTATTGCATTCTTCTACTTGGTTCTCATAAATCAGCCTGTAAAAGAACATTACTACTTATTTACTTGCACATTAAAAAATTTTAAATTACAAGTAGGGTAGTCATGTTACATAGATGCATTTTTAAATAGGGTTAAGAAAAAATTTTATTCCTGCCAAAGCTGTTCATAAACATCCCTTATTAGATTGAAATGTGCCTTCCAGTCTTAGAAATTGGAATCTGTCAGTGATCAGGGTTCATGATGTCAGAAGAAGGGAAGGGGTAACCCAAGGAAGCATGAATACAGTTTTGGGAAATTTATTTCTAAGAAAACATTGTTCCTCCTATTTTCAAAAGCATCTATTGTGCATTGTAGAGAATTTTGTGACTTATTAGGTGAGGATGCAATAATTAGGATCAAAGTATATATTCTATATTGGAATCAATTGCATTTTTAAAGCTGGCCCATGAACAATAAACATTTCTCACATGAAACACAGAAAAGATTCTGAAAAGTTTAAAATGGAATTTTACTCCACAGCGGTTGGGAAGTCGTTTGGGAAAGGGAAATGGCGAGGTAATGGAGGAATTGTACATGTTTTCCGGCTCCGTTTAAGCTTTCTCTTTGGTCTCTAAAACATTAACCAATATAAAGCCGGCCGTGGCTACACTGGGTGATCTTCAATGTTTTATTACTTTCTATATGCTGACAGCAAAATACTTAGGCTGTTTGTTCAGTATTCAACTCTAATGGTCCTAAATCTAAGGGAAGTTGGTAATTGCTTTGCAAATATTAGAGATAGAAATGGCATTTTGAAAATCGACTTTTTGTTCCTTCTGGTTTCTTATGTATTTTGCCCAGAGGTAGACTTTTTAAGGATTATGGGGGTTGTATTTTGTAATTTTGCCAGGAATGTATTAATGAACATGAATTGAATGAGATGAGATGCTAGAACTGTGTTTGTAATTTAGGAGAAAATAAAATACAAATATGTAGTGTCCATTTTCTTCAGGGTACAATACATCCCGGGGTGAACAATTTCTACATATGTTTTGCAATCTATCGTCCCCATTCTCCTAGGAAATAAAATGAGAGTTGGCTATATCTCAGTGATGTTGTAAACTCACATCCTGAAGAAAGGATACTGTCCTCTAGGATGTGACTTAGGCAGATATTGTTAATGAAAAAGAATTAGAAATAGAAAGAGGGGATGGGAGATATAGGTGTTAGAATTAAAAGGAGGGTGTTTTATTTAGGTGTTGTATCAATCAGGATAGACTAGATTATGCTTTGATAGTTAAAAAAAGACATCCCCAAATTTTAACTCAACAGTTTATATCTCAAGCCCATTATCCAACTAATGGGGGCCAACAGGGAGTTCCAAATATCTTGGTCACTCAAGGCTTCATCCTGACATAACTCCACTGTGACAGTGGGAAGGGAGGTGTGGCACATTTCAAACTGGCTCTTAAAATGTCTGCTTGGATTTCATCGGTCAGAGCAAGGTACTAGGCCAAGTCTAACTTCAGAGCAGATAGGAAAGCACAGTTATACCCCGTGCCCCAAAAGAGAGAGCCAGAAATATGTGGCGAGTAGCACTAATGATTTAGGCAGTTTTATAAATGATCTCCAAGATACGATTTTTTGGAGATCTAATTGATTACATGTTAGAGAGAGAATCAGTTTTACTCCCAATGTCTTGCTTTGGTTTCTTCAACTAGTCTGTTTATTGGAAAAAGAAACATAGTTATGAATTGAAAAGTCCCCTGCGGTGTATACCATTTGCATTTAGTCTTGTCAACGGGAACTATTTTGATTTCTAATTGAAGAAGAGAAAGTGGGTAGTCTTGCCCTAACTAATATTTTCATAACATTCTCCGGAATAGGTCTGAGGCACACATATATTTCAGTAGGCATGAAAAGGCTCTTAAATATTTTGCCTTGCATAGATAACTCTTATGGAATATAAATTATTCTCATGATGTTAGATGTAGTGACTGTGGCAGGTGTTGATCCTTAAAACAAAACTAAATTACAACTAACATAATTATAGTCTATTGGTTTGTCAGTTTATGAAATATCACATCATATCCCTATTATGGGCCATTAAACATTGTCTAGAAAAAGCATTGCTCCACAGCCACACACCTACCCTGGGCTCCAAAGTATGCTCACAATGGGCCAAGGTGTTGACAGTATGGGTATTTTGACACTAACTAAAGTCACCATATTTTTCACTCCAGTTGCTAGAATACTTGGAATAAAAGATGATTTTTGTGCCACCTCTATGCATAAGAGGTAGTCTACAAAATATAATTTGGATGCCAGGAGCACAGTAGGTCCTCAAAAGAGATTTGAAAATGAATGTAAGAAGAGTTAATTTTCTGAAATATTTTCATTTCTGTGGCAATGCAGTACTGGAAAGTATGTGATTATCTCCAAAAGTACATAACCAATACATTTTATGACATCAATCAGTCAGCATTGCTAGCCAAGCAAAATGTAAAGAACACACTTTCTTGCCAATAATCAGTACTGGAAGGAAACCTGAGGTCAGATCCTCCATCCCTCTCACACTAGTGCCAGAGCATCGAGGTAGAAGAACACCCAATTTGTCACTGTTAGTTTAATGTAGCAAGTACTTTTTAAATACTGCAGAAAAAATGGAAAGAAAATGTGCTCAAATAAGGATTTTTTAAAAAGAATTGGACATACAGTCAAGAATGAACAGAACATCATTTAGTGGTATGGGATGCAGGGTAATTTATTGTTTTCATAATTTTTTTTAAAGTCACAAGGCCCTGTATATTGAACTAGAACCTGAACAGGAAACACATTTTCTTTTGATTTGGTGTCAAAGGAGTCCTGAGGCTGAGATTTTAAACTCCCCAGTAGATTTTTGGTTTTACAGTGGTTGGCAAAGTTATTTGCATACACCACTGAATTAATAGTGGGATGTTTTACTTGAAAAATAGAGAAAAATAAACATAATAGAAAGTATAAATCACTCATAGCCTTTTAAAATTTTAGGCTCTGAGTGAAAGTCCCTTTGTTCTCTTTAATCCTAATATTTTTTTTCTCTGTGCTTAAGCAAACATACACACATAAGAATATATCTTTAAGAAGGGGATTGGGGATGCAATGCACACCAATTTTAAAGTTTTTTTTTTAATGTACTATATCATGCATGCCTTTTAGGTCTACACATGTACAGTAATCTTGCTGAGTTAACTAGTTAGTATATCACTATTGATGGTCTCTGACTTATCTAGTAATTCCCCTATTGATGGACAGTTTTGTCACTTCTAATTTTATATTTTTACAAATAAAGCTGGAGTAAGTATCTTTTTAAACATTGTGACTACTTTAAAAATGTCTTCATTACAAGAACATGTATAAATTACCAGAATTATGGGGTCAATAGGAAGAAAATAGAGAGAGACAAGAGAACGAGAAGAAATCTTTGTTGATGAACAATCAGCTTGAGAACTCAGTACATGTTGCTCTCTATGGAGTCATTCTCAGAATATTCTGTATATAATGTCATTGAGGCATGAATGGTATAGTCTAGCATCATGCCACTGACCTCTGTGTCCTAAATGTGTCCTCCTTCTAGTTCCAGTGAGCACTTTCAGTTATCACATGGTTTGGAAATGGATATAATAAAAGTGAGAGATATTAATTGGGTGGACTGCACTAACAGCTGATAGTTAAGGTGACTAGGTCCCAATATAAGATTTATGTTTGGTTCCTAATGCAAAGAAGAAAAATATCTCTTGTCCAGATGCTACTTGAGAAAACATAAACTTTAAACTTTAGTGTCCAAAGTATAAACCCAGGTGATATGCACTTTACTATTGATTGGCCAAGGTTCATCTTAGAAAGGCTCAGCTAATTTACATGGTAGGATTATTTTCCATATTTTCCATGAGGTTTTTTTTCTCCTCTAGTAACTTGCAAAACCAAACCATCAAAACTCAAAATAAAACTTTACTTCAGAAAGGAGGTGACTTTTTATAAATTTAGATGAATTTCATGATCAAATCTGGAAAAGATTCCGTTATTTTTAAAGATCGCATGTGAAGTTAGGCTTTGCCAAAATCCACATTTATTTTAAAGAGATTCCGGAACATTTTATGTCTACCTCAAGATCACCTAATCTTCCTCATGGTGATTGTGATGGGTGTGATATCTCCAACTTTCAACTGATTGTTTAGTTTTACATGCTTCTTTTACTATTAATAATATTATTTAGACCAGATTTGGGTAGTTGTGATTTTCCCCAAAGTACTTAGCAACTTTGTATTAGGAAATTGAGAGATTGGCTTATTGTCAGTCTGCTTTAAAATTCATAGTTGAATCCTTGTATGTTGTCATCAGGTAGAAAGCAGAGAATATGGGAAGGATTTATTAGCTTCTTAGCTGTTGGCTTCATAGACAAGGAAATCTACAAAAGCTGCACTTGAGAATATTTAATTTTAGATCATGGAAATATATGCATTATATTCAAGTTTTAATTTTCACAATTTTGATTTTAGTTTAATAGTTAGAGAATACCATTGAGCAAACCCACACCTTGATTATAAACTTTTAGTAGCTCTATATCCTAGTTATATTTTTGTCTGTTCCAGAAGGAATCCAAGTCCATAGGGGCCCATTTGATGTCGGTCCTCCTAATTTAGGGGCATCAACGAACCAGTGCAAAAATTCATAATAAATAATGTTTGCTAATATTCACAACTTTTCAACTTAATGGTGAATTAGTACAGCCATGTTAAAAATTCAAAGTCTTGGTGGGTGGGTGGGGTGAGTGGGGAGAGATTAACCAAAGAATTGATATTCATATATACATAACCCCTGGACACAGACAATAATGTGGTGAAGGCCTGGGGTGCGGGGAGGTGAAGAGGGTTAGTGGAGGAAAAAGGTGGGATAGCTGTAATACTTGCAACAATAAAGATAAAATTTTAAAATAAATTCAAAGTCTTACGCTACCACTAGTCATGTGATCTAATTATTACAGATTTACACTTAAAAGTCTATCCATGTTTTAAAGAGTTGATTTCTTTGGAGAAAGTTACATAGCTATCTTGTGCAAAATAATTACAACTGGCTGTCTTTAGGCTGACTTTATGCTCTCTGGTTTGCCTTGTCACTAGCACTCTCGATTTTTATATTTAACTTAGTCTGTCTCATTCATATATCTTAACTGTCTGGCCTTTGTAAGTCTTCTGAATATGTTATTCATATCTTAAATAATCCTATTTTGTTTTATAAGATATCATCCAAAGAAAATTGTCTCCTAATTGACTCAATGCTATATAGTATTTCCAGTCAGTTTCAAGCGGGCATTATAGTATAGTAGTCATTAGTTTAGGTCACCCAATGTTTGAAGCCCCTCGTTATGTTTGGAGAGTGCCCCATCCAATGATCTCCATGGTAGGGAGGAACTGAAAATGTCATATACTCATTGTCTAAGAAGCCCTTGCCGCTGAGGGACAAGCACGTGAAGTAGGAAGTTTTCTTAGTCCGACCCACCTGCCTCAGACACTCTCTGGCAATGGCAATAGCCAGGTGAACTGAGTCCCGGGACAGATCAGCAAGGTCAGGGTTGGGCTTCATGGCCAGTGCTAATGATATTAGCGGTGCAAACTGCAGCATTTAACACTTAGTGGTGGCAATAGCAGTGGGATTCTAACTGGGCAAGTTCTACAATGTGATTTTCAATATTGTTCTGAGGTAGGCAGCCCAAATCAGCTCTCCAACCCTCTTGATGAGCCTGTCAGCTACTCAGTAGCCACTAACAACTCTCTTTTCTGTTTAAGCTAGAAACTTGACTATCTGGTCTCAAACTTTGTAAAAACTTTCTCTGCTACAGATCAGGGAACTTTCTGTAAAGAACCAAATAGTAAATGTTTTTGGTTTTGCATGCTATAGGGTCTCCATTACAACTACCCAACTCTGCCATTGCAGTGAGGAAGTACTTTACAATAATAAACCAATGAGTATGGTTATGTTCCAATAAAACTTTATTTACAAAAATGGGCAGTGGAAAGGATTTGGCCTGCAGGCTGTAGTTTTTCCATCCCGCTCCACTACTTAATGACAGAGCTTGTAGGGACTGAGCTCATTGACTCTTTGGTTGAAACCATGGCCTCCAGTTCATCTATGCCTGTCTTCTCCTTGTTCAATGACATTTTCTAACTCCAACAACTTTGTAACTTCTAACACTTTTCTGAGACTCAGTCCCACTTTCACACTATTAACTATACATATGCTACTCCTAACTCTCAAAGTAAGTCCTTCAGAGAACACTCCTAAGAGATTTTAAAAGATTTTGCATTGCTTCAGATGAGATTCTTTGCTTTAAGTAGTACAGACTTTTGTAATTTTAAAAGAAGACAAATTAGATGATAGTGTAGAAAAATCTCGTCTGATGTTCTTTCATATATGTCAGTATCCTTGTCCACCTACCTTAAATAATAACATTTAAATAAATAACAGTCAGATCCACAAGAGAATTTATTTCCTATTGTTAGGAGACAATTCTCCATGATTCTCTCACGTTTCTGCACTTCTTACAATTGTGAAGAAAACCAGCTTAGAATATATTCACTTAATATGCCAACATCTAAAGGGCAGGCAGAAGAACCTGCGAGTAAAGAACTAGAGAGGTAGATAAACTAGGGGGAAAACAATAACCAGGATTGATGAGTAATTGTTTGTTTTACAAAGATGTGTACTTTATATAAGCAGAGGCTGTCTAACTCTAAATAGTTAATCTTTTAATTCCAAGGGAAAACCTTCCAGGAAAATTTTTATAAAGTGTTTTAGTTTAGTCTGATTTGGAAGTGAAAAAGATCCACTTTTTCTTGGGACAACATGAGATCTGGTCATACTGGGTTAGCTATCAAGGAAGCCCATTTAGAAAACTCAACTAGAGCCCAGACAACCAAATTCTCCCTTGAGAAACTTGAATTCCTCTGAATCGATTTGACAGTGAAGCAATCACTTATGTATCTATTAAAACGCTGAATTATTCTCTTTCAGTGTGTTATAAAATTCTATCTTAGCATTTACTGTGAATTCTTAAATATAAAACATAAAAATCATTTTCTTAGCTTGACATTTGGAACAGATTAATCTGTAGGGGTTCAGCTCTCTCAAGATAGAAGGAATGTACAAGTGCAAATGGACACAGTGAAAAGGGAACAGAAATGTTTGGGGTAAGCTAACCAAACCCTAAGGTTAGATCATCAAAGGAGTTTCATAAAGATGACTTATCAAAGTCCACCTATATTAGGAAAGCTAGGCACAACACTCCTTGAAGACCCAGTGAGAGTTCACTCCAATTGAAATTAATATTTGGATGCTTCCCTTTTAGAGATCACGTGGAATACCCATGGTGAATGCGTGAAGCTTCTTACTTATAAAATCCTTCCTTCTCAAAGCTGACCCACCTATTTCCCCACTGGCTTTCCCTTAAACTTTCATATTTTATTAATATACCATTCTTTAATTTTTGGCCTGAATTTTGTTAAAATTCGATTACTTTGGTTCTCCTGTGTTTTTGTAGGGTTTTCAGTCTCTCCACCTCCCTCACATTTTGTCTATAATATCTGTTTGTTGGCTGTCATCTAAGATTAGACCTCCACTTAGGTAATTTTGGCAAATGTTTTTCAAAGACAGCTCTACATAGAAAGTAGTAGACAAGTAAAATTATTGTTGGATCTTTGCCATGAGAAAAATATACAGAGTTGTCCACAAATACCAACTCAGACCTCATGATATTTCTGTTAAATGAGGTGTGAAGCAGTCACAGATATACACCAACTAACAGATAGTGACTTTGGGTGTATTGTTTTACCAGAATCATAAGAATATCTATGGTTTAAATCATAAAATACTGAATGCTTGAGTCCATGTATTAATGATGTCCTTTTTATAAGTTGCAGGAGAAGTTTTAAGGTTAATAGTATATCTGCATTACTAATAAAGCATTAACAATACAGTAATATTTTTACAATTGGAATATAATACATATAATTGTAATGTTTTAGAAGATAGGAATTGAAAATTGTCCCAATCGTCCATTTTGAGAAAAATAGGCTATTTTTGAATATACATTCTAAATCATTTTTTTAAAAACTACACATGGCAACGTTTTTCTTTTTTTCTTCTCCCCACTCCCAGCTTTATTGAAGTATAATTCACAAGAAAAATTGTATATATTGAAAGTGTCCAACTTGATGATTTGATATATGTATACATTGAGAAATGCTCACCACAATCAGGCTTAATTCACACATCCATCACCTCACATAGTTACCTTTTTGTGTGTGTGGTAAGAATGCTTAAGATCTGCTCTCAGTAAATTTCAAGTATACAATACAGTATTATTAACTCTAGTCCCCATGCTGTACATTAGACCCTCAGGACTTATTCGTCTAATAACTGAAAGCTTGTGCCCTTTGTCTGGCATCTCCCATCCCCTCCGCTCAGCCCCTAGTACCACCATTCTACTCTGTTTCTATTTCAATTTTTTAAAGAATTTCTTTTTAGCTCAGCCGGGCGTGGCTCAGTGGTTGAGCGTTGACCTAGGATCCAGGCGATCAGGGTTCGATTCCCGGTCAGGGCACATGCCCGGGTTGTGGGCTCGATCAATGACTCTCATCATTGATGTTTCTCTCTCTCTCCCTTTCCATTCTTCTCTCTGAACTCAATAAAGATATATTAAAAAAAAAGAATTTCCTTTTAGATTCCACATATAAGTGAGATCATACAGTATTTGTCTTTCTCTGTCAGCATAATAATGCCCTCCAGGTTTATCTGTTTTTGTAAATGCAGGACTTCTTTCTTTCTCATGGTTGAATAATATTTGTGTGTGTGTGTGTGTGTTATCCTCTTTATCCATCCATCTCTCTATGGACACTAAGTTTTTTTCCATATATGAACTATTGTAAAATAGACTATTTTGAATGGGAAAATATTGAATAACTTCAGAAGAGTGTCGCTGAATTTTTAAAAGATTATTGCAGTTCTCTCATTTTCTCTCTCTAACGTTTGTGCACTTATCTATATCTTGATATTATTGTTATTATTAATGAGTGTGTTTACATGTTTGTCATTTTTAAAGATTGAAGACTTTTCAGCAGTAAAATTTTAATTTATCTTGACCTATGCCATAGATATAATTTACTTGCAATTACTATATCAACATCCAGCATTTATAAAATATGGGCTTGGCATATAATCCTTATAATTTCTCATTCTTATCATCTGATGACACTGATTTTTAATTGTACTCTGGGATGCTCACTCTGGATGCCCCAGATTTTTCTCTTGTGTCAGTTTAAGAAAGAACTGGTCATAAGGATTTTTAGAAGATTCTTAGAGATGGGGGTCAGCTCTGGAAATGAGTTTTTCTGGGCTGTTGAAGGTTCTTTAACAGCTTCTACAAAAGTCCAGGTAGGTAGGATAAAGCTCACAGTCTCTAAGCAGAAAATGTGTTTTTTTGGGTTCCTGCAGGGGCCCCATGACCAAGAGAGTGGAGTGATATTCAGGCCCCTCTAGGTGTGCCCAGAGAGGTTGTGGTCACCACTGGATAGTCAAAAACTCAGGCTCAGTAGTTGGCTCAACTTTGCATAGAAGCATAGTTTCTTATTTTGAATCTCTCAACTGCCCGTCTCTTCCTCCCAGAATTCTGCTTTTAGATCATTTGTCAATCCATTTCAAATATTATTTTTCTTAAGAAACATGAAGAAAAATTATTTATCAACATTGCCAAGGTTTTGTTAAATTATACTTCAAGCTCTCAAAGTTTCAGAATATCATTTTGTGTAGTTTTCAAGTGATACCATATCAGATTAGAGAGGTCTACTAAAAATATTTAAATAGGTGCAATGAATATAAATTTCCTGTGTAGCTTCTGATCCTACCTGACATATTTTCTAATACCTGTCACATGTTGGCCCTGGTTATATTCTGTGAGTAAACAAAATGTTGGTGACTTACCTGAAGAATGCAATGAGCAAGTTATTTAAATGGGATGGGAGGCAAAACTTTGAACTTTATTTTTAAACGCAATTAATTTTATGCTATATGTAGGCTGTTGAAATTTTAAGGAATGTATTTAGGACTTCGTTGTTTCTCACAAGTCACTAAATCAGATGCAAGACTGACAAGGCCAGCCTCATGCACTAATGAAAATGAGAGACATTTCTAAATATTCTATTTTTGGGTGTGTTGTTTTGTTTCCAAAGACAGAACCATCACATCTAATATACCATGCTGTCTTTTTTCAATTCAAATTTCCAATAACAATAATTTTAAACTTTTAATTTTCTTTATTAAATAAATGATAGCAAAATTTATCTGGTCAAGTGAAATCCGAACCAACCAGCCTTTCATGAATGTTGACTGAATGATGATGAATAGCTTCAGATTTTTATAAGTGCCACAAATTAACAGCTACTTCAGGGTCAACATTCAGCTGAACTGTTATTCCTGTACTTCTCCTATGTTCTGAAAGGAGAAATGAGTGAAATGCAAATACCCAAATACAGAATCTACTGGGCATTTGGTACTGAGCCCAGGGACTACTCAAGTTAAGAGTTCAGGCTACTGGCATTTGGGTAAAGATATACCAAAATCTAGCAGTGAGACTTGAAATAGTTTTAGATCTGAACCAAAAGACCCTAAAAATTGACACATGGACTAATTTAAGTAAAGGCTTGTTTATTTTATGTTTAGAGGCAGGAATCTGAGAAGAGAGGAAGTTTTGGGTCAAATGGGAGAAACACTTGGGAGTTTGAAAACTCCAGGATATTAACAAATACACAATGCTTCTCTGAGGGGTCTTGTTGGGGTTCAGGAAGTACATGTGAGGGTTGACATGGTGGTGATAAAAAACACACAAATGTACAAAAGCAATCTGCTTAATTTTTTTTAACTTGAAATAGTTGGTTAGGAAGAAACACAATCTAAAAGTTGAAATCTAAACTTTGACCCTTTGGGTATGATTACAGAATTACTTCTAAAGGTGTTTGAAGAATTATCATTTTTTCCCCAGGGTAGATTAAATTTTGGCAATGGCTTTCAGTTTTGAGAGACTAATACTGTTGCCAAGTATAACTTGAGAGTACAAAATGCATTAAGTTCATTGCAAATGAAGATAAACACAGTATGCAGAGCTGTGTGTGTGTGTGTGTGTGTGTGTGTGTGTGTGTGTGTGTACTGTCAGAGATGAGGCTATGTTTCAATAGATGGAAACTGAAGCAAAAGTGCCTTTGGTCTAAGAATTCCTGCAAGTTATGGCTCTGAGTTGTCCACCTCCCTGTCATAATGGGATTAAACCTCTAGGAGTGAGACAAGGTGGGCCTCGTGTCCCGGCTGCCTGCACTTGACCTCTTTCAGTGTCTTCTGAAAATCTCAGATGCAGACTCTACTCCTGAGACTTGGAATAGAAGGAAAAGAATGATTTTCATTTGTGCAAATGGAATCCCTGGCTTTCGCCCTTTTCCTCTAACCAACTCATTTAAACCTAAAATATTTTTCTTAAATATATATTTTGTGATGGAAGATGAAGGATGATATCCCTTAAAAAAATCAGAAGAAAAAGTAATGCTGCATAGAAAAGAAATTGCTGATGATTACAGAACTTGGGCAAAATAGTCTCATTCCAGCTTCGTGCCCCAGAGCTTAAAACAGGCAATAATAGTAAGATGATGTAGAAAAATAATTAGAAATGATGGATTTTGTGTGCTTATTACTATTTTTAGTATATAACATATTTACTTGTAGGTTTTTTGGTATGCAAAAGCTGTACATCAATGATTAATACAATTTGGTGCACTTGGAGATAAGCATACGTCCATGAAACCAACGCCACAATCTATGCCTTAAACCTATTCAAAAAATGTCCTCCGTCTTATTTGATTACTATTATTACTCTATGATAAGAACACTAAACTGTTATAATTTAATATTTGCAATGGGCGTGTGTAAGAAGCAGCTTGCAAAATTCCTAAAAGGTGAGCCGTCAGCTCTGGGGAGCCAGTGAGTGAGCCCCAGCATGTCCCTGGGTTCCCTGCGCCTGCTGCAGATAAGGAAGGAGAGGAGCTTTACAAGTGACACTCCGAGATCCTGCGGGAAGGACCAAGACACTGACCGGAGAAAAAGAAAATCTGCAAAGTGGGACATCAAGCTGTGTGAGCCTCAGTTCCGAGACAGAGCAAAATACCTTCAGTGCTTCCGATTACTGACTTCTAGGACATAAGCAAGAAGCCATTCATGAACCACATTGGATATTTTACAGACTTATGTGAATTGTGGAAATAGCTCAGGGTGGGACAAAAGCAGGTTTACAGTTGTGAGTATGTGAAACACAGAGTTCATTCTTGCATTATTATTTATTAATCATTATATTATTTCCATATGAACAACTGTATACCTACTTTTGTCCCATCCTGTACATATAGGTGGGGCAAAAGTTGATTTGAATTCACTTGAACCAGTTGTTGAAATAGATAAAAAGTACTCTTATTTGTGGGAGAAATCATGTTTTGAAATGACAAGTCCCTGACGGCCACCAGGCTCTGCTCCTCAGTCTGAAAGCGAGGTCTTCCTGTAAATAACCGAAATCTGAGAACAGAATCAGCTTCACAGTGTTTGTGCATCTGTTATATGTACCTTCGTGTGCTTCCTATAATATTTCAGTGTCTAGACATATTTATTTCAGTAAAGTGGAATATAAGTTGACTTCTATTTGTGAAACACGAAATGATGTGCGTTGGACAAAAAACATGTTATCAATTAAAATTTCATTCATGAAATTCTATACATGTTCATGACATAAATAATGTTTGTTTTAATTTGCTCAACCTAGCCTAAATTAAAATAAATTCATTAAAATGGAAGGTGTAAAATATTTTATTATGTATTTTAGGCCGATAGTGGATGTGTTAAAATATGAATAGAATAGCACATCAGGTTCTGAAGCTAAATATTTCTCACACGGCCTCTGTCACTCAGTAAAGACTCAGCATCAATGCTGTGTCCAGTATAACCGGAGGAGGTTCTTTGATGCTCTCATTGTAGATTCTTGTCATCCAAGGTATTCTTTGCTGTCTTTGTTTAATTCTAGTGAAACAGAGTTTTCTTCTCGTTTTCCTTCAGTTTACTTGCTCAGTTTTCCATAGCATCCAAGATATATTCAAAAATTTTTAAATATCATCAAATAAAAGTCAGGTTTTTTCCCCCCGATATCATGTAATTTTTTCTGCAAATGATTTCAGTTAAAGAATATTTACTTTTGGGGAAAAATTAGTTAATAATGTGTCATTTGGGGGGCACAAATCAATAGAGATACAAAAACTCTGTTTCTATGCAGAGAGTGGTAGTTTTGAGAAGCAGGTTATGTTTGCATTTGAGTTAAAATCCCACTTAAAGCTGTGATTTCTCAGAGGACATTCATATCTGAAAGTGGAGACTACTTCTAAATATAAATAGCTCTTGAAAGTACAAAAAACCCCAGCTCTGATGGTGGAGTGATGGGTGGTAGGGCTTCTGTTTTGGTAATGGGACCCGTGGTGGCAACTCGAATGAAACAATGTTGACAGTCACCTCCCTCCTGCCTCCTGTCTAGCTCTCACCCTGGTTTACACATTCTTGCCTTACATCAGCTCTGCTGAAATCCCAGTAAGCAAAACTTTACTCTCAGTACCTCTGTGGTTTCTCCCTGGTCTACGACAAATGCATCATTTTCTCTGGATATATGCAAGGGTAACAAGGCAACACCTGGCTGGAAGACCTAGGAAGGCAGGAACCTTATCAGTTTTACTCTCGCCTCTATCTAGTGATGTGCTACTAAATATTTAACAACTGACTCTGAAAAAACAAGCCCTGATTTGTAGTGTTGCTGATTGCTGTGGTGTAAATACTCCTTCCGTAGTCAATTTCAAGTTACCAACATGACGACACCAAACACAGAGTAGGGAAGGGATGTACACAATTGGATCTTGTGAGTGTGTGGATCTGGCTCCAGGACACCCTAGCCTCTATTCCCAGTTTCTACCCAGATCCCTGGCAAACAGCAGGTGCTCAAAACATAAGTATTTAACAAGTGAATGAAAATAGATCCATGTGAACCTTTTACCATCACTGAAAAAGCAAGTCAATGGCATGTGGCATTGGTGAGGAAACACGGCATCTATATATGTGGGTTGCCCTTTTCTTTAATCCAGCTTCAAAAAAATAAACAGTTGATATCAAATTGCATAAACATTTGTCGCATAATCAAAAACAGCTCTGTTCCTGTAAATAGGTATAACTCAACTATTGAAACTCATCCCAAAATAATTCAGTACATGTAAATTAATAAGAGCATATCATTTCAGAGCAGAAATGGTCTTTATTTTAACATGTTTGAAATTGTCATTGAAGCGGGATAATTACATTGGTGAAACTGGCATTTGTAGACATGACATATTTTTCCCTTTTTAGCTCATATTAAGGATATGTACCATGATGTGAAACTCACATGATCCAGTGCCTCCGTGCATATTTAAAATTCCAGTAATACCTAGGATAAGGATTCCCCCCTTAACTACGTATTAAGACAAAGAGTATTAGTTATTAAAAGTTTTCAGGATCAGTGCTTGTTCTCTGGTACAGCTTTATATCCCTATTTGGAGAGAAAAGTTACATGTGTGTTTTTTCTCTAGGAGTGGAGCTGATATCTGTGACTTCAAAACATGTATTTTGACTACAAAGCTTTTGTTAGCGTCCCTACAATCAGATAATAGAAACCACTGCTGTGCCTCCCTCCCCGCTCTGTTCTTCACTTTTTAAATGCTCCCCGTGGGTGTTCATGTTCCTGGCATTTCCTTTCAACAATTCCTGTAAGTTATCCTTTCTTTGCGGATAAGTAAGAGTTTGCAAAACTTTACACCCTTATTCTTCAATTAAATAGTGACAGGGCGCAGCAGTGCGGAGCATGCTAATCAGCAGGACCTCCCTGTGGGAATCTGAGCGAGGAGCCTGCTTGGCATTGAAGGCAGACCGCGCTGTTGACACTGGCTGTCACAAAGGCCCCCCGCCTTTGAAAGGAAATCTTAATCTTCTTTGTTCATGTGTGAACAGGTCCAGGCCCCCAGCCCGGGACTCAGATGCATTGACTGTTTCAACCCCAGGTTGCTAGGCTTTGGGGTAGACTCTGTTTGCTGTGTCTAGTTCCCCCGAATGAATGGGGACTGAAAATTAAAATCTGTCTGACACAGACCATGGCTCTTCTGTCTGTTTGAAGAGACATGGCAACCTAGGGCGAAATGAAAAGGAATTTTATTGAGCGCAAAAGCACTCCATGTTTAAATGTCGGATGGGAGACCCAAATGGTGATTTGGGGCAGCAGGGAGATTGTTTATAGACAGTGGGATGGCTGTCCATCAAGGCACAAAGACAAAATCTGTGTCAGAAAAAAAAATGCTATTCTAGTGACTGAAATCCCTGTTTCCTGTTGAAATGTTCAACTCGAGGTATAAAAAGGGTTTTTTCTTGAAGTTTCCAAGCACAAAAATTTCTGAATAGCAGAGATGCTGTTATTGCTAAACATTGTTTGATCTGGGTGGTGCCGTACTTAACAGTTTAAAGATAAGTTATGCCCAAAAGATCTCTGATCCAGTTTTTCTTCCTCTTGGTTTCATCTGTTTCTTCCGCATTTTTTACAAATAGAAAACAAGTTGAAAATTATCAAAGATATTTGGAAACAATATGTACTGTAACATTTTAAAGAACTCAATACTAAAAGATCTTAAGCATACATTTGATTTCATTTTAGAACTCATTTCTTTCTAGGAACCTGAAATTTTCTTGAATACTTTTTTAGATCATTTATGAAACATTTTTTATTACTGGCAGTGAAAATACCATTAACAATGCAAACTAGATTCTCAAAATAATCACTAACTCTATGTTCCAAGAGAAATCTTAGGGCTTGCAAGTAATATATATTCTATTAACCTAGTGTGTTAATCTAATGAGTTTCTTAACTTAATTTTTAAAAATCAAGATTTGAGATCTTAGTAGATAATAATAGACTGCAACAAAGCCTCTAATTCTCTGAGGTTTTTTTGGCTTCTGTGTATCTGGAGTAAGCTTTTCCTACATATGGAGACAGTGGTGCTGAGTCACTAGTATGAACATACATATCACTGCTATTGTTCTAGGAGGACAGTAATTCAACTCAGCTCCCTGGTGGATTCTTGCCATTTGTAAAATGACTATTCACGGATATGGGTTGGGTCCTTGACAAGGACAAGGAGGAGACCTAAAGGAAGGTAGGCCAGCATGTACATTCTGAGGTCATTTTTGGTTTGGGAGCATGATAATTAATCATACTCCCTGTTCCCTACAGCTCTGAACAGCTTGAGAAATAGTTCCAGGACTATTTCTGGGATTAAAAATTTGTCAAAGCCAAATTGGAGAACATGATTTATTCCCAAACTTGATTCAACCCTATCACTACTTCTCTTGACCAAAGTCTTTCCCTGGGACCTCTCTGATTGGATTCAAATGTGGGTGAAATTCTGTGTTTACAGCCCTGAGTAGGCATACCAGATAAGTAAAATAAGAGTTCTCTAATAGCTGGAGAAATTTTATAAGATGAGGCTGGACATGAGACAGGGGTGGGAAGAAAGGGAGAGAACACATCCCAGGAACATTTGTGTTGTCCCAAGAAGCTACGAGAATTACTGGAAAGCTGAATGGAGATATATCCAACTTGGTCATTTTCACCCAGTATAAAAATACAAAGGAGAAATGTGGAGCCATGTGTCCATGGTGTCACAGTCCGCACTTGGAGAGAACTAACACCCAGATTCCCTGCATCCCATCTGCCACCAGTCCCACCACCCCAAGCATCTCTGTCAGCTCTCTGGTGGGAAGAGGTAAGAATGCTGCCACGTCTCACCATAAATCTGAAAACTATTGGTTCCACTGTGCTGGCAGCTCCTGGAGACTCTGAAAGTGAAGATAGGTATAGGTTTCTATACAGAGTTTCAATGCTGAGAGCTAGAAGATGGTCTGACAGACATTGCTAGAACCAAAACCATAAAGGAATTAAAGGTCCTTACCATTTTCCACAGCCCCTCCAAACTTCCAGAGTAAAGAAAACTTAAATGCGCTGTACATACACACTCCCTCGAGAACTAGGAACAGCAAAGTTACCATGTCTTCGCGTTGGCATTTTGGATTATTGCCTTTGGCTAATTTAAAGTTACTAAATCACCTTGAGCTTCAAGGAGGGCAAAAAAAAAAAAAAATCATGAATGTAAATAATGTTAATACAGTAATAATAATGTGGACACCCTGGGATTAGGAGGAAATATTTGGAATTCCACAAAACAAAAAGGGCTTTGAAACGGTTAGCCAAACTGTCTTCTGCCATTCAATTTCCTTGTCCCAACCCTATCACTACATCCTTTGGGTGTTTTAGCTGCTACCATTCATTGCTCCTCTGAAATTATAACTCAGGGTGTCATTACAAAGGACCAGGAGAGACTTGCAGTCTTGGACAGGAAAAACATTCCTCTCTTTTCTGGAACTATTTTATCTGCCATTTCTGGGCTCATGTCATCTTCTCCCACCCGCAAAGAAATGGAAAATTTTTGAGTGATGTGATAACCCTAATTTCCTGGGCTTCTCCAGATTTCAGCCTTTGGTTATAAATCAGCCTTAAAAAAATTAACCCAGCATTTGAAATTGTCTATGACATTACTATTGATTTCATCTCATTTTACAAAGGTTACTGTTCCCCCATTCTCAACATTCCAAAGACCTTCTGAATAGCCACATTAGGGATAGAAATGAAAATCAAAACAAACTACCCTAAATTGAAAATGCTAAGGGAAAAAATTATATTAAGTTTTCCATGTTTCAAATCAAAATCAAGTTATTTGTCTTAAAAACAAAAACTGGAAATGAACTGTATATTTCAAAATTGTAGAACATAATAGTCACATAATTTTATAAACAAAATAATAATATCACTGAACACATGCATCTATGGGCAAATAATCCTGACCCCTCTCCCTTTCATCTCAACCAGAATCCACTCAACGAGAAAGTCAGGAACAGAGCAATGGTTTTTTGTCTTTGACTAACCATCACATTTATTTATGTAACTGGTTATTTTTCTTTCTTTTTTATCCTTGGTATGTGTTTCTTAGGGCTTCCATCAGTACTTTCCCCAGTGCCTTAAGGCTTCTCTTGGCTTCCAATGTGTGTATTCTCACTAGGGAATTTTCTTAAAGTTTTATTCAGTAATACTCTGATTTTGATGCAGCCAAACATTAGGTCCTGATATGGTTGGGTTTGGCCTGCTTTGGGGGGCAGTAGCACCATTTCTCAGATTCTGCAGGTGTCTAATTTGTTCTTAGAGAAGCCCAGTTGAATCCTGAAATGAGGACAGACAGTCTTTGTCTGTGTTCAATGGAAAAGGAAATGAGTTAATAACTCTGGTCTGACGTCTAACAGCTCAGTGAGCATACTCTCCTCAGGTGAAATCTCAGGGAACTCCTTGGCTAATCTGGTTTCTTTCAGTCACCAGAACAATCTCTTTTTACTGACAAAGTCTCATCTTAATATGATCTCTTCAATTTTTATCTAATGGAAAGCTCCTCCCTTCCCCCAGCTTGGGATCACGTTAGGCTTGAAAGCCTGAGGTGAGTGAGGGACGTGGGGACACAGTGGATGACATCCTGTCTCTTCCTGGCTTTGCTGTCTCTATTACCTGCAGCTTCTATTGGTTTGCAGTTGATGGGAATTAATTTAGGGCCCTGACTCTTGCCTTATGGGCCATTCTTATGGGTGCATATGCATGTCACTCAAGAAGCCCTGAGTGCAGTTTCCTTGACCCAGCAGAGCTTCCCCAGGCTGGCCGTGTCCCCTGGTCTTGGAACATCTCGATTACTAGATTCTCACACTCACTCAGACACAAGGGTTCCCAGCCAACCGAGGTGGGAGCTGGGCTGTGAGGTGTTTTATATGAATTCTGTGATTCTAACCTGCATTCATACCTGTGCCTATGGATTTATTCTCAGGAAGCTTTGTTATCCCCACCCCCCACACTCTACCCCTGTACCCCAGAAAGCCAAGTCTCACTGCTATGAAATGTTACCCTCTCAACTACATACAGTGATTTTCCTCACCAAAGAGAACAACAAACTCCTCATTCTAGAACGTCTGTATCCCCCCTCCATAATGAAGGCACTTTCAAATTTTTTATTTGAATATTAAATATGCTGGTTTGGGTAACTTTCTCAGCCATTTTTGAAGAAAGCAAATTGTTAGCAAATTGTATCCCCTTTTCCAACTTTCATCACTCCAAGCCTCTTAAACTTTTTAAAAAATTATAAACCTGACCTTGGGGAGAGCACTCAAAAACCGAGCAACTCATGGCTGGTTGCTGTTCAAACAGCATAGCTCTTCTGTCAACTAAGGAGAGAGAAGACTGCATCAGCATTGGCTTCTGTAAAGCAAACAAGGCAAAAGAGAAATCGGCAATAAAACTGAACGTCCGATGAGCTGTGACTCATTTAAATCAGATGTTCTTATAGGTGATCTCCTTAAGTGGGAAAGGTAATTAAGATTAATTGCCTGGGAGTGCCAAGGAAACCTTACATGCCATAATAACCTTTCTGAAAATGCCAAATAGGCATTTACTTTAATGTCCTTTAAAAGATACTCTTAATGTGAGAATAAGTGCCCTGTCAAAGACGGCATCCATGCTGTTTATTTTCCTAAATGTGGATCTGCAGTGAGCATTTAGAGTACCTTAAACAAAGGCATAAGACAAAATATTCCCATATACACACATAGCTCTTTCCATATGGTCCCAGGCTAAACATGACTTTAAAAGCATATAAATTGTTGGCAGGCTTTAAAGTGGATTGATCATAACTTTGTAGACAGCTGGACTGAACTGAAACGCTCCCTCTTTGGCCAAAACGTCAAATGAGAATTCACGATTGTCAAATTGGGATAATCCTGGAAAAGAAAATACAATAAGAGATTCACCAAGTTCAAAAACAAAATGGAAACTGTGGTTCCTGGCAGGAACAACTCAGACCGGATACATTTTATAGAGCAAATCAAGATCTGGCTCCTGGTTAAGGTGACATCAGCATAAAAATAATAAAGACAGGTCATGGGATGTGTGGGCAGATGTCACGGAATGCAGGGCATGAACCCCAGGCAGCTCAGTCAAATGCCATCTCCTTCCCAAGCTTTCCATTCCTCTTCTGTCTTCTCATAACAACCCCTTCTGCACCCATGGACATCTGTTTTTGTGCAAGAATAAAACATAGATTTTTTTCATTGGTGGTTGGATTGGAGCCAAAAGTCATGCCCAGCCTGACCCAGGACACACTTTCTCACAGCGAAAAGATGCTTTTTCTAGGCGGAGATGACTACTCACAGATGCACAAAGCAGCCAGTCCTCAAGGATTTCATCACATTTTTTAAATGCTCTGTATTACCAGGTGCTTTTACAGCAACAAGGACCCCAACAATAAACTAATCCCTCTGAAACCATGAACCTGTGGAGCCAGCTGAATCTGAGGTGGCTTCCTGTGCCTCTCAGACAAAGGCTAATTGTCCTTCCTTTGTGATCATTGTACATCTTGCTATTTGCTATGACGATGTTGCTTGACAGGGCCCTGCTTTGTTTCTCTAGCTGCAGACACGACACTGGAATTGCTGATTTCTAAAAATAAGGAGAGTTGAATTGTTTCAGATGCTCTGCCCCAATTTCAGGAGTGAGGAAGTTGGGTGAATTCCTCTGTAAGAGGCTCAAGGTTAATGTCTTTTTGGTTTTCTTTTCCAGGCTATTGTATTGTTGAGAATAATTTTTGTGTGACTTTTCACAAATACACAGTGTTCACTTCTACCGGCAACACACAAAGCATGGATAAGTAAGAAACCCCCTCGCTACTGTATCATCAAAGACTACTATAAGAAAAAGTGGGAAATTGTTTTAGTTGAGAAAGTACAGATAGTAAATAGAGAATGACTTCATATATTAATGCTTACTTTGCACCAGTAACAGGCACGGTCTTTTGAGTGTCTTATATACATTAGTTCTTTTAGTGAATAAAATACAGATGAGATAGGTAATTACTTTCCATATTTAATAGATGAGAAAGAGGAGATATAAGAGAGTTAACTTGTCCAAGGTCATATGATAGGGAGGGACAGAGGCATGATTTGATTTGAGTCGAAGCCCTTAAAAATGATGCTCAAATCTGGTTGTTAACTAATGCAGGGAGTTTTACAAGCACAAACTTTATTCACAAAATTGTGTTTGGAGGGGAATTATATCGTCACATGGGTTAGTTGTGAGGGCAAAATATGAAAATGCACAATTCCTGACTTGAAGAGTAGCTCTCAGCATCTTGGAAGAAACGGGGCAATTATCCCCATGCAGGGTAAAGCGACATTCTCATCAAGATTATTGTTGTTGCTACTGGAAAGCTTCGGTTCTTCGGTGATTTAAAGATCTTGGCTCCAGAGTGTTAGCTCTGCAAAGAAGAATGAAGCAGACATGCTGTAAGGAGGGGCACAGAGAAAGGAAAACTAACAACAGCGTCCATTTCATTACAAATTACAAAGTGCTAGGAAAGACCAGAGTGTCTGCGGTGAACATTCTGGTGTTTCTATGAGAGAAGCAAGGCCTCCTTCCTCCGGCCCCAAGGCAGCCCCTGCAGGCCCAGCTAATAGAAGCTGCCACCGATTGTCTTCATGGGTCCCCACGCATGTGCCTGCTGAGTTAGAGGCTGATTACAACAGAGGACAAATCACGTTATCATATTTTCCTCCTTACTAATGCGCTTAGGGACCCCGTCATTTGATCTTTGTGTACAAAGTAGGATAAACCTGAGAACCGTGTTTAACCTTCTCTTGACAATCATACAGTTTAGAGGCTCCTTTTCCTCCTAATATTCATTGACAGCTCAGAGATCTTGATCTCTGCCAGAAGTTGGAAATTTGCATTTTGCCTGTCCATAAAAACTTAGAAGTTTTCCATTCATTTGTGGAGGGTTTCTTTAAGGTCTGCTGATGAATCTTGTCTGAACTGGAAAATTAACCACGTGTAGTAACACATACAACAATCCTCTAGGTACTTATATTACTTTTATTGTCACATTTAGAATGGAATGTCGTAATAATAGATGGTTCACAGATTCTAGGAAATGTCGCAAATGCATGTTAAGTCCCTGCACCAGACTTCCCACTGACAGAAAAAGAAATAGTGGTCTCTGAAAATTACTTCCCTGTTTTTTTGTTTCAAACACAGCTCACCAACTTAGAATAAGTTGAGTTGATACCATAGTAATAAGTTTTAAACTAGCCAGTATTGGCACCCAATAGAAGATTCCATTTTATCCTCTATCAAAATGTTTTATTCCCTAAGATACTGGTTCGCTGTCAAATCAAGGACCAGTGGTTATTCCAGAAATTCTTTGATGGTTGAAAGGCATTGCTTAGGGAATGCAATTGGATGGCAAGGGGTCTTGGAACTTTTCTTGAAGCTGTGTTAATAATCACACCATTTTTAAGTATATGTCAGGGCAGATGGGATAATGGAGTTTATGATGGCTGAGTTCACTGCCCAGTCCAAATCACTGCACCCACCATTCCATAACTCTCAAAGGCCCAGTATGTAGCAGAAATCATAGATGAGAGGTTGTGAAGGTGGGATTTCACCCCTCTAATACTGATATTCTCGAGCTTATCTTCTTTAGTATGGAGCAGCACTAGGGTTGTGTGAAGGAAAATGCTGCCAACTCTGGGAAGTTTGTGAAGACAGAATAAAAAAATCGAGACAGAGCTCACGTCTTGCCAGAGCACTGAAGCTGCTTCCCCTTGGCTTTGCCAGATCCTACCAAGGCCAGAGTGTTGCTACTGTTCAGCAGTAGACATTTATTTCCTTTTTCAGATGAGTCATTCTGAGTTTCCAGTGTTTATTACATAAAAAAGCAAAATGTACTTTGCTAAGTGTATAGATAATCATATAACTGCATTTGTGATGCAAATGCTGCTGCCGAGAAAGCCCCAAACACAAAATTTAATGATTGTCACAGTCTACGGCTGGATCTGTGATTTAGCAGAATCTGTCTTCTCTGCTGTCAGTTATGTCTAGTTTCCCATCAGACTGTCACCTTGGACACCTTGATGCTCCAGGGTAAGTTATTTATCATGCCAAACTTATTTAACTCATTAATTAAATAGGGTTAATAGCACCCAGTGATGTGAGAGAGCCAACTCACACTGACTCTTGAGAGTGAGTGTTAAGTTTTCAAGAATTTTGTGAGCTGGTTGATGTCACTAATGAGCCACAGTGGGAACAGTTAGTCCATAAAATTTTGCAATGCTCAAATCGAGGCTTTCCTCCTTCCCCACAAGAGTTAGTTGTTAAAGTTTACCTGCACACCATTGGTATCACCAGTCCCATGGGACTGCTATCGTAGACACATACCTGTGCATGGAACCTGGGAAGCAAAGAAGTTCAGGGCCTGCTGATCCCTGGGGTGAGTAGGGAGAAAGGCCAGAAAAGCTTCACCTAGATGATTTCTACTGGGCAGGAAGAGAGAGGAGCAAAGGTTAGGTATTCAAATTACTTAGCTTCCAGCAGATAAACTAATATTTTGAAAGCCGTTTTCTACTGTTCGATTATGTAAACCTTTGGAAATCATACTGCCCAAGTAGCAGACACAGACATCAGTTTTTATCTTTTAAACCAGTGAAAATCATAGATGAGCAACCTTCTTAATGCAGGTTCACACTCTGAGTCATGGGTTCATTGTGTTGTGCTCTAAGGATGCTTTGTAGGACTTTCCATACATTTATCAGATGCATAACCTACAATTATTGGCTCCTTTATACCACCTCAAGATATTTAATGATTTTCTTATTGTATTTGGTTAAACTGCCAAGAATATCATAATGTTAACAATCAGCATGTAGGAAGCCTGTATCCAAATCTATGAATATGAAAAATAAGCGCACACTAATAAGCAATCATGAAAGAGTCAGTAATAATATAATGAAAGAAGAAAAGGCTTTGGAGTCAGAGAGTTCAGAAGTTGAATTCTGGCTCTGTGTTTTATGAGCTCTGTGACCTTTTAATAATGTTATCTCATATGGTTGCTGTAAAATTAAAATTAAATGACGTGGAGAGACAGATTGGGCACTAGAATTAGAATAAGGCTCAGATTTCATTTGCTAAGTTTGGCTTCTATATCAACAAAATGAAGATAAAGTAATATACATTATGGAGTAATAGGTATGAGTTGATATAACCCATTCTCAGATGACAACCTAGTCTTGACCACAGGGTTCCTGTCACAACTACTCAGCTCTGCTGATGTAGCAAGAAAGCAACCATAGGCAATATGTAAATAAAACCTGCCTATGTAAAGATGTCTATGTTCCCAAAAAAACAAAACAAAACAAAAAACTATGAGCCCTGCAATTTGAATTTCACTTATCATTCATGTGTCATGAAATATTCCTTTTTAACCATTAAAAATGTAAAAATCTTTCTTACCCAGTTTTCCAAGCTGTGACATATACCATATGGAACAATCCCCATATCTATGGATACCACGTTGGTTGGTGTTGATAATGGCTAGTTGCTATTGGATTTTTTTTGTGTGTTTATTTTATTATAATATTCCTGGAGTATTTGCAATGTTTCAGATCCTGGGTTAATACCTACATTATCTTATTTAACATTTCCAAAACCACTACGAGGTATTTTTTTCTATCTCTGAGCTGATGAATAAATTAAGATTGTAATGGCTAAGTAAATACTTATCAGTTGTCTGCTATATTCCAGGAAATTCTTGGTAGGGTGGAAGAGTGGGTCATACAAACGAGGTCACTGCCCGTGGAGAACTTACATTCTGAGGAGGGGCTACGTAATAAACAAATGAAAATAATCAAACCATAAAATCCTTACAGATTATGACAAATTATATGCAGGAAATAGAAAGGTGAAAATAATAGAAAAAAAAAATCATCCAAATAAATTCTTTGGATAGAATGTTCAAGGAAGGTCTCTGGAGTAGTGACACTGGAGCAAAGATCCAGTCATGGAAAGAGTCAGGGCAAGCCCCAAGGATGGCATGGGCTTGAAAACACAAGTCAGTGCAACAAGAGTAAGATATAGAGCATGGGGAGAGGTGAAGTTGGAGAGGTAAGCAGGGCAGTTTACGTAAAGCTAATAAGTCATACCAATAGATTTGCTTTTTATTATAAATACAATAGGAAGTCATTAAAATAGTTTTAGAAGGAGAGTTGCTACTGTGTGGGCAATGGTTCACATAGGTTCAAACTCAGGAATCAGGAGTCCAATGATAAAGCTATTGTACCAGTCCTGGAGTGAGAAAGTGGTGGTGTGGACAGGGAGGTCACCACGGAAGCAGGGAGCAGTAAATGGGATTAACATAGAGTTTGGACACAGAACTGGTAAGATTCGCTGACAGAGGGAAATGAGAAAAAGGAAGCAACCGAGGGTGAGCCACAGACTTCTGGTTTCCATACCTGCGTGGATTGTAGTAAGATTTATTGATGTGTCAATGGACCAATTTGGGGTGGAAAGTCATGACTTTTATTTTGACAGTGGCATTAAAGATGCCAATTCTATATTTATGTGGATATTCCAAGGCAACAGCTGACTATATGATTCTGGAATTAAAACAGAGGTTAGAAACTAGAAATATAAATTTGAGAGTCATCAGCTGGTCACATCATCTAGGGAAAATAGAGATGGGAGTCCAGGGAAAAGACTCTGGACATTTCAAATTAAGCGTTTGAGAACTGAGGACTGGCCAATGTAGTAAAATCACGCAGTGTCCCAGAATCTATGTGCAGAAAGTGTTTCGATGAGGAAAAGTTGATTAGGTTACTAAGTTAGTTCATTCTGGAAAGAAGCATACCCAATATAGGTATTAGTAAGAGGAACTAGGTTTAGGATTACACTCTCTTAATCTGCATACTAAGGGCTTTCTACAGTGTCCTGCTTGTGAACTAACAAATAGATTTCCCAGTTCACTCATGTATTCGTTTTCTATAATTCAAATTCAGATACTCCTCTTAATGTCCACAATTGCCTCTCAATTAAGTTGATAATGTTCTATTTTAATTAGAGAGTCTAAGTTTTGCAGGGTATTATTTATTTTAGGTCATGTTTCTGCCTTCAAATTTGGGGGTGATTTATTTGTTTAAATATTAATGGATTATCTAAAATCACTCACACTCAATTATGTCTCTAGTTTTCTTTTTAATTTCAAGACAGAACAAAAATATTTTTATGTGCCCTTTCATAATTTTATTCTACTTGGATATTTAAAATAAGAAATATGGAATTCTTTCTTATTCCTTTGTTAAAAAGTAATAAAATCTAAAGTAAATGTCTATTCCAGGAATACAAGAAAGAAAGAACTTTGGCATTGTTGTTTAAGAATGAAGAATATATTTTATAGTACTCACTCATGATTAAGAATTGTGTACCTTGGTTCTGTAATTGAATTGACACTGTAAAATATTACTTGTAATTATGTGAGTTAAATACTGCAATTCAATATAAAGGTTATATAGTCATAAAATAGATTCATAATTGGAAAGTAAGGCTAATTGCATATAAGGCAAGTGGGAAAGAAGAAAATTATGACACTGTAATAATGACTTCACAGACTATTGTAAATCTCATAGGATAATACTGTAATATGATGCTTCAGACTTAAGATGCCATTAAGAGATTCTAGTGCTCCAGCTCAGGAGCAAAATAGATTTAAACTACCAGAAAATTACTATTTATTTTTGAATGATCTAAATGATGTATTTTTTAAAATTAACAATTAAGAATTTATAATATTTACAATGAATGCATGAAATAACTGGGCTAAAAGCTTAATATATATTTTAAAGGACATATAAAAATATCACATACACTCATACACATTCACACACATATAGACACACACACACACAACTTCCAGAAGTCCCTTTATACAAGTTTATTATTTGTTTAAATTTCACGTTGATCAACAAGAAAAAAAATTAAGAACTCACACTAACCCACCCCTATGTGTGTTGTATGTCTTTGCATGTAGCTTAAGAAAAATTTTATTTCATTGTAATTTAAATAGTCCTTTACAAAAAAAAGAGCTTTCTAGTTCATTGTTTATAACTCTATTTTTATACCTAGGTTGTTTACAGCTCTGTATTCTATTGTTCTGTTTGAGCTTCCATACAACGTTTACTTTAAATTATTCAACCAGTTTTTCCCTTATAAAGCTTTATGTTTAAAAACTTTTTTCTGACATATGATTTTTTTAAAGCCTTTCAAAGTAATCTCAGACACTGGTAGGGCTTTATAGGGCTAAATTCCAGTAGTAAATAGGAAATGCATCATTCAATTCCTGCACAGTAAACCAGCCAAGATTTATTTAAGGTCAGCCAACATTTATTGACTCTCAGCTGTGTATGTAGATATCTCATCCTTGGCATCAAATTTACACAATCTCTGTCTACCATAGAGACCCATGAAACAGCTTCAGGACACATTTACAGAGCAATAAATTTATAATGTAAGCTAATACCGTAGCTGAGAATCTCTGTCCACATGTGCTGAGGAGCACCAAGCACAGGAATGACAAGAGACAGCTGATGGAGGTATCCAGGCTGCTTTGGGACTTTTCACCCCATATTTCTCTGTAGATGAAATTACTAATAAATACCCCTGGAAATTCTCTCTCTTTCATGCATGTTTAATATTACAATAATATGTCTTTGCCGATAATGGCAGATTGACTATGAAATTTGCCACATCTTAATTTATATAAAATAAAGATGTACTAATTAAATAATTTGTTTAGCTTTCCCTCCAAAGATTGCCTATAAAAATAATGTTTTATCCAAAGGTTTTTAAAACTATGTGTTTTGTATAGCTTCAAGGAGTTTTTATTTTATTTATCATTATTATTATTGTTTAAATATGTCTTTATTGACTTCATTGAGAGGAAGGGAGAGGGAGAGAGAGAGGAACATCAATGATAAGAAAGCCATCGATCGGCTGCCTCCTGCACGCCCCCCACAGGGGACCGCACCCTCAACCCGGGCATGTGCCCTGACAGGGAATCAAACCAGGATTTCCTAGATCCTAGGTCGGTGCTCAACCGCTGAGCCATGCCCGGCCAGGCAGGAGTTTTTATTTTAGAAAAATTAAGATGACTTTGAGTGGGGTTAGTAAGTTATATTTGTGGATAAATTGTTGATATACATAAAGTAATATCTAAGGGATATAATGCAGTGAATGATTATGTCCTAGAGAAAGGACTTAAGTTAGTGTTATCTTAAGACATTACAGAATTACAGAGCTCAAGAGGAATCTTAGAGATTATAAAATATAAATCTTATTTTATAGGTAAAAAATTGGAGGCACTCAGAAGTAAATTGTGTTTCAGAATTGGTTTAAAACTGAGGCCCCCTACTTCCAATTCTCTGTTCTTTTGCCATATCATGTGGTCTATAATAAACCTCTATTGAAAAATTATTAACCAAAATAATGAATGTTTTATATAGTTTTTGTTCTTTACAGATGGCCAACTAGAGACTTTTTAAATTACATATTATTTTATTAAGTTCACAAAGTTCACATCTATTCCAAAATACACATTAATGTTTTTTTGAACTCTACAAATGTAAGAAAAAATTTTGTGAATTTCAACATTCAGTGTTGTGCATTAAGAAGCTGTGAATGGGCACATGTCTATATAGGCAAATGAGAAGGATGGGGCATGGTCTCTGAGTTCAAGCAATGGTTCTTGATAAACTTCATTTATGTAGCATAGACAATTCTGCCTTTAAAATATTGCCAGTGTTGGGTAGGGTTATTTTATTTATTTTTTTTAATCCACATGCCCACAATATAGGATTAGTTAGTGCTGAGCTTTTCCAACAAATGGATTTCTATGAAAGCTCTAGGGAAACCTGTATTAAAGAAGAGTGGCAAGTTCTGTTTTATGAAGAACCTCAGCAGATGGGATAAAGGAGGGCCCTGTCACAAAGTTTAGGGTCATTTTTTCCCCAAAATATTTTACCATCTTCATAAAAAAAATCTTTTTCAGAGTTCCAATATAGTTTGATGTCGTATTTTTGTATCTTTGGTCTTCCTATGCTTGCCAGAGAGAGTTAAGGAGGCACATGTCCAAAAGTAATTTCCAACACCAACAAATTACTGTATTTCACTGAAATGCTACTCAGCCTTTACCTTTTAATGTTAATGGACACAACATTTCTGCAGCTGAATGTGCATTCTCCTTTAAAAATGATGAAGACCCAGGAGTGAATTCATTCATGTATGCTCATAGTGAACAATCGATAATCACTTATCCTATTAAAGAGTCACTGGGGAATTTTACAGTGGTACACCTCCTTCATATTTAGAAGAAAAGAAAAAAAAATACATTAAAGGGACCCTAAGTAGAAATATGACTTACATCTGATATGTTTGGAGGGTCTCCAAAACCACAATAAGATCTCTTCCTCTGATCAGCTTCTGGTGCTGATCTTGGCATGATTTAGTTATCCAATGATTTTAATTCTCTTGACAGAGGCACTTTTGACCTATCTCAGAGCTGCTCTGTGTGGCTCATGGCCATAATTGTATTTCTTTCATAGCATGGTGCAAGATCCTTTGTTTGGGGAGTTTATGATGAATATTTCTGCCTCTTGGTTGGAAAAAAATAGACATTTTTAAAAGATCAAGAAATCACCATAGGTATAAGACTGCATTTCTAAATATTTCAAAATTTAGAAGCATTTGCTAATATAAATGCTATGCATTCTATGCAAGTGGAGTGCCATTCCACAGGATTAATAGGACATAACTTGGCACTGACTATTTAGACAGTAGGAAAATAATAAGGCATAGTGCTTAAAGCTTAGACGGTGGGCCAGATGGTCAATAGTTCTATCATCTCAAGTATGTAAAGAGTTTAAACTAGTTGAGCCTCAATTTACTTGGTTGTAAAATGAGAAAATATGACCAACTCTGATCTAAATGAGAAAACATTTTAAAATTGATTAGCAGAATGCCTAAGACAGAGTAAGTGCTCATTGAAAGTTAGTTGTTTCATCATTATCATTATTATTATTAACTAGTAGATACCAACCAGATATTTTCATATTCAACAATACATATTGCAAATTAAACAGGAGAAAAAGACTAATTGAAGGAAAAATATTATTAATTTGGAAAAAGGTGGTTCAGAAATGGTTCTATTATTTAGCATCAGGTAATCTATTATTTATTTATTGCTATAAATTCTAGAATTCTGGAGTATTCAGAAAGCTCAGGACAAGTTGTTTACTTTTGGAATACTCTAGTACAGGCAAGAGTACTTATAAATGCTTTGAACATAGAGGGTTTTGAATATGAGATGGAACTGACTATAATATATCAATAACCAGAAAAGATGGCTCTGATGATAATTTCTCCACAGTCATGAGGCCATAGAGCCTCCAGATTAGAAGGACAATTTAATTGGCGCTGCTTCATCCCAGTGCTAACTAGACAGACACATGTATATATGTTAATTAATTACCTAAGCGTTCCTCCTGGATGGATGGGAAGGAAAAATCTCCTCTAAAACCATACTTCCTGGATGGTTTCCAGATTCACAAATCAAGGGAAGGGCATTTTCTCTGTGGGACACATTTACTGCCTGATATTTGTACACCATGTAGTGTGGGAGTTTGGAGATGTCCCTCCCACCACCACCAAACCCTTCTGAGTCTCTAATCCAGGATAAGAGAATTCATCTCTGCTTAGAGGGGAAAAAGAGAAAAATGCAACACAGGTGACTGGTGTCAGCAAGAGAAGATTTGTTACGCTGCATTCTGAGGAGGAGGCAGTGAGGTCAGCTTTTCTTCATTCCAGCCTCCAAGGATCTGAAGACACTAACCCCCCTTTCCACCCTCCCACTGTCCTAATTTCCACTCTTCCACAAGTTCCTCAGGAAAGTTCGAGGAATTGGTTAACTGACAGCTTCAGCAGGAGTCTGACCAAAAAACGAGAAGCAGACAGGACTCACAGGGGAAGGTAAAGTGGTAGAAAGACAAGAAGGACTTGAGGGGAGAAGACAAGGAAGACGGTGCCACACCAGGAGGGAAGGACTGCCTGGTACCAACCTGAGATAGGCACAGTATGGCCTGAAGTGGTGACTTGAGGGCAAACAGGAAGAAAAGTGTATAGCATTAGGATTCCTTGCATGAACTGAATTTTGTGTGCACGTGGGTTACGCTCTCTTGCCTTTCCAAATGTGAACATGACTAAGGACTTTCAGCTCGGGCTGCTGTCACAAATTACCACAGACTGGGTGGCTTAAAGGACAAACTTTTCTTTCTCATAGTTTTGGAGCCTGAGAAGTTCAGGATCAAGGTACCTGTGGGTTTGGTTCTTGGTGAGGGCCCCCTTCCTGGCTTGGAGACAGCCATTCTTTGCTTTATGTCCTCACATAGGACAGAGAGAGAGAGGAGAGAGAGAGCAAGAGAAGGAGCCCTGGTCCTACTATCCCCTCATAAGGGCACCAGTGCCATCAGGGCACTCTACTCCCATGACCTCATCCAAACTCACATCCAAACACCACCATATGGAGGATTAGGGCATCAACATATGAATGGGGGGTGGGGCACAAACATTCAGTCCATAACAATCACCGAGCTGTGACTGTCTCAGGAAGAGGGTTGACCTTTCCACTCCCCATCTTTGGTTTCTAGTTTTCCAACTGGTTAATACAGTGATGTCATTTAGTGTATAAATATAATACATCTCTATAGTAAAATGTTAAGCATTATTTCTGTAATAGAGAAATAACAGAGAGGGCTAGTTTATTGTCACATCTCCCTTTCCCATTTTCCTTGTAGAATGTAAGTAATGCTTGCGTACTCACATTTTCAAAGATCACTAGTCTACTTTTCTGTTTCTTCCCATTTCAGAAATACAGTAACACTAGAAGCACAGTATAGGCTGGGTGATGGTGTGCTCAAAAGCATAGACAGACCCATGTTTAAATCTTAGCTCTGTCTCTGAGGTTGGGTTAAATAAACTTTCTCTAAATCATTTGCTCATCTGTAAAATTTGTAAAATTATAGAGTTGGGAAAATGTAAGAGAATTTAGCACAATGCTTGGCACATAATATGTATGAATTGAATGGCATACAATAAAGTCTTACTGAGACAGTTTTCTTAGTATTTTCTGCTTTCCTGTATCTGGTAGGGCTGGTAAATTAAGATTTTGCTGTTATATTAATATAACCAAAATTATAGATTTGCTCTACTGAGGTTAAGGTAATTTAAGTTGAACAAATTTACAGACCCCCTGAAAAAAATTCATATCAACACATAAGAGCACGGCAACCATGTAAATGTTATTTCTGCGCAATTGAGATGTTTTTGATCCATCTTTAGAAGTCCGCTTCTGAATTATTTCTCATTTGTTAAATGTTACTATATTTTCTAGGAGTTGTTACCTCTTCCTCTCCTTGCCTCACCTTCTCACAACCAGTAAAGTCCTTTTAATTGTATCCTTTGATTATCTTGGAAACCCGTCCTCTCTTCCCTATACCCACTGCTATTTTTGTCATTTATTGTTTGGGTTATCACAGTGGCCCCAAAACCAGTTTGGTTTTTTGTTTCTTTGTTAGTTTTTTTCACTGCCACTCTCTAACTCATCCTTTGCACCTTGGCATTTTAAAATTAAAAATCTGATTGTGTTCCTCCCTCCTAAAACCTGCTGGTTGTTCTCTATGTCTTACGGAATTCATTATGATTCCTAGGTTACCCTGCCATATACTGCTGGTGGTCTTCTAATTATCCCCTTTCCTTTAGTAATAGAACCTCTCCCCTCATGTTTAGGGCACACATAGCTGCCCACACTGAAGGTTCAATTCCCCAGCTTCCCTTGTAGTTCACTGTGGCCATATGGCTCAGTCCTGGCCAATGGGATGGAAGTAAAAGTTTCACTTATTACTTGTACCAAGTGTTCTTAAAGGAAGGCAGCTTGTCCTTTATTCCTTTCTGTTTTCCGATGACTGGATTGTAGTTGTGAGGGTTGGAGCTAGCTCACCTCTGAACTTGAGAGGTGGGATGCTAAAGATGCTGTAGCAAAAGGAGAGAGCCTGAATCCATAGCCATCAGAACTTCCAAACTTGCCTTACGTGTGACAGAAATAAACTTCTGTCTTGTATAAGCCAATATTATTTTGAATTTATGACACATTTAGGCATGATAAATCGTAATATATGTATCCATTATCTTCCAAAGTCCTGGCTACTTTTCATATTTCATGTTCCATCTCTTTTCTCTTGGACTTTCCCCTGCAATAATGAAGGACATATAGGCCCCCAGATCTTAGAATTGTTTCAAATCTTA
Organism: Miniopterus natalensis; assembly: GCF_054644295.1. Taxonomy (NCBI): domain Eukaryota; kingdom Metazoa; phylum Chordata; class Mammalia; order Chiroptera; family Miniopteridae; genus Miniopterus; species Miniopterus natalensis. The sequence goes on from NC_142096.1 coordinate 25,451,091, forward strand.
CTGCTTTTGTTCATGTTTTTCCCTTTGCCTAATATCACATACCCTGCAGCTCTAGTCCTCTTGATTTGAGTTTTAGAATTGGTACTTAATTTTAAATACCCTGTTCAAACATTGTCTCCCATAAGGAGCCATCACCCACAATCCCCTCCACTCCATGCTCCCAAAGGTTAATTTTGCTCTCTCTCTTAACAACTTGCTCAGTTGTACATTTTGCATTTTTCCCCATTCACACACATTGACAGTTATTTATACATGTTCTTTTCTTCGTTAATCCTTGAGGGCAGTGATTCTGTCAGATACATTTGCAGTGTTCGGCAGTATCTGGCAATTAATAAGTAATCAATAAAAATTTGTTGGAATATGGTTTTGATTTCATAGGGCATAATTATATTTCTGGAGTTTTTAGATAAAACTAATGTTTCATAGGCACCATTTCTGAATTCAAAGTGAAAAAACACATTTACTTGTTCCATTAATGGCTATTTAAAATTTTTAAATTTTTCAGCTGCATGCTATTAAAAAGGCTGCACAATTTTATTTCAGACTGTTCTGTTCTGAAATGCTTCCTAATAAATAATGTCACCTCAGATCAATATTAGAACATTAAAGTAGCATTTAGTTCCAATGTAATAAAATTTTCTATAATCATCAAAGAAGAATTTTACATATATATTTGAAACATACTTTTTAATAGTGTTTTTTTCTTCTATAAAATGTTGTACCCAGCTTCCCCCCCCCCCAAATGTTTTTGGAGCATTTTCCCATGTCTTTAAATTGTCCTCAAAACCATTAAAAATTACCTGCATAACATTCTACTTTATAGCTACAATACTTTACCTAACTAATCTATTTTCTGTTCTCATGGATTTGCCTATGCTGCACATTTCATATAAATGGAATTATATAATATGCAGTCTTTCGTGATTGGTTTCTTTCACTTAACATAATGTTTTTAAGGTTCATCCATGTTGTGATGTGTGTCACTACTTCATTTATTTCTTTTTATTACTTAATAACATTCCATTGCAAGGCTATATATACCACATTTTGTTTGTCCATTGATCAACTGATAGATATTTAGGTTGTTTCAATTTTTGGCTTTTATGAATAATAAGGATGTTGTGAATATTCATGTACAAGTTTTTGTATAGACACTTTTCCATTTCTCTTGGGTATATTCCAAGAAGTAGAATTGAAGGATCATATACTAGCTCTATATGTAGCATTCTGAGAAACTGTCAAATTTTTTTCTAAAATGACTGCACCATTTTACATCCCTACCACCAACGTATAAGGGCTCCAATTCCTCCACATCCTCACCAATGCTTGTTATTGTCTGTCTTTTTTATGGTAGACCTCCTAGTGTGTGTGGAGTGATATCTCATTGCGGTTTTAATTTGCTTTTCCCAAATGACTGATGATGTTGAACTTATGGCCAACATCATCTTTTATATCTTTGGAAAATTCTAATTTATTTCTATAACAAATCTCACCAGCACATTTTTATTTGTAGAACTTAGTGTGCAATGCTCCAGTGTAGTACATTCTTGATAGATTTAATATCATATAGCAAAATAGAGTAGGAAAGGATTTTAAGAATTTTCAAGTGAAATGTCTTTAATTTATAGTTAAAAGAATTAACAGCGGAAGGAGGTAAGTGATTCCCACTTGAGATGAAGTGGCCTATAAATCAAAAGAAATATTACTTTCAAATCACTATGGGCTCTTTGCAAAACAGGGAAGCAGGGGGGTACCTGGCCAATGTTATAAACTCTTATTTTATAGTTGAGTATATTGGTAGCAACAAAATTAAGTATAATAGTAGTAGAAAGTATTCTGCTTTACTTTTACCTACTGAAAGAAACTAGTAGTAGTAGTTTGAATGTGTATAATTTATCTCGGCTGATAACCTAGATCTAGCCATTTGCCCTCTGTGCATAGCAAAGCACAGAATTGATAGGTTTAAAACATATCACTCAAGGAAAGATATCTAGCTCATCCCTTTCTGGATTTGTACCAGGATATTAAATTCCTGAATCCCTGACTGACTGGTAATGTTTTAGCTAATCTCAGCTGTACCCATGTCACTTGGAACTTTCCAGGAAGCAGAGTTGTCTGTAGCCCCTGATGCAATAACCCTGGGAGTTGTTCATTTCTAATAAAATCACTCTCAGAAAATGTTAAAATGATAAAAAGGAAGGCTGTGCATAGTGTGCTGTTTGAATAGATGGCATTGTACAGACTAAACAGACTAGCAGGTTCCAATCCATTAGAGTGTTTTCTCTGACATCTACTTCTCACGTGCTAGTATTCATGAATTTCTAAACCTGAGACCCGGCTGAGATACATAGGAGCAGTGTGGTTGACAAGCAGTATCGTGTTTATCAAAACCATCTTACAGCCAAGATATTAATGTTATTAACTCAAACAAAAATTTAATTCTAATCCATTCTCATGCTATATACTGTGCTGTGTTTTAGGGATGCAAAAATTTGCAAAATGTAGCCCTTCATTTAAGTCTTTGCAGTCTTGTTCTGGAGTCAGATAAATAAACAGATGTTTACTACACAGTTTGACAAGTGTCGTAATAGTGAAAACTCTGGAGTCATTAGAGAACACACAAGAGTGAGACTACAGTGGCCTGGATATGTTTTCCAGAAGAAAGAATTTTAAGTGTGGTCCTGAGGTTCTGAAGGACAGCATGGATACCCAGGTGGACAGAGAAGGGGTTGAGGGTGGGAAGAAGCAGTCAGAAGGAGCACAGGCATGGTATTTTTATGTAACTATGTGGATGGAGATGAACCTCCAAAACTTTGATGAAATGTAAAATCACTGTTTTTGTTATCTAAAAACTAATAGAATAGACACTCCAAAGTGAAGCCCATTGAGTCATTTTCATCTCCTCTTTTATTTGTGCATTGTATGAATTTTTACAGGTCCATATTTCTTTTACATTCATGAAATAGTTTATCTTTCCTCCCCCCATAGGACTGTGTTAACCTCTAAGGATATATCACCTCCTATTTGTGATCCTAACTAAATTAATGAATACTTCTGGGAGGCCTGAGAGAACCGTAGAAAACTCAGGGGTCTGGACTGAGAAAGAAGGAATATATGGTGATAAAAACATTTTTGTCTAATATACGCTTAATGAGATAAAGTTGCAAAATTAGGAATTCTACAAAAGTATATGTGTTATCAAACACCCACTTTTATTTATTAAGCAAAAATAAATGACTATGGCCATAAAGCTATAAGGGTGAGATTTCTTCTTCTAACTATGAAGGAGTAGGTGGTATAGAACTTGCCCTCTGACTATAAATAATAAAAGAACCTGGGCAGTATATATTATACAGTTGCTTTCAGGAATTGGGACAATAGGCAGAATTTTGATTCCTGAGAGAATGGTGTCTAAGGAGGCAAGTCATACAATTTCCAAGCTGTCTGCCTGGATAGTTCATAGGCTGTGATCCAGAGAGAGAATCCAAAGTAGAGCCTGGTGGTCTAAGGTGATGGAACTGAATAAAAATTGAGGAGGCTGAGATGGTGGAACACCTGCCTTCATGTTGCTGGTAGAATGTGAAACGGTACAACCATTTTGGAGAAAAATTTTGCAGAATATTTACAATTAAACATAACATACTTGTCTTATGATCTAGTAATTCTCCTGCTAGGTAACTACCCAAGGCAAATTAAAACATATGCCCACACAAAGATTTGTGCATGAAAGTTCATAGCAGCTTTATTCACAGCTACAACTAAAATATCCATCATCGGGTGAATGAACAGACAGATGATCCATATGATAGTTTCCAGTTCAGCTGAAAGGAACAAACTACTGCTACACACAACATCACAGATGAATCTCAAAATCATTGTACTAACCAAAAAGGAAAAAAACAAGACACAAATCTATCTGACTTCTTTTTTATGAAATTCTAGTTTCTATGTAAACCTATAGTGATGTAACAAATCAGCAGTTGCTTGGGGCAGGGACTGAGGAGACTGACAGCAAAGAGACACAAAGAAACATTTTTACTGATGGAGATATTTCATGTCATGATTGAGGGAGTGGTTATATAAGCATATCTATAGGTCAACACTCAATAAACTGTACACTTAAAGTTGGTACATTTGTTAGATATAAAGTAATCTTCAGTAAAGCTGATTAAAAATAAGATTTAAAAAATTCATGAGAAAAATAACTGAGATTGAGATGTTTTATGACATAAAGTAAATTTTAATTAAATGAGCAGATGCTTTGTTTTGAATAATTAATGGCCCAATATCTATGAGCAAGTGTGGTGTTTAACTCATGGTTTTATGCTTGGTCTGAAGATGATGTTGAATTCCATATCATCCCTCAGTCCAAACCTGATCTCGCGTTGCCATGTTAGATGGCCCACTACATGAGTTGTAGTCACAATCAAGATTAAGCATAAGAATGGTTTGAGAATGTCTATGTCGATATAAGGAAAGTGACAATAGTATGAATTGCTCGGATGATTATTATTAAGGACAACTTTGTGTACCGATTTAAGCATATTCCATTCCCAGGATTCTCATTTGTAATTATTTCTACATGTTTTAAATACTCAGGCTTTAAGGCTTTGATATCTCACTCAAATATAAAATTAGCTCAATTATAACAGAATTCTAGGATAGCATGAACAGGACAGTAGAATATATTTTACGTGACCCAGGTGGAGATACATAAATGAATGCTTTTGAAGGTTAATGCTTCCCCTATCTGTTTGGTAACTCCAAACACTGACCCCACCCCAATTTTAACCCAGCACATTTAAAATTACTCACCATAGTGCCTTTGATAGATGAAAAGAACCATGAATAATGAAATACTGAAAAGGAACGCACACCTTCATTCCTCATTTCGCTTCTATGTTCATCATTCTAATCACTTACCAGAGCTATTCAATTATATTGCAAGTGCTCAGTAATGATGATGGTAATGAAGCATGGCAATTATTAGGAGAGGAAGTATGATGAACAATGCAGTTTAAATTTTTTTGTATTTTTATATATTTTTTCTAAATATTGAGAAAAATATGAGTTAATGGAGAAGTAAATTTATATGTATTTTCAGAAAAAAAGAACAAGAAAACCAGTATTATACAGAGAAATATTCAGAATTTGTTTAACCTGTCAACCTGGTTCATACCTCATTTAATGAAGTACAGTTATAAAACATGCAGTAATTATGGCAGAATAGGATAAATCCATTAGCTCCATTTGTGGCATTTAATGATTTTTCACAAGAAGATGCTGAACAAAGAGTATGTACATTTAAACCATATAAGGACATGATGTTGGTACTTTGCTAAACTTCTGGGCTTTCATAACTAAATCGTGATTCAGATATGAGAATTCAAATGTTTTAGATTCATTGAGTTCCTCCTTAGGACTGAATTCCAATGGGAATCCTTATAAGACTCTTAGGCTGTAGAATAGACTATGTGGCCTTGGTTACCACTGAGATTTTTTTCTTTAAAGATGAACATTTTAAACATCATGATAAACATCAATTCATGGTATTAAAATATCATACAATGCTGGACCAAATTTGCAACCTTAGGATATGTGATGCCCAATCCATGTACGTCTTTATTAAGAAATCATGCTTTATAAAAAGAGTCTAAACTCTGTAATACAGAAAATACTCTCCAGAATAAATAAAAAGAGCAATCTGCTGGGTAATGAGAAGGAACACTTTAGACTTTTAAATCACCCAAGTATTCTTTGTTTCATGAATTCGAAATGAACAATTTTTAAATGACTTTAACAACATCTACTAAACAATGAACTTCTGCTGATAATCATAATTGGTATTTCTATCAGGAAGGAAGGCATTTTAAACCCATTTTACAGGATACTCAAATTACAGGGACTCAACTGAATAAAAGTTTTGTGTTTTTTTTAATGAAACAAAATGCCTAGATGTAGACTGTTCAGAAGTGATATAGAGGATTGCGTAATCCTATCAGTGCTGCAAGCTCTTTCCAACTTTCTGTGTAGTAGCCCTTGGAGCAGCATTCACATATGGCTGTTGCCTCATAGTCACATGTTGGATTCTCTACATCCATCATTTTAGACAGTAAGAAGTAGAGGAACAAAAGTTGTATACAGGTAGTATTGTGTCTTAAAAAACAAAATAAAAGCTTTTAGAACTCCCACCCAGAAACTTCCATTTCCTCTTCATTGGCCAGAAATATTACATGGCCATTTGTAGCTGCAGGGGAGGCTAAGAAATTCAATTTTGCACCTGGCTACATACTGCCTCAATCAAACTCATGCTGTATCAGCACAGGTGGAGAATAGACATCGAGTAGGCAATCAGAGGCATCTGTCACAGCAAACAGAAGGGCACAATTTTAGACACTGCATCTGTCCAACAAGATGGGATTATTATTATTATTTTTACTTTCCCTAAGAACAAAACTCTTTTATACTTAAATTTCAATCTAAATTATTTGCTGCTAGAGCAAATGCTAGGCTTCATTGTTCAGTTTTAATAATCATATGACTGTGTTTGGAAACAATTTGTATGCTAGATTTGAAATAAAAATAGATATGCTAGGTATTGGCATGCTTTAGATGTACCTGGACCAAATCTATTTGTCATATAGATGAGATGAACACTTTTGCCAAATTATCTCATAACATTTGATGTACTTAGTGAATATTTTCTCAAAAATCAGTTTTGTATACAATATTCCAAATGGTTTGTATTCATTAAAAAAATAACCTGTTAAATGACTCTGGTGTACTACTGTGATGAGGTATTTCCTAAAGCCCTTGTAACTAAAATACAGCACTTATAATTAATCCCTTTAAAATGAATTGAACATGTGTGTGTATTTGCATTAAACATAATTAGCTAACCACAGCCCACAGCTTAGGTCTGTGCAGTGTATGTAATCTGTTTACAGAACAGAGCAGATGACATAATGTAGATTTTGGCGAGTAATCACACTCTCCTTCCACAAACATCTGAAATGATAAAAACAACATACAGATGAATAGCTCCCAATAGGTAAAATCATTATAACCCACGTTAGCCAACATCATTTTAATCCCGTTCTGTTGGTCAAATATTTTGAGAGGAAGGTGCATGATTCTTGCATATGGTTCAATAGTTCACTTTAACAGAGAGTAGCTCTCAGGCATTAAGAATGTGGGACCGGGAAACACTGGAGTTAGAAGCTGAGCTATTGGAGGAGTCTCAGGCCCCGGGTGACACGTGCTGAAAATGCCAACTCCATGATTCTACACAGTTTAACCTCATTGTTCCCACTTCCTTGTCCTGTGAACAGAGTTCCAAAATAGGGACTCCCCCCCAAAAAAAATGTCATGTAAGGATAGAGAGTTTTCTGCTTTGCTTCCTACTACAGGACTGTGTGGAAACCCCTCTCACAGCACGGCGTGGAAGGGCACGTCTCTTCCCTAGTTTTATTTGAAGTGATGAATATTAATTACTGATTTGTCAATATGTCCTTCTAGGATCTTGACTACTCTTTTTTTTTTTATAATATGTTTTTATTGATTTCAGAGAGAGGAAAAGAGAGGGAGAGAGAGAAACATCAATGAGTCATTGATCGGCTGCCTCCTGCACGCCTCCAGCTGGGGATGGAGCCCACAGCCCTGGCATGTGTCCTGACTGGGAATCAAACTGTGACCTCCTGGATCATAGGTTGATGCTCAACCTTTGAGCCACACCAGCCAGGCTTGACTACTCTTAACTGGAGTTTCTTGAAATATATATGTTTTCCTGATTATAAAATAATTTCTATTCACTGTAAATTATATCAGACACTTAGAAAGGTAATGAGAAATTAATTTAAATTATCTAAAACTAAAAGATAATTGTTAGCATTTTTATATTTACCTCCTTTAATATATACACACACACACATATATAACTCAGGCCCTATCCTCTACATACAACTGAAAATTGAGAAAATATTTTATTTTCTAATGCCATTCAGTAATTTTTGAAATATTTATAGTACTTTAGGGTTCATGTCTTGTCATAATCATACTACTCAGACTGCTATTGTTTTCATTTTTGATATTATAATTAACACTACAATTTTTATATAAAAATTACAAAAATTATATCTGTGTTTCTGATTACTTTTTAAAGCTTCATATATCAGTTGGGATATTTTCAGTACATAGAAAAGAAAACTAAACTCTAAGTAGATTTTTAAAAGAAGAGATTTACTATCTCACTTAACAAAAGTCCTACTATTACAGGGTAGTGTATAAAATATTTGTTTAAATCCTGACTTCAGACAAAAATTTTTTATAGGAAGAATGTGCAGTGAAATATACTCTTAAATCTGGCAAATAGACAGGATTCCATTTCTCTTCCATTGTTCCACTAGAGCATCCAGAAAGCGGCTGTAATGCACTTCCTGCAGGTTCCTGCAGGTTTTCCATGCTTAGCGTCCCTGTCAGACCCTGAGATCCCACTTTGAACCATCAGGTTAATTGTGCATTGTATTTCCTGTCCTAATTTCCTGGTGTGCCATGGCCTCTTGAACATAAGGAAATGACTTTATATATATCAGGCCTTCCAAGGTCCTTAAGGTTAAAATACTTAACCTGATCTGTGCTACTATATACCAGGTGATGACCTAGCTAAGACTCTCTACAACTCTGTAAGGTATTTAGACATAATTCCCCTTTGAAATAAAAGGCAAACTCATACATCCAATAGGCTTCACAAGCAAATTGTTTACATACTCAGCATTCCCTTCCCACCTACACTTTATGGCCCATGGTTCCCACATGGTAGCATTTTGTGCTTTTATTTTCATGAGGATTCAGTGAATTTAGGATGAGGTCTCAGAAATAGGCACTTGGACCCCTCTCAGATGATTCTACCTGCGGACCATCTTTTGAGAAACACCTTCGAGTGCTCTGGCTCCTTTACTTCTGGCTGTTTTTATTTCCTTGTGCTGGCAAAATAGATATAGATGGAGCATGTTAATGCCTTTACTTCCACAAATGATCTATTCAATATATCTAATTAATAACAGAGCTACTGAAAAAAAATTTTTTATTTACTTTGGGTTCAGATTAGATCTGTCCCTTACCTTAAAAGACATAGTGTGTGAGTAGTAAGCTATTATCAATATGGAAGAAAGATGATAAACATAAACTGGTGTATATACCCAAATGGAAAATACATTTAAAGGCTTTTCTTTTATAAGGTTGTATTTGGCAAGAGTAACCAATCTAATATTTATCACCAAATTACTGATCAAGAATGTTCAGACTCTACCATTGATTTTTAAAACAGGCTATTCTTATGAGACATTTAAAGAAATTTTTTTTTTCCTGTAAGTAATACCTTAGAACAAGGCAGAGTGATTTCCTTAACACACCATATGTTGTTTAATTGGCCTTGCTCAATTTTCTGGAGGTGGTTTTTAAATATTACAACTTGGGGAATAAGTGTTATCTAATGAACAAACAATGTTGCAATCTAATTAATTTAGAAAGATTATAACACTATATTCCCTCTTCTATCTTCATTTAGACATAAGTGAAAATTTTGGATCAACTTTCCAATTTCACTTTATGTTAGGTGTTAATAAATAAAAGTAGAGCAAGCTTCAAAAAAACCCAGGTTAGCTAACTTTTCTAAACCTAGAGCTTGCTTACACGTAAAATGGAGCAAGTATTTGTGAAAATAAAGTAACAGTCGTGTTATATTCTAGACCAAAGAACTGGCACAAAGTGAGTTTTGATAAGGGTCACTTTGTTATTCTCCATTGTGACCCTAAGTATGAATATTATTATGTTTAGTTCACACAACAGGGAACTGAGGAATATCAATTAAGGTACCAACCAACTTATCTAAAATCATGGAGCTAAAAAGTGGAAAATCTAGCCCTAACCAGTTTTGCTCAGTGGTTAGAGCATCAGCCCTTGGATTGAAGGGCTGTGGATTCGATTCCGGGTTTGAGCCTGGTCAAGGGTACATATCTCAGTTGCAGGCTCAATCCCCAGCCCTGGTCAGGACGTGTATAGTACATGCCGGAGGAAACCAGTCGATGTGTCTCTCTCACATTGATGTTTCTCTCTCTCTGTCTCTCCCCCTCTCTTCCACTCTCTCTAAACACATCAATGGAAAAAATATCCTTGGGTGAGGATTAATAATAATAATAAAAAAAGTGGACAATCTAGCCAAAACCAGATAAAGACACTACAAAGAAAGAAAATTATAGGCAATATCCCTGATGAACATAAATGCTAAAATCATCAACAAAATGTTACCAAAACAGATCCAGCAAAACATTAAAAAGATCAAGTGGGATTTATTCTGGAGATGCAAGGTTGGTACAATATCCACAAATCAATAAACATGATACACCACATAAACAAAATGAAGGATAACAATCACATGCTCCTATCAATAGATGCAGAAAAAGCATTTAATAAAATCCAGTACCCACTGATGATAAAAACTCTCAGCAAAGTGGAAGTAGAGGGATCAGACCACAAAAGAATAAAGGCTACATATGACAAACCCACAGCCAACATCATACTCAATGGGCAAAAACTACAAGCGCTTCACTTGTAGCAGTGATAGATCTGGGTTCCCATCCTGGTTCTCTCACTACTCAGTGACTATGGCAAGTTAAATCCCATCCCTGGACCTCATTCCTCAGCCATAAAGCAGGACGGGTAGCCAAGGTGAACTCTGAAGACCATCCCAGCTCTGGTGTTCTCCGGGTCTGTGTGATAATGGCACAAAGCAATAGCAAAAGGCAGCTCCAGTGAAAGAGTCACAGTCAGAGTAGAGCTCATCTCTACAAACAGAGGTAAGGAAGTAGCCCCAAACAATGACAGGTCCCCAAAGGAAGCACAGCCAGTGCACGTATTGCAGATGTTGGAGATTTAGAAATAAGAGATGTCAAGTATATATAAATGTGAAGTCTCAGCCTCATGTCATACCAAAAATAAATAAAATTATTTTTTCCTGAATTAAGAAGTGGTTAATTCCAGAAGGAAAAGAACGAATTTGCAAATAAAATGAAACTAAAAATAAATAAATAAATAGAGATAATTCTCAGCAGCCACATGTTTGCAAGTCAGATGTTTATAAAAAGCTTAGACTTTAAATTGATTATATCATTGAGCTGGCTATTCTTTTGAAAATATTACATCAAATAGTTTGAAAATGGAAACAGATGTAGTTGCTTCTTTGACATTATTGGGAATGTAGGAACAAATGGAAGACAGATCATTGCATTAAAAATAACTAAAAACTGATTTAAGTTTGAAATAGCTGAAACAATTTTAGTGTGAAATGCATGATATGTAAATTAAAAAGGCAATTAGTTTATTTGTAATAGTGGAGGAATATATTGGCATTACAGCTAATCATTGAAGATTAGGTTATTTATGTGATAACTCATCCCTACAGGGTTAATTGACTCTTCTAAAAGAGACAGGAAATGTGTGAAAGTTTCATGAGTGGTGAACTCTCATAAGTACATTACAATAGGTCTTTGTTTACAGAGGCAAAGAGATTAGGAGACTTCACAGTAATTGGAGAGAGCATTTATTTAATTATAGATATTTTCACTGTAATTTCAGAGGAAATACCACACAATTACATAAACACTGAATATAATATTTTTTAATTTGCATAGTATGTGGTTAGATCTATACTCTAAAATAAACCAGAGCCATAATTATATATACTTTTGAAGTTAATACCTAATCTTTTCACCAAATATAACTATTATTTTATTTGTAAATATGTTAGCATATCAACACTTTTGAGCCACTAATATATGGGGACTTGTTGAGAATAATTATTTATATTTCCTTCCCCTTTTGAAAATATCTACATGATTTCACCTGGTTAATATTTTAGAAGAACATAATTGGCGACATTTTTTAAAATTCCATGTTTTAAAATTGTATCTAAAGTTCTATGTGGAATCCACGGCTTACTGTTTGGAACCTACCAGTCTTTATTTATTTCAAGAACGTTCCTTTCCACTTTGAAACCTAATTGATATGTTTATTCTGCTTCATAATTTTATGCACACTTAAGTGGTTTGGGTTCAGTGTCCATTGCTAATATAATTTTAAACTTTTTCTATAATGTAATTTTTATAACTGCCAGATCAAAGAATTTATTAACTCATTTGGATCCTCTACAATATACAGTGGATCTTTGGAAGAAAGGGGAATGTTTTCTAGCCTAAGTGAAAGAGTTTCTGGGGATTGAGTGCACTTCATTTTTGAAAACTTAATTATCTTAATCCATTTTCATTGATCATCTACTATGATCAAGGCAGAGGAATTTACACAGGAGCTGGAATGATCTCTGCCTTCAGAGAATTTACAAAGTCTGGAGGGAGATATGACAGGTGCACCGTTAAATAGGATAGAAAACAAGACAGAAGTGAAAAGTTTTATCACCAGGAAATGAACAAATTCAGAAAAAATGAAACTGCAAAAATGTTGAGAGGCAAGAAACAAAGGGGTTTAGGCCTCTTGCCCCTTCTCACTAATCGTCATACCTGGCAAAGTGCTACCTGGCTCCCTTTTCACTGAGGAAACCAAAGCAATCAGAGGGGAACTTCCACTAAATACCACCACCTCCCTGCACTCATGCCATCATCGCCACCTTGCCACAGGCGACTATGAGTGACCTGTATCTCAATCAAGGCCAATTCTTCCATTTTCTCTCTAGATCCCATTCCCTCCTTCCTTACAAGAACGTTTTTCCAGCTGTTATCCCCTCTGCCTCCTGCATCATTAAATTCTCTCTCTTTGGGTCGTCCTCATGAGCATGCAAATATCTGTAGTTTCATATATATATAAAAGTAAACTTCTTAACTTCATTCTCCTCTCTGGGTGATGACATGTTCCCTTTATTCACTGTCTAAAACTCCTTGAAAGAATTGTCTCTATTTGCCATCGCCAAAAGAATTCTGAACATACCCTTGGTCAGATTTTTTTTTCCTTCACAACCCAGCAAAAAACCAAATTGTCATTAAGGATACAATTAAGAATATCTTTTTTGACGCATACCTTCTCGGTCTTCATCTCCATCATCCTTCAGTTATTAGCAACAATAGGCACCGTCGATCGCTCCTACTTGAAACCCTCCCTTTATTTTGGCTTCCAGAACACCACACTCAGCCCGTTTCCCTCCTAACCCTCAGTCCTCTCCTTAGTATCCTTGTCACCTGACCTGTGCAATGTACACATTGAGTGCCAGGTCTCGATCCTTGGGTCAGTTGTCATTGCTGTCCATGCTCACTTTCTTTTATGATCTCATCCAATCACGTAACTTGAAAGATGGTCTTTAGGTTGATTAGCCCAGCCTGTGACCTCTCCTTCATTTTCAGGCTGCCCGCTTAATAGAATTGCCAGGTTTATCAAATAAAAATATAGGACATCTGGTAAAATCAGAACATCATACAAATGATGAATAATTTCTAGTATAAGTATGTACCATAAAAATATTTGTTTTGTATTTATCTAAAAATAGTTTTTGCATTTATGTGAAATTTTAATTTAACTGGGTGTCCTGTATTTTATCTGACAACGTTATCACTCAGTATCTCCACATCTCCACTTTGAAGCCAAGAGGCCTCTCAAATATGAAATATCTGAAACCGAGCTCCTGACATTCCCTCCCACACCAGTTCATCGTGCAGCAGTGCTCATCTCAGGGAAAGGCAACCTCATTCTTCTAATTGTTTAAACCAAAAACCCTGCAACCATCTTGAATATGTCTTTTCTTCAAATCACAGCTAACTTATCGTCAAATATTGCATATTTAGAATCCGACCTTTTCTCATGGCGCTGATGCACCGCCATCTCTAGCCTCCTAATCGGCCTTCCTGCTTCTGCCTCTACCCTCCTTCTGTCTGTTCTCAAAATAGCCACCAGAATACATAAATGGATGGATAGGATTAGTGTCTATACAAAGTAGGCAATTGTTTTAAAAGATAATACCAACCTTGGATGAAAAATCTTTAGAATTAAAGAAATACTGACTTCAGTCTTGTACAAATTGTTTTAAATAACTTTTTTACAAATAAAACTCTGCTGCCCACTAAAGGTTTTTCTTCCAAGGTTGATAGGACGGTAAGCCACCTTAACATATTTATATCATACTGCAGGGAAAATGCCAAGGTTGAATTCTTAAGAAGATTATAGGAAATTTAAAGATCAACAACTCAGATGGCTATTAAGTGGCCGTTTTTCTCTCCTGTTTTCTTAAAAATAATTATAGATAACACTTATTGGCCATTTACTGTGTGACAGATCTTTTTCTACATATTTCACATAAGTCTGTACTACTCTATCCCCATTCCCACATGAAGAACAGAAAGCTTAAGTGACTTGCCTGGGGCCAGCAGTATAGCTTTGGAGTCCAGCATGCTACATGTAACACAAGCAAATCAAAAGCTCCTTCACCTGGGTTATATAGAATCTTCTGGAAGCTAGAGGCACAGTAAACATGTCCATGTTTTAGTTATTTGGAGGTTGTTTTTTAAGGCCCGTCTCAGCATGGCTTCTTCTTTGCATCCTTAGTTACAGGAGTTCTGTTCAGCTAGTCTTCGGGTGATTCTCAAGTGTGGCTGTTCTATAATTTAGCTGTAATTTTTATGTGGTCGTAAAGGAGAGCACAGTGTTAACCTATTCCACTATCTTGACCTTGACCGGAAATCTGGAGTTCTTATTTCCTTTAAAAATTCCCTTTGCAATAGTTTACTTCTGATCTGATGTCATCAGAAAAAGAAAGAAAAAAAAGATGTCAATAACCCTGAAAATATGAATTGGCTATTGAAATTCATATACCGATACACACACACATACATTCTCAGAGTTTAAAAGGGCTGTTATGTTGACATCTACAGTCTCAACCTGCAGAGATATGCTTAGAAGATTAGAACTTAGTAATTACGCTTTTCTGTGACTCCTTGAAATTATGTTGGTTAAACAATGCAATCATATTGTGAAACCCAACGGTTATTACTGATGAGTTAAATACCATGGCTTAGTATTATTAGGGGGTCTCTCATGTGGTGCTTAGGAGGATTAGGCAGCTGTCCTCTGTCTCTTTTGGAATCCCACAGACCCAAGAAGAAGGCTGGCAGGAGCCCATGATGGAATTCATCCAGAGGAGAACTACATTCCTCACATCCTTTACTGGCCACACAGGGGGCACTTTTCCAACCTGAACAAAGACATTCAGTAAAAATTCTGATCAGCAATGATGAGTCAGCAGTTCTGGAGTTTAATCTTGACTGTGCTCATCATCTGGACATAGAAAATTTTATCTTTATTCAGAGCCCTGGGATTTCTCAAGAAGAGTAGCTCACGCAATTATTTATGGATCATGTCACATGGTGACAACAGAGTACAGTGGCTGTGGTCATGTGGGCTTTTGGCCTCACTCTCAGACAGGCTTTGTTTATTTTTAATGAAAGAAACTAGATTAAATAAAGCCAGTTGCCTTGGATATAATTTCACCCAGAAGGGAGAAGAGAGAGAGTATTGTATATTTGATGTCAAAACATCATGTTGATTCACTTAAAAGACAGAAATAGCCAAATTAATTTTTTGTGCTTCATAACAGCAAAACAAGTGATTAGTAGACTGTTTTTTGTTCACTTTCCAATTATTAAGCACTATATATTCTTCTGTGAAGGAAGCAGAAGATGACCATTATATTGGCTAGACTCAATTAACTCTAGTTGACTTTTTAACTAAATTGAAGACATGCCCTATTTTTTCACCTTAAAGTAATACCAGTAGTTGATTAATGAAATCATCAAAAATCAGGGATTGATTCTCTCCACATTTTGTTTCTAGTAAAAGACGTTTTGGCAGTATCCATTAGGAGACTGGAAAATCCAAATGCTACTAAACAAGTCAGCATATTTAGAAAGACATTCTTGCCACATCGTAACACTGCCTGTTGCACTGGTCACTTTCAGCCCTGTTGGTGTTTAGAGAGAAATGTTTGTGCCCTGACCACACCCACTAAAGAATGCATAAGGCAAAGTGTTTGCAAAGGTTATTTGCAGTATTTATTGAATATTTCCTGTAGCAAAATGAACCCTACTCTAGCCAATGTTTCACTCAGTTCAGAGTTTCTGCTGGTAGACATTGTGTAAGAGCTTATACTAAGTGGTAGCAAAATGTCTTATGTTTGATGAGATGAAAAGTGCTCTTTAACATTAAAATTTCTTTTAAGAAGTATGATTGTATTAAAATATGCTCATAAATTATTTAATACATCTCCCCTGAAACAGAGGAACTCAATCTCCCTTCTCTTAAGGCAGGGCTATAAATACTGACTTACTTCTAACAAATGGAATACTTCAGAAGTGACAGTGTGGAACTTTCAAGGATGAAACATAACAGGCATTGTGGTTTCCTTTCTAGGATTTTCCACTCTGAACAAAATTGAACCAGCCTGAGACATACCAACTGAAACCAGGGCATTAAGGTATGTCATAATATTTTAAAGGTTGATATATTTTTTATTAATATCATCCTATGATGCCAGAGGAATGAAACCTAAATTGACAGATCATTGGATTGGACTGTCTGCGATCTTCCTATCCAGCTACCTCTCCTTTAATTCACTCTCTAACCTTTGTTATCTCCAAATAACTTTCCCCCCAAATATCTATTCTTCATCTTACCGAATTAGAGCAGTATTGTATTTATTATTCTAGAAACACCATGGACTTTGGGGTCAGAAAGATCTGGGTTCAAATCTAAATTCAAATTTTCACATGAAAGTTGCTATAGCATCTTACCAAAAAAAAATGTTTAACCCCTTTCAGCCTCACTTTTCTTTCATATAATATGGGATTCATAATACTTATTTCCTACTGTTCTTGTAAAGATTAAGCAAAATAATATATATGAAACTTTGCTCAGGGCTTAGTCACATTTGGCAACTCATATATTGAAAGGAATGGTTGTTCCTGTTACTATGATTATAACTTAATACTTGCTCTCTTCTATTTGTCCCTTCTAAAATGCAAGCAGATAAAAGGGTGAGTTACTGCCTTTCTATATCATATCTGAAGGAAGATAAACAGAATTGTCCAATGAATTATTCTGGAATCTCAGGCTGCATGGCAATCAGCCCTTTGAAATTTGGGGCTTTGTCTCTCTTTGGTCAGTGTAGAGGGATTTACATGCTCTTGATAGAAGAAGCTGCCCCTGAACTCAAGCACTGAGCTCAACTTTCCGTGGGAGTAGCAGAGAGGGACTTCCCTCACCATTCAGCCTGAAGCCCCTTCCTGTGAGATTATCCAACACCAACACCCAGTGTTATCAGACAACGGCCTCTACTTAGGCTTTTTGGTGGCAGAGTCCTGACTGGTGACTAGTAGACATGCACAAGGCTGTTCTTACTATAAAAAATGTGATAAGGGACCAGGCTTCATTCTATGGAGCATAGCACCGTAACGTGTCCAGAAGTATCTTGAATGTGTCTGTAAGATAATAAGAGAATGGAAATTGTGTGCCTCCTATAATGATTCTGGGCTTTTATATTTCCCTAGTAAAGTCTGACTTTTACATCCATACTCTGTGGTGCCATCACACATCTTGCCTGTCTGAACAAAACAGATAAAAATCCTTGCCCTTGGAGTGTATATTTCATTGAGAGAAAGGAAACAAAAACAGAATATGAAATAAGTAAAATATCTTATATGTATATAGAAAATACATATTTACATATATGTGAATGTGAAAAATATGTATTAGGTGAAGATAAGTGAAGAAAAATGAAGTAGACTGTAGGAGTGGTGGAAATATATACACATCTCATAAATTGGTAATTTACTAAAAAGTATGCTTACCTACCTCAACATATACTCTAGAAGACATCCACAGTGAAGCTTGTTCCAGTAATGGTTAAAGTAAAAAAGAAAAACGAAAGGTCTAAATGTCCATCTGGTCACCTGGTAGTGATCTTACAACAGAAAGATCACTGTCATCAAGTATGGGTAATGGATGGAAGAGAGGCAAGTTTGACACCCAGGAGCCTTGGTGGAAGATCATTGAGGTAGTTTAGACAAAAATGATAATTACAGGTAATAATTTTGGGTTCTTACCATGTGCTGGGTGATGTCCCAAGAATTTAATGTAACTCATTTAATCCTCACGACTCGATATAGTAGATATTATTAGTGTCCGATTTACAGATGAGAAAACAGAGGAAAACCGAGGTTGGGGGACTTCCTGAGATGATACCTTAGTAGTAAAGACTATGCCCTGTGTTCTCAGCAACCATAAGAACAGGAAAAGCATGAAGAATTCCACAGGAGAATTTTTCTGGGAAAAAATTCAGTTTCCTTCTTCCTAGTTGCCATCATTTGTGTTCTCTGATTCCTGAGAAAAGCTGCTGCACAGAGAATAATTGTATATAAAAGGAATTTTAATAGTAATGTTTGAGAAGGTAGTGTTTTCCTGCCCCACAGTCAGCTGACAGAAAAAAGCTCCATCTTCACCAATGCCTGCTTAGAGCAATTTGTCTGCTCTCCTACTTAGGTTTAGAAATATTTGGAGGAAAAACATGAGTTTTATTATTATCATAAAAATATAATAGTCTCCCATCTGCTCTAACGAGAGAAATGTCATTAAATGCTAAATTCTGAAGGCTAAAAGTTTAACAGTGGGATTTTTCCCTTTGTATTTTTTCCTGTATATGTTTTCATGTTAGTGTTTTTAGCTCTTGATTTACTTCCAGGTTACTTTTTAGTTATTCCATTATCGTTATCATCATCTCATAAATCTAACATTTTAATGAGATGCCAATGGCTTTAAATCAAGCACTAAGTGTTTTAAATTATAATGGGCCTGGATTTCTTTTTTTATTGCAACCCTCCTTTTCCGTTCAATTATGAGATCAAGTGTGTGCTATCTAGTAAGGTTATTAGTTCCAAGACTTATAAAACTGCTATCCTTATATCAGAAATCACTTTGTACATGTCTATAGCAAGGCTATTGTCAATTTTGAACATAGCACGCCTTCTCTTAATTTCACCTTTACTATGTTTATCTTTAGACAGAACTTATTCATTGCTTGGCTGAAAAAAAAGAAAATAAAAGAATCTTTTGGATAGATTATTGGATTTATTGGTCTAATCAAATCCACTCTGGAAGAATAAAAACCTTATTTAGTCATTAAATATTAAAATACAGTATATTTGTTTTTACAATTTTACCTCATGAGCTTTATGTTACATTGAAATTTTAAAAACTTCATAAACTTTCCTACCTTGAAATAACTATACTGTTCAGCTATAAAATAGTTTTACTTCTTCCTAGAGTATCTCAAACATGTCAAGCCTTAAAATCCTGTGACATTTCTCTGTGTGTAAGCAGGAAATAATCATAACACAAATTCATTCTCAACCCGACCTAGTCATTAGGAAAATTGAGAAACATATCCTTCTGTGAAAAATGAATGCCCAAATTTCCACGAACTATGGAAAATCACTAAGAATGATTTCTATTTCTTCTGTGCAATCACCTGGAAGAAAGGGCAGGCCTTAATGACAGAAAGACCTGGGTTCAAGGCTCACCTCTGCCCCTTATACTGTGAACTTAGAAGAGTCTTGTTTTTCCTTTTTAATTTTTGTTAGGCTAAGTTTCCTTGCCTGCATTTGTAAGTATGGGATAAGTTGTAAGAGCTGGAGAGTTGTAAAGAAAATTAAATAAAATCAAGTAAGTATTTAGTGTGGTGCCTAGAATATACTAAGAAGACCATAAATGGCAGATATCATTATTTTACTCTATTTTTTAAATCTCTTCCTTCATGATATCCTGGGGTTCAGTTTTCCATGCATGCATGGTGAGTTGGAGAGGAATGTTGCCTCTCCAAACAGAAATACTTTACTTGAATGTCCCAGGAAGCCAGATGCTAGGCACCATCACAAAGACAACATGACCAGCATATCAATATAAAGCATGATTTAATATGCAGATAGTGCACAGAGTGGATTTCAGTGTATATCATATCATAAATTAACCCTGCTTACAGAAATAAAAAAGATCACAGGAGAACACTATGAACATTTATATTCCAACCAATGAGATAATCTAGATGAAATGGACAAATATCTAGAAATATAAATTATCAAATTGGTCCAAGAAGAAATATATAACCAGCAATGAGATTGACTTAGTAATGTGACCTTTTATGTCTGGTTTCTTTCACATGTTGTATCATTTTGTTTATATAAAATATCCAGAATAGGAAAATTTATAGCGAAGGAAAGGAGATTGCTGGTTGCCAGGGGCAGAGGGAGGGGAGTCTAGGGTGACTGCTTAATGAGTATGGGATTTCTTTGGGGGTAATAAAAGTGTTTTGGAATTAGATAGAGGTAGTGATGTTACAACACTGTAAATGTGCTAAAACCCACTGAATTATGCACTTTAAAATGACTAACTTTATATTATGTAAATTTTGCCTCAATTTTTTAAAAGTAAAAAAGAAAATAAAAATTAACCCTACCCCTAGGAATCCACACCATCTAATGGCATTTTATATAATCAAAAACCCTGTAAATATCAGCACCCCACACTTATCCAAAGGCAAAATCTAGTCACTATGACCAGGTACAGGATTATTTCTCGACTCTTCCTCAGGTTTCTGGGCTCTGAGTCAAGCAGAACAGCCCTAAACTCCCTTGAGTTAAGCACCTCTCCCAGAGTCTCCATTTTTTTCTCTTACATGTATCATCCCAATTCCCATCACCATCAATCCCCACAACAAAAGTTCAGAGAGCTATCTAACTGTTTCATTCTAGCCCTGAATGTAAGCCTGCAGCATTAAAACAGAAGCCCGGTGACAATAAGCTGCTCCGGGTTACCCTCACACACACCCCTCTGTCACACAGCCCCTGCCCCGCAGCCCAGGATTCCCTCCACAGTCTAGCCAGATAAGCTTAAATATCCTTTTATTCCTAAAGCCAAACTTACTCAACTAGATTACGTGGCTTTACAGCTCTGCTCCTGAGCATTAATTCTTTTTGAGACTAAATATATTCAATAGTATTATTTAAAGCCTGCTTGGCTTAAGTTAATTTCTGATCCTCTTCTAGGAGTTTCTGGCCTTGGGCTTTAATTAATCTCTGCTAAGAATGTTAAACCCCGTCTTTGCCACCCTCCCTTATTTAATAAGCTTAAAAATGCTAACACAGCTACTCCAGTCCATAGCATTATGTCTGTGTCCAAATATTTGGTTTGTAAGAAGAAAGGTGAAAGGGCTGCATAAAGGAAGGGCATGGTTTTTGAACTTCATGAAGGAAATTACTAAAGTGTAATACTGGAAAGACTTGTAAAATTTTTGGTTCAGAAGTGTTGGGCCAATAGTTTGCACAAAGTGAGTTAGCAGAAGGGTTTAAGCATATTTCAGTCACCAAGTAGTAAAATCACCACCCTCACAGAGGCCTTTGGTTTGGAGAGAGTCCTGTAGGACTAGGAAAATAGATAAAGTCAAACCATATAATAAGATCCCTTTGACCATTTCCATTTCGCTTCTTCAGGACTTTGGCCCTATCTAAGCCCATTTAAACATGCAGCTTTTAGGACTCATAAACTTCCAAATGACAGTTGCTTCTATAATAACTAGCATTTATGATTACCAAGTAATTTCACACGCACTGTCTCACTCAGAGTAGAAAATATAAATGTTATCACCCTCACTTTAGGGAAGAGCAGCCTTAAGTTCGAAACATTTAAATAATAAACTGATTAGCCACAGATCTGAAAACCCAACCCAGATACTCTGGTCCCTCAGTACTCAGCTCATTACACTCATTCTCAAATGACATGTTATACCTGATTGTCCCAAATATCTGTTCATCTCTATTACTCATGTCTATTTTTCCTGGAAGGATTTTAGGTACATACAAAATGGATACCCCATATATGATAATGTTGAATTCAATCAGACAATATTTTTATTAATTAGCTAATGCATAGAAAACATTGCCCAAGATATGTTGAAAGATTAAAACTAAAATAAATGAGTACAACATTGAAAGGAATCTAGTGAGTGATAAGATTTACACAAATGGCTAAAATACACATTAACAGTGTTTTCCAGATGTTCCCTGCAGCAAAACTCACGCGGGGGCACTTAGGAAGCCTATGGAATCCCACAGACCCCTCTAAAGATTCTGATTCAGTATTGATATGTAATTAAGTATTCCATAAGAATTTAAGGTAATTCTTATGATAGGAAACACTGAGTTACAGAATAGTAATAGCAAGGAACGCTGAAGTCCTAAGGCACCTCAAAGAATGTAGAGTTTACCTCCACTTGTGGAAATTTACAAAGGTCACATGAAGGAAGTGATATTTAGGTCTTTGTAGCTAGATAAGATTTCAATAGCAGAGGAAACTCAAAGGCAGAGACAAAATGTCATGATTATATACAGTACATTTCGGAATGGAAATTATTTCAGCATAACTGATGCCTGCAATAGTGTGAGGAAGCATGAGGCCATATTGGAGGGGTCTTTGACAACTCATGCTGCGGAATTTTAGGTTAATTCAGTGTGTAATGAGAAACACAGTGTTTGTTTTTGCAGAAACTGAATCAATTGATTGTCTAAAGTTCTCCATGTTATGCCTCTAAAGTGACCTAAAAGTAATCACTTATTTCATCACATAAAGCCAAAAGTGATGATTTTTTTAAAAAGAGGGAAAAAAACCCATTCTTGCCAGCACTTATCATTTGTCTTACCCTGTGAGACATCATGAGGAATATTATGCTAAGCGAAATAAGCCAGTCAGAGAAAGACAAGCACCACATGATTTCACTCATGTGTGGAATCTAATGAACAAAATAAACTGATGAGGAAAATAGAATCTCAGAGGGAAGGCAGGGGTGGGTGGGAAGAGATTAACCAAAGAACTTATATACATATAGGCATAACTCATGGACACAGACAATAATGCAGTGAAGGCCTGAGGGGGGGCAAGTGCAGGGTGGAGAGGGTCAATGGGGGGAAAAGTAAAGATAAATTTAAACTAATTAATTAATTTAAAAATTTAAAAAGAGAAAATAGTTTATGTACTTTGCTGTGCAAGTGAACAAATCATTCATATAAATGCAAGGTTACATGTGTAACTATAATAGATGAGTATTATACTTTATATATATTCATAAATATTTATAAATCTTCCCTGGTGGACTGGAGCTAAATTTATCACATTCCTCTTTGTAAACCACTTGACTTATTATACAGCAAGTTTATGAGTAACGTCATTTTGTTTAATGTCGTTTCATTCAACGTTGTTTCATTATAACACCAATGAGATGCCATAGGAACTTAACTCTTTTTTATGTCAATTAGCTTATGGTCAAACTGGTTTCCTTGTGTGTCTTTTTGCCTAAAGCAGAACCTATCGACAGACACCGTAAAGTAAGGACACACTGTACATCTATTTTATTTCCCTTTCACATCCTAGTGCAATTATTTCTTAGCATCCAGCTGAAAAGTCATATCCAACTACTTTATTAAGTAAAGTATTTTGTATTCCAGGCTTATTTTCCCATGTGATCGGATCTAAGGAAACCCAATAATGTGAAAAAAAAATTCTAACATGCAAAAAAGTTATCCAAATATTTATCAATTGCCCATTCTACACTAAGTACTGAAGTTAGCAAGGCACAATCTTATCAATTAGGAGCTTGCATTTCAACATAGGAAGACAGAGGTACTAATAAATGACTTGCTACAGAACTGTGGTAGACAGAAGGGATGGTGAAGAGGTAAAGAATGGTGTGTTCAGTTTTACATGATGTGGGAATTTGGAATGAAAACAAATGAGTGAAAAGAGCAGGATGAGAGCCAGGCTGGTGTTGCTCAGTGGTCAACCCAGGAACCAAGAGGTTACCAGTTTGATTCCCTATCAGGGCAAATGCCAGGGTTGCAGGCTTGATCCCCAGTAGGGGTATGCAGGAGGTAGCTGATTGGTGATTTTCTCTCCTCAATGTTTCTATCTCTCTATCCCTCTCCCTTCCTCTCTCTCTAAAAATAAATAAACACATTTTTTTAAAAAGGCAGATGAGAGATAAGAAAAGCTATATAGAGCAGAGTCTTAATGATATTTTATAAGACAGCAGTAGTTTAGTTTACTCACATTTTGAAGATGATTAAGCTGAGGCCTACTGAGGTTATCTAGCTTCCTTGACATTACAGTTATTTTATTTGTAGAATTCAGTTGATGGTACTCACTGTTATCAGCCTCAATCTACAGTGTCTCTGACATCTTGAATTTGGCCAATAACATTGGGGAAAGAGAAGATGGGATGGTTTCATGCAATCTGCATTGACCTCATTCACCAAAAATATATGGAGTACCTACCGTGTGTCAATTTACTGCCTGGTGCTGAGGGTATAGGCGTGAAAGAGACACCCAAAGGCCCTGCCCTCTTGGAATTTACATTCTGGTAGAAATAAAGAAGACAAAATCCATAGATCTTTACCAACTCTTGAGGGTTGTGAGAAGGAATAGAATAGGTCTAAAATGTATGGGTCCAAGATACTTGGGAAACATTCATTCCCAAAACACTACTGAGTCCCTATTATGTGACATGCATAGTGACATGCATAGTGCTGGCTGTTGAAGATATGAAAATATGGAGAAGACAGTCTTCCCTTTTTAGAAGCTCAGACTAGCTATTTTGAGCAGCAGAGCTTAGGAGAATCATTAAGCATCAGTGAACACATAACCCTTGCTTTTACTTACCCAGGGACATTGAAAACAGATTTGCCTTATTACACAAATCATGACCTGCAGCTACTTACTCAGAAGAAAATTTACTGATCTTTTAAAAATACTCACACTGGTCCCCTAAAGTGAATTATGAATTTATAAGCATTCAAATGCATTTATATTTTTAAATCAGACCATTTTGAAATAATCTTTAAATGCAGTGAGATATATCAAAGTTTTTTTGCTTAGTGAGTTTATAGACAAACTAGATGCTTTATTACATATAATGGCAAAAATAGGAATAAATCATTAAAAAATTTAACATTTTAGATCCCAATTAAATAGTAAAGAAAGACGGGAAAGTTAGCATTTGTGATATACATGCACCACCAATAATAATAGGCTATAATATACCACAAAGTGTTCCTTGTTTTAAGCAAAAATGTAGTTTGGACAAAGTTGTGTGTTGGGAAGTTTCACCTGGTATGGCATGGATGAAATGAGAAGAGAGAGGACCTGGGGTGACTGCTTAGGGGACTAACTGGCAAATTCTAGGTGAGTACCAAGCACTCTGTCAGGCTATTGAGTAGCCTGGATTATAGTACAGCAGGGTGAAAGGAAGGATGCTGGATAAATTAGCAAAAATAAAAAGAACTATTGATTACATAAAATGTTAATTTTTAATATTAATTCAGAAGAGTCATTTTTAAAATATTCCTGTTGATTTAGGTATGGGTAAATCAATTTTTAAAAACTGTAAATGTTTAGAATCATTTTGCATTGAGATATCTTTGAAAGCATATTTAAGATTTAAGTCGTAGCCTTACAGAGTTGGTATTGGAATTTATATATAAGTTTAATTTTTATAAGAAGAACTGTAAGTTCTAGTCAGTAGCAGATCATCAAAGAAAATCTTTTTTTCTACATCAAAATATTGGTGAATGAACATAGAATTATGATCTAAAGTAAAAGAAAAATTTTATGATATGATTATATATCATTTTGTTGTATATCTTCTAAACTTTTACAATCAATAGAAAAATCACCGTTCTTGTATTTATTGGGTAAGAAGGTTTCTACTAAATATCCAAAAAGAGAGACCCTCAAGGCAGGTATACACAGGTTTTAATTGAACTCTCCACTCTCAGGAAGATGATTTAATACAATGTTTTCAAATTGTACAACCCATATTAACACTCCAGCACCTTGAGGGATGAACATGTTTAGAATATTGGTGGAAAAGGGAGGGCACCTGGGGATTTCTTTTAGTCGATATAAATGTAAAATTCTTCAGACAGGCAAAGGCCTTGTCTCTTACTCAAGAAATCTCTTGCTCTAGCCTCATGGAAACACAGTAGTTGTTTAAATGCCTTTCAGATGCTAATAAAACATAAATTTACTGAGAAAGGAGAATAATCCCAGTTTCATGAGGATTGAAACTATTTGTCAAGTTTGACTTCATAAAAACGATTATACCTTCAGAGGAAATATTTTATATGGCTAAAATAATAAATACCTGCACATCTGAAGACTATATCAAAGAGCACATTTAAGAGAGAGGATTGTTTGAAATAAAACATGTCCTATCTTTTCCACCCTATATGCAATTTTACTAGAATAAGATAATAAAGTAAATGCCAGCAGAAGAAATAGGGATTTGAGGGAGGTGAGCCAACCATGGCTGCCCACGTGGTTAAGTGGCTTCTGTGTGACCACGTGTCTGCTGTACACGGACTTGCTGATTTTGTGGTGGAAACTCCACAATGCTAGGAAGAGAATATGGCTTTTCATTACTTCCTTTTTCCATCCCAAATTTACTGCTTTAGGTACATGGAACGGAATGTATACTCATTTTCTCTCACCATTATTTGGCTTCCAAAATGTTAAGGATAAATAAGTAGCATACTTCAACTTTCTTCATTAAAATCAGGCATCCAAAAAAAAAATCAAACTAAATAAGGAAGCAAGCAATATTCTATTTTTATAAGCCACATTTTCAGAAAGTTTACCCATTTTTTAAGTCATTTATTTATCTGTACCACTGGCTATGGTATCATATCATGGACAAGATCCCATTATACACACTCTGAGTATTGGGGATGGTGTTAATACTTTGATACCTCTGTGGAATATCTGAGTGAGCTCATTTCTGTTTCTCAATATAAGAAAGGGTTTTAAACCTATTTTGAGGCATTCTACAGCTACTATTGGGATTAATGAGAAATAGAGATCAAAATTTGGTTGTCAAAGGATGTGAGGGACAGAAGTTCATCAATAACCTGTTTAAATATATTTCAGCCATTACTTTTCATTCTTTTCCCCATTCTCACTGCTCTGCCACTGTCACCAAACCATTGGTCAAACACAACTGCCTGCACAGTAAAAAGGGAGAGGCTGTGTAGATTTGTTGCACATCCCTCCAAGATCTTGAATATCTTCTACTGGAGATGCTATAAGATGCTTTCCATAGGGCAGAAGGAGCTACCAGCACGTAGGGAAAAACAATTAAGTGTATTGCAATCTCCATAATTTGGCTGCCTCTGTTTCTAGGCCCTTGGAAGAATGTACTGCCTACAATAAATTTAAAGCAATAGATTATAGTATCTCAGTTGCATTTTTCAGTAGGATAGATTGAAAACCAGAAAATAATCAGCAAAGTTGTTCATAAAAAGCAGAGTCCAAACTCGTGCATACTTCACACAACTCCTTCTGCTTACTTTGCCCCTTAGCATTTATTTTTAATCTGTAGTTTGATTGGATTAAATTTCCTTTATTTAGACTTCATCAAGAACAATAAACATAAAGAAAGGTGGGGGAGTAGAAACTTAATTTGACATTTTGAACAAGTATCAGATGAAGGCATTTGTTGCAAGACTCCAAGTTTTTCTATTTTTGTTGTGATAATATGCTTTTGGAGAATTCAGTTTTCCTTTTTTGTTCCATTCATAAATATCAATTATATTTAAAGGGCTTAAAATGAAAGGCACTCGATATGGAAGTCCTTTTAGTCATTACCTGTACTCTGTCTATCAACAATGTAAAGAATGTCTAGAATGTTTTCCTGTGTGGCCTAGTCACTCTGGCTCTGTTGTGATGTTTCTGTAGAAAATAAAGAATTAACTAACGAAAGCAACCTGTAACAAGAACTAAAGACTGCTAGTCAAGGTATCACTCTTCCAAAGAGTTTATTCTCAGATAGATTATCACATTTGAACTTAGCAAAGACCATAGACAGTTTTTTCTGGTTGCTTTGTAACTGCCACTCTGCACAAACTGCAAAGAGGTTTATTCTCTTCTAAGCAGTAGTCTTATATTTTAGATATAAAAATTCTAACCCTTTTAGAGTCACACTGAGCTGATGCTTACTATGTAAAAAATAGGTGATAAAACCATCTGATCATTTTGTGAGAAATTAGAAAAAAAATAAAAAACATTAAAGTAATTAAAATTAAAAATTCTAAAAGAGGAAGCCCTAACTAATACAACTTAACAACAACAACAAAACCAAAAACAAATAATCTGATTTTAAGAGTGGGTAAAAGAACTAAATAGATATTTTTCTAAAGAGGACATCAAAATGTCCAACACACACTTGAAAAGATGCTAATCATCCGGGAGGTGCAATCAAGAGCACAAGGAGATACCACCTCACCTGTTAGAGTAGCTCATCAAGGAGACAAGAGACAACAAGTGCTGGTGAAGATGTGGTGAAACAGGAAATTCTTATACATTGTTATGGGAATGTAAATTAGTCCAACCACATGGAAAACAATATGGAAGTTCCCAAAAAAATTAAAAATAGATCTATCAGACAACCCATCAGTTCCACTTCCGAGTATACACCCAGAAGAAATGAAAAGGGATTTTGACAAGATATATGCACACCCCTGTTTATCCCAGCATTTTACGCCATGGCCAAGATCTGGGAACAGGCCAAGTGCCCATCAATGGATGAATGGGTAAAAGATGTAGTGTATGTACACAGTGAAATGTTATTCAGCCATGAGAAAAGAAGGAATCTTGCCATTTGAGACAACATGGATGGACCTTGAGCATATTATGCTAAGAGAGATTAGTCAGAGAAATAATTAAATAAATTAATTTAAAAATGCAGAGAGTAAAATAGTGATTACCAGGGGATGGGGTGGGGTGGGGAGTAAGACCGATGGTGTTTAAGTAAGGATACAAACTTGTAATGAGTAGTACATAAGCCATAGAGATCTAATGCACAGTATAATGAATATAGTCAATAATATTGCACTATAATGAAGCAATGTGATAAATATTGCTTCAGCGGCAGTCATATTACAATATATAAATGTATCAAAGTAATATGCTGTACATCTTAAATTTCCAAATTGTAGCATCAAATTTATCAAACGAAAAATAAAATAAAATAGGGACTCCCGCACTTAGGCTAAATAAGAATAAAATGTACCTTTTTTTTACACCAGTGTACATTTACTTTGTAGAAATATTATAGAGAGTAATATTTGAATGCTTATTTAAAATGGAGTGTTAGAATTTTCAACAAACGATAGTCTGAATCATGGAGAGGAATGAGAAAATATTTTTTGTAAGGGGCGGGAGAAGCTCAGAGATATTCTAGTCCCATGACTTGTCTCAGAATAGCAGCTACTCGGTCAGCCACACTACATTTATATGGGTATAAAAATGGGTTGTCTTCTTACTCCAAGTTTCCAAACAGTGGACTGAATCTCACTTTGAAATGTCCCTTCTCTCACCAAACATAGTGAAGAAATCTTAATAAGCTCCCAAGGAAGAAGTCGAAAGGAAGGTTTTTGTGGTAAGAGAACAAGGTAATTATTTTAGAGAGTTACAGAATAAGCTACATAAAGTTCTTAGTAATTTTGGATGGAAAATTATTTTCCACCCATTCAGTCACATAAATATATCTACGCCACAGGATTAGAACATACTAAAGAGGAGAAAATCATGCATATCCTTTTAGAATATATTCATATGCTCTCACTGTATAATTTTCTACTTTTATGAAGTCAAATAAGGGAAAATAGATTATTACTGGATTTTTCTTTTTTTAGTATTGGCCAAGTAATGAGGTTCACAGCACTAGGATTACCAACATAGTCTTTCTCCATCTTCTTGAGTAGGATCTGACATATCAAAATGGACTTTCCCCTGATAATTTCATTTCTTTAAGGCTTCCAGGAATTTGTTTCCTATTTTTGCATTTCTTATTAACATATAAGCAAATGTCCATTCAAATTTGGTTCTGAGGGGCTCATATTCTAAAATGGTATTCATAGAACTCTTATGCTGATAAAATTTTTACTTCATGCATCTTTACATTTGTCTGGAAGTGGGGTATTTAAAAACAAAAGAGGTCATAATTGGGACATAATAGAATGGGGACTTGCTGCTTTGCAAACTGAAGACAGAGGAAGAAAGCAGTGTAGAAGATAGGATTATCTTTAAATGCATAAAAAGAGCTGAAATACATATTTAAAACTTTTTGGTTGTATTTTGTCTTAGTAATGGGATAAATTTCAAATATCAGGAATTTTTTTCTTGTTTCATTGAAGTTAAAAAAGAGAGAGAATGAGGCATTTCTCCAAGTTGCAAAGGTCTCTTTTAAAGAATAGGGTTCTGATGGATAGCCCTTCATTTTTTTATGACAAAAATACAGGAGAAATAGTGAGGTGTCAACGTGCATTAAAATAAAAGTAAACACATTTTTAAAAGATGATAAAAGCCTGTAGGCATTTTACAATAATCTGGTAAAAGAAATGTTTTAGAAATTCAGCTTCATGTGGAATAGAATATATGTCTAGACACAATTTTTCTGAAAGGTCAGGGCCTTTTTTAAATCAAATAAGAGAGAGCTGACTGCAAAATTTTGTTAGTATAATATAAACTCTCTCCTACTTTGAGCACAACTGTGCAATTGCTATCTCTAGAATCCTACTGTCGAATGTCACGTCAACATCAGTAATTCAGTGGGACCTCCTCTTTCTGTAGTTGATGATAAGAATTTCAGATCTGATTCCAGAAGTACATGACTCATAAATGAAATTGTGTGAACCAGGAAAATTCTACAAAATCTACAGCATTGAAAAAATTATCCCATTTTAACTAATAGTCAGCTATCACCTAAGTGAAAATAAAATTTCTTTTTTTCTTTGAGAGAAACAAGAAATAAAGATACATGGCTAATAAACTGTTGTGGTTTATCAACCCATTATCATTGTATGTTCCCAGCTGTGTACTAGAAGCTGTGGGCAGTGGTTTTCTTTCTTAACTTCCTTACTTCCCTCCCCTCTCCCTTCCTTCCGTCTTTCTTTTCTTCCTTCCATCAGTCCTTTCTTATTTATTTATTTATTTATTTATTTATTTATTTATTTATTTAGTTAGTTAGTTAGTTAGTTAGTTAGTTAGTTAGTTAGTTAGTTAGTTATACCAATAGACTATGTTTGTAAAACTTGTATTCCAATATGAAAAACAAAACAGTGAAGCAGGTTATGCTTTAGTTTGGGTAGAGGCCCAGAGCCCAGGCCACCATTGCCCCTTCCTCACTCCTACAAACAACTGCTACGAGATATACAAGAAAATTATGCCAAAGTTCTCACACTCAGAAAGCATATGGCGAAGTCAAAGAAGTAAAACTAACACATATGAAGCATTTACATGGTGCCCAATACATAAAATGTGCTAAATTAGGCCATCTGTACCTCTCGCCTGTGTTTGCATGTTGCGCCATCCTTCATGGTAAATTTGTTTGTGTTACTTTCCATAGAAATGGAACGCACATTTTTAAAAACTTAAAGGTGCAAATTGCTAATAGAAACTTTTAAATATTAGTAAACTGCGATGAGGCAGCAATTGGGTGTTCCTGGTGATCAAAGAGGCAAACCACCTGTTTCACTGGGAAAATCAGTAATCAACAAAACATTCTAACCAAAGAGAGCCTTCTGTTTTAATAGCTTTTATCAGCATAGTAGATCTGAATAATCTACCCTGAGTTTTTCTCAGAAATGGAAATCTTAAATAAAAGATTAGCAAATTTATTTCAACACTAAAATAGTAACACAACATATGTAATAAACTACTTCAGGATGCAACATTCGTTTAACATTTTAAAATCTAATGATATATTTTAGCCACTAATAGGCTAATATTAAAAAATTGAATTATCTGCATAGATAAGGAAATAAAATTTAATAAAGCTCAATAAAGATTTCTGTTAAAATTATAGTAAAACCCTCTAAGAAAACTAGGAATGGAAGAATGATTTCCCAATAAGATACAAAAAAATAGTAAAAAATCATAACTTAATAGTACAATACTGAAGTCATCTCTTAATTTCAAAAGCCAAAAAACTGCCCAAGGATATGCAATAGTCAATAGAAAAATGAATCAGCAAAAAGAAATGGAGAAGGCAGAGAACATGACATATAACAAATAGAGATGGTCATTTAAACCTAAAAAACAAATAGTAATGTCTAAAACCCATAACCAAAGAACCTGCCATACTTCTAATTTAAGGAATGCAAAGAACCCATGAAATATTGTGCTGAATTAAGAGCTGTTTAGTTTAGAGTTAATGGACCTGCAAAGATCCTGGTTCCTCGAGACCCATTATCATCGATGAGCAAGAAGATTCCCTGGGTGGGGTGGGCGTGGAGGTAAGGTTATTCAGTGAGTTTAGTGGACAACATTCTCTTGGGAAGTTGCTGACTAATTCCAGATATCCTTGGATTCTACTTTGATTGCTAATTGCTAGGGAACCATACAATAATTTTTAATTGTAAATGTTTGTATAGAAAATGTTATAAAGTATCATTCTAGTTCTTACTATAATTTAAGACTAGTCTGTTGGCATCTTACACTGAGTGATACAATCATATTTATGTCATAAAAAACAAAGAACCTGAAAATTATGACAAATTGTTGCTTGAAAAAGTAAACTTTTGAGATTATTTGATTAATGATTTATTCATTTTAAGTGTCCTAAAAAATTATAAAATTAATCTTTTAGAAATGTTTACCAGAGATAGACAATATACAGTTATGGGTACAAACATTTCTATTTTTTAACCGATTGAAAATATTCAGAATAAATTAAAACACTGCCAAATTGGACATATGGAAGTTTCCTGGAATTCTCAAATAATATCAAAATTATTAAGGCTTTGCTTGGAATAATGTCTCTTTTTTATATCAAGGTTTATTAGAAGGTTAATTATGCAGAGGCATCTCTGATATTTAATATGATCTTATATATTCAAATACTTAAACTCTAAGCCTTCATGTCCATGAGAGTAATTACTTCTAACCAATTCCTTACCTGGGATAATACTTTCCATTTGTCAGCTATAACTCATGTTTTAACTTTAAGTAGCGGGCTCCTTAGTTTATGATAGTCATTATAAAGGAGATAATGTCCTGGAATTTCACAA
Organism: Miniopterus natalensis; assembly: GCF_054644295.1. NCBI lineage: Eukaryota > Metazoa > Chordata > Mammalia > Chiroptera > Miniopteridae > Miniopterus > Miniopterus natalensis. Next base: position 25,484,300 of record NC_142096.1, read on the forward strand.
GTGTGTGCAGAACTCAGATATTTTCATTCTCTGGCGGGAACTTGTTTCAGTTAATATTTTTAAAGAACCAGCGTTCTGAAGCTGGCAAAACTATCTTTAATTTAAGGAAATAAATGATTAATTTCATAATGGGATGACAAATAGAACTCTAATTTATGAATTTGATAATATATGACTATTTGCTATTGAGGGCATGAGCAGTCACATTTATATAATAGCTGAGTAATTGCTAGCAGTCAAGATCAGAAGATAGGCACTAACACATATTCATTGGGAAGCCATTTATAGTTTTTTTTATACAGGAAATTTAGTGGTTTGTTCCAGATCTTCTGTCTTAATTCAAACTGCATTATGTAAATCAGTATGTGAAGCTGGGTCCCTGCCAAGAACTATATCATGTGAAATGTGCTCATCCTTGTAGAAATTCAAGTGCATGTGCCTAAGTTATGATTTGTATAACCAAAAACTAAAGTCTACCAATTTCAAAGGGGAAGAAAAGTTTACGGTTGACACTAAGCTATCATCACATGGATTATTTTTCTGAAATCAACCTTATAGTGTCTGCATAGATGTCCAGAGTACAGACGATGGTCAATACTTCACCCTCACCTTTAGACATTCATTACTTTGAACTGTTTGTGATCCTCACTGAAATATAAACATCTCCGAAGGGAGTTACATAAAAACAATGCATATCTCAGTCAGTAACATTTCATCACTCATCCTTAATTAAAGTATTTCAAATTCACTGAAAATAGATCTTGGTGTTTCTGAGTAGAGAAAGAAAAGTCTGGAGTCTAGAACTAAGTAAGATTAGTCTTGGTGGGAGAGGTGTATGTAGCAGGAAGACATTCAAAATATTAAGGAGGGAAGGGAGATAGAAGGTCAACACAGAACAAAATAGATGGCATTGAACTCCAGTAATAAATCACGTCCAATTCTTATGCTTAACTCTTCCTTGGTGAGCTCTGCCCACCAAATTCAATTATTCCACCAAGTCCTGGACAGGTTTGATATAGTGATCCCAAACTTACAAATACCTTACCTAAAGTTGACTTATATGCCAGCCATTCAGAATCTAGAAAGCATTTTCCCAGAGAACAGTGCTTTAAAAATCAGAGGATCCTGGTCCAGCCCCGAAGTTCTCCTTAAATAATGTAGAGATGTAATATTGCTACATAACAAACCACCCCAAAATTTAGTAAGAACAACCTTTCTAGTACTTCTCACAATTCTATGAGTCAACTCACTTTTCTGCTCCTTGTGATGTTATATTGGCCCGCAGTTATCTGGGGGCTGCTTAGGGGGAAATGTCCAAAATGGGCACTCACGTGGTTGGCAGTTGATGCTGGCTCTTGGCTGGGAGCTCAGCTGGCTAACAACCAAAGCATTTACACGTGGCCCCTCATTAGACTTGGACTTCTTATAGCACGACTGTTGGTTCCAAGAGGGAGCATTTCAAGAGCAAGAGTGCCAAGAGACAGAAAGAAGGAGCTGAGAGGCCATTAAGGGTTAAACCTAGAACTGGCAAAGTGTCACTTCAGCCAAATTCTATCAGTCAAAGCAGTCGCAGAGCTCACTGAGATTTGGGACGGTAGAGAAATAAACTCTGTCTGCTAGGAGAATGCTAAAGCTACTTTATTTATTATTTTATTGTTGAATTTATTGGGGTGACATTGGTTTTTGTTTTCTTAATCCCTTCACCTTTTTCACCCAGCCCCCAACCCCCGCCTCTCTGATAGCTGTCAATCTGTTCTCTGTATCCATGAATCTGTTTCTATTTTGTTTGTTAGTTTATTTTGTTCATTAAAATAAAAGAAGATATGCTTGAATTCATTTGTGTGGCTCTCTTTGGAAAACACAATCCGCCACTCCTACTGTCTACTAATGCAGCATAAGTGACTCTACCATTGTATAGGGACGTAGCTGCATGGCACTGTACTGGGACCCACAACCTTAAGGCTTCACACGCAGCTCTACTTAATCTCTCTGGACTTTAGTAACTTCTTCTAAAACATGGGCTATCCAACAATATAAAAACTGCTTACCTAGCAACTACTAAGTGCCCAGACTCTTTGAAGTGATATATGCTCATTTATTTAATCCCAATGGGAGCTCTGTTAGGTTATTTTATTATTCCTATGTTAAGGATAGGAAACTGGAATTAAAAAAAGATTAAAGAACTGTCTCAAGGTTACATCACCAGTAAGTAACAAAGCTGGGGTATTTCAGTATTCTTAGAAGGATTAAATCAGGTAATATATATATGTAGAATGAAAGGTGATATTATCACCATTATATGCATATACCTATCTAATTTATAATGTTTTAAAACTAAACACATTTTCATTATGAGGTATTTCTGGGCATGCAGAAGAGTTTAAGAAGCAATGTAAACCTATGTAAAGAATGACTGTATACACATTGTTTAATAATTCTTTGACGTGTTAGGGGCTCAATAAGCTATAGCTGTCATTGTCATTATAATAAACAACCTCCATTTATATGAAAATTGTAGTCCTTAATACACCATGAAGTTTGTATGAATCATTTTGGAATCACATATGAAAAGTCCTCATAATCTTAGCACCTTTCTCCACCACATTCCCATAGGCATACAGATGACCTGGTTGTAGAGAGAGATCATAAAGAACTCAGGGTGTGGGACCCTAGAATTTCAGACTTTATCAGTGTTTCACAAAGTGTGACCAATAGCCCTTGTGTTTAAGAATCACTTGCCTTGATGTACTTGTTAAAAATACAGATTAAAATTAAAAGCGTGTAGTTATTTATATAATAAAGATTCAGGTTCGCAGAATTGAGTTAATTATAATACTCCATCCATGGCATCTGTCATTTACAAGGCCCCTCTTGTTGTCTACTGATTTTTTTCCCCTCTTCATCCCCATTCTCATTCCTAATCCCAATCTCCACATGTCCAGTGGCTTTAGTACACTTGTCATTGTCCTGCTATGTGGTCATTGTCCTTCTGTGTGGTCATTAAGTCTATGCACATTCGTGACAAATACATAGCATTGTTTTGTGTGTGTTTTATTAGACTTTTCATACATGAGGCTGTGCTATCAATTCATTCAAGCTCTTTTTGTTCTGCTTCGTGGTGCTGCAGTGTCCTGTCCCACTGAGAATCACAAGGTATTCACCTTCGGGCCTCTGGGATGGCGGGCTCCCTTGCTCCCACCTTCTCGTAATCACTCCCTTGTCTTCTCTGGAGCTGGGTGGGAGTTTCTCGGCCCTGTATGTCCAGGAATGAAGTTGCTGTGGTATAGGGTGTGCACATGCTTAATTTCATCAAGTGTTGTCGGATCTGTCGCCAGAAACCTTGCTCTAGTTTGACCTCCCATCAGAAGTGCTTAAAAGCTTTTGTTTTTTATATATATTTCTAGAGTAGATATTTTTAAATTCCTTTCTATCGCCATTCTAGTAAGGTTTAACAGGTATCTTGTTAATTGAAGCACATTTATTTGATTATTAGTGAGGCTGAATATTTCCTCATGTCCTTTGCCCAGGATTCTTCAGGTATTTTGTCTTTTTCTTGCTTATTTACAGGAAGTTGTTATATATCCTAGCTCTGAAATCATGGCCAGTTTTAGAGGTTGCAAGTGTCACCTTTACATCTGCAATTCATTTGGAGTAATATATGGTATGAGCTAGGGATCTAACTTTATCTTTTTTCCATACTGTGAAATAATTATCCCATATCCTTAACTGAATCATTTCTCATTTCTAAAACCTATGTAATACAATCTCTATCAAGTTGTCATGTATAAAAAGAGCCTGAATCTGAGTTCTCTGTTTTGCTCAATGTGCCTATTTGACAGTTGCTTTTCCAGAACCAGTGTTTTAAGGACAATAGTTTTATAGAACATTGTCCCCTTTCTTGTCTTTTTACCCCCACAAAGTTGCCTTGGACCTTCGTTCATATACACCTGAGAATCAGTTTGTAGGTTTCATAAACAAACATACAAACCCTGCAGAGATTTGATTGTATTGAACATATACAGTGATTTGAGGAAAATCGACGTTGTTATATATTTTTAGAGGTTTTAAAATAGTTTAAAAAAGGTATTGTATAATTTTTAACGTTTATTTCTAGACATATTTGGTTGTTGTTTTTTTAAGTTTTAGTTTCTTACTCTGTGACTTGCATCTTGTTTTTAGCTACACTTTCTAATGCTTTTTATCTGATATATTTATAAATGCTAATGATTTCTCTTTGATGATTTAGTGACATTGCTGAACTTTCTTATATTTTCATTGTAAGAATCCATGTGTGGGAAGAGCAATTAATGACAGTTCCAGAAAATAAACACCTAAGGAGAAGAAATGTATTAAGCTAGTTATACAATACCATGTATAAGAAATACCTTTGATAAAAAAAGAGAGAGAGAGAGAAAACATATTACAAATTTCAAAACTTTTTGTCAAAATTTGCTGCACAAATATTATTTTTCAATATTATTTTAGATGCCAGTAAAAAATAAAAATAATGCATTTTTATAACACCAGATTCTATAACACACTTTATATTTACCTTTTATAATACTATTTTTTTTTCAAAAAAATGTGTAATGACATCTATACTTCTGCTTTTTCACTTACAATGTGAACATTTTCACTTTATTAATTTTTTTGAAAAATGTTATTTTTAAGTGTTTAACAATTTTCCTTTTATTGTTACACTTTATTGCATATAATATATATACATACAAAATGGTGAACAAATCATTATTCTACAGCTAGATAAATGTTCATGAAGTGAAAACATTGGTATAACCAGCAGCCAGACTAAGGAACACACAGCAAAAGCATTATTTTCAAGGTTTAGGTTGTTTCCAATTTCCCAACACATAAAACTTTATTTACAATTCTGGTTTTTCTTTCCTTTGGAAATAATCCTAGAAATTGAGTTACTAGTTAAATAATATTAATATAAGAATTTTTAAAGTTCTCTATACATATTGGTAAATGGCTTTTGGGAAAGATTGAATCATTTTATAGAGCCGATAATGGAGCCCATGGAAGAGCATTGTGCCAGCCTTGAGTAAGATTGCTTTGTTAATATTTTCCACTTGGTAAAAAATATCTCATTAAGATTTCAGTTCATATTACTAGAAAACACTATACTTCTTGACATCTCTTACCCTGCAAATTTTCTCTCATCTGGTCCCTCCTCCCCCCACTGGAGTGTTACCAATTTTAAATATAGTTTATATTTTGAGGATATTAGCCTTCAGTAATATTTGTTATAAATACTTTTCTATTTCTGACTATTACTTTTCAATTTCTAGGTGTCTTTAGTTTTAATTTTTCAAAGATATACATGCAAATAATTTAGGATTAAGTAGTTGTAGAAAGATTAATCATTCAATCTATGTATCCATTCATCCACCTCACTTCTATGTCTGTCTATATCTGTCTCTGGCCACAAATGTTTCCTTTCTAAGAGCTTTTAACATTTTCTTTAGCCCTTCCTTTGGCATTCATATTCATATCTCTAAATAGCATACTTGTACTCCATTTCTAGATTTTTAAAAATTATAGTCATTGCCTTTGGCTCCCTATTATGAAAGATGAAGATTTAGCGGTCTTGCACTCCCCTCCTAGCACCCTCTATCTATAAACATACTACCCACCCCCCAGTACCAACACAACCATATCTTTCTTAGGTCAGTGTTCAGGGTCTCCATCGTCATGACTGTGCAATGGTATTCATAGCTCAGCCATGTAGAGTCTATGACTACTTACTCTCTTCATTACAACTCTTTGTTACTCCTGGAGTTTATAATTTCTTCCTTTTTTGTTTACTTACTTTTCTAAATTTGTATGTCTAATCCTTCATCAAACTCCCTTTAAATTGTGTACATTTCTTCCTAATATGTTAAAAAAATGACAAGTATTCTATCAATTTAAATCAACCAAGAAATGTTTTTCCCACTGCCTCTGAGCAGCTGCAGTCTGTACACGCTGTTCCCTGGGCCTGCTGTGCAGATACCATCCTCACAGGCCTTTATTTTACCTCGTTTATATGGTTTGAATTCGTTTCCGGATTCTGTGCTTTATCTTTTCTTTGTTTAAGCCCTTGCTTTGATGGAAAAGGACCCTCAATAGACGAGTATCTGAGGCTATCTTCATTCTTCCTCATACCCTTTTGAGAGGCTGGCTATGTGGAGAATTTCAGTACTCAAACACTTATTTCCAGTCTCAGTTCACAGAATTCTGGCTATCAGGTTATATCCTCCAGGCAGGACATTGGAAAATTCTTTTCTGTGGAATCTTGACCAGCCCAAGAGGAAAACTATAGATACTGACATCGTGAGCTTCCTAATGAAATGGAAGAAACTTCCCAGTGAAAAATATCTCGATTGACAAATTCTAGTTAGAATTTTACTTAGAAGCTTGAAAACATGGTTCACACTTCTCCAGCTACAAGGGTTACTGTTCAGAGCTTGTTTTCATTCCAACATTTTATCCTTTGAATATAATATGATTTTTTTCCCTCCTCTCTGGAAGCTCTTAGGATTTTCTCTTAGTCTCCAGTGTTCCTGAAATTTCATGATGGTGTACCTTGATGTTTCTATACTGTAATGAGCGCTCAATGTACCCTTGCAATATGAAAATTGCTGACCTTTGGTTAGGAAAAATTTTCTTTGAAATCGTTTTGTTTACTTTTCTTCTATTTTCCTCTTTAATACCTGTTACTCAGATATCAAGCCTTATAGTCCTTTGATTTTCATATATTTTCCCTTTTTTGTTCCATCTTTATCTTTCATCTTTACATTCTGAAAGATTTCCTCATATTTAACTTTCTTATTTTTAAAATAAATTTTTGCTATTATATTTATAATTATTTTTTGGTTTTAGGGTGACCTCCTTTTTAAAGTAGAATTGTAAAATATAATTCCGTTGATGTTTCTTGGGTGCCACAAGTCTTTTATCCTTCTGAAAATTATTTTGAAGTGTCTATGTCCTTGTATCTCTGTTGCTTCTGAGTAGCTTTTTTCTTTTTATATTTTCTATTAGAGTTTTCTCTAGATGTCTGGTTTTCCTTGGTTGTCTGTTAGTGTGTGTGTGTGTGTGTGAGAGAGAGAGAGAGAGAGAGAGAGAGAGAGAGAGAGAGAGAGAGAGAGAGAGAGAGAGAAACACTGGTGGCAATGTTTCTATGCACAGGGCTGTCACCTGTAGGCCTCACTACAGGGTAATTCACTGTGCAGTTTCTGTTACTATTGATGTTGTTTCCTTGAGGAACCCATGATGAAAGTAATTTTAGGTTTCCTTTGGGCTGTGTAAATCTCCACAGAAAATAATCTTCTTCCCTCCTGCCTGGGAGGTATAAAATTGGCTGTCAAAATTCTTCGAGCTGAGTCTAAGGAAGGGGCAAGAGAGAGATTTCTTAGCATCCAATATATATATATATATATATACCTTCCTCAGTCTGCCTGTTTCTAGCATAATAATCCTGCCTGCAATTGTGACTGGTTTCCTCCAACCTAGGAAACATCAGTTTTGCTCTCTTCAGAGGAATGCCTCTGGCTTTCTGCCAGGGGGGGAAAAGAGGAGTTTCCCAGCTCTTTTCACAGTGGCAGTGATTAGATATGGGGGGGGGGGGTAACTGCTCTTTAAACAGACCTTCACCACACCCCTTTCTTTTGAGCTCCAACCTCACTGCCTCTACCAGAGATCCCTGTTACTGTCAATTCCTGAGCTTTTGGGGGTCTGCAGTACAGATCAAGTTGATTCCTAGCTTTCTCTCCTGCTAACTTGGAATTTTGCTTTCTTAGTTCACAAAATCAGTTATTAATAATCCTTTTTATCTTAAGATTCCATATTATAATGCTGTCATCTTCACCCCTCTTCTCTTTGTCCTTGGAGATTTACTGTGTGTTTTTTTTCCCTTGAGCAACTAATGTCATTTTAGTAGACATTGGAAAGAAATAGAGGCAAATGTTCCAGTTTACCTTCTCATTCTTAACAACTTAACGTTGGCTTTAGATATAGAGATAGTTCACTTTTATAAAGTGGCAGTTACTAATCTTTTTCTTGACAATTCTTTTTATGTTTAGAAATCTTTCTGTACTCCAGAAACAATTATGTGTTCATTCTTGTTTTCTCCTACATTTTATGATTTTATTTATATTCAGTTTTTAAAGTCACCTGGATTTATTTGTACACATTATTTTTAAAACATGTTAGCCAATTTTCTCTTGCCATTTGTTAAATAATTCATTACTTTGCCACTGTTTGATTATATTTCATTATCATTCAATTCCTATATTATCTAGGCATGATGCTCTTTGTGCCTTATGGATGTGTTGGTTTCCTATCAGGCTATAAACTATAGTTTATAAACCATACTACCACACCATAGAAAGATCTGAGGATTTTCTTTTAAAAGAATCAAAACAAAACTTTGTGATTATTTTTCCTGGGAAATGAGTAAAATAATCTGGTGCCAAGTATGTTTAAATTCTGTTCTTAGAATATGAAAGTAACCTTTATAGTGTAGCTAATGTGAAACTGGCTAAATTTTTAAAATGCAATTTTTAAGTTTAAATTCAGTGAACTCATTTGCAGATATTTTATTGAGTGGAAGAACAGTGAGTTCAAAATAATCAAAAGAAACCTGCTGTATAATTCTCTTAATTGTATTAAACCTGCAGTTACATTTTCATTTTGTTAACTCAAGTTCACTGGTTTGAATTCCACCTGCAGTTTTTGTTTAATTTCTTCCTGTGGGAGCCCTGAGTCAAATATGTTTCTGTTCTGTGGCAGAAGATACCTGTGGTGATGGCAGTTACAAGAAAAGCTGTGGTGGGGGCTTACGGAAACAATAATTAGAATGGTGTTATAGACTAAATTGTGTCCCCTCAAATTTATATATTTAAGTCCTAATCCCTTATCTAACTGTATTTGTAGATGACGCCTTTAAAGAGGTGGTTAAGTGGCCCTGACCCAATAGGACTGGTGTCCTTATAAAAAGAACACCAAAGATGAATACACACAGAGAAAGGGCCAGGTGGAGATGCAGCGAGCCAAAGAGAGAGGCCTCTACCTACCCTACCAGGACCTTTATCTTGAACTTTAGCCTTCAGAACTGTGAGAAAATGCAGTTCTGTTGTATGAGCCACCCAGTGTGTGTACTTTGTCATGGCCGCCTCAGCTAATACAGGGAGATAGATAAAAAAGATCTTCATATTTGTCCCTTCAAGTTCAGTGGACACATTTAGGAAAACTGTTATCATTGTAGTTCCCTTCTTTAAAAGGATTGCAATCTACTAAACTGATTTCATGATCTGCTATCGGATCACAGCAGGAAGTTTTTGAAACTCGAACTTGTTCTGCTGTGTTAACACCAGGTCACAGGACAGACAGAAGAGATGAAATACATTTTGTGGCCATAAGGCATGCTTCTGTAGTGGGCAGAGTTCTTAACGGGGTCACCCGCATGGATGGAAGGGGCTAATTAGGCAGACTCCTGCTACTTAAGACAAGAAGGCTACTCATCCCCAGGTAGAAAAAGTTGTGTTTGCTCACACCTTTAAATGAAGGAAGTCATTCATTTGTTCTTGATCTCAGTTTATCAATAAGCAAAACGGAAACAGACCCCAGATTAATATCAGACGGTGTTTGTTCAAAATGAGTTGCATATGAATAACATCTGAAAAATAAAATTTAAAAATATGTGCCAAAATATGATATTTAAGCCATGCCAGTGTGACTCAGTTGGTTGAGCATTGTTCTGAGCACCAAGAAGTCAATGGTGTGATTCCTGGTTAGGGCCCAGGCCCAGGTTGCAGCTCCATCCCAGCAAGGGGCCTGCAGGAGGCAGGCGGAGGATGTTTCTTTCTCATCGATGTTTCTATCTTTCCCTCCCTCTCCTTTCCTCTCTATCGCTAAAAAATCAATAAAAACGTATTTTTTAAAATTATGTTATTTAATAATTTATAATTTATCTTTCTTTAGTATTTGCTCTTGTCACAATATATACAAGGAAGCAATCTTAACAATCAAAACAAATGGTTATAAAATAGAACAAATGTATGAGTTGGTAAATTTGAGGAATTATTACCAATAAAGCATTCTATTCTTTGGTCTTAACTTTTTAATCAAAAAAAATCAATTGGACTCACCAAATATTTTTTAAAAACTGAACATAATTTGGTTATGGTCCATTAAGTCAATTGAATCAAATTAATTGCATTTCTTTTTCAATATATTGGCTTACTGTTTTTATTTTTTTTTTATTATAAGTTTTTTTTTTAAAGCAGTATAAAATTTAGGCTACAGTAAATTAATTTTTTTAATTTATGAAATCACTAAAATTCCACCTCTCAGAGATAAAGATTGCCATCATTGAGAGAAAACAGGGGAAAAGTTGAAGGAAAGAAAAAGATAGGAATGAAGCCAGAGAGATGGCTGTCACCATCATGCTGAGCCTTGGCTCCTAAAGTATAGCCATGTACATATTTAGTAAAACTCTTGACCTGATGTTCTACCAGCTGTGCATGGATTTCTGTGGATGCTAGTGAATGGGTTGCATTTCTTCCAGGAACTAGGCCAAGAGCTCATGGATATGTGTGTTGGGGGGGTAGGAGGGTGGGTAATAGGATGGGGACAGCTAGTTATGACACAGTTGATGCCTGGGCTAGACAGCTATGTCTCCCCATATTTTCATTTGACTCAGTAATCTCTAAATATTTTTAAAATATAAATTAGTATTCAGCCTTGATAAGACTCCACTTACCACTTCTGCTTCTTCCTCTGGAATCCAGTGGCATTTCTCTCCTTGGGACCTGTGCTTCCTCCATCCTCAAATTGAGTTTAGGCAAGAGAGTCTCTAAAATCTCTTTCTCTAGAGACCTCTACTTTCTATGTGTAATACCTCTAAATATATGTTTCGTTCCTTGAGAGTGGATTTTTAAATTTCATTTCTTCATAGTCTCCACAATGACTAATACTGCAGCTCCACAGACATTTATTACATTATTAAGTGTCTATTATAATCCCAGCACAATATTTTGGCTGAATAATATCCACTAAGTAATTAAGGAGTCAAATTATTCTGATAAAGTAATAACTTCAACTTTTAGAGTCTACATATTGTAGCTGGCTCTACCAAGTTTCTGTTTGTATGTTTGTTCACCTTGTTTGCATAATAGAAATGTTACAAATTAAAATGCTGCAAGGCCCAGCATAGATGATCCCTTAAGTAACTCCAATGAATCATTATTTTATTAGAATATAATTGACTTGGTTATTGTAACACTTAAATAATCTCAGCCAAAACCATTTCTATATACATTTAACCTATTTTTCAGCAAAAGCAATATCGTTGCTTAAAATAACATAATGTCATAACATAATGATCAATGCAAGCTGAATACACCTGTGCTTGGGGCCTATAAAAAGAGCAGACTGACCTAAAATTTAAGCATGTGTTAAACTTTGCTATATTTTCTCAGAATTAATGGAAATGCAAACTTCATATGGAGCCAAATTTCTGGGTGTGACTTTGCCAAGAAAAATAGATCTTTGAAGGGTAAAAGCAGGTGGGGAATAAATGTCTTTCTAAAACTCATTCAATCATAACCTAGTTAATGAAAATGCTAGTGAAATTCAATTGCTTGAACACAGCATATCCTGTTACCCAGGTATATGCTTTTATACCAAAGACATGGCCTATTCTAACAGATGAGGTTTTATTTTTGATAGCTCTATAAAAGTCCAACTCATCTTATTCGCTGTTGTTTTAGTCATCTAACAAGTGATTATGTGATCAATGCTTTGTTGTAAGTGCTAAGTCAGTGATGGTTTCGAAGACTGATTTTTCACTTGAGTCTTGAAGGCTGTATAGGAGTTCACCAGTCAAAACATAAAGAGGAGCTCATTCTAGCCGGAGAATGAGGTCACCGCTGATGGGCTCTCGGCAAGGTAACAAGGCCTTTTATGATGTGGCTTTGGGCTCTTGCCAATCTTGAGCCATCGCCTTCTCTCCTCTATTTATATCATAATATCCAGTTATACTCAACTCTTAGCTCTTTATCTCCATGCTTTGTGTATACAACTTACTGTGCTGCTTGCTTGAAACCCACACTCAGGTTTAAAAATAAATTCAAGCATTATATTTTCATTGAATCTTTTCTTGTTTCTGTCCCCAAAGCCATGTATAAGGCCATTCCTTCCTTTGTGTCCCCAAATACCCCATGGCATCTAGCTGTCTTCCCATTTAGCCCCTCGAGCAGAGCTAATAGTCATGAATCCCTGAAGAATAAAACAGTGCCTGGCACAGTGGAAAGTCTATAATTATGTATTTAATAAGTAGAATTATTTACTTGTGGAAAAACTATACCAGGTGCTTGAAGGAGCCCATTCTTTCAAACAATTTGAAAGCTTTTTAAAAGATTAAAAAGAAATGCTATTAAAACACTTCTCTTCAGCTAGACTAGGAGAAAGGATTTTAGTGGTTAGTAATTGGGATTCATGTCCTCCTCTATGCATGGCTTTCTTAAAAAAATGTTGAAGTGTATCATTTCCACTTCTAAGAGGAATGGTACTACATGCAAGGGAGAGTGGAGAGCCCACTGTCTATTCCTTATTGTATACTTAATCTAATAGTAAAGACAGCCAGTGTCTATTAAGGAGATGAAAATTAGGCAATTTATACTGCCTTTGAATTTTGGAAATGACTCAAAAGACTTTGAACAGTAAGTTATGCAATGTCAGGTATCTGTCTGTTTCTATATCATATTACATCATATCATGTTTTGTGGTCAAGGGTAATTTCACTTTATGTCCAGATCCAGATCTATGTTACATAATTCCACTTTGAAGGCTCTTTAGAGAATAATTGTTTTTCCTAAGCAAGTTTTTTAAAATTAAAAATTATATACTTTCTGTAAAATAAAATGTATTTTCCAGTAAAGTATTAAGAAGAAATTCAAAAATTTCAAAATATCCCCTCATATACATATAGAAATAACTACTATTAATGTGTTGAAAAACATCCTTTCTAATCTGTCTATTGTCAATGTATTCTCTCATCCACTCATTCAGACACACACCCATAGTCAAAGTTAGAATAGAAAAGATATTTTAAATAATAACCATAAAGGTATATCTTTTGAATTACTATTATAAATGCCATCTTCTTTCTGATTGCACTGTTTAATTTCTCCATTGTAATGTGGGTACCTTGTTTTATTCTTGTCATTAGCAGGAATGGGTCCATTGTTTCCAATCTGTTTAATAAAAAACTAGCTCAAGGACTGAAGTATTATATAGCACAATGTCAAGGAAGGAATGTCCTTGAAAACTTTCTCAATATCTATGGATTTTATATGTGGTTTTCCTCCATATAACAATTAATATGGTGAATCCAAGCAATTGATTTCCTAAAATTGAGCCATGCTTGCAATCTTGAAGTAAGCACAACTCTTTTATGTACTATTGGATTTTATTTGTTACTTTTATCATAGAATTTTTTGCATTGCTTTCATAAGATTAATTTGTCATTGTCCATTTTGTGCACTTTTAATTCCATTTTAGTGCCAATAAATAAGGAGTGGTTGGTTTAAAGGGGAAATTGCCTAAAATGTGAAAATAAGTGAGAACATGGTCAGAGAATGATATTCAATACTGGCATAGATGAGAGAGTGAAATTTTTGAGATTTCTTCAAAAATAAGATATCTATCTATCTATCAAATATAATGAGTAGCCCTGGCTTGTGTGGCTCAGTTGGTTGACATCATCCTGTGCACCGAAAGGCTGGCAGTTCGATTCCTGGTCAGGGCACATACCCAGGTTACGGGTTCGCGCACAGATTGGGGTGCTTATGGGAGGCAACTGAACAGTGTTTCTTACATCAGTGTTTCTCTTTTACTCTTTCTCTTTCTCTCTAAAATCATTAAAAACGTATTTTTTAAAAAATGTGTAAACTCATTTTCATTAAAGATTGGACCCTCACTGAGAATCCTTTCCATGATTGTTTTTTTTGTTTGTTTGTTTTTATCTTATGTAAACTTCAGTCTTTTGTATATGACATTTTGTATTTGTAATATATTAAATTAAGTTGTGTCCTTGGTTATTTAAGATAAAAAAATGCTAAATCTAGTAAAGATATAAGTACACTCACAGGCTACAGAATTAGTAAAACAATCAAAACCCTTAAACACTTTATGTACCTCCTTGTTACTCCTGAAGCTCAACATAAAAGTTGAGCTCTCATTTTGCTTGGCTCTAATATTAACATTATCATTGTATTGAATTCCATTGTTTGTTGCAAAGCTGAACCTCAAGATGTAGGATTATATGAACATAAATTAGAATTATTTGACATGTGCCAATAAAATAACATTGCCAAGTACTAAAACACATTGGCTTCGTGTCAAGTCTGAGGTCAGGATTTGTAAGAATGACATAGTCCTATTTCTTGCCTGCTTATTGCTGTGGCCCTGAGGCTGTAGTAACCAGATGTCTGGCACTTTGCATTTAAAGGTCTCACACTTTTAGCAGATAAAGACCCATTTTTTCCCTTCTTCAACTCAAAGTTGTACTGTTTCCATTAAAATACACCCTCTTCTATATTAATCTGACTTTTTTCTTTTGACATAATCTATCATTAACAAAGAAAAGTAAGAAAATTGTAATATAGTATACATTTGAATTGCCCTTGTTACTACATAGTCAAAAAATAAATATAATTTTCCCTTATGTTGCTTAGATTGTGTTGTGTAAATCTTAGATACTGTTGAAACTCAATCTCCCCATATGGTATTAGAAATTGGATGATAGTTTCCTTATCTTCATCTCTGAATAACCAGATCCCTATACACTTAAGGAGCATGCAATAAATATGTTGAAAGAATAAATAAATGTATGAACCTGAAATTAACATCATTTGAAACCAAGACTTCCTTAAGCCTGCCTCCATATTGTGATTTAAAAACTAAACAAAACAAAAAATATTGGCCTGCACAGGTTTGTTGAAAGATTGTTGGCTGAATCCGGATAGGGAAATTTACTGTTGGACCTACTGTCATAGCTAAAGAGACTTGAATCTCATAGGCATTCAGCTATATCTTGAGTAGTACATATGGGGAGATGGGGATCCAAATATACACTTAGGGACCATAGCAACTTCATCATTAAGTTTCCTTTATTAAATTTTAAAATTAAATTTTATTGTGGTTATTATGACCAACCATCTGGGTTTTATCTGAGCAACTCACAGACTCTGAGGGCTCTGTTGCATCTACAATAATCTTTATTTCAGTAAAAAATGTTGTTTATAAAATATAGGAAGAGGTTGAAAACACTACCTAACGAGCAGTTGAATCCCAGAACAGTCCTATAAAAATGCTGTCAAAAGACAGAGGCTATAAAAGGGCCAAGGCTCCTTAGAGACCTGACTGATTTCAGGTCAGGCACGACAGATACACAGATGAACTTGGGGCATTGTGTTGCACCAGAAATCAAGAAATCTATTAGAGATTACTCAAGAATATCTCAAAAGGGCTCAGGGATCAAGTTCAAGAGGCTCCTACTGGCCAAAGATGGGATAATTTGATGACCCATAACAAGAAGTGCAGTATATTAAAACACTTACTATGTTTAAACCCATAATTCATCAAATATGTGCACACACACATGCATACACACACATGCATGTGCATGCACACACACATCCATCATTGTCTTCATAGATCGCCTTCAGAGAATGTTGAGTAAACCACCTCAGTGTCTTGAAAACAAAGCAAATAAACAAAGATTTGCCTGCCTCTCCTATATGGACTGTACCCCAAAGTATCCCAGTAGTAGATCAAAGAAAGGGTCTCAATATAGAAATATCCTGGCTAATAAATGAAGAAGGAAGAACAGAATTAGACTACTCTAGTTTGCCATCACTTATGAAGGAGTAAATCTAAGAAATAATTGCTAACTGGCCATTAGTTCCTCAAAAAGTGATATAACTAGAACTTTGTGCCACCTGGTGGAAGGGTAGAACACCACTTAGGGAGTCATCTTGCCAAAAATTAACTCTGAATCTAACCAAGGCATTAGATGGCCTACCAGCCTTCAAGAACTATGAGACAAAGGCACATGTTAAATGACATTGTGGGGTGCAGTGAGCAGCACCCAAACAGTGGTATACTCTAAAACAGTGCTTCTCTAAGTGTGCTCCCCAGAGCAAAAAGTCTGGGAAGGGTTTGTTACCAGGCCATGATGAGATAAGGACCTTGTCTCAGGATGTAAGTTAGTTGCATCACTGAGCACGTGTCGGTTCAGCAGAAGGAAGCTGTGTAATTGTCATTCTGGGGAAATCGCCTTATCTCATAGAGGCCAACACGTTGACTGGCAGTGCACTGCTACACAAATGATCTGACTCTTAAAATTTATATAAAACAGAGAAAATGAAACTTAAAAATTAAAAAAATTAATAAAAATATCAACTAATTACAATTATTTAGTATATTTTTATGCTGATTTAAACACATAAACTGTAATGAAATGTATAAGAAAATTTGAATACTAGATATTTAATAATATTAATGAATTGTTAGATTTGTAGGAGGCATAAGAGCATCGTGGCTAATATCATGGATGAAATAATATGATGTCTAGGATTTGCTTCAAAAAATACAGAGAGTTGTGGAAAGTGGGTAAGAGGTGTAAAAGTAACAGGATTAGAAATGTGTTGAAATTAAGTTGGAAAATATATACATGTACTTTCATTACATTATTTTCTCTGCTTTTGTATATGTTAATATTTTTCAAAATTGAAAGTTAAAAACTAAAATAAATAAATAAATAAATAAATTTCACCTCTATAAAAAGAAATAAATAATAAAGATAGAATTCACAGAAAGTGAGAACTAGGATTAGAAACAAAATAGCACAGAGTAATTTTTAAATAGTTTGTAAACACATAACATACATGCTGGATACAAACTTCCGGTTCTTTTTGCCAAAAAGTTCATTTTCCTAACATTGAAATTTAGCAGCTGAATATGCAGAATGCTCCTAAAGCCCACTATTATCAGTTGAATTGTGTCTCTCAAAAGCATATGTTAAAGCCCTACCCTGGTACCTGCGAATGTGACCTCATTTGGGAACATTTGAAGACCTATGAGGTCATTAGGGTGGGCCTCATAGGTTAGTGTCTTTATAATTCAATACGGTTGGTGTCTTTATAAGAAGAGGGAAATTTGGATACAAGGAAATGGAGAGAGAGCCATATGAAGATGGAGCAGGGATCGGAGTGATGCACTTACAAGGCAAGGGGCACCCAGGCTCTCTGGCCATCGCCCTAAGCTAGGAAAGAGATGTGGAAAGGACTCTCCCTCCGAGCTCTGAGAAGGAACCACCCCTGCTGACACCTCAATTTCAGACTTCTATCCTCCAGAGCTGTGAGAATAAATTTCCACTGTTTTCAGCCACCCAGTAGTAGTGATTTGCTGCAGCAGCCCTAAGAAGTTTAATATACTCACTGAGTTCAAGATTGGTGCCTATTTGTCTGTATGTTGGGTGGAGCCAGGCAGGGACAGATTGATTCATTGTATTTTTACATATTCCTTTTTACCAAAAATAATGTCGTCTTTTAAGAGTTGACTGAGTTGTTGACTTTTTATTTTCAAAATTGCAACTTTGTGTTCCGTTTTTAATCGCAAAACTTAAAAATAGACAGCAGCAGTACTTATCAGGAAGCAGGAAGAAAACCATCCAAAACTTTGACCAAGCAATGAACATTTTTCTCTGCAAAATAAACCATGACTATCCAAGAAAAACCAAAGCAACTGGTCATTTGGGAGAAAAACCTGATTACTTGGTGGACTTTTAAAAACATCTAGTCCGCTAATTATGAGAATCATCTGTGCCAGTGTTTTTTAGTCGTATGTTCTAGGAGGTACTTCTAGGTGGCTAGCTTTGGAAAAACTTTAATGAAATATGATTTGTTTGTGCATACAGATCCATAAAATAGGAGTTTTTAAAAGCTATATTTTCTACTATAATTGTGAGGACAAAAGAAGAAAAAGAAAAAGTGGAAAAGGGAATACAAAAAAATAGAAAAAAATTTAAAAAGAAAAGCTTAGCCTGGCCCCTGGGGCTCAGTGGTTGAGCATGGACCTAGGATCCAGGAGATCGTGGTTCGATCCCGGGTCAGGGCACATGCCTGGGCTGCGGGCTTGATCCCCAGTCGGGGGCGTGCAAGAGGCAGCCGATCAATGACTCTCTCATCATTGATGTTTCTGTCTCTCTCTCCCCCTCTCCTTTCCTCTCTGAAATCAATAAAGATATATTTTAAAAAAGAAAAGAAAGAAAAGCTTAGAATGGGTGGCAAACAGATGAATCTTTTTTCTGCTTGGCCTCATATGCAGTGAGTATGGTTTGCTCTTTGGTGAATAGATTTGATGTCTTACGTCAGCAGTACATTCTCTGGAGTAACTAGGGAGTTATTTCTGTGATCCAACTGGGGCCCAAGTAAAACAGATCTTGTTCCTTTACAAGACAATAGCACAAGGGAAAGAAAAGCAGGCCATCCATCCTGAGAAAATGAGGACTCAAGTTTTCCTAGAAGAGGATCCCGGGGAATTCAACTCAACACAGAATAAGTTGATCTGCTGTTCACAGTCATAGTTTTGTTGGCAGTTCTTCATCCCTGGCACCGTCCGAGGTTTCTTCAGTGGTGAGGCCACTCGTTGCTCTCCTCTCAACACCTCTCGGGGTGCAATGCACAGTACTTTCTGCTGCCTTCCAGCAGCTGCTCTTATGCTCCCCAGGAAGACGTCCAAGTCCTTCAGAGCTGCACCAGGGAAATAAACCCAGGAATGGAAAACACTGTGTGCCGCCCCCATGCCCCTGAGCTCTTCAGTGTCAGAGGCCTGACATTTCATCCAGCAGTCTTCTGAAATATCCTAAGGATCTTTATAAGTATCCAAAGGAAGTTTAGTATTGATAACATCACCCCCAGGGGAAGGGGGAGAGGGTGGAGAGGGAGAGGTGTGTGTATTTAGACAAATGTGTGAAAAAGCGCTTTGATTTAGATGATGATATTTCTTAAAGAAATATAAACTGTTTCAGCTTAAACAATTTCCAAAATAAGATCAGGCAGGATAAATTTGACTCCAAAATATGATACATGTGTATAATTTCAGTTTCATGTTCAAGTTAATGTTGGAGAAGAGATTCTATAGTATGAGAAGGGAATAAAAGGATTGAGCAGCTAAGAAAGATAAAGTAGAATGGAGAGAGAGAAATCATAAAGGACACGGAGAAAAGGGAGCAATGGAGAACAAAGGAGAAAAGTGCCAGCTGAGGAAGTTTTGAGGTGAGTGTCAGTTGATTTACTTGGATTACATCGAGTTGTCTGATCTTCGGCAATGTTAATTAGCTGATTAGTCATTGACCACAACTTTTACTTCTTAAACTTAAACCTAAGGTTCTCAGATCTAAGTACACATTGTAACCACATGGAAGTTTAAAAAATACCAATGTCTGGATCTCACCCCAGAGATTCTTTTTTATTTGATCTGGGTGCAGCCTGCAATTGTGGTTTTTAAAAGCTCCCCAGATGGATCTATCATGTAGCCAAGGTTGACGTTACTGCCATGAAGCTCCCATGACTGACAAAAGCAGAGCACCCTCTTCCAAATAAGGAATGAACAGCACCCCCAGAATTGTGGGGTCTACCCATGTGTTCGGCCAGTGATTCTCAAGGCAGGTACATCAGTAGTCCTATGGAACTTTTTATGAATATCAATTTCTGATCCCCATATCAGTGATTCTGATTCAGGAAGTTTTGAGGTTTTGCCTGATCATTTTTTTGTTTTGAAAAAAACTTCATAAATAACTCTGATGTAAAAGAGGTATATAAAACCACTAACTTAGATTTTTAAACTTTAATTCATTCAGATGTTGAGAGTCAGGAAAGTATCAAAGAAAGAGACCACCTTTATCAGACATTTCAGTTTGCTTAAGGCTCCTGTAACAAAGTACCACAACGTAAACAACAGATTTATCGTTTCATGGTTCTGGAAGCTAGAAGTCCCAGATCAAGATATCAGCCTGACTGCTTCCTTTTGGGGGTGGTGAGTGACAATCTGTTCCTTGCCCCTTCCCTAGCTAATGGTGGTTTTCTGGCAATAGGATATTTCTTGCATTGTAGATCTCTGCCTTTATCTCATGGCATTCTTCCTGTGTACATGTCTGTGTTCAAATTTTCTTCTTTTATAAGGATGCAAGTTATATTGTATTAAGGCCCATCTCAATAAACTCATTTTAATTAATCACCTCCATAAAGACCCAATCTCCAACTAAGGTCACATTTCTGAGGTACTGGGCATTATGACTTCAACATAAATTGTGGGAGATCACAATTCAATTTGTAAGATCAGATGTCTTTTTTCTCCAAAACTACATCACCACTGGTAATATCTGCACTATCAATTTTTATAGTATTAGATTTTAATAAAATAGTAATGCAAATTTTCCTGAACTTAACATAATTCTTATTTGTAACGGGAGAGGCTTCAAAAATTCATAGTTCATTCTGATCAGATAAAATGGAATTTAAGACATTATACATTTGCTTCTCTATTTGCAAAGTATCAATGAGGATTTTATAATGTGCTGCATTTTCAGAATGTCCTGGCTTTGAGACATTTTTAAACTAAGTTGATAGTCTGAGAGCAGTGTTATATTAAAAATATCAAGCTTTTCCCTAACAAAGTGGCTTCTATTGCCCATGAGCTCTTTTCTAGCCCTGAGATAAATTTTGTAGAGAAATCCGTAGTTCTGGGGTAACAGATATCTCTGATTCTTCAATTATCGAGCTCATTTTGGCTCATATATTCTCTTTATTTCCCCCAGCCCTGCTTTTGACAGATGAATAATCAGGTCCGTGGTCATATGTGATATGTGAAATAGTGAGATTCCACCTCAATCGTCAGCAAACCTCCTAACTGATTAAAATGATCTTGTTTAAAATAAAATATATAAAACATTCTCTTGTACCCTACAATTTCAAACTGCTTTTCAGCATACCAATATTTCATGATTTAGGGTGGGGTGGGGTGGGGTGGGAAATACCATCTTATCATCACATAGGAGGATCTAGTTCTAGCGTGTCCAAATGTAGATAAATCAATTAAATTTGAGAATTCAGCAAATGAAGAAACACTGAAAGTGCTTCTGTTTCATTTTGGGTATGGGAGAGATGTGGGGCTGAAGGAGAAATAATGGATGAAATTAAGATAAGAGCTATTTTCATGGCAGCTTCACCAAGAATTGCCATCATTTGCTCATGTGCAAAAGGATGTTAGAGCCAGAGGCCTTTAAAAAGACAAAATAAACAGACTTGAGCCAAAACACTGCAAGTGGGGTCTGGGCTTATTTTCGTTTTTCACCATTTCTCGTTTGGGGCTTCAGTTTGAGATGGAGGTCTGTCTTAGGCCTTCTGCCTCCCTGAAATGATTCCGCACATCGTAAGACAAGGAGTAAGGGTGTGTGTGTGTGTGTGTGTGTGTGTGTGTGTGTGTGTGTGTGTGTGTGTGTGTGTGTGTGTGAATGTTACTTTTCCTCTGATATACAAAAGCAGCATAGTTGATATGCACATTTTTTCCACCCAGAGAGAAATGAACCCAGAATTGAAGGGACTTTTTGGCTGAGAGCCTCAGTGGGGATGTGGAAAGCAAACAGAAGGAGGTTAGTTGAAGGTTAAGCTGTGTTGTATTGATGTAGTAATGTTGTCTTTAGAACAAATTAGCTCACGGGACTTGGTGACACCGTGGCATATTAAACCCTTCTTTACAAAAGGGACATGTGCAGGTTGTTGCTAGCTTGAAAAATGCCAGCGAAAAACTGCACAAAGATCAAACTTGAAAAATGTTTACTTTGCAGAAAATCATTTGAAAATGGAATCTCAATTCTGTTGGCAGCTCAGTATTTTAAAGGGGTAATTTATCCTAGACTCCTCAGCATCTGGTTTGTTGCAGTTTGTATGGTGTATTGGAACTGCATGAACTCGAGCACCTTAGGGAATGTTTGTTTTTATTTTTTTAAAGGTGGTTGGACTGAAATTCAGTATGAATCATATAAGAGAGATTTAGAAGCATGTGAAGATGAATGTTTCCCTTGCGACACCAAACAGCACATCTGGAAGGTGATCCTATAGAAATAAATACCTGAAAAGACCACAGTTCTGACAGATATCAATAAAGAATAAGATTGTGTTTTTCCTTAATTTGAGAAGGGCATCTAGTTTTTATGTTAAAAAAAAGAAAAGTGTCTTCTCATGCAAATTTCTTGAAGCGTCATTAGTATAGAAATAATTCGACTCATATCTTTCATTCACTAATTCACTCGTGTTCAACAAACATTACCTAGTATCTACCCATTATAGCTGCTCTTCTGCTAGGTTCTATAGATATAAAAATGAGTGAGAGACACTTTTTGCCCTAAAATATTTCTTAAGTTACTCATCAATAAGTCTTTTTAAGCATGTAACTTTCATGCCAACTGATGCCCCCCATCACATCCAGTCATGCTTGACACAGTGTCTTGAACAAAGTAAATAATGCTATTTATTATTATAAATAAGAATTGCCCAATATCCTTCAACTTCATGGGTGTTGTCACTAAGATACAGAAAGAAAAGTAAAGGGAATGTTTGGATATAGCATTTATACTGCATGAGCTTTTGTGCCATACATTAATATTATCTTTATTTACTCTTAACCTCAACCCTTTGAGGTAGTTGTATTAGCCAAGATAGGCTGGGTGCAGTATCTAGCCCACCCACTATCCTAGTAGTTCAATGTAATGCATGATTTCTTCTTATTTATCTCACAGTCCAACACAGGTCAGCCAGGATACTCTATTCCACTCAGCCATTCAGGGAACCAGGCTGTTTCTATAGAGTGGCTCTACCATTTTCTAGGGCTGCAGAGTTCACACATGGATTCTCTTTTTCCAGGGAGCAACTAGAGAAGAGAGGGACAGAGTTCTGCATCCCAACCATTTCACATTAAGCATCTGTTTATTGAATTATTCAACAAATCCCCTATTGGTTCATATAATACATTAGCTGAATGGATTAATTTTTTTTTAATCTTTATTGTTGAGAGTATTACAGGTGTCCCATTTTCCCCCCAATTGACCCCTTCCGCTTCGCTCCCACCCCCTCCCCAGGCCTTCACCCCATTATTGACTGTGCCCATGGGTTATGCATATATGCATATAACTTCTTTGGTTAATCTCTTCCAACCCTCCATCCCCCCTTCCCGCTTTCCTCTGAAATATGATTGGCTGTTGCATGCGTCAATGTCTCTGGATCTATTTAGTTCATCAGATTCTTTTGTTCATTAGCTTCTTCTTAAAGAAGACCCTTCAACTTTTCCTGTAGTGCTGGTGTGGTGATGAAGAACTCCTTTAGCTTTTTCTTATCTGTGAAGCTCTTTATCTGACCCTCAATTCTAAATTATAGCTTTGCCTGGTAGAGCAATCTTGGTTGTAGTTCCATGTTTTTCATCACTTTGAATATTTCTTGCCACTCCCTTCTGGTCTGCAAGGTTTCTGTTGAGAAATCAGCTGACAGTCTTATGGGAGCTCCCTGTAGGTAACTACTGCTCTTCTCTTACTGCTTTTAAGATTCTCTCTTTGTCTTTAACCTTCGGCATTTTAATTATGGTGTGTCTTGCTGTGGGTCTCTTTGGGTTCCTCTTGTTTGGGACCCTCTGTGATTCCTGGACTTGTAAGTCTATTTCTTTCCCCAGGTAGGGGAAGTTTTCTGCCATTATTTTTTCAAATAGGTTTTCCATTTCTTGGTCTCTTTCTTCCCCTTCTGGCAACCCAATAATATAAATGTTGGGTCTCTTGAAGTTGCCCCAGAGGCTCCTTATATACTATCTTCATATTTGTGGATTCTTTTTCCTTTTTGGTCTCCTGGTTGGGTGTTTTTTGTTTCTTCATATTCCAAACTGCTGATTTGATTCTCAGCGTCCTCTACTCTACTATTGATTCCCTGTAAATTATTCTTCATTTCAGTTCCTGTAGCCTTCATTTCAAATTGGTACTTTATTATGTTCTCAATTTTCTGTTATTTCCCTAATAGTATGCTTAAACATCCTTATAAACAAAATTCTGAACTCTGTATCTGTTAGCTTGCTTGGATCTATTTCATTTTGTTTCTCTTCTAGAGAGTTCGTCTGTTTTTTCCTTTGTGACATGTTTCTTTGCCTCCACATTTTGGTTGCTTCCAGGTGTTTGTTTCTATGTATTAGGTAGAGCTGCTATGTCTCCTGGAATTTGTAGAGTGGCTTTGTGTAGTAGGTGTCCTGTAGGGTCCAGTGGCTCAGCTTCCCCAGTCACATGAGCTGAGCCTCCTAGGTGCTCCCCTGTGTGGGCTGTGTGCACTGTCCTGGTGTAGCTGAGCCTCCGTTGCTGTTGGTATCACTGGGAGGAATTGACCTCCCAGCCAATCAGCTGTGAGGACCAGCTGCAACTACAGCCAGAGAGCTGCTGTGCTGGAGACACCCCTATGGAGCAGGATTTACTTCAGTGGGGCTTTGGTGTTCACCAAGTGCGCCCCTTGGGTGTGTCACTTGTGAATGTGGTAGGGTTGTAATCCAGCATGGTAGAGTCTGACCACCAGGTGCACTGTCTCTGGGGCCTCCTGGGAGGTACAAAGTCAGCCTGTGCCAGCGCCTTGCCCAGGACCACCCAGCATGAGCTACACAGCAAACCGTAGTTGGCTGCTCCTTGTGCTGGGCTTGGCGTTGCCCAGGAGAGGCCAAGCTATGAGCCAATGCAGCTGCCGCTAGTGCCAGGCCTGGGGCCGCTAATCAAGCCGTATGGGGCCCACTGCTGCTTGTTTGAGAGATTTTAGGAAAGTCCTAAGCATGAGGCTCGAGAGGCCACTTGCATGGAAAAGCCACTGGAAAAGGCCTGGATGAGCTTGAAGGAGGGAGGGGCGGGGCCTCCGGGAATCACGGGGCGGGGCCAAAGGTGTGAGTCAGGCGCTGGCGATTCAAATATGGCGCCTGACTGCCTGCTGTGTGCGGAGGACTCGCCAAAGGAGCCATGGCCTCCGCCAGCCCTTCTGCCTGGGAGGAAGCCGCCCCTCCACCTCTCACCTGGATCTCAGGCAGGTTAGTTCCCCCCCGAGTGTCCCAGGGCCTTTCAAGCTGCTGCCGGGCGCTGGGCTCAGAGGGAGCGAGTCTGGGTGAGTCCGCGCCGGGCCCTTTAAGAGGAGCTGCAGGGGCTCCCGCAGCTTCCGTGACCCTCAGCCACAGTCCCCGCTGGTTTCACAGCCCGAAGGTGTGGGGACGTCTCTTCCGGCCTTGAAGCCCTGGGCTGGGGGCCTGATGTGGGGCTGGGACCCCCGCTCCTCCTGGAAACCCCCAGCGCCGAGATTCCCTCCTGGGTCTGAACCGTGGCACCGGGTGTGGGCCCGCGGCCGCATCTCCACAATTCAGCCCCGACCCGCCCGCGTCTGCGCCCCTCCTACCGTCTCGGTGCTTCTTCAGCTCCCTGGCTGTGGGGCTTCTGTGCAGCCGGATCTCAGGAGGCTCTGAGTGCTGGTGGTTCTGTATTTAGTTGTGATTTTGATGTGGTTGCGGAGGCGGCGGGTGCAGCTGTGACCTACGCCGCCATCTTGTTTCTCCCCAGATTAAATATTAAATTTACTAATCTAAGCGGCCACTGCTTACCTATAGATATTGTCCAGAAAAATACGAATCTAAAACAGATTCTCTATCGCCAACTTCCTTCATACCAGTTTTATTCTATGGTTCTATAAATTTAGTGTCATAACATAATTTAATTAGGCTAAGATTTATTTAGTATTTAAAATGAGGGTTATTTTCTTTCCAACGAAATTGGAAAAAACACACAAAATATTGGGTTATTATCTATTTTGTGCTTTTCTAGTGAAGCAAAGAAGAGAAAACTAGTCTTCATTTAGACTTAATCTTTATAAACAAATGATTTCTTATCAAATTTATATTTTGCCACTTAGGAAAGATTTAAATGGCAAGATTTCTGATTCCTAATGTTAACTTTGAAATCCAGGAAACTTCTTTCTTAAAAAGAGTGAAGCTGAGAGAGTAGTATGTTAGACATAAAGTGCAGGAGAAAGATTGGACTGAAGATAAAAATTTAACATAAATTTATGAATTATTTGTAAAACCAAGAAATCAGGCCCTCTCAGCCTACAAGTAGGTTTAGAATAAGAAGAACCAGAACCCCAGAGAAATTCAAAGTTTACTGTGTAGATAAATGTCTTCTGAATTAGCCCTACTTTCAAGGAATACCAATATTTTATGAAGAGAGTCTCTGGGTCTCTTATCTATAGGGCCTAATGCCCTAAAATTTCTATTTAAAAATTGACTTAGACTCTAATTTTGCTACATTTTTCAATTATCAAAGCAAAGTTGTGAGATCTCAAAAATTTCATTCTTGCTCACTCTTTATAAAAATTGTCAGAAAACCACAGGTAGCTTTATTTTTATACTACTAAGGGCCTGCTTTAAAACTTGATATTTTGTTGATTTGGAATTGAAATTGAAAATTCTAAATTGAAAATTCAATTGAATTCTAAGTTGAAAAATCTATAAAACTTGGGCAGCCACATACCCCCCTATGGCAGAGCTGGATATAGGGATGAATGGCCTTTCTGTGGATACCTAAGGCCAGCTCTGCTTTTGAGAATGCGTTCCCACTCAGCATATGTTTCACTGAGCTCAATGAACCAAGTAGAGAATTATACAGAGTTATAGAAGAGAGGGTTTCATTTCCAAAGTTAAGAAGAAAATTCTAAAATCACTGAGCTGAAGTAGAGAACAATAAGCAAAATGGCAATATTCATACATTTAACCATTTAATTTTTAATTACACTTAGTCGCATACATTTCATATTATGTACATAAGTATATATCCACATTTAATATCTCTTTTTCTAAATATTGTTTTTGTGAACACAAGGCATGGTCACAGAGGAAGGACAGATGAATACTAGTTACTGTTTGTTAAGCTTTTTGCATGCATTGTTTCGTTTAATGCCCACCAGCCCAAGTAGATGCTACCATTGCTGCTGTTTTAGAGGAAGGAAATGAAAGATAAAATAAGCTAAACAATTTTTTCTTCATTCATATATACTCCTACTAGTGCTGGGAGTTCAAATGTTGTGACTCCAGGTGTCTCTTCTACGGCTTATCTTTACCTGACTTTTTTTTGTGGTGCGTTTTGAAAAAATTTACTCCTGGGCAAAGGACACAACTTAAAAAGCGGGAATGACTCTTTATGCACCATGGTATGTATCTGTTTCAGACGTGATTATATCTTCATAGGAAATTAGAAATGTGCAGGTCATGTGAAATAATTAATGCGTAGGGGTTTATCAGTATCCGATAAAGAGAAGGCTCAAAATGCAAATAGGAGTTGTTTGGAGTCTAGTAAATTCTCCTTGAGAAATAATATGCCCCAAGTTTTAATGCTTATTTAGATTAAATTTAGACCTTCCTGTAATCTTATTTCAGCTAACGATGTATGAAATCACTTCCTGTTATAGTTGCCATTTCCATAAATGCCAATATTTGTGTTCCATACACACACACACACACACACACACACACACACACACACATATATATATATTTTATTTTTTATTTTTTTTTTAATCACAACCCCCTTAGTCTCAGTATACTCAAATTTAGCACCAGGTTGCCAGACGAAACCCTGAAATAGCACCTGGCCACCTACCTTAATTCATAGACCAATAAAATCGAGAGCCTTAAAAATGCCATCACCTTGTTTCACTGCACTAAACTGCAAAAACCTGGAAGAATGTAGAAACCAGAACAGGCTGCTAAAATGAAGTCATCTTGCTAAAGGGACAATTTGTAATGGGGCATTGTGCTGACAGGTCTGCAAGCCTATAGTCTCAAGTCGGTGTGTATGTTTGAGCTCAAAATAGACCCTGTGTGTGACAAAAACAGCATTATTCTCAACAGTTGAGGGAACATGATGGATGTTGCTTCTCTAAACTTTGGAAAATTAAAATTGAGGCCCTATGGAAAGGTCTATTCATGCAGCATGTTCTGTTTTCTTAAAGAAATGATGGTTATATAGAAAGAATGGTCTACACATGCTTGCTGAACATGAAGAGCAATCTCTGTCTTTATATTCCAAATTTAAAAAATAAAGACTATATAGCCTAACATAGTTAGTAATTGTTTTTGCCTCCTGAACATTATAAAGGTTCATCTCAGTTTAAACTCTAAACTATATTTTATAATGCATTGGATTTTTGTGAAAAGATTACAATTAAATTTAATAGTGTTACACCAAAAATCTGGGTGGAATTGTTTATCTAGAACCTGATACTTTGTTGACAGGAATAGCAGAGCATAGTGAGGAGTTTCAGGAGGCATACATGTTTTTTCTTTTGGGAATGTATATTTTACGCTCTTATGTACAATCTATATGATCAACATAAGTTGCATTTTCACTTTGATTTTTTTTAATTGTCAAGCAGAAAGATGCATGTGCAAAAAAAAAAAAAAATCCCTCATTTGCAAAGATTTGTCTATTGTAGATTTTCAGATGCCTCAAAATCAGACATACTTCACCTTAACTGATAGATCAGAAAATTTTTTTCCTTTTAGTAACAGAATTCATTTTTCTCAGCGGGAGAATTCACCTCCGTGGTCTTCAGCAGCCATCTCGAGTAGATGAAGATCAGAAAATGAGAATTGCAGTCCCCGCTCTGTGAAGGTGGTTCATCCCTATGAACTGGCTTCCCTACTGGGAAGATGAAGGGCTTGAAGCCAAGTAGTTCATGTTTACTGAGAGCTTATTATGTGTCAGGTGCAACAGGTCTATAAGGACAGTGCTAATGTTAGCCCCATGGTATGGATGAAGAAAATTAAAACATGGAAAGATTAAGTAATTTGTCTAAAATTCTCACAGATAATCAGAAATGAAGCCTGAATTTGAACCAAGGCACTGTCTCCACAGCCCATGCAAAAGTACAATTCATTCTGCCTCCTCAAAGAGCTTTCTAGCTATGAACAAAAGACACCAAAGTAGGACCTAATAATTATTAATCACTCAGTATGCAATACATCGACTAAGTTGTCGTTTTTCAAATTTACTTTGCACAGCAAAAATGTAAAGTACATGTTACTACGCCAATATTATTGGTGAAGGAAACAGATTTCAAAGGAGCACATTTGCTTTCTTTTGGATGTCTTACTTCCACGTGGAAGAATCCAGGTAGCTTCAAAATCAGACTTGTTTTAATCCAAAGCTAATTACCCTTCAGTGAAATAACTGAGTGTTTATAATCATTGTGTTTAATGCTATCTTTAGTCAAAAAGACAAATAAAATGAAATGAAGTTCCAGAATCCATATCTGATGAATTATAAAAGAACTTTAACTCCCTTCTCTTCAATACTCACGTTCCTCCCACCATTCTGTCCTCAGTGTCCTCTAGCATGAGCTCTATGCACAGTGTTTCACTTACAAGAAAATGAGCAGTGTCATTTTTTTAATGAAAGAAAAATAAATATAGTCTTTCTTTTTCATGCTGGATAGTCTGCCGCCCCACGGAAGAAGCAAATCAGTGAACATAAGAAAAAAATGAGCCGTGGAGGTGGGATCTTCTTTGTTGACAAAGCAGGTCTCAGAGAGAGGAGATCAAGGCCTCTGGTTACATGGAGTAGTGACCTTATCAGAAATTCCAAAACAGAAAAGTCTTTAAAAAAAGTAACATCATATCATGGAAACCAAAGCACATGGATTTAATTCTAGGCTCTCAAGAAAAGAAAGATTATTTAATAAAGGTAATAGAATAGTTTGTTAGCTATTTGCATAAAACAAACTATTAAGTTCTAGTTTTATCTCTGTTATACACACAAACAAATTCCACATGGATTAAAGAATTAAATGTAAAAGTTAAACCAAAGCCAGCAAATCAAAAAAGAAAAAAAGCTAGAAAAAAATATTCGTAAAAAATTTATTGAACTGCAGAATGGTCATAAAATACATTAGTTCAAAACAATAAAAGAATTCATAAAGGACATTTTCCCATTGAGAGCTTTAAATTTTATGTGACTGAAAAAAGCACCATAAACAAAATTGATAGGCAAATTTTAAAATTTCAGAAAATATTTGTTCACATAGGAGAAAAGAGCTGATAATCTTAATATGTAAAGTTTTCCTTCAAACAATTTAAGAGTCATCTCAGAAGAAAAAACATTTTCAAAGTAGTTATATACTAGAAATAAAGTTATACCAGGCCGAGGATGAGGGTGGCTTCTGCTCTGGAAAAATGAAGTAGACACGCTTTTTCCTGTTTTACCACCTATGTCAAGTAAAAAGCCTGGACACCATAATGTTTAAAAATAGAGAAGAAAACCAAAATGTGGAGCAAAGACAGACCAGCTAGGGACCATGGTCTCAAAGAATGACATGTGATGAGTTTCGTGGGATCTCTTTTTTCTGATATATCCCAGACTTGCAACTAAAGAGCCAGCAATGGCTGCAGAAAAAAGCCCCTACAAAAGATCACTCTCTCTAGCAAAGGACCAGGAAAGTGGCAGCTTATCAAGACAAAACTTTTAGACAATGACCACTCTCCTGCAGCCAAAACCCAGAGAAAAAACCATAACCCCATTTGCACCCATGCCAGCAAAGACAAGTGGGCAGCCTACTTTTCCTCCCAAGGCCATAAAGAGGTGGCTTGACACCCCTGCAGCAGTGGTGTCTCAGGGTGCCAAGCGGGGAGTTGGGACTGCCATCCCCTCTAGCCAGTAACGAGACCCCTTTGCGGTGTAAATGGAGGCCATATGGGAAGCCTGGACTTCCCTGCCTGGTCTTCCCTGTCCCCAGTGGGATAGCATCAGAGGGCACTTAGTGAAGAAGGAGGACCTTCACCCCTACTCAGTAATAGTGAGTCCACCTCCCCCACAGTGTCAGTGGCTTTGGATGTGAATTCTCTGTCTCCTTTACACGCTGCAAGTAAATAAAACTACCTGCCTTGACTAGAACACCCCAAGAGGTGAACCCCTTGGGTTTGGTAACTCCTACACACACACTTCAAGAACTTTTTAAACATGGTGTCAAGTCTGTTGTCTCCAGATGAGTGCACTCTTCCATATGAGCTCCTCTTTCTCTAATCCATTGTGAGACTAAACTTAAATGGAAAAAGGAAGCTTGAGGTAGACTGGAACAGGTTGTCGCCAGAAGTCAACTGGAGAACAGAGTTCCCCATGAGATGTGGGGGAAACAGGAAAATAATTGTGAGATGATGAATGTTAACTGAACTTAGTGTGCTGATCATTTTGCAACATATACATGTATCGAATCATTATGGTATACCGTTCAAATAATGGTATATGGCAATTATATCTCAATAAAACTGAAAAAAGTAAAATGCTAGAACAACTAATTAACTTGGGGGAAAAGTATGATAAACTGGGGGGGAAAAAGTTTAAGATAAGTCATCCAGACTAAAGTTTACAAGGGTACTAAAGAAAGAATAGAAGAGAAAAGCAGAGGAGACAAACAGGATGTATTATAAAGGGTCTAACAATGTGTACAGTTGCATCCCAGCAGAAGAGCAAGAATGGAGAACAAGAAATATTTAGTAACAAGGATGAGAATTTCCACTAGCAATGAGGAAATCAAGTCAGAGATTTGAAAGCATATACCAATAAGGATTTTTAAAAGAAAAAGATCACAAGAAACCATAATGGTGTAAACAAAAGTAAAAACAGAGAAAAATCCTGAAAGGAGCCTGAGAAAAATAGCACAGTGCCTTCAAAGGAGAGACAATAATACAAACAGCTGAAAATAGGGGAAAAAAAATAGAAATCAGAAGATAAGACAGCAGCATCTTCAAAGTACTGAAAGAAAATAAGTTGCAAGCCAATGAAACAGTTCTTCAAAACTGAAGGTGAAAGAAAAATATTTTTAGACAAACCAAAACAGAAAATGCATTATTGTAAACCCACTTAAAGAAAATACTGAAGGGTGTTCGTTATTAAAAGAAAAATGATTCCACGTGGATTTATCTGTAATGCAAGCATCATTAGAGTTACAGTGGTACCTCGGTTTTCCAACGTCTCTGCTGGTGAACATTTCAGTTTACGAACGCTGTAAACCCAGCAGTAAATGCTTCGGTTTTCGAACACTCCTCAGAAGTCGAACATGCCCCACAGCTTCCACTGAGAGCAAGATCCTGAGGCCCAGCTGTCGGCTGCTGATCCCTCAGTTTTCGAACATTTCAGAACTCGGACGATCTTCCAGAACAGGTTACATTAGAAAACCCAGGTACCACTGTATATTATAAACCACTCTACTGTGACTTTATTAATTTCTTCTTACATCTAACAGTTTTTGATTTTAAATTTTAATGCCATATCATTCAGACCATAAAGACGCATGGCTGCTATAAATTCTTGGTCAACTTCACCTATTAACACTGCGAGTTATCAGGCTTAGTCCAATTGAAGGTTTTTTCACTCAGAACCATATTTAACCAGCTGTGACTACCCCCACTCCATGAATATGGTTTATTTCTGTTCATTCTTTTCTGGGCAATTTGTCTGTGGTGTGTCTGTGGTAATATAAAAAGTGTACCTGATTTTTTAAGTTGGATTTTTAAAATTTTGCCTTTTTATGTGAGGGTTTAACTCATTGAATTTATTATATTTATATTTACTGATATGTTTGAATCTTGCATGCCATTTCTCTGCATGAGTGCTGTTTACTACATATAGGTTTCATTTTGCTAGCAATAATTTGATTAGTCAGTTTATTTCTTTTGTTATCTTATGGATTAGAAACTATATAGCTACTATTTTTTTCCAGATGCTACCCATCATTTTTTACAAATGCACTTTAATTTGCCTTTCAGCATCAAGGATTAAACTATATCTACATAGTTTTCTATTGAAATAAGACAATCATCATCTTATTAACTACTTTCCTTACCATATTTTATTGAAATCATATTGAAATTTAGTTCTAGATTGGTTTTATTTGTTTGCATTATTTGGGAAATATTTTCTTACACTGTATTAAATTTCAGAGTTACAATGGCAAAAATCTTTCAGATATCCTTACCAATCTTCTTTTTCTTTGCTCACCATTTCTTGTTACATTGTATGTCCCCTCTTTCTCTATTTTGTCTTTTACCAGTTGCTGTTGTTGAATAATTTTGCTCAGAGACAGTGAGTATATATTTTCTAAGTACTGGTATGTGTGAAATAGCTTTCTGTGAATATGTACTGCTTTCCCATGGCACTTTAAAGATCTATTTTGTTTATCTTTCTACACTGCGAGTTTCAAATAAGAGGTCTGATGGGCGTTGCAGTTTCGTTCTATGGTAGGGAGCTTTTATTCCTTTTATTCTCATAGCTTAGAGATTTGGGGAGGCCTACTTAACACTCTAGGTGAAGATATGAGTCTTTCTATTAATCCCAATATAATTCTTTTACAACTTGCCTTTGACTATCTTTCCCCTAATCTCTTTTTACCTTATTCTGAAATTCCTATTAGGTTGTTCTTAGGTATGGCTTTCCCATGTCTGTATTCAGGGATCTTACCTTTTCTATAGTACTTCATCTGTGACTTTTATTTACTTCTTGCTCGTTTCTGAAAGATAACCATGTCTATTGGTTTCTAATTCCGTCTTTGTATTAGCTCAAGATGCTATAACAAAATATTATGAAATGAGTGGCTTATAAAGAGCAAGAATGTATTTGTCACAAATCTTGAGGCTGGGCATCTGAGATCAGAATGCTGGCCTGTTCAGGAAAGGGCCCTGTTCGGGTTGCAGACAGCTGACTTCTTGCTGTGTCCTCTCATGTAGAGGTGAGAGGGAAAGCAAGCTTTCTATTGACTCTGCTTGTAAGGGCACTAATCCCACTCATGAGGGCTCCACCCACAGGACCTCATCTATTCTACTCTCAAAAAGGCCCCACCTTCTAATACTATCCCATTACACGAGTAGGGTTTTAACTTATAAATTTTGGGGTGAGGAGACACAAACATTAAGCCCATTATAATCTTCAACCATAGTGGGTTATTATTTAGCCCTTCCATTAAAATTGTAATTTTTGCCGTCATATTGTAATTTCTGAGCAGTATTTTGTACTTTCCAATTACTCTTTTCTATAGCAGTCTTTTCATACTTTGTGTATATACAATCCTTCTCCCTGAAAATATAAATTTGATTTTTTTTCTGTTTTTTTTTTTCTGCTTTTTTTTTTTGTTTTGCTCTTATCTCTATTTCTTCTAGGATCACTGTTCTGATTTCCCCTTTGTTTTTCTTTTTTCATATTATTGACCTTGCAGAGGTTCTTCTGGCTATTTTACTTCTCTGCTTCCTACACCTTCTTTTCTTTGACCTTCTGCCAATAGCTTCATATTTGATGACTCTGATGCAGACCTCAGAGGAAGTGTTGTCTCCAAGCCCATCAGTTTTCTGGAGCTTTGATAGAAAGCACTGATCTTACTACTATAGCGGTCCTTTCCTTCTCTCTCTCTTATAGTTTCTATGTTCATCTGCCTTTGATCCCCCAAGAATATCTCAATATTTCAGACTCAGTCATGTTAATCTTACTTTTTCCCACTAGGCCACAATTGTGGATAAATTTCTTAAATGAATATATATCTTAACTTTTGAATGGGATTTTGACAATGAGACATAAGAGATAAACACTCTAGTTTAGTTGATCAAACTGAAGCAGAAGACTTGAATTGCTTTTATTTAGAAAAGACTTATCTATATATCCCTCTAGAGTAATATATGAAAAACTAAAGTATAGTTACTATATTTCCT
This sequence comes from Miniopterus natalensis, assembly GCF_054644295.1. Classification (NCBI taxonomy): domain Eukaryota; kingdom Metazoa; phylum Chordata; class Mammalia; order Chiroptera; family Miniopteridae; genus Miniopterus; species Miniopterus natalensis. The sequence continues at coordinate 25,519,163 of NC_142096.1, forward strand.
GGGAAAGAAAGTGTTGCTTCTCCTATTTAGTCTTGAGATCCTAAGAAGCAAAGCTAGAGATGCAAGATATGCACACTCAAATTCATCTTCCAGGTGGTGGCAATTTCTACAAGAAAACATTGGAAGTTTAAAAATGTGCTACCTGTGAGCTTTTGGGTGGCAAAGGTCACTTTTATTTGTTTTCCTTTATGTGACCAGCACTTAGAAGAGTATGAATTGATGTACCCTTTTGGGGGGAAAAATATATCTTCACAATCAATAAATTTTGCTTTTAAAACATAATCTAGAATTTGAACAGAAAAATGTTCTTACTAGAAATAATTCCTACTAGAAACAAATCAAAATTCATAGTCTTTGGGATTTTCTTTCTCTTTGGTTTCACTCCATTTCCCAGTATTTTTGTAACAATAAACTCCATTTAAAAAAAAAAAGGTTGAACCTTTCTCGAGATACCAATTAAAATTAATATCATCATACACTACTGGTAGAGATTTTAATCAATCCTACAGATTTCATTTTCATTCACATGAGAACCTTGTGCTGGGAGGATCACCTCAGGATTCATCAATATAGGTACAATAATTAGGAAGTCAGGGCAAATTACTTATCCTTTGAGGTTTTACACAGTTGATCAGTGAGTGGCAGGAAGTCTAGATTTAATAGAAAATACAAGCAAGGAATCACTGTCACCACGTCCATCTCGTGACCACATCACACACCCCTTTGTTAAGTCACCTAATAGCCATTACGTCTCTGAGAAGAATTAAGTGATGGGAATGATGCTGCCACAGCCCAGCCTGGTCAGGCAGGCAACACTGTTCACATTTGTAATTTGCAACCTTCTTTGAAGGGAGCAGGGTGACAGGGTTTCAGGTACCAGCATATTAAAACAAATTCCCAACTACACTTCAATTGTTCCCCATTCAAACCTGCAGCATTTCAGTTTCTCATTTTTCCCTCCTTGTTAGCATTTTCACCTAAAAGATGCAATATCATGATTTATCTTAAACAAATATAATGTTGCATCCATGATTAAAAATGGGTAAGATTATTACTCGCAAACTCATATTTTTAAAAGAAAATGCGGTAGTCAGTATGCTCCTGTTGTAATCTACAAGGACTATTTCCAACTGAGCATTAGCCACGTGTCCTGGGATTTCTCACACATTTTTTATGAACTTCCATCAGCATTTGTTATGTTTTTCTAGTTATTTAGTTTCTTGTGTTTTCCCCTAGCGTTTCGTGTAAGAAAAATTCTCACAACAGACAGTATGCACTCTAGCTTTGCAAAGTCTCTATCTCTCTACATTCCACTCTTTTTAGACTCCCCTCCGCAGCCTCCATGTTGTTAATGAATGAACCACCATCGTTCATGAAAGCTAATTGGTCTCTAGTAGAATTTGTTAAAAAGATTCCTTTACCAGCTCATCTTGTCATTTTTATTGCGCAGTCATGTACAACATAATTGAACACAAACAAAGCAAAAACAATAAATAATAGTTGAATGGGTGAATAAATTTTACTCTGTTTACAAAAAGAAGTCTTTGTCCCCAAAGCTTCAGATTCCCCTATCTAAATATGATCAAAACACAATAGCCATCATCTGCTATGATTCCTTGTTATTTGCAGAATTAATTAGCTGGAAAATGGTACATGGATATTTTAAATGCAGGAAAAGTACTGCGTATCTGATTATGGTTTGTGGTGCTCTTTTTCAGCTTGGAAAAAAAAAAGGTTGTGTTTCTTAAAGTAACTGGCCTTTGAAATCATATTTTGCCAGCCACAAATTGGTGTTAGTTTACACTGCTGACTGCAGAGGTTAACTATTGAAGGGTGGGTCAGTAGAAGTCTGCATATAAGAACACTGTAATAAAAAGCAAGTCACAGAGATCAGATTCTCATTAGGAAAACCTCCGTCGCTTTATAATTTCTGTGAAACATTGTTTTGAGTAACCTTTGAAATCTTGATGGAGAAAAAAACAAACCAGGCTTTGGCTGACATTTACAGGAAAATCAGATCCTTCATCACAACTGGAGTGTGCATAATGAATGCGTGTTTTAGGGCAGACAATGGAAGGAGTTCTTCAGGTCTGTTTTACATCAGCTAATGCTGGCAGGTGATGCCCTCATTGCTGCCACTGTTTTGTTAAGAAGGGAGAATGTGGTATAAATTCCCTTAAAATTAAAAATAAGGCCCCAACCCTCTGAGCATTCCACTAACATGACTTCTTTTAGAATTGTTAAGGAAGGTCTCAGACCTACACCTTTCTCCACCCAATTACTGGAAGTCTTTTATTTATTTTTTTCCCTTTGTGGGCTTAATGGTGACAGCCCTAGAGTGGAATGTGAATGCCTTCTCTATAACCTAAGTAATGAATCATACCAGATTTGTGAATAATGCTCAACATGAGACAGAGGCAAACAAGTCCCAGAAACCAGTGTGAAGAGAACGTTGACTGAATCAGACAAGGTTATTTACTGTCAACATTTGAATCAAAGGCAGCCAAAAATCCAAGGTGAAAGCATGCTGCCTCTAAAGATTACAGTTGGACACTGAATCAAAACCAATTCCTTGTATTTCTAAATCAAGGTCGTTGTTATGTACCTATTTGATTTTTGCAAGCGTTTGGCTAGTTGTAATTTGGAGATTAGACGTTTGCACTGAAAATACAAGAGCTAATAATCAATAGACTTTGGAATGAAAAATGAAAACCTCTCTACAACAAACCACTCTTCTGAAGCCACCTATGAAGAATTTCAACAATGAAAAGCAATTGGCTTTCAAAACAAATGCAACACATTTCATCCAACTGCTTTTAAAGGGCTAAGAAATTCCAATAATGATCTCTAAAGTGATTCACATTTTACAAACTTTATACAATAATTTTTTGATGCTAAAGTAGACGATGTATGGGTCCTTGTCTTCATGTGAAATGTAGCCTAAAATGATAACTCTAGCTTTAGATACTTAGCACTCAACAACTTTCTATAGTGATTATAAATCTAAAAAGTAAATGGGTGGAAGTAATCACTAACTTATACTGGTTTCTAGCACTTGTCTTTCCTGGACTTCGCTGGATTGATAAATTACCATGTTTTCATCATTCTAGGTAACGTGAAAGACATGCAGAAGTGATCAAGATGCTGAGGAAAGAACATTAACCATTTTCCAATATCTTACTCTGTTCTCATGGGCATTTTTATTATACCAAAGGGGATATTTGTGGGTTAGTTTTTCTCAAGGATCTTTAGGCCATCTCACTTAATAGGATGGAAACCCCCCCCAAACAACCATTACCAATATTGACTATCATTTATTTGCAATGATTTTCAATTGGTGTGCTGCAAGAATTTTTAACACATATGATACCTGACTACTTAGTCAAGGGCAGTGCCTTTTTCCCCTTGGATTGTCAAATTAAAAAAATGACAACAGCCAACACAATAGTTGCCCAGTGTGAAAGAATCAAAATTATACCTATTTTTTGTCAGATAGGCAAAAAATGTATATATTGTGTGTGCCACAGAACTTTAATAGTTAGTTTATGTGTGCCATGAGATGAAAAAGGTTGAAAATCACTGATTTATTGGATCCTTAATATGTTCAGTGCAAAGTATGAGTAGTTTGCATATATTGTTGCATTAATTTCTCAGAATGCTAACAGAGGGATCTTAACTTTTATCCTCAGTTAATGATACGGAAATAAAAATCAAAATCATAAGTAACTTGTTTAAGAAAATAACACAAGGTGATAAAGTTAGGATTCAACCCCAGGCCCAGCTGATTTGAGGGTCCACGAGGCTTAACTTCAACAACATATTGTATGTATATTGCCACAGTATGTCCTTGCTTGTGGTGAACACAAAAGTGGTATGTGCAAAGGGTATATTTGAGGAGATAAAGATAATCCGGTTTGATTAGAGTGAAGGTAACAGGCAGTAATGTAGAAAAGAAAGAAAAAGTTTTGGTATCTCAGGTAGAAAATTAATAACTTAATACACAGCACTGTGAAGAACTAACCGTAAATCATGTCTCCAGTGTTTCTCCAACCACAAATAACTGAGGGCCTGTTAACTGCTGCGCACTGGAAGTCAGCAGGAAGGACTCGAGGATGAGTCTCAGGGGTTGCTGCCTGACCTGCAAGCGCCGGAGAGTTGCTGACATCTGGAGAGAGGAAACTGGGAACTAACTGGAGGCGAGGGCCACCCTGGATGTGACTTGGGGGTAAGCAGCCTCCACGGAAAGGGGCCAGGTAGGAGAGGAGAGGCGAAAAACAAAGGGAATCAGCACAAACCAGACTGAACGAATTCAAACAGAACGGAACTGAGGACCAGAACAGTTGCTGGAAAGAGAACAACTTAAAATAGAGAACAACTTAAAATGTGCCAATAATAGGGGGACTCAGAAGTGCCAGAAAAAGATGAGGAAACGGTTGTCATTGAGTCGTCCCTATAAAGGCTGAAGAGCAGATCTTAGAACAGAATCACGCCTGTGCTGTTTTTACTAATGTCTGTTTTAATAACACATATGTGCCTAATTATTTATTATAGATTATATTGTGATGTTCTTTTTTTGTTTGATACGGCTGTGTCCCAGGCTGGCTTTCTAACAAATTGGTGACCTTATATCCAAGTCTGAATCCTTCTTCAGCCCTTTACTAGCAATGTAGCGTTAGGCAAATTACTGAACAGTCCTCAGTAAAACAGTCCTCACCTTAAAAAATAATTATAAATAGTAATAACCTTTTAAAGATTGTCAAGATGATCAGAGTTGGTGGACTGTCCTATAGTAGATGACCAATAAATATTAGCTTTGCTTTCAGTATAGTTTCCCCTCTGAAACTATAAATCCATGGAGGTCTTCCATTGGGGGTTCTGTTTTCCATTGTAAGCTTATCTTTTCTTGCCCCCTGGCCTCGCAGTCCTCAGATTGTTTGTTGTTTTAAGTCTTTCTTCAAGGTCTTGCAATGCTCTGGGTGCAGAATTTAAGTTTAGGCTAAGTCATTTCTTGCTCCACCTTGGTCAATTCTTGAGTTCTAATCGATGTACTTCTTTTTAACATTTCTGTGTGCCTTCCATTTACATCATTTTCTTGCAAGAAAAAGCCCATCATCTACTTCTGGTCCCACCACTTTGGATAGAGAAGCTTATTCTATAATGTCAACCATAGCCCACACAAGGATTACCCGCAGATCCTGGGCAGGGTAGCACTGAAAACTGAGAATGACTGAATGACTTTCCTTCAGGAAAAGCAGTGATTTGAATATTTTTTTGAAGCATGGCCTTTTGTTTCTTAGCCTACATGTGCTAGCAAGAAGCATTTCTCAGTGGAGACACAGGAAAACACCAGAGAGAAATTGTCAGTTTATTGCTTAAAGGGATAATTTTCCAATGGCATTGTGCCAGAAACTGGTCTTTCACATGGTCCCTCCTTTCCCACCCCTCAAACAGTTACAGAGTACGTGTAGGGTCAATACAAACTGGGTCATCGGTCAGAAAATCCAAACTGGAGCGAAATGTGAGGTTTGGCTTGTGGTTAGTGTGGCCATGAAGCCAGGCTGATTGGTGCTGCTGGCGGGGCAGTGAGGTGTAATCAAAGGAACACAAGGATGTGGCCGACGTAATCATCTGCCTCATGGTTGTCCAGCCAACATGGGGCCTTTCGAGCAAGAAGTGCCCTGAAACCTCTTCTAAGGCAGGATGTGGACATTTTTTTTAATGTAAACTTTGGCAAGATCAGAGCGAGTACACTGCACAACAACAAAATCTCATAGAGCTGGAAAAATAAAATTAAGGCAAAAAAGAAGATAGAAAATAAAAAGTAGGATATGAAGTACTACTAATCCATGACGTCTTCCAAATTTAGATATGAACAAGTCAATATGGAATCCCATGGCACAGGCAAGGGAGCCCTTTATAATGTTAAGTCACTATACATTAAAAAAATAGGTTTTTCTATAAGTGTTGGCATAAGGACCTATGAGGCCACTGAGGGACCTCCTCCAGGTGTGGAGGGCAGCAGTTACAAGTCTCATTGAACAGGGAATGGGTGTATATTCAATTTGTGTTTTAAGGATTTAAATTCCCAGGCCTTAGAATCTGAATTTTGGGGGTGGGAAATAAGATAGAAAATCTCAGTGTCTGAGAGACCAGATGCTTACTCATCACTCTGGAGCCAGCTGCTGCCTTGCAAACTTGGCTGGTGGTGGTGCAGGGGGTGGTAAATATGGAGAGGCATGTAATCTAAAAGTTAACCATTTAGAGGTTGGATTTAAGGAACCCGAGTGTGGAACATCTTTGTTTGAATTTTATCTTAAGGAGGGGGAGGAGATAGATGATGATAGATAGATGATAGATGATAGATAGATAGATGATAGATAGATAGATAGATAGATAGATAGATAGATAGATAGATAGATAGATGATAGATAGACAGATAGATAGATAGATAGATAGATAGATAGATAGATAGATAGATAGATAGATAGATAGATGATAGATAGACAGATATAAAAAATTTATTATAGTAGTGGGACTTTATGCCAGTATGTGAACTGATTATGCAGTGTCTGTAGCACTGTTGTCATTGATGAGAAAGGTTCCCCTGCTTATTCCATGGGGTCCCACTGTTCCATCACACTGCAGGCCTCTCAGGTGTGATGGACTGTCAGCTGGGTGCTGCCTCATTCAGCCACAGCCGCTCTTTCCTCCTCCTTTGTTGCTCTTGTGCTCTGTCTCAGCTCTTTTCTTCCCAGCCCCTCCTCCTGCTTATCTACTTTTCCAGCCTGGGATGCCTCTTCTTTGAGTTTGTTGCAGTTGGGGAGGATGCTTATCAGTCACAGTTCTTTATTAATGGCCACAATTGTTCCTAAAGAACTTGGAATATATTCTCCATGAAACAAAATTCGAAGGAAGACATTTGAGTGACTCAAAGCCTTTATTCTCATCAATAATCACTAGTGATATAGTCATATGTGTTTCTGGTTTGTCATGCAGTAGGGAGAATATCATTCTTTATTAGGGACCTTGTCTCCCCATCCAACACCCTATCTCTACCCCACTCCTGCTGGCTTTGCTGACCCTGGAATAGCCACCTGTCCCTTTGCTTGAGTCCTAGTTCCAGTACCAAGTTCTACTATTTTCCCCCCAGATCCCTTATATCCATTCATTGAGTCCTTCTATGAGTCCTCAGTTCATCCAGGTCTCATGCCACTCACCACCTAGACATTTAATGTGCGTGTATTTCCATTAGCCCCCTAAACCTTTGTTCCTCTAACCAGACCCAAATATTAAAATAAAAATTACTCTTTTATATATAACCACTAAATTCCAGGACTTTTGCTTTGTACTTTTAGAATTCCCTTTCAGAATTTCAGTAAAATAACTTTACTTACCCCCTTTCTCCATTTAGTTTGTTTTCAAATGGCAACCATTCCAGAATAGAAAAACAAATTAATTTCCCTGTTATTATATACTGAGTTTTATTGCTGTGAATTTACTTTATTATTATGTTATTTTGTGTTTTGTAATAAATATTATTTTCCAGTAATTTTTGTGGCAAATGTAATTTAGCCAGGAAACATAATCAGATAAGGAAAATCTTTGGGAAATATTTCAATATCTAGAAAACTCAAACTTTTCTAATCACCTTCTTGTAATGTTACTATTTCCTGTAGTCTTCTTGAAAACTTTATAAACTAACTGTTTAAAATCTTTAAAAATAGTAATACACACTGAAATTTCTTATTAAATAAGAAATGGTGGTATTTTGAAAGTGGAGGCAAGGTTTGAGGACAAATTAGAACAAACATAAAGGGACAGCTTTATAAAAGAGACTAATGACATGGAGTTTTGGAACTGAAGGAAATTTCAATCTAGTTTATTGTCTGTGAGAAAAATTCTGTCTTTAGCATATAAAATACTAGATTGATATTTTGAATGAAAGAACTGTTTTGAAGATTACCTGAATTGATTTCTATTTATTAATCTATTATTTCGCTCATATCTTATTTTATTTTATTCCCTGAACAATTTTGCTGGTTCTTATAATAATTCACTATGACTAACTACATGCACACACACACACATGCACACACACATATATGCATGCTCACACACATACACACACACAAATAGACCTATTTGTAGTCGATAAAAATATGCCTCTTTTTCAATCCAATGAGAAATCTGCTTAAAGATATAATTCTAAAATCTCCCTGACTAAGGTTAAATAAAACCTAGACTGATTTTTATAAAGGTAAATATGACCCTTGACAATAAAAATATTTTAGATTATAGGAATAAAAGACTTGTTGTTTTTAAAGAACTAGAGTCTCTTAATCTCTTTGAGCACAGCATTTCAACTGGATCAAATATAGGTTTTTAACCACCAAGAAAAGATATCCAATGTGTAACACAAATAATTTTTATATATTCATAGACATTTTAACAATTTTCTTTTCAATTTTTCAATATACCATTCTTCTGAACTGTATAGTCAGAAACTCATTTTGACATAGATCCAGGAAGTATTGTATATTCTAGATTAAAATGGAGTCAAAAGCCTTTGGTACATCATCAAAGCATTTCAGGATCTTACACCTCTTCTGCGAACATTTATTTCAAACTTAAAGTAGCATGAAAAGAGCTCTCTGTGTCTCAATATAACCTCAAACTCAACTGCCAACGGAATATGTATTAAAGAAAATTTGAGAAATCATTTCAGGTTTTGTATTTGGACTTGTGTCATTGCTATTTCACTTTTTCTAAGTGTAGTCCTTATATCTCTGCAGACACCAGTTTCAGCAGATTGCTGTATAAGAATTGGGAGAAACTTGAGAAATTAACTACAACTACTTATTCTCAATAATTAATAGGATATTGGGCATGCCAGTCAGTTTCTCAGAAAGATGTGAAATTATAGGCTTAATTTATTTACTTCCTATTTTTTGACAGCTGGAGCCAAAATATTAGGTGCTTTTCTCCAGCTGCTTTTCTAACAGTACAAGGAGAAAAATAAAAGGCAAGGGAGGTTAACCCCATAAAAAGTTACTATTTTGACTTACTCTTTTAAATTCCTTTAGTGTGTCTCTGCATAGAGTTCACACCACTGGGTTTTCAAGATTGTGTAATTTATTTTATGAGTGCTGGCTTATTTTTGGACATTTTAACTTCTCATCCTGGTGGGACATTCCATGCCAACTGTGTTCAAAAGTATATTTGGATCGTAGTATATTGCCAGACAACATTTTGGAAAACTTTACTTTGTGTTTTTTTTTTTCCTTTGGAAAAGCTCTTTGTACAAACATTGTCACATTGAGAACTTAGGTGAATTTTGATTTTGTATTGGATCATAATATGGTGTAGATCTAATCTTTTCTTAGTTTTACTCACATGGAGGTAGGTAAGGGTAACAATACATTCTTTAGTGTTCTTATTTGACACAATAATTCAATTTTTAATAACTTATCTTAAGATAAAGAATATAAATAAGGATTTTTCAAGTTATGTTTATCATAACATTGTTAATTACAAAGAAAATTTTTAGTAATCCAAATTCCAGCAAAAGAAAAATAGTTACAGAATTTATAGTAATTCCATAAAATGAAATAGAATGCAGCCATTAAGAAATTATGTTTTGAAACATATTTTGTGACATTAAAATTATACAAATTTAACTGAAATCATCAGGCTATGAAAGTATGATGTGCAGCATGATCCCTGAAAGGTACCTGGAATTTGATTAATAAAGCTTTGAATAATTTAAATATTTTATCTTAAAGAACTTCTCCCCTGCACACACGTGGACATAATGAAATAGTATTTAAACATGATCAGTAGAAGCAGTGTTAGCTCTAAGAGATGGCAGAGAACTTGGTAAATGTCAGAGGCTGATACATGTTGGGGCACATTATAGGAGATCTTAGGCAACAAGACTCAAGAGAGTGATGTGGGGCAAGGAAAGCAAATGGACTTCAGAGACAAACTGCCACATATTCAGAATCCACCTGAGTCAGGCTCAGAAGACATTTGCAAATATGGCTACTTCTCCTGCAAAGAAGGAAAAAATAAAAATTTCCTATTTTTTGAGGGAAGAACACAATATAAGGAAATAAGGACCTACTGAGGAGAATCCACATGAAGCCATAAGGAGATTGTCTTTCCTCCTTTCTCAGGAAGAAACATTTCTAGTGCCTTACTCCAGCATAAGAAAAAAATCTCCTTAATTGTATAAATGTAAATAGTATTAATGTTCTCTCCATTTAAGAAAGAAAAAAGAAACCAAATATTCTTTTGCTAACCTTTTGTATTAGGGTTCCAGAAAAACAAAACCAACAGGACATATATGGAGATGGTTAGATAGACAGAGAGAGAGAGATAGAGAGACAGATTATAGATAGATAGATGATAGATATAGACAGATGAAGATGTTTATTATGGGAATTGGCTCACTTGGTTATAGAGGCTGAGAGTCCTACAATCTGTGTTCAGCAAGTAGTTGAACCCAGGGAGCCGATGGTGTAACTCCCAGTTCTGGGCCCAAATTCTGAGGACTGGGGGCAGCTAGTGTAAGCCCCGGAGTCTAAAGACACAAGAGCCAGGAGCTTTGAAGTCCAAGGGCAGGAGAAGAGGGACATTCCACCCCAAGCAGAGAGAGCAAATCTCCCCTTCCTCAGCCTTTTCATTCTATTCAGGACTTAACCGATTGGGTGATGCCCACTTACATTGTTAAGGGTGGATCTTCTTTACTCAGTCTACTGATTCACATGCTGATCTCCTCCAGAAGCATCTTCACAGTCACACCCAGAAATAATGTTTTACCAGCTATTTGGTCATCCCTTACCCCAGTCAAGTTGACACATAAAATTAACCATCACACTATCCCTCACTTTTGTTTTATTATTCTCCCTCTCAGTTCTCAATGTTTACTTTTCCAAATCATTTTATAATCTGTTTACCTCAAAGTTAACTTTTCTATATTTTCTACTTCAAGATAAAGGGAGGAAAAGATTTGCTTTCTGGTAGTCCATGTGACTTAACAGCAGAAGGAATTGTGGCTGTCTTTTGTTTTTTTTACCATAACGCCATTATGACAATGCATACAGGCATGAACTCTCTTCTGCTGCAATTTTCTGTCCTAGGAACACTCTGCAGTCCTAAAGAATCTCCTGGCAGAGCCAACATTGCTGCTCGAACAGGCCACCTTTTAAGGCTTTGGAGACACAAACATTCAGAGTCACAGTTTAAGGATTTATGATGTGCATGGTTTTACTGATTTGAGAACAGGTGATTTCACCTAAGGTACTTGCATTCCTCCTCCCCTACCAATATCTTATCACTTCAATGCAAAGAGCGACTTTGGGTCAAGAAGGAGAAAAATACTTTGAGCTCAACTTGTAGCAACCCTAACTTGCAGAACAAAAAAAATGAGTTACTTGAGGTGGTAAAGTTGGCCATAGAATTATGGGAGGAGTTGATTAGGCATTTGTTGTTTTTGTACTTATTCTTGAGCTGTTGTCATTAAAGATTGTTCAAAGACATTTAGACATTAAAACAGAGTTGTGATTAAGTCAAAGAAACCAGTACATCTGTTTTGATTGGTTGGTGTTTAAGCCATTATAAAATGTTTTGGATGTTATCTTTGCATATAAATCAAACTCAAATCATGTTTGAGGATGCAGTTTAGCCAAGTTCTTTATGGGATTTCTCTAAAGCAGTATTATGTGATTTTTTTTGTTCCCAAATAGTGCTACTTGAATTTATTACATAGATATTTGGCTATCTATGTGACAATTTGATAGTTTAAACTATGTGGCTTGGTGCTTCACAATTTAGAACCAGCTCCGCTCAGAAACCCTTATTTTAATTGTGTATTATTTGACAGAGTGGGAAAAATGAGTTTAATCACCAATTCACCCTTACTCAATTTTGCTTTCCTAAAAGGCATTTAAGTTTATGTGCCCCATTATGAGATCAATAACAATCATTACTTTATTTTGAGAAACGTCTCAATCGATTTGACTTCTTACCTCACCTACTGTGGTTACTATGAAGGTATATATTTGATGCATAAACTAAGTTTTTAAAAGGCTTTTATAAATTATAGTTTAATCTGTGCATGTTGTAAAACAATCTCACATACATAGATACACACACACAATAAATAGTATTTCATTTGATAAAGCAAAATCCCCCATTTTTCTGTTCATAATATATTCACCAGAGGAAGCCACTGAAGGAAAAATTCAGTTATATAATTCTCACCAAAGAAAATGCACAATTCAGGTTTTGGTAAATATTGTGTTCCCTGTATTTGTAGGGGTACACAGATGACTTTACATGCATCCACACAAGCACACGGGCCAAGGCTGAAGCACACCTTACCTTGGCAGGATAACCTAGGAGCCCCCGAGAACACAAGAAGATAGGAGGCTTGTGGGGAGCAATAAGGAGTCCATCTCGCACTCATGCTCCCCACCCCCCACCATGGGGGCTGTCATGAAAGTTTCTCATCGCCCCCAAGTCCGGAAGCATGAACTGTTTTTCCCCACTCCCACCCCCTCAGAGTATAGCTGCAGACTATAAAACTGGCTCGCTGCAGTCCAGAATTGAATCCTCAACAATCAGGTTTAGATGAGGTCATGAGGGTGGAGCCCCCATAATGGGATTAGTATCCGTATAAGACCTGGAAAAGAGACCAGAGCTCTGTCTCTCCCTTTGTGCAAGCATAAAGAAGACGTTATAAAGTGCACAGTGAGATGGTGGCCATCTGCAAGCCAGGAAGAGGGCCCTCACCGAGAAACAAATCTGCTAGCACCTTGATCTTGGCCTTCCCGGCCTCCAAAACTGGGAGAAATAAATGTGTGTTGTTTGAGCCACCCAGTCTATGGTATTTTGCTATAACAGCCTGAGCAGTCAAAGGAAATGAAATACAGAGGTAACATAGGTCATCCTGGCAAGTAGTAGAATCCCAATTTAAACCCAGATGGTTTTGCCATGGAGACTGCATTCTTCGCCACAGCACTAAGCTGACATTTAATAGCTCCCACAACTGTATATAAAAGAAAAAGAAAGAAAGAAATCCAATTAACTAGGATGGCTATAATCAAAGACACAAATAATAATAAACATTGATAGTATGTAGAGATGTTGCAACCCTCATGCACTGCTGATTGGAATTCAAAATGGTGCAGCCACTTTGTAAAACAGTCAGGCATCTCTCAAAAGGACCCAGAAATTCCACTCCTAGATATATGCCCAAGAAAAATGAAAACATATGTCCACACAAAAATTTATTCATGAATATTCATAACAGCATTACTCATAATAGCCTAAATTGTGGAAAATAGCCCAAATACCCATCAGCTAATGGGTAGATAAATCAAAGTGGTGCATCCATAGAATAGAATATTATTCCACCATTAAAGAGAATGAAATACTCTACATGCTACAACATGAATGAACCTTGAAAAATTATACTAAGTGAAAAAAGCCAGTTGCTAAGAAACACATATTATGGTTCCATTAATATAAAATATTCAAAATAGTCAAATCTATAGAGATAGAAAGTAGATTAGAGTTTGCCTAGAACTTGGTAGAGGGAGGTTTTGGAAAATGAGGAATGACTGCTGTCGGCTAAGATTTCTTTCGAGGTGATTAAATTGTTCTAAACTTTATTGCGGTAATGGTTACACACTCTGAAAATAAACTAAAAATTATTAAATTGTACACTTTAAATGGGTGAATTGTATGATATGTGAATTATATCTTATAGAGTTGTTACCAAAAAAAGAAAATCTAAGTTGTTTTTTAATGTTTTAACTGTTTTACATTTAAGCATTATATCCATTGGAAATTTATTTTTATATAAAAGGTAATGTAAGGAGTTGGCCTTTGTTCTCTATGTTAAGCCAGTTTCTCTTACATTACTTATCGAGTAATCCATTTTTTTCACATGGTTTTTACATTTTGCTTTTATCATTTGGTAAACTGCCAGACCTGTGTATTAACTCAATGTGTTAGCTTGATGTCTCTGTCTATTCCTGTGCCTGTGCCATGTTTGAATTACCACCATTTTAAAAAGCATTTAAACTACTGTTCCTACTTTTTCTCTTTACTATTTTTCAGATATATTGACTATTTCAAATATTTTGTTCCAAACATTTTGAAATATTTTCAGTAATAGTTTGTCAACAGTAAGAATACAGTATGTTATTAAGTTTACACTGAATTAAGACAACTAACAGACCCCATGAAATCTCCCTTTATGTGTGTTTGATTTATGCATGTCTCATTTAGGAATTTGAAAGAGTTTTTAAATAAAGTTTACTGCTGAATAGTTAAATTTAAATATTTAAATTAATTTAATACTATATATTTTGTTATTGATGATGGTTTACTGTATGATATATTTTCTTCCATTAGTCTGATTCAATTTTCGCATAAAATAAAACTCCCTGATTTGGGTATTTTAATTTTATAAAAAGCACTCAACTGAATTTTTGTACCTGTCTGTTTTTAGTTGGTTCTTTTAATTACATAGCCAAACCACCTAGAAATCATGTTGTTTTGATTATTCCTTTCCAATATTTGTTTTCTTTCTTTTGCCTCTCTCCATTTGTCAACAGATTTATTTTTTTTAAATGCCTTAACTCTGACTTTCCCCTGACATTAGTAGAAATCTTTTTAGTGCTATCCTATTTTAATTTCTGCTTTTTGCATGAGGAACAAATCGTTCATATGCCTTGGTAAAGAGCATTCTGGACTGGGGACCAACAAATGTAAATTCTGTGAAGTGACAATGTTCTTGGTATTGTTGAGTGATGAAGTCCAGTCGCTGGAGTTAGGCAAGGGGATGAGTGATAACACCTAAATTCAGGGATGCGATCCAAGGCATAGGTAACCAAATGACCCAGTTTGCCATGATAGTCCTGGTTTTAGCACTGAAAGTCTTCTGTCCCACGAAACCCCTCAATCCTGGATAAATCGTGAGCATTGGCCACCTTAGCATACAGAGGGCCTTGTAAGCCACGGTAAGGAATTTGAAAGAGTCTGAACACAATGTTTTTAATATCATTTTCAAGATATTCTGCATTCTTATTTGATCTGAGAGTTGCTTTAAAGTGTGGATTTTAATTTTGAAATGTTAGTTTTTGTTTTGGTTTATCACTTTTAATTTCAGTTTTACTATGTTGTAGTTAGAATATGTCTTGACTGCTTCTTTAAGGTCTCTTTTTTAAAAAATGAGTACTTAAGAGATAAAAAAAATAGTCTAATATAATTACATAGATTTTTGTCATATTTCTTGTTCTTCATGCTTATAATTTCACACTTCTTTTTGCTTTCATTTTCCTTACACCTGAAAAACTTTCTTCAGCATTTATTTTAACAAAGGTCTGCTTGCAGTAAATGATTTTAGCTTTCCTTCATCTAAGAATATATGCCTAAGGCATATTTTTGCTTGATATAGAAATCTGGGCTGACAGTCTTTTCTTTCCACGCTTTAAAAAATGTTGCCCAGGTGCTTTAAGCTCCATGGTTTCTGATAAGAAATCTAAAGTCATTCAAATCGTTGTTTCCATATATGTAACAGGCTGTGTTTCTCTGGCTACTTTCAAAATTTTCTCTTTGGTTTTTAGTATTTGATTATCATGTGTCTGTGTACAGTGTCATGTTTCAGATTTTCTGAATTTCTTAAGTCTGTAAATTTATGGCTTTTACCAAACTTGAGTTTTCCATCATTCTTTTTTTCTGCACCACACTCCATCTTCTCTCCTCGTAGAAATTTAATGACATAAATGCTAGACCTGTGACATTATGCCATAGGTTCTTGAGGCTCTTTTTATTCTTTCAGTTGTATTTTTCTTTGTGTTTTAGATTATGACATTTTCTATTGATCTATCTTCTAGTTGACTGACTCTATTCTTTATCATCTCCATTCTAGTACTAATTCCCTGAAGTGAAATTTATTTTCACTTATTTTATTTTTAATTCTAAAATTTCCATTTAGTTATTTTTATTGTTTCCATTTCTTTGCTCACAAATCTGTGTTACATTTTTTTCAAGAGGGTTTCCCCTTACTTGATGAAGCATAGTTATGCGATAACTGCTTTAAAGTCCTTATCTTATAATTCTACCATCTGAGTCATACCAGAGTCAATGTTTATTTATTATATTTCCCTTGAATGCTGTTGGAATTGTCCTGGTTGTTTGTATGTTGCATAGTTTTGGATTGTATACTAATTAACTTGACTATTATGTGATGAGACTTGAGGTACTGTGAAAATCCTCTGGAGGATGTTGATTTGTTTGTTTGTTGTAGCCTGAAATTTATGCAGTTAGGTTCACACTGCAAGCATCAAACCATTTTCCATGGGCTGAGATTTCTGTGTCAGTTTTGTTTTCAAAGCCTTTTCAGTGCTTTTCAGATTGACTCCACTTGTGATTCTGGACATGGTTAATGGTCTTTGCAAGAGTTAAGTTCTCAAAGCTGTTGTTACACTGTAAGAAATCAGTTCCCCAGAGGAATAGTTTGAGGATTAATCTCTGACTTTATATACTTTTAAGGGATCTCTTTCCCCTTCTATGATTTCACACTATTAGGCCTCCATGGGACCCTTTTCCTGACCCTCTACTAAAGAGCTGGAGTTTGGAATCCACATACTATTGTGTCTTGCCAAGCTAAATCTGCCTTGGGAGCAAAGAGGCTAGTAAATAGGGAGAGAGGGGGGGAAATGAGGATTCTCTCTTCACTCTTTGGTATGTATGGGTTCTCTGGTGAGGGAGAAGGATTTTCTCTGAGTTTTAGGTGCCTGCACGGCGACCAGTGATGCAAGCATGCAGCTTCATGACTGAGGTTTACCTGGGGCCAGAATATAAGAGTTTTTAAAAAAGGACTTCCTTCCTAATTTCTGCCCCAAAGAGGCTCTTATCCATTGATGTGTGGCCAAAAAGGAGGGGGGTGTATTTCTCTTGAATTCATTCTTCCCATGACTGCCGTGCAGTTTAGAGATTGGAACTGTTCTACAGTCTAAGCCGAAAGATATGAGAGGAAAAATTAAATAAAGCAAGAAACTGAACACCTTATAGGTAGTTCTTTTAGTCTGCATTTTTAAGGCGGTAATTTTGTTCAGTTTTATTGAGGTATAATTGACAAAATTGTAAGATATGTAAAGTGTACAATGTGCTGATTTGATATAAGCACACATTATGAAAAAATTCCCTCCTCAAGTTAATTAACACACCCATCAATTCACATATTTGCCTTTATTTTGTTTTATTTTATTTTTGGTGAGAACACTTAAATTCTACTCCCTTAGCAGTTTCAATTATACAATAGAGTGTTATCAACTATAGCCATCACATCATTCGTTAGATCCTCAGATTTTATTCATCCTACAACTGAAAGTTTGTACCCTTTTACCAGCCTCTTCTTATTTCCCCCATCCTTCAGCCCTGGCAACTACCATTCTACTCTCTGTTTCTATGAGTTTGACATTTTTTGCCTACCTTAGTGTACAATAATGTTTTCTGCTTTAAAGTAAGTGACCTAAGTTGGTGCTTCTATTCTAGACACACTGCAGTATGTGTGAGGGGATAGGAGTTGGGGAGGGGTTGGGATACAACTTCTAGCAAGCAAGTGCTCAAAGGATGGTGGCAGGAGAGGGACAGAAAAGGCAGGGACCCTGGATTCTAACACCTGCACATCTTTCTTCTAAGTGTTTATGAATAATAGAACGGTAATGAGAGATTCTACTGTCATCATGCTTTCAATGTGTTGCTTCCTGTTTTAAAAATTAAAACTCTTGCCCTGGCTGGTGTGGCTCAGTTGGTTGGGCATCATCTCCCACACTGAAAGGTTCCCAGTCAGGGCATATACCCAGGTTTCGGGTTTGACCCCTGGTCAGGGTGCATACAGGAGGCAACCGATCAATGTATCTCTCTCACATTGATGTTTCTCTCTCTCTCTCCTTCTCCTTTCCTCTCTCTCTCAAATCAATAAAAACATATTTTTTAAAAATTAAAGCTCTTTAGCATTAACTAGGAGAGGATAATTTGAGAACTCTGAGTAATTTTGGTTATGGTTATGTTCATATCACTATGTTTTCCAAATAATATGTTACAAGGAAACAAATGGCAACAAATAGGCTATAGGAAATATTCTATATATAACCCTTTATTGACCCTTAGAGAAATGCTTTCCACTTTGTAATGATGTCAGTCAATATTAAGAATTTGTGGTCTTATTAAAAGGTTTTCTAAAAATAAAGGCTCTTAGAGATAAATCTGCAGCCACAAACTAAAGCAAATAATGTGATGTGACAACCATATAATGGGAAATTCACTATAAATTATCCACATGAAACAGTGCAACTAGGAGGATACATTATCTCTTACTATCAAAAATATGCTTTGTTCAGCATTGCAACATAGAGTATCTTATTGGCAGGAAGATAAAGATTCTGGTTCTTCCCAGCTGTGTACTTAACAAAGTCCCACAGCTGCTTTTTTAGATCTTTTGTGGTAAACCATTTAGGAAGAGAGAGAGTTTTATCATAAACATCCTGATCCATGCTTTTCCCAGTTCTTTCTCCACCTCAGACTTCTTTCAAAGTTCAGATCTTGGCCCATTATCAGAAAGTAAAGAAACCTAAGTTTGCAACCAGAATTTTAATAAATATTTTAGACTTTTAAGTCCATCAGTAAATCCAGTGACCAGGGGAACAGAAGGAAACATCTGAGAAGTCCTTCTTCTGGAGGTAGTACATTTTTTCAAGGATCTAGAAACATAGGTATGGAGATTGCAATAAACTTAATTGTTTTTCTCTACATACTGGCCCACATAGCATCCTTTGGCACCTCCAAAAGAAGATATTCAAGATCTTGGAGAAACATGCAACCAATCACACAACCTCTCCCTTTTTACTGTGCAGAAAATTTTTTGGCCAATGGGTTGGGGACAATGGCATAGCAGTGAGAGTGGGGAAAGAGAATGGAAAGTAATAGCTAAAATATATTTTAAAGGATTATTGATGAACTGTCCTTCACATCCTTTGATAAATCAAGATTTGATCTCAGTATTTTTCATTAATCCCAATAACCCAGCTGGGGTGACTCAGTGGTTGAGCATCAATCCATGAACCAAGAGGTCACTGGTTCGATTCCCAGTCAGGGCAAATGCCCAGGTTTCAGGCTCAATCCTCAGTAGAGGGCATGCAAGAGATAGCCAATTGATGATCCTCTCTCATCGATGTTTCAATCTCTCTACCCCTCTCCCCTCCTTTCTCTCCAAAATCAAAAAAAACATATATTTTTAAATCCCAATAGTAACTGTAGAATGTTTTAAAACAGATTTAAAACCCTTTTTTATATGGGAAACAGAAATTAGCTCAAATATCTTGCTCTCAGATGTATCAAAGTATTAACACCATTCCATATACTCAGCATATCACCATGAAGTGACACCATAGCTAATGGCTCAGAAATGACTTCAAAATTTATGGCTGAACTTTCTGAAAATGAGGCTTATAAAAAATAGAATATCACTTTCTTATTTAGTTTGATTTTTTCCTGGATATCAGCTTTTATGGGGGAAGTTAAAGTGGGCTTCCTACTTATCTATAAAATTATGGCAACTGAATAAAATTATCTAAATTATTTACCAATCTTTTATCAATTTTTTATTTCCCTAAATATTTTTGTTTGGCACTGTGATTGACTTACTTTGTAAAAGTATCTAACCTTTGCATAGACTTTCAATTGTGGATTTAGTAACACGAGAGATGATATCAAGGACCTATACAATTGATTGAGTGATTGATTAATTTACTCATAATTTATGTAACATTATATATCCAGAATTATAGGAAACTATGGATAAATTAGGCCCATATTCTTTCTTCAAGAAGATAAGAGACTAGTAAAGGGGAAGACATTTGTGTGAATAACTGTGGTCCATAAGGAAGGAATAAATGACTAAAAAATGATACACATACTGTTGTATTTATGAAAGGGCTTCTGCTAATTTATACCTGTGAGTTATTGGAAAAAGGCTACTTTAACATAGAATTACATAATGGGGAAAGGGAAGCTTTTTTTCTGTAGAGTGGTTACTTGAAAGACTAAATAAATGTTTAAAACCATAAAGAGAATCTTAATTACATGTCTCCATCTAAAAATTTTTTAAGTCCATATCTACCTTTCATAAATCATTCTATGATTCATAAATAAAATTTTACAAAAAGACTTCCAAAAAAAGATATCTTTTAAAGATGTAAGAAAACTCTTACTTATTTCGATAAATAAGTATTACGGGGGGGGGTTCTTTACAAAATTCAGAATATAAAGAAAGATTTCATATGAGAGGCATAATTGGAGTGGGTGGTAAAAATGTGCAGGCTCAAAGCATAAATAGAGGAAAGGTCGCCTTGAGGAGACAGCACAGAGAACAAAGACATGGAGTGGGAAAGTGGGGGTGCATGTAGGAGTGCGGGAGAGGCTTGTTGGTGCCTGAAGGGGAGCTGTGGTGGATTCAGTAGTAGGTTGGGATAACAGTGCAGAATTGACTTCCGGACTATGTGGTCTGGCTGTTCCTGGGATGACAGAGGAAAGCCATAGAAACGTTGGAATAGACGTGCACTTGGTATTCAAATATTCAAGTTGTTAGAATAACTAAGCTAACTGCAGTGTTTTGAATGCAATGGAGTGAGGAAACTTATTAAAATGTTATTATAATAGTCCAGGTGAAGACTAATGGTTAAATATTGAGTGTCTGAATGAAAGTAATAGCAGAGATAGAAAGAAGGGGATGATTGCAAGATGTTATTCTTTTCACAGAGTTAATCACACAACAATGTGACAAACTCCATCCCCTTCACTCAGTGCCCCTTAAAATATAAAAATGACCTTTACTTTGAAAGACTGCTGCATAACCTCAAATAATGGACCTAGTGAATCTTGAAAACAGCCATAGTTAGCGCACAACATCAGCTTGAGTTTCTTCTTGCTCTTGCATAAAAAGTTCAAGATTATGTACTGAGTACTTTAACAGTATCATGCATGTGTCCAGTTGACTAAAAGCACGCATTTCCATCTGATGACAAGCATACGGCCAAGTGTTAACTTTATAAGACTGCAGTATGCCAAATAGAAAATCAGAGGGCTATGCTTCCTCCGAATTGCAATGGACCAATTGACCTGTGGATGCATATTGCCTTAGTTTGGGAATTAAAGGGGAGTCTCGAAGAGGTCACTTGGCTCATAAGCATGTGTACGTGATCTGATATTTTTATATCAGTGATTTACTTGACTGTCTCTTCAAATTAAGCTTTAACTCTCCTACTTTGTTTTATGTCAGTTATTCTTGCTGAAGTCTAAATAAAGGAAATTTAATCCAATCAATTCTATAGACTGAAAATAAACACTAAAGAGGCAAAGTAAGCAGCATTTGTTATTGGAATTCCAAGAGCTCTTTTAGTTTGTCCAACACTCCTATTGGGGAGCCTCTGGTGGGACCCTTGGTAAGCACATAAACAAAAAGCCAAGTTTTATCAGGTAATTGTCTGGCAATATCAGAAAGTTTCCATCTTATTTCAGAAAAAGAACTCATTGGTGTCAGTGAGCAATAACATGAGAGGGAGGAAATCCATATTGGCATGAACTGGCTTTTCCCCATTAAGCCAGAAAGGGCAGGCGGAGTTCCGTTCATGCCTTGCCAAACAAGTCTCAGCTGAAGTCAGGAAAATGGAAAATGCCTGGGTATTTCATTGTTTAATGCGGAATACCAGATATCTTGAGAGACAAGCAAGAGGCAGCAATTTATTGACTGACAAACATGCTCAAATGGAACGAGGGAACCAGAGGACTGGCCATAAAATAGATTTTCCTATAATGGTTTGCAACTGGGTTCCTGGAAAGACCACCCTCCCAGAGAATGGAGAACTACTCATATGTGCATGGCACAGGCGATCTGAATGGCCCAAATTTTCAAACCAGACAATTTAGGAAATTATATGACTGGAATTGTAAAACCTGCATTTCTATTTCATATATCACAAAGCACTGTGTTTCTTATCCTATAATGTTTTAAGCATGAAATTTCACAAGAAAATAGTTTAATGAAAATTGTCCTTTTCCAACTTCCGAAATTCTTTCTTATTAATTTGAAGTAACTAGGAAAATTTTGACTTATTGAACAGTTTTGATCATAGAATCTTTCTAAAGACTTTATTATATTGACAGAGAGAGAAAAGAGAAAGAGAGATGGGGGGGGAGAGAGAGAGCGATCCTTCACTTGAGCAAAGGTTAGAGAACTAATTTGTAAGCTCTTTGCACATGTAATTAATTTACTTCTTAGAATAGTGCATTGTTGGAGGCAATATGAATCCTATTTTGTAGTTGAGGAATGAGAGACTGAGTTAAATAAATTGTTTAAGGTCATACAGTAGGAGAAACTCAAAGGCGAGATTTTTATTTTCGCTAGCACTCCTAAGCCTTGCAGCCCTGGTATGCCCCATGACACCCTCAGCATTCCAAGAGTTGATAAAGTTCCTTGAGCATTAGCTTATTGACCAGATGGTATTTATTTTTCACTTTCATTCCAATGGTTTGTATCCAAGTGAATGATTTTAAAGTACTTAAAAAATAATGTTTCACAATTCATAGCTGGGATGAAGATATCTTTCCCAGTTCTGCTACAGCTTTGCTGTGTGACTTTAGGCAAGTTATTTAACCTCTCGGAGACTCACTTTCTTCACATGTAAAATGGGGACAATAAAACCCATTTCATAGGTTATTGTATTATATGAAATAATCCAAGTAGTACCAAAGGAGATATTATATTCTTCTTAATGTATCATCAGTAGGCATGATGTTGGTTTAGCACTTGCTTAATCAAAATGTGTCATTTTCTCCATTATGAAAATACTTAATAAGGTTTTCATATTTTGAATATTTTAATAAGTGCTTAATGGAAAGATATTTTATAACAATTTAGCCATCATGTTCTTTATCATTCACCCTCTAGTTTTTGTATCTATTCATAATTTTTGCCTGAATCAATTATGAGGTTGCCAAATGGAAATGTTTTTAAATTTTTATTTTTTAACTACTGTTAACAATTAATATTGTATTAGTTGCATGTGTATAGTATTGTATTAGTTGCATGTGTATAGCATAGTGGCTAAACATTTATATAATTTAAGAAGTGATCAGCCTATGTCTAGTACACATGTGATACCATATATAGTTATTATAATGTTATTAACTATATTTCCTATGCTGTACTTTACATCCCCATGACTATTTTATAACTACCAATTTGTATTTTTAACCTCTTCATCTTTTTTACCCAGTCCTTTAACCCCCCAAATAGATGTCTTTAAAGTCCATCATTTCTTATTAGTTGACATGCTACTCTAGATATTTTTATTTCCTCTATTTGTTTCTTTCTTTATTCATTTAGTTAGATCAGCATGCACTCATAAACTCCTCTTTTATCGAATAGGTCATGGTCTATTTCTATTAAACATTTTTCAATGCTCGAATTTTCCTATAGTTGACTGTTGGAAGCACCGTTAATCCGGCTTCTATGTTATCTTGACATTTACTCCATCATCCTTTGGGACATTCCTATATTCTCACACACACACAAAAATATCCAAGGCTTATCTGTACATTTTCTGCAGTAGTCCTGGAATCAGTTATTTCTCTAGGGAGCCCTGGTTCCTTTAAGTGGGTAATTATATTTAGAAAACAAGATCTGAATCTCAGTGTCCTCATTGCTCTGGACTGTAATTGTTTTCTGGGCCCTCTCAGAGGCTATAGCAAGGAAATACAACACACACACACACAAACTAACTGTTATGTACATCTTTTCAAATTCCATTTATCTATATATATTAAAAAATCGTGAGTTCACATCAATATCTCCAATTCAAATTCAGCTTCGCAGGATTTATGCTGTATCCCTTCACCTCAATTCTTCTGATATGTTAAACCCATCACTGTCGAATCAGGTTCTTTAGGTTCCTGAAGGCCCTATTTTAAAAAATTAATATACAATTTGGAAATTATAGTAAGAATTAAATGGAAAATATGTCCTTTTTCATGTGGTCTCATTTTATTCACAGAAAATATATTTATAGACTACCCACAGTCAGGGATGAAAAAGGAAGAAGACTTTTGGTTTCTTGGTGCAATTTTTTTTATTATTTTATTCTGGAATCATGTATAAGAAGGTCTACTTATAAATGTAAAGTTTTTTTAAAAATCAGCACTGAATTGATTTCATTGATTTGGTGGTGGTGGGGGGGTAATATGTAAATGTACATACAGGAGAGAGAAACAAATCTACAATGAGAATTCTGATTCTAGCCAAGATGGAGTAGCCTCATTCTTCTCAGATTCTCTCTCTAAAAATTATTTTAAAATCTGGACATAACACACACACAAAAAAAAACAAGCCTAGAAAGATTCTGAAAGGTGGAAGGAAGACAGGTGCGTAGGGGCCTCAGGACTTGAGGAACAACACAGAGGTGAGTTATCTGTGCTTCCTTAATTGTCTTCTATATATCCCAAACAGAGCATGTCAGAAACTTTCAACCATCAACTGTCAATAGTCACAGAAAAAAAATTTTAAACTTCAGGAATATCTTATTCCCCTTAGCCAAAGGATGGAGAAAGGGTAGTGTATCAACAGAAAACATTTTTCCTACTGCAGCCAAACATTAATGGAAAAACCACACCATCTCCCTGTGGTTTCAGTGGGACCAAGCAAGGAAATGTTCTTCCACTCTACCCCTCCACCCTGGGCTTCCTCACTGGGTGGTATCAGTGCTTCCCAGCAGGGAGCTGAACCTCCACCTCCACCCTGTGTCAACAAGACTAGAAATGGGGTGCAAGGCAGAGCTGATCAACACTGCTGGTGTTAGCAGGCCCAGGGGGGAGCTGGATGCTTATACCCACCCAGTAGCAATGAGACCAACTGAGGAGGCACAAAGCTGG
Source organism: Miniopterus natalensis (assembly GCF_054644295.1). Lineage (NCBI taxonomy): Eukaryota > Metazoa > Chordata > Mammalia > Chiroptera > Miniopteridae > Miniopterus > Miniopterus natalensis. The sequence continues at coordinate 25,544,165 of NC_142096.1, forward strand.
GATGGTCTAGTCTGTACTCTACTTCCCCTATCCTGGTTTCAGCAGGGCACAGTGAGTAGCTGAGTCTGCCTTCCCATATGGTATCAATGAAGCAGAAAAAGATGGTAGGAGGCAGGTCTAGTTGGCATGCCACTTCTCCACACCCTAGTGTCATCAGGGTTGAGTGTCGGGAGCTGAACTTCTGACCCAACACTGCAGCAACCACATGGTGAAACTGAACATGAATGCCTACTTGACTCTCACACTACACATTAACAGGGTGACTGCTTTGGGGGGGGGGGGATAAGTAGACTCATTATCTCCAAAATTTCCAGCAGATAATTTTTAAAAGTCACAGGAAAATCTCAACTTGAATAAGACAATCAACAAACACTTAACACCCAGATGAATCAGGTGTTGGAATTAAATGACAAGAATTCTAAAGCAGTCATCATAAAAATACTTCACTAAGCAATTATACATTCTCTTAACAAAATTAAAAAAAAAAAATCTTAGCAGAGAAATACAGTTACATATAAAATAATGAAATGGATGACTATAGCTGATAACACTGTATTGTATAATTGAAATTTTCTAAGAGAACAAAACAATATTCTCAACAACAAAAAAAGGTAAATGTAAATATGTGAGGTGATAGATGTGTCCATTAATTTGATAAGGGGAACCCTTTCACAATGTACATATGTCAAATCATGTTGTACACTTTAAATATCTTACAACTTATTTGTTAGTTATACCTCAATAAAGCTGGGAAAACAAAAGAACCAAATGGAATTTTTAGAACTGAAAAATATAATAACTGATAAAAAAAAAACAAAAAAAACTTGCTGGATGGCCTTATTTATAGAATGAAGATGACAGAGGATGGAATCAGTGAACTTGAAGACACATCTATAGATCTTAACCAATCTGAACAACAGAGAGAATGTAAACTGAAAATAAATGAATACAGTGTAAAGAACCTGTGAGATGATAACAAAATATCTAACATTCATACCATCAGAGTCCCAGCAGGAAAGGAAAGAATGGGACTGAAAAAGTGTCCAAGAAAACAATGACTGAAAACTCCCCAAATTTGATGGAAGTCATAACCCTACACGTTCAAAAACTAAACAAACCTTAAACAGGATACACTCGAAGAAATCCATGCCAAGACATCATGAAATTAAATTTGTGGAAACTAAAGACAAATACAAAATCATGAAAGCAGCCAGAGAGAAACACATATCCCATAGGGGAACAACAAGTTAAATATGGCAGATTGCTCATCTGAAACCGTGGAGGCTGAAAGGAAGTGGCACATTTTTCAAGTTCTAAAAGAAAAGCACTGCCAACTGAGAACTCTATATCAGCAGAAAATATCTTTCAGGAATAAGGAAAGAGTCAAGACCTTCTCAGAAGAAGGGAAACTAAGAGAAGTAATTTCTAGCATCCCTACCCTTAAAAAAATGGCAGTGGAAGTTCTTTAAAATGACAGGTGATAATAATGACTATTGAGTGCCACAGTTTCACTGGAGAAATGAAATATCCTTTTTGTGTTGAACAATGGTGTTATCTATAAATCCTGCCTAAGATCTTAGTTTAGGGACAATGTTTTCTAATACAAGCTGGAAGGTATGAGCTTGGGTATGTGATCCTGGTTTTCTGCTGCTGGTTTGCGACAGAAATGTGGTCCTACTGTGGATCCTCAACACAACTGCTCATGGATGGAGAACTGAAGACAAATGACAGAGCATCTTAATATTTGAGTCTAGCCTTGAGTTGGACAAAGAACAAAACTCCAACTGCCTCCAACAAGGGAAAGGACAATGCTTAGAAACATACCTGGGAGTATGTAACTGTTCTAGAAAGAATGCCAGTGATCTGAGACCTTCTGAAACTAAGCCCAGGACTATTCACCTGGAAAAGAAGAAGGGGAAGGAGAAAGGAAGGGGAAGAGGAAGAGTTGGAGTCTTCGATTTTGTTCAAAATGTTGGGGTGAGGGTGGGGAAATAGTAATTTAGGGTGGGAGGTGTGATTTAAGGGGAAAAAATAACTTTTCCATTATTCTTCTGTCTGAATATTCAGTCTGGAACACATCAAAAGTGGTTAAAAATAAAGAGGATTGTTTTACTTATCTGTCATCCCAAGGCAGTTTCCATATTATTTAAAATAGCAAGCTATCTTTGGGTGACATTAGCCTTAGTGATGTGAATTGCAGTTTTCTTCATGATGTCAGAGCTTAGTTATTTAGTAAGTGGGAAGAAAACTATCTAACAGAATGCACCTTAATAGGAAGAAAATCAGCTGAACTGAATAAGCTAGAATTTACATTCCCTCGGTTTCTATGTTTCATCTAATATTACCCCATGCCACTGGAGCCTCAGCCAAGAAATGAATTTTATTCTTTCTGGTCCTGTGATTTCCCTTCAGTAAGAAATGGTCAGGCTAAGACATTTCATAAATGGAAGTAAATTTAGCTAATATTTGCTTGGCCAATTCTCAAAGAGGGTCAAGAAAGGAAACGGAGAATACCAATGATAAGCTATTCAAAGAAAAATTTTGAAATTGGAAAAGTTGCAAAAATGATACTTTATGATCATTCAGATATATAACATGTTTTATAAAGATGTTCAGAAGAAAGAAAATGATCCAACCATAGCCTTTAGACATAGATGGCATAGCAAATGGTTTATTTAATATCTAATAGACATTTTAAATGATTTCAACTCATTTCAAGCACAGTACAGGATAAGATTTGTTGAAGAAAAATCTTATAAAGCACTTGGAGATATTTGGATTTACATTAGATTTCGTTTGTGATGTAAAGGAAAAATACCCAATATTTCTTTTACATCTTAAGGAGTCATTCAATTACCAGTAGATAGACTGCTGCTCTGATTTCTCACAATTGCTGAGCTTGTATGAAGCATGGCAATTACATGGGCTAAGGTAAATGACTTGCTAATATTACTGTGCCCCCCAAAAAAGGATTAGTGATGAGAAATGAATGGCTCTAGAAGTGAATAGATGATACTAGTCCTGAAATTCTGCTCCTCACCAGTACTGCGTGAGGTTGATTTACCATAAACACATTAGGAAAAAGGAACACATTCAAACTCAATATATATTAGTATAGAAAAAGTTAAATACATTTAAAATGCATATAAAATGCATTTGGCAGAGGGAGGTTTCGGGTGGCCAGTGTTTTTATGTCTTTGTGTATTAATTCGATACAGCCATTTCATTTATTTTGCATTGCTTTCCTTCTGTAGGTCTTCTGCCAGTTGCAATACTGAAGTCCTAAAGAAGCTAACTGCCATGATTCCCAGACTGCCCAAGTAAGAAAATAGTGAAATTACTGATGTTAATTAGCATAGTTTATTTTCCATATCAAGTAACTTTGGGTCAACTGGAGGAAATCTCACAAACATGAACTACTACAATTTTACAGGAAGTGGATGCAGTGAACCACCAAATCTCAAGGGTTTGTTTTAACCTCAGACGTAATTCTATCTCTATAGTTAATCAGTGACATAGTTAAGAATTCGGGAGTAAATAGCCTGTTTTGCCAGGATTGTCTGTCGATGTTTGAATTCAAATAAACAAGAAAAGCGAATGACCCAAAGAGTTTCATTGGAATTCACAAAAGTCTTTCCTTCAAATAGTGCTCTTTTGGGACTAGCTGTATCACCTTGGAATTTGAGGTAATGAGGAAACAATTATCTTAAGTGTTCTTCTTTAGCCGAGTCCTTCGTAGTTTATGAAGTCGAGGGACACCGTAGGAGGTGATACTGGTGAAAACCTGAAAGTTTTCTCTTTTCTCTGACTTATGTGCCACAACAGGTTTTCAGGGACAGTGACCTTGGATGTAGACAGCTAACTTCAGTTCAGGTGTTTTCATCTACCTGCTTCCTAACCTTATAAATCCTTTCACTTGTAAGATCATGAACAAAAGGAGGCTGTAATACTTTGTCTGTTTACTTCACATGTTTGTCATGAGACCATGATGAACTAATAGTATCAATCTGCTTTATATAAAGTAAATCATTATACAAGGAAAATGTATTCTGTTTTCTTTCCATAACATAAAAGTGAACTAAATTAAAACCATCCTTGTTATCCAAATTGGTTAAACATGGCCAAGCAGTGATCTCTGGTCATTTTTAACACTTGCAAATGAAAAACTCATTGTTACTCTATCAATATCATGACTGAATCAATGGCTTTGAATTCTTAGAAGAAAGTTACAGAATACAGATTGGCTTGCCCTTGAGATTTAAATAATGTGCTCTGTGAAACCAACAATTATATTAAATATATTTGCTGAAGTAATGAATGAACAAGTTTTGTCCACAGAAATAAACCAAACCCTATAGGTGCCAGAGTTGCAGGAAAGCTACTCACTGAAAGGTCATTGCCTTTTTTACACAAAATGTCATTAAAAGAGCCTTGGATTTCTGTTTTTGGAGACTTTTATATGATTAAAGCATTATCTACTTAAGATCCTATGAAAATAGATATTTGAGATAATAGGTTAGTTTATTCCTGATGTATGCTTACTGTTTTTAATGTTGCAAAATGAAAAAACAAAACAAAATATTGCAAGCGATCAATCATTTTGCTGCCTGGATTTTGATAACCTAGACAGATTGTATGTTCAAGTGGATTTCCTAAGAGCATGCACGAATAACTACATTGGATGCTTGTTTCTCTTAAAACAACCTCTTTTTTTTTTTTTTTTCATAGAAAGTGAGTAGTTTTAAATGCTTATTCATGTACCAGTCAAGACTTGTGTGCAAAGAATTAAAAATGAATGTAATTATGCCCTGATCTTATCACACTTCCAAATGGAATATTCAGGAGATCTGTTAAGTAGGAAGATTTAGTAAAAGATTTTGTCTTACAGTAGTTAAAGTTGGTTTTTTAAATGTGAATAAACTCTACCAGTAGATGATTAAAAATAAGCAGAAAAGTCTTAATACACTCCACTCTGCCAGCTCTGCAAAATTGCACACCATTTTGTCTTGTAATCTAAAAAAACTGGGTCATTCTTAAAGAATATAAACTTGGAAAAAGTTTCTAAGAGTAGAAATTTAATAAAATTTAGTTCAAAATACTTAAATACATATGACAATGTACCTAGCCTCAAAACTTAGTCTTAAAGATTATTGTCAATGTGACAGTAATCTGTTTGGAAAAGTCCTAAGAACATTTTTGCTGCTTAGTTACTTTTCTCTTCTATGTATATTAAGAAATTTCACTATGTCTCAAACTAAGTTAAGTTCAGAATAAAAGGTGCATAAATCATTTATTTTATGCCCCCTTTTTATATGTTTTTTAATTGATTTCAAAGAGAGGAAGGGACAGGGAGAGAAAGAAACATCAGTGATGATAGAGAGTCATTGATTGGCTACCTCTTGCGTGCCCTGGGAACTGAGCCCGCAACCCGGGCATGTGCCCTGACCAGGGATCAAACCCTGACCTCCTGGTTCATGCGTCGAAGCTCAACCACTGAGCCATGTCAGCCTGGCTTGATGCCCTTTAACCAGCAATATTTGGGGCAACGTATATTCCTTATAATACAACCTCAGTATCAGAGGTTATGGTAACCAGTATCCTGGCAACTGTCATTATGACCCATGAATAAGAACCCTTGTCTGAAATTTTTACTTTTCTATCTGCCTTGATCCATGGGCTTTTTCTTTACCAATTCCATTTGGGATGACCCCTACCACCATAGAAGGCCTCCAATGGTATGTTGATCTGACTAGTCAGTCATCTTGGTTGGAAATTGGACCAAATCTTCTTTGCTTGGTTGGAATTATTGAGAAGTTTTTTACAAACAAATAAAGGAAAATGTGACAACTCTTTTTGTATTAGCCATTGTCTTTGCCCAAAATGTGATCATTCTTTTTCTTTTATTAGCGTTTGCTCCTAATTTCAAAGGCAGACAAGTAACTCAGAATGGATAAACCATCTTTGACGCCTCAGCAGTTGTTTCAGAAAGAGTCACAGAATCCAAGCTACATTACACATATGATTCCTGGGATTTTATATCTAGAGTTTATGAGAGAAAAACACTTTTCTTCTCTGGGAATGGAAATCTTGGGTTGTGAAACCAATGCTGCAGTAAGTCATGATCTCCATTCAATATGGCAAAAAAGGGCAGAAAAACCCTCCACAGAAAGAGGGCAGAAAGCCAAGTAGAAAATGCAGAGAGAGAATTCTGATGTGCTTCAGGCCTAAGGCCAGCTCTTCTGCCACCCTTTTGTGAGCCAATAAATTCCTTCTTTTAACTTAATTTGTTAAGTTTGTTAACTTGAGATGATTTCTGTCACTTGACACCAAGAATTTTGAAAAATAAGCATGAAAACTACCAAATACGAAAGACTAGAGAGCATAATTTCTTTATGCGAGAATAACAAAAGTATGCCTAATATATTAACTTTTACAAAATGTTAATCCTCAACAGAGGATGATATGTTTATTGATTTGAGAAAGCAAGAGAGAGAGAAAGAGAGAAACACTGATGTGAGAGAGAAACATCAAATGGCCGCGCCCCAACTGAGGCTCAAACATGCAACCTATGCCTGTGCCCTGGCCCGGGAAGGAACCCGCAAACTTTTGGTGTGTGGGTCGATGCTCTAACCAACTGAACCGCCCAACCAGGGCATCTATATATTAATTTGAAGAATATGTTTGTCAGGTTCACAAGTTGTTGGGTTTTTTAAAAATCTCTTAATTCATTCAGACCTGGATATTTAACTCAGCATTTGATCTGACACTAAGCTAATTTGCCACTTCTAGTAAGTGTACAGAGAGATTCCAACTACTTTGTGGATTTTTAAATTCACTTATCATTTTGACTATTCTGTAAACATTAATAGTTTCACTGCATCATCAATCAAGGCACTATTGTTGCAAATAAGAAGCAGAGAAGAACCCACTCTAGGAGCTCAGAGTGTGGTAGGTGAATAGCACCCAGGAAGGGTTATGGGCACTCAGAGCAGATTCAGCTGGTATTCTGGAAAGGGGGGAAGTCCTTTACCTGGAAGGTAACATTGGAGCTAGATCACAAAGAGTGAGTAGAAAATTCCCTGCAGTGCCTTTCCTCATCAATTTCTCACCTTTCTCATATCTACCTTTGAAACTGGAAACACTTTCAATGTTGAAAGATGGCTTCAGTGCCTGTAATTGGACAGAAATTTTTGACTGGAAGCGTACAGAAACAGGTGAGAAAGACTGTAATGTTCACAAGCAGATATTATGGTGCAAAAATTGGAATCAGATGAAACCATGTGAAAAGCAAGATGAGTAGAAAAAAAGATCTGTTTTTTGTTTCTGTGTAGAATTTGAATTTCTTGTTCCAAGACCACTTTTTAAACATTAATAATTCTAAAGGCCTTGCACATGTCCAGGAATGCTGCCAGCATTTCAGAGCATGAAACTATGAATCTCTTCACCGTTGTTTTTTAATCATTTTGATTCTGAAATTAACTTTCCACAGCCTGTTCATATTAGTGACTAGTAATTTATATTAGGTGATCAAGAAAGGCAGGTTTTCCAATGACGGTATTGTTTTCAAGTGCTAGCTCTTCCCAAGGAAATAATCATTCATATGCTAGCAAAACTGCACTAACAATCAAAATAATACTCTAATTGTGGGGAGCTTCAGAACTTGCATTTTGATTATTTCTTTTAAACCCAGAAAGTTACATATACATTTTAAGTGGATGGTCCTGCCTTCAACTTCTTTTATTGGATTCCATTTTATCTAGAACTTAATTTCAATAATGTCATTTGAGTACGTGTACTCTCTTAGGCCTGCATGTTTACAAAAAAAGCTAGTGTTAAAAGTGACTTGGGTGTCTGCTAATTAGTAAAGTTGTCCACATACTTGAAGATTTTCTTCATTGTCAAAGATAAGATGATCACTGTAGCTTGTTGCATGAGGTCCAGGAGAAACTCTTCAAGTACAAATTATTTTTATGACACAATTCACATTAAGAATGGGAAGGAAGTGGTTAGAATGAAACTGTATTCTGTTTAGACACACCAAATAAATGGAGGAAACATTGCAGAAGAGTGACAAAAAAGAAATAACAGCAGACAAAACAAATACCAGAAAAATGGGAACACATTTGTATACAAAAACATGAGGAAAGCCTGAGCCCTAGGAGTCTGTCTGTTTTTATGTTGAAAGATAACAAGAGAAGTCCAGAGATTATAATCAGCTAGTTCTAAAATAGAAACACTTTCCAATATTAAACACTGTCCAGTACCAACACCAAGTTATCAACTGATTTTGCACAAACCTATATTTCACTAAAGCATTCTGACATGGTACTGATTTTGTCTGAATTCAGGAGTCATCTTTTTATACTGAATCACAGAGATACGACAAATGAACTTGTGCTGGTGGAGTGGCTTCTTTTCACAGTCATTCCCACCCAGGCTCATGTTATCTCTCTTCCCTCTGCTAACCACTGATATTCTGGAACACCCACCCAGTTCATTGTCAAGTGCTGCATAAGGTCAACAGCTCTGCCAGTAAGCAGTTAAGACTGAAGTGACCTTGCCCTTTTCTTTAATCATAGGATTATATGGCATGTTTGGCAGATTGCTAAACTAAATAATGTCGCATATGCATCTTTTTCTAATTGTTGGCTGTCTGGAGTCAAATTACTGAAAATATGATTTATTGAGTAATCTTCCATCAAGATTAAGCTGAAACACTCTTAATAAAGTATTACAGCCAACTGTGGTTCTAGAAAATCCACCAGTGTTTGCCTCTGCTTGACGATTAGTAAAACCATAATTTATTTTTTTCTTTAAGATTAACTTTTTTAAAGTTTTAATAGCCTCAGGGCCTAATCTCTTCACATTTTTCAGTGCAAAGACAGCTTCAAATATTTCAACATAGACTATACCAAGGTATAGTTCCTAATATGAATAGAAACAATGACTTAGTACATATTCAAACCCACTCTCTACCTTTGTTTATTGTCAAGGTTTGACTATTTAAGTGTAACCAACAAAATTCAGGCTTCATTAAAATTTCTCATAGTGTTAGTAAATTTACTATCATTTACCTTTTGCTGTATTTTTGTGTGGATTAAAAAAAATCATTATCCCTCAAGAAGACTCATTTTTTCCAAAGAACATAAAAATACAATTATGAAAGTAGATTAGTCAGAAGAGAAAACAACAAGAGCAAATAAGTTTTCAAAAGTTCTGTTTGCTTTGGAGATTCTGAAGATAGCTGAGAAATTCAACTTGGGATTGTTTTACTTTCCACAAGGATGCCTTAAATTATCGCAAGATTATCGCTTCCACATGTATGGCGAGCACTCCTGAAATAATGTTTTAAGAGACTCATTTCAGAAAACAATAGGGATTGTGGGTCGATGAAAGGCTTCAGGGTCAGAAGTTGGGGAATTATTACTCTTCTCTCCAGCTCCATTATTAACCTGAGCTGCAGCCTTTAGGAAACTCCTCTTTACTGCTAAAACCTATACTGCTTTCAAGGAATTATAAAACTGAATATTGAGTTGATATTGCTAACGGAAAGCAAAGTCACGTTGGCGGCTCAGCGCATCATGCTCCCATAAGCAGTCCTTTATGGTCTCTGTCATTCGCATGAGAACAGCTTACGTAGTTTTTTCTGGCAATATCCACTGGTAAAGTCATCTTCCCATTTTTCAAAATTTTATCTAGAAAAGTTGGAATATCAGTTCTTCAGGAAGTGGATAAATCTTGCTGTCATGCCAACCAAGACTAATATTATGTGAGATGAGCAAAGCACTTTACATACTTCTTTCTTTAAAGGGCACTTTAGCTTATCTCGATGTCTGCTATGTTCTGCACAATTAAAATGAATGTCCCATCTCTGGACTAGCACCTCTTCTCTCTCGAGAGCAGTTATGTCGTTGCTCTTGGCTGCCACAAAGTGGCAGTGTGCCCACTGACTTATCCATCTGTAAACCCAACGTTGGCCTTCAGAATGAACTAGGGCAGGAGAGCTGCACCTCAAGAGGAGAGTCGCAGACAAAGCACAGGAGGCCTGGCTAAATTTGAATTTTAGAAAAATGACAACATACTTACACTAAAAAAATATTCAGTGACCTTAAATTTAAATTTAACTGTGTCTTGTGATCTTATTTAGTAAATGTGGAAATTCTACTTGATTGATTTGACTCTTATAATCATGTAATCTTTTTAGTTGAAATATATTTATTCTTAATGTCTTATTTAGTGATCTGATTTAGTTTTCTATACTGAATTATAGAAAAATCTCAAGTTAAGGAATCTGTATTTCCCCATCCCACTTGACTTCCATTTATCACATAATTCTAGATTCACATTTTTAGTCTCATAATAGAATACTGGCTGCATCACTAATATTAAACTAACAAGCGTTTATTTATCAGACAATAAATACTTTGCTACAGTGTCTTGTGTGCCAAGGAAGTTAGAAAAGACTCTAAAGAGAGGGCAGGAACCGACTTGAACCTTGTGGAGAAAACAATGATGGGCAGAATGGAGATAAAAGAACCTTGTAGATGGGTGGGCAGGTATTTTCTATAGCAAAATAAATGTTTTATAAAAACCTGAAAGATTCAGTCCAAAGAACTAGTTAGAATATTGGAACATTAACATGGTTTATTATTATTTATTCTAGTGCTCAATCTTGGCATATATCATCGTCCCTCAATAATTAATTAATAGAATTATTTCAAGAAATAAAAATGGCACTGGGTTGGGTTAAACTATTTATTCATTTTTTTTTTCATTTTTAATTCACTTAAAATTTTCTTCTATCCCTTTAATGAAATCACTTCAAGTTTTATCAAATTTCAGCACAACCCAATTTTGACTTTTTATAACGTCAATCCTATGTAATTTTTTGCTATATAAAATTATGTATATTAGTTTACACCAATATACTAGATTTAAAATAGATTTATTTTTTTGTCTAATTCATTCAAAAGGCAGTTGAATTTTTAAACTTTCCAATTTAATACAAAGTGTCCCATAAAACTTTGCCTTCAATCTCACTCTACCAGAAATTTTGCATCAAATATATGGTTTGTGAGCTTGCCCTTTCATTTTTCAGGAAATTGAAAATTACACCCTAGATCTGAACTCCTGTAACACTGCAATCATCTATGCTTCTAATTCTAGTCAAGTATATTCTATGTAGAGGGACTTCATATTTTTCATATGTCTACATGGTAAATAAATCATCTATTTCTTATTATAAGGAAGAGATCGTGAAAGAAAATCTGTTACTGCTATATTTTGCATAGTGAATCAGTAATTAAACCTCCTTTGAGCTGCAGATATTGTATAACATACTGAACTAGAAACAAATGCATTATCCATTCATGTTAGAACTGGGAAGTATGTATGCACTATAGCTATTTAATGAGTTTATTATGTGGGGGGAAATTATACTATATTTTACCACTTCAACAATCTTCTATATTTAAGTAACCTTCCTACCTTGAGAGAAGTATTATAAAAATCTTAACCTTTTATCATCAGCATCTCATTTTTTTGATTATATATGTCATATATTCTGCTGGGGCTGTACCAAAAAAATCCATTTTTGTACGCCCCTTGTTTCTAAAATATTTTAAAGCAGCTAATAAAGCAGACTTAAAGGGGTATGGTTATTAACACAGTTACTGTTATGTTATGAGTTGAAGGTCTTCAGCAGTTGCTGAGAGGGATGAAGAGCTCATGAGGTTCAAAGCTCTCTAGTGAAGGAACCAAAAGGAAAACTCGAGTGGCTACAGGAATAGCCAAGCAGTGGATGCACTCTCCAGTGTGGAGCCTGACTTGTAAATATTCCACTTGCTAACTGATGGCAAATTTGCATGTCTTCGTAATACAGAGAATAGAAAATAAGAGTAACATCTTACGGAAATCAAGTGTCCTTGCGGGTAAGCGAGTAGATGACGAACCTGCCTTGGCGTGAGGGACTCGGGAAGAAGACCTGGGGCCCGGATGCCTGCCTCCCACTCTGAGCACTGGCCCAGAAGCACGGGATATTTTGACAGCAGAGCAACTAGAGAGGGCTTGATAGGAAGCAAGGGTCATTTAATCCGAGTGGGGCTAGCTGAGTCATGACGGGAGAGACCATTGTATGATGGATGGTAAAGAGCGTGTCTGATGAAAAAGGCCGAATTTCCTTAATATATAAAAGTTCCTATAAACCAATGAGAATGAAACCAAAATCCAATTTAAAAACAGGCAAAGGACATGGAAGACAGCACATTAAAGCAGAAATCTAATGGCTCCTGAACATCTGAAAAGAGGGTCAACCTCATTCATGTTAACAGAAGTGCACGTGAAAACTACAGGGAGACGGCATTTCCCCCATCACAGGGCTGGGAGTACAACACTTTCTCAGGACAGCAGGCATCAGAGATATGGAGGAAGACAGGATAAGATGGCAGTGATGGTGGGGCAGGGGACAGCTGTTTTTGATGGTGTAGATCATTCCAGTCGAGTCGAGGAGTGGGATGGGGAGGGGGTGTGTTAGGAGAAAGGAGGCAGAAAGTAAAAGAAAACAGTGGGGATAGATGATTTGTCTGAGGTGTTTCACTATAACAGAGACTAGATAATAGGAACAATGCTGAGAGGGAAATGAGGAAAAAGAGAGCTTCATTTTATATGTTAAATAAAATACCATTTGTGTATTTTAATTTTTACTACATACATTAGATAGAGAGATAGATGCTTGTATATGAAATATGCAAAGAATATTTCTACAAGGATTCACAAAATACTAATTACAGTGTTTGCTTCTAGAGGCCAGAAGTTGATTTCCTTTTGTGTTTTTACACTTTGTGCCATGTACTTGAATTACCCATGCAGAAATAAATAAAGAATTCATTATTTAAATACCATATAAATTGTAACCAAATCTGAACATGATTTAATTGTTCTCCATTTAAGTTTTCATATCCTTAAAATAAGTTTAATTATGTAAAGAAAACTACAATCAGAAAAAGATTTCATTAATCTTAGAGTTTGTGTGCGCTTTATTAACTAAGAAATACCTTTATATCATAATCTGTTAACATGAATCAAAATATATTTTCACAATTCTTGGGTATTGAATTGTGTCCCCTAAAAAGGTATGTTAAAGTCCTAACCCCCACTATGTGTGGATAGCTGTAATCAAGTTAAGATGAGGTTGTACTGGATTAGGGTTGGTCCAAATCTAATGACTGGTGTCCTTATAAGATGAGAGAAATTTGGAAAGAGAGATACACAGAGAGAATAGCATTTGACAATGGTACCCAGATTGGGGTGATGTATCTGTAAGCCAAGGAATGCCAAGGCGTGCCAGCAACCACCAGAAACCAGGAGAGGCAAGGAAGCCTTCAGGGGGAGCACTGCCCTGCCAAAACCTTGATTTTGAACTTCTAGCCTCCAGGACTCTGAGAGAATACATACCTGTTGTTTTAAAGTACCCAGTATGGTATTTTGCTACAGCAGCCCCCAAACTAATGCAATAAAGCAGCAGTTCATGGTGACCTAGGAAAATGTTTCTTGGAAAAATAGTTGAAATTTCAAGAATATGGGATTCTATGCATTCACAGAAAACAGATCGGAGGAGTACAGAAGATAAATCATGCCAAATGGGACCAAAGTGTTCGAATAGGAAAGAAAGAGATAATTGATATAGACCAGGTCTCTACATAAAAATAAAATAGGCATAAATGTGAATAATTCATTTCTCACATAACAAAGACTCTAAATGGATAAAAAGAAAGAAAAGACTGCTTCAAATGCATATGACTTTGTGATTAAGACTATTGTGAGAGTTTATCAAACAATGGGGCTAAAAGAAAGCACGGATGGCTTTATTCATGCAGGAAAAAAGGGAGTGTATTCATGTTGGGAAAGGTGTTGTAAACACAGTACTAAATACTTCACAATTTTCAAAAACTGTGCAACTGTAATTGCTCAGTGCTGTACACAGAGCAGTGACTAATTGCTGTTCTTTTGCTTATTTTTAGATAAAGGATCTGCAGCCATAGAGCTCTTCTCCATGACATTTTCACAGAACACACTATTTAAAGATTTACATCATTTCATCACTCCAGGTAAATTATTTCTTAAGAATGCCATAAATTCTACTTAAGTCATTTCCTGCCTCCCAATGAAATGAAAGGCATCTCTAAAGTGATTTCAATGTATCTTTTTGAGTGTGTGTGTTTTATATTTTTGCATTTTCCCAGGAAGAAAGGGAGACAGTGACTCAATTAATACCTTATGCTTATCCTCTCATTATTCCATTCTTGGTTGGGGTGATCATTTGAAATAAATGGAGGGTGTTTGCTCAAACCTCTCAGGCTGGTGCTTGTTAAGTACCAGCCCGCCTGCCCTGTTGTTTTTGTAGTCCCGTCATGGATGAAAGGATGCTCGTTCTCACCGGTCTAAGTAACCTTTGGAAATGAATTTTTTCCTCCTAGTTATTTCTGCTAACATTAAAAGAGAGAGAGAGAGAAATGTTTGACACTGATAAAAAGTTACAGCCTTAATATTTATTTAAAAATGAAGAAGTGTCAGCCCATCAGAGACACTGGGCTGGAACTGATGAGTTACATGATTCCCTGGACTGAATTGTAAAGCATTCCTTACTAAGCTGATCACAAAATCTAGGTATTAACACTCATATTTTTTGTTAAGGTAACCTCAGGTTCATGTGCAGTTGTTGTAACAAGTAACACAGAGAGCTCATCTACATCCCCTACTCAGTTTCCCCCCGTAGTGTGCCGGACTGATACAATCCATTGGGATTATTCACATTTCTCCAGTTTTACTAAAACTTGTTTGTGTGTATGTGTGTGTGTAAAAAGCTATATACAATCTATCACATCTGTAGGTTCATGTATCTACCATCACAGACAGGATGCTAAACAGTTTTAACACCAGAAGGATCCTTCAGGTTGCTCTTTTGTAACCAAACCCACCTCTCTCCTGACCCCCTTCCGTAATCCCTGACACCCACAAAACTGGTCTCCGTTTTGTCATTTCAAAATGTTCCATTAATGGAATCATACAGTATATAAATGTTAGAGATTTTTTTTCACCCTGGAGATTTAACCAAGTTGTGTGTATGTATCAGGTTCGTTCCTTTTCTTGGAGCTACGGGTGTGCCAGAGTTTATTTAACCCTTCGGCGATTGAAGATCAACTGGGCTATTTCCATTTGGGGCCTATTATGAATAAAGCTGCTACGAACAACTGTGCACAGGTTTTTGTGTGAACACAGTTTTGTTTCTCTGGGATAAATGCCCAGGAACATAGTTGCTGAATAATAGATAATGGCATGTGTAATTTTATAAGAAACTTCCAATTTTTTTTTTTTACGATAATCTACCATTCTATATTCCCATCAGCAATATAGGAGTAATCTAGTGTCTGCTCATGACTGCAGGTATTTAGTGTTGTCATAATTTTTTATTTGAGCCATTCTGCTAGGTAGGTAGTGATATCTGTTTGCCAGATAATTCCAATATCCAGTTCGTCTCAGTAGTGGCCTTACCTTTTGTTGTTGGTTGACTTTTCTCCACCGGATTGATTATCTTGGTTCCTGATAGGACAGATTATTTGATTGTATTTTGTCTGTCCTATTAGCAGACTCTCGATCTTATTTAAATCTTTTATTTTAGCAAGCAGTTACCCTGTCTATGTTTAGCCGAAGGTCCTGGCCTCCTTTTGTGGTCAGTTCAATTTCAGACCCTTTGCTTTGTTAATTTTATCTGCTTGCTTTATCTGGTGCTGCTGTGGCTCCTGCTGGTGCTGACACTGCCTGAGAGGATGGAAGTAGTTTCAACAGCCAGAACACGGGGGGTCTCTTAGAGGTGTCTCTTAGAATGGAAGAGGGTTCTCAGGCCCATGAATTCTCAGTCTTTATCTTACACAGCCTTTCCAGAAACACTTACCATAGTTGATTATACTATTCTTTTTTTTTTTTTAAACCCTGTGCTAACTTGGCTTCTGGAATAACTCTTCTGCTTTTTCTCACTACTTGTTTTCAGTCTCGTTTGCTATTGTTTCTCTTCAACCTCTAAATATTAAATAGCATTGAGGGTCAGGGATCAAAAATTGCCCCTTCAATTATAGGTGATTTAACAGAGGTTAATACTTTTAAATATTATCTATATGCTCAAATTTATATCTTCAGCCTTAACTTCTCCCATGAACCCCAAGCTCACATTTCTAACAGCCTATCCCTACCTCATTAGTATATCTAATAGTATTCTAGTTGCTTAAGTAAAACTTTAAAGTTTACTAGTTTCTTTACATTGTACATCAAATCTATCGTCAAAGCTCTTGGCTCTACCTTCAAAATATATCCAGACTTTGGCCATATCACCACCTCACTATGAACATCTTGGTCCAAACCACTAGAAGTTGTTGCCCGGACTGTTGCAATATCCTCCATACCGTTCTCCTGTTTTCGCTATCGCTCTCCTATAGTCTTATTTACAGTAGATCCTGTGTTTCCTCTGCTCAGAACCCTCTAATGTCCAGTGATTTTCCTTCTCACTCATAGAAAAAGTCAATGTCATTACCATGCCCTATAGGTAACTTAATGGTATGACCCCTGACTTTATTTTTTCTACCACTGACCACCCCCACTCACCCTGCCCGGCCAAGTTTCTTGAGCACGAGCCATTTGCTCCTGTTTCCACACCTTTCCACTTGCTGCTACTTCTTCTGGGGACCTTATACCCCTAGATACTTATATGCCTCCCTCCCTCATCATCAGGCATTGTCAGTTCTAATGTCGTATATCGCAAAGCACTTCGGGGCTATCCTATAGAAAATAGCTGCATACTCACATACAGCACCCCCTTCTCTTTCCCCTTCTCTCGCTGTAATTTGATCCATAGCACATAACAGTGATTGGTTTATATATACATATATGTATATAAAATGTTTTATATTTATATATCATATAATTATGTATTATATTTAAGGATAAAATATAATTATATACTATGTTTCCCTAAATCCTCTCATCAGAACAAAAGCACCATGAAACCAGAGACTTTGCCTGTTTTGTTCATTTGCCATACCCGGTGCCTACAAAATGTGTTTGTTTAATGAGCAGTTGATGAATGACTGAAAGAATAAATGAGTAAATGCTTACATGAAGAACGTATTTGGGGGAGGGGGGGAATCATAGAACGTACACTCTTTCACCAAAGAACTAGCGAAAAAAACGTGGGCTTCCTGCTGGGAGTTTGGTCCCTCACACTGTTCTGGGTTTCTTACTTTGTCCTAGTGCTTCTTGTTCGCCCTTCAGGCACCGTTGGAAGTCCACGCTTCTCTTCAGAACCTTATTCTAATCACCAAGGGTCTTACAAGTCGGTTTGCTTCCCTTTCCAAATTTTCTTTCCTTCCAATACCTGTAGTTCATTTCTGGCTGCCTGTTTGATTTCTTCACAGAGAATGCATTTGTCCACTTATCAGACAAGTATTTACTGAGAATCTGTTATGTGCCGGGCAATGTTCTGTGCATTTCCCTCTCTCTAAGCTGAGTGCTCTGCACTGCTCTTCCTGGCAACTGTGCACTCTCTATGGGATCAACGTTCCCTGAAAGATCAGTATTTTCACGTGCTCTATTGATGAAAGACACTTTCAGGAGGAGAAAAAAAATCATTTCCAGCCGAGAGTATATGATGAAAATAGATGCCCCATTTCCCAGAAACATTAGCAGCCTACACTTCTATGTATACCATTAAATAAACTGGAAACATCACATGATATACATTATCGCTTCTTCATATCCAAGAAGACATCAGTTATAGTATCATTAGGTTTATTAAAGAACAAAAATAAAATTCTTAATTAAGCCAAATGTTAGGAATAATAAGTTTGGAAATGATCATTAAACAGTGGAAAAAATAATGTTTATGTAGAAGTAAATTTGAAAAAGAGACAAAAATAGAACAGGGCCCTCCTCACAATGGCTGTGTTGACCCTCTGTCAGACATCTGACATCATCTGAGTTCTGTTTTCCTAGTGAGGTAGGCTTCAGGTTACCAAGCTACCACTGGCTTCTTGGTGCTGTAAAATGTAACTGTGCCTACAAAGCAACTTCTGAAGATATATAAAAATTTTCCTTTAGAAGATAAACAGGGACTATATTAAATTGTAACTGGTATTTGACTCTACCAACTGGTTGGTTATTAACTAATATATTGTAATTAATTTAACTTTATATGATCAAGATGTGCTATTATGCAAGGCTGTCTATTAGCCTTGTGCAGCAGTAAAAGCTTTGCCCAATGTTGTCTGTATACTCGAGTTCATATTTAAGTTTGTGGATTCATGAATTATAGGATGCTAGAGAGGTTCCTTACTGATTCTGTGTAATTTTATTACCCATTCCAAGAATAAATGGATTATGTGATATATGAATAAACAATAATAATGGAACATACCTGAAATTTCATGTAAATAGCATTAGGCTTGTAAAGAAAATGATTTATCCATTCATTTATCCATTCATTTATCTAAAAAAAATATATTATTTGAGAGACTGATATGTACCAGTGTAGAGACTAGAGATTCTGCAGAGATGAGATAAAGTTCTTAGCTCCATGCAGGATACATTCTAGAGGGTTATCAGATCATAAACAAAGCAATAAGTAAATAAGATACTCATAGACTGTGATAAGTGCAATGAATGAAATAAGAAGGTGGAGACACAGAGTTATAAGAGGAGGGTAATTTTGCTTGAATGATCAGAGAACAGCTCTCCAGGGTCATTTGCACATCTCAAAGAAGCAAGTGCTCCAACATCTGCAAGAACATGTCCTGATCTTGAGCAAGCTGTCCTGAAGCAACTATCAAAGATGATCATTTACATGCTTGATAGCCAGTTTTTTCTGTGCCATTTAAAAATAATGCTTCCCTTCCTTATTGGTTTTTGATGCTTCCTTCATCATAATGTTATATACTCTAGAGTTTTTAAATAGCAATAATATTTACCTTTTTCATTACCTGAAATATATTTTGGCGTGAGGCAGTGGAGAGTTAGCCCATTCGGTTATGCACCTCTCTCCCGCTGTTTGGTGATGTTGCCTTTCTCATATCTCAGGCTCTTATGAGTAATATCCTAAGTACTAGTTCAGTAATTATTATTCTTATACTTATAAGTAAAGTTGTTTACTGTTCTGAATTATCTTTCCTCAGTTTTGGTGTTGGGCTTTTACCAACTTCACAAAATGAAGAGGAGAGATTTCTTTATTCTTCTAAATCTTGGTACAGTTTACACTGTAGAGAAATATTTTCCTTGGCATTTAAAAACTCAGCTCATCCACAGTCTAACAAGAAGTTTCTCTGATTGATACTATTTTATGCACATTTTCTCTATTTTTTCTGTGATTATCAGTTAATACAGGCTTTGTGAGTCAGCTTTGCTAATTTATATTTCCCTATAAAGTGTCCTATTTCTTCAAATATATTATCATAGAATTATATGCACCCAAATCCCGTTTTGCCTCTTTTGTTAGTCTCATTAAAATGTTTCTCAATTTTTTTTGTTTTTTGTCTTCTTTAAAAGTATTTCCAGAAGTTTCCCTTACCTGATTGTTTTAATAAATGACAAGTTCCTGAATATATCTGCAGTAGTTTTCTGTAGCTGCTATAACAAATCACCACAAACTTGGAGCCTTAAAGCAATTACAGCTGATCACTGTACAGTTCTGCATGTCGGAACTGACACAGAATCAAGGTGTTCAGTCGGACTGTGTTCCTTTCTGAGGGTTCTCGGGTGAGTCCATTTTCTTACCTTTTCTACCTTCTAGAGGCCACCCCATTCTTGGTCCTGTTGTTCCATTTCTCCACCTACAAAGCCAGCCGCAGTGGGCCCAGCCCTTCTCACACTGCATTGTTCTGACCTGTAGTCACATTTCCCACTGGCTCTGGCTCCTCTTCTGTCCCCTTGCACTTTGAGGACCCTTGTGATTACATGGAGCCCATCACATCATCCAGGATAATCTCCTTATTTTAAAATCAGCTAATTGGCAATCTTAATTCCATCTGCTACTTTAATTCCCTTTTGCCTGGTAACCTAACATATTCACAGGGGATTAAGACATAGACATCTGGAAATATCATATGATTTCACTTATATGTGGAATCTAATGAACAAAATAAGCTAACAAACAAAATAAAAACAGACTGATAGATACAGAGAACAGACTGACAGAAGCTGTTAGAGGGGAGGGGGAGTTGGGGGCTGGGTGAGAAAAGTAAATGGACTAAACAAGAAAAGAAACAAAAAGAAGCAACCCTCATGGACACAGATAACAGCGTGGTGATTACCAGAGGGAAAGGGGAGCGAGGGGAGGTAGAAGAGTGTAAAGGAGGGATAAATGCTGAAGGAAGGAGAGTTGACTTTGGGATGGTGAACACACAGTACAATATACAGGTGATGTATTATAGAATTGTACACCTGAAACCTATATAATTTTATTAATGAATGTCACCCCAATAAATTCAATAAAAATTAAAAAAAAAAAAAAGATATGGACATCTGGGAGGGGAGTAGGGAAACACTTTATTCTCCCTACCAAAATATCAATTAAACTTTTGATGTTTACAATATTTTCCTGCTTTTATTTTTATTGTTTTCTCCTGTTTCCCTGACGTAATCTTATTGCCATTTTTAAAGTTTTAGTTAATATTTAACTTATTTTTTTTCCACTTCCTAACAAAAGATTTTATGTATAGCTTTGGTTGTATCCTGAGGTTTTAATAATCCTGACTAGGTAGTTTCTAAAGATTAGGTATCATAGATTTAAATTTATGTGTGTTTGCATTATCTTTAAATAAACTTTTATTATTCATTTACTTTTATTTGAAATTGGTGGGTCAATATTTCTTTGGATTTTCTTTGTCCCATAATATGGGAACTGTATTTACAAATATTTCATGCAAATGTGGAATGAATGAGTAGTTGCTGTTGGTAGTAGACAAGATTTTTCTTACTGATAACAGTAATGATAGTAGCATTTTTAAGAGTACCTGGCCCTGTGCTATGTAATGATAGATATTATGTCTTTAAATCTTCATAATGATACTATGAGTAGGTATTATCATTGTCCTCAGTTTACAGAGGGAGAAACAAAGTCACAAAGCTAATAGACAAGAAAAATAACATGAATTTAAATTGATATATATATTATTCAAATTCGAAGAAATACATTATTATAATGTTTTGCTGTCTTATTTTTTATTTGCTTTAATTCTTTAAATCTGAAAGCTGAGTAAGCTAGTATAAAATTTCATGATTGTTTCTACTGATTTCTTTAGACTTATATGATTTTTGTTTTACATAGTTTTGATGTTAACCTGGTCAGCAAATGCTGCCTCTGGCAATTATATCTTCAATTGTAAAGATAAGCTTTCCCTAAGCTTTCCCTTTTTTAATTGCAAATAACCCTCCTCCCATTTACTACCTTTTCGACTTTGCCTGCAGCTAATATGGCTCTCAGACTTCCCTCCTGTTCCTTGTTTCTTTGTATTTTTCCTTGATACACCTACCCATTTGTTTTTAATATTTGGCATCACTTTCTGTTTTAAATATTTAGCATCACATTTATAATATGTATGCATAGTTTTTAGCTGGCTTTTTATTAGTAACTCAGCCTGAAAGTCTTTTTCTCTAAATTGAGTTTTAAAGTAATTTATGTTTACCTCCATAACTGATTATTTCAGCTTCACATTATTAACTTACTTTATACTTCTGTGTTGTTTTCTATTGTCTGCTATGTGAAGTATTGTGAATATTTTCTTAGCTTTTGTCTTTGGTGTTTTAGAAAGCACTCAATCTATTTTTAATGTACTAGTGGTTATTATTACCTTTCAAAGACATTCTTATGGTTTAGTACTTATCAAAGTTTTATACAGATGTAATATCTTCAGACAGTCCCATATGTGAGCTGAGAATTTTATATACTTTTACTTACTCCCATTTATCTGTATTCTACTTTCCAGTCTTATTTTTAAAATCTAGATAAATTTTCAACTCAGGTTATTACTAATAAATCTATATTCTTGCATTTCTGGACATGCTGAAATGGTCTCATGGAGCTTACATTCCAGTGGAGCAAAGCAGAAAATAAATCCAAGGATCAACACAGGTTAGTGATGAGGGCCATGAAGAAAATAATATAGGGCAATGGCAGTGTCTGGAGAGCCAGGAAGGCTACTGCTGCTGAAGTATTCAGGAAAAGCCCAAGGATATGACATGAAAGATGAGACCTAACCAAAGAGAAGACAATACCCACGTGAAGATCAGGGAAAATGTCACCCAGGCAGCAGAAAAAGCCAAAGACAGTGTCCTAAAATACAAATAAGCTTTCTTTTCTAAAGACCAAGAAGGGCAGGAACATTGGGACGTACTCAGGAAGGAGAAGAGCAGTAAAAGATAACGAGCGGAACAGGACAATGAGCCTGGCAAGTCCGAGGAGAGAAAGCAGCAGAATGAAACTGACTGGAGCAATGATGGGCGGAGGTTTGTAGAGGATCTGTCTCCGTTCCAAGCAGTTACTCTGTCTGATAAGTGCTAGACATTCTGCTGAGCATTTTACCGACATTCTCTCACTTCCCAACCAGGGAGATGATCATTTACCTTAATGGACAAGGAACAGGAAATTCCAAAAGTTCGTCAATTTGCCGAAGATTCACCAAATCATATGTGGCAAAGTTAACATTTGACTGTATGCCTGCCTCACCATGTGACATCTGTGCCCTTAGCCACTATCCCATTTCCAGTATCACTCAGACAGACAGACCTGTTCACAATCATTGGAGTAAAACACGTCATAGGACAAGTAACGTAAGATTTGAATTCGTCTCCTTAGAAAAATGTTTTCTCTCTGACCTCACTCCTTAGTTCTTCATTCTCTCTAGGGGTGCACAGCATAAAAATGTATTTCTATAGTCCTTTCACTTTCCATTCAGGCAAGAAGACCGATTTACATTTAGCTGGGTGAGAAAATGCCTACAGTGGGAACAACTCCGTAAGCCTCTGCTCGGGGCTCTAGTGAGTTCTCTACAGCTTCCATAGTAAACCACAGTCCACAGCATCCATTCCAGACGTGCCCTGAATAGTGGCAATGCTACCTGATAGCCTTGTTTATCTTCTTTGGTTTTAGCAAGAAGTGTTAGCTTGTTGCAGGTGTTAGCAAAGTCTTTTCAACCAAGCAACATAAACAGTCAGAATACATACAAGGAAATAACCAAGGGGCTAAATTTCCCTTTACCATCTTTCCAGTTCTTTTGTTTTACTTGTTTGTCACCAGGATGCCCCCTATTCTATAGCTTAAATACTCATGATTTTCTTTGTGATCAGTTTGCCCTGTGGTAACTAAGGAAAGACATAATTATATTGAGAAGTGATGAGAAGGAAGGTTCACACTCCCCTGGGCTTCAATTGTGAGGTCATGTTACTTTGTTTATGAAAAATATTCTGAGTAAATAAAGTTACTCAGTTAATCACTTGTTTTTATTTTTATTTTTATAATAAAAATAACCTTAGACATCAGTGTATTTATTAAATCCTTAGCCTCATTGTTTCTTATTGTCCATTGGGGCATTGGACATTTGGAGTATTATTAGTAAAGAAAGACTAGATTTCTCAATGTGCATCATTTGTTTTGAAATGAAACAGATTATACATTTTCTTTCAGGATATGAGAAATCAAATAAGTTCATTGATCATGAAAAACTCCATCTCCAAAACAAAGGCATAAAGCAGTCCAGCTTGTGCTCCGTCTATGAAATATCATACAAAGTAGGTTTGGCTTTTAACATAGTCCCATGTATCAATCTATAAGTTTCATTTGAGAAATAGTATCAATATTGGTGAGCTTTTTCACCAGTGATACTATTTCTGCTGGATCCCACTGAACCTGGAAATAGCCCCAAAGTGATAGAGTGATGGGACAGAGTGGACAAGGAGCCAAACAGTTCTCATTAGGGCTTTAAAGACACCCATTTGTAATGTGATTCATACTCACACCCCCTCGTCTTACCATTTATTTTTTATGGCCGTATTCCAGTTGACCATGTGTTCCCACTTAAAGTGGCATGTTAGCATTTTAGTTTCCAGTTGCCTGCTTGCTCTTCATTTTTAATAGCTTATATATTTCACTCTGTATATCATTTTTGGAAGAATTTGAAAGAAACTATGTGCATGCTGTAATCGGTACCATTAGTTTCAGTGGGTTGATTAGGTATAGGGACGCTGTGACTCGCATTTTTTATGTGGTCCATGTTTTGGGTGATACTTCATGGAAACATCTCTTTCTGTCCACGATGACAACGTCATGGGAGATAGAGCTCTGCTCTATGCACCATGTTCTAATCAGTGTCTCTACTGTGACAGTTGTTTTAGATATGCAGAAATCTCTACTTAAATATGAAGTGGTTCTGTCTTACGTGTAAGAACCCTAATGAAGAATTTAGTGTGATGCTTGTTTTCCCAATGAAATCATAGAGGTAAGCCCTGATCAAATCAGGATTTTTATGGTTTGAATGGTGTTGGGACTCTGGAATCCAACTTCTTCAGTCTGTCTCTCACTACCTCACCTCAACTCTAGAGCTCAGTGAAATACAGACAAATATCAACTCAACAGTACTTCTGTGAGTAGGTCCATCAGAAAACATCAGGTAAATCTAAAAGGTAAATTGATGTGAACCCCCAGCTGTATCACTCTGGGCCTGTATCACTCAGAAGTGGCTCATCTACGCCTCTTAAGCAAACATCATGAGTCTGGGTTAAAGATCCCAAGAACTTTCTGGTCCATATCACTCTGAAACATTTCTATGATCACATCAAAATGGGAATTTCCACTTCTCTACCTGGACTGGACTGGATGCTAGTACTTGGAAGCAGTAGTTTCAAAGGCAAGAATCAAGGACAGGAAACTACTTGATGCTGTGACACAGTCAGGTCACACCTACCCTTCTTCCCTGGGGCTCTCCCCTCCAGTCTTCCCGTTGCTCTCCACAGGTGCTGCCTGCAATGACCCACAGAATCTGATCAGTTGTGTTAGCAGATTGGCAAGTGCTAAAGACTATGAACGAGTAAGGGAGTCTTTCTTACATAAACACTCAGAATTAAAAGGCAAATGGACATTTTTGAAGAGACAAAGGACAGAAGTCTGAAGCATTTTGTGTTTGGGAATAACTGTCAGAATCTCTTTACCAGGGTTCCTAGAACCTACCCCATAAATGACGATCTGTAATAAGTTCTGTGGGTTCAGGAGGAAAAGACTTTGTCTTGGGTCAGTCTTTTAAAATGTGCACAGATAATAAGTCATCAGGAATGTCCTCCTCAATTACTACAGGCAGCAGTGCATGAGTAAGCAAGTGAAAACAGACGCCGGCCCAGCCCTCAGGGGATTTTAGATTTCCCCTAGTACACTTATAAGATGGATTCAGTGTAATTTTCCTATAAAATGAATATATGGGAAGTGATTTTTCCAAGAACACACAGTGACACAGTAGACAAGGAGTCTAAGAACAGGACCACATGTCATAAAACATGAAATCTGTTCTCAACCCTTTCACTAACTCACTAATGTGGCTTAGATGTATATACTCAATTGCTAATCCTTTTGTAAAAACAGTATTTCCTGTTTATTTTTAGAATCATCCACTCAAAAACTTTATCTTTTTTTCTTGTCCCTTTTGAGTTATACCACAAGAAAAGCTAGAACTTTATTTCAGGCTATCATGGCATCCATTGAACACAATGGGAAGACAAATCATCATGCTGAAGTTGTTACCGTTGTGCTGGGTCAAATGCCAGCACAGAGCATGGACATTGAACGCACACTCTCCTGCCTGATTTCCAGAGGCAATGCCCCCTGTCCTATACTCCTGTTTTCAAGGAATAATTTTTTTAAGCTCCCTATAAACTTTATGAGCTTTCCCATATTTATTCCCCTTTCAAAAAAAATCTTTTCTGATAAGTTAGCAATTTATCTTGCTTGTACCCAAGATCCCTATCATGATGGATATTGGCACCCACCTGTGATCCAATTAGGTGTGGCCCAGTTGGCAGGGCCATGTGATTGGCTTCCTTCAAAAATGGTTGGATGAGTGATGCAGGAAGGCTGAGGATACATTAATTAGGGTACATTATTTCAAAGCTACTAAAACATAAAAGAATAAGGGAAAAAGAAAAGTCCTTTTGCATGCACTAGTTTACTTCTGTAAACAAAAAGCAAAGGTGCAATAACTTTGAAAACATAATGAACTCACTTACTTATCAAAGGTTTTCTCTTAGTGGAGTCTGAAGTCCAGGACTTGAAAGGAAAGCCAGCCTCTCTACTGCTTACACTTAGGGACTCTTCCCTCTTCACTGGTTACTGGAGGCAAGAACTGTGACTCTAGCTACAGCTTCAACCCTGAGACAGTGTTCAAATCCATTGTCTGGAAAAACCACATTAATGTACTTCAGTTTATGCTTCACAATTTTCATAACCTGCTGCAAGTCTTCTTATATTGTCTCAGTTAGAAGCACTAAATAAATTTTTCTCTGGAAAATAAATATAATTAGGTATTAAAACAAAACATTCTACTTTTTAAAGTAAGCACAATGGCCATTTCAAAATACCCTTCTTCCTGAGATTTCTGAAAACCATTGCTATAAAACTGTGGTGCTCTAATGTGGGCAACTGATGGATGTAACTCTTCTTAAAAGCTTTACATAAATGACATGGAGTCTGTAAAGAATTTTAATGACTGACTGTCTGAGCTTTAATGTTATATAAGGTAATTGAACTAATATCACACTGATCAATCAATATCCTCCTTTTCTTCCCCCTTTATAATTCGTTTTATTTTTCTCTTTTAAGGTTTAAAACACTACTTCAGTAAGCAATGAAAAATATATACATATTCACTATAATGTAAGCACTATTGATTTTCAGTTTTCAGAATCAACCCACACATAAAACATATAGGAGATTTGCTTATGGTTACAAAACTGAATGTAACAGTCCTGACAACTATGCAGTAAAAGTACAGCTAGCAGAATTTGAGAAACGGGAGTGGGTGTGAGAGAAGAGATAAAGATAAAGGTCATGCAATAATAAACCATATTTGCCAAATGGAAGTTAAAGGATCTGAAGAAAATTGATGCAACACAAAGTAGAGGTTTAAATTTATCAAAGGGTTAAGGTTACCAAAGGAGAACCAAAACAATAGTGAAAAAGGGGAGACTAAAGTATTATAAGTACACAAAATTTTCATATTTTTTTGATGGACAAGTAATAGTCAATATTCAGTGTTGACAAAGCTAAATTTGATTGTACTTTTCATTTCAACACAGTTTGGTAATATGTAGATAGCCTGCTAATTGCCCATATGCTTCCATAGCGCAATAGGGCCCATAATTTGTCATTGTGCTCTGCTGTGCTACACCTACTTTGAAATAGTACAAACTGGCACTAGACTATTTACAGCTCCTTTCACACTTTTTCAATTCCTCCTTGCTTTTGCCTTTTTGAAATCCTTTTTTACTGCAAGCACATAGATAACAAATGGATTATGGATTATATCTCCCCTGGGGTCTAGTATGGCTAAGAGGAGGCCCTTAGGAACTACTGAGGTCCTAGTGGGTTGTTCTTGTTTGTCTGTTTGTCTTCTTGTCCATCTCATTGCCTCCTCCTTCCCATTCCTGTGGTGGTGCCTTCAAGGACAATGAGTGTGCAGACAGTTTTTTCACAGCCATCTTCATTTCCAAATGAGAAGAGCATTTCCATCTTCCCTCTAGTCACTGGTTATCTTTGTGAGTTCTACAACTTCTCATTCTCCCATTGCCATTTGTAAAAGCTGTCATTGCTGCACCTTAAAACCTCTTATTTTCCATTCTTCTTTTTTCTCCCCTCTTCTCTCTCCTGACTCTCCTCTTACTTTTCTCAGTATTTTTGTAAGAAGGCTGATTATGCCTGTGTATGTATGTATATATGTATATATGTAAATATATATGCATAAATATATACACACATACATATATTTATGTACATGTTGCCTGTATTGCTCTTTTATATAGTAAACACAATATGCATCTGCATATAATTTACAATATTTTTGTTTCAGTTTTGTAATAATATTGCTGAAAAATCAGAATAGATTTCCTTAGTCAGAGACATTGGACTGGAGTTTTAGGAGCTATGAGCAGTTTTTTAACTGCAGTAGATGTTTGAGAATGCTAGGATGTTGGTTCAAAAAGTAATAGAGTAGATCCTTAAAGTGAGGGCTACATTTGTTCCCAAATAAAAGAAGCATGTTTCCCATGTAATGCACACATTCTTGGGTGATCCACTAATAGGCCTTTTTATACTTGTTAATTAAAGATTGTTATATTTAAACAAGATACGGACATAAAAATATACTTAAAGACAGGGTTACAGATGTATGATAAAGTGAGATCAGGACAGAAAAATACAAGCTGATACATCTGGCAAAGGAAAGTTGTAGATACAGCCATTTTATGAAATGGAGAAACTTGGCAAAATATTTCAAATGGGCTTTAAATGTAATCATTTGACAAAATGTGTTGAATGGTTGTGATGTGAGCTTTCAATGAAGTATGTTGAAACCAGGATACAAGGTATATAGTTCTGGACACCACATTGCAAAATATTGCTTTTTCTGATAACGTGTCATAGTTGAAATTATACAATAATATCGAGATGAGCTAATAGTCATCTGAATGATTTTAGTGATGGCTTTAAATTGTACACTCCTGGAAAGCCAAATTTGTTTAACTCACTCTGGGGTGCTTAGCATTGCAAAGTGTGCAGCTTAGGTCCTTTACTGATGCTTTTAAATAATGACCATATCTAATATTAGAGACACTGCCTTTCTTATGATAGCAAGAAAATCCACCAGAATGTTTCCTTCAGGAAGGGTAAAACTCACAATAGTTTTTCACTGTGGCTTTAAGGGTTTTCAAAGTCAGACAGTGATGCTACAATAAATTTAAATATAACTAACAAGCAGGGGTAAGGAAATAACTGGAGGAAATATTTTGAGATTTTTAAAAAAAAAGTAAATATAGCAATTATTTACTTGAAAGCAAATACTGAATGATTAATTGGCTTTAAAAAAAATTTTTAGTCTTTTTTTTAAAGAATCTTCCACATAAGAAGGGAGTCCTTGGCCCACCATGGTGGGCGATAGTGGGCTAGCAGTTGCCAAGGACTCCATCAGGCAATCACTTTTACACACTTGGTACATGTGTTTGAAATTTTGACATCACTACTTCCTCATTTAAACACGGAAAGACACTTCCCTTTCTTCCTCTGAAGGAGTTTTGATTGTTAGTTAATTTCCATAGAATGGCTGATTTCTAGGAATTTGCCCTCCCCTCTAATCACTCCCAGAATAGCAGCCCTTCAATGCCATCTCTTTGCCACCTACAAAAAAGAAAATCCATGAGTGTTCTTCCTCCGTTTGCCTATTATCTACATTCTCCACTTTTTTCAAGTTATTGCTCACCATTTATTTATTTCTGGAAGTTTTTCCTAGCAATCTCCATCATAAAATGAGTCTTGAAGGCCATCAAATATGAAAACTATGACTTGTACCAGATTATCACATTTGCTTGTATGCTGTCTTCGATTAGTCTTTCATTTTTCATAGAAGTGCATCCTGCTTCTCCAGCTGGACAATAGGTCATTGAATGAAAGTGCACTACATTTTACATATTCTTGAGCTACTACAATTGTTTTTTAAATTCTGGGCATTCCATAGGCACTATTACAGATACTCAATAAATTGATATAATCTCATAGATTTATTTGGTCCATTTATATTGTCTGCTATGTGTCTCTCAGAATATCTTAACACCCAGAACTGGGGCCAACACCTTGAGCAGTTCCTGGAACATTATAAGTGTTCGATATATATTTGTTGGAAAGAAAAAATAACATAAACCATTTCAAATTTTTTTATTTTTCAAAAGATGCATTTTTAACATGAAATTTTTTTCTTTTTTTTTTCCCTGGTCACCTTACCTTTTTCAGACAGATCAGAAGGATCTCTGTAAAAGAGAGTTCATTCTACATTTTAACTCTTAGAGCCAGATTTTTGGAGGGAGGAGGCTTTCAATTCTAATTTAATTTTGTGGTGAGATTTGGACATGATTCTTTTGACACTTGACCTAAATAGCACTCTGGACTAAAGCGTATAATGATACCAGGTGGGGTTTCATTTTATATATTCGTGTGTGTGTGTGTGTGTGTGTGTGTGTGTGTGTGTGTGTGTGTGTGTGTGTGTTGAAGGTATCTTAAGTCATTTCTTTCTAGGATGCAGCTCACAGGCCTTTGCTATGAAACACATAACGTTCCATTTTTACACATAACATTTTTTACAACCCCTCCGGAGAGCCTAGAAAGGGTACAATACCAAATCAGAGTTGACACAGCCTTAGGGTGGTTTCTCTACCCTAGATTCTAAAACTTTAACAAGCTGAAAAAAATATCTGATTTCTCAAACCTTCCTCTGACTTAAAGACAGTATCAGTAAGAAAAAATTAATTTATACCAAAAACACTAATAAGTTCACTGTTCTTTTACTTCTAATTGTAACAGCTCTCTGGCCTGTGTGATTTATAAAGTTGCGGTTTGATTAGGTGACCCCCTTTCATCTTACTGGTAATTAGACTCTGGGATATCCATTTACCCTTCTGGATCCCAAGTAAATATTTTGGTTGCATACCAGAGACTGTTTACAGTGCTTTTAGCTTGGTACCTACTGTGAGGACATAAAGTTAAATCCACTTTACAGCAATTAGGAAATTTTAGTGATTCATTTCTGCTGTTAGATTGGAAAAATTTTGTTCAAATAAGATGTAAAGTGTCCAGAACTAATACTCTCAGACTAATGCAGTTTCTGTAGCAATCCAACAACCCAGAGGAGAAAGCGACGAAATAAACTAGGCATCACAGTGTCCACTAAGTCTGATTCACACACTTGGCCAACGCCGGCAGAACGCATCAACTGACTTTAAGGAGATAGAAAACTAGTCAATCCCAATGGCACCCAACACCCAGAAAAGCACGTGGTTTGCCCAAGGTCACACTGTAGAGACTGACCAAGCCAGTGAAGACCAACATGCCTGGACTCCAGGACAGCTTTCTTTCACCTGGGCACTGTGCTGCCTCCCACTGAGGGAACGCAAATGTGCCCATTTCCATGCTACAGAAAGCCTGCGGTTCTGAATCAGCACCCATCCCCGTCATCAGCTCCACCCTGATCCGCTCTTATCCCCTTGTTTCTCAAGGCCTGAGAAAATCCAGCACGGTCCGGACCGAGAGAAGGGCCAGGAGAATGCGGTCACTGGCTGTCAGACTCCTGAGCCCCCAGGGACTGTTGGCAGGGTTCCCTCGCGAGCTTTAAGGTTGATTACATCAGAAAGCCACAGCTAACAGGTTCCCAACAAGGATGACAGAGAAGTGGGTAACACTGACATGAGAATCTGACTGGTCTTCTCAGAAGACACAATGTTACCATCAATATTTTTTTTTAATTTATCTTTATTGTTGAAAGTACTACAGATGTCCCCCCTTTCCCCTCATTGATCCCCTCCACCCAGATCCTGCCCACTCCCCAGGCCTTCGCCACACTGTTGTCTGTGACCAGGGGTTATGCATATATGCATATCAGTTCCTTGGTTAATTTCTTCCTGTGCTCCCCCTTCCCTTTGAGAATCCTCAGTCTGTTGCATGCTTCCATGTTCTAGATCTATTTGGTTCATCAGTTTATTTTGTTTATTACATTCTACATATAAGTTAGATCATGTGATACTTATTTCGCTTAGCACAATACTCTCCAGGTCCCTCCATGCTGTCTCAGAGGGTAATTGGTCCTTCTTTTATATTTTTAATTCAATAAACAGCCACTGAATATATACTATATGCTAAATCCTACCCTCATGAAACCCTAATATTTAGGGTCCCACTATCCTGTGACCACAGCTGAGGACATGATACTGTGGTAGCTCAAACAGTGCCCTCCTGGTGACTAAAGGATGTTGGTCCCCTATTACTGGTTCCCCAGCCTTTTACTCTGCAAAGGAATCTTCAGGAAAACCAGGCTGTGCCTCGTCACTGTCCACCCTGCCCTGGCATTGCTACCGATCCTACTGTATTGTCATGGCCCTTCTCCATAAGTCCCCTTGGTGACTTCCCATCACATTTAAAAGAGAATTCTCAACTCTTTGTTCTGGCCTACGTGCCCCTACATGATCTCCCCCTGCCTTCCCATCTAAGTTCCTCTGTCACAGCCCCTTTGCCTGCTCCATTCCAAGGCTCGCCTGCTAGCTTTCACACCCAGGTGGTACTGATTACTGCCTTAGGCTCCTGCATTGATGGTTCCCTCTGCCTAGTACATGCTCCCCTCCCACCCCCTGGAGATTCCTTCATCTGAATAAATTCCTTTAATCCCAGCCCAATATCACAATCTGAATTAGCAACCTGGTGGTCTAGTGGTTAGGTTT
The DNA here is from genome assembly GCF_054644295.1 of Miniopterus natalensis. Taxonomy (NCBI): domain Eukaryota; kingdom Metazoa; phylum Chordata; class Mammalia; order Chiroptera; family Miniopteridae; genus Miniopterus; species Miniopterus natalensis. Next base: position 25,576,712 of record NC_142096.1, read on the forward strand.
CAGCATTCTCAGTGCTGTGGCTTAGGTTCAATTCCTGGTCAGGAACGCCTTTCTTTGCTAATCAATGAGTATAAACTTTCAGTTATGCAAGATGAATAAAGTCCTAGAGATCAGCTGTACAACGTAGATGACAACACTGTATTGTGCGCTTAAAAGCCTATTAAGAGGGCAGATCTCATGTGAAGTGTTCTTGCCATCATAAAATAAAATTAAAATTAAAAAGTAAATTAACTATCCAACACCCTTCAATATATCACCCATCACTTTATTTTCTTCATCACACCTGCCATTCTCTAAGAAAAATATAAACCACAAATGTACTTTTAAAGTTTCTAGAAGTAACCTTTAAAAAAGAAACAGATGAAATTATTTCTTTAATGTTCATTAAATTTATTGGGTTCACATTGGTTAATAAAATTATATAGTTTTCAGGTGTACAATTCTATAATACATCATCTGTATGTTGCATTGTGTTTTTACCACCCCAAGTCAAGTCTCCTTCCATCACCATTTATTCCCCCTTTTTCCCTCTTCTAACTCCCACCACACTCCCTTTCCCTCTGGCAATCACCATACTGCTATCTGTGTTTAAGAGGTGTGGTTTTTTGTTTGTTTGTTTTTTTTGCTTAATCCCTTCACCTTTTTCACCATCCCTGCAACTCCTCTCTGCTCTAACAACTATCAGTCTGTTTCCTGTATCTATGAGTCTGTTTCTATTTTGTTTATTTGTTTATTTTGTTGATTAGGTTCCATATATAAGTGAAATCATGTGATATTTGTCATTCTCTGACTGGCTTATTTCCCTTAGCATAATACTCCCCAGGTTCATCCATGCTATCACAAAGGTAAGATTTTCTTCTTTTTACAGCCAAGGAGTATTCCATTGTATAAATGTACCAATAATTTTTATCCATGCACCTACTGATAGGCACTTGGGCTGCTTCCAAACCTTGGCTACTGTATATAACACTACAATGAACATAAGGGTGCATAAATTCTTTCAAATCAGTGTTTTAGACATATACAAATATATTGCCAGAAGTGGAATCACTGGATCATAAGGCAGTTCCATTTTTAATTTTTTGAGAAAACTCCGTAGTGTTTTCCACAGTTGATGTACCAATCTACATTCCACCAGCAGTGCATTAGGGTTCCCTTTTTTCTTCATCTTTGCCAACACTTGTTTGTTGAGATGTATTCCTAGGTATCATATATTTATTGATACAAATTTAAATGGGATTGTTTTCTTAGTTTTCCTTTCTGATAGTCAATTCTTCGTGTATAAAAAATGCAACTGATTTCTGTATGTTTATTTTGTATCATGCTACTTTATTGAATTTATGTATCAGTTCTAGTAGTTTTTTGGTGGAATCTTTAGGGTTTTCTATATACAGTATCATGTCATCTGCAAATAATGACAGTTTTACTTCTTTCTTTCAAATTTGGATGGCTTTTATTTCTTCTTCTTCTTGTCTGATTGCTGTGGCTAGGACTTCAAATACTATGTTGAATAAGAGTGGTGAAAGCAGACATCCTTGTCTTGTTCCTGATCTTAAGGAAAATGCTTATAGTTTTTGCCCATCAAGTATAATGTTGGCTGTGGGTTTGTCATATATGGCCTTTATCATGTTGAATAATATTCCCTCTATTCCCACTTTACTGAGAGCTTTTATCATAAATAGCTGGTGCATTTTATCAAATGCTTTTTCTGCATCTATTGATACTACTGTGTGATTTTTATCCTGCATTTTGTTTATGTGGTGTATCACATTTATTGATTTGCAGATATTGTACCATCCTTGCAGCCCCAGAATAAAGCCCATTTGATCATGGTTTAAGATCTTTCTAATATTGCTGAACCTGGTTTGCTAATATTTTGTTGAGGATTTTAGCATGTATTTTCATCAGGGATATTGACCTATAGTTTTTTTCCTTTATATTGCCTTTTCTGGTTTTCATATTAGGATGATGCTGGCCTCATAAAATGAGCTTGGGAGTCTTCCCTCCTCTTGAATTTTTCAAAATACTTTGAGAAGGATAGCTATTAGTTCTTTGAATGTTTGGTAAAAGTCACCTGTGAAGCCATTTGTTCCAGGATGAAAAACAAGGGCCTACAACCAAGACTGCTTTACCCAGCTAGGCAATCATTTAAAATTGAAGGAGAAATAAAAAGCTCCCCAGACAAGAAAAAGCTAAAGGAATTTTTACCAACAAACCAGTTTTACAAAAATGTTAAAGGGTTTTCTAGAATAAAACAACAACAACAACAATAACAATAATAATTAAGAAGAAAAAGGAGGAAGAGGGAAGGGGAGGGGGGAACACAGGTCCTTTTTACCCTTTTTCTTCAGTTCAAGCTCTCAGTGGCTGGACGAGAGCCACCCACACTTGGGGTGGAAGGGTCGGCTGTCCTCAGTCTATTAATTCAGTTGCTAATCTCTTTCAGAAACACCCTCACAGAGATACCCAGGAAATAATGTTTAACCAGGTATCTCCATATCCCATGGCCCAGTCAAGTTAACACATAAAACTAACCACCACACCTCCCATGTTTTTATACATCTGAGTTTCAATTATTGAGACTGCATAAATTATTTTTATGGAGGAAGGGTCTTGGCAGTTGAGACAATATTAAGAGATCATTGTGAAACATGCAGCACATACAGTATATGACATAGGACATATAGTAAACACTCAATAGATACTTGTGAATTGAAGGAACAGATGAATAGATGATGTTCTTTAGGCAAAGTATAAATCAACTGGGAGAGGGAAAGAAACGTGGACATATTCTGTCACCTCTTAGGCTCAGCCTCACCATGACACCCACAGTATCATAAACATTTCAAAAATAAGAACCTTATTGGCCTTGCCCTCAATTAGATTCTAATTGGTAGAGGTGATAGACATATACATAGATTATTTTACTGCACACAAGCCCAGAGAGGAACAGTGTGGCCCAGGAAAGCATGGATCCTGGCACTGAGTAAAGTAAGAAAGACACAGGTTGGGACTAAACAGAACTGGGTTCAAATCCAACCTCCAAGCCTGGGTAACTTGATGACCAAGGGCAAGTTATACTCAAACTCTCTTCATCTGTAAAGATAAAGTTTACTACAGGATGAATTTCCTTCACCCTCCTAACTCTCTGGTCATTCTCAGGTCTCCTAAATTAGGAATGAGAAGGCTGGTTCTCAAGAAACAAGCACAGAACTATCCTCCCCCTGTACCCTCCAAGACAGCTCAGAGAAGGATGTTTTTACAGGTGCTGCCTTTAAATATCCCACCATAAAGGAAAGCTATTTTAGTGAGGTTTCTATGGGGATTTCTTTGTTTATAAGCTGGAATAGTTCTGAAAAAGAAACCATCTATCTGGTTTAAAAATGGTTTACTCTACAGCAGATTTAATAGCAGAAAATTATGCTTGCATTACACAATACAAACTTCTCTTCATGTTTGTAAGAAAATGAAAATTTAAAACAAATAGTTTCTTTATGTTTTATTCTTTTGCACTATTAGCCAAAGCATATAGAAAGAAATTATGCTATTTGGGTAGGCCATGCTTCCACTTGGAGCAGTGATATTTTTTGCCTATGGCAGGAAAACAAAGTTACCAAAATTATTTTAAAATAAAAACTAAAGCAATCAATAAAAAACAAAACCAACACAGAAGCCACAAAAAAGAAACACACCTCTATCTATCATAACATGTTCTGAAGTGACTGTGCTGACAAAGGTCTCTAAAACGTTTTGAATGTAAACCTCAAGTGGACCCTGGGAGCTGCCAGAAGGGCTTACCTTATGACTCACTCTCTTCTCCAAGCCAACGATTTCATATTTTCCTGTTATGAGTAGAATTGTATCCCCCTAAAAACCACATGTTGAAGTCCTAACCCCAGTATCTCAGAATGTGACCTTGTTTGTAAATAGGGTTGTTGCAAATGTAACTAGTTAAGATGAGCTCATACTGGAGCAGGATGGGCCCCTAATACACATAATATGTCTGTTGTCCTTATATACAGGGGAGAGAGGCACACAGGGGAGCACAGAGGAGACGCCATATGATGACAGAGGATGGAGAGAAAGCACGTAAGCCCAGGAACACCAAGGATTGCTAGCAAACCACCAGAAGCTGGGAAGAGACAAGAAAGGATTCCCCTATAGTTTTCAGAGGAAGCATGGCCCTGCTGACACTTTGATTTTGGAGTCCTGGCCTCCAGAATGTGAAGCAATAAATTTCTCTACCACCCAGTTTGTGGTACTTGGTTACAGCAAACCTAGGAAACTAACACACTTCCCCTCACTCTTCCAACAGCAATCATTCCTTCAACTTCTCACCAGCCATTACGATCAGCTGACACGCTTCAGTGAGAAAGTAAAAGTAATCGTAAAAGCTATCCACATGACTCCTCCTCACACCCAACCAACTGAGCTACATTCGTGTCTTCCCTCCTGTTCCAAGGAATGTGCTGTCCCTGCTCCTTCTTAGCCTAGCCTCCTGCACCGCCCCCCATCTGTGCACCGGGTCTCTCTCTCACCTACTCCATCACTTCTCTCTTGCAGTTATATCCATTTGCTCCTACATCATCTGAATTTTTCTCCCAACTACATAATTCTATCAGCAAACAGACATGTTTTAAAATACCCAAGTGTGGAAGGAAGGGAGAGAGGAAAGGAGGAAGGAAGAAAGGAGAGGGGGAGGGAGGTAGGGAGGGAGGGAGGGAGGGAGGAAGGGAGGAGTAGAGGAAGGAAGGAAGGAAGGAAGGAAGGAAGGAAGGAAGGAAGGAAGGAAGGAAGGAAGGAAGGAAGGAAGGAAGGAAGGAAGGAAGGAAGGAAGGAAGATCCTTTTCCTGGTCCCACATTCCCTTCCAACAACAAACCCATGTCTTGTGTCCTAGGTTCCATGTTTAATATCAAATAAGTATTGGAATCAGTGAAAGTTTTAACTTTTATGAATTGCATAATGAAGCTTTAAACTTACCAGTGGATTCTTTCTACACTTCCTAGATGTCTTACTGCTGTCAAAGTCACCATATCCTTTAATAGGCCTATGTGTTGGAAGACATCCACAGCAATTGCCTATTCTCAAGCCCAGTTTGCTGTAATTGAACCTAGTCCATCAGTCAGAGTTCAATCTTCAGTGAGATTTGAAAAACAGTATCATTTAGTGAAAAGTACTTTGACTTTAGAGCCAGACAGAAGTCTCTGCTTAGCCATTTACTGCTAAAGCTCAGTTATTTCATCTGGAAAACAGAGATGATAACCCTGACATAAGGATGTATCAGAAATATTTGAAAGGCCCTATATAAAGCCTCCAGAATGATATGTACTCAATAAAGGGAAGTTGTTACTTATTTTTTAACCATTTTCCACTGCACAAGTGGAGGCAAGTGCACTTCTGTCCTGTCTGTAATGGTTCTGGGCTGTTTCTGAGACAATTGGAGCAGACAGATGAATTAGGCACTTGAAGTTTGTGGAGGTATTCATAAACACCTGAGCCACTATTTTCAAAGGACCCATCTCCATTTTACTGCTGATGATGATACAGAATGTAATAGAGAGCCTGATTAAATGTCAAACCATTCCATCTGGTTCCTGTGGCATTTTTGAAGCCTGATTTTTCAGTCATATTTTCAGAAGCACAATGAGGATGGAGGTCCACTAAGCCCTCATGGACATATTGAGAATAATGCTTAATTCCACAAGGACGTTTATGTAACTTCAAATCCTCTGTCCTACCCAAGAAGGCAAATCACAGTGCCATTGAGATAGTAGATGATATTGTAAGGATAGTGTTTAATTTTTAGAAAAATAATCATTGTGAACCTTACAACCATGGTATTCATAAAATAATTACTTTTGTCATATCACTGCCAATCATGACACATTAGATTGTGGCCACATACCCATGGATAATGCTGCTGTATACCAACAGAGAACCTAATAGCAGAGGAACTGAAACCCTGGAGGTGAATAGATAAGCAATAATGTATAAAATATATCAAGATAAAAGAGACAGATAAGAGCATTTAGGCATCAGTGATCTGATTCGGGGACTATGTGCTTCAAAATGCAAATTAATGGCTCTAGAAAGTAGCATCCAAGGATAGTACTCATGAAAATAACCTATGCCAAGGGGGGAAAAGCACTACTTATAAATTCATCATAACTGTCATCCTGATTAACAGTCAGAGCTATCACACACACACACACACACAGTTTAGAAGCTGCTAAATGCAGATAACCGGACACAAATGGTTTTTCCCATTTCCTTCAGATGCTCTTCAGTTCATTGGCTGACTTCAGCAGTGCAAGAAATAATTAGCACCTTGATTATACAACCTTAACACTGGATGACAAAAGAAAAAGATTAATAATAGTATTTATGTGATTGTTAAAGATATATGCTTTGTTGTTAGAAAAAGAGAATCCAAAACAATTTTCTTTGTCTCTATGGTCATTTTCTACATTAAAGTGTCACGTAAAACCAAAACCCTGAGATTTGAATACATTGAAAATCTCAGCCTCAGCTACCTGTTTATTAGTTTATATCTTTGCTTGCTTTCAACTTTAACCTCGTTAAAACTCTAAGAGGATTCAGTTCTCGTCTCATAACATCATTCCTCACCACCCTCTGCACATGTAAACTCCTGACATTATTTAAAGATATCAGATGCAGTAGTGCCATGGATTCACACTGGAAATCACTCCCAAATGAGATATGTTTTCCTTAATGCTTCAGCAAGATTCCCATGATGCTAAGAGTACTTCAGGTGCATGTTAAGAAAGAATATAGCCCTAAGTGTCCATTTATGAAAACTTCCTCTTCTGGAAGGCAGAGGTTTTTTAATGATATGCATTTTCAGTACATAGAAAGCATCACACATTATCATCATAAGTAATTGGACCATCATTTCCTCAAAACAGTTAAATCCCACTTGCTTCTGGAAGTCTGGATTAAATAAAACTGTCATTATTCCGGTGGTACTCTACTATTGGCTCTACATTGTTTCTATGCACATTCCTCAGGTATTTGTAAAGAATTTCTGATATATTCGAACATTTGAAACATTTGGGATGCAAAGTACTTTTAAAAAAATTTGTTTGAACTTCATGTCTTACCCTTTTCTCTTGTCTCAACTCATGTCTTTCTAAAATCAGAAATGTATTTATTTGATTAAATGAGCCATAAGCATATTTTAATAATTTTCAGTAACTCCATAAGGATAACATCTGGCTGTTTGCATCAAAAGACAAAATCTGGTATTCATAAGAATTTATAAATAATATATATATTAGATCAGATGAATTCTCTGCCTGTGAAGTTTTTACTCTGCCACCTACCGTGAATACATAAACTTGAAAGGTTAATCAAATATTCTCTAACCATAAATAAGTAAATTCTTATTACTTAATTCCATAAGTGGTTTCCAAATTAATTTCCACTTAGCATTGTAATTCTACAGAATTCCATATCTATCATGCTAATGAGTATACTTTGTACTGAATGGGATTTTCTCATGACCAAAACTACTTCCCAAGGTAAAGTACGAATGTAACACAGAAAATAGTCCTAAATATTTGGTCTGTCAATTCCATTACCAAACAAATCTTGAATAGGCTTCCTTCAATCCCCTCTGTGATCACCTGAGTTTAGTCACCACCACCTCTCATCATAGCACAGTGGCCTCCTGAACTGTCTCCTTTTTAGCTCCCTCTAATCCATTCTCCAAAAAGCAGCAAAATTCATATTTTTTCCAGTAAATTTCTGAAGTTTGGTCTCATAACTCTACAGTTTATTGAGAGAAATTAGCAACTAGACTATTTACTGAAAAAGGAAGAATTTAATTCCATCCAAGAACTGGACTTTCACTGGTGTCTTGCTCAGCAAGCAGGAGCACTCTTGTGTTGGATGACCATGTGCTTTAACTAACCCCAAATGGGCAGCAATTCAAGTCAATGAAGAGTCAAACCACTTTATTCCCCACAATATACAACAGAGGATTTATTTTATTGAAGTACACTATACATACATGAAAGTCTATGTATCATATCCATATAGGTAGCTGAAGTTGTCTAAACTGAACACCCCTTTGTGACAGTACCCAGCTCAAGAAGCAGAGCATTACCATACAGCCAAGCCCTCCTCATGCTCTCACTCACTCCCTGCCCTGTCTCCTGGAGAAACTACCTCCCTGACTTCTAGCACAATAAGTGTGTTTCGTTAGTGTTTGCTCTCTATATAAATGTAATCAAGCAATATGTACTGCTTAATACGGCTTCTTCCACTCTACATTGTGAGATTCATCCATTTTGCTACAGATGGTTCTCACTTATTCTCATTGCTCTATAGTACTTCATTGTGTAAATATATCAACATTTTATTTGTGCATTAACGTGTAGTGCAGAGTCAGCAAACTATATGGTCCACTGGCCAGCTGCCTATTTTTGTAAATAAAGCTTTATTGGAACACAGCCATGGCTATTCATCTACATATCGTCTATCACTGTTTTCATGTTGTGATGGCAGAGTTCAGTAGTTGCAACAGAGACTGAATGGCCCCTAAACCTAAAATATTTACCATCTGTCTCTTTACAGAAAAAGTCTTCCAGCTTCTGCCTATGCTATTCTATTATGTGAATATGCCACACTTTTTCAGGATTTCCCATTTTGAACTATTACAAATATTGCATCCATTCTAACACATGGCTTTGGGTGGGCACATATGTTCAGCTTTAGCTGATATTATCAAAATGGTTTTCCAAACTGGTTTTACCAATTTATCCAACCATTGGCAATATACAAGTTCCAGTGTCCTTGCCTATACTTGGTATCTTCCATCTTTTTAATTGTATCCTGGTGGGTGTGTAGCGATATCTCACTGTGGGTTTACTTTGCATTTCACTGGTTGTTAATGAAAGTCAGCTTTTTTCCATGCTTACTGGCCATTTGGAAATTCTCTTTTGTGCAATTTGTCACCATTTTCTGGCTTGACTGCCTTTTCTCTCATTTATTTGGAGGCAGTCTTTTTACATCTTAGATATGTCTTTTGTTGAGCATATGTAAAGATCTACTTGTTCATTCACACATGTGTGACAGACACACACACACACACACCATACAAACCTACTAAGATTTCGATTGGGAATGAATTGAATTTGTAGATAAATTTGGAGAGAGCTAACATCTTTACAATTATACAGAACATTTTAAGCTACTTTGGCTGAAACCAAGAAAACTATTTATTTGTTTGTTTATATTTTTATAATCCTCACCCGAGGATATGTTTTTGTTGATTTTAGAGAGAGAGGAAGGAAGAGAGAGAGAAAGAGAAAGAGAGAGAGAGAAACGTAGATCAGTTGCCTCCCATACACACCCCAACCAGGGATCCAACCCACAACCTAAGTGTGTGCCCTGACACGCCTAGGAACTGAACTGGCAACCTTTTGGTGTACGAGATGATGCTCCAACCAACTAAGCCCCCTGGCTAGGGTAAAAAGCTGTATTTATTCAATCTTTATTCAGTAATTCAAAAAATATTTATGGAGTATCTATTAGTTAAGTGGCAAGTTGGTGGTTTCAGAGGTCTGAGAAAATCTTAAAAAACTGAGCGTAGCCACATTAGAACAATTAAGAGAAATTAGTAGGGAAACCTAGAATTTTTTTTCAGGGCAGTATTAGAGGCACCATTAGAAGTGGGAGACCATCAGGTAACAGTGGTAAAAACCTAAATAGTGGTGGTATCTTTGCTTATAAATTATGAAGAAGGTTCACAGATAGGTTTATCCAGGGTAGGGGTTTTGCCAGCAAAATGCTGCAGGAAACAATGATGTAAGGGATTTGAGGGTACTGGCTAAAAAGTGGTTGAAATTATAGATGATGAAATGTAACCTGGATAGGAAATGAAGGCATGAGTGAGAGACTTGGAAACAGTTACTTGAAGGAGATCTTTTAGCCCATGAATAGGTACAGTGAGTGGATGTAGCTGAATGGAGTGGCATTTATGATATTTCGAAAAATATATTTGAATTTTATTTTAATGGTGTGCAATTCCAGGAAGTGGCACATTCCAAAAGTATGAAAATGGGGTTGAAGTAAAGGTTAGTAAAGATGAGTAGGCCTTGAATATGAGAAGCTAGGGAAAGGAGGGTGGCAGTGACGCAAAATGATGGAACCTGGGACAGGGAGGAAGAAGGTGAGCCAGCTGCAGAAGCTGTCAGAACATAGAGGAAGGGACCTAAACATCCATAATGGCAGAGGTAAGGAAGAAAAGCTCTTTCTGTGCATGGATGGAGAACCCCTGCCAGAGCAGGGGTTTCACGAGAGTGTTGAGGAGCGATGATCTGCGGTACAATAAGCTGGTGGGGAGCACCTGGCACCCCCTTGACCCTGCTACCTGTAGGGGGAGCAGCTTCAGTGGAGTGAGCTGAAGTGCTTCCTTCAGGGGTGGGCCAGGGCTCAGTTGCAGGACAAGAGAAAGCAAGAGCGTGAAGGGAGGAGTTTGAGGGTGGTGGAGATTGTGTTGACCATGGGGAAAATGTTTCCAGAACACAGTGGAAAGATTGTGGAGGGAGATGAATCGGGTCAGGGAGAGGCCATAGCTGCATGATCAGAACCATAGTCTCCCTGGCCAAACAGCTGGGCGCTCATCAGTTTGCCTTAATGTTCCATTTAGAATTGGTTCTGAAGCTGCTCTGCTGCCATGTACATAGTGACCTGCAGCCTCAGAGGGAACCCATTTCCTTTATTTTATTTGAACCTCTAAGCAAGAGATAAGCATAAAACCTAGTTAGAGATCACAAACGTATTTTTCCATGTTTGCACGTTGGAAAACAGGAATCTGTTTACATGTGATATTTATAATATGCACAAGAACAGAAGTCATTATCAGCTTCTGAATCTGTTCACTTTCAGGTACCTGTTTTATTCCTCCATGTTCATTTAAGCCATTTGTGCATTCTGTTTACAGAAGTATGTTTTAAAGAAAATACATTAATTGATGCATCTATTCAAAAGTCGTTTTGTCAGTAATAATCCTAATTGTTGGGTTTCATTTATATCATTAAGGAGCGCTAAGTGTCTAAGAAGTCACTCTGAGACTCTGTTATTCCAAATCATATATTTAAAATAACTGAAGAAGTAGGCACAAGGACTTTTCAAAGTCCTCTATATATTAAGGATTAGATTTTCTCTGAGAAAATTCACAGAACCTAAAATGACCTTTCACAGACAAATAAGTTCCACAGTGACTCAGATCAAATTTCACCAACAAAGAGAAAGACCTGTAACAAACTTGTGTGTATCTGTGTGTGTTTTTGACTTGTTATAGGACTAGCCCTTCTTTTCTGAATATACCATATGGATAATAATAGTGACTGGAAAGTTCTCTTTGTTTCCCAAATTGGAGAGAGAAAACTCAGAGCTCACAATGAGAGCCTGTCAGGCTTATCACTATTCTCTTTATTAAAAAACAATCAGTCAATATATTTTTAACATACGTTATCTTGTGTGGTCCTGGGCTTTCTGTATGATGAAACAGAATGAGTGCAGACAATTTTTATTTTCTTTTGGTTTTATAAGATCGACTATAAAGTTAGCAACACAAGCACCTATTATGTGAGGCACAATTATTATCTTTGCCACATATTAGCTTTGTGTTTTTTCTCCCCTCACTGAAAAAAAACAACAAACTATACATGCTGGTGGGCACGCTCACCAAGCCGCAGGGGGGGCAGGGGAAGCTGCTAGGAGAATGAGCTTTTGTTAGTTAGCTTTTTGTGTGTGATTTCTTGCAGGCTGGTCTTGACTATTACTTCCTTCTTTGTGCCTTATCTGTGGGCGAAATAATCCTCTGAAAAAATGAAGGGTAGCTTGACCTCTCATTTATCTCTGTCCAGAGTTACTGTCACCAGGCTGATGAAAAGTAGGGAAAAGGGCCCATCAGCAGAGCCTGTTCATTCTAAGTTCTCTGTCTGACTCGTTTTGTTTGGGGAGTATAGACTTTCTTTCTGTTAAGTGAACAAATTATTTTCTTTCTGTCCAGCTCAGGCTATGGAATGATCAGGGCCCCCAAAGAGTAAATTAGACTCTGATGACTGGTAACGAAGAAGTTGGAAAGTCAACAAGGTTGTTAAAATAAGACTTTCTTTCCAAATGTTACTGCTGTGCCAGAGCCAACTGTTCATGACAGAAATGGATTGATAAGTCTCAATTAGATTTACCCCAATCAAGGGAGAGCAGGCTGATATGGACACACCAGACATAGGTACATGGAGACGGTCAAAATTGGCCTCTGATTGGAATGCCTAACGCGTACTTTTGCCAGCAATTTCACTTTCTTTCTAAAGTCTCTTTGCTTTTGTCCAAAGGTATTTTATGCATTGATAATCCACATTATTTCCAGTATTCTCCTTCCTCTTAGACTGCAAACCATGAATATTGGTGAGCTCATACAGATAGTAAAGAAAAATAAACATGGAGAAGTATTTGTTACCTTAGAATATGTTCGTGGGAACCTTCTTTTTTAGTCCACATTTGATAACAATGAAGATTGTGCTGAAATTGTTGAGGGAAGAATCTAGCAGTTGGTGTTTTAACTTGATGGTTTAGGGCATGTAGGGGGTGAGGGAAGGAAGAAAAAAAGGAGCACAGAAAAAAATGCCAATAAAGAATTCTAATAATTGAAATGAGAAAAATGCATACAATATCTTATTCTTTATGGGGTGGGAGTCTAAAAAAATATATGATCCCAATTTGGGATATACGTACATATTTTCATACCAAATAACAACACTGGCTATTTCTAAGTGGCAGGATCCTAGTAGGTTTTAATGTTGATGTATTTATTTTTTTAATTTTGCAACGCAGTTAACAGTATAACTGACACCAATTGCTTTGTAGATTGTGGTTTGGGGGAGCAAGACACCACACACTTTCCCATCTGCAAAATAGGACAAGAAATATTTCGTGGAATTGTTGTGAAGACTGAATGAGGTAAATTGTGTTAACAGGATAAATGATCATTCTCCAGCATTCTAGGGAGTCTGGGGAAAGCGAATGGAAGTGGAAAGGGGCCTCGCCGAGAGAGAAAGATACGGTGCGAGAGAAGAGAAGGAAATAGCTGAAACCTGATAATAGTATGTTTGGGACACGGGCAGGGCAGGTGGGAGAAGAGCCTGTGGTTGTTCCAGGCGATTCTGCCACGCCTCCTGCTACCCCACGCCCCGAGCACCACAGAGCTCTCCTAATTCCCTGTGATGAGGGCTAGTGAGCTCAGTGACAACCCACAGCCACATCTTTTGGCACCTCCTCTAGGCTTTGACGTTGCCAGCTCATTGCCCACCCTGCGACAAGCTCACAAAAGTCCAAGGACATCACCCCAGCCTTCTCCACTGCAACCCCGTTCCTCAGTCTCCCATCATCTCTAGATTTTTACCTTCGTGCCATCAGCCTCGGGCTCCGTACCCACTTGAGTATGCCACCCCTCCTCTGTCTTCTTGAGCAAGGATGCCCCAGTCCCGACTCATGGCATGTCACCCTGTCACGCCATCACTCACACCCCCTCCACCACGCCAGAGCACGATTTCGGCAATACTGGATTAAACAACACTCTAGCACTTGAAACAGATGAAAATTCTGATTTGTCTGTTACTTTAAAATATGAAGCTTTTTCTCTACATTGCATCTCCTCATTTTGATAGAGGACTTAGATACAGACAGAGTTGTTATTAAAAGTCTTACAGAAGTAATTTGGTAATTACTATTTTGGGGAGCATGTGGTAGAAAAGTAAAATGAGACATGAAAGATAAAAGACGTACAAATACATTTGCTCTGTAATTTTCTTTTCCTGAATTATTAATAGATATAATGTGTCTTACCTAAGTACTTTCACAAGAATATTTAAAAATAATAAAAACAGAAAATTGTATTATATTATTCTTAATACATGTTTGTTCATGACCTCACTTTCTTGAAAGTATATTTTTTAACTTTGGCTTTGGTACGCATGTATGACAGTGACACTATTGCCAAGTTCAAGTATGACAAGTATTCCAAGTTTAAAGGTGTTTTAAAATTGTATTGACGATTTTCAAATGTGAAAAGACATCTCTACACTTACCTGAAAAAACAAATTTAGTTTATTTAAACTTTAAAATGAGAATAAAAACAAAAATCAGTAGCAGTTTGTCTTTAAATATAGCCTGATGACTCTGTTTCCAAGAACCAATTTTCTCTTTAGTGACCACTGGAAAAGAATAAAGTATTCTGTCATACAAATGTTGTACTTTGTGAATCCCTTGGGCAATTAGTTGAGTCATTGCCCTAAAAAGAGAGGAGACCAGAATTCCCTTAAAAATCCAGGGTTGGCTCACTAAATGTTAATTGCTGGGCCATTCTCACGTATACTTAAGAAAAAGAGAAACTCTTCTACCCATCTCATCTCTCATCTATTTCTAATTGATAGAAATTAAACCATTTCAGTATCTCCATATCTAAAAACAAAAAATTTAAAAAAAAACCTGCCTCTTTAAAACCATGCTGATAGAATATCCCTTCTGAAGTACAAGGTTTTATTATAACTTTTTAGTTTTGTCTAGGGTAAATATCTCCTTTCAGAAATTTCTTATTAATGCTAATTCAGTGTAAATTTTATGTTTAAAGTTCAATGCTCATTTATAATGAGAGATCTGTATGCTCAACTCCTGCTTTATCACACATCTGAGAAAGACCTATCGATCAGCAATCACCTGAGTGCCTGTTGTGTATCTTGCACTGTGTTAAACACCAGAGTGATATAGAAAAATATTTGATGTGATCTCTGAACTCAAGGAAGTTCAAAGCTACTTGAGGGAGGGGGGAGTAATACCCATTAAATTAATGAAAGAACATTACGTTAAACTATATGTAACCTCTGATAAACTCTCTAGGGGCTCAGTAGAGGGAACAGTCTATATAACAAAGAGAACAGTTTATATCACTCGGAGCTCTCTTTTCTCAAAGCATGTTCTAGCATGGTCAAGTTAGTTCAGAAAATTTCTTTACTTTGACTGTTTAATATGTTATTATGTCTTATGAATCTTAGAAAATGTAATATTGTTAATACATTTATTCAAAAAAATGTTTATTAGATGCCCAGTGTGAAAATTCATACTGAACAAACCAAGAATGTCCTTTTTTTTTTTAAATCCTCACCTTAGGATATGTTTTTGTTGATTTTAGAGAGAAACATCAATGTGAGAGAGAAACATCCATCAGTTGCCTCCTGTAGGTATGTGCCCTGACCGGGAATCAAACTGGCAGGCTTTTGGTGTATGGGAAGATGCTCCAACCAATGGAGCCACCTGACCAGGGTAAGATATCCTTTATAAGGAGTTTTTATGTAGGGCTTGTGGCTAAGCCCTCACCAGTAAAGTCACATCTGAGCCAGAGACCTGAGCAAAGTGTGAGCCAACCCCAGTAGTTATGTGGAGAAAGGGCTTTCAGGGCCAAGAAAACAGTGAGAGGCCAAGGCAGGAGCACACAGGGCTTGTTTAGGGGATCACAAGGAGGTTCTGGGCTGGAATAAAGGAAAGGAACCACTAACCTACCAAAAGGATGTCAATTTTCCACATGAATTTGACCACTGAATGCTCACTTCTTTCCTTGAGAGAATCTAACTGGGCTAAGGCAAAGCAGGACAATATGTCCAATATGGCCAAGCAGAGGTTGGATGTGCTTTAGGTATTAGAACCTGAGCTGGAGTTTCTGGTTGACCATGTTGAGAAAGGACATTCCAGGAAGCAAAGGCCCAAAGGAAGTGGGGGAAGTAGAGCAGGAGGTGAGACAAGAATGCCTGCCTGGAGCCTGATACCAGGGAGTTATTCGTCTAGTTTACTTGTTCAGACTGTCTGGAACATGCAGGGTGTTACTTGAATATTTTAAGTTGAAAATATATTTTCCTAGAATTAGGGGTGGCTTGAATTCGTGGGAAACTTGTTTCACTTCTCCTTCTGACTTTGAATGAATAAAGGTGCCCCTGCATTGAATAGGACAATTTTAAGTCATGATGTCTCTCTTGGGAAAGAAATGCCAGGCATTGTTCACAATGATTTGTCTGGAATTATTTATAGAACTCACTCAACAAACCACTCATTTATTTGTTTAATCATTTCATCAGTGAGTCAGTCAGTTAAGATTGATTAAACATCTACTGTTGAGAAAACATGTTGTAAAGGCCTGTGTGGGTCAAAACAGTTGGAGACACAGTCACTGCCCTCAAAGAGCATTTGATTTTCCATGGAGTATAAGACTGACATTTGGTTTTTGGGATGAATCGTTGCAGCACTCACTAAAGAAGCTAATACCAGGCTGGCTATCATTCTAGAATTCTCAATGAAGTGTGTCCAAGTGAAAAATCCAGTATTGTCAAGCAACTCATGATGCATATTAAATTATTGCCTTGGGATGAATGTAATATGAGCCGGAAGAGACTAAAAACTTGGTGGTGAGCTGGAGTTTGTCTACTAAGTTCTTGTAATAACATTTGATTTGATGAAAAGGAGAAGAGTGGAAACTATGAGTGTTTGATGTTGACAAAAGTTGGAAAACAAACGTGTTTATGCGCTTGGCAGCATGTTCTCTGCAATCTGCTGTGGGTCGAGCTCGTTCAGGAAGGCTTGTTTTCAGGAATACACATTGCTAAAAGCACAGCCGTTGATGAGGCTGCATTGAATTCACGCCTTCCACATTTTCCACAATTAAAAACATGGAAACATATGAAACATGCTCATTTCACTGTATGAGTGGGCAGCTCATCCTTCCTTTTTAAGATCTTTGCTCCATTTCTCTTGCTTACATTGCGCTTCTAGAACATTGTCTTTGTCATGAACAACCTCCTTGGATTTCTCTTACTATACCACTGTCGGGGGCAAGGAGAAAAAAAGTAAATGGATTTTGTGCAACAGATGGATTGAAGGCCTCTCTTCCTGTTACCACCATAATCTTGAGCATTAATTCACTGAGAGAGGATGACCTGATGGTAACAAACCGATTCAACATTTTCTCTGCCCTCCTGAGCTGCTGGAGTTCTGATTCTTCCAGAGCTGACACATGTTGGACACCGCAGGGTTCATTATTTAGAATTTAGTAATATAATGATTTCTATATAAAACAACATCCTTCTACGATTGTCAATATTGCTCATTTAACATGATTTTTACTGCTTAATGAGTTTTTTGCTATAACATCATTTTTAATATGTATTTTTTATTGTTGACAGTATTACAGATGACCCCCATTTTCCCTCTCTTTGCCCCCCTCCACCCAGGCCCTGCCCCACCCCAGTCCTTTGGTTAATCTCTTTTTGTCCCCTCACACCCCACCCCTCTGAGATCTGTCAGTCTGTTCCATGCATCCATGCTTCTGGACCTGTTTTTTTTGTTAATTTTGTTCATTGGATTCCACATATAAGTGAGATCATGTGATATTTGCCTCTCTCGGACAAATTTATACATCTCCTCAACCATATTGTGATCATTTTGAAGGTATATAACTACAACATCAACATGGACCTAGACTGAGAGAGAGAGACATATCTTTCTAGATCTAGTACAGTGCTTTGAACACATGTGGTGCTAGTTTCCTCTCTAAGGACTGGTTGTTGATGGCACAGAAGCAACATGCTACTTAGGTTGTGCCTGTGACATTGGCACAGAACCTAAGCTCTTTTCCCAGCTCTGCATTTAATTAAATATTGGCTCTCAGGAATGTGACTTCACAGCTCTTGTCTTAGTTTCCTTATGTATAAAATAAATCTACATTAATATCTCCTCCACAATAGTTGAAATTCTATAATTCCATAATAATTCTATAATTCCATAATAGCTCAGAATAAGAATTGTTAGCCCTTTGATTTGATTTTACACTGGCAAACAAAGTATTTAACACACTAATTTTTCTCTTGAACTGATTGGGTGTTTTTCTTCTTTAATTTTTTATTTTAAAATAATTTTAGCCTTATAAGAGTTACAAAGATAATACAGAAAGTTCCATTACACCTCATCCAGCTTCCCCTAATGTAAACACCATGCATGATCCAGGTAAAATTATCAAAATCAAGACATTAATGTTGGTGCAATACTATTAGCTAAGCTATAGAATTTTTTTCAGCTTTTACCAGTTTTTCTTCTAGTGTCCTTTTTCTGTTCCAGGATCCAATCTAGGATTCCTAGATTGGTTGTATTTTTCCCTTAGTCATCTCCCTAATAAGTTCTTTTGACTGTTTGAAATGGATATTTATAGATTGTGCTAGTTGGAAAAGTATTCCATTTCTGCACGTGGAGAAAACCCTCATCTGGCTCTATAGCCATGAGCAAGGCTATTGTTTTTACCTTTTAGCTCCTTGTCTTCTCATAAAGGGTCCATCTTGAATCTCATCCAACTTTCTCAAGATTTCAGAAGGTGAACCTGAATCTGCAAAATGGAATTTTTCACTTTCTTCTTTGCCCCTTAAAATCATTCCTACCTGGGAAACCATCCACCTGGTAACTGAAGTAGGTCTTTGTAGAGAGCAGCTTTGTGGATTCTGAGCTAGTGCCAGGAAAGGTTTTCAGTAGGTTTACTAAGTGTAATAAACTGAAGTGGGTCCTGAAAAAGCAATCCTTATCTGCAGGAAACATGGATCTATGGCATTATATGATTTTCATTCTTCTGTTATCAGTAGAAATGTGTTAAGATCTTTGGCTCATTACTCAAAACAAACTCACTTCACAGTGGGTATTTTCACCTTGAACTTCAGCAAGATTATCATCTCAGAAGTTTAAATGCACAAAAGTTAGGTCTGGGGACAAATCCTGGCACACCACCAAGGGCTGCCAAACTGCACACCTGAAGCTTAGTGATTGGCTCTTACTCAAACCATTGGCCACTCTAAGGCCAACAATAATTGTGAGGCACACCTCTGGTCTCCTGTGTGCCAGGTTTTCATGGCTAACTGCTGAGCAGATGTCTCCAGTGAGACGTTCAACCTGGATAGTAATTGGGAACTGCTGAAAGCCTCCTCCTTCAGGGGAAATTTTGGAAGGCATGTCTTTCCCTCCTACTGTTTAAGCACTGCAGATTGTCAAATTATACATGGCAGATGGATTATAGCGTGTCCTTTTAGTGACAGGGAAAGCTGTTTCTATACCCTGGCAACAGCATCCACTTACATCAAGAAATGACTCTACTGCTCCTCAGCTATATTTGGGAAAATGTTTTTTGGTCTGTTTTAACAAGTGACTATAAAAGCTTTTCATTATATTATGCCATAATGAAATAGCTGGCTTTCATTAATATATTGTACTAGGAATGCTATAGGCATCCTATAATTACATGTAAGACTTGGCTAGTCTTATTAGCTTGACTGTGTTGTCTTTGCAGTGTGTAGGAAAATTACAAGATACATAAAATGTGCATTGTGAGTCATCTTGGCATTATTGGGAAAATGCTCTATTTATTTAAAAGCAAAGGGCAAATGTAGCATTTTTTCCTGTTTGAGCTATTAGAGAAATTCAGTGTCTATTCTTTTAGTTTTCCATGCCTCGTTTTTTCTTCAATTTTTATGTCCTCGCGTCTTTCTTGCTCTTTCCCATTGCTTTTCATATTTTCTGTATCTTTGTTCTTTCTATAAATGCCATTGATTTCCTCCCCAGAAGTTTTTCTGGGTCTTTCGACTTTGCTCCAATTTGGATGGATAAATTTCAAAGAACAATTGTCATTAAATTTGTCATCTGTTGAATAAATAAATGAAAGAGAATATCAAATAGAAAATCATGTTTTATAACTCTGAATGAAGCACCTAAATGTTTCATTTTCTGTCTAATTTCTCCTTATAATCTATCCTGTCCTGGAAAAAAATTATTTCGAGAATGAGAAGGAAAGTCTTAAAAATCGACCTACACTTCCCTTTGTGGTCTATTGTTTAATCTCCTATAATCCTTTGGGAATTTCCTGTTATATTTCTGCTGTTTTCCTCAAATGCAAAACATTCAAACCCAAAACAATCTTTCTCCATCATAGTCCAATCTATTAATCTTCTTAGATGCCAGTAATGTTGTCATACCACAGTGCTCCAAGATCCAAACTCCTGAATAAACCTTTATTCCTCCATCACCTTTGTCACGGAAAAGAGAGCTACTGAGTCCTGCCGGTCTTCCACTGAATTATCTCTGGAGCCCATCCCTTATTTTCCTTCATTTCTGTCATTGCCAATTGCATGCTCATCTCCAGACACCCAGACCCTTGCAGCACAAGTGCTTAAATGTTCTACCTGCTCCTGACTTCTTCCTTATGCCTGCATCCCTCCACCTGAATTGTCTTAAATTCCTGTTTTCATCATGACAATTCCTTGCTCAAAAACTTGCATACTCTCTAACTCCTGTTCAGCCTCATTTATAGGCACAATTTTTACAGAATGTAGGAAATCTCCTGTCAATTAAACAAGAGGCCCATATCGCTGACCTAGACCGGCTCCCAGTGTTCCTCTCAAATCAGCTTGCTTCCCACAGCAGGTCGCATCTCCTACTGTTTACTCATCTCCCTGTGTCCCATCCCAGCCCCCACCACGTATTACTGAGCAATACGTTGTCATGTCTTCAGAACTCTTTAAACTGGCTGTCCCCCAAAGTTGAACAGATGCCATTTTTCTTTCAAAGCTGAACTTAGTGCCTTTATGGAAAAATATGAACAATAAAATTAAAATTAAGTGTAGGAACATTATTTGAGAGAGTTCTTGCTATTTCTCCTCAGATCTCAGGCCCTCGGAGTGCAGATGCTATACATTTTGCACTCTGGTGTGACAGTGGTCACTAGCAGGAGAAATGAGAGCTCCCAGACTTCTGAGTGTCACATCTCAGGGAAATTCCAGATACGAGTCTTCACTTTTATTGCCACTCCTTTCCTCCTGGTTATTTTGCATTTAAAAAGTCACTTTTGGTCATTTACTAACAATACTCTGAATTCAATTTTCCTTTGCAAGCATGCCTACCAGTAATCCAAGGCAAACCTAATCACACACTTTCTAGCTAGGCTAGTCCCCTCATTGTCCCCACTGATACATGCTCATTACCACTTCTAGGTGTTTGCTTCCTACTAGGAAGCCCTTGTGCCTCCTTTCTGTTTAGCTAAGGCTTGTATTTTAAGCCTCAGTTCCTGTCCCAATCTTTTCTGTAAAACCTCTCCCCCATGCTAGCCTGTGATGGTCTACTTGTGAATTGTACTGCCCTTACTGTTTATATCACTTGTTTGCTGTGTAAATCACTATACTATACTTTAATCATCTATGTTGATAGGTTTCTCATATCTATATACTATTGTACAAATATACTGTAAAATCCTAAATATTTTCAACCTCTTGGTTTTAGTCACAGGATTATTCAGGGAGAATGGGACTGAGGAATTCCAAATTTTTATGGAGTCCAAGAATCCATTAAAAAAAGTCAAGATTCTTTAAAGATTAAATTGATTACATAGGGTTTACAAATATGCATATTAATATTTTATACACATATGGATGATGTGATTATTATACATATATAGATGACTAATTTTTAAAAACAATTTATTTGAAGTATTGTTGATTTTACTGTAGTTGTTAGTCATTTTCTTCAACCAATAAATACTAATTATAAAGCTACCATTATCAAACCTTTTTACATTACATTTTGACTATCATACTTGAATAAGTTTGTGATTGTCATCAACCGTACACACATATTCACAGAGAACTGTTGTCAGTTAAGTCTTTAAAAAGTGAAAACAGTCGCATTTGCAAAATGCCCTAGACAATGCAGTGTAATTGCCAGTTTATTCAGTTTGCCAAAGGCCCACAGTGACCCTTCGAGGATTATAAAGTTAGCAAATGAGGAATCAACCATGTTAACAATGCCAGACAGGAAGATAAGTGTTGAAATTGAGAGAACTGCTCTTTGACCTGTATGTCTGCTAATTTTTTAAAAATATATTTTTATTTATTTCAGAGAGAGGAAAGGAGAGGGAGAGAAAGAGAGAAACATCAATGATGAGAGTCATTGACCAGCTGCCTCCTGCACGCTCCCCCACTGGAGGTCGAGCCCACAAACCACTGAGCCATGCCAGCAGGGCTGTATGTCTGCTAATTTTGAGACCCTTCTTCTGCTCTTATGCTTGTGTTGGGTGACTTGTGCTACACATCAGAGTGCCCAGCTTCCTCTAAGAATGATTTTGTACATATCGTAAAGCCAAGATATTAGCCATTAGAGATCAGTGTTTCTCCATTGTGAATTAAAATGTGTCAGGACTATGACCGCATTAACTATCATTGAATTAACAAAACATTTCTGTTGCTGACACCTTAATTAGCTCATTAGTTATATTTTAATTATCCATTGTTCATATCCTACAACTGTCAGCAACTGAATATTCCGTACTTGACAATAATTACATATTCTGTAATGACTCTGGAATCAGTCTGGAGCACTCAGAACAAATTAGCCAGCGTAGCAAGCCAGTGCTTTACAAACAATCCACTCTCACAAGGATGACTATAGTGACTACAACTTGCACGCTTATGGGGAATCACTCTAAAGAATAATTTAGAAAGTGGATTTCAGCTAAACATTGCATGGTTCTTTTTTCATTCAGCCTTTAAAATTATAGGGATCCCACATTAAAATTGTTCCCTCAGAAATTTTGACTATAAGCACGTCATCACTGTAAAACAAAACAAAACAAAGTAAAACGTTTTAAAAATATTGTATCTTCCACTTTAAATGAATCTTTGCCAACCAAAAAATAATTGAAGGCTGCACTGCCAAATGCCCAGAGGGCCAAACCTGTCCTGCCCCCCCCCCCCCCCGCGTGTGTGTGATTTGAGAAGGTCCAGAAGCTCTCCTTCCAAAAATATCTGTAAAAGTAACTGTCTGTTTCAATTACCTGAACCTTATTGCTAAGCCAATACATAGGAACAGTCTGACAAAGGATTTTTTGATTTGCTTATTTATATGTGACAAGACTTGCAAAGGCAATAAAATTAAATTACATTTGGAAGGACTTTTCATGAGCTCTTTTTATGGAACAGGATAAAACCCTCGTAACATTTGCACTGAGCTGGACAATGTAGGGCATGTGGTTTTTAGAGACAATGCTTTTAATTTCTGCATTTGAGTTTTATTTCTTAGAGCTTTGAAAACATCGAACTCCTTAAGAGGCCCCATTAGGATTTATCAATGAATACCTTAATAAAAAATAGCCCATAGCAAGTAGAAATTGTTAGAACATTACACAGTGTCAGCATAGGGGAGTGCCCAAACTGCTTCATCTATTTCCCTCTTTTCTCTGGGGCTAAGAAAGTAAAGGAATCATGAAAGATAATAACACGTAATTCTTAAACGTTGCTCCATAAAACACACACACAAATAAACATATATATGCATATATATGCTTTTTCTTAACTGAATAAAAGCCTGTGTCTCTTCATGGCCTCTGACCCGCCTTTCCATCGCCTGTCTACACAAAGGTAAGGCTGCTATACAGTAGCAATTCAGATTCATTACGTTTCTCAGTGATTTTTAAGCCCCACCTTCTGATGGCACGGTTCTGAATCTGGAAATGTTCAGGCCAAATTGAGAAATATATTCATCAATGAAAGAGTAGAAGAGAAATTCTTAACAATCAGGACACATAAATGTGATAAAGAGAATGCAACTGATGAAAGGCAAGTTGTTGATAATGACTTCTCAGAAAATGGATTGATGAAAAATATCTATAAAAAGATATATACTACATAATTTGGGGACTTATAAATACCTTCCCTCCCCCAATTCTTTTATTGAAATAGATGCTTTCTATTTCCCTTTGAGAATTCTAAAAAATGAAAATATATTCCAATATTGATAGTTTCTTCTTTTTCTCAAATTTTGTTCTAATTCTTATAAACTATTAACCTCTGAGTTTCTGTAGTTCCTAATTTTCAGTAGTATGTGGCTCTAGTGATAAGGGTTAGATGACAGGGTGCCAGGATTGTGCAAGGCACCTTTCACTGGGGAACATTCCACATGCTTGTAAGGTCCTTCACTGAAAGGGCAATAAAGAATTTAGCGCGGAAACCATCAAACCTGCTCATGGGCAGCCCTTTATCTTGTCAGATGATGCACCTGAGCCCTCGCTGGCTAGACCGTTTCCCAGTGTCCACATGTGATCAGTGCTGGAGCTTGGGCTTGAACAGAAGTCTCTTGCTTCCTTGGGAAATGTTCATGCACTCCAGCTGTCCCCTGCCAATTGCGAAAAACTTACTTTTTCAAGTTTTAGAAACTTGCTTTTGCTTTCCTTGTTGTTGCAGCTGTCTTGTTTCACCCTGTAGGCTTCCTATATTAGCACATCCATAATTGATTCATCCTGTAATGAGCTTGGTATAGGTGAAGATTTAGTTATCCGTGGACCAGAGCTTTAAGGTTTTTGGCTCTAGCCCCCTTCCAATGCCTGTTTTTATACTATAATAAAAATTATGCATATGACTTCTTAAGCAAATACATAATTATGAGTGATTTTATTTCATGATATTGATCTATAAATGCAGTTATGTTAACTTTTATTATTTGGTGACTTGACAGTTGTCTGTTGAAAGCAAGAAATTTAGGAAAGAAAAATAGATCTGAGAAAGCATCCTGTGTAACTAAGTTTTCTCGTGGAGAAAGTGATTTTGTTATTATAACGTGGTATGTCCAAAAACTATGGGGAGACAATTACATCTGAAGTCTACCTTGTCCAGCATCCCAAGAGAAAGCAAGTTAAATAGACACACTTGACAATCATTTCTTGCTGAGAAACCTAACAGATTCGGGTTTCTCATTTCATGCTCCATCCTTCAGTCATGCATATTCAGCTGAATTCTTCTTCCTCCCTCCTTACCAGGTTGCACAGAGCAAGTCGGCAGTGCTTGTTAGACTCTCGGACTATTCAAATACATCCAATTCAGTCACTCAACCTTGGCTCATAACCTTTCTTTTCTGGCCAGTACCTAATAAAATATAACTAGATTTGCCAGACACTTTGCTTTCCCCTGGCAATACACTACCCCTGAATAGCACAGGATGCCAGCTGGATTATATAATGCTGTCGCACTCAATCAGTGGAAGTGTTTTGTGCTGTAGGACTCTCCCTACAGCACAAAATTATTTGATGACCAATAGAAAGATACTTGTACCTGATAAATTTACGTTTTTCAGCTTGGCCAGATATGATCTTCTGATGAGATGTGTCTTAGTTATCATTATCTGCCTCTACCAGCTTTATCCTGGCAATTTCTGAAATTTAGTAGTTTCACTTTGCTTTCTTTATAGGACAGTGTGATAGACAATGCAAATGACAACTGCAAATATAATTAATTTTAGAAACAGAGATCCTTTTTTCATTTACTTATATACCACAGTAATAAATAGTCAAGAATCTGATGTTTGAAAGAGAAATAAAGCATTCTAGTACCTTCACAAAAACTGTTAAGCATTAATTATCTCCAACCATCAGAAGTCCAATATAAATTTACTTAGATGGGCTTAGTGTTATACATTTTTATAGCATACACAAAATTTCATTTACATCCTAGCTCACATATGGTAATACCAACCCTTGCTCTGCTCTGCAATCTTGGGTTAGAATTAGCCATTTCATTCCCCTAAATCTTTCCATGAAAGAAACAATTTTTTTAATTGGTTGAAAACTCTTGGTGTATTAGAAACACTCTGAAACAGAGTGACGATTTGGCCAGAGTGCTGTTGCTGAGCTGATGAATGGAAATTGCTTATTCACCACCTGTTGGAAAATGTTAGTGTTCATGTTCAATCATATGCCTAATTTAGTGTGTAATTGAAAATGTAGCACTTGCAAGGCAGGCAAATCTTTTTGAAGGTTTAGCTATTTATATTGAGCGTATTAATTACGCCAAAAGAGAGGAGAACACAACGCTATCAGAGGAACAGAGACCACTTTCAAAGTAACTGCTCAACAGGACACACTGGTTACTTAGAGATAAAAGCACTGTGTTGTTTGAGTAAGTGTGAAATACTTCAGAGCTGCCATATTATCACCATCACAAATTGCCAGCAGATGTTTCTTCTACTCAACTCAAATGGGCACTGGTTCTTACCACTGGAAAGAAATACATACCAGTGGCTTTTAAAGTCCTTGTGTCTTTTTTCTGTCCTATGTTAACATTAAAATTTCCCTGCTGAGTTTATTGATAAACATAGTTTGAAATATTATAATGTACAATAGGCATATTGCAGTGTTTCCAGTTCTTGAATGTTCTTGAATTTTACACTGAGTCCAAACATTGAGAGTGAAACTCTTAGTTTGCCCAGAATCACCATGAGGAGAATGAGAGCCCCTCATGCATCTGCTTGATCACTTTTGTCCATGACAAGGAGAGGCTGGTACTTCAGTGATAAAAGGCTAAGAAAAATAGAAGAAAGTACCTAAGTGTGAATTTCCAAGAGTCAGTGTTATCATTGACTTAATTTATAGTCCTCAATGTTTTTTCTGATAATTTTAGGAAATGCTTTCAATCAGATGAAACAGCAAAGGCATGAGTAAGACATGACAAGGATAGGCATCATTTTAAAACATCTATTAAATGTAAATGTATGAGCTTTTAAATGTAAATGTATGAGCTTTGGCTACTTGTTTCTTTTGCAAAACAATTCTTTTAAATACTTCTTATCTATTTGCCTCAAGGAAGTTCCCTGTGCCAATAATTCAGCTAAAATTATTTCCTAGAAGTAACTCTCAAGCTTTATTTGTTTATTGCTTCTGTGTAGCTGTACTTTTCTCTTTCATCTTAAAGCCTGACACTTTGAGGTTCTTTGACTTCTACACTTGGGTGGGAAGGCCACACCTTTAAACTGATCTTTGCCACAGGCGTGAATGTTAATGAAACCGTCGAAATCTTTTTCTGGGTGTTCCCTTCTTGTTCCATATCTATAAGCAACTGATTTTTCTAAGCTTTCAAGGCCCCGAATTTCTAAACTCTCTAGTTTCTCTCATTTTACATGCAAACCAGGGAGTATTTCATGATCTGGATTCCCTTTCTTGAAAGAGCATCTTAAAGCACTAAATAAAAGCCAACACATACAACCACTCTTCTGACATTTTGCAACCCTTTATCTTAGAACTACAGTGATACCTCGGTTTTCTGATGCAATCCATTCCAGAAGACCATTCGAGTTCTGAAACGTTCAAAACCCGAGGGATCAACAGCCCACAGCTAGGCCTCAGGATCTTGCCTTCAGCGGAAGCTATGTGGCATGTTCAACTTCCGAGGAGTGTTGGAAAACCAGGGTACCACTGTATAGACTCAGTAGGCATGCGATATGCCTTCCAAGATATTCAGGTGACAGTTTTGCCAAAGTTTTGTTATTGACTAACATGGGTCTCAAACTTTCCAGTTTCGTTTCAGTTTTCTAGCACTTGATATCTGACAGACATATTTTTGCTTTGGTTTAGTTTGGTTTGATTTGCATGACAACATCTCACTTCTGGCACCAATTTTGGTGATAGAAAAAATAATGGTAGCTGCATTAATAAATAAATCCCCATATTCCTGTGGAATAACACAATAGAAGTTTATTTGTTACTGTCGTTAAGTTTAAATGGGTCTTCCATCTTGTGCCTCTGCCATTCTCCAAGGACCTCAGCATCCTCTGCATTCATCTGGCTGATGGGGGAAAAAGCTAAATCACACATAGGGTGTTTTTATCTGTCAAGACTGGAAATGACCTTTACATGCCATTGGCTAGACCCAAGTCACATGGACCCTCTCTCCCCTTGATGAAAACTGAAAAAGATAGTCTAGTTTTGTGCACACAAAGAAAAGAATGAATTTGGAGATCAGATAGTCTCTGGCACACAAAAAATCTCCCACATAGCTTGAGAACCGTGGCTACACAGTCAGGAACAATTCTAGATTATACTGTGAAACCAGCACAGTAGACACCTATTGCTGTTGGGCAGAGAGATGCAGCCAGCAGCTAAAGAGCTGTCACTCTATCTCTGAAAACTGGATGCAGCTGCTGCCGCCCTTAACTAACTTGATTCTTCGAAGTCTCTAGCTCTTTTTATCAACTTTTCAATGTCAAGAGAAGTGAATCTGCTTGGTGGGCCTTGGTAAGACTGGAAATTCAAGTTTCAGCTTCAATGAAAGGTGTCAGGCTCTTCTTCAACAAGGAAAGGAACTCCCGAAACATGGGGAAAAGTTTCAGACAACAATGAGTAGCCCTCCCCTTGCCAAAAATAGCACAGATGGTCACCACACCTACCAGGAAAATATAAGGTGCCTGGAACGGTTGAAATCATTGTATGAGTCAGAAAACTATTCTGAATTTTTGGCTGCAGACAAAAGTCTAGCAACATTTTGATCCATCTGACATTGTGAAACTACGATCTCTTTATAGACTTTTGAAAATCAAAGGTGAGACCTGCCATAGCGATATAAATATAAATCAAAAGAGAGAGGTGCCCAACTAAATGCAATTGCCTCTCAATTTTTACAAGGTTGCGCTATGCATTTTGAGAATGAAACAGTTTTTTAAATTTACTCTTTGAAAAAGTATCCTCAGCAATTTCAGAAGAGTATAGGTTAAACAGATCTTCCAACAGATTTGGGTATCCATTGGCAGTGAAATTTTGAAGCACTGCCTGAGGGTCACATAGTGGAGTGGGGTCAACATTATTCATGCATTGAAGCCAGCATGTTTTGCTTAATGCCATGCACCTGCCCATTGCCATGTGATGCCATGTTGTTCAGGATGGAGCTTTATGAACCTGGTTGTGTCCAGTGACTTTTTGTTTTAACTCTTAAGGGAAATGGTGACTGAAAATAATAAAATTCATATAAAGACCTCAAGGTGAGCAAGGTTGAAAAAAGTCACCATTTATGAAGTAACACGAAAATGCTACTGAAAATCAACCCTACTGAAGGAAGTATACACATCATTGGTACTGACTGCATGCCTCGCCCAAATAAAAACACCATCAGATGAGTGCATGAAAATACGAGATGAAAGATAGGCTTTCATTAACACATACTTCATAGGCAAGAAGAATTCTCCTGACTGAAGGTGATGAAGTTAATAGTGGTATGACCATGAATATTGTGTTACTTTTATTGTTGTTTTTGCTTACCTATGAGAGAATGTAAACACAGACGCTTGATTCTCTCAGTCACTACTCTGTAAACGTGAACAATTTGTTTAGCCTCTCTATATGCTTCAGTTTTATTTCTCCATCTGCAAAATGGGGGAGAAAATAGTGCCTCTCCATGGGATTATTGTGTTTAACAGAACTTGGCAAATGCTTACTACATGCCAGAGATTACTCTAAGTGTTAGGGATACTGGAGTGAGTAAACAGGCAAAATTATCTCTGCCCTCAGGGAACTTACACTCTACTGGTATCTAGAATTGAGATAACCCAGATAAAGCATCTACAAAGAGTCTTTGGTACAAAATAAGAGTTCAGTAAATAGCTTTTTTCCTTTTTTTGTTCTCTCTCCTTAAACTGTTGATTTGCAGTACGTGCTAATGTAATACAGAGCAAAGAGTAATATCGGAAAAGTGTCAGAACTTTTTCAACCTAGTAGATCAGATTTCCTAGTCTTTTTTTTTAATGATAAAATTTATTTCAATTTTAATGCTTCTGAATTGCTCTTCAGTTCATAGAAGTCTAACAAGCAAATAAATCTAGAGAACATACAGGTTCTGTTGTTAAATAGTATTCCTCTCCTTTGCTGATTAAAATGTATTAGTGAATGACAGCATCTCACTTCTAGTACTAATTTCTGGTAGCAAAACCCAGAATTCCACAATCGTATACTAATAAAAAATAGTTTTAGACTACTTTTGATTGACTGCTAAAAATTTATATTTTTAAAAGTTAACTTTTCCTTTCCTATTTTTAAAAGCATATGTATGGAACCCTTTCCCTTTATTCCTAATTATTGTGGATGGGGGTAAAACATCCAAAAGAGTGGGTCGATCAAAGGGCCAAAATGTTTTTCAGGTACAAGAGAGTCATATCTATAAACTATTGGGATGGATTTCAAATACTCCACAGAGGTTTGGGGAAATGACCTGTTATATTTAACTACATGTATTTTATGTAAAGTCACTACCTCAGAAAGATGTTTTGTCTTTTCATAAGCTTTTTTATTTTTTATTTTAGTTAAACACCTTTCCTCTAACTTATTGTGTCTGAGAGATGCTGTTAGTTGATGGATCCACAGACACAAGAATCAGGAATGAGTGAGTGTCTTTCCCTTGGCACAGAAGAGTTGGACATGCCAGTGTCAAAATGACTTGGGTGATTTGGGAGCTTTTCAGAACACTCTGGAGGAGACTTTCATTTACCTCCCACCTCCACTTGTGGAATCCCAGGAGTTCAAGATGATTAGTAATTAACTGTCCCTCAGGAGCTGGTTTCTAGAGCACTAAGTGTATTCTTTAAAATTAGCTTGGTTTTCGAAAATTGATGTGATGAGTCTTTTGTGATTATCTTAGAAGACATTTTCTCTACTGTTCATGTCAAAAAGGAATAAGCAATCATAATGCACAGATGCATATAGAAAGATGTTAAAGGAACTCAAAAGGTAATATTAGATATGTTTATATATTTCTATAGGCTCTAAAGAGGGAGCATTCTAAGCATCTAAAGTCAAGGTTCTATTTTACAAATATGAAATTGAAAGTGGTTGGAATAAGAAGAAAAATAATTCTAATTCATCATCCACAATTGCAACCTCAAGGACATATTAATAATAAAGTACAATTTCTTTTACCTTTTTAATAGTTCTGAAAAGATCAACTTCTTTCTATCCTCAATTTTAGCCACCATCAACTTTCCCCATATCATCTCAGTAGCCTCCTCACTGTCCATGCCTTGCCCATGGTCTTGGCCACCCTAAGTCTACAGTCTACTATTAGAAGACAAGTCAGATTCATTCAGTTAATAATTACTTTAGCACAAATCTGATCATATCACTCTCCTGCCTTGGCTTTCCATTTCTTTAAAAGGTTCAAGTGTCTTGCTACTGTCTTTCACGATCTGGTTCTTGCTCACCTTACGTTTCATCCTATCTTTCCCCCATTGTTTAGTCTTTCCGCTGCTGGCTACATGCAGTCTCGTGAAGCCCCTATACTCTTTTATCACCACTCTCTTGTATATGCTGTGCCTTCTCCCCATTGGATCATAGGCTCCCGGATCAGGATCTGAACCTTGTCCTTCCAGTGACTGACACACTAGGATTTCTCAATACACATTTACTGAGTAAAGGGTTTGTCAGCTATGTACAAGGCACGGTACTGGATCTTACAAATGCTTGTGAGCTCTGAGGCCCATGGCAAAAATAGCTAGTGTAGCAATAACCTAAGAGAACTATTTTGACCTGAATTCAAATTTAAAAGATTGGAGAATCCCTCCTGTGATGGTTAATTGCATGTGTCATTTGGGCTGGGACATGATAGCAGCTATTTGGTTAAACATTATTCTGGATTTTCTGTGAGCATAGAAGAGATTAGCATTTGAATTGGTGGGCTGAGCAGAGCAGATTGTCCTCCCTAATGTGGCTGGGACTTACCCAATCTGTTGGAGGCCTGACTAAAACAAAAGTCAAGCAAGGGAGAACTGGCTGTCTCTGCCTGACAGTTTTCAAGCTAAGACATTGATTGGTCTTTTCCTGCACTTGGACTGGAACTTATACCACTGGATTTCCTGGTTCTCAGGCTTTGAGACTCAGACCGGAACTATATCTCCTAGTTTCCAGCTCGCAGGTGGCAGATCATGGGATACAGCTCATTGGTTCTGTTTCTCTGGAGAACCCTGACCAATACTTCCTCTACAAAGTTAAATTTGTTTTTAACTAGAATCCGACAGGTAGAACTTTTCTCCTCCCGAATGATATAATGACTAAAAGGAGAAAAAAAGGCTCAATATCTCTGTAAACTCACTGGTATGTAGAATCCTCATATCATTTTTTTGGATGATAAACCCAATGAAATAAGTAAATTGTTTTAATGGAGATGAAGGCTATACTATGGAGCCAATTCTAATTCAGTTACCAGAAAACAACTGTATAGTGAGTGCCGCGCAAGAATCAGTGAACTTTTATCAGTAGAGGACTAGTTATTAAATATGTTAGACTTTTCAGATCATACATACTATGTCTGTCACCACTACTCAACTATGCTTGGTTGTGTGAAAGCAGCCACTGGTGCTATATAAATAAATAAGCATGGCTGGCCCTGGCTGGTGTGGCTCAGTGGTTAGAGTGTTGACCCACATAGAAGGGTCATAGGTTCAATTCCCAGTCAAGGGCACATACCTGAGTTGCAAGTTCAATCCCTGGCCCTGGTCAGGATGAGTATGGGAGGCAACCAATCGATGTGACTCTCTGACATCAATGTTTCTCTCCCTCCTCCCTCCCTTCCACTCCCTCTATAAATCAATGGAAAAAATATCCTCAGGTGAAGATTAACAAAAATAAATAAATATATAAATATGTAAGTAAATAGGCATGGCTAGGTACTAATAAAAATTTGCAAAAATAGGGGGCAGGCCTATTTTTGCCTACAGGCCATAACTTGCTGACCCTGATGTAGTGGTTTAGACAGAGCACAGACAGAGAAGTTAGAGAGCGAGGGTTCAGGTTCTGACTTCACCAATTATCTGTTCTGTACCCATGTACAGGGCACTTAAAGCCTATTAATAAGTACCCACCTTGCAGGTTTGTCATGAGAATTAAATGAACTATATGCTTCAATTGCTTAAGGAAGCATTTAAATTATAGTAAGCATTAGAGGTTAGTTTTCAGCTCATTTTCTTTGACATGAGATTGGGGGTTTTATATGTACCACCTTTTTTTTTTTTTTTTAAAGAAAAATATGTTGCCTGAAATGAAGTTGTAGTCAGTTTTTTAGAATAAAGTTTTCATTACCATTGTTGATGCAATCTGGAACTTTGGAACATGTTACAGAAAATATTTCATCATCTCATTCTTAGTAATGTATCCTCTTTGCAACAGAGAACATCTCATTCCAGTTGAGCCTGAGAGATTATCTTGAGCAAAAAAGAGTTTAGATAAGACTTGGAGAAAAAAATTGTAACTGCTCCAGTTTTCTTGTATAATTGTTAAGCTTCCTTATATAACTTCTCAAGGTTTCAACACTTAGTTTTCAGCAGTTACCCAATTTTGTCTTTTCTAATGCAGTTTCAACTGATTTAAAAAAATAACTCAATAAAAACATGGCTATATTTATTTCTCCTTAAGGTCAGTCATAAATATTTCACCCCAAATTATCTGTTCTTTCTGGCACTTTGATCATTTTACACTCATCCTGAAAAATCTGAAAGTAGTTTTTTATTCTCCTATTAGCATCATGACCAAGTGCTTCAACTTGGAGTTCACAGCTCTGTTCAGGTTTCTCAGGACCCTCCGGCACGCTCCCTGACTCCCCCACCTACCAGGTCCCCTCCACCCAGATAGGCAAGCACGTCACCCCTTTCATCTGTGCATTCCCAGGACTGAGTTATGTCTGGAATGCTTTCTCCCTCCTCTTGATGGGTTCCCTCCCTTCTATCATTTATGGAGCTTATCAGAACACACTGTCTTCCCAACCTTCCCCAAAAAACTGAAAATACCAAAGTAATTCTCTGCCTCCCACTGTGCCTTCAGTAGACAGACAATTTTGCCTGTAAGTGTAAGAGTGTACACACAGTACATTTTACTGTGATGTCTAATCTTTGCATTTTGTATGATCTAAATGTCATTCTTTCAGCTAGTGTTCCCCGTTACTGATTGTTAGTTCCAATCGGATAGGTTGGAAATGTTGCTGTGACCCCTGGCAGAAGTGTGTGTCCTCTGAGGACCAGGTCCTCCAGCCACACAGAGGTGCAGGAGAGGAGACAAGACTCCTCATGAAGGTCACTGGGAATGAAAGTAAATGACAATGAGTGGGAAGCAGAAAGGATCCCAAAGTGGTCCACAACCTAATCCCTGGAACCTTCAATATGACGTTACAGGGCAAAAGAGACTTTGCAAATACAGTTAACATTATGGCCTTTAAAACAGGGGAGTGCCCTGGATTAATGGTGCAGGACCAATTTGTAGTTATGTACAATCATAGAGTCCTTAAAAACAGAAAACTTTCTTTGGCTTGAGTAAGAGATTATGGGACTAAAAAAAAAAATACATTTCCTCCCATCTTCTAAATTCTAGCTGGACCAATAACCAAATGAAAAGAGACAGATTAACAGGAGAAAATCAACATTTTAACCCATGCACATGGGGAATCCACATAAGCATAAAATTTCAAAGACAGTGAGGCAGCATTATATATATGACATTTTTGAACAAAGAAGAAAGGGCAGAGGAGGGTATTAGATTTCTGAAGTGAGAATGGGTGATTTACAGGTAGTTGAGGAAGAGGGGAACACACATGGCAGGGAAATGCTTGCTAGGGACACAGGGGTTTCTAGCTGACAGGCCCCTGCCTGAAGCCTTCTTAATTCAAGTTAGGCTAAAGAACATCCTAAGATTTTTCTGCCTGAAGCAGGTTTTTCTGTCTGAATCCTTAGGCAGAAAATGGGGAAGGGTCAGAGGTTCTTTCTGAGTCTAGTTTCTTAATAAACAGTTTAAAAGCAATATCTCAAAAAGGCAGCTTAAGGGTGGCAAATGCTGGTTCCCTTCGAGAGATGGGGCAAAAGGAGAAGCCAGAGAGATTCAAAGTATAATAGGGACTCGTTTGTGGGAGAGCCACAGGGAAAGCACGAGAAGGAATGTAGGGAGCCTCTAGCCACAAAGCCCAGCCCCAGTTAACAGCCAGCAAAGAAATGGGCTTCAGTCCTAGTCTGGAGACAACTAGCCCCTGTGCCCCACAGCCCATGGAAATTATTCAAAGTAGCCAATCCTCACCCGTTCCTTTCTGCAGAGATGACAACAAAGGCTCTTGTCCACATTTACCCCTGCTCCCTGGTTGACCCTGGTGCTTCCTCGTGTGGTCCCTCCTTCGCTGCGTGTTTGCCTCCTGATCCCTCCTGACTTTCTTTTCCCCTTGTTTAGGGAAACATCCTCCGTGACTTCCTTCACCTGTACCTTGTTCATGCTATTCTACACCAATTACATATATTCCTCCTTCACCACGACCCCATCCCCTTTTCTCATACACATCGTTATCTCCTATCTTTAGTGAACTAGAAATTAAATAAGACCCAATGCTGGTTTCTGCAAAACAGGGTTGAATAAAGCAGATAAAATTCCTTCTTTCAATCATGTCATCATTCTCATTCCCTGGGTTACAGCCCCTATCATTCCACCTGCAATAGCTGATACTTGCTTCCTGGGTTTCACAATCCACAGCTGCCATCAGGTCTCCCAGCCACATTCTTCTCTGTGGGTCACTGTCATCAATGGCTCTGCTACTGTCACAGTCACTTTGCTGAGGGCAACCCCAACTCAAAATGGACAAAGAAACTCTCCTTCTCTGCTTTTAGAAAAGACATAGCAAGACCACTTAGAATCCAAGTTGTTAAAGTTCTTTTAACTTTTTAAAGTAGATTTTCTTCCCTCATACCCTTGGCATCAGGAGAGCAAGATGATGTGGGGTTCAAGTGATTGTCATGACACTGTACCCAAAACTCCCACTGACTCTGTGGCTGAATCTCCCTATTCGTGCCAACCCTTCTTCATCCATGCATGATTTTCTCTGAGGCACCAAATGCCCTTTTTCTCTTCCCTGGAGAGAATCTAAATGTACTACAATTAATGCAAACAGATACATCCAAGAGAGAGCCGTTCAATTTTCCTTGGGCTCAGCTGGGACACCAGGTAACTTACACCATACTCAGTAATTTAGAGGATCCTATAAAGAGTGGCAAGCTATAATTTAGATTCAAGGGGGGGGGGGGGTGGATAGCTTTCTGAGGAATTTGCAAGCATTTCTGTATTACTATTTAAAAATATGGGTAAATTGTCTTCTGGGTAATGTTGACACTGAATATACTGTGACACAAAAGACAATAGTCTCAAATTGTTTATTTTGTCTTTCCCCCAGGAAAATTTAAAAATCACTAATTTTGCTAATGGTTAGGAATTCATGGTTAGATGGTTCAGGCTTATCAAGGGAAATTTGTCCAAGGGATGCCAGGTGTAAGGTTTAAGTTATGAAAATAGCCAAAATTGTTGATTTCCTTCTAGTAAGTACAAAACTAGAGTAGAGTCCCAAGCCTTAAATGGGGTTAACAGGGTGTTTACTCAGAATTTACCCTAGAAGCACATAAAACTCAAGAACCTGTTGAAGGTGGTCTTGGGGGGAGATCCTTGAGAA
This sequence comes from Miniopterus natalensis, assembly GCF_054644295.1. Taxonomy (NCBI): domain Eukaryota; kingdom Metazoa; phylum Chordata; class Mammalia; order Chiroptera; family Miniopteridae; genus Miniopterus; species Miniopterus natalensis. Next base: position 25,613,075 of record NC_142096.1, read on the forward strand.
AAGCATTATCAGACACAGGTTTGAGAAGCAAGTATTAGGTTTAGACAATAGGGTGAACAAGAGCAGGTTAAATGATGACGTCTTTTGAATGTTGTGTTCATTTTGCTCCACGTTTGTGTTCATGTGTTCTGTGCCATACATCTCACCAAAGTTTGTTATTTTATGCTATTGCATAGATCTTCAACTTTAACCTAGCATGTCAATCCCAAGGCCCCAATATGACAGTTCCTTCCAATTGTGACCACACAGCCGGCCTTCTCCTCATCTTAAAATGCGCACTTTCTTCATGTATATTTTATGTTGACATCATATTATCCACCCAAGTCTTGATTTGTTATTTAAAAACTCTATTGTCTGTGTATCTTCTTACGTACCTTTACAACCAAGACTCACTCAGAAAGCAGAGTTTCCATGTGCATCTCTGATTTACTAACAGTTGCAATTAGGAATTTAATAAGTGGATCCTGATGGAAGATGAACACAGTACCCCCAAATCCATCTACCTGTCTATATCAGAGGTTCCTACACGTCCTTGACCTAGAGCAATACAGGCTCTTTGTCTACATCGACTGATTTATATCTTGTCTGTACTGGATGCCCCCATAATACCATAATCAGTACTTTTTTCTGTTAATTTTCAAATTAGTTCAATACATATTCAAGTTTCCAAAACATGGGTATATAAAACATTGATAAGTATTTTATGATCCTAAGGTTTTTTTAAGACTTTTTATTTCTCTCAGTGATCCCGATCTAACATTAATGTCTAGAGTCAGTAGTTTTTATCTTTGGCAGTTTGGTAATTCTCAGGGTCTATTAACTAAGCCTGTAAGATTAAAATATTTTTCTAATAAGATAGCAAGGAAATTAATCAAGATTCTTTTTCCTGCTGAAATGATAACCAACACCATTTCCAAAGAATTTAACGTGTAAATGTCACATACCTTCTGGTTGAAATGAGAAGTTAAATAAAAAATAATTGATGATCATATTTTATTTTGCAAGGATTATAAACTTTTCATGGACACTGTTTCTTATCAGCACTTTCATCAGCAGCATTAAAAACACTCTGCAATTGAAATCTTATCAAACAAGTTTAATATAACAAAAGCAAAAAGATTTTAACAACTGAGGTTTAGTTTCCTTAAAAATGGAGCATAAATTTGGTCCTAAGTTTTGTTTTCCATTCTTGCACTTTCTTTTTTTTCCCCTTCTTTTTAAAAATTTCATTTTCTTCCTCACCAATGGCTCATAATAACAGCTTTGTCTGGCCTCTGAATTCTTCCTTGTCATTTAATGCCAGTTGGAGTCTTGAGGAGTCCTGGCTTCACTTCTAGCTTTTAACTTCTCCAGACTGTAGGTCATTAGTTGTTCAGTAAAAGAGCTGAAGATCAGATAAAGTTGCTTAACCCCTCCCGAGCCAATGGCCCTGTAGCCTGTGATCTCTTCTCTGCAAGTCATCCTGCTTCCCTCAGAGTAATTATATGGTCAGCTCTGCAGAGTTTCAAATGGTATCCTTTTGTTGAACTCAGTCTTCCTGTTCTAGGGCACTAAAAGGGTTAAGTAAGATTAAAATAAAAATTTTTTTGCCCTTTGCCCTTTTCATCAGTTGTGCTCTGGTTTGGATGTATATGGCCTTTCTCCTTCCTTGCTTTCCCTCACAGAGTTTCACATTTGTGGTTAATGGATCTACTAAAGAGGAGGGTGTTACATACTTAGGCTGTAATTTAATATAGTTTTTTTATTTACTTAATTAATTAACTCACTAACTGCTTCTTTCCCTCAAATTGTTCATGGTAGCTTGTAAAAATGCACTCTACAGAAAGTGGGGTGGAGAGTGGGTATGTGTATGTGTGTATATGTGTATAAAACACCCAACAGAAAGAAGTACAAATATAGAATGTACACTACAGAAAGTAGGAGGCAGGAATATATATTTTTATATGGAACTATATGTAATTAATTAATACTTAATGTTAATATAAATATATTATTAATTATAAAATATAATCAATCATATAAAATATATTTTTCTATATAATTAAGGACATGTTAAATAATTAGAATATGAGAAAGCATAATAAAACTTATACAAACCAGTTCTCCTGAGAAGTTGAAAATCAAGGTACACTATTTGTTCTACCTAAAGTAGATTTTGATACTTGCGTTAGAGTTACTTTTTGAACGAAATACTTGGGAAAGCCCACAGAGGCAATGAAAAGCATTAGACACCCAAAGCTGTCAGATCCTTTGCCCAGCTCCCCTCACATTTAATTTCCTTAATGGTTCTACTTTTTAAAAAAACCAAAAGGACTTTGTAAAGATAAGGGTACATTAGAGCCCATTAACACCATTAGGGCAAGTGTCTTAAAGAAAATCTGTTGAATTTAACAAAAATGTGGAATTTCTGCTTTCCTAAGCATTTTTTTTTCTTTTAGCTCCTAGGACTACAGCCAGGTGCGGTACGTTTCAAAGCACCTTAATACCACTTATATTTTAGTTGTAGGATATTATGAACACAGATAAACCTTGGAAAGACAGGCCGTTTAGTTAAACCTTGCATTGGGCCACATGACATAAACTGCACACAGACAGTTTCCAGCTGGGAAAACATTTAGGTTCCATTTACAGCTCTAAACTGTGGTCCTGTCTGAAAGTTCTCACTAGACTCCCTCAGCCCAGAGCTTGGTGGGTTACCTATGTGAAAACTACAGGAGACTACACTGCTCCTTTCCCTTCTAGAAAATCACATGGAATCTTACCAAGTATGTCGTAGCATCACAGGACTACTGTTGTGAGGTTTCAAATTTGATACAATTAAAGAAGGAAAATACAGTTACATAAAGGGAACTACTGTAGTTAAACGTTAAGTTCTGGTTACTGCCGCTTCCCTACTTGTTAAAAACCATAGACAGAAAAGTTTTATTTTTACCTCTAAGGGGAAACTTATAAAATGACTATCTCATGTCTATGAGGATTTGATGGTCAAGATTAAGAAAGGAGATTTAAGAAAGAAAAAGAAAAATTTACTTCTCTGCTGACAGGAAAAAAAAAAAAATTAGTTCATGTGAGTTTGTACCTCCTTGAATACATAAGAACTTGCCCAGATTTCTTTTAACCCTAACATGCAACTTCGTATCTTCTGTTGTTTGGTTAGGTTGCTCTTGTGTTATTACTCTTTTACCTGTTGTCCTTTCAGCTGTAAATTTCTTATTAATCATTCACAACATTTACAGCTTACAGTGGTTGTTCAGAAGCATTTTCCAAAGTCCCCTCATGAAAGATGAGGTTTATGTGCAGGAAAAATTTCTATGTAACCATCACTGATTCCTACATATAACATCACTCCTATATGACCCTCAAAGAAAATACTATCATAGAAATTAATGAAAGTAAGAGAGGGATAACCTTGAATACAATCTGCTATCTTTCTTGTAAATCATTCACAAACTTTATTTTTTTCACTTGTAAGACATGTACAAGGCAGTAAGGCAAACCTACCATATCATGACAGGAGTGTTAAGAGTACAGAGTCGTGTTGGGCAGTCCCAGGTCTAAGAGCCACCTGTGCCATTTATTAGCTATGGGTTCTTGGGAAAACTACTTAACTTTTCTCATTTTTTTCAATCTCTAACAGGGGAGCAAGAATAGTACATATGTGGTAAAATTCTTGGGAAGACCGAAGGACATAACACACATAATAAGCTAAACACAGTACCTGGCACATACTAAATAAATACTCTGTTAAGATCTATTAGAGAAGTTCCAGCCTTAAAATCTTTAGTTCAAAAACATTAGTTCAGGCATTGAAAACCTTCTGTTTTTAACCATGAATAAGAAACATGGTCTGGACATACCCTTCTACCATCACCAACTTAAAACTGAACAAAATATATGAAACACCTCTTTTCACACATTGGACAATAGGCAGGACAGGATTGTGATCTCTGAGAGAGGCGAAACAAATGAGGTGACTTCTATGCTTGTCCAAGCTTTTTACCTAGAGATATTTTCCAAAGCTATAGCACAATTAGGGAAGCTAAATAAAAAACACTGAGTTGAGAAGACAGAGCTTGGAATTAAGTGTCAACATGGCTGGAATTCGTGGGTCATATTACTTGAGAGGAAGGAGTTATTTAAAGAAAGAGATCCAGAATTCTGCATGGTGTTCACTTGACTCTTTGGCTGATTGCCAGTCTGTGCATGCTTAGAGGGAAATTCTATCAAGCTGGACAAAGAACAACATCTGGTGAAAGAATATTACCGAAAATCAGTAAACCAAACAATTCCCAGAGCTCATACGAGCCCAGGAATCATTCAAGTTCTCATCATCCAGAGTGGACAGACCCCATAAAATATATAGGACATTCTGTAGAGACTCCACCAGAGTCAAACCATAGTAGCGGGACAGAACTAGACCTCAAGTAACATCAGACCTAAACCTGCCCTCGCCTCAAAATCGACAAGTCACGAACTGCCTGCCCAAACACATTAAAAGATTTTTAAAGATATTTAACAAAATCAAGTCATCAAAAATGTACAATTCAGCATCCAATCAGAAATTAATAGGCATCTGAAAAGCAAGAAAATGTGACTCATAACTAGGAGAAAGATACAAAAATAGAAATAGATGCAGAAATGTTAGAGATTATGGAATTAGCAGGACACTTATGTTACAAATGCTATTATAAATATGCTCAAAGATTTAAACAAAGATGAGCTTAATGTAAACAGAACCTAGTGGAACAAATGTAACCTTAAAAATGAAAAATAAAAATTCTATAATAAAAATTTTATTGGATGGGATTCATAGCAAATCAGGCACTTCTAAAGAAAAAAAATAACTGAACTTGTAATGATAGCAATAAAACCATCTAAAATGAAGCACAGTTAGAAAAAAAGACTGAACAACAATGAAAACAAAATTGTACTGACTTCTCAGGACAATATCAAGCAATCTAACATTTGTGCAATTGGGATGGAATCCTAATAGAAAAAGAGAGTGGGAAGACAGGAAAAAAATGACGAAATCATGTTTGAAAACATTTATAATTTGATTAGTTATAATTCTACAGTTGAAATAAACTCAATATACCCCAAGTTGAATTAACCAAAGATAAAAAACAAACAAAAACACATCAAGGTATATCATAATCAAATTACTTAAAGGCAACCATGGGAGAGGTGTGGGAAAGGCATATACCATAAAGGTATAAGCGATACTGCAGATTTTCCACTAGAAACTACAAAATCCAGAAGACAATGATGCAACAGCAGCTATACAGTGTTGAGAGAAACAAATTAACCTAGAAATCTTTTAAATATGAAGCAAATCAAAAGAGAAGATTTATCACTAGCAGACCCACATTATAAGAAATGTGAGAGGAAGTTCTTTAGATAGAAAGAAATGGTACCAGGGGATACTTGAATCTAAAAAAAGGAATGTGGAGTGACAGAAATGATAAATAGGTAGGTAAATATAAAATATTTTTTCTAATTTTTAGCTAACTGAAAAGATAATTGTGTAAAAAATTCAATCAATGTATAGTGGGGTTTATAACATATATAGGGGGAAATATATAATAACTTAAGCACAAAAGATGGTAGAGATGAAATGGAAGTGTATTGCTGTAAGATTTTTATTATATGTGGTATAATGATACTTGAAAAGTGTTGCAATAAGATAAAGTTACATATTATAAGCCTGGGAAAAAGCCAGGGATTAAAGAAATAAAATAGAGTGATAGCTAATAAATTAACAGCAAGAATATAAAGGATATTTGAAATACACTCAGTTGAAAAAGGAAGAAATAAGAGAAAAAAGAACAAATAATACAAATAGAAAAACAAACAAACAGTATTTAAAATCAAACCATATTTCCAATACTTTTAACTGTAAATGGTTTAAGCCAAATTAAAAGAAAAAATATCAACTGATACAACAGAGAAAAATTCAACATAAACTATCTATAAGAAGCTCATTTTAAATGTAAAGACAAAATTAGGTTAAAAATTAAAAGATGGAAAAACACATGTTATACTGGAAACACTAATGATTAGAAAGCTAGAGTGGCAATATTAATATCTGGCAAAGTAAACTTTAGAACAAGGAAAGTTACCAAGGATAAAGATGAACATTTCATAAAGATGAAGGGATAATTCATCAAAAAGACAAAGCAATCCTGAATGTGTATGTACTTGGCAATGGAGCTTCAAAATTGTTAGAACAAAAACTGACAGAATAGACACGAATATAGTTGGATATTTAGATATTCTTTTCTCACTAATTGAAGAAAAGAAAATAGAAAATTAAATGTCTCTAGAATACTTAACCAACTTCACCTAAATGACATGTAGCAGAACACTCTAACCCAAAACTGAATTATACAGCATCTATGCAGAACATTCACTATGACTGAACATATGTTAGGCCATAAATGTTATATATTTTTAAAAATGTTGAGCAGCAATGATATCTACTTCAACTTTAGGAATTTATAAACTTAAGTAGAATGAAGGCAATAATAAAGAGAGGGAAACAAAACCAAAAAAAACAAAACAAAACAAAAACAAAATAGACAATATAGAAAATAAATAACTCTAAAAGCTAATTCTTTGAAATAAGACTGATGTAAAATTATCAATATGAGAAATAAAGAGAAGATATCACTAGAGAGCCCAGAGATATTAAAATATAATACAAGCCCCAGCCAAGTGGCTCAATTGGTTGGAATGTTATCCCATACACAAAAACGTTGTGAGTTTGATTCTGATCAGGGAGCATACCTAGGTTTCAGGATCGATCCCTGGTTGGGGCGCATGCAGGAGGCGACTGATTGATGTTTCTAACATTAGTATTTCCCTCTCTCTCTGTCTTTCTCTCTTTCACTCTCTAAAGTCAATAAATAAATATATATATAAAATACAAGAATATTTGAACTTCCTTAATATTAATAAATATGGTAAACTATATAAATAAACAAAAATCTTAAAAGATACAAATACCAAAATGTATTTAATAAGAAATATAAAATCTGAAAAATTCTATATCTATTTAAGAAAATTAATTTGTATTAAAAACCTCCCCCTTGATGACTTAACTGGTGAATTATAATGAGTTTTTAAGGGAAATATAAAAAGGCTACAAGAATTAGTATCTGAGTTATTAAGTTAATAGGATACAAAATCAATTTGTAAAAGTCAATTGCATTTCTGTATAGAAGCAATGAACAATCAAATATTTCAACAAAAATACCATTATAATATCAAAAACCACCAAAAAAAAATAAGTTTAACAAAAAAAAATATGTGCAGGGCTCTTTACACTGAAAGCTATAAAACATTGTTGAGAAAAAATGTTTTAAATCCTAATATGGAGAGATATACCATATTCATGGATCCAAACACTGAATATTGCTAACATGTCAATTCTTCCCAAACTGTTCTATATTTATCACAATCTCAATCAAAATCCAAGCCAGCTCTTTTTGTATTTGGAAAATTGACATTATTATTCTAAAGTTTCTATTTCAATAAAAAGAACCTTCAAGAGTAGACAATGTAGCTTGAAAAAGAAAAAGAAAGTTAGAGAACTTAGAACATTCGATCTTAAGACTTACTATAGAGTTATAGTAACCAAGTCAGTGCTGTGCTGTCATAAAAACATGTAGATCAATGAAATGAAATAAAGAGATCTATGCATATAAGGTCAACTGATTTTTGCCAAGGGAGCCAAGATAATTAAATGAGAAAATATTAGTCTTATTCAACAATATATTAAACAACTAGATATTTATATAGAAAAAATAAAACTCTTACTTTACACCTTACATATAAATTAATTTGAAATTGACTATATACCAAACTATAAATCCTGTAGAAGAGAACTTAAGGGAAATTTTTGTGAGCTTGGGGTAGGCAAAGATTACCTGGATAAAATGGGAAAAGCCAAGGATATAAAAGAAAAAAAATGATAAAAATATATTTTAAAATTAAAACCTTCTGCTCTTTGAAAGTAATAAACTGGAAAAAAATATTCACAGTATATTTTTCTGACATATGGCTTGTGTCAAGTATGTGTAAATGCAAGCAACCCAATAAAAAGAATGCTCAAAAATTTGACTAGACACTCAGAAAAGGAATATCTGAGAATATCTAAATGACCAATAAACACATTAGAAAATGGACAACATCCTTAATTACTGAGAAAATGCAAAGAAAACCAAAATCAGATACCACTAAATATCTACAGAATGGCTAAAAATAAAGGGACTGACATTACTGGATGTTGGTAAAAATGTGGGACAACTGGAAATCTTATATGTCTGGATAGGAATTTTAAAAGGCACAAGTACTCTCAAAAATAGCTTGGCAGTTTATTAAAAAGTTAAGTATACTCTTACCACATATCTCAGTATTTCCACTTAGGTGTTTATCCAAAAGAAACAAAAACATATGTTCACCCAAAATCTTGTACACATGCATTCATAGCAAATATATTCACAACAGTCCTGAAGAAGATGGACTTTAAGGTGGTCCTCATGACCCCCATTTCCTGGTGTTCATGTCTTTCTCTTGAGTGTAAGTGGGGCCTGAAACTTGCTTCTAACCAAAGGAACATGGCCAAGTGATGCCACATCACTCTTGTGATTCCATTTAGTTATATAAGATTCATTTTTTGACATTGGATTCTCTTTACAGAAAGTGTAGCTATCCATTTCTGCCTTCTAAGAATCCAGGAAATGAATTCTTTTAAAAGCCTGACTGATTTTGGAAAAGACTCCTTCCCCAGTCTAGCCTCCAGATAAGAACCCAGGCCTAGCTGACACCTTAATTACAGCCTTGCAGAGGACTCAGATGAGCTACGCTAAGGCTCCTGACCCAAAGATTCTGTGACACAACAAATGTGTATGGTTTTAAGCTGGTAAGTTTGGGGCAGTATGCCACACAGCAATGAAAAACTAATACAAGTTCAAAAATAAAAATAAAAATAAAACCTAAATATGCAACATGGGTATGTGATAGAGCCACACTATCTAAAGGAAAAAATGACTAATATACAAATCAAGGATGAATCTCAGAAATATGCTGAGCAAAAGAAGCAAGAAATGAAAGAGTACACACTGCATAATCCTACTTAAATGACATTATTCAGAGAAATGAATCTTATCTACAGCACCAGAAAGCAAATCAAAGCTCCTCAAACTGTACCCATAAATTATATCTCAATAAGCATGATTTTAAAAAACTTCAGGAACTCAGTATATGAGCATCTATATCTAAATATTTAGACTAATAAAAGGAGGAACAGTTTATGTTACTGTGTGATATAGTATATCTGGCTGCAGATAAGATTATTAGGACTGAAAATCTTGCTCCTGATATGGACTGAGTATTTAATAAATAATCACCATAAAGGAATTTTAGGAGCATAAATAAAAGTCTGTATTGGCTCTAGCTACACAATAACAAATACCTAGATATCTCAGGCCAAATAAGGACTTTCACTAATTTCATTGACTAATAGTGTTAAGATGATTTTTCTCCTGATTGCTTATTAATTGCAAGACACACCAGATCTTTGAACCATGAAAAAATATAGACCCTGTCCTCTAGAATCAAAGAGTATTAGGAGATAAAAGACAGTACTATAAGTCACTAAAAGGCCAAATAGAACATTTGGGTTCAGATAGTCTTAGGTACATTCACAGAAAGTAGTGCTTGCTTTGGGATGGTAGCTCAAGCCAAACTAATGTAGAATGGGATTTTTTATGTTGATGTAGAGCTTAAAGGACATATGGAATTTTGGTGTTTGTAGAAGGAAAGTGGCCAAATAGAGGGGTGTTTTAGTGTAAATGCAAGAAGACTGAGATTAAGAAAGTTTCACTTTAAGGACCGCAGTATACATTTTGGGAGATAATACAGATTGTGGAAGGATTAAAGGATTCAACTGTAAATAGACTCTCTCTGGGTGATTTTACCCAATCTCATGGCATTAAATAACACATTTATGCCAATAATTCCAAACTATATCTTTGTTTGGCCTCTCCATTGACCTCCAAATTTGATATCTAACTGCCTCCTAACGCTGACTCAAATGGCTACTCCATAATCACAGCCTCTACATGATGAAGAAGATTTTGATTCCACCTCCTCCCAAAATCTTCTTCTTAGTAATAGTACCATTGTTTACCTACTTGTTAGGTCAAAAAACCTAGGAAGTCTTTGACTCCTTTCTTTCCTTCATCTCCATTTCAAATACATTGAGAATTCCTGCTCACTTTTCCTTGAAAATATATCCTGCCTATCTATCTCCGATGCTGTTACCTAGTCCAAGCAGCTCTAACCTCATGCCTTGGCAAGCTAACTGATCTCCCTACTCTGATTCTTCCCCTCTCTGATCCCCTCCCACATAAAAGCCAGCATCATCTTCTTTAAAGCTAAGTTATATTGTGTGACACTCATTAAAACTTTTCATCAACTTCCTATTGCAGTTGGAATAAAATCCAACTTCCTTCTAATGTCTGCAAAGCCCTACATGACCGGGCTATTGGCTGCCTTCCTATCTCACGTCTCGCCCTTCGCCACCTCACTGACTCAGCTTCAGACACGCTGCTGGTTCAAGCTCAGTTCTACCCAGGGCCTTGCCTCCCTCTTTTCTCTGTCTGGAAAATTTCCTCATATGGTTGCTCTTTCTTGTCTTTGTGCTCTCATTCAGTAAGGCTCTTTCTTATCAACACATCTACTTAGTCCCCTACCTAGGGTTGACTCCAAAACATAAATAGTTTTGGGGGGCCTCGTGAGAATCAGAGTGTAATGAGACAGCAGTATTGACCAGGTAGGATAAAATATCTTACTTTGGTAAATATGAGCATGTGAACCCAATGTTGGGATCCCTAAGGCTTGGGAAAGGGTCTTTGCTATTGAGGATGCTTTAGCTTTAGTTTTCTTAGCTTCCTCTAGTCCTACCTTGTCAATCTTCACATCACTGTTTCATTCTCTTCAAAGCACTTGTTACTTTTCAAAATTAGCTTTTCATTAATTTGGCTACTTTTAAAAAATATGATCTCCCTTTCCCTATTAGAATGTAAACTCCTTGGGAGCAAGGACCCTGTTGAAAATTTATAACTATAATCCAAGAACCTGGCAAAGTGCCTGTCACATAGTGGACCTCAATGAATGTTTTTAGAATAAGTGAATATTAGAGAGTTTGAACTTGAATCTATAGAAAATGGTTTTTAAAATAAATCTTAACAAGTGAAAATAAAAGCAATTATATCTTCACGGGGCTATTACTATGGTTTTAACCAGAGGAAATGAGGATCTAAATTCAGGTCATGCAAATGGAAATACTGAGGAAGAGAAAAATATGAAAGATATAATGCTTATAGAATGCACAGGATTTGTTGGCTTAAATGAAAGTAGCTAGCGGAAGGAAGGAGACAAATATAGCTGTAATATTTTAAGCCTAGACAATGGGAGGATGATGATACCATTAAAAGGAAAAAAAAAAAAGGCAGTTTATCTGAAGAAAATCTCAAGGCTAGTGCCCAAGACTGAATCAGAGACAAACTAAACTATTGCCTGTAAATATGTGAATTTCTTTTTTTAAATCCTATTTTCCTGTTGATTGCTTTTACAATACTAGTATTACTTACTCTTAGAAAATGTGGTGTCCAATCTTAAAAAATCATATTTATGATTAGTATATGCTGAAATCATATCACTACAGGGAAAGTTTTATTTTTCTGAAATCATCAGTGATATTATGAATAAGTTAAAATATAAATGTAAAGAATTCTGGTTTACTCTCATATTGGACCTAATTTAACTTCCAAAGAAAGCTTGTCAGTGAAGAAAGCTTGTCAGTGAAGAAAGCCTGCTGGTGTCAACCAGATTGAGCAAAACGCTGGAGTGAAATCAGCCTCCTTCTGTTTCGTCACCTCCTGCGTGAAGCAGGACAGCACGCTGCTCTTGCCCACTGCCCGAGTGTCTGTACCTAGCACTGCTGTGCGACCTACGGGCTTTTAGAAGCTGGAGGAAGGGCTGGGGTTCGATATGGAGCCGTGGAAGAGTCTCAACAGGAAACATTCTTAATGAAACACTTAGCTGGATGATCCTAAAATTTTGTAAAGTAAAAATTCAAATAACATCCTGTCAATCTGTTCCCGGGGTTAAAATGTATCATTATGCAGTGTGCTGAGAAGTTCTGATGTTTCTCCTCCTGACTGAAATCTCATAAAACCTTCCACGAGAAAGAAGAGGCAGTATTTGCATGAACATAAAACTGATGATTCTGGTTGAATAGAGCAAAATTGTATGTTGATAAGACATGAGATAAAGAACCTGAGATGGAGTTTCAACAGGTGTTCATACAATTCATTGTTTTCCAGTGACATTTGAAGGACTCTTGTTCCACTTACTCTTCCCAGGTCCTGGCGTCACCTGTACAATTACGACTATAGAGACTAAGAGTCTCGCAGACACCACTTTCACAGCAGACCTTCAAGTGGAAGTGGCTTCTTTTTCCATCAGATGTCATGGAGATACAAGGCCAGTTGCTTGTGCCTCCTCATGGGCTTCTACTTTCCTTTCCAAGCCAATATACTTCTACCTGGATGCAAGCCCCTCCTCCTTTGAGATGCATGTCCTCTGGGTACAAAGAACCTGCCAAATTCTCTCCCCACCTTCCCCTACCTCTACCCCTAATGAATCAAAGACATTGATATTTGTCTTACAATCTTCTCCCCCAAGAAGGCCCAAGGGTCTTCATGAATGACGTCTGAGTTCATATGTACAAGTCACCCAGTTCCCAGGTCACAAACCGCTTGCTTTTCTAAGAGTCACTGAGTATCATCCTCATTCCACTTTCGCAACCCATTCTCTTGAGCTGAGATTTCAACCAGAATTGTAGGTTCTCTCACTGTAACTCCCATCCCTTCCACCTTCTCACTCTTTAATTCACGGTACAGGAATATTCACAAGACCTAGAACAAAGGATTAATACCCCAGAAGTCAATTAGAAAAGGTTAAACCACCAAGAGAAAATGGGCCAATTATAAGAGCAGGCCATGTAGAAAAAAGGACCTCAAAAGACCTCCAGTTACTTGATTTTTTCTTTTCAATCCATCATCCTCACCCTATAATTTATTTTTTAATATATTTTTATTTTTTTGATTACAGTTTACATTCAAAATTATTTTGTATTAATTTCAGGTGTACAGCATAGTGGTTAGACAATCATATACTTTACAAAGTGTTCCCCTTGATATTTCCAGTAACCACCTGGCACTATACATAGTTCTCACAATATTGTTAGATATATTTCTTTCCTAAGCTTTACATTACATCCCCATCACCTCTCAGTCCCTTCACCTTTTCATCCTGCAATTTAAATCCTTCCCATTTTCTTATTTGCATCCTCAGCACCCTCCCCTCCATCTTCTCTACCAATTTTTTATTAAGCCAGCTATCATTTTTCCCAGTTCACCACTCCTTGCTGCTGGCTGCTGGGTACTATTATAAAACTTGGGGTTTGGTGCCCCACAAAGTTAAGGCTTTTAACCTCTGATGGAGCCTTAGGTCACAAAAAAGCCATTCTAAGCTTTTATCACCATACTAATAATATTTATTTGCAGTCAACAGACTATATTTCATGTCTCAAAGAAAAAAAAAATGCAACCATCAGGTGGGAATGCCCTCCATTTCTTATTATAAATCACTATTTTATACCCATTCAACAACACAAACAAAGCAGTTGTTCTTAAAGGACCCCACCCATTCACATGCTTTGCCTCAGAGAAAACGACTTTTTTATTGTCTTGAGACCCTTTTCTGTGCATTTCCAAATGTACATATTTGAAATATACTTAGGTGTTTATGTTTTTACATAACTGATATTTGTCTTAGATCATTCAGGCTGCTAACCCCTCCTAAGAAAATATCACAGACTGATGGAATATAAACAACAGAAATGTATTTCTCACAGTCTGGAGGCTGGAAGTCCAAGATCTGGGTGCCAGAGTGGTCAGGTTGTAGGGAGGGCCCTCTTCCCGGTTGCAGACTTCGCGTTGTGTCTTCACATGGCAGAAGGTGCTGAAGGATCTCTCTGGCTCTCATAACCTAATCACCTCCCAAAGGCCTTATTTCCCAATGCCGTCGCCTTAGGGGATAGGTTTGAACGTGTGAATTTTGAGAGACACGAACATTTAGGTGTTCTGTAGCTGTCACTCTGATACTACCTTTTTTTCTCACCAATATGGTATGATTTTTCCATTCAGTGTTTTGAGGCTTCTGCCTTGTATTTCACTATATAAAAATATCACAACTAATTTAGCCACCATTCTATCTGTGAACCAGTAGGTTGCAAGCAACCCTCTAATATCCTTTTATATACTTCCCTGTGCATGTATGAAATTGTTTCTCTCTGGTAAATATCTAGAAGTGAAAATGCTGGGTGTGGGTTGTGTGCATTTTTTAAATTGTACTTTCTATTGCCATTTGTCCTCTAAAGTGCCGTATAATTTTCACTCCTATCATCAATAAATAAGAGCAACAGTTACCCCACCTCTTCAAACAACACTCCATATGTTGTGCTTTTTGCTAGCCTGATAGGTAAAAAGTGGTATTTCATTATTTTAATTTGCATTTTCCTGATTGCTAATGTGTTAATGTCAAGTGTTCCTTGGGCTTTTATATTTCCTGTCCTCTGAAAAGCCGGTTTATATGCTTTGCTCACTTTTCTTATGGTATGTTCTTTTTCCGTTTGTTGCAAATATATAATGGATACATATCCTTTGATTATTTTAAATATTATAACAGATCTTTAACTTCATTTATTATGTTGATGGTTGTATGGAATTTTAAATTTTTAATTTTGATATGACAACTATACCAATTTTTTTTCTCTCTAGGACTCTGTTCCCTGTTGAAAGGAAACTTTCTAGCTTAAGGTAAGAAGCATAAAACTATATATTTTCTTCTAATTCTTTATATAGGCACACACACCTACACATATACTTGCATAAAAATATTAGTTACATCTTTACCCCAATCAGAATTCATTTAATTAATGATATGTGGCAGATATCTGACTTCATTATTTTTACCAAGTTGTCACTTACTACTGGAAAATCCATCCATTCCACAGTGAGCATATCATATCCTAAATTCTACTTATAGTCTCTATGCTGTTCCAGTTTTTTATTGTTATATTTTTACCCAACTGCCATAAAGTTTTAATTATTATACCTTAATTGCAATTTTGTAATCTCATGTTTCAAAATTTTCCTAGATAATTTGCTTATTATATCACTAAAATTTTAAGTTTCCTTATCAGGTTTCTGTAAGGAATTCTGTAGGATTTTTATTTGGGCTGATTGTGGTAAGTATTAAAATATTTAAATATTGTATCTTCCGACCCAAGATTCCTCGATTTCATGCTGTTCTTGTGCAGCTTTTTTCCCCCCAAGACATTTTATAGTTGTGCTGGTTGTGAATGAATTTGTTAGTTACCGCTCATTTGTAGGAATATGTTTCAAGGCATCCCTAAGAGGGGTATCATGACCCCACGGTGTCACCCTTCCCTGGGCAGCAGGTGGTCTCCCCAGGGAGCTTATCGTCCTCCAGGTGGGGCGGACACACTGCTCTGCTGCTGTGTTGCTGGGCACAGGGCTCTCCACACTCCCCTCTGAACAATCAGAGAAATGCCGTCTGATCACGGAAGGCCCCTGCTTGGAATCTTCCAGTGGCATCTCATTATGAACAAGATTTTGTCAGAAATGTTTGTAGGACATACACACAAAACCTTCCACATTCTGGCTGCTGTTTTTCTCAATATTTTTATGTCCAGGTGTGTCCTTAGGTGTCAGTTACCTTGAGATGTACTGCACCCAGCCAGCTCCTTGCATACCCTTGATGATGCCATACTTTTTTACTTCTCTTTATCTTGGCACGAGTTGTTCCTTCTCTTTGAATTGCTCTTCTCAGCGTAGCTCACCTACCTTACTCCTGCTTATCTGGAACCTGTTTCTTTCAAGCAGCTTTCCTTCCTATCCTAGATATTTTCCTGACTTCTTCCCCACCTTCTTGCCCCATTGTACCACCGAGTCCATATTGCTATTTCAGCACCTGTCTCAATACTCGCAGATATCTGTATACACATCCCTCCAATACTAGACTATGCCTGTGTGTGACCTAGTTCCTGACAAATAGGGGAAAATTATCTGTTGAAATAATGTGTTGTGGATTTACCCTTTTCATAGTACATTATTGTTTGCAAAATGTTTTCATACATAAAACTGATATGGCCCAATGTCTTTCTACTACTTAATGAATGCAAATCATAGTTATCTTAATAAATTTTAGCATTTCAAAATGATTCACAAGTTACATTTTTCTTGAATTTTTTCTTTTTTCATCAATCTCAGAATCTTCCAGAGGCGCAGATGTGCCTGGACCATCACTGGCTATTGGTTCTAGGAGAGAACTCTCTCTAGCAGAGTTCCTCAGTAGGGTGCAGAGGAAAGGCACAGTGTCTCACATGCTAACAGAGTCCCTGCCTGTGGGACCCTTCTTCTCAGTAGATCAATTGCTCTGCACCACAAGTGAGTCAGGCCCTGCTCACTGCAGGAGGCTCCGGACTCCAAACCGTGGTGTTCACCTCCTCACTGACCCAAGAAAAGATTTCCACTTTGTGAGCTGTTTCAGATTGAGTTTCCTCTATAGAGCTATTTGGACCCTGAGTGACATTGTCTTTTTCTTTATAGCACAGGCATGTTTCTCCCTGAGCACACATGCTTTCCGGGAACAAGGTAGGGTGAGAGAAAGAGGGATATTGGTGTCATGACTGAGCACAGACATCCTCCTAACCTTCACTCCTCCCATGTACAGACTGGCCATCCATCTACATCACTCCTTCATCTTGGTGGTTTTCTCTTAGGGGCCTGTATTTCCTTCTAGGGCACCTTTACAGTCTATCCAACAGATCTGCATGGACTTGAATCCTAGTTAAGGACAAAGCTCAAAGTCTTTGTCATAGAGTTCCCACACCCCTTAACAGTCCCTTTTAAAGGCACAGAACTTCCATGAACAAATTAAGTTCCCTAAATACAATATAAAAAAGAAATAACTTGCGTAGTATATGGGGGACTTCCAAGGGAGAGTGTACCCCACCTCCACAAACTCATCTAAATGAACCAGCTAAAACACCCTGCTACAGAGGAACTTTTTAATTTTGACCCTCACTACAATCATGACAGATATAACTGATACCCACAAAGTTGAAATGATTTTCTCCAAGACAGATAGTCAGTGAGAGACAAAGCAGGATTGAGAACCAGACAATTAAGCCTTATAAGCATTATAAGTTAAAAGCATGGGTTTTATAATCAGATTGGCACAGGTTCAAGTCTCAGATATGCCAGTTACTGTTCAGCTCTTCTCAGCTGGCCCTGAGCAAGCCGATTTTCTTTGTCCACCAAATGGGTGGACCTCTACTTTGTAGGGTGGATGTTTCCACAAAATAAGTATGCAGAGAACTGAGCCCAAAGCTTATCATAAAATATGTATTCAACAAATTTCAACTATTCACATTCTTCATATTTTAAAACTCATCCTTTTATTTGCAACATCATGATCTTCATTTCCTTAAATTTAAGGAGTCAGTGAATACTCACTGACAAACATAATTTTAAATGAATCCTACTAAAAATATTCAGCATAGTTTTGGGTTCTAAAGATAGCCTAGCTGGCTTGGCTAAGCAGTTGAGCATGGACCTATGAACTAGGAGGTCACGGTTCAATTCCCAGTAAAGACACATGCCTGGGTTGCGGGCTTGATCCCCAGTAAAAAGTGTGCAGGAGGCAGCCAATCGATGATTCTCTCTCATCATTGATGTTTCTATCTCTCTCCCTCTCCCTTTCTCTCTCTGAAATTTAAAAAAAAAAAAAAAAAAAAAGTGAAGCAAGGAAATATGACCCATATCCGATGAAAAGTAGCCAATAAAACATATTCACTGATCATTCATATGTTCAAATTAGCACCCAAGGACTTTGAAATTTTTATGAATATAAAAATAGTTTACGAAAAATAGACAAAATCATTTTTATAAAGAAGAATTTCTGCAGGAAAAAATGGAAACTCTAAAAAAAGAAATTTAGGATTACAAAGTACAATATCTGAAATAAAATCAATGGATGATCTCAATATTAGAATGGATAGAGTAGAAGAAAGTATCAGTGATATTGAAGAGAAGTCAATAAAAATAATTTAAACTGAGCCTTGAAGAAGAATAAAAATAATAATAATAATTTTAAACACCAGTAGAGTCTATCAGACACCTATAGACTTCTGTCTACAGACATCTGGTAGTGGAATATCATATTATATACCATACCATATACTGGGCCATAAAGCTAGTCTCAATAAATTTTTAAAATCTGAAATTTTAGAGAATATTTATGACAAGAGAATTAAGCTAGAATCAATAACAAAAAGAAAGTGAAAAATTCTAATATTGGAAATAAAACAACATTTTTCTAAATAACCCATATGTCAATGAGGAAATCACAATGGAAATTAGAATATATTTTAAACTGAATAACAATGAAAAGAGAACATATTAAAATTTGTGGGATACAACCAAAACAGTGTATAAATGGAAATATATAACTGTTCATATTAGATAAAAATAAAGGCTTAATATCAATAATCAAAGTTTCCCACTCAGAAAGCTATAAAAAGAAGAGAAAATGAAATACAAAATAAGTAGAATTGAGGAAAAAATAAGAAATCAATGATGTAGAAAACATAAACAATAAATAGCAAGAAAGCCAAAATGTGAATCTTTAAAAATAATAATACAATTTATCAATCTAAAGCGTCAGAGAGAAGCCATGAATCATCAATATCAGGAAAAAAAAGGGAGACATTACTACAGACAGTTAAAACATTAAAATGAGAATAAAAGATTATTATGAAAATACATATGACAACTTAAAAATAAGGATGAATTTCTTATGACAACTTTTCAAAGCTGACATTAGAAGAAACAGAAAGTATGAATTTTTAAAAAGTGAATAGTTCTATACCTATCAAAGCAATTGACTGTATTACTCAAAACTTCCTACGTAGAAAACTCTAGGTCCAGATGGTGAAAATGATACCAAACCCTACAAAGCATAAAAAAAGAGAACAATTTCATAAACACTGCGCTTCAGAAAACCTAATTAAATTATCCTTTCTCTTCACTCATAGACTCTCATCTCAAAAATCATCTATCTATACATTCTTCTTTTTTACATTTTTTTCTCCCTTCCATAACCAAACTTATACTTTTATATTTTATATACTAGTTTCTTATTTCATACACTTAACATTTTCTTTCAAATAATTCTATTATTTTCCCAAGTGATATTGTTAACAATTTATTTACTACTTACTATGTACCAACACTGCATTGTGTTTTACATATATCATTTCATCCTCATAAGTGAATTTGGATACTATATTTTCCTAGTTTTACAAATGAGGAAACTAAGACTCAGGGTTCACTTACCTCCTCAAAATCCCGGAGAACTGAAACTCCTGTCTGTTTGATTTCAAAGCCCACACTCCTTCCAACACACCGCCCTCTCAACAACAGTCAATGATTAATGGACCATTCCCAACAAGCTTGTCAAGAAGTAGTGCCACATAAGTTCTGTATTTGGAAGTGTTTTAATT
The DNA here is from genome assembly GCF_054644295.1 of Miniopterus natalensis. Lineage (NCBI taxonomy): Eukaryota > Metazoa > Chordata > Mammalia > Chiroptera > Miniopteridae > Miniopterus > Miniopterus natalensis. The sequence continues at coordinate 25,632,798 of NC_142096.1, forward strand.
ATTAATTAAACCAGAAAAAAATAATTTCAGAGGGAATATTTACCCAGCTGCTTTTATGCTTGTGAACCAATCTGCCGTGTTTCAAACTATGGGGCTTGTCAGAGGGTAAATAAACTCCACTTATTCTATCATTTGTAAACTTTCAGGAATTGCTGAGTGAGGATATTCTAGCCCCATATGTTTTTACGTGAAATACTGAGTTAATTTAAAGCAGGCTCAAGTGAGAAAACCTGCTCCTTCCAATGGTGTGATTTGCATCATAGAGCCTGTGCTGCCTGCCCACCCAGGTCATCCTCACCACCGCTCTGGGATCAATATCTTCATGATTATATTCTCTACCACCTTGCAGTTACCCCTTTAGAAGCGTTTACAATGCTGCAGGCCACAGAAAACTCCTTGAAGACAGAAACTGGGTTTTGCTCACTACTGTGTATACTCAGTATGCACGTAATAAGCACTTGATATTAGCCGTATGAATACACATTTTATAATCATTGGGTGTTTTTGAAATACCTGAAAAATCTCCATAGGGAAACATAACTTTCAAGCATTTTCACACAACACCACTTATTTCAGAGGTGGCAGCGTCTATCTCTGACATCCCCCTGGCCTAGCAAGGAGTGTGATATCTTACAGTGTATACCATCTTAAGTCAATGTGATACTTTAAGGATCATTTGAGAGCCACACTCCCCCTTCTGTATCCTCAGAATGAGTCTACATTGCTTTCTCTCGAAGTTCTTGAATGGTTTAAAAATGAGGACAGTCTTTGGTTGGTTTCAGCACATGGGCTTCTAGCAATGTGATTTTTGTAAAATATGGTTTCTTTTACCCTGGTTTCCATTGCCATAAAGGCCAGTTTGTTAACTGTGGTGACAGGCTGCCCTTCGTGGCACATGTTCAATAAATGTCAGTAAGTGAACAAAGACAAGAGATACTGGAACACTCTTAGCTTTAATAGACTGAGAAGGTAGTAGGGGACTGAACGTTAAATTCATTCAGGATAAAGAGGCCTTTGGAGTCAGTTTTTCTGGTTGAGAGATCAGAGCAAATGAATTGAAAACCTAAAATAGAAGTTGTTTTATTCTCATGGGTTCTGACATTTTCGTGGTGAGCTGCAAGTTGTAAAAATTGCTACTAAAATCCAAATTGCTAGCACCATATGGAAAAAGACCGTGCAGTATATCTTTTATCATTTTAATACATATGTGTAGAAAGTCATTGCAGCTGAATTATTTCAGAGTGGCTTTTTAAAATAAGAGCAATGGCAGGAGGGTGGAGATATTGGGAGGCCATACAGCCTATCACAAATAAAGAAATGGTCACAGACCTCATGCTTGCATTCAGTGTGTAAGCAGGCTGCCTTCACCGGATTGCTAATTTAAATGGAATTTTCTTGGAAAACAATTTAGCAATCCAAAGACAATCAGAAAGTGAGACCAAGGTTTATGTACCATGATGTTCATTATATTATTACTTATAATGATAATAAATCAGACCCTGAAAATATTCTATAATTGAAGAATATGAAACCAAAAGAAGAAGTAATGCAATTGTTATGGACTGAATGTTTGTTTTTCTCCCAAATTCACATGTTGAATCTAATCTTCAATGTGATGGTGTTAGGAGGCTTGGTCTTTGGGAAGTGATTAAGTCTTGAGGGAGGAGCCTGCATGAATGGGATTAGTGCCCTTATAAGTAGAGGCTAGAGAGCTATCAGGCTCTCTTTCTACTGTGTGAGGATACAAGGAGAATTCAGCAGTCCGCAACCTGGAAGAGAAGTCACCAGAACTCAACCATGTCAGCACCATGGTCTCAGACTTCCAGCCTCCAGAACTGAGAAATAAATTTCTGTTGTTGATAAGCCACCTACTTCATGGTATTTTGTTATAGCAGCCCAAACTGACTAAGATAGCAGTTAATAGAAATCAGTTTTTTGGAAAAAAATTTTAATGATTTACAAACATACTAGGATATAAAGTAAAGTGAAAGAAGCAGGGTAAAATGAAAACTGTATATGTGAATCAGAGCCACATATTGTTAAAGTGTGTTGAGTCCTACAGTGTGCAGATCTCATGAAATATCCTAGAAAGGAAATACACTGGAAGGAAGAGTTCCCTGAGACTTAGAATTGGAGATTTTAATTTACCTTCTTATACTTTTCTATGATTTACAAGGTTTTGCTATGAATATAATTAGGTTCATTGTAATATATAATAAAAATAAAAGGCATTCTTTTTTAATCTTCACCCAAGGATATTTTTTCCATTGCTTTTCAGAGAGAGTGGGAAGACAGAGAGAGAAGGGAGAGAGAGAGAGAGAAGCATCAAGCCTGCAACCGAGGTACCTGCCCTTGGCCAGAATCAAACCCCAGGCCCCTCTGCTCCCCTCCAGTCTAGGGGCCAACACTCTAACCACTGAGCCAAACTGGCCAGGGTATAAAGGGAATCCTTAAGCCATAGATATCTTGGTAGATTTTTCTCTTGATATCACCCAAGTAAGGAGTCAGAATGAGAATCACCAATTTCATCACCATTAATCAAATGTCTTGAGTGTAACCATTTTTGCCTTCCTTTGTGTCATAATTTATACCTGATATGAAATTAAAAGAGAGCACATCTTTCCTAATGAGTCAAAAAAATTCCACGGCACACACCTCCTACCACACTCACGAGACTCAACCACTGAGAACCTCCCAGAGACCAATGTAACTAAATTGCTAAACATCTGAGCACATAATACATCTAGCATGGTGTATTTTATCTTTATGCCAATGCAACTGAAAAAGATTATCTTTAATTGTTTGTGAAAGAAAGGGGCCCACAAAAGCAAAACTGTCTAGGACCCCCAAAATCATCATGTAGTCCTAAAAAAGAGAGAAAAGGCTGCATACTGACAACCTCTGAAACAAAGCCATCCTGCCATTCCTGGACTGTGTACCTAAGGACAATTATTAATAATCCCATAAATAATCCCCTTAGAAGTGCACCCCTAAATCACAAATATTATGTTTTTGTTGATTTTTCAATAAACCCACCTAAGTCCTCGCAAATTCTATTGCTTATCCAGGCACTTCAAGTATATGTAAAGAACACTTACAAATCAATAAGTAAAAGAAGAACATCCCTATTTTTAAAAAATGGGCCAACTGACATAGAAAATAAATGTTCAGCTTCACTAATAAAAGGAATCCAAATTAAATTAAAATGTAATCTTTGCATAAGAAAAATGCATCTTTTCAAATAATTACATGCAGTGTTTATAAGAATGTAGGGGGAAAGAAAGTTTCTGACATTTTGAGGGGTTATCAGTAGATACAGACCTACTTAGGAGATTTTAGTAAAATATATCAAGGAATGTAATGTCTTTTAGTCTACAAATTCTTCTGGGAATTTATCCCTTAAGACAGGATCTTAAGAGTGGGGAAAGTGACTGTAGGGTGAAATTATGACAACATTAATTATAATGATGTAAATTGGAAGTGAGTTAAGTGCCCAACAAGAGGAAATTGATTAATTTCATCCAATCAATCAATAAATTGTGCCTGGCACTGTTTTCTGGTCACTTTCTGTGCCACCCCGTCCTGTGTTGATTCTCACTACACAGGGCTGTGTTTCCAGATGACAGATATAATCTGCATGAAGCCAATCTTAATTCCCAAGTGCATCCTATAGCCCGCAGCTTCTGTGCTGACTCCATTATGAGGGAGGGGGTGGGCTAAAGGGTGTAGTTCCAGTCCCATTTCTTAATTGTAAAATTGTCCTCTTGATGGAGGCCTTGAACCCCAGGGACTCCACTTCCAACGCTGCAGTTAGACAGTTTGGCTTTCTTTCCGAAAACGTCCCCCCGCTCTTCCTTTCTCCTCCTGGGACTATCTTGCACATCTTGTGCTTAAAATAGTCATTGAAGCATTTGAGGCATTTGGCTGGATGGATGGGAAATCAGGAAGCTTTCCCAGGTCTGCTCCCCGAGCCTTCCCTGCTCTGGGTTCTCCCTTATTTAGCAGTCTTTAGCGTTTGATTTGTACCAGGCTTCTGGCTATTTCGCTGTTTTTCCATGTGCACTGACAAATTTTACAAGGTACTAGCTACATAATTGCCCGCCTCTTTTATGAGCTCAGTCATAGCATTGTCGGGGCCAGGTGCTTTTCCCAGCGAACTTTTTTTTGCTGCGGGTTTCAGATGTGGTTTCCATTTCTTCCCTAAGGCTTCAGAAGCAGGGTTTCTTTCACTGTATTTAACTGCCTCATTACTGATCATTTTCCCTGGAATATTTAATATCCTTTTCTAATGTCTATGGGTTTCAACCTTTCTTTCTGGTGTTTTCTTTTTTTAAATAGAAATATCCCTTTGCCTTCAGACACAGAATTAAAATTTATAGAGTCTGAAACTCTGCCTGTCTCAGAAGCGACAGCCATCCACTCCTAATTGCTCTTTCCCTGAGTCTTGTCTGTAATTGGAGAAACAAATCTAATGAGAATATGTGGACAAACCGAGAAATGTCTCTTGTTCCATCTCAACGGTAACATTTTTTGTAATTGTGAATATATAAATATACAGGTATTCCACATGGGATGTGACTTTGAGACAAGGGAAAGATTTGCTTGAATAATTACTCTTTTTGCGCATGAAGTAGTAAAGGACAGCTTAATCTCTTTGGAGCGAACCATTTCTGAAATCTCCTTTGTTGGACGTTGAAAAGAACAGAAACTGTATAGAACTCTGGAAATTTGCTCAGAGTAGATTTCTGGTGCTCTCATCACACACAAAAGCAGCAACTATGTGAGGAGAAGATATGTTAGATTGACTGTAGTTATTATTTCGCAGCCCATATGTATATCATATCATCATATTGTACACCTTAAATATATACAATTTTTATTTTTTAAATGAAATAAATAAGTATAGGAAAATACTTCTGTAGAGTTCAGAATTGGGATGTTATTGATGGACCCAATAGGCAATACCAGAAACACAGAGACACAAAGTTGTAGCTCAAAAATATGTTAATTTTACCTCATAAAATTAAAACACAAAGTGAATTTTAAAAGTTTAGTCATATAGAAATAAAGCCCACTTTATAACAATGAGAAATAGAAATTTTAAAACAAACAAAGAAAAAAATTATGACATAAATTCTCACACTCTACCAAGTAGCCCTCTGGCATTCTTTTTTTTCAAATGAGTGTTAGGTTTAAAACTCTACATTTTAGAATGTGTATAACACTTATTTACCTTATTCACTTACTATTTTTTAATTTATCAATTTAGTTATTTCTCTAGACCATCAATTTTTTGAGAGGATGTGTTTATGAACAAGGAGAAGATGCTGGTAATATTTTATTTAAAATTTCATAAAGCTATTTACATATATCCACAGGAAAGCCTGTTTTTAAATAATTACTTTGGAACTGGGGGGGTGGGGGGGTGGGAAATGGCCATAACTAAAGATCTGGTTTAGAGACAAAAATAAAATAATAGGTGAAAAGAGCAATTCTCTAGGGGGAAAGTGTCAACAATCAGGTCTCTTAAAGACAGATTTGGGGACTTTTATAAATGATGTCAAGGAAGAAGGGTATGGTGAGACCTACAAGTTCAGAGAAAACCACTAAGGTCATCTAGGCCAAAGCTACGTTGCTAACAGGCAAGTTTGCTTCGGTGGGTCTGGGTGGGGTCTGAGCTTCTGCATTTCTAACAAGCTCTCAGGTGATGCAGGAGCTGATTGTGCCCAGACCATGCAGTGAGGAGCAGGACACCTAGAGCAGTTGTTCTCAACCCTGGCTACACACTAGAAGCACAAGCCACACCCCAGAACAGTTAAGTCAGAATTTCTGGGGATAGAAACAGGGCACAATTTTTTTTTTTTTTTAATTTTCCTAGCTGATTCCAATCTATAATCAAAGTTGAGATTTGCAGTTCTCCAGAGAGTGAAGGAGAAAAGGCAACTTGAAGCACATAGAAAGAGGTACGGATGGTCCAAGGAAGTTTCAGTGTGGAAAGTGTAAAGTAATGCATTTGGGGAAATATATTCACATTTACAAGATGACAGGTTCTAGGCTATCAATTTTGACTTTGGAAAAGGCTATGTACACACCCTGTATTTTCATCTAAGATAGAATTTACATTATTTAGTATTTACTTGCCTCTCTCACTCTAGCTCTGAGATGGCAGGAACTAGATCTTTTCTGCCGTTGATTCCTAGCTCTCAGCAGAGTACTTGGAAATTCTTCATCCTCGGTGAGTTGAATTCAGGGATGAATAGTTACCAAGTGCCTCTCCGATGCCCGGCGCCATGGTAGACAATTTGGCTGTGGTAAGAATTCAGACAAGATCCCACGCTGGTGGGTAGGAGGAAAGGGGCAATACACAACTAAGGAAATTAAGGGGAAGTTACCAGGTATTAAGAAGTATCTGCAAAGAACCCAAACCTGGATTAACTGCATCTACAGGGATTGAGCAAGATTATACTCAAAGAGAGAACTGAATGGCAAGAAAGAGCCACTCATATGAAGATCTAGAAGACCCAGTATATGTGCTCACAGGCAGAAAGAAGCTTAGGGTCCCATGAATAAAAATAGGTGGCCTAGAGGGTAGAGGGAACGAGAAACATGGTAGGAAATGTGGTCAAAGATGTAGGTAGACAGAGGCCAGGGTCAGTAGGACTTTATAGGCAAAGATAAGAAATCTGAATTCTATTGTAAATGCGATAGAGAACCACTCATTGGAGGGTTCTCTTCAGGGGAAGGATATCAATGATTTGTTTTTCAGAGATCACACTAGCTGTTGAGGGAAAAACGGATTGAAGAGGGACCGTTATTGGAAGCAGGAGACCGGCCAGGAGGCTGCTGCTGCTGCTGTCCAGGCGAGAGTGAGGACGTCATTTTCTGAGATGAGAAAACTGAAAAAATAAAAGTAAAAATCAAGAATCCTGCTTTGACTAAGTTTGAAATGTCTGTTAAACAAACAAGCAGAAATGACCGAGAAGTGAGTTTCATATACCAGCCTGGTGACCAAGGAAGAGCTCAAGGCTAGAGAAAAATATCAGGCGCATGGAGAAACTAGTGCACAGAGTCCCCGGGGCTGGGTGACTGTACGCAGAGAAGGTACAAAAATAAAGACGAGATGGGATCCCAGTAAGGAGCCTGCCGTGAAGACCTACTGGGCAGAAACAGGACAGCCATCACAGGACAGACAACAAGGAGAGTACAGTTTCATGAAATGCAAAAATCAACTAAAATGCTGGGGAAGGCACACAGAAACCTCGGAACGTTTTCTGGACTGAAAGCATTTCTTATGTGTTCATCACATAATACTGGTACTTTGTTCCTCTCTCGAGGCGGCTTTTCATTTATACATAGCTGACACTCTAAATTTTGTGAAAGAAAAAATAATTTCATTTGAATACCCATTACCTAATATTTTTATAGGTGTAAAAATAAGTCACGTGTTTCAATATAAGAAAAGTGGAAACGATTCTAAGAAGAAAAATGGACATTTTCCTCCATGTTTCCACATGAAATGAGACTTGATTGGTATACTCCTGCGCCAAGCTTATAAGGCAGCAGTTCTGCTCAGCGTTGGGGGACGTGTGGGACAGGCAGGTTTCCCCCGAGGGCGGCAACTCAAGATCCCTCCGGGGGTAAACTTCTTCTAGATGTGCTTCCCCTGGCAGAGACTCAGCCACTTCTCATCTGCCTGGTCCACCGGCGAGTCGAGGTGCAGGGAGCTACTATTCTCATAGGAGCGTGCCATATCCATCCAGTGGGTTCAGGCAGAGAGCAGTTGATAACCACTGCCTTAGGCAACAAAAGCTAACAAAGCCTACTTTGGTTCCTATTATTAAATATCCAGAGAAAGACTAGGAAAAATGGATTTGAATTTTTAAATAAGAGTAACAAAGTAATAATAGAGTCATTATATTCTTAATTTGTATTCCATTTAAGGATAAAATATATTTTTAAAACTCTTACCTACCTAAACTGTTTTCATAATACAAAATGCACAACAAAGCTTAGTAAAGAATAATTTAAAAGGAAAACTTTACATCATGGAAAAAGACATAGCATAGGGCAGTGTTTAAGGAACTAACAAACAAACATAGATGTGTGTGTGTGGCGGGGGGTGGGGGTTATGGGTTGAATTATGTCCCCAAAAAGATGTATTAAAGTTCTAAGCCCCAGTTACCTCTGAACTTGAACTTATTTGAAAATAGGGTCATTGCAGATGTACTTAGTTAAGATAAGATCATACTGGAGCTGGATGAGTCCTTAATTCTATATGACTGATGTTCTTCTAAGAAAAGGTGAGAGACACACAAGGAGAAGACAGCCACTGACAATGGAGGCAGAGGTTGGAGTGTTGCATCTACAAGTCAAGGAATGACAAGAATTGCAGGCAACACCAGGAGCTAGAAGAAACAAGGGAGGATTCTCTAGTGCAGGTTTCGGAGAGAGCAAGGCCCTACCCACACCTTGAAATTGGTCTTCTAGCCTCCAGAACTGTGAACAATAAGTTTGTATTGTTTTAAGCCACCCACTTTGTGTTTCTTTATTACAACAGCCCTGGGAAACTAATACAACCTCAGCTCTGTCACTTACCAGCTCTGTGATCTGGAATATTCCTTTATTTCTCTATGCTTTGATATCTTCTAATGTGAAATGGGGATCACAGTTAAAATACTTAATAGGATTGTGGTGAAGATAAAAGGAGTGAATATAAGTAAAGCAGTCAGAAAAATGTTAGTGCTTAGCCAGGTTTATATAAACTTGTATTACACTCATTATAAATATGCAAAGGGCCTCCACTAGCACCTGAACCACAGATGGCATTCAGTGAGCAGCTGTCTCCTTTCTACAGTTATAATTTACTAATCATTATTAACTTTAAGACATGGTAGCCTTTATAAAATAAAAGCAGTTTTCCCTATTTCAGGAAAATCTTGTGTCTCCAATAAGTATATATATATATAAAATTTTATTATATTATTAAATTTTGCACCCTGAGCTTTTCTATGAAGACCGCCCTCAAGCTCACACTTGACTACCCAGTTCTTCAGTGCAGGCACATGGAATTTAAACTTGGCTACCAGACAAAGAAAGCTTTAATTATATAGATTACTTTTCAGCCACCACCACCACCACCACCACCTCCAAATTACATTCATTTTGGAGTCTAAATCCATAGAAACGTGAAAATTTGGTTTTTGAACTTTTGAGTTCCTGATCCTTCATGCACACATTTGAAAGTTGATGGAATTCTTAATTTGTATGAATGCTGACCTGATTTTGACCACACATTAATATCTATTAAGAGCTCTATGATCTCCTAAATATTAATGGCCTTTTATACCTTTCAGAAAATAATTTCATGTTACATATCATATCAACTACTAGTACATAGCTGTACTTACATGCACCCCCTGTTTCTTGCCCCTAAAATTTATTTGACATACATTCATTCAGAAAGAATTTATTGAATTATTTTGTACAGATCACTGTTGGGAAAAAAGAAAATAGAGAAATGTAAGAAACTAATAATACAAGGAAGAACAAAACATATAATTGGAGCAAATATATGAGCCTTCGACTCCTCCCAGGGCAATCAATAAAAGCTTTCTTGTGGACTTAGCATTTGATGGAACTCTTGGACGATATAGATTTTAAAAACATAAATTTTTCTTTTAACTTTTATGTTTTCATAATAACTTCACTGGCTTGCCAGAACTGCAATAAAAAAATGGAATCATTGATAATCCAAAGTAGATGAAAATTTGTCCAGGGTAAATTTAAAACATTTGTCAGAATTCTATTGAGAGCATTTGACTTCAGAGCCTAAAAGCAAAATCTGTTCCTTAAATGACGGAGTTCCTCAGAGTAAAGGATGACGGGTGGGGAGATAAAGGAGAGGGACCCGTGTAGGCCCGTGCCTGTGATACAGAAGTGGCCCCTGAAGAGTCTTTTGACATGTCTTCACATACCACCTGCAGCAGTTATGAGATCCAAAGAAATGGGAAAAGTCTGTCATTATTTTAATTCTAGTGGTGTTTGAAAACTTAATGTAAAAGCCACCATTTTAATACAGTCCTCCTTTTGGCGTTTGGCAAAGCAAACCCATAAGAGAGATATTGGATTTGTTTTCTTTGGCAGAGAGGCACAGTCTGAACTTCTTTCATCTGAAACTCTTTACCATCTTTGGAGAGAGAGCAGCTGAGATCATGGCCAGCTTGTGCATTCTCCAAGGGACTCACAAGGAAGCTGGAACCATCCAGAAAATATTGGTGTTCAGCAGGAAACTTCGAGAACCATTACCAAAAAAAAGAGAGGGAGAAAAATGAAAAAGTATATAAATATATGCATTCAGATGTAACAGTATATTGATAAAAAGCCTTTAGATTGCAACATTAGTCATCTAAAAATGCCCAGTGTGAAGTATAATGAAGCCACAGAGAGCTGCTAACCAATATCATTAGCTGCTTAAATTATGAATTCACAGCTAACCACAATACCCTTAGGGAAAGCAGACAATGCTTTCACCGTGCCTAAATTTTACAAGGGCAGAACTGAGTCATGAGTTAAGACAATTATATGGATAATTAAACAAACAAAACCTAGCTAATGAGTCTTGTAATCTGAAAATTCCATTTTGTCTACCTAGATTTATTGAGATGTACTGTTTGATGTTCAGTTTTCCGTTTCCTTTGTGCTAGGGTCAAATGGAAGATCTTAGACAAACAAGATTCTAGGTGCATATTTCAGAGGACTCTCAGCAAGTTTAGAGACTGTATGGCCTGGGGTGGGAACAGGAGAACACGGGCCCTGGTATCAAATGTGGGCCCTGGATTCTGGAACCCTGGCTAATTTCCTGGACTTCTCTGAGCCTCAGTTTTCTTGTCTATAAAATGGAGTAAACAACACCTAATTCATAGGGTGCTGGTGAGGGGTAGTGCACATGGCAGCTCTTACTAAATGAGAGCCATTGTGATCCCTGCATGCTCAAGTAGCTTTTCAACATCTTGACTTAAGTACTGCACACTCTGAGTTGGAATTAATGTCATTTTTTTGTCTGAACTGACTTCAATGGGAAACAAAAGAACATGTTTCAGCTACTTTTCTAACAACCCCTAAAAGCCTTGGCATGAAGAAAGACCTTTTTTTAATAATAGAAATTACATGAAAAGCAATCCTCTTCATGCAGTCTCACAGGCTTTTGCAGACACTAATGATCCTGGGAATGAACACAAGCTAGCACCTGGACTTTCTGTGCTGTGATCCAGCCACCCTCCTTCGCAGGCCACAAAGGCTGGGAAGAAATGCATAAGGTCACAGTAGGATATACACGAATGCCTCTCAGACATGGTATTTCCTTTGGATGGGATATTAAAAGTCAGAATTTAGCATTGTACTCAGAGGAGACATTGGAAAGCTTCCACAGTGAAGATTTTAAATAACCTTCTATACAGATTTTTAATGAGAAAGTTAGGCAGAACTCTTTTTGGACTAGTTTGAATAAAATACCCTGAAAAAGGTACAGTAAGGACTGGATTATTACTTGTCCCCTTTTCCAATAAATCACTCTATAAATGTTCTTCATATCTTTCATGGGCTTATGGTATGGCCTTAGATCCTTCCAAAATACCCTTCTCCAAGGCTTTTTCCAGGGACGATTGGGTATAGGTGACTGTCCACTCTTCCTTAGTACCTCTCGACTTAAAAGGACAGTGGGACAGAGACCAACAGAATAGGCTAGAATAATGCCACCCACCTTGAGGACCATTGTAAATATTGACTCATGACATGTTCTCACCAATCTTGCAGAAAGTGCAGTTGCCTTTAAATTTCCACATATCCCTCCCTAAAAAAAAAAAAAAAAAAAAAAAGTCCACATATCCAAGGCATTGTAAGTTATAGGGTTATAATGGTTTGCAAAAAAAAAAAAAAAATGATCAGCAGATTCAGCTCATGCATTGAAAGAGTGGTGAACCATGCCCATCTCCACAAGACTAGCACATGCTCTGTGGTGTAATTGCTAAAATGTTGGGGTTTATTGATGAACTTCATTATTGTGATGAATCAGGGGAAATGGGAAAATGACAACCTTAGAAAGTCAGACCAAATTATTCAGAGTGTTCATATTTTAGTGGGAAAATATTTTTAATGAGGGACAATTTCTAATCAGCATGGATTCTGGTCTACATAGTTAGAAAACTAGATTTGGTTAAGGATAGTACAATGTTTCATTCTACTATTTAAAAAAACTTTCACTCAAAAATTAACATTCATCAAAAGTCTTCTTTAATGATTTTTATATTCTTCTAAAACCCCCCAGTAAACATAACAGATAAAAAAACAGAATTAGTGATTCCACTGGCTTTCTTCCCAGGCTAAGTGCTCACACAAATGAGATTTTTATATTTCTAAACATCTGCATTTTGTTCACATCTTCTCCCAAGCAAAGAATTTGATATAGGATAAAGGAGTAGCTCTTCATCTACAGAAGAGTGCCCTGGCTTGAATGGGCCAAATGTCTTAGAAAGTCCATCCACTGAGAGAAAACCCATAAACCACACCTCACGCTTGTGTGTAGTACTGTTTTCTCCTACTCAGCAGATTGTCCTGGGTAACTGTTTAAATTCTTTAGATTTGGTAATAAACAGTTGCCATTTTGACCATTTCCTTTTGTAGAGCCACAAACTACAGAATAAATGAATAGCTCTTTTCCTTTGATGGCCTTGCCCAGGGGCTGTTTCAGCACCCCATAAATCCTGTAATTGTGTAGGATCATTTGGCAGCATGTGGATCTTTCTGCTAAATCACAGTGAGAAGATCAGGAGGAAATCTGAAAAATAAAGCATTAGAAGGGCATTAGAAGATTTATAGTGGGAGGGAATGGCACTGGCAAAACCCTAGCAAGGCCTTTATTCCTGGTAAAGAGAAGGCATGGCTAAGCAGTAAGCATCTTCTGTGTTGGCTGAGAGTACAACTGAGAGTTAGATCCAATTCTTTTTCTCTCCTGCACATTGTGGGTGTCAGCGAGGGTGTGGTGAGATCCCAAAGCTGGCTTAGCTGTCAGGGATATCGACCTAGTGAGTTTATGTTCTTTTATATAGATGTTCTGTAAATGGACTTATTACATGGTGGTGGGAAAACAGGCATGGGAACAGAGCACGTAACCATTTGTGCATGCCTTGTTTTCTGTTTGGTGTATGTGTGTGTTTTCCCCTGAGGGTCTCTATCAAACCAGTGTGTGTAAAAGCATTGTAGAATTCTGCCAATATTTTATAAACTGTATTTTCATGTGTCAACAAGAAGTCAGTGTGGGGTAAGCTAGACCATGCCGGCGCTTGGGGGGATGTTGATAGTAGGTTGGAAGTCCAAAAATGTACCCTGTTTAATAAAATCTGTGCTATTCCCTGGATAAGAAACTTCAGTTGCTGTGTTTATAAATGCTTCAAGAACAGGGAAGTATGAAAAGACATACAAAGCATTTCCCCTAATGGTATCAAATTTAAATGTTTTCTAGCAAGTTGAAACCAGCATAAAGCTTCGGTAATTAACAGATTAAGATCTATCGACAAACTCTTCACATCAGAAATGCAAAGGAAAATTACAGGTCTTTGGAGAAGTTAAGGCTTCTCATAAAGCAATGGCAAGGAATAGCTGCATATCTTAACGGAAATTTTTTTTTGGCAAAATAAGCAGTGCTAAATTATATGGAATGTGTGATTCTTTTGAACTTTCTGAGACTGCGAATCCTATAAAACAGAAGTTTCAGGTTTTCAAAAGTGATTGCTGATACTTGAAGACATGCACTGGAAATAACTGATAATAAATGTCACCAGCATTGTTACTTAAACAGGGCAGGGCCCAGGGCTTCCCTCCTCTCTCTGGACACTCTTTCCCCAGGTGATCTCAAGCACTCCCAGGCCTTCGAAAGTACACTTGTGCTATGAATCCCCAACTCAATATCCCACCTCTAAGCTCCTACCTGAGCTCCAAACTGGTGTGTTTAGTTGCCAACCTGACATCTCTGATGTCTAACTTATCGTGCAGCTCAAAGTGAACTTTTCCAAAACAGAACTTTTGATTTTCAACTTCACTACATGCATGTTCATTTGCATGTGCGCATGTGAGCGCACACAAACACACACACACACACACAAATCAAAGCAAAAACAAAACTGTCTCTCTCTTGGTTTTACCCATCCAGTTAAAGAATATCACCTTCCTCATGGTTGCCCAGACCAAAACCTAGGAATTTCCATTAATTATTCTCTTTACATACCATAAAATGTTCAGAAAGGTGTGTTGGCCCTTCCTCTAAGCACATACCAAATAGTTCCACTTCTCTTCCTTCCATGACTACTACCCTGTGCTAAAGCATCATCATCTCTCTTTGGCTCCTTAGAGGTTCTGTTTCTATTCTTGTACTCAGCATAAGGAAAGGATTTGGATAGTTTTCTATGAGAATCTAGAAAGGTGCTTGAAAAAGGGTATAGAAATTTAACAGTCAGTAAAGTGAATTAGCCAGACAAGAGGATCCCACTGGGACAGAGGATAATTGAAAAGGTTCAAGAAGATGGGTGATTGGTGATTCAATCATTGCTAACAAACCAGCACAATTTCACTAAAATAAGTGGATTCAACTAAACTAAGTCACAGACATGAAGACATCCTCCTACCCTGATCCAATCTGTCTTATGACTATTGATTGATTGGCAGGAACTGCTCACTCCATTTGAATCATTTGAACACTGTACATCTATGCCTTCTTTGATGTAGTCAGTTAAATTGTCCTTCAACGAACTTATTGAGCAAGTCTACACTGAGGCACCATAGTCTACCTGAGTAGTAGAGAGATGAAAATGGCAGAGGAGCCTCTAGAAGCTCACAGCCTAGAAAACATAAATGTAAGTAAATAATTATAATTCCATGTAATGAGTGTCATGATAGTGGTGGGGACAAGAATCAGTTGTAGAAGCACCCAAGAAGATTTCATTGAGGAAGTGACATTTGACTTGGGACATGAAGATTGAATGGGGTTTTCTAGTTGGCCAAAGAGGAAAGGAATATTGCAAGCAGAGGGTATATGTGAAAAGGTAAAATCAGTGTTTTGTAGGATTGGTGAGTGAAGACTTAGCTGTCAAAAGAGATTTTTATTATTATTATTATTATTATTATTATTAGTGATAAGGGTACTTTTGCTTTGGTTTCCAGGGAAAAAATCAGTCTCTTTTTTGTGTTCTAAACCTTTTTATGTCTCCAGCTCAGAAGCATAACAACTTAAAACCCTGGCCAATCACATACTACACATTGATTGTGCCTGCCATGTTCAAAGCACAGAGCAAAGGGATACAAAAATGCATGACACAGCCACTACCCTCAATCAAGTCACAATTTAAATAAGCTACCCAGAACAGCAAGACAAATTAGGAAGAAATCACCCTTTTCTATCAGAGGTAAAATATTACCAAGTTTAGAGGAAACTGATTAATTTGTGAATTAAAATGTATAGCATGGTGAGTAAGAAAAAACTGATGGATGCTAACAGCTTTGCCCCAGGAAAGAGAGATAAGCATTATGCTTTTACAGTGGATAAAGGAACAGGATGTCAGTTAGAGAAGATCTCACCTACTCAGACCAGGAGGGCTGTTTGGAGCATGTGGGGAAGGGGAGTGCAAGGTCATAGGGCCCTGGAGTCCACAAACCACCTTTTCCTCAAGCTCTGCATTGCAGAAGCAGAGAAGCAGGCCCTCAAAAGTCTCCGTAGCCTTGGAACATGAGCTTCCCAGACGTGATCAGCATGAACTAACACAAGACTGAATGTTTACTGGGCTCCTAATATTTATCCTCATAACAACCCTATGGGGTTAGCACTAATATCATATCCTCATAACAAACAGGAGGAAATGGACACAGAGAAGGTAATTGACTTGCCCACTGTTCCCCGCTGTGTTGGTTTTCTGTGGCTGTTGTAACAAATTACCACAAATTTAGAGGCTTAAAACAGCAGAAATTTATTCTCTCACAGTTCTAGAGGCCAGACGTATGAACTGAAGGTGTCAGCAGGGCTGTGCTCCCTTCAAAGTCCTTATCAAAGGATCCTGCCTTGCTTCCTCCAGCTTCTGGTGGCCCCACGGTTTTCATGGCTTATGGCTGCATCACACCAATCTCTGCCTCCACCTTCATTCACATGCTTTTCCTCTGTCTTTATCTCCTCTTCATCTAAGGAGACTTGTCATTGGATTTAGGGACAGGATGATCTCATCTCAAGATCCATAACTAAATAATATCTGCAAAGACCATTTTTCCCAAATAAGGTCACATTCATGAGGTTGGGGTACCAGGACACAGGCATATCTTTTGGGGGCCACCATTCAATCCACTAAACCTGCTCTCAAGAAGTAGAGCTAAAATTCAAGACCTAGCAGTCTTGCTGTAGGATATTTGCTCTCCAAACCACTCCAAAATACAGCTTCTCAAAGACCAAGAAAGGGGTGGGAGGGTAACAAATTCAATTTCATTGTATTTAAAGGTAAGATGATGTATCTTTGACCCAGTATTGTGGAGTAAAATTCATGCTCACAACTACAGAGTTCTAATGCATAAGACTGGGTCATTTTTACCCCTCTCCAAAGAAAACCCTGTAAATGTTTAAGAACCAAATTCACCCCATGTTTCTTGGTCAGTCCAAACAGGCAAATGATTTTGCCAATCTCAATAAAAGCGTTCCTCGAAGATGGTGGAAAAACAGAGCCTTTCCAGTTGGGAAGATTTCTCATTCTCCTAAGGATCATGGAAGCTTAAATTATTGAACTGCAAGACCTCTAGCTTGGGAGTGGAGGCCTGCATACATTTTTTTAGCCTGAATAAATTTCTTTGCCCTGGGGCTTCAGTTTCTCATCTGCAAGATAAAATGGTTAGAATAATAACTCTAAGAGCTTATGATTTGCTTAAAATGTTTTACTCAGAAAAGTTTTTTTGTGTTTTTCTAATTTCCCTAAGCAAAAAGATCTGGAAGAGAAACCATTATATTTGAATATTCATTGGTCCATTGAGTTATATCATATTCCACTTCATTTTGGGGACTAAACTTTAAAAAGAAATTTTCTCTGGAAGTTCTTTGGAAACTTGAAGCTACATATTGGTGACATCAGTTTTACTCTACATTGAAAGTTTGCCAAAGAATTCCTTTACAAATTAGTCACTTTAATATCTTCTGAGAAACTTCAACCTTAATTTATCACCTAAAATCACAGAATAATTGTAATGGCACAATTCATATCAATAAATTGTTTTCAGGGATACGAACTCCCACTTCTGGGAAGTCATTAGTGATTCAGTTGTAAGTTGCAAAAGTATTTGCATAAGAAATTGCAGAGGATTCTGGAACTATTTTAATACATTCAAATCCCTTCATTTTTGCCAGTCACTTATAAATATCTTTTGAGGAGAGAATGTACCTTGAATGAATCAATATGTCTGAGTATCAACTTCTCATGTTTGAGACTATAAATAGTGATTTCACGGAAGCCAGGTCACTAGCTTCAGGAAGTGGTTCCTGTCCCTTCCCAGCACTATTGGAAAAAATTGTTTAATGAAATGGTCATGCTTTACTTGGCAACCACACCATATTGTAGGCACTGATGAATAGGCGTTCAGTAGAAGTGGTCAGTAAGCAGAAAATACAAAGCACCTTTACTCTGCAGGTAACATATTGAGGCTAAAACACCCCCTTCCTCCTTTTCTCTGGATGCATTTGGAACCTCCAAACTCAGCCTGAGGGAAATGAGAAGAAATAGGGCAGCAAGGACAGGGAATATTTTCAATCCTAGGAACCACTTCTGAGTAAATGCCTTCATTACTAATAACTGGAACTTCACCAGCTCAGTCTACAAACACTGAGAATTCCCAGCAGTGAACACAATTAACCAAGAAAAAAATAACTTCCTATTTGCCAGGAACACATTTCCCTACTTATCTCACAGCGATCATTATAATTTCACCATCATCTTTTTAAATTTTAATCTATTATTGTGCCCAGTGTCCCACCTTGATCATCCTGAGAAGCTCCCTCATCTGATCTCCCAGACACCCATCACCACTCCCCACCCTCAACTCCATCTTCCAGAGGAAAGAGATGAAGTTTTCACTCCCCATTCACTTCTTACCAAGTTTGCTGTCTAAATATATCACTCCTGCTATGCCTGGAAGGAGAAGACAAACAAACAAACATGTTATTATAACCCATGGGTTGGATCCATAGTGAAACCTCTGCAGACTGATTTCTTTCCCTTTACCGAATATACATCCCCGGGGGTGAGATGTGCCTTTTTGTATCTGCAGCACCATCACAACAATGGGGAGTTAAGGATAACACCAAAACTCATCTCTTCGTATGCCACACTATGAAATGAAGTACTCTGCCCTTGAGAGCTTGCAAGCCTCACGGTGCGCGATAGCACACCTCCAAGTCAAGCAGGTGTGCAGATATTGGAGGTGGGGGAGAAGGCAGGGTGACTGCATGGTTAGGGAAAGCCTCACGCAGGGAAGGCTCCGAGTCCATCTGGAAGAAAAAGTGAGGCTCAGGCCTGGTCTGCGGGGGTCTCTGTCTATTCAGGAGACTGGGCAGGAAGGGGGTATAGTAGGAATAACTTGGGCTGTCATCAGTCCCAAATTTTAATCTATCTGCTGCCATGTTCTGTGCGACTTCTGCTAAGTTTCCATAAAATTTTGAGCCTCCGTCTCTTCGTCTATCAAGCGGAGATGACAATATCACTGTCATCATTTAAGTCCAGTACTGTTCTTCATTCCTTGAATTTATAATCTTGGTCTGTCTGTGGCTTTTGATATTGTAGACAAGAGCTTCTGCTTGCAATACTCTTTCCCTCTAGCTTTGGAGGTACCACTGTTGGCTTGATTATTTCCTGTCTCTAAGATGGTGTCTTCTCTCTCCCTTAAAGATGAGGGCTCCCCAAAATATTGCCTTTAACTCTTATCTTGCTCCCAGTAATCTCATCCTTATCAATGGATTTAAACCTAGTTCCCAGATTCCTAGCTCTGACTTAGCCCTCTCTCCTCCATTCCACGTTTATATACACTTCTTACTGGACATTTCCACTGGATGTTCCACAAGTGCCTCTACTTAACATCCTGAAAATTAATTTTTCTCTTAGCTCCATGAATGATACCACTATTTACCAAGTGATTATTTGTGTTCAGAGGTCCCTAAGACCACCCTCAGGTTCAATAATTTGCAAGAAGGACTCACAGAACTCAGAAAAGCTGTTATACTCACTGTTACAGTTTATTGTAGTTAAAGGGTAGAGATTAAAATCAGCAAAGGTAAAAAAACACACAGAGCAGAGACCAGGAGAGACCAGGCACAAGCTTCCAGTGGCCCTCTTCCGGTGAAATTTATAGGCAGTGTTTACTTCTCTTAGTGATGCTCTGTGACAACACACACAAAGCATTACCCTGCACGATATTTCATATATATATATATATATATATATATATATATATATATATATATATATATATATATGGCCTCCTTTCTCTGCTTTCTTCTGTTACAATTTTTCCCAAAAATCTGAGTGCAGAAGGTCAAGCAAAAACATTCTATATTTCACATTTTTAAAATACAGGCTATTTGTGTCTCACTTATTCTGTATTGTTTAGTTGAAGTAATCATCAGATACATGCTTTCAAATGCCATAATGAGCCTGACATAGCCGATACCACATAGAATATGAGATATAACCTCAGTTAATGAGATCACAGGAATGAGCAAACTAATCCAGACAAAGCTATATCTAAAAGAGCTTTTGGGTTCCTGCGACTGTTTGCATTATTTTTACTGGTTGTGGATCTAGAGTTGTTGCAATGTATTGTAGCAAAGTGAGTAATTTAAAAAAAAAAAAATAACCTTTATCACGGAGCACTTAGAAATGTATAGATCTCTTCAGCTGAGGCATGAAAATTTTCATTTGCATTATAGCCTCTTTAAAAAAATGAAAGGATTCCTTTTTAGTTTTATTGGCTGTCTGGCAGAACAGCCATATAAAAATTGGAACAAAGAAAAAAGATTGTTGTGTGTGTGTTTTTACCTTTTTGCATATAGATTAGTATTAATTACCATGTAATGAGCTGAAAATTCCTGCCAAGAAGCTGAGGTTTGTGGTTTCTTTAATGAGTGTTTTCTTCCCACTGGGTGAAGTAAAAATTTTTAAGTGTTAGGGATTTGCACTTGGAAAACATCTCTGAGCTATTTATACAAGCAAGTCAATAGGAACAGCACATTTTCCATTTATAGCCTTTGTAGGGAATTCATGGGCCTGACGTGTCTGGCAGGGTGCTGCTCTTCGCGGCGGTTCTGAGCCGTGGCCCTGGGCAGTTTGATGCGCAGAGGGGTGAGCATGGCATTCCCTGCCCTCAGCCCCGGGCTGGCTGGGGCTAATCTACACTCAGAGGCCTCCCTGCCTCTCCATTTACTGTCCAAACTGGTAGGAACCACAGAACTCTGTTTTCTTACTCTCACCTCCAATGGATTCGGCCTATAACAGGTACCCCAGCCACTGAGGGAAACTGGCGCAAGATGCCACCAAAGAAGTCGTTTTTTATCTTGTCCAACTTAAATGTTTGGGGGCAGTTTTCTACCACTGCCACCTGTAGGAACGTCGTGGAGGAGTCTACACAGAGAGACAAACAAAACTGAACCATTCTGGGGGCCATGACAATGCGCCTCCTCTGGTACTGCTGCGGGAAGTGTGACTGATAAACGCCCATCTTCTGGGCTTTGAATGCCCCGCTACACACACTGTTCCACGCCAAATATTGGGGTACATGGCAGGTCTGCGCCTGTGAAGGATTCCGGGGAAGACCCTCACCTGAGAGCTGCAGGACTCCTCACATGGGCAGCTCTGGCCTGGTCAAAACTGAGGCTCTGCCTCTTGTCCTTCTCTTTCTCTTTCCAGAGCTTTCCTCCCCACGTCTAGCTCCCCACAAACCTTGACCTTTACCACAATAAATCTCATACGTCTCCACAGCTGCCTTGATATCCTCTTCTATGGGGACCCAGATTCATGCAGTTATTGTTATCAGTTGTGATTACATTACTCTGATATATTAGAAAACCCAAAATAGCACTGTCTCAATGATCATCAAATTCTTTTGCTCTCAAGTCCACGGGTAGAAAGGCCAGTATTGGTTTAACCAAGGAGTTGTCTATCTTTTTGCTGATTTTCATCCTCAAGGTCACCTCATGGTACAACATGGCTGCTAGAGCTCCAATCATCCCATCCATTCCAGGGGAAAAGTAATGACAGAAGGACCAAAATAGTATTCCTCGTAATGCTTCAGCTTGCTTTAAGTCTTCTTTGAGGTTCCACCCAACTGTCCTTTTTCTTTCGTTGTCTAGAATACAATCACATAATCATGTGGGCAAACCTATATGCAAGCAGGGCTACAAAAGCTAGAATGCTACAAACACTGACATTCAAAATAACACTGGATGTTCTATTGCTAAAAAAAATATATATATATATTTGTGACAATTCTCAGTCTCTTCCATTCTACTTTCCTTCTCATTTTCATGTAGACACTGAGGAACAGGATGATGCCTGGATTTCTAAGAGGAGTCCTGGCATGAGCCCTATCCATCTTTGCCCAGGGCAGAAGGAGATGATCCTGGGCTCCCACTGCCCTTAGTTCTTCAAGGGCCTAGACTGAGGATTTCAGGGCATAAGTCTTTAATCATCCTGACTAAATGCAAGTATATATTCTATATGTCTTTAAATTTCAGTATCACAGTTAAAAATCAAATGAACTTGAATGTCAGGAAGAATTAGAACCAAATCCCAGCTCTTTTGTTCACTAACAGTGTGAACTAATGACCAAGCAATTAAGCCTTTCTGCCACATAGTAAGTGCTCAATCAATGTTAGTTAGCTATTGGTTTGATATTTTTACTCGAGGTAAGGACTGGATCCTTAAAAATAAGGTGAGGCATAAAAAAAACTACCCTAAAAGCTTTTTGGTTTTTAACAACTCATCCTAAACTCTGTAGCTTAAAACACCAACCTGATTTTTTGTTTAAGTTACAGGTTCCTTTTCTGACACCTCTGTTTTAAATAGTTCCAGTCTTTTTCCTATCTTTTTTCTAGGTCTGTTCCATACACCCTCTGTGTGTATGTTTTTGTTTCTATGAGGCTTTTTTCTGCCTTTTACTTTTTTCCTTTTCTAGGTTCCCTGACCTTCTAAGGTGTTCGCCGGGTCCCCTTTCCTACCTCCACCAACATTGCCATGTTCTCTAGAATTCCACCTGACACCTCACACCAGGTACCGTAGGATGGTAGCACAGACGCATACAGCCTCCCGCCCTCCTGCAATCTGCAGATTCAGAAACCATCAGCAAACAGGATTTGATAAGCATCTATTACCTACATATTAGTAATCATTTCTACACTCTGAGACTAGAATTCATATTTTCAGCCAATGAATTCAGATGTCAACACATAGCTGTACTTAGCCAATGTGAATTTAATTCTAGAACAGCTAAAAAAGAGATTAAAAAATCCCCTTCTCTAAGCAGAAACAGCTTCTTGCAAAATCACATAATTTTAATAATCTCTAGGCTTATAGGTGGAATGCTTACTACATTGCCTACTCTACCGGAATATGATTAACTCGAAATACCACATCTATTTGGATATCTATGGCTAATTTTTTTTTAATTTCTTGTTTATCAAAACATATTTTGTCTTTCTCTACTGCTAATCCCTGCTCATAATTGCTTGCCCATACATCAGAGTTCATCAATTCAAAAGATTTTTTTTTACTTTCTAGATCCCTAAAAAGAAATTATATTGGAAATAAATGATATAGCATTATAGCTTTTGCCTACCTACAAAGTTGGAAAATTTTTTCATCCAGAGAGAGCTCTCTAGCATCTTCTACTTCTTACCTTTGTAGTTAATGACAAATTGCTTAACTTTCCAGGATCCTGTCACTTCATTTGCCAAGAGGAGTTAATGATATCTAGCTGGTAGGGGTGTTGTAAAGATCAGAGCCAATGGATATGAAACACTAAGCCCAAAACCTCCCATTTAATAGGTGCTTCACAAAAGGAGGCAGTGGTAGTGATGATGATTATGAGGAAATTGTGGAAATAGAGGAGATGAAGGAAATGGAGAAGAAGGATATGTTAGTTTTCTATTGCTACGGTAACAAATTGCCACAAACCTCCTGCCAGAACTTCTAGGACTTAGTGGATGTCTTTGCTTCCAGTCTCACAAGGCCAAAATCAAGATGTCAGCTGGGCTTTGTTTGCTCTGGAGACTTTAGGGAAGAATCTATCTCCTTGCCTTTTCCAACTTCTAGAGACTCCTGCATACCTTGGCTCATGGCACATATACATATATACAGGGTGTCCCCCAAAAATATATACACATTTAACAGCTGACAGACAGTTCAATTGATGTTTTTTTTATCTCTTCAGATTTAACCCATTGGAATTAATAATTATTCAAAGTGTGTATACATTTTGGGGGACACCTTGCATATAAATAACAGTTTTCCCTAAAACCTCGCTCCAGGAAAACATGCCATGCTCAGCACGTTGCTTTATGTGTCACCCACTAACCCCGTGTCTTCACTCCACTCCCTCCTTGTGTTTCATCCCAGTTAAGGCAGCTGCACCTCGCCCCTTCTGTGTCTCAGCCCTGTAATAAATTAGGGCCAGAAAAGGCTTGCAGTGCAGTTTTGCAAGTCCCCGTGCATTTCACGTGGCGCTCAGCCCCAGTCCCCTCCAGTGCTCTGTCTTCCCTTTTGGAAAAGCGAACAGGTCGGCCCTTCATGAAGGTCCTGTCAAGTCTCAGGTGGGGTTTTACACTAAGCCACATGGCACTGTGGTTTGACAGAAAAAGCAGGCAGAGAAGGGAAATGGTTCCGGTGAGTGGAAGAGATGCCGCACGAGGAGCTCTGATTGGAACTCAATGCTATGCAGCCTGTAGCAAAGCCCTTCCCAAAGTCCCCAGTCACAGCCCATAATTTGCAGCAAAAATGGCTGAGGTCATAGACAGGCACTTGAGTAAAGAGACATCCGACAGTAAGCTTGGGTAAATATGCTTTATTAAATGTATAGCTAAACAGCTCCTTGCTTTCTCCTAGACTGGAAACCAAGGAACAACTGCATATTCTGTTATATATCTTAGCATCTCTTCTCCTCCTAAGTTGCCTTGCTTCTCATAGGCTAGCACTGGCTTCCTGCTCAACTATGAAAACAAATCCCCAACTCAAAACTGAGAAAGCACTCACTTCATCCCCAGTTTTTAAACATAGAGCAGAATTTTATCCAAGCTTATTTTTATAAACAAAAATATACACAGACAAGCATTTTGAATGAAATTAATTTAAACCCCACAATATTTTAAACATATTTAATCAACTGAGTTGAATTCATTGTAAGAGGAAAAGAGGCAGTACCTGGCTTTGATAGGCAACATATGTCAGCATAATTTTACAATAGTATTTTCATAAAGCCCAAAAATGAATTACTAATCTATTTGCCTTGGAGGGAAATGGATGAATAGTTGAGTATGTTATAAGAGTTGACAGGGCTCTGGTCTAAGCATACTTATCATATAAAGAACAAGATGGAAATAATTCTACATGGGAAGATTTGCTTTGTATTGTGCAGTTACATGAATTCCTTCTCTGCTTTATATATCAGTCCCTTAATTACCAAGCTGAATTCTTGGCAACCCAATCTGCTTTGCCTTTTTTATATCGTCTAGAACAAAAATTATATGGTGAACTTTGGCATTTTTATGTACTATATTAGTGTAATTTAACACAATTAATCTTATTAGTGATGGTTTTTCTACAATGTTCCATCTCTTCATTAATATCTCTCTTTTTCCTGATTGAGAATCTTCTCAAATTTAAAACCCATCTTTCTAAGAGTTACATAATTATGCCATTTTAGTAGCACACACACACACAACTTCCTTCAATATTTTTATCCAGAAACATTTCATTTTCCTATTTGGATCAATCAACGCTGGGTAACATAAAACCTGCTTTGTTAACCATGAAAAAGAAGAAACAGATTAAGAATATTATGACAATTTAAACTAATGAAATAGAGATTTATTTCACAATGTGGTGCCCAACACATCATAACTCTATACCTTTATTTTGTTATAGGATGCGCATCATATTGGTAAAATGTATAGTCTTCTCTGAAGGGAAAAATCATGATCTCTCCAAAATTATGTTTTGGTTTAGGTAATTACAGAAAATGAAAGCTTCAAAGAGAACAATCTAATGAAAGCAGTGCTGCCCTTAGACCCAGGCAAGAGAGGCAAGAGTGTTTTCCAGAGCTCTACATAGTGTAAACCGGGCACAAAATCAATCCATTAAGTAACACATGAACACCTGTCATAACCCCCTGCTCAAGGGGGTAGGGAACCTGATTTTGTAGCATGTGCCGGGTTCCAAGGTGTAAATACTCTCACCCATGGTGGGTTTCAGGCTCCCAATGTGATGTCACTGACCTCAGAATTGGGAGAGATGCCATTGATGAGTTCACTTCAGCCCCAGGGCTGCCTATAACCTTGACCATCCCCTCTTTTAACCAACACAGCCAGGACATTTCCATATCTCTTGCCCTATGGCTGCTAAACAAAAGGTGACCATGTCCAAATGCCATGAAGTTTTCTGTGTTGGGTTTCTGATGGCATCCAAGATAAACCCTGCTTTGTAGTGTGGGGAAGATTTGAAAGGTGGAAACTTTTAGGTAAGAAAAGGGACAAATTCATTAGCTTGTCAAATCTTTCCTCTCTGGAGGGGGTGAGAAAGGAGCCCTCATACATTGTTGGTGAGAATGTAGATTGGTTCAACCACTGTGAAAAATAATACGGCATTTTCTCAAAAATTTAAAAATAGATCTTTCATACAATCCCGCAATTTCACTTCTGGGTATAGACCCAAAAGAAATGAAAACAGGATTTAGACAAGATAGCTGCACTCCCATGTTTATTGCAGCATTATTCACAATAAACAAGATATGGAAACAAGCCAAATTCCCATCAACAAATGAATGGATGAAAAGACATGGTACATATACATTATGGAATATTATTTGGCCATGAGAAAGGACAATCTTCCTCCATTGTGACAACATGGATGGACCTTGAGCACATTATGCTAAGGGAGATTAGTCAGACAGAAAGACAATTACTGTCTGATATCACTTATATCTGGAGTCTAAAAAAGTTAAACCTGCCAAAAACAGTGAGCAAAATGGTGATTACCAGAGGAGGGGGTAGGTAAGATTGATGGTGTTAAAGGGTACCAACTTTTAATAAATAGTAAATAAGCCAGAGAGATCGAATACACAGTATAAGGTATATTGACAATAAAATTGTACTATAATGATGTAATGTGGTAAATATTACTACATTTGATATTATATTTGCTATGCAAATGGGGCTACAAATAAATAATTTTGAAAAGTTTCTTTAAAAAGTCAAATATTGTAGAAATGGGGAATAGATATTTAGAAATTTTAATTTTTAATGCAAAAATCATCCCCCCAATCCCACCCCACATTAGTTAAGTGTGTTATTGACTATAAATGCAGACGCTGTAGCATTTCCATGGAGAACACTTTGATTCCTGGAGCCAGATTAAAGACATGAAGACAATAAGTAGTATTTTCATTTTCTTCAAAGATTTTCTGAAAGTCCAACTCTTTTCTTTTGAATTTTTTTTTTTACTCGAAGCCTAAGGATTTTTTTAATTTAATCTAAGTCATTCATGACTGTGCTATGAAACTCAAATTGAATAACTGAAGATCCCTAAGTCTTAAATATCTTATTTGAACATGGGAACTAAGGGTAGTACCTACAGAGCATGCCTCCATTGTGGTCTTTGATGTCTTGTGAGATGATATATTGGAGCATCTAGCATAAACTGGACATTCACTAAGTGTTTGTTGCCCTTGCCTCTCTAGAATATAATTTCTACAACAATCATTTAGCACATCTTTATAGTCCCATGTTACTATTTAATTTGATTTTGATTCATGGAAGACAGAGACTATGCCTCATTCATTTTTAAATCTCTTTCCCTCAGCTTGGGGCCAGGTACATTTCCCAGTGTTGGACAATGTCAACATCTTGAACTTAAATCTGTTATGCTATATGGTCTATTGTGGAACCTGAGCCATCAACCTACAGGGCAGAATAAGTGTTTAATAAGTGTTTACCTGTGTGATGTGGTGTGACTTGAAGTAACCCAGTTCCTTTAAATCCCTGTTCCATAATGTCTCACATTCTATTGTTAGAACTTAACTACTTTGAGTTTTCCTTACTTTGGTCTTCTTTTAATGGACAAGTAATCCTAAAAACTTAAAAAAACCTTCATTCTCTGTGGAGATACAGGAGCAATAGCACCAGAGGCTGGTAGAAAACTAAAACTAAAGCAAAGAAGAGACTTTGCTAGCATTTTACCAGAACCAGCTCTAAGTACTTAACAATGATTAGAAATAGCCAAACGCAGAACTTTCACAGTTGGTAACACTGAGATTTAAAATAAACAGATATTACACTTTGGAAGTGATAGTATTTTCCAGCATCTCAAACCAAAACAGCCCATTAGTATTCTTTATTTTTGTTTCCACACTGCAACTCCTATATGCTGTTCCTTCCTTCCAGGGTCATAAAAAAAGAAGTGAAAGGAAATAATTCTTCATCTTCACTCATCGCGCACTCTCGTCCTGTATAGAAATGCAAATCAAACAGGAAGATAGAGAATGTCTGCCAGGATCTGGAAAGTCGCAGGAGTTAAATGGAAAATAATAGAATAAATGGAGTTCATGCAAAGCTTCTTTGTCTTGGTGAGGAGGAGGTGGGTGAGTGGGGAGCAGGAGAGCAGTGGGGAGGGAGAGCATTCGACACACATGTTACAGAAAGGGCCAGGCAGGATTAAAACCAGCTAGTTTAAATGTATCTATTACATTGTGCTTGCTTCTTTGTTTTTTAAGTTATTGCTCATCAAGCTATTTAAGGCAAAGTCATTAAAGATAATCCTTGGTTTACTCTGTACAAGGAACAAAGCTTTGGCAAGCAGTGCACCTATTAAAGTGCTGGAGAATGAATGGTCTTACAAGGCCATGCTGAGTCCTCTGATGGAGCCACCCTCCGTATGGAAAAGTCATGTCGGCCATCTAGGCTGTGGTTCTTCTTTACACATCGCCTGTTTGCCAGTGTGGAGTCTGCCCAGGGAGCCCCTGTCTTTGCTATGCTCTCTTGTAGTCTAGTTTTAAGAGCTTGTTTCAAGCCCCCTAGACAGAGAAAACTTTTTAAAAGCCGCTCTCTGGGGGTAACCAGGAACAGAATTGTGGAACTTGATTAAATACCTATTCTCAGTTTCCTTGCTCGCCTCATAAAAGCAGATAACTGAGAAGGGCAAGCTGGGAATCCCCAGAGGTGGTGGTGCAAACGCTTAGTTTAAAATACTGGGTAAAATTACAACTATCAATGACACACCTTTGCAATTCTCGGTGCATGTCCACGTACATTGCCCCATTCAGTCCTAACAACCCTGCAAGGTATTATGAAATGCTTTATTTGGCAGACAAGGTTTGGCTGAAGTGCTCTAGTTATAGGATTTCCGCCTAGCTTCTGCATCTCTCAGCCTGAACTCTCTCCACCAGTCACACCACCACACGTAAAAAAAACCCAAGTCATCTTTAAACTTGGGAACTCTTGGGAACTTTGTTTCTAGGCTTTCGTTTCCATTTTATATTATTATTATTAATATTTTAATCTTCACCTAAGGATATTTATTCCATTGTTTTTCAGAGAGAAGAAGAGAGAGAGAGAAACATCTATGTGAGAGAAAGACATCAGCTGGTTGCCTCCTGCACAGGCCCTGACCGAGGATCGAGCCTTCAACCAACGTACATGCCCTTGGCCAGAATAGAACCTGGAACCCTTCAGTCCCATGGCCGACACTCTAACTGAGCCAAACTGGCCAGGGCTCATTTCCATTTTAAAATCAACTCAAAAAACCTCTATTTTATTATTCCATTAGTCGCTCATCTTTCATTTCCTTGTTTGTAAGCTTCCTTCATATCCTTCATCTAAAATGGTTGTCACTGTGTCAAAGATTCTCTCTGGGAACTAGGAACTAGTGAGTGAAGAACGGGCACGCAGTTGTAAATGCTTTTCTCACAGTTTATTCTTTGATTTTTCTTTCATTAATATATTTTTGGAACTAAGTAACAAGCGCACATTTAAAATTAATTTATTTTCCAATTACAAATTGACATACACATTAATTTCAGGTATACAACTCAGTGATTAGATATTTATGTACCTTACACAGTGATCCCCCAATAAGTCTGGTACCCATCTGACACCATCCATAGTTATTACAATGTTATTGACTATATTCCCAGTGACAAGAGCATAGCCCACATGTGCAGAGAGGAAGTGTGGTCATGCTTCCCATAGGGCAGTCCTGGGCCTGGGCAATTAGGAGTAGTGTCCCTCACTCTCAAAATTGCCCTGGTTTGAATAGTAAATGATTCCCTCAGGACTGAGCAAAGCAAATCACCTTCTGCACAAGCAGAGGGTAAGGGAAGACATTCCTCCTTTGCAAATTGCTCAAAGAACTTGCCTTTGTAGATTCTACCAGCCCCCCAGTAGCCGGGATGCCTGCTCATTGATCTGAAGCTGCAATCCTGATATCCTGTCATATGCTTGTTTCCATTTGATACACTGCAACCTTGAAGGGCGAGGCTGCCATCATATAGGATGGCATGTTTTCCAAAGGTCATTTATATTTGACTTTGGAGAGAAGCACAGCTATTTTCATCCCGTTTTTCTTTGGCAGAAATATCCTAGACTCTATTCCAGGATCCAATAACATGTTAATAGCTGTTCTTGTAAAGCTGTTTCTTCATTAAGCTTGGGAAACCCCAAGTTAAACAGGGTTTTTTTTAAAAGAAATACTTAAACAAGCATTTAATATTCTAATGTTCTCTGTGCATCTTTAGGGCTGAAGAGATAGATTATATGGAATGTTTACCAAATTAACTTGACCATGGAAGACAATTTGGGAAAACAGTGACTTAGGCTTAGGTTTAAAACAATATTAAAATGGTTTTTAATAGTGCTTTGTATATTATAGTAATTAATAAACATTTTAATTGATTTTAGTTTCCCAACAACACACTAGCTTAATGATGAGAAATTGCAAATTAGCTTGAGTAACTGTGTTTTCAGCTAAAGTAGAAAATCTGCCCTATGAACTCCTTCTAGAAAATCTTAGGAAATCTTACTAGAAAGAGAAGTCATCTAAAGTCACCACATGAAGAATTAATTGTTTAGCTTTGTATTAAGAGAGATGGTCCTCACAAATTATTCTCTTAATATTATCTGCTATTGGATGAAACTATTATGAGGAAAAATCCCACTCTCTTACCTTCAAATTTGTAAATAAGTTTAGATTCGGAACCAATATAATTTATTTGTACATATATGCGCTTGTGTGTGTGAGAGAGAAAGAAAGAGAGAGAGTCTGTGTGACCACACTCTGTACCTGCCTCAATGTTGTAGCATTCACCACACTTTTGTCAGTGTGTTGCTATTTTGTTATTGTTTCCAACAAGCCAGGAATAGAGTATGTCTTTTTTGATCTTGGCATTCCCCAAAACCTACGACAGTGTCTTCCACAAAAGCACATACATTATATGGATATGCCAAGAATCTCACAGCATTTTTAGGGCAAATAAGATCACTAATCCTTGTTTTTTTAATCTCTGACCAAAAGCATATAATAACAAGTTAAGTCCTAACGGGTATACTTTTTAATAATCTTTAAAAGAAAAATTTGTTGAGTTTAATTTTACTCTCTCAAAAAATAGGGTTCCTGTCTACTAAAAAATAGTACTCTCTGATCACAGAAGAAGATGACACAAATCTTTAATATGTATGCAACGAAGTTCTTCTCACCAGATCTGTTTTATTCATTTGATGAAGAAAACTTGTCTTCCACAAATATCTACCACATTGATATCTCACTTATCCGAGGGTCTCAGCTGTTGTCTAAGTAACAGTGAAGCATTTTGGTACAATGCTGAATTTCCTTGGCTCCCAAGAAAATTGTGTCTTGTTCCAAATTAAATTTTACAGCTACAAAGCTAAGAGGACATTATTAGGATAGATATTTCTTCAGTTTTTGTTAAATTTTATTTTTATAATTTATAATTCACCTTATCCTAAGTGAATTAGAATTTTTCATAGTTATATTCTTAATATATTTTTCCTATCCCATCCTTTTTATGTGCAACATAGTATTTCTGTTTTCATTGGTTATTAAACTTAACTGACCAAATTGTAATCTTCTATTTGCCACCTCACCTTATTTTTAGAATGAGGCTAAACATAAATAGATATATAAATAAACAGGTAAATATGCTTAAATATTTTTCTTATTAAAACATTTTCCAACCAATTACATAACTACCCTTTCTCTCTCTATCCCAGATATATACCATCTTTTAAAATTTTCTCCAGAAATTCACAAAAACTTAAAGACAGGTATAATAAGAAACCTAAGTGTGGAACATTTATTTATTTGTGACCATTCTAGACATTTTATGAGAAAATAAAACTATTTTGTCCAGCATATGTTCAGTTTAGCTTGAAGAGATTACTTTGGGGTTTGATTCCCCAAGTTTTATAACTGTCCTAGTAATTTTCTGCTTGCTTAAGATAATAACAATAATAGTCCTGAGAACTGCATTAAAGTTGTAGCACTTTTTATGTACCAATTACATACATGTTTTATTCCACTTAATTCTCAAAACAAGCCAATGAGATAGATACTATTATAATCTTTCTTTAATATATAACAAAAATGAGACTGTGAGAATTTAGGTAACTTTCTCAGTGTCACCCAACTTGAAGGTTGTGGGGCCACAATTAGGATTTCTGACCCAAAAGCATATAATAACAATGCTAACAAGTCGTATTTTCATAACAATTTAACTCCCAATGGTTATACTTTTTAATAATCTTTAAAAGAAAAATTTGTTGAGTTTAATTTTACTCTCTCAAAAAATAGGTTTCTTCTCTCCTAAAAAACAGAAAACAGCAACATTTAATATCTATACATTTGAGGGAAACATTTCTTTTAATTAACAAGACCCTTTTACTAAATAGAGAAACCCAGTCAAATTTTTCTTCCTCAATAATGAAGTAAATAAATTAAAAAGTTATCCTTCCATCAAAGATCAAGAATAAAGTGGTTCATAAGAACTTTGTTAATCCATTGTTAAATTGGTTGCTAACAAGATTTTCTTTCATTCAGCAGAGAACAATTTTGTTTTTCATGAAACACTTATGCTGGCTAAGCTGGAATTGTTTCCCTTGCTAAGAGTATTGGACAAATGTGTTAGGGTGCTAGGGTTTGGCAGTAGGTAGATTTAACAGCATGTTCACACATTAAGCCCTTGAATTTTATTTTGAAAAAGGGAAGGAAAAAAACCAAGACACTAAGATTTGGAAAACTCCTGCAAATAAAGATAGCCCAACAAAATCAGATCCATTCATATAAACACAAAACCCTCTAAAATCAAAAGATACTATTTTAAGTCCTCAGAGGTATAATTGATTGTATCAAATACCTATGACCCTCTGCTCCGTCTCTAAGTGGACAGCACCCTGTGTGTGGGAAACATGGTTTCCCTGTTTATTTTTGCATTTGGAACGTTACGGCTGCCAATCTGTGACTTAGGCATTTTAAACTTGGGAAGGAAATGACAGAAGTAAAATGTGTCAGACTATAAAATTTAACAATTCTTTCATCAAATGCTGATGGAGTATCCAACATTATTTATTATGCAGTTGCTTTTACCGACATGCTCATCAGTGTTACTTTTTACATGGGTGGCAAAGGCAGGGGTGGGGTAGGAGGAGGGTGGAATGTCACTGTATTTGACCATTTTTAACCAACGTTTTCTTCCTGAAACTCACCCACACTTTCTACTTGGGAACATCAAATCTACATGCTCTAAAAGAACTTAGAGTTGACCGTGTCCAACCCCTTGTATCCCGCTGACAGGCCAAGGGAGCTGCCCAAAGTCAACAGGAAGTGGCAGAATCAGGTTTAACTCCAAGTCCAATCTTCTTTCCATTTCGCTGTCTTTCTCTGATTACTCTGCCTTTTCCCATTACTGACTTCTTTTCATCTTTATATTGCCTCAGTGAGGCTGGCCTGAAAGGAGGTTCCCGAGTCTTTACTTCAAAGGTGATTAGGTAAGTCTGGGTGTTTGCATTCACTCCACATCTCTACTTCTCATGCCTTTCCCATCTGCCTCACACTTCGTGTGAATGGAATATACCAATATACGGAACCCAGCATGCGGAAAACTCAAAACACTGTTTCTCCCCAGATCAGCATTCCTTCCCACCACTTTTTACTGCTAATTTCCCTAGTCTCTTAAATTCGTAACTTGGAGATCTTAAAAAGTGACTTAAAAGCTATTTGGGTAATCATAGCATTAGTTAAGTTTTCAAAGAGTAGTAAGAGTTTAGTCTTGAAAATGTTACGTTACAGATAACCGTGTCTCAATTAAATTGAAATGGTTTCCCACATACCGCAAAATAATTCTGTAATAAAGTCTTTCCAAGTATTTTCCATACTGTCTCTTGGATTCAACCAAAAGATTGATCTCTTTTCCATTCTCACAGTCATTTATCTTGCCTTTGCAGATTTTCATGCCTAGTTTATGACAAGTTAGCTGTCTCCTTTCCTTTAGACCAATACCTAACTGGTGAGATGATTATTTTTAACATCTCTTTCATTTCATTTCTCCTTCATTCAAGAACTTTCCCTGGCTACCTCTTGCCCATCAAATCAAATCTAAATGTGAAGCCTCCAACCTAACAACTGTTTCTTTCTTGCTTACCTAATACTTTCTCATTAATTCTAATATGACCCCCACCTGTGGAAATAATTAGAAAAGAAAGAGTTGTAGGTGGGAGTGAGCCAAGAAAGATGAAATTAATGGCAGAATGAGGACAATGTGTCCCACTAGAAAGAGCATAAGGCTTATAGCCTGACAGACCTGGGTCTGAATATCTATATATCTGTATGTCTATACAGTTGCCCCCCTTATCCATGCTTTCACTTTCCACGGTTTCACTTACCCATAGTCAACTGCAGTCTGAAAATACTAAATGGAAAATTCCATAAATAAACAATTCATAAGTTTTAAATTATGGCATTGTCCTCTATGCTTGCTGCCCAGGCAGGAGCAGGTATGGGAGAAAAGGGAACCTGGATTCGGGGTCAAGCTGGGAAGGAGTGACCACTTATAAGAATTTGAGAACAATGCCTGCTCATAAACCCAGCTACCTCAAGAGGAGAAGAGAGAGGAACCTGAGACTGTGGATAGATAAGTTCTAATAGCTAATTTGTGGTTTTGAAAGTAGAGGCAATGTGCCATTAGATAGACAACATTTTTCTTGCTTGTAAAAAAATTGCCAGTGAATTACCCTTTTTCCTCCCAATGGACCACGACTTATCAACATTTCTGCTACTCTAATTAAGTATCACCTTTTATTGATAGAAGCATCCACGAGGTGCAAGAAATGGTACCTAGGAGCAATCTGCTACATGTTACACACTTTGGGGGAGAAGAGGCACATTAAGATAGAATCCCCTCAGTTAGCAAGAGGAGCTATGTGACCTTCTTCTGTGAGCTCTTCAAACACAGCGAGAGCTGTTCCATGGGTCAGCTGTGGTCCTGTGGGAATAATAGGATATACATATAATATGTTCTCTGGAAACAATTTGCATACTATCTGCTCCCTTTACTTTTCCTGTCCTTGAGGAGACTTTCCACCTAGAAAGATAAAGAGTTCACGTGATAGCACCCATGCTGACCATTCAAGCCCCAGGAGGTCAACTTTTTCTCAATTTTCAGGTGAAAACTGAAACCTACAGATATTTAACATCACTTTAACACTCCCACTTGTACGTATTATCAGAGCACAAGAAATCAAGAAGTGCAAAAGGAAACCTTGCACAATATCATGTTTTCTTATGGGAAGGTACCATTAGTCTTTGCAAAATGATTATTTACCTATCTATAGATTGCATGTGAAAACTAAGTGGTAGTTTTTATGGAAAAAATTTAAGCATTGGGCCTGGAGATGTTTCCTAAGGAAAACTGGCATTCTCTATTGCCTTATTCTAGGTTGTATTAGTTTCCTATTGCTGCAATAACAAATGACTACAAACAGTGGCTTGAAGCAACATGAAGTTATTATTTAATAGTCTGTAGGTTAGAAGTCAAACACAGCTTTCACTGGGCTAAAATCAACATGTCAGCAGGGCTGCTCTCCTTTCTGAAGACTCTCAGGGACAATCTGTTTCCTTGCCTTTCTCAGCTTCTAGAGGCGCCACAAGCCTCTTCCTCTGTCTTCAAAGCGAGCCGCTACAGTTGAGCCTGATAGGCATCACTCGGACCTTCTCTTGTCACATCTTCTGGCTGTTTCCTCTGCTCCTCCATCTTCCACTTTTAAAGACCCTTATTGGACCCAATCAGAACATCCAGGATAATCTCCCTATTTAAGATCAGCCAAATGGCAACCTTAATTCCAGCTGCAATATTCCTTCCCCTGTGCCAAGTATCGTAACATATTTACAGTTTCCAGAATTAGAACATAAACATCTTTGGGGAAGTGAGGGCAATGGGCATTATTTCCCCAGCACTCTTCAAAAAAGCAACTGAAAACACCTTGTTTCCTCTAATTAAGTGGTCCATGCACAGGGAAGCAGTTCGGAATAAAAGAAAAGCAAGATCGATGCCACCTCTTAACCACAGAGCTGGTAGAAGACTAGAGTCCAGGGGAGAACAGAGGGTTCCAGGTCCCATTATTTTAGAAAAGGGTAGCTGAGGGAGGCATCCTAAGCCCTGAAAGATTCCTGGGTCCACTTGTTGCTAAGGGATTGGAAGAAATATTCCATGTGAGTACAAACCAGACTAACACAACTGCACAGACCAGAGGGCCAGTCCTGTCAGCACAGGCTTGTCTTGGGAGCCAGAGCTTGATGTTTATGGCAGGTTCCTCAGAGCTACTGGAGAATGGCCCAGAAAGAGGGATGGGCTGCCCTGTTCTCAAGTCACTACTAAACCATGGAAATTATACACCTGAAAACCAGTTACACCCTTGCATGTCAAAAATGTGTTCATGTGTGAATTTATACTTACTGTAACCAATCTTTCTTATGGCCTACTGGCTTTGAATATTTTAGGAAACAGTTTGATAGGATATGAAGAAAATTCTGCTATAAAATATATTTTTGCAGATCATAACTCCAAAGGAGAATTGTCCTGCAAACCTTTTCAAAATATCTATCAGTTGAAAAACCTTATAATTTGAATAAAAGGAAGTAATCAGGTATGCAATTTAGTTTTGCATGTATCTCTTATAATCGAAATATAACTGGAAACTTTTTAAATTTATTCTGAACCTTAACTTTTACTTAAGTAATTTAATCCATTTATGCTCATTGTGATGGTTAATATGTTTACAGATATGTCATATTTTTATGCTTTTTGCTTTTTATTCTGATTTATCCTTACCTTTATTTCCTGTCTTACTATAACTATGTTTTCGTTTGTTTGTTTTTAGTTACGTAGAATGTAAACTTATAGTTTTAAATGTTGCTACATATCAACATTTTGATTTTAGAACCCACATATTAAGTATGTTTCTCTGTCATGTATTTACTATGAGGTTGAAGTTACAAGAGAGAACAAGACAAGATCCTACCCTATGGAAATTGCCTTCAAAGAAGGAATATACATGGACATGTAGTAAACAAATGCAAAAGTAAACAAGATGCTATGGGAACTAAAGAAAGTAATAAGATAGAGAGTAAATGATGGTGCCATTAGTTATTCCGGAGACCACCGGAAGGGGAAGAGATAAAGAAAGAGATGGAACAAAGAGCTCTGCATTTAACATCTCGTCTTGTGACTTTCAAGTGGGATCACTCATGATCAGTCACACATAAGGTCTGTAGCTCAGGGGAGAAGCCTACACAGTCCATAGAAAACTTGGGACTCATCAGTCTTTAGATGCTACTTAAAGCCCTGTACAATCTGAAATCATCTAGAGAGAGAAAACAGAAAGGAGAAGAAAGGAGATGGGGGGGGAGAAGAAAGTAAGAAGGAAGTCCAAGTTGGTTTCTTCTCAGCCCTCTCCCTTTGGTGTGTAGATGGCTGCTGTCTTCCTGTGTCTCAGATGGGCTTTCCTCTGTGTGTGTCTGTGTCCAAATTTCCTTTTCTTATAAGGTTACTGGATTAGGGCCCACACTAATGGCCTCAGTTAACATAATTAACTTTTTAAAGACCCATTCTCCAATTACAGTTACATTCTGCAGTATTAGGAGTTAGGACTTCAATATATGAATTTGGGGAAATGCAGTTCAGCCCATCACAGTAAGAAAGGATATAATAGTGTCTTCTGATTGTTCATGCTTCTTAGAATGGCATTGTCCTCCTTCTGCATTCAAAGTCAACTTCGGTTCTAAGGGTAAGTGTGGCTCTTGGGGCTGTCATCTTATCCACCTACTCAACATAACACAGTTACTTGTATTCTCTCTGCATCTCACTGAACTAGAACACGTTGTGAGCCCACTGGAGTTCTGTGCCCCTGAGGCATTAAGAAGGCTGTATGAGAATGGTATGGTAAGAAATAACAGACACATAGCCTGTAGCTCCTCTGTTCGCACACATACTCCATTGTTCTTTGTTACAAAACACAGGTTCGAATGTAACATTATTAAAAATTTCAAGATGGCAACAGCAGAGCACCAAACCTAGTGCTTCTAAGCATGAGACCCTATGCGGTTGCACAGGTTGCATGCCCAAGAAGCTGGCCTTGAAAGCAGATGTGGCCACCCACGGAAAGCAT
This sequence comes from Miniopterus natalensis, assembly GCF_054644295.1. Taxonomy (NCBI): domain Eukaryota; kingdom Metazoa; phylum Chordata; class Mammalia; order Chiroptera; family Miniopteridae; genus Miniopterus; species Miniopterus natalensis. The sequence continues at coordinate 25,670,797 of NC_142096.1, forward strand.
TGGCCATGTGATGCAAGGAAGGCTTCTCTGCTTAGCCTCACCTCTGAGTTGGCCCAGGACATGGCATGGCTGGAAATCTTCTCATCATTCCTAAGATTGCCATGTGGTTTCAGCCAAAATACCAGACACACCTGATAAAAATGTGTAGACTGAAATACATCCGTAAAAATGCATAGATCAAAAACACACAATGTGCAAACTAAGTTAATAGCAGCCCGGATTACAGCTTTTGCAGAAAATGCTACATATTACATAGCATAAATATATTGTATATGCTTATAAATATTAGACAAAATAAAACAATATGCTCCATGGCACTGAATGTAAGTCCTGTAACAATAAAATGCCCTTAATTTTTTTTTAATGAGCATTTTTATATCTCATCTTTATTTCATCAGCAGAAACCTCATACAGACTGTCAGCTTCCAAGTGGGACACCTGGGTGCCCTAAGCTTTTCCTGTCTGACCCTGCTGTTCTGTTTCAGCGATTTCAAAGTGTGTGTCAGCCACTGATGGTTCGTCAATCCAGCCCCACCTGTGTGGTGGTTACACATTCTCCAGCGTGCCTGGCAATCCATTACTTGATAGTCCTAGTTCCCAGCATTGTTGGAACTCTGTGTCAGTTTTTATGCCTCCAAGAGAATTCAGTGAAGTGGCAGGTAAGGCAAATCAGCTAGCTGCCTTCAAAGCCAATAAATCCACCGGGTCTCTTGTTGTTTAAAAAACAAAGAAAGAACCTTGGATTTTCTGGGGTCAAAGCACATGCCTTATACTACCTTATAATAATGGTTTGGAACACACACACACACAATTAGATATTATCTTTGGACACTGACTCAGGGATAAACCAGGATTATACTTAATTCACCAAACCCCACTCTCCCCACTCCTGTGTGTTGGGTCCTGCTTTAGAAGCTAGAGTCCCTGCTCTTATGCAACAAGACACAAACATAAAAGTGTAACACATCAGGAGCTGGAAGTGTAATAAGAAATTAAACAGGGATGAGAGTTAGGAGGGTGCATAGGAAATGGGATCCTATTTTAAGTAGAGTCATCGTGGACATTCTTTCTGATGGGGTGACATTTGAAGGAAGCGAGGCAAAAGCCACACAGAGATGGGGAGAAAGGCTCAAGAGGGAACAAGAAGAGCAAAGGCTCTGAGTCAGGAGCTTCATGTGTCCCGGGAACAGCAAGGAAGCCAGTGTCCCTAGAGGGTGGTAGGAGAAGAGCTTGAGATTTCTTTTAATTGTGACTAAGATAAGAATCCATTAACCTGTTTGTATCAGAGCAGTGTGACCTATTTGCTTCAGAGGTATAGATCTAGGTGGCCAAGGACTGAGGCAGGGAGACCCCTGGGAGCGGCCTCCTGCAATAGACCAGGAGCAAGACCAAGGCGGCTTGCACCGGGGCAGCAGTGGGGTGACAGTGAGGTGTGATCAGGTTTGGGATGTCATCTGAGAAATTCTCTAATGAATCAGGTTTGAAAAATGAGTGAAAGAAAACTGTCAAGAATGACTCCATTTTTTTTTTAGCCCAAAGAGACTAGAAGACTAGAATCACCAACTATAATTCCACACTTTATCATGAAAGTATATTATAATGTAATCATTTGGTGTGATGATTGTGAAGAACCTGCAGTGTAGTCCAACTTAAAATAAAATCAAATTTTAAAATGTTGGTTTTGTTGGCTATTAGATAATAAACTGCATGAACCATACAGCACTTAGATTTTTCTGCCCCTCCTCTATGTGGAAACCTAAAGAATAAATGAGCATTCTGTGTTCCCCAAAGGCAAGTTCATTTTAGGCTATTGTTTTAACTAGAAACTACTTTGGAGAATACTGAGCCTTTATTGTAAAGATGCATAATCGGACGTTATGAGTGATCATATAATTCATCATCTAAACTAAGATATATTTAAGTGTGAAAGGGGGTATATAATAATTATGCTGTAATAATGAACATACGCAAAGATGGTCCCAGGCAGCCAAGTTGGGGGACATAAGAATAGACAGAGGAGCTAACAAGGTGATAAGCGGGTTCCAGAAGGTGGTGTGCTGCAGAGGGCGGAGGGGCATGAAATTTCAGACTTGAGGCTGGCTAGCTTTGCCGCACAAGATGGTCTGCCTTCATGCTGGGCATAGAGGAAGGGTTTCTAAGCAGAGGCAACAGGAGGGTGTGTGGTAGGAGCGGCATCTGGTTTGGTGCAGTGGAGTGTGGGGAATGGAGAGCAGAAATTACAATATCAGAGTCTGCCCAAGGAACCTAAAATTCAGGACAAGACTGTCAACCCAGCAGCAGTCAGACCAGAGTGGGAGTGCATTCCGGTACCCAAACATCACAGTCCCATGAGGAGCCCTCATACAGCTAAAGACAGCTCAACTGTCCCAGACGTCACCTAATGATTGAGGGTGGCGGGATTCCTAGCGCTGTGTTTGCCATGTCTAAATGAACCTCAGGAAAGCCAGAGCCGCAAAAAAACACTAATGCCTGAAAGAGATTCACAAGGAACATCATTTTACACAAATAGAAATAACAAGACATGAAATACATCCTATAAAATACGTCAAAGGCTACCATCAGAACAGAATTTGTATTATGAAATACCTTCAAACACACAAAAAGGCACAGAGGAAAAATAACACCTGTGTATATGCCAATCAGTTTTGCCAAATATATTAAGATATGTTTTGCAATATTTGTTTCAAATTGTGTTTTTAAGAAGTAAAACATTATAGGATGCAGCTAAATTCTGCTGTTTACCCTCCCCTAACTCATCACATTGCTCTTCCTCCCTCCCTACATGTAACCACTAACCAGAATTGAATGTTTCACATTTTCATGCACATTTTTAAATTTTTTTGCTAAATATGATTATACATTAAAATACACTATTGTTATTAATGTTTTAAAACTTTAAATAGTGTCATACTCTTTGAAGTACTCTGCAGATTTTTTCTTACCACATTATATTTTTGAGTTGTATCTAATGTAAGTCTAATTTATCATTTCAGTATCTGAAATTCCATTATATGGATATGCCAAAACCATGCACATGCACACACAGATGAGAGGAAGAGAGAGGCTATGTTCTGTAAATGGATATTAATTTCTAGTTATTTGCTATTATAAAAAAATAGAAATGAAAACACCTTCACGTTTTTTCCTGTGGCCACATGTAAGTTTTTCTCGGGCAGTGTTTCCAAATGGAGCAGGATTACTCCCTAGGAAACAGTTCAGTATGTTGGGGAGGCAGAGATTTTGGTTGTCACACGATTAGGTCGCACTTTTGACATTTCCTGTGCTGAAGCCAAGGAAGCACAAAGAATTACCTTCTATCTTATGAGCAATCCAAGCCTCAAATCTTGCTCTGTCTTATATGTATAAACACAACTATTGCTCAGGCATTCTGGGTGTTCAAGGAGTATAACTACTGTGTAAATTGAGGAAGATTGTATTTTGTTCACAACTTCATTAATAGTTTTTTACCATTTTGAAAAATTACATCACCAACAGTAACACCATGTTTGTTAACAATGGTCAGTATGTTGAGAAATCTCATTCACGTGGTAATGCAGGGTTGTCCTTCCCACTATTTCTTCTAGTTTAGTCAGGCCCACGCACATACATATTGAAATATGTACGTATTTCATTGTGTTACTCTATTTCTCCTTTCTATTGATGTGATGGCATTATACTGATTTCTGTTTGGGATCAAAAGGGGGTTCTGTTGGGGATGCTACAAAACATTGGTTATAAAAAGAGACTGTTGGGTCTTATAGGCAAAGAACTGCTTCCATCTTGAATATGCTGCAGAGTGAGGACCACATGCACCCTCAGCTTCACTGCGTTTTGCTAATTTTCTTTCTAGGGCAGTTGTGCTGGTTGATTATCCCACCAGCAGTGTGAGAACTTTAATTTTTACATAATTGCCAATTCCTAAATTTTCACTTTGAAAAAAAGCACTGCCTATCTAAAGGGTAAGACATAAAACCTGACTGTTGTTTAATTTCCATTTATCTGATGCTAGATAGACTGAGAAACAATTTTACATATTTGTGGACCTCTCGGGGTTCTTCTGAGAATTTCTGGTTCATGTCATGCACCCACTTTCTCCAAATGCTTTTTATATTTCCGCCCTAACCACTTTTTCAATATGCTTTACTAATGTTCACCACTCCCTGGAATTTATTTTCGCTTTGATTTTTTTTATTCTATGAAAGTTTTCCATTTTAATGAAAACATTCATCAAAATATGTCTTTTCTGCTTATGCTTTTTGTGTCTTTAAAAATGTATTTTTCCTATTGCAAGTTTAAACTACCAAAATATTAACATTTCGCTTTTTACTTGTATGTCTTTAATTTACCTGAAGTTGATTTTTGTGATTCGGATGAGGTAAGACTAATTTTTTCCCAGTGAAATAACTAATTTTCCCCAGCATTATGTATTGAATTATTCATCCTTTATCTATTTGTAATGCTTCCTCCATCAGGTCTGCACAAACCCTCTCTTCTGTTGATTAGTTTGTCTTTCTAATCCAGAACCAACATCATTATCTTAATTAGTTCAGCTTTATAACAAGTATCGTAGGATAAATTCCCCTGCCTTTCTACTACCCATCTTCAAAAGTGTTCAGGCTATCAAAACCTCAGCTTGTTAGCATGAGTTCTAATTCTTAATTCTTAGTTTTCCCACAGCAATTTTAAGGTCAGCTCTTCATATTCCATAAAAATCTGCAAAAATTTTAATTGGAATTGCATGAAACCAATGGATAAATTTAGGGGAAAATGACGTCTTTACAATATCAAGCCTTTCCATCTATGCATTTGTATCTCTTTTTTTTTTAATCGAGTCTTCATTTATGGTGTGGCAGATTCTGCTACCTGCCTTCCCAACAGACTCCTTCCTTTTCTTCCTTGATAACAAAATACAATTTTTTTTTCAGAGATGGCAACATGTCCAGCCTCAGGTGATGAACACATGGCAGGTATTCAGTAAGTGACAGCTACTTACTCTCATCGCTCTATGGTCCAACATTTTGAAACCATAGCAAAATAAAGCTCTACATAAGGGTCTACAAAGTATGGTCCACAGGTCAGATCTGTCCCACTTACTATTTTTGTAAAGAAACGCTTATCGGCACCCAGCCATGCCCTTGTATTTACATGCTGTCTATATCTACTTTCACATTACAGCAGAAAACTCGACTAGTTGCAACAGAGTCTGATTATATGGCTGCTGAATCCCATCTGGCCTTTTTGTCACCAGAGAATCGAACTTTCCCATCATGAGTGGGCTTTAGGTTCTTGGGGTAGCGCTGAAATAAGCATTTTCAGAAGCCCCCACAGGGGAATGAGATGTGATAAAAGGCTTTATTTGAGTGGAGTTACATTCCTCGGGTTCTACAGTCCCCTGCCCCTTAAGCAGTCCTGAAAGAGGTGCAGCTGGGGTTCCAGCAGAGCCAAAAGCAAGGCCAGTGTCCAGAGATCCCAGAACATGTTGCAGCCAGGTCCAGTGTAGCATCAGGTTAATTAAAGTCCATTAGTCCATTGTGTGGGTCCCACATGGCTGTGGGCTATTTGGGCACAGAAGAACTCCCAAGAGGGCCAGAGGGCCAAAGGCAAGAAAGAAAAGTATGTGTTCCTTTGTCTAGAAATTTAAATATTCAGATTTTGTGCCCTTGCAGTGGCCATGCCTACTCTGGACACTGACTTGCTCCCGGGTGTGACTGACGACAGGTGAGCCCCTCACTCAGACCTTACTGTGCACGCGTCCACACTGCCTTTGTCCAGTCCCTTCCCCGTCGATCAGAGGGGAACAGACTTGGAGAGTGTTAAATTAGCCAAGCTGTGTAAATGGCATGCCTGCATTATCTAGTCTTCCCTTTACTCCTTTCCTGTCCAGTAATAACCAGGTTATTTATAACAGTATCATTTTTACAGGAAGTTCGCCAACTCCTGGTTTAACCCAGATTCTTAGCCAGATATAGGCTTGGGCAGTTATGTCCACTTTTCCAGACTCTTACTGATCCATTCTATTTTTCAACTTAAAGTGGCCACCGGCCCAGAGTTTGCTGAACACTCCTGGAAAGACTTTTAAATTCCCGATAAAGGCAATGCTATAAAAAAAAGCTTGCTGTCACCAACTCATCCACCTTTTTCCTGCCTCCGATATAGCCTTGATGTCTGGAACTTTGAGAGTGATCTTGAAATTACGGGGCAAGCAGTGAGCTGAGGCTGGCTGACAGCCGGCTGAACAGTTTGCAAGGCCTAATACAAAGTGAAAATGCAGGGCACCTTGTTCAAAGAGCAGCAAAAAAGTAACATTGGAGGTACTAAAATATAAACCTTTCTCCTTTGTTCCATTGTGTCTCTTGTGACTTGCCATTTTTTTATTTGCTATTTAATGGTGTTCCCAGTAAAGAAAAATTAAAACCTCAACTTGTTAGCATGAATTTTAACTTTTTCTCTGTATTGTGCAATGCCAGTTTTAATGCGAAATAATAATATTCGACTCATATGCAGAATCCCAGAATTACACAGTTTGTATTTTGCAGCTCTTACATGCATATGTATTTCATTCTTACCAGAACAGTAGCACTGGTGAGTCAGTTGTCTTTACTTAGGGTCTTGATTTACACACACTCAACCAGAGCTCTCTACCCTGGACTTACTGATAAGTTAGGAAGGACTGAAAAGAAAAAATATAACAGGTTGCCCTATCTTTCCCTTTCCTTCTACACCATCATTTTCAGCATAAATGAAATGGCTAATACAGGGAGGTGACCCAAGTGAGAAAGGATGTGATAGGGTTCCTTGGCTGCTCGTGTTTCTTAGAATGTGTGCCTTCTTCTGTATTTGAAGTGAGTTCTGGTTCAAATGGGAAATGCAGTCTCTGTGCTGTCACCTCTGATTTCCTCATAGATGCAGCAGAAGCCTAACTAGCACTCACCTTGAGGCTCACTGAACTAACGCCCCCATGCGCCGTGGGTCCCCTCAACTCTGCGCTCGCAGGTCGTCACAGAGATGATATGTAAGTGGGGCCTCAAGGAATGACAGACACACATATTGCATGTGTCTCCTCTGCCCACACACAGGGCCCTTTGTCCCGTTGGACTCCATTTACAGAACACAGGTTCAAGATTTCCAAACAGCAATATCAGAGCACTAAACCACATGTGGAGCCCTTCTGAGTGCGGAGCCCTGTGTGACTTGACGGGTCACACGCCCATGAAGCCAGCCCCGGTGGCAGAGCAAAAACAGTGCATTGCCTCATTGTAGAGCTGCCAAAACAAACCACCTTCAGACAATTTTCTTAACTAAACAATAAATGTCCTCATGAGTTAAGTCTTATTTTCTTTTCTAACAGCTCACCCTACCTCATGACTTCTGTCAGATTTATTCCGAGGCACATTAGAGCTTTTATTGCTATGACAACTATATGACCTTTTATATTTTCTGATTATTTGTTGCTATGGTATGTAAATATAATTGATTTTTGTAATCAGAATCCTTGCCAAATTCTCTTATTATATCTAGTAAAAGTTTCCTTAAATCTCTTTGATTCCCTTGGGTTTTAATCACAAATATGTAAACATAACATACAAACGTTAAAAGCAGTGCTTTGTCTTTTCGATCATTTGCCTTTTTTTCTGGTCTGACCATAACTAGCCTGTAAGTTCAGTACAATGAGCAAGGTTCCCGCTCCTGTTTCTGGCTTCAGAGGGGATTCTCTGTTCATTGTCTACTATGCTACTTGCTCTAGAATTTTGATGAGTTCTTTTTATCAGCTAAAAGAAATCCGCTGTTATTTCTGTTTTGCTAATGAAAGGAAGTAGAGTTTTATCAGATGATTTTTCTACACCTATTGAGATAATCAAATATTTTGTGTCACTTAATATCTAATGTAGAGAATCACATCAAGCCTTTCATTTTAAGGCTTCTTTATATTCCTGAGCTAAACCCAGCTTGATCATAATGCATTATAAAATTATACACACATACTCACATTTGCACCCTTATACAAATATGCATATGAATCTAATATGAACGCCTATTTCATAAACATTATTAGGTCATAATTTTCTTTTCTTGTCTGGTTTTGTTATCAAGGTTATATTAGTTTCATGAAAGGAGATGGGAAGCATTCCTTCTTTGCCTATTCTGTTTATTTCTTCAGTAATGCACTTATTCAACCAATACTTATTTCAAACATGCCATCAAATACAGGAATTACTTGTTCTTTAAAATTTGGAGAATGTGCCTATAAAATGAACTGGATCTTGTGTGGTTTTTTCTTTATTTGGTTTTTATGGTGTATTTTTAATTGCTGATACAATACACTTACTGGTTTATTTCTTATTGATTCAATATTAGTAAGTTATAGTTTTCCATTTCGCTTAGGTTTTTAAATGTGTAAATAAAGCCCTTTATAACTGCATCATGTCAACAATTATGTTTCATACATTTATAAATTTATAAATTCATATTCCCACTAGATTATAAACTCCTTCAGGCCAGGCACTAGACCTGTTCTTCCGGATCCTCACATGCTGTTTGTTGAGTGAGCAATAAGTGAATGTCTACTTAAAGAGAACTGTGGGGAGCCCTTTTTACTTCCAGCTCAGACGCTGTTTTGATATACTTTTCAATTTCTATTATTTACTATTTTTTATTACAATGCAAGAATGAAAGCATCTAATTTGAGCAGCAGACTTTGAAAGATTTTACTTCATCTTAAGAATAATTTAAACTCATTTTAAACAACCATTTTATTACTTTATGAGATGTTTTATATTTTTAATAACTTAATACTCCAAAACCAAATTTTGCTTCAACACGTTCAGAAAGCTTTTCTTTTCCCTCTCATGAAAATTGAACCTTTTTAACCAAGTAACAGTTGCTAAGGGATTTGGAATGGAGATTAGCATAGATTGGGATAGCACAAATGATCCTTTGTGCATGGTAAACAGTCCACTTTTTCATTTAAAAAATTAATATCTGTGCCTGTGATGCTCACTAAGTCGAGTTTGAAAATAAGCTAAATATAATCCTCTTCCCCTTCATTTCCATGAGGCCAGCACCACTTGATCTGATTATGTAAAGTCAAAAACTCAAGCTTACTGTCCAGAGCCAGGGTGCCTCTAGGTCCTGATGCTGACAGAGTCTTGGGCAATAATTAAATTTCTCTCTCTTTAAGGAAGTTCTGATAATATATTCAGGAGTAGGCAGACCAAGGAATCTTAATGTAGAAACATTTAAAATTTTTTGCCCCCTAATTTTGGAAATAACAGATACTTTTTAGGTCTATCATTTTGTTTTATGAACTCCCCAAACTTCCAGCCAATTTCCTTCACTTCAGATCCTTTGCACCTTTCCCCAGGGAAGCATCTGCACGAGGCCCAGGCTTACCTGCAGCAGCAGGGACATCTACCTGGCCATTTCCACTCCAAGTTTTCCAAACAAAGAAGTCAGCTTCAGGACAAGGTCATGTGTGGTGCACGGCCCATGCCTTCTCTCTGCACAACATTCCTAAGGTTCATAGTACACCTCTGATTCTCATGTTCTAGGAATTTCCAAGCTCATTACAAATCTTCAAATAAACAACTAAGTTTTACCAATAAGACCATTTGAAAATGTTCCTCAGAGGCGTCTTTCCCCTAGGCACAAAGGACAATTATGTGAGCCATCAAACTTTATAAAGAGATAATAAAGCTATTTCAAGATGCAAAGTGAGAAACAAACACAGCAAAAACACTCACCAAGATAAAGCGCTCATCACACAGTGGCTGAGCTATCACGTGAATGCATGTATGTGTGAGAGAAGTCAACTTAGATATTAAAACATTAGATCTCCACAAACTTTGTGATTAATTTATTCCCAATGTTTATGGAGCTTCTGCTATACACTTGCCATTCTACTAGTTCTTGGGAGGGGTACAAAAATCATGCTTCTGTGGAGTTTAGAATCTATTGGGAGTGATACAATAGCTCCTATAATCATATTGAAAAGTATCTGAATTACTTTGAATTCTACCATCTATTGTTGAATCAGAAAAGCAATTATACACATATGCTTCTATATTCTTCACAGCTCCTAAGTTTCTAGCCTTCCAAGGGGAAAAAATGTTAGATTCCTCTAGAGTAAACCATAAGCAACTGAAGTACAATGAAACAGTTACATTGAGGACCAAATAGAAGAGAAAGAGACCTTCACACAATGGAAGGTAAGAATTGGACCAAAGATTCTCAAACTTCGCTGTACATTGCCAGGACTGGCTACATGATTTGTTGGTCCCAGTGCAAAATAAAATGTGGGATTCCTTTTTCAAACACAGGAAAAAAGATGCTAAAGCATAAAGATTTTTTTCCTTCTTTCTACCTTCTCTTAACTAGTCATGGTGTTTTTTATTTGCTAATTAATGATGTTCTAAGTGAAGAAAATTTTAAATCTCCAATTATTAGCATGACTTTGTCATTTTCTTTATATTGTGCAATCTAGTTTTAAAAGCAAAATATAAGAACATTTAACTCAGGCAGAATCACCACAGTTACACTATTTGTATTTCATTGTTTGTACACACTTTGTATTTTATTCTTACTAAGACAGTGGAAACACTGCACAAAACTCAATTGTTTTTATTTCACTTATTTATTCACACACATGCTACCAACACTCTCATCTTTGGCTTACTGATGAATAAGGAATGTCTAAGGAGAAAAAGGTTGCCTTTTTTCTTTCCTTCCACGTAAGAGAAAATTTCCACATAATTGAAATGTTTAGTATAGGGAAATAACAAAAGTAAGAAAGGATGTGATAGGATTCTTCTGTCACCTGTAGCTCTTAAAATACCAACACCCTGTTTCTGTGTTTGAAGCAAGTTCTGGTTTGAATGGAAGCAGTAGCTTCCATGGACTGTCATCTCCCCCACTTGGTCGTAGGTTTAACTTGTACTCAAGTTGAATCTCACTGAGCTCCCGTGCATAGTGGGTGCACCAGAGTTCAGAACTCATGGGGCATTTCAGAGGCTACATGTGAATGGGATGCTTCACTGTCCCATCAAACTTCACATTAAAGAAACACAATTTCAAAGATAAAGTTATTACAGATTTCAAGATGGCTACAGCAGAGCCTTAAACCAAGCAGGAGCACCTTCAGAGCACTGGCCCATGAAGCCAACCATGCACACTGAACTCCTCTGAGAAGTTTTTTATTGTTGTTTTGTTTTGTTTTTCTTTTTTTTCTTTCTTTTTTTAAAATATATATCTTTATTGATTTCAGAGAGATGAAGGGAAAGGGGGAGAGAGAGATAGAAAAAACAATGATGAGAGAGTCACTGATCGGCTGACTCCTGCACACCCCCGACTGGGAATCCAGCCCAAACCCGGGCATGTGCCCTGACCGGGAATCGAACAGCGATCTCCCGGGTCCTAGGTCCATGCTCAGCTGCTGAGCCAGGCCCAGCCAGGCCCTCTGAGAAGTTTTAAAATGTGAGGATGCCTGGGAGCTGCCTCCAGTGGTTGTGATTTAATTGTAGTCTTAGCCTGAATGGCAAAAATTTTACAAATCCTCTAAGAGTTTCTATGTGCAAGAAAGGTTAAAAACCACTGGAGTTAAAAGGTTCTAGCATTGTTGTTCAAAATGAATCAAAGAACGCACTAATATTCAAAGAAGTACATATTGAGAGTATGGTAGACAGACAGACATGAGCAGAGCAAGGACATGGGCCAGGTGGAGAAGGTCACCAAGGCGGAAAGCCCCAGGTGCATAGCAATGGGCGAAACTGGGAAAACAAGGACCTCGCCTTCAGGGTGACATTTCCTCCCCTACCAGATCACTGGCCGTGCAGTTCAGACCTCCCTGACCTTTCCTCCCTTGGCACGTTGCTAGTCATGTGGTAAACCCCCATGAAGGAGGAACAAGGGGCCTCATGTGACTCCTGTGCAGCCCTTGCAGGGCCGCTTCCTTAAGCACTAGCCCCTAGGGATAACATCTAGGCCTCAGCTGTGTTTCAGCTCCAGACCCAGAAAAACAGCAAAACCAAACAAGCAATGCCTAACATCAAAAAAAGCTGCATTGACTAATGACCCCCTGCCCTGGCACCAACCAATTGACAGAGACTAAGACCCTGAGGAGACATACCTGAAAAGCTGATGAATATTCTATTGGGATCCTTCCCTGAGACCTCCAGATAAATACCTTTAGGCCAGGGGGCCCAGTCACCCCCTCCCCCCCATGCCAATCTCTTTTCCCAAGCGCATTTTCCTTGCCTTCCTTTCTCCTAAACTCCACAAGCCCTTCTTTTGCCTCTGTAACTTGTTTCCTAAGCTCACTTCTACCTCTGTGACTTTCTAAATAAACTTTTGCTTGTATTTAAGCCTTGGCTCTGAATTTTTTCTTAGCCAGAATTCAAGTACTGAGGTTGCTGAACTGAGGTCCAGTCATGGGTAACATTCTGGTGCCATTTTGCAGCCAACAGGACCATGAGTTACTGATTTTCACTCTGCCATTAGAAGGATTTTTTTTTTTTTTTTTCATTAAAACCAGCTAATATACAACAGGGTGTTGACAGTGTACCTTCTCAGAAGTCTTGCTGCAATGAAATGTCCTGTTTAGAGGACATATTGATAGTGCTCATCAAACTTCTAAATGTTAATTACAGAAACATTGCTTGTAAAAAAAAGAAAAGAAAGAGAGAGAGAGACAGAGAAAGAAAGAGAAGGGAGGGAGGGAGAGAGGGAGGGAGGGAGGGAGGGAGGGAGGGAGGGAGGGAGGGAGGGAGGGAGGGAGGGAGGGAGGGAGGGAGGGAATAAAAGAAAGAAAAAGAAAGCGAAAACAACTTAAATGTGCAAAATAAGAAAATGCTTATATAAATTATGGCACATCCATATAATAAATTATCATGCAACCATTCAAAAAAAGATATAGGCCTGGATGTGCTGACCTAAAATAAAGTCCATAATATATTGTCAAGGAAAACAGGTTTCAAAACTATGTAACTTACAGGAGCTCAGTTTTATAAAATATAATAAGCAAATCATCTATATGTGTGTGTATGTATATATAGGCTAAAGAAAAAAATCTGAAAGGATATCAACTAAAGAGATAATTGTTAGCTTTGAGTAGGGAAATTTGTGTAACTTTCACTTTTTACCCTATACATTTCCATTTAATTCAACTGTTACAGTTGTGTATTAACAAAGAATAAGAAGAGAAAAAAATATTTAAGAATACAGAAACAAAATTTGTTAAATTTGGATTCCAAAAACGTTATATATTTATTTATTTATTTACACGTTGGTTTTCCACAGATATAAAAAAAAAATCACTTAATTTGTTTATATGCCTTAGTTTCTCCATCTGAAAAGTGGGAAGGATGGTTCATATGTCTTACTTTTTAGATATAAATGAAAGTATTATGTTTTGTCCAGAGACTAAATATGAATCCAAGCTATTACCATTGCAAATATTTAGTATGCATCTTAGTTTTCTAATAATGTAATAATTTATAAAACATAATAAAGTCATATGGGTTACCTGATTCTGCCTTCTGGCAAAATCGAAGCCATACCTCTTAAGGAAATGCCACCTTCAAAGACCTGATGATTTAGAATGAAAAAGCAGGGGGGTGGTATTATAGAATATTTAACATGGAACAGTCCCACCCAAGTCCTTGCTATTGTTCCCAAGGATGTCCTTATTCCTTCAGAAAAAGATAAATGGTTGCAATTGTCCCCATTAGGGTGGAAAATAATCGAAGGGAAAGCACTTCCTCACTAATTCCCATCTCCATAGAAACCGATCAGTTCCCCAAGCCTCTGTCTACAGACATCAGTCCACAGTTTTCTGATATTAGGCAGTCTGAGCCCAAAGCCTGCATTCTCTCAGACTGTGATACCTTGAAGGGTGAGTTGAAAGAATAAAAGGACTTGTGCCAAGATTTTAACAACCCCACTACGTCAAATTTAAATCCTTCCGTTATTTTTTTTTTCCAGGTTTCTCATAAACTGGCCCTAACATAAGTTTAAGAAGCCCATATGAAATGTGCCTGTTATCACAGTGCCCGTAATCCTGACTATCCCTTTCTGGTTTTTGCACTCAAGTTGTGCATTGATAAGAATTTCCTCCCTTCCTTACCTTGTTTTTTAACACGTTTATTTTTAGAAGAGTGAGACCAGGCTGTGGGAATTTTTACCTACTGTGAGAATAAGTCACTTTAACATGGACGTGATAGATGAGCAGTATTTACTCTGCATGCCCCTTTGTTCCTATTCAAGATCACAGTTTGAGGGATGTTATGGTAAATAGCCTAAGGCTGATTGAAAATCATTTAACTCAGGGGCTAATTGGATTTAATAATTGCACCAGAGCCTTCAGTGCATTGAAGTCCATTGACCTGAAAAAGAATTATCAAACTAGAAATCTGGGGTTAGTTGGATTGATAGAATTTTAGAGATCATTTAAGTCAGAATTCTAAGCACGAGAACCTTAAAAAACAAAACACAGAATCAGAGACCCCATCCCACATCCACTAAGTCAAAATCCACATGAGTGGAGCCCAAGAATTTGTATTTTTATTGATATACCAAGTTATTTCTATAACAACCAAATTTAGAAACTACTCTTTTAGTGTCACTTGTCATCCTCCCCACTGCCCATTGTACAGATAACAATGTTGGTACATGGATATCTAGCTCAGAGGTTGCAAACTTGGGACTCAGGGCCATGCAGACATAGATAATGAATGAGGGGGATGGCCCAGAATAATGCAGTAGAGTGGTGAAGACAGTGGTCACAAGACAACATATGTTCCAGCTCAAGGCAATGGTACTACTCAGCTCTGGTCAAGTGTCATGAAAAAAGCAGGCCCAAGATCAAGAGATTATTCTCTCAATCCCCTCCAGATTTTTAGGTGGAATCTTTCAGTTTTCTAAATGCTGTAGGAAAAACAGACCATGTGTTTGGACTGAATCTTGGCCTTTGACTATCAGCTTACCACCTCCTTATAGCAAAAAGTGATTCATCTAACATCATGCCAACAGGAGCTGGCCTGCAGGAGTACAACATTAAGAGAATGATTGAGGTGTTTTCTTTCTTATACTCTGTGCTCCCATTTCTTCATATTATAGCAACTTGTAAAAGTCAGAGGAAGGATGATCATTAAATTTCCTCCCAACACTAGATTTTATGGTTTTATCCTAGTCAACACCTAGAGGTCTTTTTTTATAGTGACTTGCTAAAAGAGACTTGCTTGGCATTTAAAAAGCTTAGTTTACTCACTGGTTAAAGTAAAAGTTAATGTCTTAATGTAAGTGTAGGACCCTCCCCCTAATTATGGCCTCTGCTCCAGACCAACATTAAGAAGCCCACTACTCAGTGTCTTTGTTTTCATTAAAGCTGTCTGGGAAAACAGTGAATTTTCAAAGTTTATATTAACAAAGATGGGCTTTAGGGAATATTCACAAGAAGTGTAGGTGAAAAGCTTAAATGCAAGCTCCGAGCAGGTTAAACGCTGCAGTCCCCTCTGGTGTGTTGGTATTTCCTAACACTTGTGTATAACCATTTGCTGCCAGCTCCTACCCTGCCCCCCCAGCCCCAGAAACACTATTTTCTCCAGTCCCTTCCACTTGCTTGAGTGAAAAGAAACCCAACAGCAACAATCTATGGCAGGGTAGAAAAGTACTGAGAAGACTTCCAAGGCCAAAACTGTCCTCCTCAAGAGTCAAGAGGCACAAAATTCCACACTTCACTCTCTCACACCCCTTGAAATTCTATCCCTCAGATATGCATTTTGGTAAACTATCTGACCTCTTTTCAAATGTGAAGCCCCCTGGGAAGGCTGTACCCTAAGGTAGATTGTTTAGCAACTTGCTTTAGTTGAGAGCTGCTGAAGCCATGTGGTCATAATGCGGAGGAAAGGGAACTTAGGGTCCCGCATCACTTCAGAGGGTCACAGACCAGCTGAATCCTGGGGACCATGAGGAGACCAAATAGCAAAATGATCTGGACGCTTCGATGTGAAGGAAACAAGGAAAGGAAATAG
Organism: Miniopterus natalensis; assembly: GCF_054644295.1. Lineage (NCBI taxonomy): Eukaryota > Metazoa > Chordata > Mammalia > Chiroptera > Miniopteridae > Miniopterus > Miniopterus natalensis. The sequence continues at coordinate 25,686,840 of NC_142096.1, forward strand.
AAATAGACCCAAAGCAAATTTAATTTTACCCCAAAACTTTATTTAAGGATATCTCATGGAGGAGTCAGGAAGCCAGGCCTACACACTGTTGCCATCTTGAGGAAACTTCAGAGCCCTAAAACCTTGTTCCTTTCTCTTCGTATATACCTATTTTCCTTCCCTCCCACTGTTTTTGTTTTTCCATTTTGAGTTGGTGATTCCCTTTTAGTCATTTATGTGGAAACTTTGCAAAGCTTACCAGGATTTGTTTTCAATTCATATAAAGACCAGTTATGTTTTTCCTATTAAGACCCAAACCTTATATTGATTACACAGGCACATGTAATTCATTTTTAAATTAGCGAATGATTTTTTTTCTTACGAACATCTCTGTATTATTGGTCTGTGCTAGAAGAAAGAAAGGGCTCACCACTTTGTTGTTTTAATTCAATAAATGTTGAAATTGAAATTGCAATTTTTAAAAGTAGCTGACTTAAGAAAGCTTCTTCTTGCCTGGGGTGTCAGCTCTGCTCAGATGGGCTCTTTGGAGCAATGTGTTCCTAGTGTCTGGGGCCTTTTCTTTTTTTTAACTTAAAAAAACAACTACTATGGATTTGTCTGTTATAGTAAAAGTGAATTCAATAATAATAATAACTTCCACGCTTACTTGCTTTCCTTCTTTCTTTTGTTTAAAAATAATTTACTGAATGCCGGAGACATGCCAGGCATTGTTCTAGCTTCTTAGGATGCAAAAACAAATAAAACACTCTGCTTGCTCTTAAGGAAATAGATGTGTTGATAAAAATCATCAGGCTATTTGTTAGTTCTAGAATGAAGGCATCAACAAATTGCTATGACAGAGAATGGGAGAAAGTGATGAGCTCACTCCTCATTGAAGGAGCCAGGAAAGTCTGCAGAGAACACACTAGAGCCATGCTAAACGATGACAGGGGTCTGCTTAGTAAAGAAGAGAAGGGGCATTTAATCAGGAAGAGCAGGCTGTGCCAAGGCAAAGTGTGATCAAGGAAACGTGTGCTGCTTCCATGTGACTGCAAATTAGTCGAAGACAATGGACATAGCAATCATGGCCTAAGAAGGAGGAGGTGGGGGTGCTCAGCTAAGCATGCCATGCTGATGAACTTGGACTTAGTTCGGGAGAAAACTGGGAGAGACTGACAAATGGTAAGTGAGACCAAAATTGTATTTTACAACATTCCTTCTAGATTGGGGTCAGAGGGGGCAGGGTTAGAGACAGACTAAAGGTAGTGTTTTCACACACATCTCTTTTAATCCAATAAAGAACTCTGAGGAAGGTTTCCTTATCTTCTCGGTACAGATATGGTTCAGGATAAAAATGGTTAAGTTACTTGCCCAAGGCCAAGTGCTAGACAGAGCACTCAAACCAGATATTCTGCTTCTCATTCCAATGAGAATCCACTGGTTTCTGCATCTCAATGGAATAGCAGTAGCTATTATGTAAAAGACACTTCCAGCTGCGCCAGGCACTGTACTGGGCACAGCACCTTCATTAGCTCGTCTAAATCCCAATCATATGTGAAGTATAAATTATTAGCCCCAATATGTAAACAAGGAAACTGAGGCCTGGAGAGAGTGAACAAGTCCACAAGGACACACTAGTTAATCACAAAGCTGGAACTCAAAACTAGCTCCCTGCTACTATGCTCCAGTTCATCCCCACTTTTAAGAAGAAAACCAGCAACACGCCAGCAGTCGGCCACCTAAGAGGCATTCACAAAGGTTGGATAAACGCTGATTGAAAGTTCGAATCACATAGCGAATTAGTGGCAAAGCTAGACCTAGAAAGAAACCAGGTCTCTCCACCAGCATTCTTCCCATGACCACACTTGGCAACAATCTACTTGGGACCTAATTTAGCCAGACGAAGTTGTCAAACTCACACGGAGAAAAGTCACAGAATGTCTGACTTTGGTTGCAAATCTCTGGTCCCTGAGATAAATCTTTCAAAACCTCGTCTCCTTTCCGGTAGGCTGCCAGCTCAGCGGGGTGGCTCAGGCAAGAGCTGACCCTTTAAATGGCCTCTTCATCAGACCTTGAAAAGTCCAACAGTAGCCTCCGAAAGCCAGATGAGATGGGAATCGGTACTTGTGACCTGAAAATAAAGAGCCTGAACCAATTTTTAATTTTTTGCATAAAATGCACTCAGTAAAATAACAATGAGAGCACTTCGCAGAGAGCCCTTTTATTTCATACTGGACTTTGAACATTACCTAAAACACAATTTCTCATCAGAATGATCTGTAGATATGTGATTACACCAGAAAGAAGACAAAGATATATACTGGGGAGACAATTTGTCTTCTAGGATTTTAACTACAAAATAATTAAATTCAATGAAGTGTATAATTATACAAAAACGAAACCCAATCGCCCTAGAAATTTCCCCGCTGCTACCTCAGGGGAATAAGCCAGACCCCGTGTTTTTTCTGGTTTTTGCATTTTCTGTATTAATCTTGTCATAAATTGTTTAAAAAGGATCCGGGTATATGCAGATGGGTTTCCCACCTTCTGGAATTCCCACGCAGGGAGCAAGTTTCTTCGGCCGTGGCTGCGTGGCCGGCACTTTCTGGCGCCTCCCTGCACGCAAACGTGGCCGGAGGCACAGCGGCCCCATCTCTGTCCCCGAGACATGGCTCTTTGAAAAACAAAGGGCTCTTTCTCATTACAGGTGCAGAACAGATAAGAATGGCCTTTTTTAAAACTATGAAATTCAGATAAATCTCTTTAAAATGCTCACGGGCTATAAACTCTTTAACAGAGTGTGTCTTTTGAAAAGTATATTCCATGATAACCTTGTTTAACATTTAGCGGCTTGTTAAATCTGTAAGGAGATAAGAACGGAATTCATTTTTCAGATTCCAGTTCGAATTTTTACCCTTCTGGAAACTATGCGATCCACAGAGATTTAAATGATGTTTAAAACTAAACCTTGATCTGCTTTTCCCTTTACATTTTCATCAGGACTTTGAGAAAGAGTCTTGGTCAGTATATGATATCAGCAATTTTTATACATCTAGTTGCTTTGAGTTATTTTATTACTGAGAATTAATATTTAAGCTATTTTTTTCCCAGCTAAGTTTTCAGTCACTCTGTGAGGAAGTGTGTAGCTTCCAGTTAATAAGCATTTCTCTACAAGCCATTCTTGGTTTAAAAAAAGGAGACAGACCCAAATGTGCTATTCTCTCTGCTTGTTTATTTCCCTATTGCTACCCCTTTTCTCTATCCCTTTTAGGGAGCTTTAAGACAAAAAAAAATTATGAATTACAACCCTAGCTCTGAAGTAGAAAAAGTCAGGTACTACTTTTCTTGCCTGCCTATCTTCCTACATCTGTCTGTCCAATTAAAAGATTGATGATATAGTAAAAGAGACATCACAATAATTTTCTCTATCTACTTTCCTAGTTTTCTTGCTGAAAACATTACGGCAATTTTGGAAATTCTAGAGGCTGCTGCTCTTGAACGCTGAGTTGGTTGTGCTCTTCACCAGAGCTTTCCTCTGCTTTTCAGGACCCTAAATTGGCCAGGACAGCCCTGAATCAGAGGTTACAAATTGAGGAAAGCATTTAAAAACTTCCCGTTTTCTCTTTCCTCCTTAAGATAAAGCAGATTCGTGGAGAATGCTATAGCCCCCAGGCTAGCTGCTTATCAGCTCCAGAAGAGACTGATTTTATAAGAAGTCCTTTGACATATATTTTAAGGCAAGACTTGGGAGTTCTCTGGAGAGAATTGTACATGGATATTTAAAACCCAATAGAAACGCTGATTAACCTGTAGCAATTGTGAATATGCTACTATGATGAATGCCCAAATCAAATGTCTGCCTTTCTCCGGGAGTCCTGTGTAGTTTACAGATTAGTTCAGTTGCAGTTAGGATCTTTACTGCGATCCTCTTTAGGGAAATAAAAAGGCAAGGGCCTCTTGGCTCGCACTGTGAGTGGGAACAATGGGGCTTAATGAAGTCCTTTTTTTGAATGACTACCTTTTTACTTCAATGCAGAAAGGTTTCGTGAAAGACAAGGAAAAACATTCCTTGTCCTGTTTGTGTGTAAGCATGTGTATTTAAAAATCGTGGGTCGAAATATATCACAAAAGTTTGGCCTTTGAAAGGGGCTGAATTTCAATCTTTAGAGGATAGTTAAGAGGCAGAGAGAGGTGGCCCTCTGCACCATTCGCTCAGTTTTAGATTTTCAATCCACTCCCTTTTCTCAAGAGATTACACCCCCACCGTCTTCACAGGCTGAGAGCAGGAACTGTTCTCTGAGCTTTCAGCAGAGAAAAAATGGTATGTGTTTGTCTTTTTTTTTTTTTTTTTTTTTTTGATAAAAGAGTGAAAATCATGAGTGAAGTTTCAAGTATACAACGGTTGCTACATGGGTATCAACGGACGTTTTTCTGACTACAGGATGTCTGCGGGCTCCCAGCAATTTGAATTTCAATTCCTCGCTGCATATCCCCTATATTACAATGTCTACATTTACCAGACCCACACAGAGAATTCCTTATGCTGGTTTATGGTTTTCTTGCCTATAAATGTATCTATTAACTATTTTTCATTCACGAGCATCTCTGGCTAGAAACAAAATTTTCACATAGAGTCTGAGGAAGCTAAACATTAAATTTAAATGATTTAAAACTAGATGACCAACATCAGCAATAAACTAATTTTAAATTATTTCACTCCTGGACACTCTTCTAAACATATTAATTTTGTTCCCCAATATTTTCAGATTCCAAAACTACTACATTTCATTTTTCTGTTTTCATAATTACATATACAAATGGTAAAATTTATGGTCAGAAAATGAGGGTCTGATTTTAACCTTAAAAAAGTCAGTGGTAGATTTTTCAATAGAAAGTATTCACATAGAAAAAAAATTATAAAATCCATTTTTTTCTTTTTACTCGTTTGATTTAAACCTCTAAGGAATTTTGTAAGGCTGACTTAAGCCTCATACATTTGGTGTACTTTCAAATTTTCGTTGATGTTAATTAAACTGAAGGGGAAACTGAGAGGGGAAAAAGGAAGAGACGGATTTTAGGAGCGAGGACCATGCCATATGGGCAGTAACTTTCGGTTGACATGGATGAAGCTCCTCATGGTCCCCCAGAGAGCCCCCTGGGATGGCTGGCCACTCCTCTCCCTTTCCCTTAACACACATTCTTGCCTTCTCTCCAAGCTTTGGCTCACATCAAAGGACAGAAGCAAAACTTTTTTGGAGTCCTTCTGTGTACCTTAGACCATACAAGTTACTTCTACATACCACCCTATCGAACTTTCACAACAACCCTCTGAGAGAGGAATCTCTGTTTTACAGATTCTAACCAGGCTCAGAAAGGTATATTTAGTGGCCCACTATCACAGGGCCAATAAATGACAGAAGGACAAGTTTTTAAAATGTGACCCAGTATTCTATACAGTATACGGGGGGAATGCCATGGGGGTGGTCCATTCCTCCGGGGGGAGGCGGGAGGAGTGAGGTGTTAATGAGGCTTCATGGAAGAGGTGACTGGGGTGAGCTCTGAGGTTGAGGAGAAGCAGGAGCCAAGGGGATGGAGAGACATTGAAGGCTGCCCAAAGCTGGAAGCAGGAAAGCAGAAGAATGAGTGACAATTGAATTAAATTAGCAGCTCTAAGAAAATTAAATCCCTAGCCTGCAGGGCAAAGTCAAGAACTGGGCCAATGTTGACCACAGAACCATTGCGGAAATGGAAACACCATGTATTTCTGGAACTAGTAAAAAGTAGGACCAAAAACCAAGATCAGTTGGAAGTTTATTATAAAACCAAGTCCTATGTCCCCTCCCCGGTTTAGAGGGCGAGCATTAGTCTTTTCTCCACTGCAGCAGAAGACTAGAGGTATATTTTCTAGAAAGAGGGCCTAACAAGACCATACACAACAGAGTACAGGGGTATCATGGGAAATGGGGGGGGGTAAGTGAAATTTTACCTGCCACAGGTGGAGACCCTCAGCCTCCTTCCCCAACTTAGCATAAAGCTGCTCATAATATCCTTTTATTATTCTTATGATATCTATAATATCAGATAGATGTGTCCCTGTTTCATCCTCAGTACAGGTCATGTAGCATTTTCTCTTTTTCTTGATCAGTCTTGCTAGAGGTATATCACTTTTATAATCTTTTCAAAGAATCAATTCTTGGCTTTGTTGGTTCTTTATTATTATATTTGTACTCTATTTTATTGATTACTACACTTTTATTATTTTCTACCTTCCACTTCCTTTGGGTTTACTTTGCTCCTCTTTAACTTAAAAAAGTGAAAGCTTATTCAATAGTTTTAAACCTTTCTTCTTTCCTAACACATGTATTTAGAGGTATAAATTTTCTCTGAGCACTGCCTTAGCTACATTCCATGAGTGTTGACATATATTATTGTCGTTATCATTTAGTTCAAAGTATTTTCTCTTGCCCATTGTGATCCCCCCCCCCCCGTGTTAGTGAATTATTTGGAAGTGTGTTAGTTCATTTCCAGATATTTGGGGATTTTTATGTAAATGATTTCTAATTTAGTTCCACACTCTGCATGGTTTAATTTATTGAGGCTTGCTTTATGGTGATGCATGAGATCTCGTTTGGTAAATGTCTCATAAACACTTGAAAGAATGTGCATACTGCAGTTGTGGGTCTAATATTCCATATATGTCAATTAATTCAAGTTGATTCATTATTTTGTTCATAACTTGTATATTCTTAAAGATTTTCCTGCTTGCTCTATCAATCACTACGAGTGGTATGTAAAAATTTCCCAGTTATTTTTAAAGTTTTTGTCTATTGACTTCAGATCTGTATCATCTGTTGGCCTTATTATTTGTTTTTTCTCATAATTGTCAGTCACATATTACTACTTCTTAGTATGTCAAGTAATTCTATAACAGACATTGTATAAAAGAATAGTAGAGACTTCAGATAGCTGATTTTCTCAATTCAATAAAAAAGTAAACTGGGTCAAGAAGGAATTCCAGTCTTAGTAAGACTCATTTTGCCTCTGCATGTTACTTTTCCTTGGATGTGGCCCATAGTCTCCTGACTCTCTGTTTCTTTAGCCCTGAAAGATTTAGTTCTGCTCTTTAGAGATTTTGACCTTAGGTTTTCCTAGAGACTAAATACCTTCCCTCCCCGCCCCCCCGCCCCCCCCCCCCAATTTATACACTGAAAGCTTCACAGATTCATATGTGAAGGTCTCGGAAGTGGAGCCTCTGATCGGTGATTAGGTCATGAGGACAAAACCCTCAGAAATGGGATTAAAGTCCTTACAAAATGAAGTCTCAGAGAGCTCCCTCATTTTTCCCCCATGTGAAAACACAGCAAAAAGATGGCCATCTATGAACCAGAAGTTGACACTCACCAGACACCAACACCTTCATCTTGGACTTCCCAGCCTCAAGAACTCTGAGAAATAAATATCTGTTGTTTATAAACAGAAATAAATGTCTATTGTATTTTGTCATAGCAGCTTCAACAGAACGGAGACGGAAATTAATGGACTAATCTTAAGACGGAGCTTGTTGCTGTAACAAATACCTAAAAATGGAATAGCTTTGGAACTAGGTAATGGGTGAAGACTGGAATAGTTTTGAGGTGCATGCTAGAAAAATTTACATTGCCATTGTTAGAAGAAAATTGGACCAGGCCCAGAGCAGGTCCACCTCGGGCTGGCCTGCAGTGTGTAGGTTCTTGATTTCATACAGGAAAGATTTCACAATACTGCTCCAGGTGATTTTGAGAGTATGTTTATTAAAGCTGGGAGCAGTGAAATGAGGAAGAAGCAACAGGAGAGAGCCTAGGCAGGGCTGCTTTGGCTCTCTAGACAGGTTATGGGAAAGAAGTGAGCCAAGGAAGGGCTGCTGTCAGCTCACCAGAAAGTCAGAGAAAAGCGGGCCTTGAAGGCGGTTCAGGGGATTAGCCTGGGACAAGCGGCCGCTGCCCATTACTCTTCTGGTTGCAAGTTTCATGGGGACCCTTAGAGTTTAGGAGACAGAAAATTCACTCAAAAAGGAGCTTCAAGTGGGGGTGCCCTAAGGAGGGTGAGCTCTGGCTCCTTTGTCTTGAGGAGTTCTCTCTGCTTTCCAAAGGTGGGTATTTTAGGGGCGATCTCAATAGACTATTCATCAGCTTTTCCAGCTGTGCCATTTCAGAGTCGTGGTCTCCACTGATTGGTCAGTGGTAGGGCAAGGGGTCATTGTAGCTGGTCGTGGTGTCACCTGCTTGGTTTTACTGCTTTTCTGGGCCCGAAGCTGAAATACAACTGAGGCCTAAATGTTATCTCTAGGAAGGAAAGGTCATGTGGGCCTAAACCATCTGACCAGCCATATGCCAGGGAAGAAAAGGCCACCCTGGGGGTGAGGTCCAGCACCAGTTTTTCCCTTTGCTAGGCACCCAAGGCTTTCTGTCCTGGTGACCTTCTGTATCTGTCTGTAAATTGCTGAGGCAGTTTATTCAGCTGTCTGTCTCAATTTCCCCATTTCACTTGTCAAGAAATTTTCCTAGCTTCTTACTGTCCTGCCTTTCCATGAGCAGACCTTTAAATGTTATTCTGGTGAGATCTCAGAAGGGGAAAAAACGGTGCTGTAAGGAAAGCTTCAATCTTCCTAGAGACTACCTACGTAATCCTGAACAGAATTTTAAGGACAGTTTTTTGACTTGGTTCTGAGGTTTCGGGAATTGGCAGTCTGATCTGATTGGATTTCAAGTAGTTTAAACCTATTTCTAGTAGTAAAGAGAGCACCAATCATGGTGTGATGAAGTGTTTATAGAGATATGCAAACTCTCTGCATTGGAGACTCCTAATCAACCACTTATAAGAAGCAAGGGAAGAGAAAGAAAGGAGAGAGAGAAGAAAGGAGTTAACTGACTCTATATATGATACTTTCAAACATTTTTAGAAAATAAAGAACATAATAACATTTATTAGTTGCTCCTAATGTTGCTGGACAAAAAAAGTAAAGAATGAGGTCAGAGATTCAAATTCCCAGCTCAAAGGCCATGAAAAAGACCTAAGAGCATTATGAGTGCCCTGATGAAGAGCTTATCTTCTGTAGCTACAGGGCTAAAATTGCTGAAAATCTAATGCAGAGCCTTATCCTGAGAATGATGAATTACCACAAGACTTGAACTCCCAGCCTTGCAGGGTGCCTGCTATTAAAGAAAAGGCATTGATTAGTAAAGAATGGGATCCTGTAAGGTGGGATGGAGGCAGGTGGGAAGACCCTGATGAAGCTGAGAACACTGAGCCCCTAAATTCTGAGGAGTCTTCTTTGCCAATGGAAGAGGTCCTCCCCACTTCCAGGGATCGCCACCTCCCACCCCCAGTGATATGGGCCTCTCCTCCTCAGTTTGAAGGGATTAATCCTGCATTGCCTGAGGAAACAATAATGGTTTTCCTGGAGACTGCTGCCATGCAAGACAATGCTGATTCTCCTCAAGACCTCCCCACCACCACCCCTCTTTGCTTCTAGGCCTATGATTAGACTCAAGTCCTAGCAGGCCCCCAAAAGTAAGGTACAAAGTGTGACCATGTGGAGGCACACTCCACTCCAAAATAACTATTTGAGTTTTCTACATTCATAGAAGCAGAAATCTGGGGAACATGTGTAGGAATGGATACTAGAGGTATTAGATAATAGTGTAAAGAACATAAAATTGGATTGGGCCAAATTCTATATGAACTCACTAAAAAGAGATTCTGTATTTAATGTGCAGCTTTGGGAGTTAGAAGAGGCTCTAACAGTTGATTGGGACAGTTGACTGAAATCTGGATGAAAAGATGGCCCACTGTTAGCAAATTGGAAATGTCCAATATGGGGGCTGAAAAATATTAATACTTTTCCTCCCATCTTCTAAGTTCTTCTGGCTGGGTTAATCATCAAATGATTAACAGGAGAAAATTGAAGTTTTAATACATGTGCATGGGGAATTCAGAGAAGTATGAAAATTCTAGGGACAGTGAGGCCACATTAGGTATGTAAGACATTTTTGGACCAAGAAGAAGGGGCTGGGAGGTGGGGGAATAAGGCATTAGATTTCAGAAGTGAGAATGGGTGATTTACACGTAGTTGAGGAAAAGAGGAACACACATGGCAGGAAAATCCCTGCTAGGCAACTCAGAAACAATGGGACACAGGGTGTATCTAGTTAACAGGCCCCTGTCTAAAGTCCTCTTATTTACCATACTTAATTTAAATTAGGCTAAGGTGACATCTTAAACTCTCCTTCCTGAAGCAGTTTTCTCTGTCTGAATTTCTTGGGCAGGAAAGGTGGGAGTGGGGGTCAAAAGCTCCCCGAGTCTTATTTCTTAATAAACAGCATAAAAGCAATATCTCGCTTCTTTCCATGCAGATAGCACTCTGCAAACATGGTGAACACTCCTCAAACCAGCCGAACTTTCTGTAAGAAGTGTGGCAAGCATTAACCCCACAAAGTAATACAGTACAAAAAGGGCAAGGATTCTCTGGATGTGCAGGGACAGCTGCCTTATGACAGGGAGCAGAGTGGCTGTGGTGGGCAGACTAAGCCAATTTTCCCCAAAGAAGCTACAGCTACAAAGAGGATTGCGCTGAGGCTTGAATGTGTTAAGCCCAACTGCAGATCTAAGAGAATGCTGGTTCTTAGGACATGCAAGCATTTTGAACTGGGAGAGTGTAAGAAGAGAAAGGGCCAAGTGATCCAGTTCTAACTTCATACTTTGTTTTATTATGTGTTTTAATTTAATAAAACCTTGAGGATTAAAGAAAAAAAAATCAATATCTTAAAAGAGCAGCTTCAGGGTGGCAGAATTTTGGTTCCCTTCAGCAACTTCCTTTGATTTAATGTAGAGTAATTGGGCCACATTAGATTAGAATGTTAGAGTGGATTTTTCATTTAAGACATGCTCACCCACACTAGGAGAATTCCAAAAACATTCCTTTCACCAAGACTCTAAGAAATAAATTTTTGAGGGAACATCCTTCAAGAGTTCTATGCTTATTCGTCTCTGTAGGCCACACCTTACAGTGCCAACCATTCCACTCAACTGTAAAACCTAAATGCAATGGGAATAATTAGAGGGACAGGAGCCAAGTGGTGGCACTCAACCTCCAAAGGCAAGGTGGGGACGTGATTCCTGGAATGGACAGCAGAGTCAAAGCAGCAATCAGAATAGTCTGACTCTCACAGACCTGTGGTGTTGGCTAGTTAATCATGGTGTTCCCAAAAAGTGAAATAGACAGGAAGCCTACTAATTCTTACTTGATCAGTATAAGCATAAAAGTTCTAGAGCAAATGAACAAAAATTGAACTCAAATCATGAAGACAAAGAGTCAGTGCCCTTACATGCCAAAGATTATCAAAAATACACACACACACACACACACACACTTCTCTCCTGAACTCCAAGCTTATATATATAATTGCCTACCTCCATCTGGATCTTAAATATATATATATTTTTTATTTTTTTTATGTCCAAAACTGAACTGAGGTTTCCCCCAAACCTCCACCCACAGCCTATCCCGTTTCCGTTGATAACATAGTCATCCCTGCTCAGCTCTGAGCAAAATCTATGAAGTTTCCTTTCTTCTCTTTTTCTCACACCCTACAATGAATTTGTTAGCAAATCTTGTTGGCTCCAGCTACTATACAGGAAGCTGTAGGAAAGTTATCTTTTTAAAATAATTTCCCGGAGGGCACAGAAAATAACTGCTATTTACATCTTATGGTACAGGACTTGGTCACACATCCATGCCTAGGGAGGGAAATGTGGGCCTCACTGTTCTTGAAAACAAGTCAGGTTTCTTTTCCCTTGGAGGAGACTAGGTCCTTAAAGTCAACCCATCACAGGTTCTAAAGAACCACGAGCCTCTATAGATTGATGTGTGGGATGATATTCTCTAGAAAACCAGCATTAAAACCAGTTTTCTGAATACTAGGTGTAATATGGGGTTAATATTACTTCATACCCAGGACACTGTAGGAAGCTGATTTTCCTACTTTGTCCAGCCAAATTTCCTGTTTCAGTCAGGAATGTGCTTCAGAGAACAGAACCACTCTAGCTGGTTTATGAAAGGTTTATTGAAAGACTGATTAATGGTTATTAAATGGCAAATGAAATTGTTGGGAAAGTCAAAGAAATGTAAGCCTAGCTAGATAGACATTTCTTGGAATTACAAAGAGAGAAGTCACCTGCAAGACTGGAAAAATCTAGAACCACACCACTACTGTCACAGTCAGGAAGCTGCCAAAGAAACACCAGTAAACGTCACACAGTGTCAGCTAAGAGAAAATAGAAACAGTGGGAATATAGTCACTCTCTTGCTTCCAACTTAACAACAGCATGTGAGCATCTGATTGACAAACCCAAGTGACACTGAGAATCCTAGCTGAAGAGAGCCTAGGGCGAGGTTGGAGTGCATGAAATGAGAACTCCTATGTAAAAGATATGATGTATAAATTTACATTGACTACCAAAAAATTGTTGTTTATTAGAGTGGAGGGCTAGAACAAAGTAGCACGGATAACGGAAGCCGCTGAATAATTGGAGGAAAACCGTTTTAACCCCCATTTAAAATCTCCTTTCTCTGATCATTTTAGTGGCAATACTAATTAAAAGTGGTAGAGTAAGTGTTTTGAGTTTTATTTTTGCTTCTGCACACCTCGTCCCACAACGCATTAATAAGCAGTAAAAGAGCTGAAGGGAAGTCAGCGGTGAAGAAGAGAAACAAGAGCTCTCATTTACTGAATAATTAGCCAAGGGAAAACTGAAGACTGAGCATTGGCTGAATGTTCCTATACTGTGAGGTTTACACCAACAATAAAATAATGAAGATTATAGAAAAAGACAGACGTACAAAGAATTTTAAAAATTTGAGGCTTTGAGTAAAATAGTTCAAAATAAAATTTTAAATAGATAATCCTAGAGAAAGAGGTGAACCACAAAGGGCCATGAAGCAATATTTTAATCCAAATCACAGCATTTGATTGGAAATGTTTGCAATGGATCTAACTTGAGTTCCAGCCCAAAGAGCATTAGCCAGCTAAGGTCTAGCTTATCTTCGCTTTTCTGTGAGACTTGACTGGTCATTTTGACCAGATTATAAATAGGGCAGGTGTTAGGCCTCCCCCAGGATCCTTTCCTTATGTGAGGCTGGACCCTCTCTTCTTACCCCCATTGGCCTCCTAGGTTCAGCTGCTTCTCTTTACCTCTCAGTTTAGCCATCAGCTAGGCTTTTTCTTGAGGTTCTCCCTTCCCTTCCACTGGCACATAGTTGCACTCAAGTGTTTGTTGAATTGATTAATTAATTAACTAAAGAATGATTGAAGAGAACAGTCTCCCCACCCTCACATTTCTTCACTGTCCCCCTTTAAAATATTGGCGCTCCTATCCTTATAACAAATAAGAGAAAATGACAAGGTTCTAGTTTCTTAGTAAGTTTGCTTCATCATTGTCCCTTGTTCTTTGATTCCTGAAACTTTATGTATTAGCTGACACTCAGTAGCCCCTCTCGGACAGAAGTTTCTCTCAGCTGATCCTAGATTTGGAGCTAAGCTGCTTAGACTCATCTCCAGCCCAGAGCAGAGCATTAATGTTCAGACCGGCCATGATCACCTGGAGAAAGTACTTTCCTCATGCCAAAGATTCTTCCCCTGTTCTTCACACCTTTCCAAATCAACTTTATAGACTCCTGTCTCACTCCTCCTTAGCACCTGAAGCTGCTCCATTTGTGGGAAATTGTAATTTTCCCCACAATGGCTACAAAAATAACTTCCCATCCATCCTACACACTCTTCTTACAATATGATTCTGGCTCTTCTCCTAGGTGGGGTGTATGTACCCTTCCCTTGAATTTGTAATTATGGTGGAAGTGATGTCATCTGATTGCTAGAGCTAGGTCATCAAAGGTGACAGAGCTTATGCCTGGGTCTCTTGGGTTGCTTGCTCTTGGAAACCATGCTGTGGGGCAATCCAAAGTGGCCCACTTGGAAAGACTGCATGGAGAGGCCGGATACAGTGTTCCAATGGACAGCTCCAGTGAGGCCCCAATCAACAGCCATTTCTGGATATGGGAGTAAAGACATCTCCAGATGATTCCAGGTTCTACCTACCCCTTGAGTCATCCAGACTTTGACAAGCCACCCCCACTGTGGCCTATGCAAATTCCTAATCCTTAAAATCCTTGAATATAATGACTGTTTTATTCCACTAAGTTTTAGGAGCATTTATAATGTAGCAATAGTTACTAGAACAACCATGCATCCATTTATAAAAAAACAACTTACTGAGTTCCTAATGTCGTAGAGGGGCATTTTTAATCCCTACCAGGAACACAGGTCCCTTCTTACAGAAATTTGAAAGGCTCTCTTCTTAGTCCTCAGAGGACTTGCAGCTGCTTCATCCAATGTTGTAAGTCTACTTGGCCTTAGTCCTCAGAAAGTCTTTCTCTTGGCCCAGTTCTGTCTTAGTATGTGTTGTCTGTCTGAAGCACAATAGCTGTGTGGTTGCTAAGGGAGACCCACCCTCCAGTGATGCTGGGATTCTTCACCTGTTATTCTAAGTTAATGTCTAAGCCAAAGCTTCCTGGTTGCCATTGGGTCCAGATGGGGAAACTCTCTTCCCAGGAATTTATTTGTCTAGCATGTTGCTTCCACATGCTCACTGCTTTTTTTGGCTACATTGAAGGGATAGTTACCACTACATTATAGGATTATTTTGAGGGGTCAATAGGACACATATGTCACCTATAACATAGCCCAGCACACTGTAGGTACTCAACACATCATAATTTTTTGACCCCTCTCATCTCTAGTTCAAAAGGTCTTAAGTTCCCAAAGGATATTCCAGAATATTCTTCTTCCTAATCTGAGTACTAGTCTAAGTTCAAAGTCCATTTTCAAAGCCATGCTCCATCATGCTCTGTGACTAGTGTTCAATCTGGATAATTTTTTTAACCTGGGGGATCTTCAGACATATTTTCAGGATCCCACAAGTTTACCAACATTATTAAATATTGTATTCTCAGTACTATGACAGTCTTATAAATGAAATTATTTTGCAGTGTTAATGCAGAATTCAGAGAAATTTTTATAAAGTTGACTTTCATTTCTTCAGATGCTACTTCTCCTATAGGGGACCAGAAATCCACAGACATGTTCTCAGGGTCCTGAAGGAATTGTTGTTATTGTTTATTGCTGTTGTTGTAACATGGACTTGACTCTTTAAATATAATTTTAAAGCAGTGGTTTTAAACTTGTGGTCATTAACCTTGAGATGGGCCACATCAGAGAAGTTCTTGAATCTATATAGGTCCTTCAAATTTTTAGACTAAATAAATAATATATTGCAAACAGCTTTTTTTTTTTTTTTTATCTCTCAAATGTGTGTAGATAGTATTAGAATTATCAATTTATTTTAAAGTGCTACTGAATTCATTCATATTAGTTTTAACAAAATTTATTTTTCAGCCAATAGCTATTGAAAGTATAGGAACACAGGAAATATTTTCTATGTGAAAAGGGTCCTTTTGCTCACAAAAGTTCAAGTGCCATTTCTACCCATCTCCTCCTTCTGGTGTTAAAGATGATAGATTCAGTCAGCCACCTTAGGGAACCAGGGAGATTTCAGAATTACAGCTTTTAATAGAAAGATTGCTTAACCATACATAATATTCATAATTTTCACCAAGGGAAAGCAAGAGTTATTTCATAACATAGGCCACATTATATTGCAACAATCCAACTTGCAGTGTGTGTGTGTGCGGGGGGGGGGGAGCGTTTTTCAAAAAGGGCAATGGCTGTGTTTTTGTCCAGCTCTCTGATTTAACAATATGTAATGTGATGGTGAAATGACTGGGGCATGTTAATCAGTCTGTAACTACCACCACAGCCCTGAATTGAGTAAGATATTCTTCATAGGAAAATATTCATTTCCCAGAAAAAAGTATTACTGTTAGAACAAGCCTGAGTTTCAGACAGTTTTTACCTTCCCACAGTTACATGACAAAGAATAAAGTGGCTAATCTTTTTCTGAGATATTTCTGGCTCATTTCTTAAACAGAAGGATTCCTGTTTCATGAAAATCTATAAATGTCCACTTTTCTTTCAAAAACCTGGGTGACCTCTAATATGATTTCAATTTCATGGGGGTGGGGGCACTGGGAGGAGTGGGTGATGGGAATCACTTAAAAGTTATTGGTTCGCTGCCATTATAATGAAAACCATGTGGCCAGGGAAATTTATAGCCATAAATCTCTCAGTGCACATAACTTCTAATTAAAACCTCATAACAATCTTTTCCAAATAATGAACACAATTTTGAGATCTAGTTTAATCTCATTATTTCAGAAATGGTCGTGAGAAATGTGTGTCTGGGAATGTGTTGCTACAGTGCTGTCGCTGGGATACCAGAAGAGAAAGCCACAGCCAGTATCTCTCCAAAAAAATGTGGGAGGAGGAAGTTTGTTGGCTTTTGAAAAATAGCATTTACTGTACAGAATTAACATCCAGTGGGTCTCAGACACCCTATTCGGTCAGAAAGGCACTGAATTTAGATAACTAGTCTCTCCAGGAACTGAGTGTACACCTTAGACAGAATTTATATTATGTTGAATAAAAACTATCTGAGCTATGCCTGGAACACAACTCAGAGTATATGGTGTTTTGTTGGTCCAAAATGGAGTGTGTGTTGATGAAACCATGATTCCATTCTCAGATCTTGACATCTCACGCAGCCCAGTTTGCCTCTTGGCAGCTCCTTCTCACCAATTCAAAGAGTATCCACAAATTCCAGGGAGGACAAGTGTTTTTCCAGAGGAAGACAGATTGCATTAAAGGGCATTCAATATCTGGTCAATGATTCCAGCTTAAACTAGATTTCAAAATCATTCCATGAACGATGAAGAAAAGATTTCCTTTCAGTTAGAATCATAGAGAGAGCAACAATAATTTGGCCCTTAAAGTAGGATGTTAACTGACTTCTTTATTGGGAATCATTTCTTGTCTCAGTTGTATGATATTGATAATAGTAATAAATGTGTTTAATCTATTAATTTAAATGGAGCACTTATTCTACCCTAAGGATTCCTCTTTGAGGTCCTTTTCTTTCTACTGAAAGTCATCAACAGGTATAAGTCACTATTCAAATACAGTAAATCTAATGGGTGTATTAACATTAAGTTAATTCAACTATGAATATGCTCTAATAATAGTTGATAGATATTATAAATGGTACTTTTATTAAAGCAAAATACCATTTAAGCATAGGTAATACAGGTGATAAACTTTGAGCACCAGCCCAACCAGAAAACATATGCGCTGCCTCTGTGCCAACTCAAATAGAGTTTTATTGAATGCACCTGAGTGTAAGCCTCCTTTTGGTATTCCCTTTCAATAGCTTAATAAGAACCAGTTATAGCCTAGCTAGCTAGTCCATATGTACTTAAAATTCAGAAAGCTACATCAGACACGCTTATCAGTTTATAGAAACTCATCAGAGGCAGCATAACATGGATTTAATATGGGGTTGTTGTTTTTTAAACCCTATTTTTAAATTAACCTGGCCCTTTGTTGTAAATTATTTTCACAATCTGCTTAGAACATCTAAAGCCCGGCCTGTCAAAGGTTTCCCAAGACCCTTAATTCCAGCCTGGCCTTTATGTTAAAGAACTCGAGCTTCTGTTTGCAACAAGGACTCTGGGATTACGACTGAAGGAGGCTACCTAAGAGGGATCATTCTCAGCAAACATCTGCAGCCATTGAGATTGCGACCCGCGCAGCTCAGAGGGCCGGGAAGCAGGCCATTGTGGCCTGGCCTCTGTGTCCTCTCAGCTGCAAGTCAACACGAGGGCCAGGTGCAGAAGCCTCGCACAAGAGACTACAGACCAGGGTAATGGTCGCGGCGATTATGAACTGATAATTATTCCCCTTCTATTTCCTCATTTCAACCAACTGGTTGCTTCGTTCATTATTTTCTCCTTCTGCTGAAAATGGTATCCTATGGCTGGAAACTGATTACATTTTTCTTTCTGGCAAAACTTTTATTTCAAAATTATATAGCATGTAATTTGTGAGATTGGACCCATTCACCACAAATCTGAAGAAATCACCCTGTTGACCGTTTCAGAGTAGAAAGCTTGAGGGTTAATGCAAAATATTACACTCTCCATTTTTTAAAACTATAACTCCATATGTGGCCCACTTGACTTTTTTCTTAGTCTGTTTGTATTGGTTGAGCAAGCGCTCAATTTATCTTTGTCGAGCTTTCCTCGTTTTCAGACATAGGCTTAAGAAGCTGTATTTTATTTCCACGTACCTACTAAAGCACGCCACTGGGCTTGCATCACAAATGCGGCACAAATTTTATCCGATACAATAAAATAAGCATTTTTATAGTCGTGCGCTATAAGGCCAAGCACTAATTAAAAACAGGATGGAGCTTTTATTTCCCCCATTAGAGATATGAGGGCCAAAGTGTCTTTAGTAGAACAATGGTTTTCATTGCTATGCGACATGGTTATTAAAGGCTGAACATGAGAGTTTCAAATGAGCATCGTGCGAGGAAAGGGGGCTACTCGGTGATGTTAAAGTGAGTAACTGCCAAAATTGAGTGCTGAAAAAGAAAGACATTTGGAACGAGATGTTTAAAACTTAAATAACTGAAACAATTGTAAAGTGGGCACAGTGCTCTCGCACAAGCGAATGTAAGGCCTTTAGTGCAGCCTCTCAAGCCTCGCCGCTCGCCAGGTTTTCACTGTACAGGAGAGCCCCCACTTCAGGCAGCTGCAGCCAGCGTCGGTGGCATCTTCCATGGAGATGGGACACTTCTGGGCATTTTGAAGCTATGAGGGGAAAACACTGTTTTCCATCTTTTTGTTATTTTCCTCACTGGGGGAAGGAAGGAAAGGAAAGAGGGAGGCAGGGAGGCAAGGAGGGAAGAAAACAAGCTAGTGAGAAGAGTCAAGCATATTTTCTAGACCTAAGATAATTCTGCTACCTCATGACTATTACTTATATTATGTAGAAGTTGGTTTGCTTACAAAATTATGTTTATTATATTAAATTTTCAAATAAATTTTAACAGGCAGCATAAAGATACTACTTGAATTTCCTCTCTCTCTCTCTTTTTTAATAAATAGGAGTTCATGCTGTTGAACTTAATAGAATCCAACACTTGTTTTTTACTTAACTTTTTCTAGAATATGAAATGCAAAGCAAGAGAAGAATCAACATTTTAAAGTGGACTCTACTGTGTAAAATGAATTCAGAAAGTACTTTTTAAAAATAAATAAATGGGTTTGATCTCGGACATTTCTCTTAGCAATATCTTTTCTGATATATCATCTCAGGCAAGGGAAACAAAAGAAAATATAAACAAATAGGACTACATCAAAATTAAAAGGTATTGCACAGCAAAGGAAACCATTAATGAAATAAAAAGACAACCCGCTGAATGGGAGAACATATTCACTGATACATCTGATAAGGGCTTAATACCCAAAACTTATAAGGAACTAATAAAACTCAACACCAAAAATGCAAACAATCCAATTAAGAAATGGGCAAAGGCTCTGGCCAGTGTTGCTCAGTGGTTAGAGCATTGCGCCCCCCCCCCCCAAACTGAAGAGTTTCGGGTTCAATTTCTGGCCCAGATCAGGGTGAGTGTGGGAAGCAACCAATGGTGTGTCTCTCTCACATCAATATTTCTCTCTCTCTCCCCCTCTCGGTCTCTCCTTTTCACTTTCTCTAAAAAGCAATGGAAAAAATACCCTCAGGTGAGGATCAACAAAAAGAAAGAGGGTGGGGGGAGAGGCAAAGGACCTGAACAGACACTTCTCCATAGAGGACGTACAGATGCCAATAGACATACGAAAGGACGCCCAGCATCACTAATCATCAGAGATGCAAACTAAAACCACAATCAGATATCACCTCACACCTGTCAGCCTGGCTGCCATCAGCAAATCCACAAACAAGTGCTGGGAGGGTGTGGAGAAAGGGAGCCCTCGTGCCCTGCTGGTGGGAAAGCAGACTGGGCAGCCGCTGTGGAAAGCAGTGTGGAGTTCCCTCAAAAAATTAACAATGGAGCTGCCTTATGACCCAGGGATTCCACTTTTGGGGGTATATCCAAAGAAACCCGAAACATTAATTCAAAAGAATCTATGCACCTCATATGTTCATTGCAGCGTTATTTACAATAGTCAAGATTTGGAAGCGGCCCAAGTGCCCATCAGTAGATGAGTGGATGAAAACTGTGATACATTTACACAATGGAATACTACTTGGCTATAAAAAATTAAGGAAATCTTTTGTGACAGCATGGATGAACCTGGAGAGTATTATGCTAGTGAAAATAAGCCAGTCAGCAAAAGACAAGTACCATATGATTTCACTTATCGGTGGAATCTAATGAACAAAATAAACTAACAAAGTGGAGACTGACTCATGGATACAGAGAACAGAGTGACAGCTGTCAGAGGGGAGGGGGCTGGGGGATGAGTGAGAAAGGCAAAGGGATTAAGGAAAATAAGACTCATGGACACAGACAACGGTGCGGTGATTACCAGAGGGAAGGGAGGTGGGGGAGGTAGAAGACGGTAAAGGGAAGATAAATGGTGACGGAAGGAGACTTGACTTGGGGTGGGGAACACAGTACAATATACAGATGATGGATTATAGTATTATACACCTGAAACCTATATAATTGTTTTAACTAATATCATTCCAATAAGTTCAATAAAAGATAATAAATAAGTAAATAAATAAATAAAGGATTTGAGAAGAAGGGGAGAGATACTAACTTCATTGACTATTACTTTTGCTATGTGAAATATTATCTAGGACTCTCCATTGGAATTGTATATTCCATAGGACATTTTTTCAAAATCTCATTCTTTCTCTCTTGCAGTGTGGAAATGTTTCCATATGTTAGAAGTTGGTCTCACCATTTGGCTAAGGGAAATAAATAAAACAAATAGCATTTTGTGGCCAACTTGAACATAAACACCAAACAGCAAGCATTAGGTACAGATCCAGGACTCGTGACCCTTCTGAGTTAACTGTCCCCAGCCCAGCAACTCCCCTGACTCTCTCTCAGCTAAGAGGGGCTTGTGAATTTTCCATACAACACCAGATCGGGAGGGATTCCACTAGCACTTACATGTAACTTGTAAAAACACTTATTATTGAATTTAATGCATATATTGTGACTGTCTAATTCATATACCGTATTTACTATAATTCAGATATCTAGGTATTTTCACACACCTATTAATCTAAAGTTGAGAGTGATTTTTAAATTTGCCAAAGTCATTTACTTTATCTTTTCTTCTTTATTCTTTTTTAAAATTAAAAACATAGAACATTTTGCAAATACCATGTAGGTCACCAGGCCAGGGATAGTAAGTTCCAATTTATTTTAATATTTGCTCTTATTTTTCTGCCCCATTCATTTGCAGAAAACAAAGCAACATATTTTTTAAATTCTAATTTCTTCAAGAATATATGCTTATCATAGCTCTGACTCTAGGTCCAAGATCACAGCATCTGTAAGGGCGCTGAATTCTTGCTGCTTCCTTCCACGAGACAATGTGACTGTTACCTCCAGGCAGAAGTGCTTTGGCCCTGGCCTTTGCAATGGTGCTGATAGTCACTGCATATAATATTTAATGACCGAAACCATAGATTATTTATGAAAGTGGCTTCTTAATGCATGCC
Source organism: Miniopterus natalensis (assembly GCF_054644295.1). Lineage (NCBI taxonomy): Eukaryota > Metazoa > Chordata > Mammalia > Chiroptera > Miniopteridae > Miniopterus > Miniopterus natalensis. The sequence goes on from NC_142096.1 coordinate 25,708,553, forward strand.
TTTTGGACATTTTTGTTCTTTTCTCTCACTCTTTTATTTTCTGACTCTCTCATTGGGAACCCAATTGGGGATAATAACATTGGATCTACTGACGTTGTCATAAGTTGTTTAAAACATCACAGTAACCCGATTACACCCAAGTGCCTGGCATGAGATTCTGTAAGCAGACAAACTACAGCACATCACGCCAAGGGAATCTTAGACTCCACGTCATCTACTTAGACTGAGCAAATTGGGCTCCTTTTGCTACCCACAACTCCACCGCCTCCTAATTGGACAATTACCCTTAACTGCTTTTTGAAAGTAGTACGTGCCATCTGTCACATTGTGATCTTTACTTCTTGCTCTCCTCTGGGGGATGCCAGAGGTGGGGGGTGCTAAACACATGAAAGTATGGAAAAACTTCAGAGGCAAAGCCTATTTTCACTTGTTTGTTGTGGATGTGTTCATCGGTTAAGAATGCTAATAATATGAAAGACTTCCCAGAAGTTTTTGGTAAAATTCCAGTTATATAGGAGTTAAAGATAGTCAGTTGTAGGAGTCAAGTATAGGTCAAAAACAAATACTGTGGCTGCAAATCTGAATTAGCTCTTCTTTAAAGGGACAGTGTTAAGTGGTAACTCTTCAGTTTAACCTCTCTTAACCTCTACACTAAGTGTAACTTGCAATTTTCTTAGTCATAATGATGTCACAGTGTATTTTCACTCTAAATTTCAGACCCGGATGCATAATTAAACTACACTACCTTCTCTCTCACCCTAGAAGCACCCATAAATACCTCATTTATGAAAAACAAAATAATTACTTTGCTTACTTTTTATGTTAACTTTGTCCTTGTTTTTTTTCTTCACATTTTCTCTGGGAATTTAATGTGTGCTTCAGATTCACAAGATTTTTAATTTTTCTGAAAAAGTGTACATGAATAATGTACTTATTTTATTTAAAAATCAATTTTATCTTGTATTTTTTGGTGATCAAATTAGAATGAACTTAAAACCTTAGATTCTGGGAGACATATACACCACTGTCTGGCTGGTACTCCACATCTTTGGGAGCTGCTCCTTTCCCAAATTCAGCCACATGGGTCCGAGCAGTGGTGACCTTTCACGATTCTTCCCACCCCCCTCAAACACAGGGCCACAGTTGATTGGTCCAGAAGTGGGTATCTGACCTGAAATAACCAATCAGGTTCCTTCTCCAGGCTTTTCATACTAAATGCAATGGGGAGAGTTGGTCTCTCTCTAATGGTAGAAGCTACATAATGGGAAACTCGGTCGCTTTTAATGTTTATGCCCCCTGCCCCATAGAGGAGCACCGACCAGGGCCTGGGATCGAGCCCACAACCAAGGCATGGGCCCCTGGCTGGAATCAAACATGGGATCCTTCAGTCCCTAGGCCAATGATCTAACCACTGAGCCAAACCGGCTAGGGCAATATATATTTTTTAAATGTCCTACTTGGTTACACTTGCCCTGTATTACTCACTTAGTAAGGAGCCTTAGTAATTTGACTAAGGATACATGGGTAGCAAATTTAAGCAGAGATTTAAATACAGAAATTATTTCAGAGTCTAGTTTTAAAAAAAAACACCAACTATGCATTATCTTTTTCTAACTAAGAACAGTTTACCCTCCACTTTAATTCCTTTCATCTTGACACATTTCCAACTTAAAGAAAAGTTGAAAGAATAGGACAACGAAAAGTCCATGTACCTTTCAAATAGATTCGTCAGTTGAAGTACAATTACTCATTCTGGTGATGCGTAGGTAGGTAAGTAGGTAAATCAATAGATCAATAGAGAGATTGATCAATGGCTGCTACACTACTTGAAAGTAAGTTGCATATATGACATTTCACCCCTCAGTACTTCAATGTGAATCTTTGAAGACCCTAGGAGGTTTTGCCTTTCTTGGCATTATCACTTTTAAAAGGTCCAGGATAGGTGTCTTATAAGTGTCTTTAGACTGGATTTGTCTGATCATCTCCTCATGATTAGATTCAGATAAACCATTTTTGGCAAGAATACAGCATGAGTGATATTTCGTGCTTTCTCCTACTTCGTATCAGGAGACATATAAATCCTTTTGTTTGATTGTGATGATGCTAAATTTGATCACTTGGTTAATGTCGTTCCTGTCAGCGCTGCCATTTAAAGGTACATTTATTTTTTTGTGATTAATAAGGAATTCAACATCAATTGTTAAACCTTGCCTCAATCAATTATTATGCTGATGATTATAAATTAGTCATTTTCTACTTGTATTCTGCATTCTATTAGCTAGAGAAGAACTTTTTGTCCTTAATTCCTTACCTTTTTTGAGTATCATAATAGACTCATGGATTAATTTGTGTTGAATGTGTCATGATCTCTTACCACTACTATTCATTTTGATGCTTGAATTTGGTGAGGCAAAGCCCCCATTAAGCCACTTTCCATGTCCTTTTACCATGTTTCCATTACTCTTCAAGCATTTTCTTTCTTTTTTAACACAAAATATTCCAGGCTTGCCTTGCACTTCCCTACCGCATACCTGGGATCAGACACTTGTCCTTGGAGCCTTGGTCCTTTAACTGGGGAGTGGTATTAGAGACCAAGATAGAGGTCTAGATATGTTCAGTGCTTCTGGAGTGCCATTGCTTTAGGCTCTTTCAATGGACGGAGCCATAAAATACTTTTTTTAAAAAAAAAAAGAGTTGATGCTTACGCATCTAATTCAAATCCTACAACGCAGCATTTTTGCCTCTTTCCGTGCCATATTTGTGTACCCTCCAAGAACCCTGGCTCCCAATAATATCAATATCATTTACTCATTTGCTCTGTTCTGCGATACATGTACAATCAGTTAACAACTCCAGTGGCAACAACAAACCTGCTAAGTTCAAGTTTTCTTGGCAGTTGTCTTAGAATACGTAATGCTAACAGTACAGAAGCAGAATTCAGGTTGTCGTTTTGAAATGCAGTCGGGTTCATGTGTCCATTGCAGTCCTTTCACACCGTGACTTCCTCATTCTCAATCCTGAACTCTCATCTATCTTTGTTTTGGCTAAGTTTTGCCTCTAAGTAACTTTTTCAGGGTGATATATATTTTCTCAGACTTTGCCATATCTCTGAACTTGGCTTTCTTTGTGCATGAGTGAAAACTTAAATCTCCTTGTCCATTCTTTCCTTTTTATTGAATTTATTGGGGTGACACTGGTCAACAAAATTATACAGATTTCAGGTGCACAAATCCACAACACATCATCTGTACACTGTATTGTATGTTCACCACTTCAAATTCCTCATCCAATTATTAATTTTATTCCAAATATGTTATAACTTTGATGAGATTGCTAAGTGAAATTTTATCCTGTTGTTTTTCTGCTTATAATAAGTATCAGTGTATTTGTTTTGAAAAAGGCCACATTATTAAGTCATCTTATAGCTCAAATAGTTTTCATTGATTTTTTTTTTTCATTCCTGAAAGGTAAATATATCATCTGAAAATACAGAGGCTTCTCTACTTAAGGATAGGCTCACCTCAAAAAAGTTGCCACTACCAATATGTTCATTAGTCCTAATAGACAGCATGTGAACAATTGTTAACAGCATCCAAGGGTGGCAAGAAGAGTTGAAGCACTTCTGCTCAGGTGTGTTAAAATCAGTTCACATATATAGCACTAAGTCTGCATGTTAAATACCTGCAGAAACAAAATCAAATGCAAAAGCTACTGATAAACCTTGAAAGGAATGCAAGATACAATTAGATTAAGTTAATTATTTTGTATAGCATTGCTAGTGTCTCTAATAAATTAAACACTGGCAAACAACTGGAGTGAGGAGGAAAAGTAAAAGCAAGCTAACTAATTTCCCAAATATTATGGGTATATTCTTGACTTTGGTTAATAAGGAATTATAGGTTTAAGATTCTTTACCTTTCAGATATTGCCAAATGCCAGTATGTTTGCTGTCTTGTTTGAGAATATTCACCTGCTACAGAAAACAAGCAAAACACATGGGATGAAAGAAACACATAAGAAAGGTTAAACATAATCATTAAGCAAGTAATTAATTCATAGATATAGATGAGACTACATGAGATCTAGGATGTACTGATGGTAAATAATGAGTAAGAAGGAAGCCTGAGAGACATAGACAGCATTCACATGATTTATTAAATATAGAATAAGTTAGTGCCTCTAAGGCACGTTAAGATACATAAAATAAATGGAACATATGACAGAACAAGCAAGAATAATACTTATAGATAGAAAGGGATGGAAAGACCAAATAATGAATTACACATTATGTCACCTCTATGTTGACAGCTATGTATGTCATCTATCAATTAGCCACCCATTGGTAACACCCACCATGGTCTCCTTCTGGTCCTATAGGTGCTTTGCTCAAGAAATCCCGATAAAACCCAGAGTTGTTCAGTAGGCTGACTGCAAGTCACAGGAGGGGACAGGCATATTAACCTGCCTGTCTTGGATTCGGCAAAGCATGTTGACCCTGGTAAGTTCCATCTGTTGGGCTTCTTCAGAACCACACCATCAGCTGGAAGGACTTAGGGGCCTGAAATGATCAGGAATCAGGCAGTGTAAGCCTCCTACCCTGCTTGTATCCTATCTTACATGTGTTAACCTCCCCTTCTCTTTCCTTTTGTTCCTCACTAAGTGTTCTAGACTGTTTTCTGTTTTAAGAAACCATGTGATTTGAGCATATTAATTTGGTCAGTAAGCTTGTCTGTTCCATGACCATTAGGATAGTTTGCAGCTAAAATATTTTGAGGCATTGTTGCATGAGAGTAATTTCCCAGGTGACAGCAAAATTAAGTACAAATAGATTAACCCTTATAATTTTTTTAAATTTCAATGGCAAAGTTTCAACTAAGTTCTATTTTTAAAATCAAATTATTCCCTTTAAAAGATAAATTACTGTAACAAATTAAAGGTAAACACCTGGACAAATGTAAAGTAAGCAAGTGTCAACCAAAGAAATCACGTTTGTTAGGTAGATAATAAACTAAAGTACCAGAAAGCTGACTTCAAGAGTTCAGCAGTTGTCAAAGTCTGCATTGTGCGTCCCAAGTCTGTGAGCGAGCAAGAAAGGAGTCGCATTGAATGTACTCTGCTCATTCACGCGCTCTGCTACCTGTTTTAGCCAAGCAGTGGCCAGGAGCAAACAACTCTTTCCAACGGAAGGAATGCCTACCTTCAAAATGTCATCTCTTTGGTGCTGGAAAAACACCTAAGTGCAATTTAACTGATTTTTAAAAGAATCAGAGAAATGTAACAATGGTTTAATATCAGGAAACTGAATAACATTAGAAATCATCTGACAAAATAGATAAAATAGGTGAAAATTTTAATGGAAACAACATAAAGTTACTACTTGATGAAAGTATAACACACATGTCTGAGTTTTAAAAAAAAATTTTTTTTAAATCTAGGTTCAAAACTTTTGCAAAGTATATATTGAGTAGAAATTTTCTTATTGCCCCAGCATTAGTGATGATCATGGTCTCAACTGAAAAATACAGGGCAGGAAGTGTTATCGCCTAGTGCTGGTGGGAATGGGCTTCTTGCAATGTCACAAGAAAAAGAATTTTCTGAGACTTGCATGGGAGGACAAGATAATATAGAAAGCTTTATTTCCATGGAATTAGACCCTTGAGTTTCCAAGGTCCCATTTCCCTTCATCCTGCAGAGGAAGAAGTCCAGCTGTGCCTTTAGCAGGGCTAGGATTAAAGCCATTGTCCAGAGTTTCCATTCCACGCTGGAGCATAGTCCAATCCAGCATCAGGCTAGCTTAGTTTGTGTTCCCAGCTGCAGTCCATCAGTCCATTGCGTGTGGGGTCTGCATGGCCATGGGCCATGTGACTATGAGGGAGCAAAGCCAGAGGAACAAAAGAGCCAAGAGCCAAGAAAGCCAATAGAGAATTCCTTTGTCTGGGGGATTATGTATTTCCAAATTTTTGAGGGTTTGCCGTGGCTCCACCCACTTTAGCCAATCCATGATTCCCTAGGCTAGATTGACAGGCAAGTACCTTCCCTATGTCACTCCAACTTCACAGCACATGCATCCATTTCCCTGTTTGTTGGACCCCTTCCCCCAGAGATTTGCAAGGAATGGACTGGTGGTTCCCTGGGGAGTGTAAAGTTGCAGCTTCATGGTGAAACTCCCCAAATGACAGGCCTATAATGTCCGGCCTTTCTTATTATTAATAACTACCTAATGACAATAGTTATCAAAAGTACCCACATTTGAATGAGAACCACCACAATTGGGTTCAGACAAGCCCCCCTCTCACCACCTTTACTAAGAAATAGAGAAATCCACCTGACTGAAATCAAGCACCATAAATCCACTTCATCCTACCCACACCAATCAGTCTAAAGAAAGACCTAGAACAGAGAAAAAAGTCATTTGAATCACCCACCTTACAGAGTTCCAGAGTTGATGAGAAGAGGTTGTTTTTCCCCAGAGGGAGGCGGAGCACTGAGGGCAATCACTAGTAAGACTGGAAAGTCAGAGAACCCGACCTTACGTCTGTTTCTCATCTTGACATTTCTAGAAACAAGATGCTTTTTGTACAACTCACTGATCCAAGGCAAGAAGGGTGTAGGGTGTCCAGGGAGAAGGTGACCTAAACCCCATCTCCTCTTGGTTTTCTGCACCCTCAGAAGATGGGTTCCATGGCTCCATAGGAAAAGTACAGATAGTGGAGAAGATGCAGCACCTATGAGGAGGCCTCTAGCTACCCAGACCTGACCCAGCCACAGTGAGGCCTAGGAAGCCTCCCTACCACTGAGATATTATACTTAAGAAATATAGTGCATGCCCTAGATTCTTAAATAATAAAGGAATGATGGAACTATCAAATCACTTTTGTTGTTGTTGTTAATCCACAACCGAGGATATTTTTTCCATTGATTTTAAGAGAGAGTAGAAGAGGGAGGAGAAAGGGGGTGTCAAATCACTTTTGATACAACTTTTATGGGACTTATATTTCAAGATGCATTTTAATTTTGTGTATATTTCATGTCTTTCCTCCTACTTTATCATTTTCTTGAGACTAAAGATCAGGTTTTAACGTATTACTGTATCTCTGGTGAGCATCTTAAGTTAGTGCTTTGAACAAAAATATTAAAGAAGTTTTTCTGAATGAGTAAATAGATGAATAAATAAGTTTTGTATCAAAGAGCAAACACACTGTCTGAATCAACTTCTGCTAAACACTAACCTCACATTCCAAACTCACACCTTGATAGTGCAAATACTATTTTTGATTTTATCTGCTACTCTTAGTATAAAAGTTCAGATAAAAGACCACTATTTCCAAGTTGGAATAATGCCCCTTAAACCTCCCTTGGTCCATATCTCCTCTAAGATACTGTCCTACCACCCAGCCAGGTTGCCCCATTGGTTGAGTGTTGTCCAGTACACAAAAAATGTTGTGGGTTCAATTTTTGGTCAGGGCACATACTGAGGTTGTGCTAGTTGTGTGTTCAACCCCCTGTCGGGGTGCAAATGGGAGGCAACCAATCAATTGCTCTCTCTCTCTCCCTTTCTCCCTCACTTCCTCTCTCTCTAAAATCAATAAAAATATCTTTGGTTGAGGATTTGTTTTAAAAAGTACTGCCCTATCTCTCACCAGCCTTGTCTCTCACCACCCTTGTACTGTCGATGTCTCAAAAAGAGTTGTCTACACTTAGATAAAGTGGTGACATTTGCTGTGATAGAAAAAAGAAAAAGAAAAAAAAAAAAAGCCAGAGCAAAAATAAATTGGAGTGGGAGTAGGGCGTGGGCACATGTTGGATTTGAGATACCTGTGAGACACCCAGGAGGAAATGCCAACAGGCTGTTCTGTGGTCAGCTTAGTCTCCACTTCTCACTGTATCCACAAATGTGAGCCTGTCCCTATCCCAGCCCTATTTCCACATAATGGACATCAAACAATGGTTTGCTGAGTCAGATAAAGTAATTTAACAAGTGTCTTACTATCTCCTCTTCTGATATCTCCTTATTTTCTTCCTTTTGTTTGTTATTTTCTCCTTTCTCCCTCCCTCCCTTTGTTTCCCCTTTCTTCCTCCTTCAACATATATTTATTTGAGCACCTATTAAATGCCAGAGACCACGCTGAGGCTCAAAAATATAGTGGTTAGCTAAATGAACAGGTAATTTCCTTCTCTCCTTGGAACTTACAATGTAGGGTAGAGACTGGCCCTAATTAAATAAGCCCATAAATAGAATTAATAACAAACAATGCTGATAAGTGCTGTGGAGCAAAGCCCATAGTATGTTACACTGGGGGGGTGGGGGAGGTGAAGAGAAGGTTCCCAATGACACGGCCTGAGAGCTCAAGAAGCACTGACATGAACTTGGGGCACAAGGACAATAGCCAAGAGGTCTCCTGGGCAGAAGACCAGTGGTTGGAGGGGGTTCAAAGTAACGAGAGGTGGGTGTGGGCGAGAACAGAGGGCAAGGGAAGTGTGCTGCAAAAAGAGATTTGTTCACTGTCCATTTTTATTTAATTTTTTAGCTTTTTCTTGTTCGATTTTCCTTTTCATGTGTGTTCTCTTGTGTCTGTTGATTTTATTTTTCCAATAGCCAAATACTAGATAACCAATATAAGATCAATGCATTTAACTGCCTTCCCAAGATTTAGGTGTGTGCCCTAAATGAAGATTTGGGAAACCCTGGAACTTGGAAGAGAGTCCATGGGGATTTATATTCTTAAAGGCTGAAATGACATTTAAAATATTTAAATAATTTATACCTTAAAGAGGAACAATTTAAGAGTGAGGATATATAGTGAATTAGTGAGGAAAAATTTAAAAACTTGTTTATGTTTCTATCTCTTTTGATTTACCACCAACCTGTACATCATCAGTGACCATGGAGATTTTGATGATTGCGCAAGTTTTAATTGCTTTGATTCATGGCATACATTGTTTGGTTTATACCAATAATGAATTGTTGAAGACATATAAGAACTGTAAGAAACACATGTTCAAATATAGAACATTTGAAGACCATAAAAATATTAAAAATTCTGCACAATCATTCATCAGACCTGTATAATGAATTTATCTATTCATCAGACCTGTATAATGAATTTATCTAATCAAATTGTTTACAGCAAGTTATGTCTGGTAATTCAGAACTAGGATTAAAAAGAGTAAATATAGTGATTAATATATCTAAATTGACTTTACTTTTATTGTAAGTAAAAATGACATATATGCACAATATAGCATTGGTGGATAGATATATATGTCTCTTTAAAAATTTTGAAAATGTTTTAAATTCATTAAAAACTAATTTTTTTAATTTCTTACAAAGTTCTATAATTTAATTTTTTAATGTATGAAAATTAATTGATTAAAATTTACAATACATTTTATTTATTTTATTTTATTTTTAAATATATCTTTATTCATTTCAGAAAGAAGAAAGGAGAGGGAGAGAGAGAGAGAAACATCAATGATGAGAGAGTCATTGATCGGCTGCCTCCTGCAAGCCCCCGGCCGGGGATAGAGCCCACAACCCCAGCATGAGCCCTGACCGGGAATCAAACCCCGATCTCCTGGATGCTAGGTCTACGCTCAACCGCTGAGCCACACCACGACACATTTTAAGGATGTTATAAGAACCATTTCTATCTATTTTGGATGCTGGAATATGTCAATTATATTTCAGTCTACTTTTTAATATGTGTTATATCACTAAATTTTAAGTAATATATTATGTTTGTTTACAAATCATTCTTTTTCTTTCATATTTAAATTAAATTAAATAGCATGAGTCACTTGAGAAATACAGAAATTTTGAAATTTACCTCTATCTTATGGATATTAAATATTATATTAAATAAACTTTATAACTATAATTGGATAATGTGATATGTAATATTTTACTTAAAATAGTTTCTTTATAAATCACTTCATAAAAATGGTAAAATGTTTACAACAAATCCACGAAAGAGGTCTGTGAGATTATATATTACAGTGAAAGGAATTCGCTAATCAAAAATGTAGGAAAACTGTTTTAATCTACTTTAATTATTTTCCAGAGAGTTCAAGTATACACAGTAGATATGTCATTGAAGGAGCAAGCACACCTGCTGAGCACATAACACTATCCACAAACTACCACAATTTGTTTTATTTTTTCTAATATGTTTAGAAAGTTAAAGTTTTAATACACATAAGTATATGTTCTCACCAATCAATGACATATGCACCTCAGTAAGTAAAAATAACCTTTGAAATTTTTTTAAGGGGAAAATCATCTGGAAATTTTTAAAAACTTAAAACAATAGCCATATAATTGATTTATGCTCTAAGTATTCAAGCAGACCAGGTCAAGGTCAGCCTTGATTGGCATATAGGATTTTATGTATTTCAAAATGTGTATAATTTTAATTAAGTTCTAAGTCACTTTAGATGAAAGTATGCAAAGAAAATTATTTTTCTACTAAGAATCACAGGGCTTTAGCTTGGCTCCCTGAGGTCCGTACAAATCACTTAATCCCTTTTCCTCAGTTTCCGGTTGGAAATTACACCGCAGCATATAGAGATGGGTGATCAAATACTCTAACTTCTATAACAAGCTTTGAAGTTTGCTAATACAGATACACTGGCTGGGAGCAGCACTATTGTTTTCATTGTGCTTCGTTGCTTTTCTGACCCAGGCTTTCTGTGGATGTGAGCCTGCCACAAAGCAATCATGCATGGTGTGTGTGTTTCAAACTGCCACACTGGTGGCTGCCTGTGTTTACACACAAAACATCCACTTATTTTTTGGTGAATTACTATGAGCTCTTATTATTGAATACTTTTCCACTATTTTGACTTGCCTCAGAGTCACCAGAACTATTTCATTAATACAGATCAGAAGTGCTCTTAATGTACACACTGTACACTTATTTCACAGATATAATTTGACAAAAAAAGTGGGATTTTATAGCCTGCCAAATGACTATGTCATCAAGTAGAGTTAGTATTTAAAATATGTATACACAATGAAGTCAAATATTGCCAAATCAGTGTGACTTCCTAAAATCCCAGTAAAAATGAAAGGGAGAAGACTATTTCATTGACATCCATTAGAACAAGTACCTTAATAAAATAAGACATATTTCTCTTCTCCTTTCTTTGTCAGTTTTCATTTCAGAGTGATATGAAGGCTTATATCCCAAACTGGAGCCAAGAAACACCTATTACCATTTAAAATTTAGACCATTTTGTCAGACCTCTCTTTTATAGGACTCACACAATGTCTTCATCTGCAAAAAAAGGAAGCAAATTTCATTAAATGAGTTTGTCACAAAATAAGGACTCATCTGAAATATTAATCTACTTAAAGTAATACTACCATTTTTATTCCTACATTTACTCTGAAAACTTTTAAATAGCAATAATTAAAATTGTTTTAGTTAGATATGATTCCTGTTTATGAGAAAGGTAAGGATAACACATATCATGAAAGGCCTTGAAAGTATTTATCAGGATCTCAGGGTTATCTTGTAGTTGACCAAAAGTCTTAGAAATATGAACTTATTAAAGAAGAGGGGAGGTATGGTCAAATTTGTGATCATGTGACAGATAGGACTGTCAAAACAAAAGTAACAGGGGGGCCATTTAAGCATTAGGAGTGGCTAGGGAGAGCATATTTTTAAAATAATTATGAGATAAAATTGACAATATTTAATAATCACTTGAATGTGAAGGTAAAGAAGAACAAATATTTGAAAGCATCATCAGGGTTTTAACTTGAAAGGGTTGATGGACAGTGTTGCATTTAATGAAGAAAAGAAATACTCTTGGGTTAAGTTGAGATAATAGTCTCCTTTTTCCATATATTGATCTTGGGATGCCTTTGGAAATTTGTCTAGAGCTGTTTCTGTCAGGGCCCCAACACAAAATACATGGTATACTCAAAAACAGTGTCTGAATAGACTTAATGAAGAAACTACTCACATAGCTGTGGACACATAACTAGGCTCTCTTGCCTTGACTTCCATTCGTGTTTGGTCAATGAAAATCGCTGGCAAGGAATCGTGGGAGAGCCGAGAGGAGAGCATGTCCACAAAGGTGAGTCTCCTGGAGCCCATTGCAGGGTAGGGAAAGGGGAAGGCGGATCTGGCGATTCAGAGATCTGGAGACTATCCTCCATAGAGAATATTGTAGAATATTCTAGGTAGAGGGAGATCTATAGATTAAGTTTGGGAATTTTTCACCATGTAGGTTGTAATTGAAATAATGAAATAGAGATGAGACCCATTTCACAGATTAGAAAACTTAATTTATAAATAATTCATAAAATTTTAAAGTTATAATTATTTCCAATATATAACAATTATAATATATAATTTAAAGTTATAAATATAATTTGTAGTTATTTGCCTAAAGACTATCAGGTAATAAAGACTCTGATATTCTGGGTCAGAGTCCTCTCTCTCTCTCTCTCTTTACGCTAATGATTTTGAACAATGATAACAGGCATTGACCATCAAACTCATTGGTGCAATTTTTTGTATTATTCATTAGAATATTTTTCCTCCTCTATCTCAGTCTTCATGGATCAGATGGAGATGAGCTTATGTCCTAACTTCAGGGATGAGCTCTTGTCCCACACTTAGCCAATTAGAATATTCCATTCCTCTGAAAGGTCTAGATAATCGATTCAGGAGTTGTATGTCCCAAACTATCGCAATCAGAATAAATGGCTGAAAATGTTGACAAAGAGGCTTTCTCCTGAGATTGCTAAGGTTTAAAGACATGAGCCCAGAGTTGCTGAAGGCCTTTTCTGCTACTAGTGGGGGGGAAAATCCAAGATCAAAACAGAAACACACATCAAAAAAAAAAGAAAGTGGAGGGAAGAAAGTTTCTACAGCCTTCAATAAAGCCAACTGAACCTCTGGACTTCATAGTTATGAAAAGAAAATACATGTCTTCCTTTTCATGCCAATGTCAGTTTGAGTTTCTTGCTGTCACTTGCAACTGAAAGAAGTCAGGCTAATATATGGATGCTGACTTTCATTAATATATAAAACTGGTTTCAAAATTGTATTTGAAATGAACCATTGAAGATTTTCTGTCATTCCAAGTTTATATAAATTGCTATTTTTTAACAGATTGTCATTAATTCATGAGCTTTTTAATTATGACTCACAAGGCAAAATCTACATAAAAGTCCGAACTAAGTGAGCTATCCTGAAACTTCTGAGCCCTTTCATTCAGGCAGATTTCATAATAAAAACAGAAAATGGAGAAAAAAAATCTTTACAGAAAATATGCACTTAAAATATTTGGATAAACCTGTTTGTTTTATTTTCACACTTTTGTCATCACTTAGAACTTCAAAGCTTAAATAACCTAAAGCAAAAAAATGAAATAAAAATTTTATATCATTTAACTAGTACCTCTGGAATATTTAAAAATTCAAACAAACTAATGGCTTTCAGTTTTTCATTTGCTTTTATGTTTTCAAAATGCAAATGAGACTGAATTATTGATAGATTATATTGTGTAACTTATTAATTTATATATAAAAATAATTCCTGCTATTCACAATTGAAATATAATACCTGATATAGCAGTTCTCATGACCACAGAGTTCCTCTAAGTTACAGAAATGTCTTTCTGATTTGCAATGCAAAGTTATTACGACAATATCAAAATACAATCTTATTGAATGTGGATAGAATTTTTAACATATGTATGAGATGACTTCAAGATTTGGGGGGAGAGAAAGGTAAAATTAATGTTTCTTCAAAGATGTTTTTCTTCCAGACCTAATAGTGACAACGTCAAACCTGCCCTCTCTAAATTGTGTCATCTGGTCCTGGCCAAAATAGGCCCCTGGCTATGTGGCAGCCATGACCTTCTCCCCTTCACGCCAATTTTCTGGTTTGAGTGCACGTGCTCTGAGGCATATAAACTGCTTTCCTTTCCTTATTAAGACGTTGACACAAGTAGTGAAGAAAGACTTCAAAATTGAAATGAACGACCCTTGGGGTTTCATGTTCTTGTCATGTAGGATTTCTTCTTTTCTTTCTTCTGTTCTTTTTTCCTTTCTTTTTATTTTGATGAAGACCATACCAGCAGGAAGTATACAGACCCTGAAATCACTAGAAAACAAAATATTTCAGAAGCACTAAGATGCATTTAGTGTTAAGACACAAATTTAGGTCCTTCTATTGTTCTTTGGTAAGGAGGAGTTTTTTTAAAAACACAAATAAAATAGAAATAACTTCAGGATGAGGAGAGAGCCCATGCTCCAGCACATGTTGCTCTCTTATCATTCTCAGGGTATTTGGTGATAAAAGAAAGTGAAGAGAAAGGGAAAATTGCCTAATCAGAGTCCCATCTATTGAGTGGATAAAGAAAAGTAAATGAAAATGGTCAGTTTTTTACTGATTAAAGTGACTTTTCAAAAGAAGAGATTTTGGAATCAGTGACACTGAGCACATGTTGATAAATTCATTGTTGATTGTTACTTGGAACTGTTTTATGTACTGTTCTTTGTTTTCTTCTGTGGCATAGCTTCATAATATAGATGTACGTAAACATATATACACACATAGTTGTGTCTGTTGTGTTTTTTTGTTTGTTTTTTACTTTACTCTCTAAATTCAGATTGCTGGTGTTTCATTGTTCTGGCAAATCACATTCAAAAGAAATTTAGGAGTTTATAATTCAAAAAAGCAGTGAATAATTTAATAAATATGCATATATTTAATTTAAAAATGAAAGAGAATGTGCTATACCCTTTATACATTTATTGTTTTTATTTTCAAAAAGTTCTTTGATAGCCCTGGACAGTTTGTTCAGTGCTTAGAGCGCAGCCACATACGGAGGGGTCCCAGGTTTGATTCCGGCCAAGGGCACATACCTTGGTTTCAGGCTCGGCCAGGGGTACGTGCAGGAGGCAACCAATCAATGTGTCTCTCTCACATCAATGTTTCTCTCTCCCTCTCTCACCCTTCCACTCTCTCTGAAAAGCAATGGGGAAAAATATGCTGAGGTGAGGATTTTTTTTTTTTTAAAGTTCTTTGATATTTTTCAGGGAGAAAAAAGGCAGGTAATTGGTCTACCTGAGCATAAACAAAAGAACAAATCTCAAACAGATTGAAAAACATAAAAGACCCCAGCAGGTCAGTGTATAGGAGGAGTAGGGTGAGGAATAGGCAGGGAGTAGAGGACAGGTAGATCAGGAAGAAGAGTCATAAAACTTAAGGGAAAAAGAGCAGGCTCTGATAATTCCATGCATTTTGACTTACTTTCCCAGTGCCCTCTAAGTCCAAAATTATTCATTGCCTTTCAGAACAATTCAGATTCTAAAACTGAACTTGTGCAGAAGCAGGAGTATCTCTCTTAGTTTTTAGGTGGAACCTCTGAAATCCTGAATGATGCTAAATGGATGCTCTCATTGGTGCCCTAGAGTGCAGAAGAAACTCTTCCCAGAGCTCAGGCCTGTGGGGCCTTGTGTGATGTTCTACCACTGCCCTGATGATGCCTTTATTCTTTCTAAGGGAAAGAATATGGGAAAATGGGAAGTTCAATGTTTCAAGGGCCATCTGTGTTGTAACATGTGTCAGTACTCTGTTCCTTTTCATGGCCGAATAATATTCCATTGCATGGATATACCACACCTGTCTCTCCATTCATCTGTTGACGACATTTGAGTTATTTTTACCATTTAGCTACTGTGAATAGTGTTATGAACAGTCATGTACAAGTTTCACAGAGACAGAAATCAGATTAGTTGTTACCAGGGGCTGGGGGAAGGGAGAGTGGGAAGTGACTGCTTTGCAAAGATACTAAAATTAAATAGCATTCAAGGATATTTTAAATAAGTCACCGTCATATTAAAGGTGATATTAAAAACATATACAAATATATTGTATTTGAGAAAGGTACTGAAAATGCAGGACTATTGACTTAAAAAGCAGGAGGATAATTTTGAAGCCACTGCTCTACGATTTCCCCAAAGAAAGGTCCTTACACCTTACCAGACCCATCACCTCCCCTGAAATTCACTCACCACCTTTAGCTTCTGGCTGAGATCATAGAAGATCAACATTCTGATTAGCTATAAACAGACATTTCTCTCTAGAAGGAGCTAATATTCTTACTTACATACTGTCAGTCAGTTTCTATAGGTATAAGGCCGCCACTTCCTATATGAGCTGCAATTTCAGGATCGCTCACCCCTTCATACTCCTTAATTCCCCCTTTTAATCATCTTCTTATTCTCCAGACTTGGCTTAGTCTTAGCTTTAGTTTTAATTCTCTTTTTCTCCGTTATTTTCATGAGTGGCCTAGGATTTCTTCAGTAGAGTATGAATTCCTCCCAACTGCAGGCCTATTGTCCTTGCTTATGACCTTTAGCCCCAGTTTAAGTCTTTTTCGGTAGTCGTCTGCATTTAGCTTCAGGACACTGCTAAACCCAACGGCTCCATGGTCTTTCGAACTTAGGCATCACTTGTCAGACTGACCCTGGATGACAGTGTTTTTCTCTTTTTCCTACAATAAATGTAAAGATGGATGCCAGTTTATGAACTAAGTTGAACCTCAAGGTAAACCAACTGTCCTTACTTTAATGCCCATCAATAATCCTTTCAGTGCATCACATTGTCTCACCTCATCCTAGCCTGCTCAATATTTGTGCTTAAAGCTTAAATGAAGCTTCTGCGCTCCTTGACTTCGTTTCTTCCTATTCTTTGATCCTGCATTGAAATCAGAATGCTGGATTTGTGACGTCACCCTCAATTGTTTCCAGATGGCTTCTCATGATCAAAAAGAAGGTGAAGCCAATATATGTTAGTAAAAAAGTAGATCTTCAAACAGGGAGAGGGTTGAGAAGAGAAAGAGTATAATAACAATAATGTTGAAAATACAAAACAACCATAGGTAAATTGCCTTTTCTCTCTGTCTTAAAGTCTTTGATCAATTGTGCCAATGTATGAAAATTTGAACTCTAAAGAGGCTAGGCAACTCTCTAAACCCAAACATCAAAAGCTTTGCCTCCATTAGAAAAAATTAAACCCATGATACTTTGAATGGATTTGAAATTCTCTAAAATGAACTCTAATAATAACCTTTACAAACAGAAAGGGAAAAAACAGTAGGCTATGTGGCTTCGTGCTACCATTTTCTCTGGTACATTAGTTTTCCAAAGATGGCATTTTGGCTTGTACCAAATAAAAGGGCAAAGGTTACCAAATGCAAGCCAGGGGAAGCCAGAAGAGAGAACAGCTATTACAATGGAGGGGGAAATCCAAGCTGTCAGCTCTGAAAGGACAGAAATCGCATGTGTGAAATTGACAACCAGCAACAGCATGGCACCTTAAGAAGGGCCAGGAAATGAATTCACCCAGCCTTTCTATTTACTGTATTAGAGCTGCAGTTCTGGTAGAGATTTATTCAAGGTTCACAGAGAGAAATGGGCGGGTCTTCGACAACTTGGGTAGTATTCAGTGTTCAGAAAGCAATTTAAACAAATAAAATAGAATGAAAATAGTAAAAAAAAAAAATGATACAGAGATAAACATAAATAAAGACTAAAAATCTCCCATCATCCTTCCCAAGAGGCTCTGTTAACAATTTGGTACATTTGCCTCCTCTTTACACTCCTTGTTTTACAAAATTAAAACCAAGTTGTATATCTAATTTTGATTTTTGCCTTTTATTTAGCATTATATCATAAATATTCTTCCATGCCATGAAAATGTCTTCATAATCATTGTTGTTAATGTTTGTAGAACATCGCATTATATGAGTATACAGAATTTAATTTACTTAACCATAATTAATTCAGCTACTCTTTCCCCATTCCTTTGTCCTATTCCAACATATTTTCCACTGAGTACTAGAGTGATCTTTTAAAACTCCAAAGTTGATCTTGTTACTCTCGTTTTTCAAGCCATTCAATAACTCTTAGAATTCAATTGCCCTTAGAAAATACCTCTATCCTTAGCAGGCTCTTTGGGGCTTTATGTCCTTGCTACTACATCAAGATCACCTGGGAACTTAGAAAGGCAGAACCTCTACCTCTTTCCAGACTTACTGAATCAGCACTGCATTTTAAGAAATCCTCGGTGATTCTTATGCACATTAGGATTGAGAGGCATTTGTCTTCATGATCTGGCTCTCCTGCCTCATTGAGGCCAGCCTTCTCAGGAATACTTGTGATCCAGCAGCAGACACATACCCTCAGTGCCTCACTCTCATGCCTCTTTCCCCCACAGTGCTATTATTGAATGTTTGTGTGCCCCCAAATTCATACGTTGAAGCTCTACCCTCCAATGTGATGGTATTTGTAGATGGAGGTCTTTAGGAGATAATTAGGTTTAGATGCAGTCATGAGGTTTGAATCCTCATGATGGGATTAAATGCTCTTATAAAGCAGATATTCTCTCTCTCTCTCTCTCTTTCTCTCTCTCCCCCCCCCCCCATCCCTTCTCTCCCTCTCTCTCTCCCTCTCTTCTTCTCCCTGTGCCATGTGAGGACACAGAGAGAAGGCAACCAATCTGGAAACCAGGAAGAAAACCCTCATCAGAACCTGACATTGCTGATACCCTTATCTCAAACTTCTGGCCCCCAAAACTGTGAGAAAATAAATGTCTGTTGTTTTAACCACCCAGTCTATGGTGTTGTGTTACAGCAGTCTTAGCAGACTAAGACAGCAGGTATGCACTGCAC
This sequence comes from Miniopterus natalensis, assembly GCF_054644295.1. Taxonomy (NCBI): domain Eukaryota; kingdom Metazoa; phylum Chordata; class Mammalia; order Chiroptera; family Miniopteridae; genus Miniopterus; species Miniopterus natalensis. The sequence continues at coordinate 25,727,252 of NC_142096.1, forward strand.
TCTCTGCCCAGAAAGATCTTCCCATGACTCTCTACCAAGTTAACTTCCACTTTTCCTTCAGAGCCCAGTTTAAAGCAGGGAGGGGAGGTCTAGTATCTTGAATATATAAAGAGCTCTTACAACTCAACAGCAAAAACTCAACCTATTTTAAAAATGAGCAACGAACATGAATATACATTCAAAGAAGACATCGATTGTCCAATAAACATATAAACAGATGCTCAATGTCATTAGCTATCAAGGAAATGCAAATCAAAACCACAATGATACAACACTTCACACCCATTAGGATGGCTAGAATTTAAAAATACAAAACCGAAATAACATGGATTAGTGAGGATGTAGAGAAGCTGAAACCTTTCATACATTGCTGGCAAGAATATAAAATGTGGAAAGCAGTTTGGTGGTTGGTTCTGCAATGAGTTAAACAGAATTGCCATTCGGCCCAGCATTCCATTCCTAAGCAGATTCCCAAGAGAAATATAGGCATATTTTCACACAAAAACCGATATGCAAATATTCAGAACAGTGTTATGTATAATAGCCAAAAGGTGGACAACCCAAATGTCCACCAGTTTATGAATGAATAAGTAAAATGTGATATATCCATACAATGTAGTACTAATTGGCCATAAAAAGGAATGAAGTACTGATACATACTACAACATGGATAAATCTTGGAAACATTATGTTAAATAAAATAAGCCATTTATATGAAATATGCAGAATAGGCAAATTCAAAGAGGCAGAAAGCACATCAGTGATTCCCAGGGGCTGTGGAGAGGGAGGAATGGGGAGTGACGGCTTTATGGTATTTTGCCTCATGGGCAAGAGGCTACCCCTTGAGGTGATGAGAATGTTCTGGAACTAGATGGTGATGGTGGTTGCACATTATGAATGTAGTTAATGTCATTAAATTGTACCACTTTATATGGTTAAAATGGTGAATTTTGTTATGTATATTATACCAAAATTTTTTAAAAATTAAAGAAGTAGGGTCGGGGGGAGACAGAAGAAAAAGAAAAGAAACAGGTTGGGAGACCAAAAAACAGAGGAAAACACAGAGACCGAGATAAAAGAGGATTCTAAAAAAGTTATTTATTTACTGTGAGGCCCAACCATTCTCATTTGGCAACTCTTAATATTTGATGTATTTGATGCTACTGGTAATCAGGGCTTCACAAAACTTTCCTGTGTTCTCCCATGTGAAAAAAAGACTTCTTTCAATCTTAGTCCTTGGGAGAGGCCTGCTCTTGCTATTCCCTCCCTCAGAATCTTCACCTGCCCACGTGCAATCATCCAGCAGGCATTTTTAGTCTTCAGCTCTCTCCTGAGCTGAGACTGATATTTCTAACTCCCTCACCATCATCTCACTCTTAACACATTCATAATTTCTTCCTGAAAATATCTTCCATCTGTTGCTCTTCTCTTGTACCATTTTAGCTAATCATATGAATTTACAGAATCCAAAACCAAGAAGATATGAGTTGTTAAAGCCACGTAGATGGCTGGTGCACTCAGCTCTGAAAGGTTGCAATCATCTTTCACTCAGTATTTTCCTTCACCCAAGATCCCCCGCTAGTCAGTAAATGGTGTTGATCTTTCCTTCAAATGGTCTTTGTATCCACCTGCACCCTTCCATCCCCACTGCCAAGTCCCAGATTCAGGTTTTCAGCACCTCCAGCCTCATTGCCTGTGGTGGCCTCCCTGCAGGTTCCTGTAAATCCATCCTGCACCTTGTGGCCTAGGGAGCATGCTTGAAACCACAGCAAGCTTGTGTGGAAAGGTTTTGGGAGATCATCAAATCTGTTTAACTAAACAGGGAGAATGTGTGAGCCAGAACAAACCCCTATATCCTGTCTAGGTTCATGCCGATTACCCGACTATGAGGATATGGGAAGGAAAAGTAATAAAGGATGAATCTCAAGATACTCATGTCCCCAGCTGTCAGCAGGACGAGTCTTTGCTTGAAGGGACTACACAGTCAGAGTCCTACAGAATCACACAACAGGGAGCACAAGCACACCTCTGTGTGGGGTTTGAAGAACTTCACAGTCCAGGTACTGTCTCTGCTCTCCCAACAAACGGGTCCGCAACATCAGCACAAAGGAAATATAAGATCCAACCCAAAGTGAAAGTTCCCAGGATTATTGGGGGTAATTTGGGGGCCAACCTTTGATAGTATATGGCTTAGTAGAGGGTCCTTGAGTGCCACTGGGGTACCAGAAGACTTTAAATTGGAACTTGAAGCATTCAAACACTCTCATTTTAAAATGTTAAAACCCTTTACATTTACCCTTTGGCTACTTTTAAGTCTAATGTCTAATCCCATAATTGAGTTCACAATAAATTAAACTGTTACCAAACATCTTTTGGGGATTAGAACTTACTTCTGGTCCAAATGAAGCATCATGCATGGTGTTGTCCTGAGAAAGTAATGCATACACTTAAAATTCCCCTGAGATTAGTGAAAGGAGTTGGAATGATTAAGAATGGGATTTAAGGACTGCCCTGGGGATATTTACCATATTTTAAAATGTCAAATGCATGTGGCTATTAGGCCCTGCAAAAGGCTGTAGAGGTTTAGAAAAATGAAAGATGGCCAAGGATCCGATATAGGGGGTGCAGGGGCACACAGGCAGATGTACTTGCCTCCATATTATTTAATATTACTTGAGCATCTTCTGGGTTCCTAAGGGCTCAGAGCCTTTGGGTTGGCTAGGTGGGGGAATGAGATCCCTTCCATTGAACGCAAGAGATAGATCATTCATTGTAGGAAAATTCTTCTTTAAGGTTGTTAAGAAAATTCAACTGAGTAAATGTTAAAGATCTTATTGGTTTTATTCAACAATTAATGAATTGGGCAGCATCCAATCTCGCAGATAGAAAGGAGCTCTGAGGAGCTTTAAAATTTTTTTTTTTTTAAGATTTTTTTCAAAATGTTCAGCGTCACTAATCATCAGGGAGATGCAAATTAAAACCACGATGAGGTATCACTTCACACCTGTAAGGATGGCTGCCATCAACAAATCAACAAATGACAAGTGTTGGCGAGGGTATGGAGAAAGGAGAACCCTGGTGCACTGCTGGTGGGAATGCAGGCTGGTGCAGCCACTGTGGAAAACAGTATGGAGGTTCCTCAAAAGATTAAAAATTGACCTGCCTTTGACCCAGTGATCTTACTTCTAGGAATATATCCTAAGAAACCCAAAACACCAACCAGAAAGAATATATGCGCCCCTATGTTCATAGCAGCGCAATTCACAATAGCCAAGATCTAGAAACAGCCCAAGTGCCCATCAGTAGATGAGTGGATGAAAAAGCTGTGGCACATTTACACCATGGAATACTATGCAGCTGTAAAAAATGAAGGATCTTTTATTCTTTAGCACAGCATGGAGGGAACTAGAAAGTTTTATGCTAAGTGAAATAAGCCAGTCAGAGAAAGACACATGATCTCACTCATATGTGGAATATAATGAACAAGATGCACTTATTATATTCCACATATTCTCAGAGGGAAGGTGGGGAGGGGGGCAGGGGCTGGGAGAGATTGATCAAAGGACTTATATGTTTATGGGCATGACCCATGGACACAGACATTGGTCTGGAGAGGACCTAGGGGTGGGTGGATGGTGGGTGGAAGGGAAAAAAAAATGAATGCAACAGAACACATGACTGTACTTGGCACATAGACCCATGATAGCTAGTACTGTTCATACGACTAGTAGTACTGGTAGTATTATGGAAGGATTATTATCAGTTTGTTAATAAAAACCTTTGTCCTTTAGAACACTTGAGAGTGAGAATGCCAGAACAGACTTTAAATGAGGATATATTTGGCCAGCACCATTCTCTATTATTTTCCTTGGTTTTGTGATATAAAGATGAAAAACTAAGTCACTAGACAGTTAATTTCTCCAGCATATACTATTGCAAAAATAATACTACCTTTGGCAGAGATTAAAAAAAAAACACAACTTTATTGTGCACCGTTACAAAAATTCTATCTTTAAATCATAAACATATGGATAAGCTAAAATACAAAATTAAAAGATTCTCTTAGGCAGAACTACATGAAATTGCCAATATTCAACACACTCATCATATAGAGATGGCAATTTCATATGGTTCAACCAAATTCCACAGGTTAATTTGGTTGGAAGCAGGAATTGCAATATATGGGATATCTGAGACTTGAGAGGGCACAGGAGCCAAAAGACAAATCTATGTTTCTTTCCTTTTCAGAAAAAAAATGGGTAAGATTTCTCCCAAATACATGCATTAGTATGAAAATGTTTTCCTTCACACACAATAAAAAGGAGATAAAAAAGTTTGAGAAGGAGATAAAATATACTTAAAAAAAACAAAGGGGGACTGGTTGAAAGAGGTGACAGAACTAAGCAGCACAAATTGGTAATTACAAACAGTCACAGGGAAGTAAGTACAGCACAGGAACTCTAGTCAATAATACTGTGATAACTATGTATGGTGCCAGTTGGGGTACTGGAAATATTGAGGGGAACACTAGGTAATGTATATGATTGTCTTAACCACTAAGCTATATCCCTGAAACCAATATTAAATAAAATTGGGGGGGGGGAAGCAAAAAAACTAAAACAATAAAAAATAAAAAAAGAGGATTGGGACAGGGGGTGTTAAGTAGATGAAAGGTTTCTGACAACGTCTGGAACACAGAAAATGCAGATAATGATATAGAGTGAAAGGGAAAGAACAGAAAGCTTTGGGATGCAAAATAAAAAGATTTTTTTCATTGATTTTTAGAGAGAGGAAGGAAGAGAGAGAGAGAAACATCAATGGGAGAGTGCAACATTGATCAGCTGCCTCCTGCATTCCCCCCACTGGGGATCGAGTCCACAACCTGGGCATGTGCCCCTACCAGGAATAGAACCAGCAACTTTTTGGTGCATGGGATGATGCCCAACCAACTAAGCCACACCGGCCAGGACAAAAATGACTTTTTTATAGGCAAAAGGAAGCAGGAATATGGAAGTTATACTAAACCAAAAATGCAAGTTGGTTATTGCAAGGTTACTTTTCTATCAGGCAGATTATCTCACTAGTACTGATCAGGAGACTCCAATAGACTAGTTTAAGACTTCATTTCTGAAAGGGCCAAAACTATAATTGAGTCTCAGATTGGTGCTGTGCAGCTTAGCATAAGTGACTCCATTTGGGGCCTGTTGTCCTGTTCTGAACAGGGTTCACTTCCATCTCTCATTTCAGAGCAATATGGTTGTGCATGTGCAGAGCAGGACAGTAAGCCAGGTATGGAATGTCACCAGGGCAGAAAATCCTGGACACCTAGCAAGGGATGCCTGGCAATGAGCAGAGCTGAAAGAGCAAGTACTGGAAATAAGTACTGTTAATTAGGACCTTGCCCCTAAGGCACCCCTCCCTTAGATGATCCCTGGTCCTGCTAGTCAGATCCTTCCCCTGACCTTTTCTCCCCTGGCATGTAGCTAGTCATGCGGTAGATCCCCCCACCCCCCACCCTCTTAGGGAGCTGGAGAAAAGCTCCATTTGACTTCCATACAAGGGCAGGAGATGATGGGACAGGCCTCATAGATCAGCTTAAAGAAGGAAGAAGTTAAAAGGGGTTCAAAGGAGCCTTAGCCCAAAACCCAAGGCAGCTTTTTGAGATGCCAGCTGGAAACTTTTTTCCAAAGGTACTTTTGCTTTGCTTGCTGAATAAACTTTCTCTTGTGAGTCTGGGTCTTGGCTCTGAATTCTTTCTTAGCCAGAACTCAAATACCAAGGTCTACTTTTACCATTTACATGGGGAGTTATTTCTACAATTCATAGAAACCTCTCCTTGGATAAAGTACCCTTAGATTTCATAAATACATATAGAAACATGAAGGGCCCTGGCTGGTGTGGCTCAGTGGTTAGAGTGTCAGCAGGAGCACTAAGGGCCGTGGATTCAATTCCAGTCAAGGGCATGTATCTGGGTTGCAGGTTCGATCATCGGCCCCAGTCAGGAAGCATTCAGGAGGCAACCAATAGATGTGTCTCTCTCACATTGATGTCTCTCTCCCTCTCTCTCTCTCTCTCTCTCCTCCCTCCCTTCCACTCTCTAAAAATTAATGAAAAACAATATCCTCAGGTGCGAATTAACCAAAAAAAAAAAAGAAACACAAGGGGAGTTAGGCTTTAGCAAAGTGATAGAGACTTTTGATGAATGATCCTACCATCTTAAAATTCTTGTAAATAGGAATTGGAAAGTTGAATCAAGACAAAGTCATTAGTGATATAAGCTCTGAAGGTAGGCATTCAAATCCAGGATCATTGTCTTGCTGGATGCCTGACCTGGAGTAGAACATTTTATATATCTAAACCTCAGTCCCTTTTCTATAAAATACAGATACTATAGGATCTTCTTCATTGGAGTATTGTGATGGCTATTAAATTAACCTGGTGAATACATTAAAAAACCTCACTGATAGTGAGTGTTCCAAGACTATTAGCTATTATTATTATTATGGTAAGAATTAAAGAAGAAAGTCCTTTTAATGATATAGTTCAGGGAAAAAAAAAAAAGGCAAGACTAAATAAGTGATAGCTTTAAATGAAAAGATAGGTCAATGCTGGCAAGGTTTACTTTAACAGGAAAAAATTAAATAAATAATTTTTAAAAATAAAATCCTTTCAAAGAATAGAATTTTAAAAAACAATTCTATTTTTTTTAAAAAAAAAACAATCATAGTAATAAACCTCTACAGTATATTGTTTTATAGCTTCTGAGTTTAGTGTTGCAATTGATGACATTAGAGGCAATTAAACCATTAATTTGAAATCTGCACTGATGCAAATCAGTGAGGAAATCAACTACTTCAAATTAAGCTTCTGACTTATTTATACTTGAAATCAAGGCTTTTGTTAAATTAAACCAGAAAGATCCACTTAGCATAAAAAAGAGTTAACACTGGTTTAGGGATGCCCTATTTTTCAAAAAAGGTTTGTTGGAAAATACTTAACAAATCTGCCTTTTAAAGCAACTGCAAAAATATTGTGACTGCTCCTTTGACAGTCTTCCTGGGAAACTTAGCCAATGTGAAAAAAGCTGTGGTTGTCAAAATAACAAGCAAACTACATTTTGCAAGTATCAAAAGAAAAAGAAGCAGAGGGTTTTTATTTTATACAGTTGTGGTTTTTGCATTTCTTACTGTTTGATAACTGGGGAAAAATTAACATTAAGGATGGGTTAATAATGTCAATTTGTTAGCTATCTTTCTAAAAAAATCTAACAAAATCTAAGCTTTTATTTAGCTTGAAGAAATTACTTTGGCCTATTGAGTAAGCATCTGAAGATTGCTGTTCATTTAAAAAACTATATGGAAATAAAGCCTTTTATTAACATCTGTAAGCTTTGGTTTCTCCGTAAAGACTGTAGCAGTAATAAGTATGAGTGTGCAGCTGTTTTCCATCTGTTACTCAGAAACTTTTACACAAGTACTTACTTCCCAGTAATGTTAAGTGAGTACTAGAAACATATTATCTTCCTTAAAATGAGAAAAGCAGGTATGTAAGGGCCTATATTCTGCTTTTGAACAGCTATGTACTCAGCAGGTCAGTATGTAATCAGAAGTAAGGGCCTTCAAGCTAACTACTTAATCTCCTTAGACAAGCTGAGCTATGTTGTTCAAGCAGCACTTGGAAATTCTACCAAGACAAGCAACCCACTAGCATTGGAAACTTTTTAGTGAAGACCTGTTGTCAACGAAAGAACTTCCAGCCTAAGAAAAAGTCTTATGAGAGTTTATCTGAGACAAACTGATGACAATTGCAAGGAAGCAAAATCTCAACAGGTTACCAAAATGTTCCAGAGAATGGCAGTTTTGTCGCTCATTTTATACATTGAGATCAAAGTAGGAGATATGAAGATGGTTGCATGAAATTTATAGGTGGTAGATTAGGGAGGCGGGAGAAAGCAAAGCAGGAAATCTCTGGGATTAGATAAAAAGCAAAACCAAGAGACACATACTTCTTTTACATCGGTGGGTATAGGATAGTTAATAATTCACATTTCCTGCACATGGAAATGGACTGCGGGAAACAAGATAACAATGAGGGTTTCTGTGGTCTCCAGCCCTGGTGCCGAGGTTGTGCCCTGAAGGGTCTGGAAAAGGAGATTACTCTAACATTTCAAAGATATGTTATCTTAGATTGCACAGAGGCCTTAGATAATTTCAAAAGTAAAGAAGCTACAGGCCTAGGACGTGACTACCTACTATGAGTGGCTTTTAGTTAGACATTTTTACATTCATACCACCCTGTGGAATTACTTTGTTCTCTTGGTTTGTAAGGGCCACCACGCTGGCCTCCCTTGAGCTAGTCAGGTTTAATATGTGGCCCCTCTTTAGTCCACACTGTTGTGTAAATGCACTGTGCGAAGTCCTAGAGAGAAGGGATACAGAGATGATTCAGGCAGTTTTTGCTCCCAAAGAGTTTGTGATTTTAAAATGGATTGGCTCAGGGACCTAAGAGAAGAAAACTCCCCCCCCCTTTTTTTTTCTTTAACAACAGTTTGCTTTTTTAGTTTATGGAATAACTTTTGCCCATCTTCTATTGTATTGGTTCAGTGATTACTGTTTGGCCACTAAATTATTTCACATCTTCAATTTGTCTGAGGCTCAGCTTTACACTTTAAAGTTTTCAAATAAATGGCAGAAAATCAGCGAACTCTGCTTTTTAAAATATGATCTTGGTTGAGGGCCAATATACCTGCGTTAATTTTCCAGACATTAGGCAAATGACAGGGGCATGTTCCTGCCCTAAGTCCCGATTGTCTTATGGCCCTATCCAGGAAAAATTTCAATTCAGGGTCTGATGTCCATTTCTTCCAAAATCAATATAGCATTAACCTCGACATATCCCCAAATCTCTAATTCTGTACATTGAAAACAAAACAAAACATGAAAGTAAGAAATGAAGATGATGTGTCGCACGGGATCTATCTCACTTTTGACAATAAAGCATGACCACAAGAAAAACAATTTTATCTAATAATTATTAAGTAAAGCTCAGTTGCATTTATAATTATATCTGCCTAACAATTCTCATGTCCTTAAGCACTCTGGTGGCTTAAAGAAATATTGCATAACTAAAGGTATTTTGTGCATATGACTTCACTATAACTTCTCAAATTATGAAATGTAACCCCAATAAAACATAATTACTCCAGTTTAAGAGAACCTTTGCATTTTTTAATTTTTTTCTAATAAAAGTGCATGTTACTATGGAAAGAAAAACATGTGAACTAATAGTTTGGATCATGGGGTTTATTCCTAATTCCAGTGACTTAGACATTCCTTATCCTTCCCAAATCTCACTTTCCTTATCTCTAAAATACAGGGATTATATATGCTGGGGGGGGGGGGTATTTTCCTTTACCCTCCAAGGTTCTTTTGGCTGGCCTAATGATGAATTTACATTTAACAGATTAACAAGAGAAAAGCATCAAATTTAATTGCACATGTGCGTTTGGGAACCCTACATACATGAGGGAATTAGAGACCCCCACATACATGAAAGTCAGAGACAGAAAGGGAGTACAAGGTCTACATGGTATTCTGAGCCAAGGCTGAGCTGAGGCACCTTGGGGCTTCAGAGGGGAAGAAGGTCATTCTCAGGATGATAAGAGCAGATGTTCAGTAATTAGAAGTTTGCCCTGCCCTATAGATAGGTCATAAAAAGTTCTTTCTGGTAATCATTCTTATGGGCAAGTCTCCTAGTTTGATTCTTTAAGGGAGAGGTAAAAGTTTCTCTTGAGTCCACAGGGTCTTGATTGCCTTCAGCTCCAAAGAACCCACATGTGAAAGTGGCACATCTTGGGAGGGCCTGTTCTGAACCCCTTCAATTTTTACTATTATTCCTTCCAAAAGCAAAATTCTTCTGTACTCTCGACGTAAATGATGCCCATCCCTGCGCCCAGTTTTCTACCTTTTTTCACAATATTTACAGTTACTGGGAAATGTATGTATTACAAACGAAAGATAATTATCTGTATTTGACTCTTTAGGTTTAGTGTATACTCCACCTCAAATATCTGCAACCCTACCTCCAGGGAGATTAAACAAAACCTCAAGTTCTTATTACCACACATCGTCCTCCTGACATTATTTACAGGGCAGCTACACATGCCTTTTCAGCATTCTTAGGCATGTGCTTTCTGGAGGAAACATCACTTCAGTGATAAAACCATTCATCTGGTATGAAGGCCACCACTGGCTCTAGGGTCACCTCCCATATAGCTTAAGCAGTCATCAAAAACATGAGCAAGTCTAATGCTTGTCACATAGCATGTGAACTTCATTTAACAAGCAATAATTACTCCTCTCTTTTTTTAGAAGGATTTGGTTCAATGTGAATAAAGGCAGTAAAGACTATTGGAAGGACAATAAATAAATGTGAGTGATTTAGAGGTGCAGGATATTCTGAATGACAAGATTTATTGTGTGTCTACAGACACTTTATATATGATATGAATAGCAATGGGCTAATTGTTGTAGATATTTTTAGCATCGTAGGATTTTTAGATGACATTTGTCATTTGTTTTAAAGGAAAAAAAATTCTAAGGGAATGTTACCGTCAAAGGATTCATCTGTATAAGAAGCTTCACAGATTCCCATATCCTATCAGATAAAACACTGGTGATCAGAACTTGTCTCTGACTAATGCTTAGATCACAGGTGCCTTCCGAGTCAACCTCAGCCACAATTTTATGAATAAAGCATTTCACTAGACTTAGGGGAATCTTACTCTCTATCATTATTTGTATGTCAAACAGGTGTTGGAAAACTGGTGGTAGAAGCAGTAAAAAGGAGAAATATTGTGTGACCATTTCGTCTTACTCTATCCAAGATGAAACACGGCCACCACAAAAGATGGGCTTCTAAGCTGTCGGTATCTTCTCAGTTCTTTTTTTTAATCTTTATTGTTGAAAGCATTACAAACGTCCCCCTTTTTTTCCCTATTGACCCCACTCCCACCCCCTCCCCAGGCCTTCACCGCACTGTCGTCTGTGTCCATGGATTATGCATATATACAAAGAAGTTCTTTGGTTGATCGCTTCCTTCCCCCCCTTCCTTCTGAGATCTGTCAGTCTGTTCCATGCTTCCATGTCTTTGCATCTATTTTGCTTGTCAGTTTATTTTGTTCATTAGATTCCACATATAAGTGAGATCATATGATATTTGTCACTCTCTGACTGGCTTATTTCGCTTAGCATAATACTCTCCAGGTCCCTCCACGTTGTCTCAAAGAGTAAGAGGTCTTCTTTTTTACAGCTGCATAGTATTCCATGATGTGAATGTCCAATGTCCCACAGCTTTTTTTACCCACTCATCTACTGATGGGCACTTGGGCTGTTTCCAGATCTTAGCTACTGTAAATAACACTGCTATGATTATAGGGGTGCATAAATTCTTTCTGATGGGTGTTTCAGGCTTCTTAGGATATATTCCTAGAGATGGTATACCTCAAAATTAACACTGATTAGAATTGAGTTGTGTCCAAAGTAAATTCAGCACAAATTGCGAGAGCCCGTGGCTTGCTGAGTTCTCACAATTTCAATCATTTACTGAAGGCACCCCCCCCCACCCACACACACACTCTACAGCAGATTCTTCTCTAGCCACACTAACTTCTGGGGACACAGCAGCAGCAGCTCCCCACAGTCGTATGGCACAGGCCAGCCTGTGACAGGCAAGATGCTGCAGAGCCCGGTTACCTCCCTCCCCACCGAGTGAATGCAGTGCTCTCAGCCTCACCGATCATTTGTTTACTGCGCTAAGTCAGGGTTCTTGGCCACGGGCAGCACAAGGGGGAACCCCGGTGTCTTAAGTGCATTAAATCTTCATATTAGCCCCCTGGCTTGGTCAACCTTTATGTTGGCTTTGTTCTCTTTTTTTGAAGCATGACAAACAAGTGGTTTTTCTTTTTCACTTTAATGATCCCTTAAACAAAAAGGGGTAGTTTAGGGCTTTCTCGGTGGCTGATAGGTGTGTCTGTTTAATGAGGTTTTTATTGTACTGTATTGGCTTCCCTGAAAAGAAATTACGAGCAGCAAACAGCTGATAATAGAACAAGACTGGAAGAAACAATAACCAAGGGGGGGGAAATTAGTGTGGCAGCAGATGCAGGAGGTGCAGGTTGGGGATGGAAGGCCACTGGCATTCTCCCTCGGCCACCACTGTACCGGTAATAAAGTGGATGTAGGCACTTATGTGCCAGTCATGTGTGTGCACAAGACATGGCTACAGATATAGGCCCAGCTCAGCTGCCATCTGTGGAGGAAGAAGGCTGGTGAGCTCAGTCTAGACAAAGATGAGTGAAGCTCCGAGTGCGGGTTTACAAGGGCTGGTCGGTTACCATGGAAACTAATTGGCGCTAATAAGTAAAGGGACATTTTAACTGTGGGAACAGAATAGGAGGGCCTAGTTTTTGATATCACCGTCACCTACAATTAATCTTTCATTTTTAGGAGTAGCCTCACCTAATTCCTCTGATGAAGCTCTTCCCTCCGCACACAGCCTCACCCTGATCAACAAACATGACATTCAAATGCTGAATATTGTCTTTTCGAATGCACTGTATTTCAGGTTTAGATCTTTCAAGGCAGAATCAATTTCACTTTTTTTTTCCTTAAAAAATAAACTGTTTGCAGATGGCAAGGAGAAAGGAAGGGAGGTAATGGAAAGTTCTTAACTTCTAAGCTGCCACTGCTGAGCACTGAAGCTGCTACAGGGAGAGGGAAGCTGGGACCTTATCCTACAGCACCAGCTTCAGGTTTTTCTTTGAGTTGATTTTCCCTAACAAAAGCATTTCAGAACATCAACCAAAAAAAAAAAAAAAAGTGTCGTTGTGGACTCATTTTACAAAGGTAATGTTTACGGACACCGCAGAGAGCAAGAATGAAGATCACAGCAAATGGGCAGTAGCTATTGCTCAACTTGTACTTTTTTTAAAGCAAGTTTTATTTAGAACAAATAGCTGAAGTTCTCAGTCAAAGAGATGTAGTGGCTGAGATTTAATGAAAAGATTTACAATTAGGTTAGAAGCAAAGTGTGTTAAAAAGCACTTTCAACAACAATGTGGGTCAGAGCCAGGGACACTTGGGAAATGTCTTTAAAAAGGTGTGTTACAAGCACAGGGTTGATAAAACACGATTCGACACCTTCACAGTTTCTTAGGTTTTACTTTTGTAACTCAATTTCCAGTTTAAGAGAATGCTAACTACCTTAATAATGTCTCCGGGGTCTTCAAAATCTATGCAGTTGAGGTAATCCAGATTTCCAGACGTGAGTCTGGTTGGATTAACAAAAATTTTTAAAAAAATTTTTTAAATGAAAAAAATTGCCTAACAATAATTGGCACAATTAAAAATTTTATGGTGCCCAAGGGAAGTTTTAGCCCCATGGTGCCCCTTGCCATTGCTGAACGTCTCTGTGCTGATAATGTATCTGGATTTAGCTGATTAGTTGTAGTGGTTTAGTGAATAAGCTGTATATTGTGAAACAGACACCTCATAATCACTTCTGGGAAGAAACTGAGCAAATGAATCAAGACTCCAGCCTCTAATTCTCCCTTCTTCCCTACAGCCCAGTGATAAGAAAAATTCACTGTCTGAAAATTATGATTCTCTAATATTGTGCTTCAGAAAATTGCACCAGGAGTCATTTTTAAGTATCATAACATAATATCACACAAAAATATCTGGGGGGGGAACATTCTAGTCAAGTCAGTTTTGCTAGATATTGAAATAATTCTGTTTGTGATACTGGTGCTTCGAGTATTACCTACCTATTTATAGTCTAGATCTTAATGCTTTAGGCAGGTTTAAAGTTTTGGGGGGGTTTTATACCGTTGGTCCCCCTCACATTGCAAAGAAATTCAGAATTTAAAATGTTGGCTTCCTACACCCACTGTCAAGGAGTTGATAATATTTCAAATTCCTGATTTTCAAAATTCCTTAGAGATCTGATTAACTTTCTAAAAGCTGAGATTTGCAGCAATGAGTTTGTTTTCAGATATCTCCTAAAAGTGGTGTAACAAGTATAGCCATTTTTTGGTTCAGACTGCTATCAAAGTAATTAGTTTTATAAAAACAGTTTGCAGACAAAAAAAGAGAGAAAGGAAAGAAGAAAGAAAGAAAGAAAGAAAGAGAGAGAGAGAGAGAGAAAGAAGAAAGAAAGAAAGAAAGAAAGAAAGAAAGAAAGAAAGAAAGAAAGAAAGAAAGAAAGAAAGAAAGAACTGAAATGATCCCAAATTGAAAACATTTCAAAGCAAAATTGTTAATGAGCTGTTTGAGCGATATGGACATTATAAGTGCAATTAACTAGAAGCCAATAAAAATAATCAATGACAGAGTGCAGCCCTTGGTACCAAGTTCTTGTACAAAGAGATGTCTGTGAAAGCAGCAAGTGATTAAAAAAGCCACCTCTATCTATGGGAGCGCTTGCTGTTTTCCACTCGCAGAAACTAAAATGATTTTCATTGACTATTTCTGAAGTTCAGCCTGTGGCAAACAGTGAAGCTGAATCTGGAAATAGAGAAGTTTCTGCTCTTAGCTGCACCCCCACCCCCTTCCTCCCAGGGAAGGCTGGAGGCAGCCACGATCTAATCAAACGAAGGCAGGAGTTAAAATTTCAAAATGTAGATGTCACATTTCGGTGCAAACTGCTCCTACATTAACACTTTATCAGGATGTCAAGATGAATCTTTAATTTCAGGGGCGGGGAGGGAGGGCTCGCAGAGAAGATTGCCCTCACTGGGTCGGCAGGAAAAGATTTTTAGGGTTTCTGTGCATCCCAGGGAGGGTCCCAAACGTCCCCGGGGAGCCCAGGGAGTTGTGAAAAGTACCGCACAACTGGCCACCAGGAGAATCCGTTCCCTCCACCTTCTCCCTGGCACCTCCCACTTCTCTTTTTATAGCAGCCCTTTCTCCGAGCGAATCTCAGGTTACTTGGCCGGGAGTTCTCAGACCTCCAGTCGCAGCCCTGCCCTCAGCCCCGGCCGGGAGAGGCACCAGCCCCAGCAATTGGATTGGGCAGCCCGTCTTGACACACCGCGGCGCTGAGTGCTCCAGGACGTGTTCCACCAGATGGTTGGGGTTAGTGTGTGTCATCACGTTCGAGTGGGGATTAGGAGCAGGAAGGCTGCCTCGCTGGAGCTGTGTGGTCTCCTGCAAGGGAGAGTTGCAGGCATCAGGACGACTTTGCTCGTGGAACAGGAGGAGGCATTCATTTTCTGCAGCCCCAAGAAAAGCAGGGGGGTTTTTTCCAGGTAAAGTCAAAGAATGCCTCTCTCTCTTTCTCTCTCTCTCTCTCTCTCTCTCTCTCTGAATGGAATGCTAGCACAGCGCACTTGTCAAAGCCAGTTGTTACTATCTTCTCAATGCTGCTATTGTACGGCTGACAGATAACAGGGGACGGCGCTTGTGCTTGGCTGTCTTTGCAGAACTAACACTCCTGCCTCGCTCTCGAAGGTGTAGCTAAGAAAATGCCTCTTGGAGCCGTGTTTGTGCCCTTTAACATCCTCGTTGCAGGCTCAAAACGGGAGTTCTACATTGTTCCTAAAGGATGGATGAGGCCAAGAGAGCCTTTATTTTAGCGTTGCAAAATAAAAATTCACTTTCAAACTGTTGCATTTTACTACTCCATTTATAAAGCTTCTTGTCAGGGACTGTTCCTGAGTGGCTGACAGAGATGAAATGCTTTCTTAACCGATCTTTGCAATGTTGATTATGTCTGATTTATGACAGCCCAAAGTGTTTTCAAACCTTTTTGGAGATGGGGCTCTGAAGTTTGAGAACTCCTTAAGAGCGGCGACGGCCCTCTGAGCAGCTGATAGCGTAGCTTTAAAACAAAAATGCTTGGAGCTAGAAGAGAAACAGCAGAGGAGGAAGTGGGAACATGCTCTTTAACTTAGCCCTCAGCAGCTGCAGGGGAGCAGTGGGCGGTAATTCATTTGCAGATCTGTTTGTGAAAGTTTTACAAGTCATTGCAAACTGCCGCAGCATCTCCGTAATGGATCATTAAAGTCACTACATTTATGGGTTTTAAATGGCCTATCTGAAGTGTTAATTAAATGTAAATAGATTTTCTGGCTTGGTTATAAACAAATGTGTTTTTTTTAAAAAAAGGTCTTAATTATAAATTAGTCATTGGAAATGAATGGTCATCAGTGCCTGAGCCACAGAAAATGAGTTGTCATCGTGTCTGTGAGGAGCCAGTAACCGACTCCCTCTGCCCAGAGCACCCACCAAAATTAAATCGAACTGAATACAACAGTGGGGTTTCTATACTATGCTCAGTGTGTGGTATAAAGAAGGCCTTTGGCATGGATGCCCTGTGTTTACAGGGATCAAAAAATAAAATTTCCAGTTTTTAAACGTTTGATCAAGCTAGGGGAGTCGGTGAGCTACTCCTTTTGCTCCCTAACAGACTTGCCTTCCTCATCAATATTCATGTACCTGTGGTGCTCAGGACTCTGGCTCCCACCGGACTTGCACATTTGGTGGAGAAACCCAACACTATTCTCACTCACTGCAGGTGAAGAGACTCAATGAATAATACTGTCTATAAGCTATTCTGAAATAGGAGCTGGTTAATAGGTTGTATAACAGGATTTATGGCTCGTGCTTTGTGATTTTTATATTCATCTGAAGAAAGGTGCCCGTAAAATTATGTTTCAAGTTGCATTATACATACTTTTTACAACCAGGCAGTCGATGTGTTGAATTCCCTTTTTAAAAAGTTATGATTCGAACACTATTTTAGTGGAGTGTTCACTCGTGATTCAGAATGTTCTCTGGTTATGGTCTCAGCAGTTCAATGAGAAAACAGTTTCATAAATAACCAGGCAAATACTATGACTGAGCATTATCGGATTCCCAATATTACAAAACCAAAATAGGACTCAGTTCATAAGCTGAAATCTTTTAGAATTCCAGTCATTCCATTTTGGCTTTACAATGGAACTGGGGTTTTAAAAAATAAAGGCAGAAAGGCAAATGACTGGCCCACGTTGTAGCAGGGTTAGGACTACACGCAGCATGTGGCGGGGCTAGTGCTGACTAGTGATGTCATTTTTATCATCGCAGAAATATTTCAGGAGAAAAAGTTCCTCCTCACAGATGGGCTTCTCCGTGAGGTGTGGCATGATGGCATCTAACAAAGGCAAGTCGCTGTTAGCCACAGGAGCCCCACAAGCATATGTTGCTAATGTTGCAGACTGACCACCAGGCCACCTGCCCCGGATTCTGACAATATGGGAGAACCTCCAATCCCCACCCCAGGCCCAAGTCAGTTACATGCTGGACTAGGCGAGATGGAAACAAGCAAGGAAGTGCTAAGGAACAATCAATTCACACCTTGAGAAGGCTAAGTTGTGTGTGAGTGCCCCTAATGTGAAGTCACTGAGCAACACTTACAGGGACTGCTTGAAAGACAGTGCCCACAGGGCAATCCCAGTGTCTTGTCACATTCTGAATCGACCGTTCCAGATGGTACACATTCAGAGACATATTTATGGTGACTTCTGCATACCTTGGTTTGACATTTGGTTTCTTCCTGACAGCACTTGGGCTGGTAACACACATGAATTTCCCATCAATACTCCAACAGCTGTAAAAGTGTTTGAGCACCGGGGATCTCTGGCTCAGGGAGTGAAGAACAACTGGGGTGCAGATCTCAGCCTACACTATCAATGCGTCCAGCTATTGTGGCGAGCAATAAGGGGACACATCCTCAAGGTGAAATGTGATCTGAAAGCCAGATTCATTAAGTTACACAATCCATGTTTATGGTGGAATGGAAAACTAGGATACATTAATCCAGGTAGTCATGGAACTCAAGGTAAACTATGAGTAGGGGCCTTCGTCAAAGAACTAAAAGGCTTCTACTAAGTTTCTTTCTAAGGAAATTTATGTGATTTCAGGAACATTGTTGTAGATTTCTCCATTGTAATAGGAGAGATAGTGGCAAATGTGACACTGCATTTTTTCTTGAGTATACCTATATATCTATGAGAATGGATAGGAGCTTGGCTCTTTCGTGTTTTAGATAAAATGCTTTATTTTTTAAAGATCCGTGAAACGAATTTCTGAGACTGAGTATTGAGCTTTCCCCAGCCACTGCCATGTGGATGGAGCCAACCAGTGGGTCAGGTCAGACATCTGGTCCTTTTTCCCCTGTGCAATATTTTTGTGTGGAGAGCACAGAGCAAACTTAAGGGGATTAAAATTTTTAAGAAGCTGATTTTAAATGGATTCTTATTTTTATTATAATGATTGACTTTGAGAGAAAAAAAAGAGGCTCATATATGAAATTAAGATTTGGGTCATAAGGTAAACTTACCTACTTTAGGTTAGATCCATGGGGGGAAGTGGTATTTAAAAGAAGATATATTTTGGAAAAAGCTGGTCCTCATAGGTTTTCTATTTAAAATATTTTCAGTTCTATCTCAATATGCTGGGAACGAGAATTAGCCTGGTAGCTTTTTTTTCCCCCTTCTCACCCCCATAGCTAATCTGTCATCAAATTCTGTGAGTCTTCCTTTCAAACACCTCCCACATCTGGCCCACAGCTACCGCTCCAGTGCAATAAGCATATCACATGTGGCTCATTACAACAGCCTCCTAACTGGTCCACTGCCTCCGTTTCCCTCTTCGGTCCGCCATGGCAGACTGAACTTCTCAAAACACTTCTTCCATCAAAGCATTTCCCAGCTGAGAAGTCCCTCATGGACCTCAGTACCCACAGGATGAAGTATAAATTTCTCAGTCTGATGGCCTGGCCCCAACTTTTTGACCGGATCTCCCACCAAATTCCTATAGCAACAGCAATCCCCCCTTCCTGGTCTCTTCTCTAACACTTAGCCACTCTAGTTTTCTATCTGGTTGTCTGCAAAATAAGAATTTACCCTCATGTACATGGTTCTTTCAAATTCTCATCACTTCTACATACACATCCTTCAAAGTTTCAGCTTTAGTTCCACCTCCTCCAAGAAGCCTTCCCTGACTACTACATCTCCTGATGATGTTTTCCTTACCTTGAAGCTGACCATTAGTTATTTATGGGTTCCACTTAGTACAATCGCCTTGTTTTTTGTCCTACTTTCTACTTTGCCTCTTTATCCCTTGACTCCTCAGGTAGAGTGAAGACTCCTAAAACATGGACTGGCCTAGTCCACATTTGTGCCCCACAGGAGACACTCATAAATGTGTGTTGACAAGCTCACAGGGACATTCAAACAGCCCAGGCACTTTTCCCTCTGGTTCCACCTATGAGAGGAAAGAAAACAAATGATGAAACTTGGTTATATTTTGGAGCAGCTTTGGAAAAATGCCACTTAAGCAGAATGTAAAATTATTGCCCCAGATTAAGTTTGTGTACTATATGAAAAATCCTTATCTATTTCAGTTTTCTCTAACTATGGTAGAAATTATATCTATTAGTTGCCCTTCCATGTTATATAATTTCAAATTTGATTTTGGAAGCAGGAAAGTAGTCTTTGGGTTGAGACAGACTGGTGTTCTAATCCAGGGACCGCCTCTCACTAACTGTGTGGCTGTGGACCGGTGACTTAACCACTCAGCTCCCTGGTCTGTAAAGTGGAGACAGGAATACATTCCTTGGGGATGTTATGCAGAAAACGCACTAAGCACCTGGCTTAGCGCCTGTGCAATAAATGGAAGAGAAAGGTTGGTAGTGCACACAGAGCTAGAGACCTAGGTTGCATGAATGTGTTCACCTCAGTTATGTCAATCATTAATTCTATCTATTTATGGTGGGTCTTTAGCCATTTCTTCTGCTACCAAAGGCAGGGGGGTGGGGAAGAGAGAGATCAAGAGAGTGAAAAAAGGAGAGAGAAGGAGAGAGAGAGAGAGGGAGGGGGCTGCTTTGGGCAGTTAGGGATTTGGAGGAACTGAGTTAATGGATCTGTAGGGACAATGGTGACAGTTGAATACACTTTGCTGGGAGGAGCAGAGTCCTGGGTCCCGCATGAAAGGATTATAAAGAGCAGGCGCTGGGCTGCGGTGCTGGGGAAACAAAGGACTGAGCTGTGGACCCCAATGGGGAGCGGGATTCGCCAAAGGGTCATGTGCTCCTCTTCCTTCCTCCCGGCTCACTATTTAGAAAGAAATAATAACTTGGCAAAACATTGTGGAGAGTCAGGTCAAGCTTCCAGAAGTAATTGGTAAAGCAAGATATCATTTAGACAAAACAAGGGGCTTGAACCTTTGCGGTCCTTCACCTCCAAACCGAATTTAACAAAGAGCTGAAAGCAATCAGCTTGAGCCGGTCTGTTCCCAAACTCGGCACCCACCATCAAACATGCTTTCAATTCGTGGCCTTTCCCCACAAGGGCAGCTGGCTGAGAAATCACCTCACAAAGCCTGAATGCACCGAGCAAATAGGTCCTTGGACACTGGTCATTCAATTTCAGATTTCAGGATCTTGGGGTAGATCAAAGGATATTCTTTCTGATCCTGATCATCTGGTCTGCACCTGCCCCAGGCCTGGGACAGGAAAGAAACTGAACTCCACAAGGATGAAGGGCAAGGCTTTCCGAAGATCCCTCCCTCTCCCCAGCAAACGTGTCTATAAACCTTTCAAAACCAAGCACTGAGAGTTATGTTGCTTGTCTCCTCTTCAGCGGTAGCATCTAAACCAGCCCTCTTTGTCCTCAAAATATGTGATCCAGGAACTACTATACAATAACGCGTTAAAAGTTTGTTAATTAAAAAAATGTGGCTCTCCTCTTTGCCTTCAAAGGTATATCTTTTTCTAATCTGAGTTTTTCAACTATTCAGCCACAGATGGCAGGAAGCTATTTCTACATTTTCTAAAATGTGAATCGAAGAGACCAGGACATGTCACTGTTTAACAGTAGTGGGGGAGGTGAGGGTGATATTAAATTGCAACGATGAATAAATGAGCAGTCACATCATGTTCCTGGGTAAGAAATCTTCATTGGAAAAGGTAGACTCTCCCAAAATTAGTCTACGCAGTTCATGTAATAGTAATTAAATTCTCACACAAGGCTAGTGACTGGCGGGGGGAGCAGAGTTTGGGAACCAGAAGAGCCCAGATGGCTCTGGTTGAAAGTAAAATAAAGATGTTGAGTTTCATCTGGATAATAAACCCATGAGCAAGCCTAGACACTTTTGCAAGAGAAGGGAGCCATGGTAACAAGGGGGCTTGTTTTATCACATATCCAAGCATGTTACAACACTATGATTATTGAATTTTCTGTTACTAAGCAATTGACTCCGATGTAGAGTTTCCTCTGCCTTTGTGTATTTTTGCTTTCATTGTGTCCCCTTCAGTTTCACCTCCAGCATTTGTTGGCATTGTCCACATCTTCAGTTCAGCTACAAACTGCTGTTGCTAGATAATAGTTATATTGCTGCAATTAACTGAAACCCCGAACCAGCAGCTTATTACTTTGTGTTGTGGTTTTTCCCAGCTGCAAATAAGGCTACTAATAACTATATGCAACTTGTCCACGTCATAAAACACAGAAAAGGCCTGAAACAGGCGTGTCTGAAGAGCTCAGGAAAATCCTTCTGAATCCATTCCCTTGATGAAAGATGCCCAAAATATACCAATGTGAGCATCGTCCCATTTTTCTGAGCAATAACAGAATATTCCTAATAACCAAAACAGATATCTGAATTATAGAGAGTTTTGTTTACTGTTCAATTTTGTGGTATGGCCATATAAGTCAGAGGCAACATCTGCTATATTAATTTAAAATAAAACTGGTTAGACCCTTATGAGATATCCCAGAGTCATGGTAAGAAATCATTAATTGCATGCCGAGTGTGCATCTATTGATAAGTTAATTTAGAAGTGTACACCTGTGGATTTATCTTCAAACTCGTATCACTAATGGGGCTTAACACCAAAATCACCTTTCTGTAATATAACATGTCCTCTGAATAGACTTCCTGCCAGTTTAAAGCCTCCCCCTTAACCCTCACCTGCCAATAATCAATCTTCCCCTAAATAGAATGGCCTAGTAAACAGATGTGCTTGGCGTTGCGTCCAGAAATTCGGAAAACTTCAGCTTTTAACTTTCATGTAAAAGAAATGCATCCCAGAAAAGAGAGGCCCCTACAAATCATGTTCCTTTTTTCCTCTTGAGAGCTTCATGCTGCTAGAAGAAAGGAAAGTGTTCTGCATACAGCAGATGAAGAAAAGCACAGGATGCGTAATATTTTTTATTTGAGACACCTAGAGGCTTCACATGTGTTATCGCCTTCCTTTTCATATGTGACATCTATATTTAGTTAAAGAGACTTGGGGGAATATACTCTATCAAACAGCTTAAATTACTTTTTAGCAGTTGAGTTGATGCCCTAAGGAATAATGTGCCTTCTAAATAGAATCAGGGCCAAAAGGGACAAGCTTAAGAAAACTCCATCAATGTGTTAATGCATTTATCCCACATGGATTCGAGCACTTCCTGTGTAGGTATTTCTGTCCTAGTGCAGAGAGTAATACAAAATAGTACAGGACACCCTGTTGGCTCTGAAGGTGTATCTAGTTTAGCTGTGAGGGGAAGACATGAACACAGGACAATTCTTAGTAATTATGAAAAGAATTTTGTGGTTAAATATCTATTATTAGTACTCATTAAACAAAAGGGATGCCAACAGAGCCCCCTATTGGAGAAGCTGGAACCTGAGCTGGGCAACACCTTGCTTAATGAACCAGAGCAGTGGTTCATCTCCACCTATAAACTGCATGGGGACAATTTATTTATCATCTTTTTCACTGTTTCCTTCTCTATACGATGGTTATCACAAAAAGCTGCCCTAAAGGTAAATAAGGTAATAAAAATAAGATGCTTAGCACAGAGCATAGACCACAGTCAACGCTCAAATAGCTGTATTTTTTCCCACGTGAAAAGAATGGCTTGGGCTAGGGCTTGGAGTTAACCGAATATGGCATTTTTTGAGACCCGGTATTTTTTAATCAGAGGCTTGGCAGAGATGCGGTTTGGGAACACAATGGAGGGAGGCACTGGGCAAAGAGAAGGGCACGGAGAGCAGGAGGGTTGGGAGAAAGGAGCGACGGAGGACAAGGGAGAGGGAGAAGGAGCATGGGCCTCCTGTTATCCGTGAGCCGAGGGATCCCTTTCCCCCCTGGTGCTGGGGGCGGAGTTCTTCCCATGTCTCCAGACAGGGAATTTTCTGAGACTTGCACGGGAGAAGGAGTGATTTTTATTTGCGGGGAATTACATCTTTGCGTTTCTAAAGCCCCATTTCCCTCACTCCAGTCCTGGAAGAAGTGTAGCTGGGGATTTTGTAGAGCTAAAAGCAAAGCCAGTGTCCAGGGATTCTGCTCCATGTTGCAAGCAAGTCCAGTTCACCATCAGGCTAACTGCAGTCCTTTAGTCCATTGTATGTGGGGTGCACGTGGCTGTGGGCCTTGAGGGCGAATGCAGGGGAGCCAAGAGAGCTTGCCCCCTGCAACAGGAGCCCCAAGAAAACCAAGAGAGAGCCCAAGAGCAGCCAAAGAGCATGAGAGAGAGAGTGCCTTTGTTCAGGGAATTAAGTATCCCAATTTCACAACCCAGCAGTGATCACACCCACTCTGGCCAATGACCCATTCCCAGGTGTGACTGACAGGAATCACCTTTCCAAAGTCACCCCAGCTTTACTGGGCATGAGTCCATATCCCCTCCATTGGACCCCTAAGGAGTGTAAAGGTGCAGGTTCTGGGCAAAGCTGTCCAAATGACATACCCACAATATTTGGCCTTCCCTTTGTTCTTTTCTTGTTATCAATAACTAGGCTACTAAACGGTATCACTCTGGCACCTCTACTTTGTGTCATTTCCTACTTTATGTATGTCCTGTCATAGCTAAGTTAGGTCAGATTCTAGAGTGTTCTGAAACAGTGGGTGCCTTAGGAGGTTTAAGCACTAGCATTTTCAGGAACAGAGAGAGGTAGACATAGACATAGACGTAGACATAGGCATTGACATAGACATAGACACAATTGGGAGGGCATCAAAAAAATTTTAAAGCTAAAAAAAAAGTTGCCTAATCTCATTGATGACACTGAGAATGAGGAAAGGATGGATGTAAGAAATATAATGAAGAAATAAAAAAAAATATCAACAACTTGGTGATGGGTCAAATAGAGGAAAAAGGAAGACAAGTGACATATGGACATTGAAGTATCGAACCCAGGAAACAGGAATGGTGACAACGCCTAAGGAAAATGGGTGCAGAATTTCATTTTACAACACCATAAATTTCCAAAGTGACAGTAATCTTTATGGAACAGATGTTTATATGTTATCTGTAAATTAATAGCTATGCTTGGGATAAATTTATAATACAAATATGGTAAACATATGTATATATAAATGTTTAATAATATAATTTAAGCAGGTAAAATCTAATTTTCTGATCACCAATGGACATTAGAATACACAACTGTGATTTTTTAATGACATATTCCTCCTTAGATTTAAAAAAAAAAAAAGATCTTTTCTCAGATTAAGAAAATGGCTGACTAAATAATTCTAGTGTTTTTAAACTTTGGGGAAGCAATGAATTTTCAAGTCAGAACAGCAAAGTACTTCCACTAAATACCTATCATTCTCTTCTTTCAACTAAGAAAATGTTGGTGGTAGAGAGGGACATATAATTTAAAGAGAGTCTAGGGGCAAGAAGAGATGAAATATTTAAGTTGCTTCTGCTCATAACCCTTCAGCTTATAAGAAGTTGGCATCCATTTGCAGGATATATGAATAACTTATTTTACAAATGATACAGGCACTCCCTTCTTCACGCACCACAGAAATCATTTCTAATTTTGAGGGTTGAACAAGCTTTCCCTACACCCCTGCTTTTCTTTCTGTTCCCTCTTGCTTGGCCCTAGTCTTTTACTTCTTTCAGCCACACTTCATTTTAAGATCCTCTTCAATATGGGAAAGCCATTTTTTACTCCTCTCATTATACAATTTTATTAGAAGTCAAAGATTGTATTTGACATTTCAAACTCTTGCACTAGATGTTGGGGGGCAGCATGATTGAAAGAATATACTGCTTGACTCAGCAAGATTTAGAATTCAAATGTAGTCTTACTTCTAAGAGTCTGTGGGAATAGCATTGACCTGTGGAGACTTGACTATTTTGGTTCCTCAAAAGAGACTTGGGTTCTGTTCAAGTTCTTAATGAAGACTCTGGCCTGATTTGTTTTACTCAACTGAGTTTTCTGAACCATGCTCCCTGGTTCCTATGGGAGAGATGCCAGCCTAAGTATCATTACCTGAAATCTATTTCTCATTCAGGGTTGCCACCCATGAGGGTCTAATTGGCGTGTGCCAGTTTATATTTGGAAGCTATTAATGGCTAATGACTAAATTGGTAATTCTTGGAACATTCAGTTCAAGAAACCAAGGGGGAAAGATATACACAAGTTAGAGCAAAGAACATCGTTTGCAGCAAGCACAAAAGTTGGGCTTAGTGCTGAGTTTAGTATTAGGTCAGATCTCTTCATCTGGTACCTACTTAGGTCAAACAGCCTAATGTGCTCGAGTGGAGATTAGGATGTGGACCATGAGCTGATATTCCTAAACTGCTTAATTTCAGACTGTCTAAATTTAGATTTAAATTCTGGATTCTACTCATACATGGCCAACCGTCTAGACCCATCTCATAGGTACTTCTTGAATTGGAGAAGCGTGGTCCTTGTAAGAAAAGAAAAATAAATAAGTAGAGAGGAAGAGGCGGAAAAAGATTACTGATGCAGTCAAAACATGTTCTTTCAGAGAGTCACTCTTTTGACACAAGCATAGGGATAAAAAAGAAAAAAACAGAGAAAATGAACTATATGCTTCATGTATAGTAATTCTTATTCTCTAGCTATTTTGCTCCAAAAACAGCAATCCATTGATGTGCCATTCTGGTCCACCCCCACAGTTGTCTCAGAGGTGGAACTGGAGGTGTTCCTGTCACTACCCCTTCGGAAGCTTAGGACACCCACTGGACACCTCATTGGCTTCAGGTAAATCATATTTCATGCTGGACAAACTGTAAATTAAAATGTTACTAGCAGTGAATGAAAATTTGCTGAATAATGGGAGTCATGTTATAGTTAGGGAAAAGACGCAGGGTGGCACAGTGGAAAAAACGTTGGAAACCTGGGATCTAGAACTTGGTTACCATTAAGAGTGTGATATTGAGCAGATCAGTTCACCTTTAGGGAATATGGCCCCCACCAGCCTCTCTGCCTTTGTTTTGCCGCTCCCTCCATCTAGATTCTCTTCCACTTGGGAACTCTGTTCTTTCCTTAAGACAAGCCTAGAGAAATACGGCATCCCTTCGAGACTAAGAAGCATGGTGGGGGGAGGGGAAGGACTTGAATCCAATTCTGCATCACTCATGCTTCTAAACTGAGCTTTATACTTTATCTCTTTCTCACATACCACTGTTAAACTCACCTTCCCTTAGCATTGCCGCCTCCTGTCATTCTACTGCTCTAAAATAGCTGTCTCCCAATTGCCTGCAGCACCCAGTCTAAATAAAATACTAGCATTTAAGAACCTGAGTAATCTCTTCCACTATAACCACCCCGCCTCCCCTCTGCACTTTCTGTCTGTGCTTGACTAAGCTGGTCCAGCATCTCCTGACTTGACATCACTCGCTTACACTACTAAGCATTTGCTCACACTGATTTCTAAAAGGGCTGGGCTGCCCTCCCATCATGGTTCTGAATGTCCAAATCTCATTACCTCCATGGAACTTTGTTTTCCTAACAATTCCAACCATCACTAATTTCCTTCTCATAGGTGCTCTCCCACCACTTAAAATCATGTTATATAATTTTAGCTCTTAACTAGGTACAATTTTGCATATATTGCCATTCTTCATAGATTTTTAAAGGCCACTGGGATAGAAAGTTGCATTTTAGTCATTGAGAAATTTTAGGAAACCAATCAGCAACTAATCCACTGCTCACCAGGCACTTCTTTTGACAATGTAGAAGGCACTATCTCATACACTGGTTCTCTGGCTTAAATTTTTTTTTTCTTCCATCTTCTATCCACATTGCTCTCTGGGGCTGAATTTGAGCCAGCTGGATTCAAACAGATTCAGACAGACAATAAGCCCACTAGAATTCCCACTTGCCTTGATTAGATGTGAAATGCTATAGCTGGGTGTCACTCACATGCCAGCCACTCAGGATCCTATGTTATCAATTCATTTCTCTTGAGAGGAGATTGTGACAATCGTGTTTTTAAGGACCTATAAAATTATGGCTAAACCAGGATTTCAGATATAGTGCCAGATTATAGACCTGTCCTACCTGAAAGAATATATTCACTGCATAGTAAACATTAAATGCCATTAAATGCCATTAAAGTTTATTTTGGCTAAGACTCACATCCTCATTTGTAGGACAATTAGCCAATGGGATGAGAGGCTTTAACTTACCCAGAAGAAAAGGAAATTATCACACATCCTGCCAAAGCTACTGGATCTTATTTCATAGTTTTCTTAAATAATTTAGAATTAGGGACGATTTTTCAGAAAAGGCATATAAGATACCATAGAAACACATAATGTTAGAGGCCTACCCAAGAGATCATGTAAGTAAAATCCCTTTTTTTTACATCTCAGAAAACTGAGGCCTGGGAGGAGGTCGTTCAGAGACCTGCCTAAAATCACAAAACTCATTCTCACCAGGGAGAGTTCTACAAGCTAGACTTTATAAAAAAATAATAACAATAAGTGCAAATCAGTGAAATTCTTCCAGGACTAAAGGGAGTTCAGGTGTCACTTGTACTTAGGACCTAACAAGTATGAACTCAGCTCTCTTTGTGACTGTGGACCCTCTTGCTGAGTGCTAGGATGAATAATTAGGTACTATAGTGAATTCTTGGGATTGAAACAAATACCAGAAAAAAGCATTTATTGTTCACATAGGTTTCTTGCAGAAAATCCATCCTAGCACAAATACCTATGTTGCTATGGATGGTCTGAAAGTATGTAGCTTTATGACAGAGCGCCTTCTTTATAAGGCACTTTTTTTTTAACCCATGCCAAAAGAATGCTACCCAGATTTTGATGACAATATTAACTATTATTCATACGACACTTCTGCACACCAGAAAACTATATCTTAAGTGAGGAGCCTGAGTCTAAAGAGCTAGTGAGTGGAGTCATCAGTGTTACAACTCATATCTTATAACTCCAACTTCCCTGCCCCATACTTCAAGTGATTCAAAATACATCACATCTTCCCAATATTAGGGAAACCTCTTCTGTTAGAGCAGCTCAGCTGTTTCTCAGTAATATCACCTCATTGAGAAACACTTGAAATACTTTCTCAAGGACTGGAATTTTCCAAAGAGAAGTACAAGAGTAATATTCTTTGTAGCTTAATAAATTACATGAGTGTATATGTCATTATGTATCTATATAATGTATGTTTAAAACAGATTTATTTGTCAAGGAAGTAAAATCAATCATTATTGGATTATAAATATATTTCATGGCCATTAATTTACATTTTTCATTTTGCACCATAAAAAATAACAAATTTAATATTTCAAAATAAAAGATTAATTTAGACTACTTAAATGTGGTTTTGACTCTTTGAAGAACAGTTTTATTTTTAAAACATGCCCTAGATTTCCTTTGTTGCTGTTGTTGTAAGTATCTAAATGAAGCCATTATGATGGTCAGAGCAATGAAAGAAATATGTCACAGGGAAAACAGGAGTTTTCATCCATGTTTTAAAGTTATTGGTCATGTTTCAATCCACTGGAGAGTATGATTGCCAATCTGGTTAGAATTAGAACAAAATCAGGCCTAACAGTATCACATCTTCTGATGAAAGAGAAGGATTCTGTTGAGAATGTGAAGCTAATGTGGCAGAATTATTATCTGTTTGTCGTGTAGCTAAACTTATTTCAGTGAACGCTGAAAAAGGAGATTCCGTGAATAATTATGTCTTTGGTTCATAAGAACACTTTGTTCATATTATTTTCAGTTAAGCCTCTGCACTGAATACTTCGCAACACACGCTCTCCTGTTTCCTATTTGCATCTCGGTTGTGGTCTGTAATGAAAATAAAGCAGGACACTTTCACTACTCAAAGAGAGGATCAGAAGAAACAAAGCTGAGCTCTTACTAAATCTTCACAGCGCTATTGTTCTGCCACGGAGTAGCAACTGCCCTTCGGTTTCTATAACCTTTTCTCCAACACGCTCACAATCTCCACCCAAAACACCATGTGAAGCAGCAAATTGTTAAAGTAAAAAACAGCACAAAAAAGATGCAAATCCTGGCAGGAGAAGCATAACCCAAAAGGTATGACACAGAGTCCGAGAGCATCTTCCTTGTCTTTCTCACTCATAGGGACTCTTGAGTAGCTCTAATCTTGTTAGGACAAAGGACTTTCTTAGTTTGCAATGCACAGGACAATGGACTTTCTTAGCTTGCAATCTACTGCAGTAACTTGTAAGTCCTCTGAAGTTTTACATAATTAGATTTTTCCTAATTTATGGGCCTGACATCCTTTAATTTTATATAACAATCTATACTTTCCAAAGGCTAAGAAATGGAGACATTCTTAGGTAACACACACTGAAAAATATTTAGGGATATAAGACCATAAGGAATCTGAGTAAGTGCTATGCAGATGTTATTTTCTATTATTCTTGCAACCTTTCTATAGGTTAGCTCAACTCTCCAAACCTCAGGGATATTTTGTTAAATGAATGAATGATATTTGGATTTCCCTATTTAAAGGTTTTTAAATTCTGCAATTCACAGAATCCTTTCTGGGAACATAGTTTGTATGGGAAAGCATATATATGAAAAAGCAGGTACCACCTCTTATTTGCATCATCCCTAGCCCTTGACACGCATTAAGCATTCAATAAACGTTTCTTAAATGAATGAATGATGTTTGGATTTCCCTATTTAAAGGTTTTACAGAGGCCATGATCTGAATACT
Source organism: Miniopterus natalensis (assembly GCF_054644295.1). Taxonomy (NCBI): domain Eukaryota; kingdom Metazoa; phylum Chordata; class Mammalia; order Chiroptera; family Miniopteridae; genus Miniopterus; species Miniopterus natalensis. The sequence goes on from NC_142096.1 coordinate 25,757,269, forward strand.
TAAACACAAGCACCTAAAAATCAAGTAGGTTCAGTTTGCCAACCTTCAGTTTTACAGCAAATCAGTTTCAAAGCCAGAAAAAATAATAATAATAAAATTTTTCACCAGTTTTTAATTTTTTTTTAATTTTTAAGCCATCCCCTGGAAAATTGAACTACTCTGTTGGTAATCTGTCTTGATAACTTCTTTGAGATTATAGTCTCTCACCTACATGATAAATTTGATACTCAGTCTCACCACTGGTTGGGCTTCATGATTTTTCCCTTTGCTATAACCAGTCTGGATACAAAGAGGTGAGCACAGCTGGCTTCCTAAGGTGCCCTCGCAGGTGCCAGCTGCACAATGACCCAGGAAGGGGCCAGTCCGGGAAGACGCAAGGTCAAGATCAGTGGCAGGATACATGGGATACCCTTTTCCACCTCTTCCAACCCAGGCTTCCAGCCATCCCTTCTGTGGTTTCTTCCCTCTCCAAAGTTTCCGATAATGTTCATTGGTCTACATTTTCCAAACCAGCATGGTTAGGTGAGCTGAGAGGACCACGCTCGCCACCTCCCTCCTCGGTGAGTAGCGCGGCCGGGCCCTGCCCCGAGCATTGCAGCAGAGCAGACACCTGAAGTGCCCAGCTTAACCTTCCTGCACAGTGAGGGGACTGCGGGGTGACACCTGCACTCACGGAAGCCAGTCGCACATCAGTCTCAGGTTACTCAGCTTGGCACCGCTTTAAAGCATTAAAGCGATGCCTTTCAGGGGCTGCCCCTTATCGCCCTCCCGCTGTCCATCACCCTTGCCTCAGGCTCGGGCTCTTAGCCTCTGGTTCTTCTTACTAATGCACCTGCCAGCCTCAGACAGGGCTACTTGCAAATTCTGCAGAACGAGCCTTTTTCCTGTCTGGGTCTCAGCACATCTCGCAGGGGCTCAGACAGGACAACCTCTGCAGTCAGCTGTGTCCAGGGCCCTGTCCCCACACCTCTCGTTTTCTCTTCATTTTCTCTGCCCAGCCTGCACTCCTGCCCATGGCCCAGCTCCCCCTCTCTGGCTTCTTTGTTTTTTTCATTGGCAATTTATTCTTCTACCTGCTCACAAAAAGACTGAAGGGGACGAACCGGATTTAGCACATACCAAATTTCTTGGATGATATTTCCTCTGCTCGTTTTTTCTATGTCTCTCTACCACACTCTTTCCTAATGAAAGCTTTCTTAGGGTTTCTAACACCAACCCTAATTCTAATTTACCTGATTCCCTGAATAATTGTCTGTCCCAGGGCTGATGTCACAACAATATTCAGGTTATTGCTAATGATTACCAATCACCATCTCCTTAAAAAGATCTCTATTAGTTTTCTCTTATGTCACTTAACATTTATATTTAAACACAGAAAGAAACCTAGACAATTGTTGCCAGGGTCACCCTTTGGCTAATGCTCACTGAAAAAAAGAACATATTTTTTACTCACTAGGTGCAAATAATCTTGAACTAGAGCTTAGGATGTGAACACCCCAAAAGACATTCAGGAAAAGAAGGAGATCCTGACTGTCACTGAGCACCTACCACATGCTAGACACTGCTGTTCACTTTCGAACTGTGTTACTCCTGTTCTAGTCATGCTAGTTATAAGTAAAGGGACTAGGTTAAAAACAATCACACACCGGTGGAGCTAGGATTTGAACCCAACTCACTTTGTCTCCGAAAACCAATGTCGTCTCTCAAAAGAAAGTTCTGTGTAAAAGCTAAACAGTAAAACCCAGTCATTAATTACATGGAGGCAGTTTACATTTTCCTGTAATTCACACCTTTTTTCCTCCAGACTAATTAATTTCCAAAGCTGGTAAAGTGCTCTTCTCACAAATTACTAGGCTTTGGGGTGAAGAGCTAAATGAAGGTTGGCTATGAAGCTGGCATGTAGGAGAAGACTGAGACTCCAATAAAAACGTGTTAACTGGTGTACAACACGGTGCCTATTAAGCCAGAAGAACTGCCCCAGAACAGACTGGACTATACATTGCTCGTGAGGGGCTGGAACTACGTGCTCGTGTCTCTTAGATTTGTCCCCAGGGCTCAGGCCCAAGCCAACCCTGAGAGGGTTAAAGAACCCTGTGGAAACACTATTTGTTATCAAGAATCTAGGGCATCACAATGAACGAGCTGCGCAGTGTTTTCCGAGAGGCTTTATTACTATTGCTCCAAGTAAGCAAGACATAACGCACGCTTACTTAATGTGTTTTCCATCGATTTACACGTCCTTGCTTCTTAAATCACTTCCAGAAATTCTTAGGAAACGTGAAAGGAATTCACCAAGCAAATGTGTTATCTTTTCCTCCAACAGAATGTCAGCTCACTTCTTGAAAGATCCTTTCCCAAATTCTTCTTTGGTTCAAACTGATTTTAGCAAACTTGACTATCCACACCATAATTAGGAAGCCAATTTATTCAGTTAATTTGCATCAGTCTAAATAATTTTTCCTGACAGATGACTTCCGTCCCGAGCACCAAGTACTTTTAAATCCTAGTTAGGTGATTGCTAAGGATAAATGATTTCACATTTCTCATAAAGATGCCAGTCATTAAGAATATTAACACGAATTCCTTCCCCGTGAGTAGAAACGAGCTGTCATTTCAGCAATGTTGCTGTGTCAGCCTTTCTATTGTCGAACACAACAAATGATGAGAAAATCAATTTACTCTTTAGAATTAGTCAAGTGAGGAATCCTTTGAAGTGGAGTGCAGGGTTTTGCTTGGGTCCTACAGTCACATAAAAGTAAGTACTGCCTGTATGTTGGTGAAATGTTTTGAAATTTAATAAGAACTATTTGCAGCCATAGACCTTCCCAACAGAATCTATCTCTGAAAAAGAATTCCCCACTCCTAAAATAGACGTTTGATGAGCAACAGATGTGGTTCAAACGAATCCTTGTTCCACAGAACTGAGAATATATTTTGATCCGTATGAGGCCCAGTCCAGAAAAGAGGGGAAGTGACTATGGCATGAGCTTGGTGTTGAGGTTGGTTGTGGAGCTTGAATATAGTTATTTACTCCATAAAGCTTCTCTCATAAGGCAGAATGCAAATGAGCTTGTAATTCATAGTTTCTAGAGGTTGGAGGATGCCATACGTGCTGCTTATGAACAAATTTACAGTGTTTCCTAGTCTAAGGATGTGTGCAGAAAAGCAGTTCAATGGGTAGCCACAACCTTCCCAGTGATATATGTCCTGGCAGTGATTTGCAAGTTCCACAACTTAGTTTCTCCACCCATTAAGGGAAGATTAGATTGCTGTTCAAGAATGACGAGCATTTAATATTTGGAAATGACTAAATAATGAAGTGCCTGGGCTCTATAGAAATGCTGAGGAGAAAAGAAGATTCATTTCAAACCAGGATCTAGTACAAACAGGACCTTCTTACTGTAAATCTCGAGAGTAGGAAAAGAAATTACGTCTAAAGCTTTGTTCCGAGGGCTGAGAATTTGAAAATATATCAGCATTAGGATGTTTCAATGGAAACAAAGATCTGTTTATTATAATCTCTTGTCTATGGAGATGAGGAGGATTCTTTCCGCTACCTTTAACTGAAAGAATGCGCTTAAGTAAAGATTTAAATGACAGGACTGGAAGGGTCAACTTTTTATTCCTTTGCCTTTAGGCAGGACTACAGTTAAGCCATCTCAGGACAGAGAACAATGCTTTGGTCCCCAAAATACCCAGGTGAGAATCATAAAAATTAAAAAGAGCAGATGGGAAAGCCCAAGGGCCTTGAAATTAATAAAAGTCAGTTCCAGCTGATAGAATTTCAGTTAAAATTCATTTCTATTTGCAAATAGCCTGACACTTAGCAAAATTCCAAAGGATGTGATATTTGGCACTAATTCTATGAAAATTCCATTCAGTATGAGTACTAATGTCTGGTCATTGTTTTGTTCACCTCCTGGCAATCTCGTTGGGAGAGAGGGAGACCTGCTCTTGGATTCTGAGGTAACCAAGCACAGGACATCCGACACTGGACACATGGGATAAACAGCAGCTTATTAGTCACCTTACTAACAGCCAAGGAAGAAAGTCACTCCATTCCATGTAGGGCCGCACAGAGGGTGAACTCAGGAGCAGTGAACAAGGAGCTATTGGGGGCAGGCTTTGTAGTAACATGACAGTGAGGGGTACTCGTTTTCAGGGGAGGGTGTGATTGGTTTATTTCAATGACTTTGGGTTGTCAGGGAAGCGAAACCTGTTTGGTTGAGGACCAGGTGGAGTGCAGCACATCCAGCTGTAGAGGAACCAGCCAGGTGGGGAGCCTTTTCCACTTGGGGGGGGGGTGTTATCAGGTAAAAGTAGGGGAAATCACAGGCATTTGGGATTCTGTGAAGCTCCAAGATGTCAAGGCAGCCCAGGAAATCTTAGGCCTCTCAAGCTTGTTGTTCATTCAACCTATATTGGCTTGTACAATGTTCATGTTCCTTGGCTATACCTGACGTCTAAGAGTAATGTCTTTGCACGCCTGTTGAGTCTCCTGTGAAGAGAGTCGCTTTTGACTGGACTAGTAAACATGGGGGCTCATACAGTTTTGTAGCAAGAATCCTCACAGGCCAAGGCTATGCAATTAGCTAGATGATTCATGCAGAAGTATCGTTTGCTACTGGCTTTGACATGAATGAAAGCAGGAAGAGAGACCTAAATCATCCAGACAAATTGCATATTTAACTCTTTGCTTGATTTTAATTTGTCATGAGGTGAATATTGACCAACTTCAGACTTATAGCCAAGGGCCAAAAGAAATGGTCTAGCTTGCCGAAATGAAGAATTTCCTGCCTCTCACTTTTCAAGAGGAATATTATCAGTAAACACAACCAGGTCAGACTATCTCTCACTCTCCCTGTGATTTAACAAGTGAGAAGAAACAACACAGAGAGGCCAGTAGTTCCAGGCAGACTCTGGACATCTGAAGTTAATGCTGGGCCTGTTATAAAATCTCAGGTAAGGCATTTAATCTCTCTAGGCCCCAAGTTCTCTATCTTTTTAATGAGGAAATTAAACTAGATCGAGAGTTTTAAAACACTTTTTAGTAGCAAAATCCTTATTTCAATCAAAATTTAAAATCACTCTATAAAACAGGTGGAAATGAAGCTTGTTTGAATCCAATAAATGGAGCTCAAGACTAATTGACCTGGCCTCCCCCCCCCCCCCCACTGGCTCCTTCCCTATCTGCTCCCTCACTCCAAGATTCCTGAAGCACTTCCTTGAAAGCCTAAGGCTCCTCGGAACCCAGTTTGAAAGCCAGCAGGTGAGATACTATCCAAGGTTCCTTCCAGCTTTCAGCAGAATGGAGATCTTAGACTGTGGAGTCAGACAGATTTGGGTTCAGATCCTAGTTGTCACTTCCTAAGCTCTATGACCAGTGTTCCCATTTGTAAAATGAAGATTAAAACCTCTCTATTGTGGGACAGTTGCTAGGTTAAGAATGTGCGTAAAGCATCTAGCTCTGGCAGTGCCTGCAACCCAGGGGGCCTCGGAAATGGCAGCTGTAATAAAGGTTATGAGTCTGACTTGAGCAGAACGAAGTGTGGAAAGATCCTATACTTGAACTACTAAATTGCAATGAGACCTCTGTCATTCCTGAAGCCCAAACCTCAAGAACTTGAGGCTAAAACTCCTCTTTAGAACCCGAATTGGTTTTTATTGTTCCAAATTAGTGGAGGCAAGAAAATTCTTCTAATTCGCTGCACATTCTGTATGCCCTGGAGAGTGTGTACTGTGTAGACACACCCCAAGTGTCTCTTAAATGACACCCTGGTAGATCCAACCACCACGGATGACATTTGAAGCACATTGCTTTCACCAAAGAATAGCAGGGGAAATGTCAGTAAGAACCTTTAATACAAAACCACAAGACATTCAGTACCTAATAGGTCACATTCACTATTTCACTCCATGTCATAAAACGATTCAGCAGAGGCCATTGTTCATTCGGGGAGCTGCTGCTGGGATAGCCTGCGTTCTTTCAGCAGTGGAGGATTCCCCCAGAAAATGCAACCCAGGAGTCTGATTACTGAAAACCACACCTTCGGGGAATTTTCCCGGCATTCTGTTAAGGAAGCAGCACTTTATAGGTCATCTAATGCTCAGTACAGTAAATGCCAGCATTCCTGTTACCCTCATGACCTTACATCCTAAAGGGAGCTGACTCAAAGTTTAGACACTCCTTGCTCTGTTTTATAAAGCTTTTTTTAAAAAAAAAACTTATGAGAATTTGTAAACCTACACAGAAGTGAAGGATATCACAGCCCCCATAAGCCTACTGCACAGTGTCAGCATCAATACTTCACCACTGCGTGGCGGCTTTCACCTGAGCCCATGGAGGTGACACAGGGCCCCTTTCACTCCAAGACTGATGGCCCAGGTGAGATCTGGCCGGCTGTCAGTTCAACTCAGCAAACACACACTAAGCTTTAGGCAGGCCCCTGTCCTAGCCCCTCAGGAGAACCACAGGTCCCCAAACCTGTGAAGCCAGACCACAGGTGAGGAATCAGAACAGAAAAGCAGAGTCGGCAGGGAGAATAGAGGAGCTGTCGGGGGAGGCTTTTGTGGGAAAGATGGGGCTTGAACTGAACTTTGAAGGAAGTGGGGGTGAAGAGATTCCAGGATGAGGGGAAGGATCTGAGGAAGGGCAAGAAGTCCACTGCAGGGCCATTTAGGAGACTGACTCCTACTTGAACGAGCTGCGGCAGGCGAGGCAGCGGGATATCAGTGTGGAGGCCCATGGAGGCCTTGAATGCCAGGACCGGGAAGCTCGCTCCTTGCCGGAGCAGTGCCAGGGCCAGGGCAGGATAATAATAATCTAAAGAAAACTGGAGGTCCAGGTTGAGGTGGGAAGGCGGCAGAGGTGACCCCAGCTCTGGGGTAAAGAACCCTCCTCCTGGGTTGTTGCTGCCGTCCAGGAAAGAGCGGAGCCGGATAGGGGATTAAAACAGAGGGTTGGCCTTGGCACAGGGAACTCCCTCCCAGCCGTCATTAAGAAAACAGGAGACCGGGAACCCGAGAGGCGGCAGCAGCACCTGGGCTGAGTAAGAACCGTCAGTGTTGACTAAGCACTTGGTGTCTGGAGCGCCGGCCTCTGCAAACACCGCGCCTTCCTCGCGCACCCCGTCCTGCCCAGGCAGCTTCTGTGCAGGGCGCCGGGGAAGGGGCCGGGTCTCGCGCCTGGAAACCCCCCGCCCCTCCCCCCCCACGCCCCTCCCCCCCCCCCCCCCCCCCGCCCTCCCCGCCGCCGGCGGCCAGCTGCGGCTCCCTGTTTGTTTGCGGAGGTTTGCATGCACAGATTGAGTTGCCTTTTTTTTCCAGTCGCTCCAGCAGTGTCCTGAAATTCACCCGCAGTGTAACTTCTGCCTCTGCTCCTCCTCTTCTTGGAACTGCCTTTTGTTTGGCAGCCTTGGGTCTAGGGGGGTGTGATGATAATAATCCTCGGGCTTATATAACTCTCTTCATCTTGCAAGCACTTGGCAGACAGTCCCTAATGAAACTTCTGGCCAGTGTCAGGCCTGGTGGCTGTAGCGGCAAATAGGAACCCCCAGGCTGAGGCTGGGGGGCCAGGAGGCAGGAGGGAGGGCGGCCGGGGTCAGAGGCCAGGCCTTCCTGGCTCCCGGGCCGGAGGTCAGGGGAGATAAGCGCAGGGACTGTCGCCTTCGGGAGGAAGGGGGCCCGCTGCCACCTTCTCTCCGCTGCTCTGCGGGCTGCCAGTGCCCAGAGCTTGTCCTCTAAAGAAGATTTTGAAGGCGGTTCATGTAAGTATGATGCTCTGCTTTTTCTTTAAAAAGGAAGGACAGAGGTTTTCCTTGCTGTCTAGTCTGTTTCATGTTACTTATTCACTAGAGTCGTTCCCCTCATTCATATTCTTAGATGATGGAAAGTGTGTTTTGGGCCAAAGTTCTCCACCCAGTTGGGTCCCTCCAAAAAATAATAGGAGAGGTATGAGGTTTCTGTGATAAATCACTTAACCAAATAGCACCCAGACGAAGCGCTGGTACTGGCCCCTTGCACAGAGCCCTGGCGGGCCGGACTGTTGTACACGCGCCTTATCCTAGAGAGGAGCCTTGGTTGTTCACCTGGCTGGTCAGGCAACGAGAAGCAATGCGGCGACTTTGATCTTCAGTCTCCCTGCTTTCATGCTCACAATTTCAGGCAAATATAACTGTTGGAAGTTTCTCTTCACACTATGAAATAGATGCCATCTTTCCTTGTAGGCTTGAAACTTGCACCGGCTTGTGTAAACTCTGTAATAAACGCTGTAACTCTAGCGGACCTGTAAATTGTTAAGTTTTTCAGTGCATAGCCTAAGGGTATAAATACTAAAGGAACGTGGACTGGCAAAACCCAAAGCTCTTATTAAACTATGTCCCTGCAAAAAGGCTGAATTAATGTATTTTTCTCAGGGATGATGCTCATGGCTTTGAGAAATTGTCTTTCAACAGAAGGGAAATTTAAAACCCTTGAATAATACTGAGAAAGGTATGATTTCTGCATACTTACAAAGTATGATTTGCTAATTGAGCAAGCCAAGAAAATAAAGTTCTGTTTTGGATAGCTTTACAATTTACCTTTATAAAGCCACGATTATAATTGGTGCACTATGAGATACAGAAAATTACTGTCTTTATTTCAGGTAGGTAATATAATTTAGTAATGATGCAGAAAAGCAAGACCTCTCACTTTTAGTAACATAAGTGCTATGATTAATTCACTGAGCTTGTCTTTCTCTTTAGATAAACAGATGCGCAAGCCACATATAATGTGCATATACGTGTGTATATATAAATATATATATATATATTTAATTATCCTGAACTCTTCCATTTGCTGAATCTATCTAATGCTCAGTATTTTACATGGTAGTATAATATCTAAAGTAGACCAAGTGGAAAGATTTCCTGTTAAGTTTCAGAATTCAGTAGAGCTATTTTTTAAAATTATTTATCCAATAAACATGGGAAACCTAATAAAATTATGTCTGTGTTTAAGAGTCTGTTTATATGACATTTCCACTTAGAAGTCTCTGGGGCTTCCAAGAAATTCTAAGGTATAATTAAAGTTGAAAATGAGACTGGATTCTAGTTGTTTTTACCCCTAAATTTAAAAGTGATCTGTCAACGCTAAATTCTATACTCTAGCTAATTTAATTACCAAGATCAGCCACATAATCTCAACGTTAGCCTTAAAGGCATATTTAGTCATAGTAGAAAGAACACAAACTCTGATGGGAACCGATCTGAGGCTTGTTTTGGCCATCACCTGGGTATGTGACCAGCAGCAAGATCTTTAAGATTTTCAGCTTCAGGTTTCACATCTATTAAATAAGATCAAGACTCTTAACCTCAAGGAGAGAACTGTTGAAAGGGAAAAAAGGAAGTAATATATGTAAAATATCTAGCACAGAGTCTGAAAATTACAGTGTTCCAGTCAGTTTTAGGGCTTTTCCATTAACTCTATTTTTTCATCTTTGATTCAGTTCCTTCACTTATTGAGCTTCTACTATGTACTACATGCTATGCCGAGCGCTAGTTACTCAGAGGTGAATAAAGTTAATATCCTACGCTGGAAGAGTTCATAGTCTGAGGAGACAGGAAATTTTCTTGCAGTATAATACCTGCAGAAATAGAGGTGAGTTTAAGACTAACTGAAGAATTGAGGCCTGAGTATCTCTCCTAGTGAAATTCAAGGGAACTTTCACAAAGATGATGTTGATTGTGCACCTTTTAAAAGATCAGCAGGGGTGTGAAAGGACATTCCAGATGGGAAGAGCTTTGGAGAGCAAGGTGTGAGAAAGCCTGGGAACAGGAACTGATTTCAATTGATGCTTGAGTATTAAATCTAGGGGGGCTGGAGATTTTGTCAGGGGCCCAATCTTGGGTGTTCTGGTGTTCATGCTGAGGTGTTTGGACCAATTACTCTAGTGAAACTCAAACTCATGTATGGATCAGCTCATGATTCACGAAAAGGTTGTTTTATAGGTTCACATCGATATCAAAAGCTTGGGCTGAAATGTAAGTCAACTACATCACTAAGACATTGTTTGGTTCAAGAGACCATGTTGTTTATTTGCTTTCTTGTTTGTAGCAGGCCCATCTTAGTAATGGAAGAGTTATAACACGAACTCCTTAACTCACCCAAGGCAGGCACTTTCAGGATCACTAATCATTGAGGAGACATGGGAGGACTTCCCCTGGGGCTGAGCAGGTGCAGAGTAGATATTACTGATGTTTTAGGAAGATTTGATATAGATCATGTAGTATCCAGTGTGGAGTGTGGGTTTGGAAAATGTGTGAGGGTGGCAATACTATAAGGTAGGAGACCAGTTAAAAGAGGATCGTAGGGTATGAGTGAGAAATGCTGAGATCCTGAGTAGGGTAGGTGGACAATAGGGAATAGATCCAGAGATATTTAGAAGGTAAAGCATTCTCGTAGGGACTGAATGAAGGGAATGAAGGAAAAGGAAACGTCTGTGATATTAGTTTGGGCTTGGGCAACTGGGTAGCTATAATGGAATCCCATAAAACAAGAGGAGGCACAAGTTTATAGGAGAAAATTGAGTTAGTTAGGTTAATGTTGAGATGTCACTAAGCGGTTAGATTGCAATTCTGAGTAAAAATCAAAAGTAGTTTTTTAAAAATTATAAAATTGCCATATATTTCTTGGAAATTTTAAAGAGAAACAAGGTCTGGGCACTCCCTATTATGCACAATGTCCCCAATAAATGTCAGTATCCAGGCTTGCTGGGCTATGAGCCTTCACCTTGTATCCCTGCTGTTGAATAGCTTATTTTCCCATTAACATTTCAACAGGAAGGCCAAGTCTAGGGCAGTCTTGTCAATGTCTACCCTCAAAAAAAGTAATTGTTACTTCCTCTGAGCCTTCAGAAATGAGCAGAGACTAGGAAAAAATCTGTGGGCTAGTAGAATATTTATTCATAAAGAACATATTCATAAAGAATGAATATTTATTCATCAAGACGCACTCCTTTTCTTAGTGGGGCTTTTTCACTTCCCTTGAATTGGGAGACCCACTCAGAGACCAGAGTAAAGGAGGTAATTTCTAAGCCTAAAGCATTGCTCAGCCTACAGCTGTTTCCTCCTTCATTGTGAGCAGGACTTTTTTCCCATATCTTATATGGGGCAAAATAGAAATGGAGGGGTAGGTAACATTTGCAAGTTTTTAAAAGATGATAAGTAGAAGTACTTGAACATTTAGAATGAATAGAAAACAATCTCATTAGCAGACAGGAAGCTGTGACTTTTTAAGTCTTTGAGGTCTGATTACTTGATAACCTTCATTTTCTTATAGCCTTACACTCAGTTCCACTCAGCACTTAATCTTCTATGGCAAAGCTTCTATCAGGTTTCCTGGATTTCAGAGTTCTTACCCCACCTAAACACTTCAGAGCAAATACCATTTATTACAAAAGGAACTTAGTCCCAGACTTCATGGCTAGTCTCGAAAAACCATGTAATATTCCTTTCTGATGGGTAAACTGTATCAACACACTTACAAAGATATTTAAGAACCTATGTCTACCTGTAAATATAAAGAGTTTCATCACTCATCAGAAAGATTGTATTTGGATAAAAAGGGAGGGAACAAAAAAATAGTATTTGCTTAAAATCTGAATTCCATCTGGCTTCTGATGGCTCACTTCAAAATTCCCCAAACTCCATTCATTATCTTCGGCTTTGAAAAGTGTTTCTGTTGTTGCTAAAATGTTTCTTCCATGAAACAACAAAAAATGAAAAGTTCCAAAAAAAGAAAAGTTCTCGTATATCTCAGTTATACGAGATAATCACCGAATATATACTTTAGAATAAGATGAACTTACATCGTGGGAAAGTTTATTGTTTAAAGTAGGAGCAAGATAGACTTGGGGAATTCCCATTAGCACAGTTGAGAGTATGAAGAATATATTGAACTTCCATATATGGTGCTGGCCATTCCACATTTAAAGTCTTGACTTCATAAGCAAGTGCTACAACTCCACAATCTTTCTGGGTTTGCTGACATGATTCCCTGCAGGCTGGGCGCTGCCTAGGCCATGGTGCTCCCCAAGCAGTGTTTGAAGAGTGGGTAGGGTGCAGCCATGCGGTCCCCCAGACACCTGAGTTCAGAATGTTTTTGCATTTTGCTTTATTTCTAAGCTCCGTGGAAAGCTGGAAGCTCCCCAACTCTCTTTTGGGTTTGGCTTCCTGTCCACATGTTTTCTGGTCTCATGTCATTGTGCATGAAGTAATAGTCCCACATGCGTGCACCGTCACAATGGCAAGATTCGTGTGGTTCAGTGCAAGTTTTCCATCGAGGACATTTTGGACCTTCCAGCAACTCCTTAGGGAAAGCAGTTTGGAACCGGTTATTTATTACTTAACAAGGCCAAGGGAGCAAGGACAGAATGCACTTCTGCAGCAAGACTAAAGCCATTTGTAGGAGACAATTAAAGGACAACTGCCTAAGAAAAATAAACGTTTAGCTTACACATCTGTCTAAATGTATATATGTGTACAGCGTAGAAAAATGCCTCCAGTTCACAGTTTAAAAATATCAGTTACTGTTTCAGCATTTCACTCTGAATGGTGCTAGTGTTTTCCACTGAGGACTGTTATTTTAGTGACATTTTTCTGCAGCAAAATCTGATGAGTTTACGAAGTTGGAGAGCCAGGAAATGCAGCTCAGTTTCTGAACTGAGAAAGCCAAGGGAGTGAAGTTCAGTCATCTACTTGCTTTATGGCGTGGAGTCCTAAGTGCTAAGTGCAATAACACTAATACAGAGAAAGGAGCCAAACTCAACTTTTAAAGTGCAGCTCTTAAACCAGCAAGCTTCACTTCCCGCCGTGTTAGCAGCAGGTGAAATTCTGGCGCGCACCCACACGTGGTTATGTCTGGCGATGTCAAATCGATGGGCCTGCGCGCCAGTTTTATAGAATTTTAGAGCAGGAAGGGATTTGGAGGTCTTTCAATCTTATATTTTATTTTACCAACAGGGAAACTGAGACTCGTGAGCTCTCTTTCTTTCTCTGAACATGCATGCACACGTGCGCTCACACTCGGCACACACATACACACACATTTCTGAGCCATGTGCTGAGTCATTGTTTCCAGAAAATATCAGGCCTGCCTTAAGAAAAAGAAAGGGCAAATGACCCAGAGCTAGGCCAGTGGTCGCCTGATCCATTCAGGTTTGTGTGGCCTCAGAGCTGTGGACGTACAATGTTTCCTTAATTCAAGAGCCATTCAGGGTCTCAGATTATACTTTTTGGCTGAAACTTGAATAAACTCCAGAACAAACCGAAGATCACTATTTGACTAGGTCCTGACTATCCAGTGATGCTTTCAGTTCATGGAAGTTACCGGGGCCACATTATGATGAGTCTAAGGTGTAGACAGAGCCTGAGGTACAGCCCTCACAGCGAGGACCCTTAAGACCTACCCGGAGGGACGAGACCTTCATTCACCGTGCAGGCAGCGAAGACTATATAACTAAATGCTACATCCTGTGGCACAGATTTTAAGTGTCGTAGGCCTTCTAGTGAGAGAAATCAATGAAAATTGAGGTTGCTAGGATATGGGACTTCTGCTGATCCCAGAATGGTGCTTAAAATTTGCATATGTGGAGGAAATAACCGTAGACTTTTCAAGGTAAAGAACAGCAGAAATGAAAGCTTGAAGAGGGTCCCACCCATGAGCCAGGCTGATGGGTGCCCCCAGCAGCATTTCCCAGCCCAATCAATGGCCCACGGAACCCCCAGCATTGACTTACATTATTATCCACTAAAATGTTATTGAAATAAGTATCCCAAAAACCTAGATATAAAGTACTTGGATTATATTTATATAACTATAAATCTGCAATAATAATATATTTAGATCATTGAGAATTCAAAATAAATTGCTAATTAAATAAAAATAAAACCATAAACCAGTAATATTCTATTGAATAATATTAATTATTTTCCAGATGATGTTGTTTGACTGAAACTAAAGAATAAATTTGTTTTAACCAAGTGTTCCTTAATGAAATTATAAAACAATAAATTTTTTTATAATTGTAATAAAATTTATATTGCACATTTAGTACTCTGCCTATTTATAATAAATTATCACAAGTTGGCACATATCAAGGAGGAAAGGATCCAGGCAGTGTACCTGCTGGGGTTGAAGTTATAAATCTGAGAACTGTGATGGCTCAGTCATCCTATCACCTTGCTCTGTTTTAGCAAATAAAACTCCCTACAGCACAGCAGGAAGCATTTGACTCTTATGAGCATACACATATCAAGCTGGTATTCAGGCTGCCTCTGTTCTTTAATAGCCCATAGCAATTTAATTATTACATTATCTTTTCATCTGTTATAATTTTAATGATGATAAAACACAGTCTCCGTTTATACAATTTATGAAAATTCTGGTCTCATTCCATGAAAATGTCTTTATTGCAAATAATCTCTACAAGGGAAGTTGTATCATTATTACTGACTAAAAAAAAAAAAAATTCAACCCAAGTAATAATGATTGTCAGTGTTGACTGGACACTTATCATGGGCCACAAACTCTTCTAAATTATTTTTACATGGATGTTTGCATGTAATCCTCACGCCAACTCTATGGGGTAGATATTGTATTTAATCCCCATGTTTTTCAGAGGAGGAAACTGAGGTACAGAGAAATTAAGTAAGGTCACACAGGCAATGATTGCTGTAGCCTGGAACTCAGGCATCTAATTCCATGGTCTGCTCCTTATAGAAGATTCAGAATAACCGCAGAAACTTGTTATTTTAACATTAGGCTATGCCAGCATGATCTCAGCCGGGTGCTTACATTGCCACATCCAAATGTACACTTTTACTTCAGGAGCTCATGAAAGGCCGCATGTAACTATAAATACAAACATGTGTATGTCGTCCTGGAGTATATTTTAAAAATGGACATCCGCATGATGCTTATAATAATTTGTAATATTATCGCAGACATGGAAATAGAGAATATAAACCTTCTAGAACTCAGCCACTCCCAAGAGAGAAACACAAGGCAGTGATCAAAGGGCAGACTGGGCTGGGTGTGCCAGATGACAGAGGGTGGCGTAAGCGGGTGGAGGAGTCGAGCTTCTGTTGGGGATAATGGAAAGAGATGTGATAAGGGTGGCGTGGGAGGAAGAGTCCTGCAGGGACAGGCCAGCACCAGGGAGGCCCTGCTGCACCAATCTGCCCATAAGAGGGAAGCTTCTAGAACAGAAGGAAGGACCTGGAACTGCCCACATTTATTCTCAATCCGCAGGGCCAGTTCAGAACAAGAAGAGATTCCAAGTCTATTGTATTGAGGGAAATCATCTCCACCCATTACCGCATTACCTCTGAGATTCCCCTCTCTGTATACCACCAATGAAGAGGTAAAAACAACAACCAAAAAACCTCTAAGTGAAGAGCTTTCATATTTACATGGGCAAGAGAA
Source organism: Miniopterus natalensis (assembly GCF_054644295.1). Classification (NCBI taxonomy): domain Eukaryota; kingdom Metazoa; phylum Chordata; class Mammalia; order Chiroptera; family Miniopteridae; genus Miniopterus; species Miniopterus natalensis. The sequence goes on from NC_142096.1 coordinate 25,772,734, forward strand.
ATATATATTACAGGTGAAAAAAATTTTGAGCTGTTAGTACTTGTCATTTTCCTATTCTTATATCTTATATTTCCTTATAAGATATATATCAAATATCTTATATTTCCTCTTCTATCTCATATATCCACATTTATATATAATGTGTACATCTTAAAATGTGCTATTCGTGGCAGTAAGATTGTTTCATCAAATATTTAATGCATTAAAATAGATGTCTCCTCTTATTCAAAATATCTGAGTTGATTTTAGTCGCTTACATTTTTCAACCGCCATAAATGCAGAATAGAAACAAATTTAACCACTTATGAATGCTTACTTTGCTATTCATCAAATGATAGCTTCCAGCAAGTTTAGAAGATTTTATTATTCAGCACATTCTCTTTAAAATAGATCTCATAACCTAAAACGAGACTTCGTTCAAATTTTAAACCTGGAACACTTTGTAAACTTTTAAAAATAAACCCTTTTTTATTTGTATGAAATCCAGTCAAAGAATAATATGAAATTAATCTAATGGATAGTCTTTCCCTTGAAGAGACAGTCACATGGGAACTTTTGCAAAAGAACTAAATTACCCACAATGCTTCAAAGTTTCTGGCAAGTGATTGTAAAAAAAGTTAGTCTGGATGAAATTTGGAGAATATTATTCCTAATGACGTCCTCCCTTGACATTGTGAAAAGGCAACACCTGAAAGATAAGAGAAATCATTGATAAAAAGCAACTGACAGCACTTTTTTGTTCCTCCATTGTGGGTGTGGGCGGCCACCCACTATCATCTGAAGGTGAATTTGGCAAATGATACCCAGGTTTTCCAAGACAGAGTAATTACAGAAAACCTTCAAAGGTACTCTTATCAAATATTTATCTCTTGATTAATTGAACCAAGGCGCTAATTAAACCTGAGCACTCCATGTTCCTTGACCTGGGGAACGGTTCACTGAAGGGGAATTTCTAAGAATTTGAGAAGTCCTGCACCTTCCTGCAGTGTCATTCTTCTTGGGTGAGAGCTAAAAGGGGTCTTACCTATGGCAGAGCGGTTTCATTAAATTACTCTTCAGTAATGACAAAAGATCCATCTGAAAAATGTGTATCTAAAGAATCATATAACTTTATTAACATGTCTTGAGCTGTTCAGGAAGCTCAGGGGAGTTAGAGGGACAGTGAATGGCAGGCCAGCTGCTCCCAGCCATCCAGTCTCAGGAGTGAAAACTGTACAGACGTCACCTGTCCTGTTCACAGTTTGCCTTCACCGTTTCTTGCCTTGGCCATATAACTATTAGTGCTAAGACTATTGTGGGTCCAAGGAGAGTTACGGAGACCCACCTCAGCAGTACAACCCTGTTTGCCAAAACATTATTAGGGATGTTGATTCACATGACTTTGCACCCCCAAGAGTCTTTTCTCAAATATTAACATTGAAAGTAGTTCCCTTCCACCCAGAACCCAAACTAACACAATGGAAACTGTTGGAGCTCCTCTTGATTTCCAGTTGCAGCGCTTCAAAATCTTTGCCCTTTGCCTGATTTTATTCAAATCTTGTATTGGCCCAGGTTGGCCTGAAAAAAGTCCTTTAATCACTAAAACATTCATGAACCTCACACAACAAAATAAAACCTTTAACAAGTCTGGCCTGAATTTCAGATTTTCTTTTTAGGATTTATCCAACTTCTTTCTCTAATATGGACAGAATTAAACATTTTGTTTTCATGCTACAAATGGCAAGTGAAGATGGGAAATGGCTGGAAGTGTATGGGAGTCTAAGGTTAGTTCCTTGACATAAAAATCATGATTATTGGCAGTTTTTCCATAATTCTCAGAGCTTTGTCTGCAAGTGGTCTAGGGAATCACCAGTAACATATTGGACAATGGTTATCCACAAGCTCAATCAACAATAAGAGAAGACAAGTTGAAGTTTAGGGCTCCTTACCTCAGAACTTTAAATAGGAGAGGAGAAAAATTCCAAAGAATACTTGTTTAGGAATAAGTTCAATAAACAGCAGAACTGTGATTTCTTAAGAATAGTTCATCCTCTGGAGTCAGTTTCCCAGTCCTTTTCTTTGTGAACCTCTAACCCAGCACATCACTTTTTCTGTAGGAAAGAAAGAAGTTGCCCTTCAATATCATACCATTCAAAATGAACTACATTAGAGCCTGGAAAACCCTTAATACTGGAGCTCCCTTGTATCTTTCCAAGAGGTCACTGAAGACCTGACTTCTCAATGCTTTCTGTCTTAGTTTCTTCTGTGTATGGAGAGGTCACTTTCTGGGATGCCATGTTGTCTATTATCTGGCCAATAATCTTTCATTTCACACTTTTCTCCCTTCAGTAGGTAATTTCACCACTTTAAGCATTATGTGCTTTTCCTTTCTCAGCATGTCCTTATTATGAGAAAATAGAAATGTGTTTACTCTAATATTGGATCAAGTTAGAATTGCTTGTTCAAATTTAACAGACATGACACTTTTTTCCTTAAAAATCAGTGGCCCTCCTATGAAAGCAGGCTCCAGCCTGCTTTTCTGTCTTTGGGCTGGAAAATTCAAAGCCTGACCAGCTGACCATATCTCTGCCCCTCCTCATCTATCACTTGAGAAGGGTTGGATAGGTGGCTGAGTCACTTCCCACCATTACATCTGTGTTCATAGATCTACAACCTCCCGTTTGGTAAATTCTGTAGAAAGAAATCAGTCCTTTCTGTGTGCGCTCGACAGTCAGGTTTGTAAAATAAGGACCACTTTAATGGGTCTTAGGCTTCAAAATGCTGCCCTGTGCATTTTTTGATTGCCTGCATGCCCGTGTCATCTGGGTAGAAAGCTCTTTCATTTAATATTTTTCCAGCTTTAAAAACTGCTTACCTGCAGTTCATTGAACTTGTCCTCACCTCCAAAATACATAACGCAAAAAACAGAACCAGGAGATGTTATAAGCAAATCTCAGAAGCTGCCCTAGAGTCTCCTGACTGTTCCATTTCCAGACGATACTCTCTTGTTCCAAAGAGAAATCAGTTGTTTTCACATAAAATAAGACACCAAAAGGACAATTAAATGTCACAGCTTGGGGGAGATTTTGAGGCTTCGTGTCAAAAGTGTTCACACCTGTGGAGCACACTGCTATTTTTGTGGAGCCTAGTTTCTGGCTTGAGATACACCTGCCAAAATCTGAATGGCTGCTATTGTACCTCCTGGACTCAACCACGGCCCTGTCAGACAAGGTTAGGTGTACACAGATGGATAACCTAGAACAGTGACCATGCTGTTCATAAGGAAATTAAGATGTTTCCTAGCCCTGTTGATGCCTATTTGGGATGGAAATTTTTATCCTAAGCCCTCCTTAGCTGTGCCTCCCTGGTCCTTTATTATTTTTATGTTACTTTAATTATTTCAGTTGTACTCAGTACATTAATTTCAATTTAAGTGATTTTTTAAAAATAGTACATGGACTACAATAGTGAAGTAAATGTCACCAAGGAATCGATTTCAGATGTGGACCCTAAAAACCACTAAAGTTATCTTCATCTTGGTCCTTAGCGAGCATTAAAATCTCAGTGCGGAATATTAGGAGCTGAATTGGGGTGCTAAGAAGCAGACTCTTAACTTTGTGATCACTTCTCATTAACATTTCTCATTAAAGAGGGCAATTTATTACACAGAATCCTAATGTTAGTTAAAATAATGTATTTGCTGTAAAAACAATATAATATCCACCTAATATATAATATTGAAGGGTTAAAAAAACCACACACACTTAACCCAAGCCCATAAGTCTTCCCTATATGATTATATGTTATGTGGAATCATAGAAAATTGCTGCTATTGGACTATTTTTGACCTACAAAAGCAGTTTCACATGGTACCACCTAATATTTTACATCATTGGAATCTTGGAAAAGGTACAATTTTATTCTGATTTTTTTTTAATTTACCTTTATATCAAACCTGTGTTGTTGCTGCATTGCCTACATAGTTCAGAGTTTAAATTTGGGCATCACGTTCACGATGGATATGGGACACAGAAATTGATGTGGGACATAATAGTTGCTTTTGCTTTTTTCCTGTAAAAAATGCCACAGAAAATTCCACACTCAATACCTTCCTTCACACAGCCATTCTGTTTGGTTGCATTCTTAATGCCGGCTTTTAAACTAATGTCTTCTCCTGCGACATCCTGTCATCTCTCTGCAGCTAAATGCTTTCACATTGAGCCTGCATACAAACCTAAGTGACAAAGCAAGCGTTAGTGTGCACAGGCGCACAACTCTGCACACACGTACGGACACAGTTAAAAGGGCAGGTTTAGACAATGCATCCTCAAAGCCAACCAGTTTGTGCTTAAAGAAAACACCAAGCTCCAATGGGATGGGAAGCATTGTCCTGGTCAGGCTGTGTGCCTTTAGCTGGATCCCCTCCATTCTCGTCTGACTGAGACCTGTCCCAGCAGATGGCCCTCTCGGTGTGCTTGGGCTGCCAATAGAATAGTGCTTTGTCTAGTATGGCGAGGAAGCAAACGCCAGGGATGTCGCCCGACCAGAGGAAAGCCCTTTGCTCTTGCCATAATGATACATTCAGGCAGGAAGTTAAGAAGAAAATAGCCATTCCCCTGGGGATGAGGGGTGGGAGTGGGAGGGAGGGAGCCAGCAGTGTCATTATGATGAGGGTGGGGGCTGGGGGCCTGGGACAGTCACAAGTGGAGATCAAGAAAAAAGAATGGGATGATGTCATTCTTTATACTGGGACTGTCGCCGAAATGCAATCAGGTCACACACAATGGTCTTATTCTATGCCCAGAACCATAAGTGTTACAAGAGATTACTTTGTAGTAATGCTTTTTAGGACGCATACGAAGGGCAACATCCCTCCATCCAGCGCTGAAATGGCCCACACTATGTTCACAGCGTTTGTTTAAGGTCGCTAAGCCACAGTTCAGGATACAAAAAGTGCCTGGATTCCTACAACACAGTGAATTTCAAGGAGCAGAATGCAACCGCACAACATGGTATCGGGCCAGATTTTAAATTGGTGCTTTTTTTTTGCAGGATAATTTTGAATGACAATCTGAAGTTAAGATGGAATAGATTTCTCCATACAAACTTGGCACTTCCTGAATAAAATTTAAAAAATTCTGCCTTGTACCAGATTAGGGCATTTTTAGGACTGATTAATTCTGCTTACAGAGGAAGCATTTGATCTGTGTTGATCTTGAGTTCCTAGAGGCACTGGGGGCAGAAATATTCAATTTTAGGTTCCTTCTCTCAATGGTGTCCTAATTTAACCTCATTCATCTACTTAGATTTCACAAGAAGGCATCGCCATTACAAATGAAGATTTTCTAAGAAGTTATCCCTGGACTAGTTAGGTGATAGGGTCAAATCCTGTTATTCATATTCTGTTGTTTTTGCATTAATAAGGCTTAAAACAAGTAAGTCATTGATGGGGGCTTTTTTTAAAGGATGCTTTTGCTGTGTGAACCTTTATAACAGTAGGACTGGAACAGTGTAGGCTTTTTACATTGGCATCTGCAGCTTAGAGAGTTTGCAAAACTTAATGTTCAATTTGGGTACACTACTGGTCTTCAGGTGCATGTATATTCAGGGACCAGGTCCTTCTCTCTCTTGTTGACTATATAAAAATATAAAAATAAAATTGGATTCCAGTGGAAATTCATATTTGTTTTATGATTTTGCTCTCAAATTACTAGGGGATTTGTGTGGTAATCTAGGCCGAAGGGGAAGTGGTAGACTGCGGCTATCAAAATGGAAAGAGGCACATTTTGAAGGAGCCTTTTTGGGGCCAGATTCTGCTTCCCTAATTTTTAAATTAAAGGTAATTAGGCTATAGGGACTTTGAAATAGAATAATTATTTAAAAATAAAAAAGTAATCAAAATATTTTCAAGTAAATGGTCAGCACCATCAGAAGTTCCCAGATTTTCAAGACAGCGTTTTCTTTTCTTTTCTGTTTATTTTCTAGTATGCTTTAAAAAAATCTAAGTCCATTGTCCATAGCCAGTTGAGAGTAGCATCTAAAATGCAGGTGTTACTTTAGGCAAATCCATTATATACAAAGCTAGTAAATCAGGCATGGCTTCTTACAATGGAATTTATCATAAAATTAATTTAAAAATTATTTGCATTTAAAATTTTACCCCCAAAAAAGATTTGATGCATTTCCTGCATTACAATGTACTTATTTATTACATAAAGTAGAACTCCCCAGCAGATTAAATCCATCCTACTTATTCCTAGGAGTCCTTCTAAACAGACATGGTGGTGCTCAGCAAGGCCCAGTGGCCATGGGAGAAGGCCCAATAGCCATTTAGAGCAGCCAGGGGCTGGTGCTATAGGGCTGTAGGTATTTTGAGTATCTTTCTTGGTGGTAACTATGCCATAATGTAACCAGTCACAAAATTCTGCTGTCCAAAGAACACTACACTGAGAGTGGCCTCCAATTTTAGACATTTTATTTACTGTGTAACTTTCCACAAAATTAAAATGTACTTGTTCCCCTGCCCTCACCAGGCTATTATAAATTCAAAGTAAGGAAAATAAAAGTAGCCTGGCCAGTGTGGCTCTGTGGTTGAGCATTGACTCATGAACCAAGAGTTCACTGGTTCGATTCCCTGTCAGGGCACATGCCTGGGTTGCAGGATAGATCCCCAGTAGGAGGCGGCCTATCGATGTTTGTCTCTCATCCATGTTTCTCTCTATCCCTCTCCCTTCGTTTTTCTCTAAAAATCAATAAAAACATATTTAAAAAAAATAAAAACCACTTTCAGGGCAATTATGTTTAGGAAAAAAAAAAAGAAAGTAAGAATACATTTAGAGGGAGCAGATGTATGGAGCCACTCCACTCAAACACGACCTATCACTCTTATAATATTAGGAGGCTAAGGTATTCATGGTAATCATTAGTTCCCATCACACTGTGCTATTCCCAGCACCTCATTTCTCCCTCATTACTTTTTTAGTTTTATGTCTCTGCCAGTAAACTAATCCCAATGTGTATTTTTGATGGTTGGCAAATATTCAAAAATGTTTTGCAAAGAAGGTAGGCTATAGAATCACCCAGATTATAACTGTGTGTTCAGTGCATTTTAAAGAAAAGCTTCAGAGTGAAGTTCTGGCTGAAGCATTAAATATAGAAGTGGGGAGAAAATTAGCATGTACTGTGTTATACGCTTGTAGATGTTGGATTTCAGCTATGGATCGACTCCAAATCTTTATGATTAGAAAAAAGATGTGTAAGATTAACCCACCACAGACGGGTACTGTTGCTTTTTAATATCTTGTTGATTGTCTCCTGTTGTGCCCTAACATGGATTGAGAAATTGTCTTCATCTGCCTTCCCCAGGCAGAGGCCAGAGACAGATATTGACATCACGCTGTTCACTGTCAGCACCCATCACAAGACAGCATTTATCGTAGGGAAATCTTCAATTTTCTGGTTGCTTTTTCCACCCTCAAGCATTGATTTATAGAGGAATGTCTTTCCAGTGTCAACTACAGTAGCAGCTTAGCAGTTTGTAAGTGCTGAAATGTCCCTTCTGGGTGAAAAGGGAGGAATGTAATTTACATTTCTCATTTGGAAGTTCATCTTCATTTAAAGAACTTTCTCTCTGGTTAGGAAATACTAAGACAGAGTTTGTATGGCATGACTTGTGTATATATGTATGAATAACTATTCCAGTGACAGCCAGTTTCTAAATGTGACAGACAATAATTCTGACTATCAAAACACTGATTTTTTTTTCTCCGTGGCTCATGTAAGTTCATACATCTTTCTGGCAGTAACTAGGCTGAACCATTGGCCTTTGTGGGTGTCTGAGACCATACTCAGTGATGTTAGGGCTGATGTAAAAAGAGCCTTTCCTACTTTAGGGAGCCTTTGGGAGAAGTTCAAGTGCTATTACCAGCAAAGGTGGGAGAAGTTCAAGTGCTATTACCAGCAAAGGTGATCTTGTCTTCTTAAAATGGGAAACTCTTTTTTCTAATGTATAAGGACACGTGGAAGAAGTGTAGCATAGTGGTTAGGAGCACAAATTTGGGAGCCAGACTGCCTGGGTTTGAGTCCCTGCTATGCCATTTGTTAACTGTGTAATTAATTTATTTGTGCCTCAGTATTCTTATCAGAAAAATGGGGAACAGTAATAATACTGACTTCATTTACCTGTTTAGGGAATCAATGACCATATGTTTAAAGGGCTCTGAACATTGCCCAGCACTTAGTAAAGTGCTTTATGCATGTTAATTATTATTATTCGTGGACTTTTTAAAAATCCAAAAATGCACAAAGTAGATGAGTTTTCACAATGTTATTCTGCCTACAATTCCATACACTTAAACACACACACACACACACACACACACACACACACACACACACACACAGTCAGTGTACCAGGCACCCACATATGGAAGCTGGTGCTGGTCAGGAGATTTTTCACAGTGGAGAGCACTAATTCTGCCTGTATTTTATACTTCTTTTTTTAAATGTTTGACTTTAGAGAGAGAGGAAAGAAGAGAAAAAGAAATACTGATTTGTTGTTCCACTTATTTACGCATTCATTTGTTGCTTCTTGTATGTGCCCTGACAGGGGATCAAACCTGCAACCTTGGCGTATCAGGATGACACTCTGACCAACTGAGCTAACCGGCCAGGGCTATACTTCTTATAAAGATATTTTATATATAAAATTCAAAATTCTAATTGCCACAGAATCATAAAATAATAGACTTGGGGTTTGCTTTTTCTACTTCTCTGCCTTTATTGCAAAATTATAGGTGTGCCAGGAGCTGGCAGGTCCCTGCTATATGAAAGAAAGCAGAGAAAGTACTTTGTGAGAGAGTATTGTACACTCAGTCATCTCCCCTGGACATCTCCCAGGTGAACATTAGAAAGGTGGTCGTTAACCAGGCACTAAATGAGCGACAGGGCGGTAACTGCCCATTGTGCAGAGAATCAAGAGCAGACCTATATCAGGCCGCCTCAGAATGAGGGAGATACTCCCCCTTTTCCTATCTTGTGGAACTGGGCAAGTTGCACAGCCTTTTGAGTTTCAGGTTGCCTTTTGGTAAAATGTGAGGGACTGCATTTAGCTCCTGGTGTTGTGGTGAGGGACTCAAAGAGAAGGTGTGTGCAACACCAAGCCCAGGGCCGTGTGGATGGCATGTGCCCCTGTGCTCCTCTCCGGGCCGCTCATGCCCCCCCAAGCACATTCCTCATGGATGGAGCTCCGTAATTTACAAGGACCAGAATGCCCTTTCCTCCAGGTTCTAGCAAAAGCTAAACTGCCATACATAAACTTTGTAAAAACATTCTCTGATTCCCTCACAGCCAGATTTTTTTTTTCTTTTGAACTCTTGTAGACTTTATACTTTAATTATGGCTCATATTTATTTAAATCTTGTTTGTACCATACGAGCATTTACATGTCCGTTTCTTTCTGCTTTTAGCACAGTGCTTTGCAAGTTCAGTGTACAATAAATGCGTATTTTTAATTTAGAAAACAAAGTTGCAACTTCTGGTTTAAAAATAGTGAGCTTTGTGACTTGCCAAAAGGAGGCAGGCATGCTTTGGTCCAGGCCAGTTATCTAGTGGTAAATTGTAAAAATCACTTATACATTTTTTTCCTTTATTTGCTTAAGTATCTGAATACTTATAAAGCTCTTGTGCAAATAAACCCAGAATTAAAACTGAGCAGGAGCCTGTGGCCTGGCATCTGTCTTGTAGAGTTTAGTGAAAGATACTGGGTACATATGGAGCTGTTATGAAAGGCAAGAACCTCATGGAATAATGAATGAATAATTCCCCAAATCTCTTTGCTATACAACAATGTCTCTTAAAGTAACTTGTTACAAGGGGTCACTCTGAAAGGCCAGAATCCTCTGGACATGGAACACTACAGAGACAACTATAAACCTAATGGTACCACCATTCGTGGCTGAGATGGAGGTGGTAGAAAAGCCACATTGGTGGTCAGTGTCTGAAATGGAGTGATTTTATGTGCACAAATCACTTCAGGACTAGTTGACCCTAATCATGCAGCTTAAACTTTCTGAGGTCTCCACTGAATGCCGCATATGTGTTCAAACGAGTTCTTTCCACTTCGGCTGGTCAGAACTTGACTATCTCCCAGCCATGTGTAATGCAAATTGTTCCTCTTCCAGCCCCTGATAACTGTGGAGTTTCACTCACACATCTGTAGCTTAGTGCTCAGCCGAGGACTCAAGGGGAACCTGTACAGATTTCTGTAGCTCTTTCTCTCTATTGCTCTCCCCTCTTATACTCTGCCCCACAAATTCCACTTCATGTCCCCAAATTGCACTCTATCTTCAGCTCTACCTGGGTTCCTCTCTTGTGACATATTCCAGAAAGTGTCTCTTGTGGAACATATCTCACTTGTGTCTCTTCTCTTAGGGATCACAGCCCATTGTCCCACGTCTGAGATAGTTGCTTCATATACTTTGTTCTCTGAATGTTTGTAGCAAAAGAACTAGTGTGATACCAGTTACTCCACCTTGACTGGGAAGGGAGTCCCACCACATTTTTGTTCAATCTTTGTTTCTTTTTCTGTTCCCCCACCAGTCAGTAAGACCTTTTCAGGTAGTGACTGGATCTCATTCAACTCTGTTTCCAATGCCTAAAAGAGAGTTTAGCACACAGCAGGCATAATCAGTGAATGAATGAATGATGCTTGTTCAGTTGATCAACAATATTTACGGTGTCTATATTTAGTTGAGACATTGATGTAAATATCTAAAAATGTGCTTTTTGAAGCAACAGAGAAAAACCTGTTCAACAATTGAATTCATATGAGCTAGAGATCAATGCTAGAGTAGTCTAGTTCTATGTTAAGCCTACTTAACATTCCATACAGCTGTAACATGCCAGTATCAAGAAAGAGATCACATATTTTCAGGTACCCATAGGACAGTAATGACAAGTTGCTCGAAAATTAAAAGTAGTGTTACCTGTTTTTAATATTCAGTCTATGGAGTTGACAAATGCAGTTATATCCCTTCAGGGACATCTGCCTCTACGCATATACCAGGAGTATAAACTTCCAGGCTATAGTTTTACTTACCTTAGTCTTTTGAAGGGACTATGATGACTTTTTATTTAAATAGCAAGATTCATTGAGTTGGTCTTTCTAAATCTATCTCGTTTTCTTCCTATGATCAAAAAGTAGATTTACAAATTAAAATTATGATCAAATTGTTATATAAAGCACAAATTAAGCAGCAAAGAAGTCCTGTATTTTCATGTTAAAGATTTCTCTCTAAAACCTTAATATTACACCTGTACAGGTACTGTATATAAGAAATACCTATATACGGAAGTCTCTTAAAAATTGTTTATTCTTAATATCTTTGGATATGGGTACACTTCTAATTAGAATACTCTTACCTAATTATTTAATGAGTTCCAAAATTCTGAAATATTCAGCCTCACACTGGCACATGCCCACACATGTGTGCACATACAAATCACATTACAGATAAGTTATTCCTACTCCATAGGTCAGTTCAGAGTTTGCACAGTACTTTATTATAAAAAACACAGCCTTTTATTACTTAATCGCATTTGATCCACAGGATTTTTAACATTCCCTTTTGTTTCCTTTTGAGTGTATTTCTCGTTTCTTTCAATGAAAGGCGGCAGGTTTCTTGGTCGAGGAACTCGACTGTGAATGAGACAGCGAATCGGGTGGTTCATTCTTCCAGTTACCTTTGGCAAGCCACCTTTTCATCTTTGTTCTTTGATTACACAACCAACCAGGTGGAAATAATAATTTGATCTCCACGCGAGAGTGAAGGACGCCTGAAATTCTAATATAGGATAACAAAAAACTGGTTCATTATTGAGGGAAGCCTTTCAAAATAATGATTGTACTTGTTTAAAGCCTGAGCGAGATGACGTTTAAAGAGTGGTGATTTAAGTTTGTGGTCCCAGAGCTGTTCAGAACGAAAGGTTTTATTTCACTTTGTTTTTCTCCAGCATTTACCCCCTTGGTTTACATTCCCCAGCTAGGAATTTAAAGTGAACCTTTGCCAAAGCCTCAGGTTCCACCTGGTTTGGGGTTGAAACCACATGAAGCCACTGAATTTTGCATAGTTTCCATTTGAAATGATATATCAGCTTAGGTTCTTTTCCAATGTGAGCCAGGTTTGCAGGAAACTTGGCCAAGCTTTAGATGAACCTGCTCTGAGTTTTGATTTTTATATCAGAACCTAAAATGAGGCCACTCACCTAGTTCAGTCTTTCAAAAAGCTCTTATTATAATGTCCCCAGAGTGTGTATAGTCGTTACTAGAGGCTGAGGCTCAGCAACACCTTGTTTCAGTATAATGTGGGGGAGAATTTCTCAGCTACTTAGAACCCATTCTAATTGGGAAACCAGACAGACTCAATAACAGGGGCTCTAGTGTCAGGCATAACATTCAAGGGAAAGAATTTCTTTTGAAGTCTCAACAAAAGAGTGTTCAAGTAAATAGCTCAGAGAGATCAGGTTAATTCACTTTTTCCTTTGTCCCTTCCTTTACTTATGCATTCATTAATTCAACAAATATTCACTGACCACCTACCACATGACATGCCAAGTCCTGTCCTAAGATATTCACAATACATCAATGAGCAAAATATGTAGAAATCTCAATTTTTGTGGCCCTTACCTTCTAGTAGCAAAAGACAGAAAATAAAATGAAGCATAAATATAGGTCATATATATATAGTATATTAGAAAGTAGTATTAGTTTATAGTAAAATGGGGAAAAAAGTGAAGTAAAATTAGAGATCAGGGTAGGTTGCAGCGTTAAAAAGAATTCACAAGGAAAGCCTCATTGAGAGGCTAAGATTTGAACAAAGACTTGAAAGAGTGAGGAAGTAGCAACCAGATATCTTGAGGAAGAACATTCCAGACAGAACAGCTAGAGCAAGGGCCCCAGCGTGGAATTATTCCTACATATTAGAGGAACCACAATAAGACCATTGTGACAGACAGAAAGGGAGTGAACAAACACAAGTGAGGTAGAAAATAAGGTCAAACAAGTAACATTAGGCCAGCACATGACCTATAGGCCAAGAGAAAGACTTGACTATTTCTCTAGGTGAAAACATGGCCATTGAGAGATTTTGTATGAAGAAATCATGCATTTTGACTTATATTTTAAAAGGCTCTCTTTATCTGTCATGTTGAGAGTAGACTATAGATGGGCAAAGGTAAAGAGAGAAGATTTATTACAAGACTACTGAGATAAGAGTGCTTCAGACTTAGTGATAGCAGTGGAAGTAGCAAAAGGTAGTCAGATGCTATTTTTGAAGATAGAAGCAACAGCATTGCCTAATTAATTAAATGTGGTGTATGGCAGGGGGAGGGGGAAGAAAAGAAAAGGAAAGAATCATGGATGTGTCAAAGGTTTTGGCCCAAGCAATTGAAAGGATAGAGTCACCATCGACTAAGATTGGAAAGACTACAGTTGGAAGAGTTCTGGGGAGGAAGATTAGGAGTTCAGTTTTGGAAGTCAAGTGGAGATATCATTGAGTAGGCAATCGGATTGATGAATCTAGATTTGGGAATAGAGGTTTGCATTTGGAAGCCATTAATTAGCATGGTATCAACAAAGATGTCAGTGTAGACAAAGAAAAGAAGTAAAGACTAGCCTCTGGGGTACTCCAACATTAAGAAGTCAAAGAGAAGAGGAGGAATCATCAGCAGAAGACACTGAGAAGGAGCCCAGTTAAATGGGAAATACAAAGGGGTGGGGGAGTTCCTGGTTTCCCAGAAGTTAAATGAATATAGGGGAGAGATCACCAACTATGTCCAGTATGATGAGGATTGAGAACTAACCATTGGATCTATCTCCTTGGTAGTCATTGCTGACATGGATGAGAGCAACTTTGGTGGAGCAGAGGGAGAAAAAGTCCGATTGTAGCAGTCAGAAGAGAGACTGGGAGAAGAGAAAGTAAGAGAGAAATACAATGGCTCTTCCAACAAGTTTGTTGCATGGGGAGCAGAGAAATAGGGCAGCAGCTGATGAGAGAAGCTAGGTCGAGAATGTTTTTGAAAGGTGTTTATTTGCTGATATAATTTTTGGAGGAAAATGATGATCTGACCAAAAAGGGGAACATTGCTGGAGTATGATTTTTTGAATAGGTGAGAAGAACTAGAACTGAGTACACAGGTGGAAGAATTGACTTCAGACAGAATATGGGTGGTTCACATACTTAAAATATTACAAGGCAGAATATAGGGGAGCAGATGCTGGTAGACGAGCAGCCTGAAGAATTGGGGGGAAGCCTATGGAAATTCTCCTCCAATTGCTTTTATTTCCTCAGTGGAGTATGAGCTGAGGTTATCTGCCAAGGGTGAAGGTCAAGGAGGAGTGCTGTGGTGTAAGGTTGGAGGAGGTGGTATGAAATGGACATGAGACGGAGAGAATGAAGGAGTAACAGGACTAGAAATCAAATGTGTTGCCTGGCAGCACTTAGGGCCTCCTTGAGGTTAATGGCACCAAATATGACATAAGATCATTCATGGTGATGTGTTTGTCCCCAGGCATGTTTAGTTGCACAGGTGCAGCTGTGGAGTAGGCAGGGAGCTGGGTTTAACTAGGGTTGAGGTGTGGGAGGCAAGGATGGCAAAGTGACGGAGGAGGAAAGGAGTTGAGAGTATACACAAAGGACTGATTATGATGACTAACTGTGGGGTTTAATCTGATAAAGAGGGGAGTGAGGACATTAAGGGAATGAGAGCCAGTAAAGCACCAAAGGCCGGAAGAGCCCGGCTGTGTCTAAGAATTGTTGGGGTTGGTGCATGGAAAGACAGAGAGTAACATCAGGGAGCAGGATGCCAGAAATTGAGATGACAAGAAGGGTGGCAGCTACTAGTACTAAGGGCCAGGGATCAGCTAGATTGGCCTAGAGATTAGAGGAAATGTGATCCAGGATCCAGAAAGGAAGAGGCTGTGCTGCTGGTGAGCTCACATCCAAGAACTTAGAAATCTCCAAAAATTCAGACAGGTTTAAAACTGGAGAGAGTGAAAGTGAGGCAAGAGCTAAAATCACCTAATAAATGAGGCAGCATATTCTAGGGTCAGTCTATAAGTATGGAAGTAGTAGGCTATGTGATCTGATAACACAAGCAAATTATTTTAATAAGATGAAAAATAAGAAAGCACACAGATTTAAGGAGGAAACTAGAGAGAGGGAGGGAGGGGCAAAGAGGAAAAAGAAGGGAGGGAGGGAGGGAGGGAGGGAGGGAGGCTTTAAGAGAGATTTTAGCATAACACTGATACAATGGATAACCCAAAATTGCATTCAACTTTCTAGAATTGTATTAGTCAAAGATAGTTACACACAAACCTGGATAAAGCATTACATTTTGTGTTAAAGGAACATTTTGCCAAAATGAGATTCTTTCCCTTCCCCACCAGAAACAATCAAGATGCCCAGTAACTTGCTACTGCTTGTTTTGTAGTGAAATAAACAAGAAAGTCCTTAGAAAAGTGTCAAACAATGGCACAGAAGAAGGAATCTAATTGAAGTATAGATGGTCCAGGCTTGCTTTATGGCAATAATAAACCAAATATCTTCCCTGGGAAAAAGATGTGAAATCTCGAAAGGACAATGGATAGTGCTTCATATGTATAGTGGTGGCTTTATTACCCCTTTTATGGCTTTGTGTCTTGTCCTTACTTTGACAGAAGATCATTTCGATGTGAATTTATTTTGATGATGATCCCTGTACGGACTTTAGGCCTGCAAAAAAGTAATTCATAGTATTCATCCTGATGACAGCTCAGAGAAGATGATCAGATTTTTATATTTTCATAGCTAAGCCATATTCCATTCTTGATGCCATAAGACTATTTGAAAAAAAAATTCCTGGAAGTCAGGAATGACACCTTGGCCAGGTTCTGTCCCAGTGTGACCCCACAGAAACTCAGAAAGTGCTCAGTGGCACTAAATCACTTGCTTGTTAATCCCATTGTCAGTTCAATTTTGCAGTGGAAATGAATCCTATTTTCTTTGGACTAAAATCAAGAAAGATGGCCAGGTAAAACTCCCCTGGAGTAAATTTCCTTTTCATGCCTATGAGTTATCTCTTTGTCTGTGGTGAGTGGTGTTACATGCCATTGAGTCAGCTTCAACCCCTGGAATTAAGTACATAGTGTCCTGTTCTCAACAGCCTTTCTCAGCTCCTGTAGACTCATGCCCATGGCTTCTTTTATGGAGTCAATCCATTTCATGTTTGATCTTCCTCTGTTCCCTCTGTCTTCTATTTTTTCCAGCATTATTTTCTTTTCCGAAGAACTCTTTTTTCTCATGATATGCCCAAAGTAGGACAGCTTCAGTTTTATTTGTTTCCAGCAATGTTTCAGGCTTAATTTGCTCTAGGACCCACTTGTTCTCTTTCTGGAAATTCAGGGTACCCAAAGGGCTCTTCTCCAACACCATATTTCAGATGAATCAATTGTTTGCCTATTAGCCACCTTCACTGTGCAACTTTTGCATCCATACATAGGAATTGAGAATACGAGGGTGTGTATGATCTTAGCCTTGGTCTGTAATGAGACATATTTGCTCTTGGAGATCTTCTCTAATTCATCTTTTGCTGCCTTTTGAGTCTCAGCCTTGTCTTGATTTCTTGCTACAGTCTCCAGTTCAACTGATGACTGAACCAAGATAAACAAAATCCGTAACAATTTCAATGACTCATTTCAAAATGCAGTCAACCAGAGGAGACCTTCTTCCTTGCACTTTTCTAGGCAATCAGTGGGGAGAAATAAATATTCAAATGGGAAAAGAACCATCAGTAGAAGATTTTTAATAAATTGCAGTAAGCTTCCCAGGCAGCCAATATTATGTGAAGTGGATTTGGTGGGCTTCACCTGAAATGACAATTGTCAATCATTCACTCACTTAATTGGTATCAGTGCATGCCTTACATGTGCAGGATATTGTTCTGAGATCAGTAACATTGCTAAGGCTGTAATGTCCGATGTGACCTGTAGGCTCTGTTCTCAGGAAGCTCACATTCTAAGATGACCACAGGCTAAAGCTCTCTGTCGAACTGACTGCTGAAGACCAGGCATCTTTAAAGGGGTAATGAACAGTCTTTAGCAGTTGGTACATATTCCTTAAAGCTCTTCAGTGGTTGAATACTCCAACCCTATCGTTTGCGAGAATGTACTTCAGAAAAATGATTAGAAATTAATCATGAAAATTTGCCAGATCCTGCCCAGAACTGTCAAGTTTGTAAGTAAGTACAAATTGCTACATAGCCAAACACCAGGCTTCTGCTTATCTTTACCAGTTTAGGGATGCTTAGGAGGTGGACAGAAGTGTTTCCCAGTAACCTTCTCACCAACCAGGTGTTTTGAGTACAATGAAGTTCCTTTCCTCACGTGGCCATGTTAGGAGTGTGAACAACACCCTGTGCAGAGAGCTCTCTTTCAACAACATTCACACAGAAAGGACTTCCTCCCAAAGGCTCTTGCCTGTGTTTTAGTGCAAAGGAGAATTTAAATGTATGGACTTTGGTTCCCAAAGATCAACCTATCTTTTCTTAAACTTCATTTTACTAGTCAGTTAAAATGATTGACTTTTTTAAAAAAGATGCTTCTAAGCCCTGGCTGGGTAGCTCAGTTGATTAGAGTGTTGCCCTGATACGCCAAGGTTTCAGGTTCGATCTCCGGCCAGGGCACATACAAGAGTCAACCAATGAATGCACGACAGGGCACATACAAGAGTCAACCAATGAATGCACGAATAAGTGGAACAACGAATCGATGTTTCTCTCTCCCTCTCTGTCTCTCTCTCTCCCCCTTTCTCTCTCTCTCTAAAATCAATCGATAAATTAAAAATTTTAATTTTTTAAAAATGCTTCTATTTCAAAATACTTGTTTCCTGAAGCTTATAGAGGCTTCTTCAATTCCGTTCAAGTTACAGGTGTGCTTCATGAGAAAGAGAACAACAACAACAAAAGTTTCTTATAAGTGTCTGAAAGATAGGACTGATCCAAAAGTACTTTAAACACTCTAGAAACACAAATAGTAAAATGTCGGTGTGAACAGTTTTGGTTTGGCTTCAGCTGGTGACTGATGTTCTCGAGAACTCCCGTCTGGTTCGCGGGCGGCTCTGCTTTTCCCAGGACCATACAGGCAGGCAGAGCATGTGAGCACTCCTCAGGACACATGCTTCACACGCAAAAGTAGCTTGTACTCAGAGCTTTATTTTAACAGTTTACAACCATATTTTCAACCTGTAAATTGGCTATACACAGAAAAAATATAAAGAGAAAATAACAGGAAAAAAACTCTAGCTAGCAGATTGTTCCTTAGAAGGCCTTGTAGTAGAAACCAAAATAATACAAAAACCTTACAATAGCCATGTCATTGGGGGCAAGTGAAAAGACAAGTTGAATGACCAGTAGAGCACTAGGAGAGAACTAGAGGTCAGAAAGACAAAGGGCTCTGAGGAGAGGGCAAAAGACTTCATTCCAGATGCTCCGAGACTGGTGATGGCTGGTGGCAGCTTAGGGACTAAGCAGGCACAGGGTTTTGCTTTACTTAAAACACCAGTTAAGAAAAAAACAGAATCGCAGGTGTCTCCCATGCATGTATTTCTCCACACATTCCTAACTAAATAGAGGATAGACAGAAGGATAGACAGATTAAACGAAAAATAAACAACCATTATCCATACAGATTTAAAGACTTAGATGTGAATGAGATTCTCATTGTGTGGTTTCTGACCATGGTGTGTGTGTGTGTGTGTGTTTCTTTAGAATTGTGGGGGAAACGCATGATGAAAAATGATGCTTGACTAACAAAATCCTCATGTGTTTCATGGGGGTGGGGCAGAGAGAGACAAGGATAAGGGAAATGAGATAGAGGGAATTTGTAAATAGTTTGATTAAAAACTCCCCACCCCCAGTACAATGCAACAAACTAAACGAAGGCTACTTTTGAGAGAATAAAGTTTTTAAGTGCAATAATAAAAAGGTGGTATATCCAGCCGATTTCTTGCTTTCTCCAGTAACTCCTTGATGTCCAACAGCTTGGTCTCTGTCTTCCTCTAATCCTGTCAGTCTTCTTGCCCTTTGCCCCCATGTGACCTTTGGCACATTGCCTCCTAACCTTAAAAATGGGGAGTTCAGAGTTTCAGGGAGCTTTTGATGAAACCACCTGCTGTTCTACTCTACCCTTTCCCCCAGCACTGAGTTCAAAGAGAATGGCAGAGTGTATAAATATGCTAATATGCTGAACTGGCCTAAATCCCCAATTCAGCAATTCCTGTAAGATAAGACAGTTGAAGTGATCGGTTGGGTTTCATAATTTTCCCACTACTACCCAAATAGGAATGGGAGTGAAAACTTCACACATAAAAGTGGATTCTGTCTTCTTCTCCCCTAGAAAAAGTGAAAAAGCCAGACCAAATTCTCCAAAGATAAGTCAACTTAGCCCAGCCGGAGTGCTCAGTTGTTGAGCGTTGACCAATGAACCAGAAGGTCATAGTTCAATTCCCGGTCAGGGCACATGCCCGGGTTGAGAGCTTGATCCCCAGTAGGGGGCGTGCAGGAGGCAGCCGATCAATGACTCTCATCACTGATGTTTCTGTCTCTCTCCCCCTCCCTTCCTCTCTCTGAAATCAATAAAAACATATTTAAAAAAATAAATATAAATCAACTTGATATTGTGCTTTGGAGTTGAAGCGACTTGATTTTTTTCTTACAATAGTTAGTAGAAAACTAGAATAGATGATTATTTAAATTTTTCTTTCAAAAACCCAACTTTAGATGTACAACTTTTACAAGACCGTCATATCGATGTATCTTGAGAGATGGTGTCATTTAGGTATGAGATTGAAATAAGACAGCAGCATGGCTTTTGAGCCATCACTGCTGATGAGACATGCCATCAGCTGGAGAGCAGGGAGGAAGCAGACAGGATGGCTGGCGAACCATACCGGTTCTCTCACATAGGACTTCCTTGTCTATTTCGGTTGCAAATCCAATTTGGAAAATATTCTAGCTGACTGAAGGGCACAGCAATTCAGCTAAAATTAGGACATGTAATCTGGTCTCCTTATCTTAGAAAGAGGAAAATCTAAACCCCAATATTGGCGTTGACCCATAACTCACTGAACACTTTCTTTCCTCTTTAACCAGCATATTGAATTAGACAACTTTACATTCCAAAGGGGCTGAAGTTGTTGGTATCCTGCAGAAGTGAGTGCTGAGATGGGGTGGAGCAGAGCCAGACAAGGAGAAGGTACTTCTTGAGGGCCTCTTGTGTGACAGGCAGAATGCCATCTCCTTCATACCCATTGCAACTCTTTAATCCCCACAAGAGTGACATGAAGTAATAGGTGTCATTATTATCCCATTTTACGAAAAGAAAACTGAGCCCTGGCCACAATGCTCAGTGGTTAGAGCATCAACTAGAACACCAAAGGATCACAGGTTCAATTCCCAGTCAAGGGCACAAACGTGGGTTGCAGGTTCCATCCCCACCCTATTTGGAGCTCACGCAGGAGGCAACCAATCGATGTGTCTCTCTCACGTCAATGTTTACCTCTCTCTCTTTCCCTCTCTCTTCCTCTCTCTCCTCCTCCTTCCCTCCCTACCACCCTCTCTAAAAAACAACAACAAAAACAATGGAAAAAGTATCCTCGGGTGAGGATTTATAAAACAGAAAACTGAGAAGGACACTCAAGGATCAAGGTGTGCCTGCGCCTGTGTTCTTACCAACCAAGCTGTCCAAATACAGGCGTACCCCACTATCCAAAAGTAGAAACTTTTGAAATCTTTTGTAAGCTGAAATGGTGTAACGCAAAGAAGCTATTACTATAGAGCACATCTTGCCAAAGGATGCGCAAAATAAATCGAGATGAAGCACAGACACCACAGACAGTGCAGAGCTCTGGCCGTTTGATGCTGAGGCGCTGAGTGTGGTTCCCGGGGAAGGCGCTTGGCGGGGCCACTGCTCTGGGCCCGCGTTGCCTCTTTAACTGCTCACCGCCAAACAAACGCTACTTCCACTTTTTGCCTTTTTTTGTAAAAGTAGAAATCCTCTTTGAATTTCTTCTGGTTAGGGAAAACAGGGACTATTGTAGGTCTTCATAAAAGTGAAGCGACTGAAAGTAAACTTTCGAAAAGTGGGAGATACGTGTACACCCAGAAACTGACCTCTCATCAGACAGGCCCAGCTCTCCCCTGTGCTGTCTCCTCAGATTGTCCCATGTTGCCTTATAAGTGATGGGTTTTAAAAGGTTATCTGATCTTCGTGTTTGCATATATGTATAAATGAATTTCCAAATATATTGCCCTCTCTTTAATATCAGTATTCCTTGTTAATTCCCCCTTTCCCCATCAATGGGGCACTCCGCCCATAGTGAGCTCTGAAGAGCTCATGGCAGATTTCCACCCAAGCCACTACCATCTCCATCCACCTCCATCCCAGCCCATGGAGTGTCCCCTTCTGGTGGAGAGAAAAAAAAGATTTTTCATTTTTTAAGATCATGTATTTCCCCAAAAGACTTGTATATATTACACATCCCCCAAAAGTCCTTCTTAGCCAATACATTTGTCTGCTTCAGAATTGTAATTACAGTAATTAATATGGAAGTTGAAAATTCCATTGTATTGTGACCAAGACAGATCCTTACGGAAGGAACCCTACATCTTAATGTCATCTTAGAAGTATTGTTTGTTCTGGAATCGTTTTTTAAATGCAGGCACATTATAATCAGTGCTTTCTCTTTCTCTTTGTCTGTAATTACCAAGAAGATCTTTCTTCTTTGTTTCTGTTTGTGTGGTAGCTCCATAGCTCAGCATCACCACAGGAAAGAGAGAAAATTCTAAGCTGATTAAATATACCACCACCCGTCTATGGAAGGTATTCTTGCTGCCAAGCTCAGGAATTCACAACCTTTATGACAGTGGCAATTCTTCAGCTGAAGACTTGAGACTCACTTGTTTGCTGATGATCTATGATAGGATTATTTTTAGTTAGTTTTGTTGAGAGTCCAAGAGGAGCAAGTTAGGGGTTAGGAAGCAGAAGTATTAATGAAGTCACTGCTTCTCCATTAAAAAACATTAAGAAACAAGTCCTTGAAGGAGCATATCCATTTAGATTACAAAACTGGCCTTCAGGCCATAGTAGAACCTCAAACATTGTATATTTCCATTCAAAAGTCTTTTGCCTGAGGGTCTTGCAAGGAAACAAGTCACTTCCATGTCTTAAAATAAATGTTTCAAAATAAACAGATACATGAGAAAGCTTGAAGCTTCATTGAACCTTAAAAGAATTTTTAATATTTAGGGGGAAATAAACAACCACCAATTGTTTAAAAAAGAAAACTGGACAGCAGTATGAATAAACTAGATCCATTAACTTTGTGAAAAACAGGTCACTAACTCCTTTTTCCCCCAAACAACAACAGATACTTTGCTGCTATTAATAACTATTAGAAAAGTCTGCTCATAAACAAAAGGACCTAGTGCTTTCACAGCCCTTGAAAGAAGAGAATGCAGTCTTTAAATGAATTCTCCAATAAGCAAATGAAGAAAAGAACTCAAGGGGAAAGTGGCCAACTACCCATTTGACCTGTAGACAGCATAGATTTCTTACTAATAAGAATTGTGAGTACAAATAAGATTTTTAAGTGTGCAAATTGATTAATCAGGAGGTACAAATATTAAGAAAAAAATCATGAGTTAGAACCCTGATTGGTAGAGTGATTAAGAACGCTTATTTGGCCTTTATTGTCCTTAATATGGCCTTCTACGTGCTTGGTTTTGTGTAAAAGCTGTTGAAAAACCTGATCACTGATACCTGTAATTCCAGCGAGGCCAGAGTCAAATTGGGCCGTGCAGAGCGGTAAGCCCTAGCACTCAAGGCCCTTGGGATATTTGTTCCAAAGCCAAGCAAGTTGGAAAGAATGTAGTTATTTTTACCCCCAATCTGTCTCTATTGTGATATTAAAATCAGAGGTTTGTTGTGAATCACCTGAAACTCCATATACAAAGTTAAAAGGCAAGGAACAGACTAGGAAAAAGAATTTGCAAGGGTCACTTGTAAAGTCGAATATTTTCTCTGTCCTAAGGGAGTTTTGTTCTTAGGGGCTATGATGATGACAAAAACTCGTGACAGGGAACTGGAGTGATAAGGAAGCTGTCGATGGTTCTGGGAAAATCTCCTGTTAGCGACCTGAGTGAGAGCCACGTGATAGAAGTTCCATCTTGAGGCTGAACACACTTGCACACATTTCACATTATCGAATTCTTGTGCTTACTTGCATTTCTTGCAGGAAGTAGCTTCTAATTAAATAGGCAATCTCTAAGTCCAGATGAAAATGGAAAAAATTCAGGAAGCATTTACCAATGGTTTTAATGTCTATAATGTAATATTACATCTTTCGAGCCAAATAGCTCTTTGAGAAACTCTTTAATTAAGAGAGACACAATAGCTACTTTCACTAAATCTTGCATGGTCAATTTCTGGGTGGCTTACTATAACTCACTTCTTAAAGGAATTGTTTGTACCCCAGAAGAAACAAGAATCCAGTGCACTTGAAGATGCCAACTCTGAAAAACAGGGATACATTTCTAGAAGCATCACTAATCATTTGAAGTTCTGTAATACTTAAGAATAAGTGCCAAAAAAGCAGGAATATTCTATTCCTTTTACTTATATCTGTTTTATTACCAATTCAAACTTCAACATTGGTGGCGAGCTTGATCTTCCATATGCCATGGGCTGTGTTTCCTAGACAAATGCATGAATTTTAAGTCTTTATTTTACTGCTTTTTTGAGACTTAAGAAAAATAAGACAAGATAGTGGTATAAAAAGGCAATTTGAGAGGTTGGCAAGAATACAAATTTCTCAGAACTATGAAATGAATGTGTGACATTGATACAATTGATGTCATACATATTTAGCATGAACTCTATTTTTAAGTTTTTCTAAACACAAAAGTCACCAGTCATAATTCATTAATACTTAAGTGAAAAATTTTTAAATAATTCATATAAGAATATGTCGATTAGAAGTGAAATAGTATTAGACTTCATAAGGATTGATTCTATAACAGAAGCATGCTATTTTTAAAATTAAAGTTTTACATGGTGTGTGTGTGTCAATTAGAATGCTTTGAGTTGATATGGGGGGAAAATTGCCTCAAATGGCCTTAAGCAACAAGGGAATGTTTAGGCTCACAGATGATAATTCCTGGGAACACAGCTTCTGCAGCTGGGGCTGTCCTGTAGCTCAATTTAAATTACCTACTCTGTTTCCTTTCCTATATTTCTGGGCTCTGCCTGCTGAGGAGCGCTCTCTGTATAGGCAAGTTTACATCCTCATGTTTACAAGGTGGCTGCTACAGCTCCAGAATCACACCCTCACTGTCTTGAGTAAATACACAACAGAGCACTGGCTTCCTCCACAGCTCAAACAACAAAGCCTCTGAAGTGAGGCTCTCTCTGATCTGGTTTTGTTTAATTATGGCTTTGAAACAATCACTCTTGCTGATGGGAAGGCAAAAGGATAACATGCCCTATGGGGGAATGGAGGGAGGTGTAAATACTCCTGGAGGCACATGAGATACCAAAGGGGGAGAAGTGAAAGCTAAAGCAGGGCCAGTTATAAGAATAAGGGCATGAGGTATGAAGTAGGGCTCTAACTTTATATACCTATTAATATAAAATCCATGAAGCTGGCTTAGATAAGATTAGGGTTCCAACTGAAGAGAGCCAGTTCAGAGCAGGTACCAGAAAATGCACGCAGCCTGGCAGGGAACAACGCAGCCCTCCTCACCCAAGGGGAAACAGGGAGATCCCTGCACACGATCACCAGCTACTCACTCTTTTTGATGGTGAAAATCACTTAGATACTAGCAACTTGCATCAATTTTATTTTTTAATAGTATTTAAAAAATACTATGTCCCACAAAGTGCTTAGTGCACACATTCATCTTGCAGCTCATGAGAAGGGATCATCCAGCTCTTATTCAAACAGTGCTCAGAAGACCAGAAAGTGAATGCTGTCCCTTTCTTCGGATGCTACAGACACTCATTCTGTTTATTCTTTGTATACACTCCAGGGTCCTGAGTAGAGTGTGTGATTTAAATTAAAAATAGCCGATGCCCTACCATTAATACTGAATATCAGAGGACATTCGGATTTTCTTTGCGTCCCACTTTTGTGTTTGTGTGTATCCGGTAAGCAAGACACCTCCCCACTAGGCACATTTGGCTGGGGGAGTAGCAAATGCAGTCCTTTGGCTACATTCTCTAGGCTAAACTGGATTGCATTTTAAAGTAATCATTTGATAAATATAGAATTACTGAGGATGGAGCCCCAGAATGCAGCCAATTGAGGATGTTTCCTTTTTCTAGGGGTGTTTGGTGTGGTGATTCCCTAATTTCTATTCATTTAGAGCCATGTGGCTGATACATTTTCCGATTTTGATGCCAGTGTTTCGGGAAAATAAGCCCCAAAAGCGAGACCGAGAATGGTAATCGCCAAGAAGTTTAGTGAGAGGCAGAGAACCATGTTCCTGCTCAGGGGTCCCTCCCAGGGAGACAGTGTGAGGTCCTGGCTCACATACCTGAGTGAACCCCTTGGCGACTAGCCAGGTAACCTTGGACAAGCCCTTTACCTCTCCTGTACCTCAGTTCCTTCTGCTGGAAATGGAGAAAATCTTCCTAGCCTTGGCTTCCTGGTGAGTTACTGCACCATTCCTGGCACGTACTATGTGTTCAATAAATGTCAGCTGTGCTCATTAGCATCTCTGACTCCCATTGTAACATCTTTAAGGGCATCTGTGCCCTCGGGAGAGAGGGAAGCTCTAGAGTTGGGCCTTTCCGAGCCTTCTCTCTGTCCCCGCAGGTGGAAGGAGATTAGTTAGCAAACTGGCTGCAAGTACCTGGATTTCTGGGCATCCCTGACAGAAGGGGGTAACCAGTGGGGTTTCTTAGAGGTTTGTTGAGTGAATGCTGCTACCCTGGCTGAAAACTGCTTCTCATTTTATATCAATTGCTTGGTGGTTTCACATATTCTTAATAACCGCAACCCCAATGTCCAACAAATGGATTTCTGTTGCCAGAAACTATCATTAAATATGCATAATTCTGTTAAAAGATTTTATTGATGCAGCTTTTGGTCACCAAGAGTATATATACCATAAGAATAGAGGTACAGATTTTGAACTCCATTCTCAACATGAGTATGGGCATGTAGGGGTACCTCAGGAATGTGACCCATTCAGGAAGATTCCCCTTCATGACTAGTAAAGTTATGTGCTTCCCTTTTGATTGATTTCAGAGAGAGGAAGGGAAAGAGAGAGAGAAAGATAGAAACATCAATGATGAGAGAGTCATTGATCAGCTGCCTCCTGCATGCCCCCTACTGGGGACCGAGCCAGCAACCCAGGCATGGATCCTGACAGGGAATCGAACCTCAATCTCCTGGTTCGTAGGTCAATGCTCAACTGCTGAGCCAGGCCAGCCGGGTTGTGCTTCCCTTTTTTTTTTTTTTAATTTTTTTTTTTTTTAATTTTTTTTACCAGGAAGGACTAAGTGGCCTGCAGAAGTGCTTAATACCCTGCCAGAATGTCAGGGGTCATCAAGGCCAATGTCTGCATGTCTGCAATGAGTCTGTGATATGTAGTGCTTTGTACAATATAAGATGACAACTTTGACTTTTAACTTCTCTCTTTGAGGTAGGAAAGGGAGTAGTCATCAGCCTGCTTTTTGTTTTGTTTGTTTGCTACTTGGTTTTTTGGTTTGTTTTGCCTTTTTTTTTAGACCTTGAGCTCTTTTTCCAGAAACGTGCTTCTCACCCATTAGCCCGCAGTCGGTGACTGTAAATGTGGTTTGAGATCCCCAGGCTAAATGTGCTGACGCAGTAAGGCCAGAACCCTTCCAGACTCCGTCAGCGTGCAGCAGTCTGCCCACATAGTTGGGAAGCTTAGTGAGCTTTGAAAACACTTGCCTGGAAGGTGAGGGAGGGACACCTAGTAATGGTTTCTATGCAGAGGAGCTTAGAAACCAAGTACTGAGCAAAAAAGAGACAATGAGAGAAAAGAGAAAATCCTGTCGTGTCTAAGCCTTCCCACACTAGTCTTCTTTTCTTCTGCAAGCTTCAGTTTATTTCCAAAACAAAGTGAGGTAAGCCAGGATTGAGCCCTGCAGCTGGGTACCTTCTTGTGTCCGGGGCTCTTTGAAAAGAGCAGGGGCGCATCCTTGGGTGAATCTGGCCCACAGCCCGCACTCACCCACTGCCGGCCAGCTTGCTGACCAGCTGAGGGGGCTGTGTCGGAATCCAGATATCTGAGCCTTTCTTCTCAGAAGGGTCAGCCTAAGACCTAACAAGTGGCTTTCAAATCCATTGGGGGAAAGTCAGACTTTCACAACTTTTCATTCTTTCTTTTTTTTTTTTGAGTCTACTGAATAAAAATGATCTTTCAGAGAAATTGAAGCTCATTGAAAAACGAAAGCCTTTTAAAGATAAAAGATCACACATTATTTTAAAGAGACATTAAAATGCCCTGATTATTCTCACATTATACTATGATATGCAAATATGAAAAGATCTTGTTCTATTTAAAATACCAAAGGGTGAGGTAGCCAATTCATTTTTTAAAATATTTTACATTAGATTTGAAGAAATACCTATAAAGGAGTATATTACCATCAAGAAAATTATTCTTGTATTGCACAAACATTTCCTAAACCCCTGTGCTCTGCTAGATCTGGGTGGGCTCTAAGGGCACAATTATAGTCCAGATGCACAGGGTATTACCAGAGTCCAGAGGAGGGGCACAGGATTTCTGGAGAAGGGAAGTAAGTGGGTGGGTAGCAGAGGGAGGTCAAGGAACACTTCCCTGATGTCTGAACTGTCTTAGGGAATAAAAAACAGTGGGAGTGTAGTTGGTTGGGCAGATATCATACTCAACAATCAGCAGGTGCTTGAACCTAGTTGTTTCTAGAAGATGTTTTTAGTACTAGGACCATGATGCGGAAGGCACGGAATTCTAAACAGGGTGTCACAGAATCCCAGTTCCCAAAGGAAAGAGAGCCTATGAAGAGTCCTTCCTTCTAAATATTTGGTAGGGGGGACAAGCCACTTGATAAAACATGCGGGTACTGTGAGTAGGTGCATGTGTGGCTACATAGTGAGATTTGTTTTCCAGAGCAAAGGATTAAAAAAAAGAGCTGGAAATGTTTCACCCTCAGAACTGTGGATCCACCAATTTGTAGATCACTGAAACATTTGACTTTCCACCCTTCCTCAACATCTCTGGATCCAAGCCATTGATGGGGAGGAGTTGAGGAGGGAGTGGAGGGAAGAGTATGAAGAAGGGGCGTCCTTCCTTGAACTTGGGGCTTATAGACCTGTAATCATGCACCTCCTTCACTACAGAGACATTAATTAGAAGGAGCAGATGATACACAGGGTCCCTAACACCTGCCCAGGGAGCTGAAGACATAGTCGTTTTCTTTTCTTCCTCTCTCACCTTTTCACTGGCATAACTTCTCCTGGGAGTCTCTGCTTTAACACCAGGGAGTTCTAGAAAGTTGGAGATAGTTGCACAAATTTTAGATATGTGGGTGTACTGGGGGCAGAAGACGTTTCTTCACAACACAAATGCAATTTGCTCATTGGAGCGAGTCCCTGAACTCAAGACAGAGCTGGCTTCAGTGAAAAGATTCATGGAACTAAAAGGAAACCACCTTCAATTAGTTTTGCATCAAGTGCAATATAGAGCTCAAATGTGATCGTGATGGAGTGTTCTGTGACACCATAGGAAAGAAAGCACAAGACATGGGGTTGCTTCTCCACTTTGAGGTTTGGGGTCAGTCATTTAGCCACTCCTAAATGTATTTGAGTGTATGTATTAATTTGAGCTTACAAAATCTTAATTTGAGGTATAACTGATACAACTAAGACATACACGAAACAGATGGTTTTTACATTCCTTTAAAGCATAGAAGCCCTGAGTTTTAAGAGTTTGAATTTTTTAGGAAATCCTTGTTATCCAAGCAAAGGCAGAATCTTATTTTCAACCCAAAAATCTTATCTCCAGGACTTAGAAGGGACAAAGGAAAAAAGTCTGCAGGTGAAAAGAGATACTTAAGAATAAACATGTCCCAACATTCCTGCAGAGTTGTTTTGTTATTATCTTTACACCCAACATTAACATTTTGCATTTAGGTAAAAAAATAATAGAATATCTTAAGCAGTGTTTTCTAAAAAAAATAGAAATTCCTCCTTTGGGTATGAATATAAAAATCCATCATTGGTGGTGACCATTTAACCTATTTCAAGAAAACTCAGGTAGCCTTTTGCCTGATGCATCCATGAAAGCAAGATGGGTCACCAGCAGCTCTGTAGGAACCATTCAAGAAAATTTAACTGGGTTCTTGCTCTTGCCTGGTCTGCTCAAACTGGCACAGTCTGATCTAGAAATAAGCAAAGGATGTGGGCTTCATGAAGCTGGGGTAAGTGAACTTCCTTGAATGGTCATCCAAGATTCCTATCTGGTTGTAGAAGTAATGTTAGCAGCTCTTTGTACATAAAATTTTTTTAAGACTTCAATTCTGAGTCTTTTATATGAATAGAATAATCCACTGATTATAGAAATCTCTTTGTTATAATTTACTATTATCTTCTCAATGGATTCATCTTCAAAATATGTGACTTATTTCCCCTCAGTTATATAAAAGTATTCATGGTGAAAAAAAGAGCCTCAAGTGACTACTGCTATACAGTCTACATAAAGACTGCCAGCTTTTTTTTTTTTTTTTTTAAGCTAAAGAGCAATTTATGCCGTAACAAAATCCCTTGAATCCTGGGAAATTACCAAAACATAAAGGAGTCCATTTCTGTTTTTTATTTCCATAGCTAATGAGAGATTTCTAACATTCTTTAATTGACCCAGATACCTTAAACTGGCTTAAATATTAGTTACATATTAGGTTGGAGATTAATGCCTGCTGAGAGGATTTCATGTTCCCACTTGCCCCGATGGACTTCAGAGCACTTATCACGAGTCGTAATTACACTTTTATTTGTGTAGTTCTTTATTTCTTCAAATTTCTCGTTAACTACAGTTTTTATTTTTTCTTATTTCAAATATAAATCAAACTCTTCTGGTTTTTATTTAAAAGGCCATATTTTTCTAACATTTTAAATCAAAGACAGTAGAATGAAGAAAAAAACAATGTTAGTTAGGAGATATAACTGGGAATTTGACTACACATAACAGAAATCAAAATAGTGCTTTAGCCACAAAAGGTTTGTTCTCTCAAATAAAGAAATCTAGAGCCAGGCTTTCAGGGCTGGGACAGTAGTCACTAGGGACCCAGGCTGCTTTTCTGTCTGTTCAGATCTGCCATGGAGCATTCCACCAATGAGAGCATCTCATGGTCCAAGATGACTGAGGAAGTTCCAGTCCTCTAAAATGACAAACAGCCACACACACTTTTTTTTTCAATCCTCACCTGAGGATATGTTTTTATTGACTAGAGAGAGAGAAGGGGGAACATCAATGTGAGAGAGAAACATCCATCGGTTGCCGACTGAGGATCAAACCCACAATGTGGGTATGTGTCCCGACCTGGAATTGAATCCGCCACCTTTTGGTGTACGGGATGACACCCCAACCAACCGAGCCACAGTGGCCAGGGCTACGCACACCTTGTTATGGAATCATCCCAGAAGTCCCTCGGTCTTTCTATTACATCTCAGTCACATGGGCACGCAGAGTTTGGAAGGAAGCAGGGAAATGTCCCCTCAAGTTGGGCATATTGCCACTGCAAATGGAATCAGGATCTTGTTATGCATGAAGAAGACAGTGAATGATGACGTTGACAATGAGCCGTCCCTGCCATATAATTTAGAACTGTTTACGTCCATCAAAAATAAAAACGTATTTTTCCTTTCAACAAACGGCAACAGAAATTATATAAGCTCAGTATTTGGAGAAAACTAGGTTGTTTCTATCGGACAAGATAAAATTGTGCCTTATCATTACTGTATCAGTACCCTTTTGGCCTCTACATTCAGCCCTGTGGTTGGGCAAAGCAATGACTCCAGGTGGGGTGACTTTTCAGGAATAACCAGCACTCTCCCACATTCCTACCTGGAAAACTACAAGTTTTCCGGCTGCTGTCCTCTGGGAGAAGTGCTAACTTCCCAGAAATCAGTCTTTTCCTATTTGCAGTTCACGTCACATATGAGCACATTTTCAGCAGTGTAATCAATCTAACTTTCTAGTCTGTTTTTGTGAAACACAAAACAAAAAGTCTGTTAAAATGTTAAAATCAACATATCTTCAAGGCTTTCTTCAAGTTATTAATCCTTAAATTATTTAATCCAAATGATCTCATAGACATAGTTTAATCAAAAAGTTTTTTCCCCCCTTTTTTTAACCTAAGGCTCCGTTAAGGGTACTCAAACCAACATAATAGTATTGCTAAAATTATTAGAGAGCAGCATTAACACTTTCACTCACTCTACTCCCGTTACTATGGACATTACTACTTCTTTGTATTTTTAGTGGTTGGTGGGTTTGTGCAGAAAGAATAAGGAATTCTAAAACCAATATTCTGTCTGCTTGAGTTGTAGGAAAAGTAGCAATGGAAGTTTGGAAACAAGTGCAAATGCATTTTTCTTTGCCTGTTTGTACATTAGTCTATATGTTTTTAACATCCATGTCCATGGGTGATCGAGTTGACAATCGCAAAATAGCAAGATAAAATGGAAAAAAATTGATTTATTAAGGGGGGAAGTCACCACCTGAGAAACAGAAGATTTGAGTGTGAGATTCAGCCTCAGTGTTTGGAACCTCCTGTTGGGATAGAGAAGGATTGGAGAAAAATAACGGTGCCTGCTCTACCTTCTTATATAAGTTGCTTGAAGAGCAAATTTGATCATTTATGACATCAAAGTTTTCCTGACCTGTGATGCATTGTGAACATAGGAGGAGTTATTTTATAGATGAAAGAACAAATACACCTTCTAATAAGATTTCAGATACAAGAAGCCACCTAAACATATGAAAAGCCTTCTTCACAGTTCAATTTATTATCAGTGTAAGGCCAGGAATTCAGAGACTAATTTAAAATATAGTAGAGGAAAGTGTTGGCCAAAAAACAGTTGTCGGCTAACCAAGTTGGAAACATTTGACTTCGCTATACCTTGACTGGCTAATATGGCTCTTTGGAGTTTATTTTCATCAGGCTCCACTGTGGCGTTCAGGGTAATATCAACCTAAAGCGAGTATCATGCACATCCTAGGGTGCCCTGGGGCCTTTCAGACTGTGCTGTCCGCCCTATCCTTACACAGAGGTTGTTGCTGGCCCAATGTGGAACTGTTATACCCAGCACTGTATGTAACTATCCCATTGCAATCAGGGTTCTTTTCTCATCCATTCACCCATTATCTCCAATAGTGCTGAACAAAGTGCTTTACACAGGTGTTCCACCAAAGGTTGTTTAATTAAACGTGTATGGCAATTAAAATCAATGGAACTGAACAAGAAATGGCAGGTAGTTTTAACGCTTAGTCAACTATCTAGGAAAGAATTCCCCTTAAATATGGGGAATGGCAAAACAGGGTGCTCCTGTGGAACTTAACCCCAAACTCAGTCTCTCCTAATGTCATTTATCTAACACCCTCAACTAACCAGACACAGGCAAAAACACAAAGGACGCTTATAATCTGATAAAGCACCCAAACGTTTGTCACAGATTCCGTGCACCAAACCCACAAACAGATGGCACTTGAGAGAGACTCTCATGTCTTCATTCTTATTTTAAACACAGATCTTACAAGATAACCTCCCTGATATCTCTCTAGCATATTAGAAGAGAGGCGGAATTATGAGTGATAAATACACCTATAATAACTAGAAGTGATAATTGATAGCAAAGGAAATAAAAACAGTGCTTTGAAAAGCACCCATAAAGAATTCCAAACAGCAGTCTTCCAATGTATTGGGCAAACAGCTTTCTATACCCCCGTATTCCTGAAGGAATGTCGGAATTCTAACCAGGGGCAGTATTTATATTAACAGAGCCATACAACAGAACAGTGACATCATTCCCAGTAGTCTTTAAAGATGAGGAAATATTTGATTAACTTTTACAAATGCGTGGGGTAGATTAAATCACAATCCCCAAGCACCGTTGCCCCTCCCCCTCCTGAGAAATGAACATAGTTTTAATATCCTCCCTTGCTGCAGTGGGCCTTGCAGAGCCTTCTAGGGAGCCACCCCTCCCTGGGCTCCACCACATGGCTTGCTTTGGCCAATGACAGTTAAATAGGTGTGCCAGGTGCCATGCCCAAGCAGGTGCCTGGAGTGGCACTCCAAACAGGGGCACTCCTGCTCCTGGTGTGGGTCTCGAGGATGGCGAGTCTCACATTGGGGCTGCTGTCCTGGGGTGAGAGGTCTGAGTCCTGGGGTGAGAAGACTGTGAGAGCTACAGCCTGAAGCAGGGCCCCGCCACCACCCCTGTAGCCACCATGTGGCACAGGGAGCAGTCATCCGTTTCGTTATAAGCCACTGCACTTTGGGAGGCCTTTGTGCAACTCAGTGTGCTTTTCTTGGTTGCTTTTTTGTTTGTTTGTTTGAAGCACCCAACTTTAAATAGTTCAAGTAAGGTATCACAGAAACTCACATTTGGAGACCCTCTTTCCCCCTACTGTGATAGATAATTGAGGTATTTCTGTGACTAGCCCAAGTTAACTTTGCACTTGAGGGCATGTTGGGGAAATGGCCACAAGCAGCCACATGCAGTCAATTAACCAGACTGCGCCCCCTCCACCCGGCAAGACAGGAAGGCGAGCTCAGAGAGGGCTCCTGTGGGCATGCCTTCCCCAGGCTGGGGAGCGGGCCTGCTGGGTGGGGGTGGGGTCTCAGGGGAAGGGATTTCCATGGACTGCTGATATTGAGGATGACGTCATGACGGTGTGGGTTGACAGCTGGCAGCCACCTGCCCTCCGTTTAGAAAATTTCAGGGGTTGCAGGGTGAATCTCTCGAATCACAGGCACAAAGCTGAAAGTCAAGTCCAGTCTCCTTTCTGTCTCTAGAAAATGCAGCCCCTCCAGTACTAACTGGGAGCCTGAGAATGACCGACTGCGTGACTATGCACAAATTATTTCACCTTCTGCCTGGGCACCAAGGATTAATTAATCACTGCAGTTGTCTCGAGACTACACAATGCCAAATACAAATAGAGGAGACCGTCGAATTCACGGAGTTGTGACTCATGGTCTTGAATATTCATGCTGGGCCA
The DNA here is from genome assembly GCF_054644295.1 of Miniopterus natalensis. NCBI lineage: Eukaryota > Metazoa > Chordata > Mammalia > Chiroptera > Miniopteridae > Miniopterus > Miniopterus natalensis. Next base: position 25,807,036 of record NC_142096.1, read on the forward strand.
CGCCAGTCCACTCTCTCACCCAGCAACGACTCTTTGGTTTGCAGAGCTCTGAGGGTCCCCTTCTGTTTGTAAGGCGAAAGGGGACCTGTACGTGGTGTGTGGCTGCAATACTGATGCCCTGTTTTGTTCTCCTTGAGGAGATACCGGCCGGCATAGTGGCAGATGCCTGGAAACCCCAGCAACACCTGACTCCCGTTTACCCCTCAGATTTCTCCCTGTTAATTTTGCCAGTTCACAATTCTTCAGGCATACAAGGTCTTTGAAAGTAAATGTGCACTTCAGGAGGAAAAACAAATGCAGGAGAGTTAAGAACTGAGTTTCTGATGGGAGGTAGTTTCAGTCCCGCCCTTGCTATGCGATTTTGGACAGATTCCTTCATTTCCCTGAATCTCAATTTCTAATGAGCAATGTTAGTACCTACTCCATAGGGGTGTATGTCACTGGGATAAAGTGAGCTGATGACTATGAGAGGTTTAATACAGTAATACGGTGGATATTCACGGGGATATTTACTTTTTGATAAAACGTAAGGTTTCCTCCACGTGTTGGAAGTTGTTGAAATTTGGAGACTTGGGAATGCAGAAGGAAAGAAGAGAAGAGTGAAGGACTTTGGGTAGTCAAAGGGGAAGAATGGGATGGTGGTGTCTGAGGAATGAAGGAGAAACATGATAAAATGAGGAAGGGGGGAGGGAAAGAGAAGGAAAGGCCACAGATTCAACCTGTGCCACTTCTCAGATCCCAGCAGCAGCCCACGTGGTACTGAAATATATATACTCCCTGAAGTCGGACAGCTGGGAAACCAAACTCCACAATTCTTGTACCTTCTCAGCAGGATATCCGACTGCAGATCCCAATTTGGGGGTCTGAGAAGTGGCTGCTGCAGGAATTCAGATGCACAAGTAGTTTGGAAGGTTGCAAACCCGACTTCTGCTCTGTTATAACCCTCTCTCCATCTAGTCCCGGTGAGTGCTGTGCAACTTCCCAGCTCACTTTTGTGGGCCACACACCCTGCCCGCCTCTTCCACAGTATGAGAAGGAGAATCCAGCTGGAGGTCCCCAGAGTCCTTAATATGTCCTGCACATCACAATGGGTTGATATATATTTTGGTTCATGTTGTTGAATTGAATCAGAGTTTGTTTTTTATGTCAACTATATTTGTCTACCAGGGTCTCAGAGGAGGTGATGGATGGGGGTAAAAGGCCCAGAGTGGGTGATTAGGACAGAATTGGAAAAGCAAGGAAGGGCTTCATTACAACAAAAGCAAGTAACTCACTCTGCCTCCTTGATGTCTAGGAATAATTTACCTAAAGATATAAAATAAAATTTGGTGATGGTAAACCTATCTTTGTGCATAACAACTATTTAATAAACGTTAAAATTACGCTGGGCACCGCCAGACTCCTTTAGTTCATGGATGCCAAGGATTTGTGGAACCTAATTTCTTCAGACACTGAGAATATTTAGAAAGGGATATCAAAGGGTCATTTGAAAGCTGCCCAAAAGAACATTTCTGTTTATTTGCTGAGGGAAGTTTAATGGTCTTCAATGGATAGCTCTCCCAGTTGCCCATGCCTAGTGAAGACTGAGTGCATTGGAATGTTTGCTTTCCTGTCAACTGTGCAAAAGATGGCCTTACAAAAGTTCTTTCAGATATGAAATAACTGGCAACATCCATAGTCTTGTCTCATGAATGCTCAGCTGCTCCAGCCAGTCAAAGGCCTGAAAGATCAACCTTCATGAAGAGACTCGAAGCACCTGCCCCAGGCTTGGCCCCAGCCATCTTTCCCTTCACTGGTGCTAGCGGGTTGATTGCTGTACCCTGGGCCAGTACTGTCAGCATTAGCATCACCTTGGGACTTGTTAGAAATGCAATTTCTTAGCTACCACCCTTGAATCAGGAACTCTGGAGTAGTTAACAAAATTATGATAGACCCCTGTTCTACTGTATAACTTAAGTACTTGAGCTTGGGGCCTTGTTTAATAGTGGAATGGTGGTTCTTGTCTTGCATAGCTCTTGTAAAGTAGCCAGTATTCTGAAATTGGAAGCCAAGTGTGGTAAAGAAGATGTTTCTTCTTAGAAGAAAAGCTTTCTCAAAATCTAGAGAGAAATCAATGATTAAATTGTCAAGTAATGACAAGAATCCAGTACTTGGTTTATGACTCTTAGCCTGGATCTTCCTCTTTCTTGTCTGGCTTTACTCTCCAGTAAAACTGATTAACAAGTTAATTACTCAAATTTTGGAACTTTTTTAAATTAAATTTAGTCCAAGCATGAAAGTAGTGGTACATAAGAATATTTTTCCTAGTGAATTTGGAAAACATGGATTAGTAATCTGGTAGTCCAAATTCTTTTGAGCCAGATGGCGATTAAATATGCTGTCTTCGTATTTCTGTAACTACAGCTTTATAGGATCTATTGATCCAATACTTAACTAATCAATGGCCAAATCCAAAACAACCCCTTTACCACTCTCCCATAATTTACCCCTAAACCACCACATAGGTATGTTTTGTAAGAGGAAAGGAATTAGGAGTTAGATAAAAACAATCTTTAGATATTTAAAGCACTTGTCATATATAGAAGAATACAGAATTATTTCATGTGGCTCGGAAGAATAGAGCACAATGAAACATCAAGAAGAGAGGGAGGCAGATTTTTGTTCGATAAAATGGATAATTTTCTAAACTTAAATGCTGCTCCCAAACTAAGCAAGTGGCCTAGTGAGTTCTGTCACCTAGATGAGCGTTTTCACTGGTGCTCTAGAGAAGTTTTCTTCATTAGTTAAAGGTTGTTCTAGGTAAACGTTAAGATCCCTTCTGTCTTAGCCCATTTGGGTTGCTATAACAAAAATACCATAAACTGGGTGGCTTAAATCACATGTATTTCTCACAGTCTGGAGGTTGGAAATCCAAGATCAAGGCTCCAGCAGATTCAGTGTCTGGTGAGAGCCCACAGACATTTTCTCATTGTCTTCACATGGAAAGGGGGTGAGATGTCAACATACAATTTTGGGGGGATATAAACTTTCAGTCCGTAACATCTTCTAACTCAGAGATTCTATAATGTATTTTCTAGAATGTCGCCCTCAAATTAGCTCTCTAAGTTGGAGGTTGCCAACTCCTTTCTCCTATGTGACCTGGTCTGTGAAGCGATGTACCAGTGAGGAAAAGCAGCTTGTCTGTGTGCCAAGGTGTTGCTTTTTGCTAATTTCAAAACCAACTAATGATTATGGGCATGTTGTGTGTGTGTGTATTTCAATGATATAAAGCTGTATACAGGAGATCTTGAAATGGAGGACCAGAAACATGCCAAATCTAATCCTTTGTCTTCTCATCCAAGATTGAAGTTAAGTACAAAGAGGAAATAGAAAAAGTGTCAAGAAAAACAAATGAACAAAACCTCCAGAAATCCACCAAGACTGGAGGTCTTGGTAAACTTCTTAGACATTCAGACTTAGTAGTTGTAAGAATCCAGTTCTACAAATGACGACAACTAATATTTTGAAGTTGTCAAATGCTGTTATATGACACATTTTGATAATGTTTCTTCATAGCAAGCCAAAAGAATTATCAACTAGAGATTTACAACTTTATAAAGAATTTTCTAAAGCTCCTCACTATTTATAGTTATAAAATAGTTCTGTGCTTTACTAATCCATCCATCCATCAGTGAAAACTGTTTGAGTTTCTCCCCCACTTTTATACCCACTTTTAAAATTCAGTAACATTCTTGTTTTTTCTTGAGTCAACATCATCTACCTTTGTATGCATAATGTTTTGGTAAGCTTACAAACGTAATTGAAAATTGCTTTCCTTTTTGAAGACTCAGATATTAAAATCAGCCCAGCCCTGTTGAATTATAATCTCTAATATCACATCAGGTTTTAATAAACCTCCTTTTTGCAGAACACATGTGCTTAAGACTTTGTGGAAACCAAATCAGTAGAGAGAAGGGATTACTGTAGATTACTTTGAAATATGCATTGTTTGAAAGAGCCTCTGGTGACCAGCTTTCATGAATGGCTGATTTTACTTGTGGGGCACATTCTCTGGTTTAATTATGTCAGCTTTTTTGTGTGACAAGTACTGTTCTTGTGTGTGCTAAGAAATGAAAGTTTAAAACAAAGTAGACTAGTTAGAAAATAAATTCTGGAAGTGGAACACCATTGGGTGTTTGTAGAATAGAAGTCTAGATGAAACCTTAGGACTTGTCCAACTCTAACTGGCTACTTATAAAGATATTCCATTGACAATAAACAGAAATTTGCCCCAAATGTGCATAGACATAGATCAAAATCTGAGCCTTTTCAGGAAGATTATTTCACAAATATGACAAATAACTATTTAGGGAGATAATATGGCTCTTAAAATTTTCATTCTATAAATTTCTACAGCTTAGAGTTTCATAACGTTTATTCTTTTATAACAGTAGAGGAAAATGTTAGCTTTCATTAGCTAAAACATTTCCCAATTTCTGTCTGGACAATAAACTAAGACAGAAGTCATATTTTAAATTTCAAGTTACTACAAGCCTTTGATGCAAGTAGCACCATGTGAATTAGTAAATTTTAGTGAATTTATGGTTTTAAAAAATCTCTTCAGGAGCTAATCTAAAGACATGAATAAATAATGATTTGAGGGCAAGAAGGTGAGTTTGGGCAAGAATGCCATATATCAAACACATAATAACAAAAATAGACAATTAGCGTTCTTTGTATGGTTTATGGTTAAGATTAATACATTAACTTTCCTAGAAAGTCCTCGAGTTACTCCCTTTGTTTTACTGCAGTATTATTTTCCAAGATTGCAGGCCTGAATTTCACTTGAAATTTTAATAGAGTTGCTCTTTTTATTTGATAATCTGCAGTTATGCAAGTTAATCATTGGGAGATAAGTATACAGCTAAAGGAGAGACGATCACCTGAGGCTAGCACAGGGATTTAGGCACATATAAAGCACACATTTAAGATGATTTTGTCATTAAAAGACTTGGAATTAGCCCTGCTAGGCATGGCTCAGCTGTTGAGCTTTGATCTAGGATCCAAGAGATAGGGGTTTGATTCCAGGTCAGGGCACGTGCAGATTTGATCCCCAGTCAGGGGCGTGCAGGAGGCAGCCGATCAATGACTCTCTCATCATTAATGTTTCTCTCTCTCTCTCTCTCCTTCTCCCTTCCTCTCTCTGAAATCAATAAAGATATATTTTAAAAAATAGACTTGAAATTATATATTAACTGAAGTTTCCAATGCCCCCTTTTTAAAACTCCAGTAATTTCTTTGTTATTCTTCTGGATCTCACTGCACCATTGAAACTGGGGACCTTTGTCAGACCATTTAGACACTTGGTAGCATCTGCTTCAGAAATATCAGCTCCTTCTGGTTCTTTTTGTAATTTTTAGATCACTTTGTTTCCTTTGTTTTGCTAATTCCTGTTTGAAAGAAGTGGGACAAGTCTCAGTCTTAGACTTTTGCATTCTCTAAAATGCCCTTGGTACACTCGCTTTTACATGTTTTAGTTCCTACCTTTGCAGGGCTACATCTAATAACTACATTTCCTGCTCTAGTCTCTCACTTCATTCTTATCGCCACTCAACTCCTATCTATTTCTCCCTCCATGAAATGACAGAGGAAAAACCTAGAAAACTTAAATTTATTTATTTCTACTTTGATAATGCAACAGAGCATTTTTTTAAAAAAATTCAATATAGGCATGAATGAAGTAAAAAATAAAATCTGTCTCTCACCCCACCATACCCCACGGATAACTGGAATTAACAGTTTTGTGAAACGATGACTTTTCAAGTTTCCCTCACAGTGTTGGGGGGAGAAAGGAGAAAGGGAAGAAAGGCAAACATTGTTCAAGGAGGAGCTCATCATTTAACCAAGGATTTTCCCCAAGGTGCTCCAGGTCAAAAATGCAGGCTTCTCAGCTAACATTGGTTGTTGGAAGAGATTTATGATTAGAGGAGTGTAAAAATGTTACTACACCAGAAGGAGACTGTTGTGTCTCTTCTTTGCTTGGAGTCGTAATAAATTAGATTGGGAAAGGGGCTTTCTGGAGATTAACTGTAAATGAACTTTGCAAGCAAGGGGGTTTTTAAAACGAAGAAATTAGCTCCTTCATGGTTTCACATATATCATAATGAAGATAGCACGCCCTGAAAGCTTTCACCAAAGAAAAGAAGTGAGGTTGGGAAATCTGAAAGCCAGAATTAAGGCAAAGGGGCGGTGTGAACTGACCTTAAGAAATGGGAGTATGTAGATTGGCGGTGAGTGTGGGCAGATGTGATCACCAGCTTTTTGCTGGTATAATCCTGTTTTGCTTCACTCTGACCAGAACCTACAAGTGTTCTGGCTAAAGTCAGCTTCTAATAATTGCATGGTGCTGGCCTCATCTCCTTTGCTGCTTTGATTGGTTAGGTGTCCCTTTCTTTCTCTGTCCTAACTATGGAATGCATTGCTTTGTTCTAGAAACAGTTCTTTGCTCCATCCCTGGGAGGTGTATGTTTGTGCTGAGTGGGTGTTTCTGATCCTGCTCCTCATGTGCTTTAGCTGAGCTGTGTAGGCATTAATTTGCAAAATTTGGTGTTATCCTCAGATTTTTTTAAAAACATAGAATGTCATCACTCACTATTAACAACTCCTATGGGACACCAGGCATTTAGAACTTAGGGCAATTTCAAGGCTTTAAGGGGAAAGAAGTGACTGAGAAGTTTGTGAATGGGGCCAGATCCACAGCCTTCAAAATGAAAGTCTGGGCTGAACTGTGGAACCAGGTATACTATGAACAGCAACTCTCAAACCCTTTGGACTCAGGATCCCTTTACATTAGTAACATTTATCGAAGACCCCTAAGGGCTTTTGTTTATGTGGATTATAGCTATTGATACTTAAGACATTAAAGCTGAGAAATTTTAAGAATATTTATTAATCCTTTTGAAAAGAATAATAAATCTATTATATGTTAATATAAATAATATCTTTTGTGAAAAATACCTATATTTTCCAAACCAAAAAAATATTGTTGAGTAAGGTGGCACTTTCTTACATTTTTGCAAATCTTTTTCATGTTTATCTGAATAGAAGAGAGCTGGATCCTGATACCAGCTTCTGCATTCAGTCTTTTGAAAGATGTTGTTTTGGTTGAAGTACAGGAATAAAATTCAGCCTCACATGGATAAGTAGTTGGTAAAGGAGAAATATATTAGTAGTTTCTTCAGATACCTGTACATCTTCTTTGATATTATAACAAAACTTGACAAGTGGTAATTTTTTTTTTTTTTTGTAATTTATTAAAGGTTAGAAGTGGTAAGAAATCTGAAACCATATCAGTGAAAATTTCAGTACTCTACTTTTTTCAAATCCAATGGCCATCTTGCACTTCAATTAAAAGTTTTTACTCATGTATGATTTTGTAGCATTATATTTAGTCATTTGGGAAATATTGGGTCACTGAATTATTCAAATATTCCAAATGTTGACATACTTCATTTTACCATATGAAAAAATAACACTTGTTAATATGCTAATATCAGCACCAATGTCATCAGAAAGGTTTGATGTATCTGGAAGCTGCCAAGCTCACAGTGGCAGACACAAGTTTTCCAAAATTCTGATTTTAACTTGAAAGCTTGATTTCTATCCTTGGCAACAAACACAACAAATCCCGCCAGTTGTTTTCCTTGAAAACACAGTCTCATTTCATTCATTATTTGAGAAAACGCCTGCCAAATATCTAAGCCCAAATAATTCTTTCAAGTAAAAATGGTGTCTAGGGGGAAAGGAGTGTCTAGTTCAGCTTGCAACCTCGTCACACACATGCTTTCCCTCAAGACAGCAGTCTCACCTCCACCGGCTGCAAGGCCTTGCTGGGTACCTCCCATCTCCTGACCCAGAAAACGAAAAAGGAAAGCTGTGCACTCGAAGGTCCGGGTTTAATAACATTAATCATTTCACTGCTTCGTTTTAAGTGAAACTGGCTTTTTTAAAACTATATATGACACACCTTTCATTCGTACTGAGACAAAAGCAGTTTCACCCACCATTGCTCTTACTCCATCAGTGTAAATATCAGCAAAGTAAAAAAAAAAAAAAAAGCAAATAACATGTCAGTATTCTTATCAATATAGTTGTGGCCTTATAGACCCCCCAAAGGATCTCAGGGTGCTTCCAAATTCTCAGATTATAGTTTGAGAACTGCTACAGTGGACAAAGCAGGACACTCAGCATAAGGCCACCTCAGCCTCAGCTGCAGGGACAAGGGACGGTTGGGGAAGACAGCAATCCCCTTAAACCCACTGGGACTCTGAGTGGGGGATGGTACCCAAGCATATGTGAACTCAACTTTCCAGTTGGCTTAAAGTCTTCCAGTCTTTTTTTTTCATTTATATGTGACTTGAAATGTTTAATGTCACATTCAGAGTTTGGGCTTAGTGCCCTAAACAAAGTCCTGTAAACTGTGCACACCGATTGGCCAGAATTACAATTGGTGTTTTCATTCTAGGGCTTGGAGAAGGGTCCTCAAACTCCCTTCCCATGTGTGAGAAAAACCTCTTCTTACATTTCTCCCACTTTCTACTATTTCTCAAGACAAATTGTTAGTCTCTAAGGACACTTGTTGTCCATGGCAAAGTATCCAATTCAAACATTGCATCCCTGTCTCCTTTGTCAAGTTCTGCATTTTGTCTGATGGTTTTTTTCTTCTGCTTCTTTACTTCTTTCCCTTCTGGAGCTGGAAGCCAGGCGGTGAGAGGATGACAGGTTTTAAAAGGTCATTTTTGAATGAATTGAACGTGTGTAGTCCTTGCACAGTGGTGTGTGTTTGTGTGTTTGAGCGAAGGGGGTGGGATAAAGGATGGAGAGCTCCTGCTGCCAGACCTGTTGGAAAGCTCTGTGCCACTCAAGTCTGGGCTTTTCCTTACAAATTCCCTGAATCGATAATAAACTGTGGCAGAAGAAATGCAGGCCTCTCCTGCACCTTCAAGTCTCCAGAAAGGAAGGTCACTTTATAAGTAAAAGAAAATGGAAACCGCCTACTCTGTCTCCCTTCTCTTTATTAGGAAATGATTTTCAATGTAGTTTATATAAGGGACCATTAATGCTAATTTCCTTTTTCCTGAAGGAAGAAGTAAATAAGATAAAGAAAGGAATAGCCGGTAATGTTGATTGGGTTCCAGGGAATGTTATCAGCATCTTAATCGTCAAGAGTTTTCAGTTGCCGGTGTGGCTGGTTAGTTAAACTCCACACAGTGAGTGTGACTGTCCCTCCCAGGTCACTACTGTCCACAGAAGTTGGTTTATACGATAGCAGGTTCCAGAAAGCCCTGCTCACTCTCTTCACACACCCTTGCTGGGCTTGAGAAGTGAGCAAAGTTTGGCTGCTTAGACCCTCTAGGAAATGTCTGTATTTAAAAGAGCCTGGTGCACGCTCTGTGGGAGAAAGCCAGCGTTTGACACCGTATTTCTTTCGTTTTCCTGTCCTTCTGTGCACATATCAGTTTTCTCATGATTTAAAACAAATGCACAGAAACCAAAGAGTTGGTGCAGAACAATCGTAGGCTTCCAGTGTTCAGCATGCCCAGCAATCATTGAAATAACCCTGAGTTATTACCAAGAAAACCTTCCACACTGACTCAGAGCCACAGGAGCAGGAGGTGGCTTGCTGGTTGCTCTGCAGATCATGGAGTCAGGACTGCCTTGCTGCAGACACTAGATTTTTGTTTAAAAACCTATTTCTTGTTGAGTTGCTCTTTCTCTCTCTCTCTCTCTCTCTCTCTCTCTCTCTCTCTCTCAGTAATTACAGGCTGCAGAATGAAAAGCATTAAAGCTGTTTATAAAACAGCTCATAAAGTTTAAAATAATAGGGTTGTGCGTGTTTATGTAAACAAAATGCTGTGTGTGGCTGGGGTAAACAGTACACAGGCTTTCCTCTTTCTCGGCCCATGCCACCCTCCAGAATTTAAGGCATGGAAGTGAGTGAGCGATGGAAGCCCCTCCTTCCTGCTGCATGATCCTCACACTTAATTCATTATGTTTATTTATCTGATGCCAGTTTATTGCTGCAGATCAAAATACAGACCCTCAGGTGTGTGGGGACAGAGGAGCTGAAGAAGGGAGCTGCCACTTAGTTAATTTTAGGGCAGTCTAAATTCACATACAGACTTTGCACCATTACATCCGAGAAACAGATTTTTTTTTTTAATGAGCCCTTTGCCATCTCTCAGAAGTCCAAGAGAAAAGCTCCAGGTTAGTGTTCCAAAGCGAAAGGGGCATTTCCAGCCCTTTCAGACTCTCTCCTCTTGTGCAGACTGGCAAAGCTTTTGCAGTGCTCCCTCTGGATTTTATTTATTTTCTAACGTGGGAGAGTAGCCTCTAACCCCCAACCTTGGAGCCAATCAATCATTTCGCTTTGCAGGTTTAGATCTGCGGCAGCAAAGCACAACCTCTGTGCTGGCGGCGCTGCACCCGGTCCTGATAATAGTGAGGCTGGTGCTGACAGTCAAAGGAGGGCTCTGTCCCCGGAGGCGCCAGTGCCCTGAGGACGCGGGCTGGACAGAGGGACCGGCCTCGCTCCGAGGAAGCGCCTCTTCCCCTGGTGATTGATGGAGGACAGTTAGGAGGTTTTCAGAGGCTGGGAAAAATTGCCCTCCTTTCTATGAGGTCTTTGTCAGCAGAAAGAACTCTCCTGGGTAGTGAGTGACATAATGCAGATGACAAATGACAGCTTTGCTTTGCATTCTACTCCATAAGTACTCAATATCTTACGCAGGTGAGTTCGCGCTCCTCCAACACGCCCCCTCGTGCCAGACAGCCCCCCAGATGTGCTCTGCAGGTGCACTGTGGTTGCGCAGGCACCGCTGGCTCTTCCTGACCCGGCCATTAGTTTTTTGGGGGATGTTTCAAGTACAATTAGGGTGTGAGTGGGGATGATACTTTTAGCACTGTTTATGGAGCTGATTATGGAATGAAGAAATTTAAGTCATTTGTTAGCAGTTCTGAATGTTAATTCTGTTCCTCCGTTTTGGAGTGCAGATGAAAAAAATATGCATATATATATATATATTACATATGGATATATGTGTATAATATGTATATATTATATTATGCTGTTTTAAGAGACTAATTCAGACCAAAAATCTGTTTCAAAATCCTTGACCGCTATTTTCTCTGTATCTTTTTCTCCCCCTTCCAGGACCCCATCTACAGATGTTCTGAACGCCTCTGAGTAGAGAAATTGAGTTTTCAACCAGGATACCCAATTCAAGGTATTAGCTCTTGTCAGAAAGCTTTTGCATTCGAGCCCTGTGTTGGAAGTGATAGTTTGGCAATGAACTGAAATAGGAAAAGTTGGAAGGAGAATAAAGGACAGTTTGCAAAATTATTAAGTGCTTAATGAAAAACGACGCAGCGCCTGCGAGGGTTTGCCGCTTCTGACTCATGTGCAGCCCTTTCCCCGCCAGCCCATGTGCCGGGTCTCACTTAGCTGAGCCCCGTTTTCTGCAACTGTGTTTGGGATTTGGATTTCATTTCAGTCTCTCCCTCTTGCTTTCTCTCTGACTGCTCAGACCTGCAGAAACCAGGAGGCTGAGACCTTTTGTCGATTTTGCTACAGTGGAGCAAACATAATGAAGTATTCCTGCTGGGCTCTGGTTCTGGCTGTCCTGGGCGCAGAACTGCTGGGGACTGTCAGATCCACTGTGAGATCCCCGAGGTTCAGAGGACGGATACCACAGGAACGCAAAAACATCCGCCCCAACATTATTCTTGTGCTCACCGATGACCAAGATGTGGAGCTGGGTAAGACCCCTGATTTTCTGATTGTTAGTCTTCAAGTGATTTGATGACCTGTCTCATGATCAGTAACCGTCAGCGAACATTTGGGGTTTTGGCACTGAATTATACCATCTTAACCAACGACCTGATTTATAAAATGAACTTGTATTGAGTAGAAGAAGGCATTTGGTTTGTGTTTCAACATTACTTTTCTGGTCTTAAACTTTTGAAACAGCCTGGAGAGGGGTCTCAGAGAACAGGATGGAGGAAGGGAGGAAGCCCAGATTAAATATTATAGAAGTCAAGGATTTGATGGTAGTTCTTGGAAACTCTTGGTCAAAAATGTTAAAAAAACATTTGGGCAAAGTTGTTTCAAAGAGTATGAGGTTATACTGGAATTCTATGCAATATATATGAGCAAAGATATATATTAGAGGAACTTTCAATGGTTTATTAGTATTAAGTGAATGATTTATTTACAGCTTGTAATAATTGTTAGGTAATTGAAATTTACAGTATTCTACATATCTTCCAGTAGTAATTCACTGCTGCCACCTTATATGTGATGCTTTTCTGAAGACTTAGCTCATCTGGTTTAACTCTTGAGCACTTAGAGAACCTGCCAAAATCTGGTGTTTCCAGCTTAGCTTCTGATCATCTGATTGGGTTTCTCATCTTACCTTCCAAATTGGCCCAGCCCCGTGGTCTTGTCTGTAAGCCTAGAGTTAAGTTCTTCCAGGTTACCCCTTATTTCCAAATTCCTCAAGCATCATTCAGCTAAGCTTATCTGTCCGTCACACTCAAGTCGACGTCACTAGTATCTTTTAGACGTGGCACTGGCAGAGCGCCGCCTTCTTTACAAAATTCCTCTGGCTTAGGGTTCTTGAGGCTAAAACTCTCCATGCTGGAACTTGATCTACATGGAAGAGAACTTCGATTTCCAATTTGAAACCAAACCATGGAATTCTATCAAAGTACCTCCTTGGGTTCAGCGGAAGCAAATGCAGCAGCCAGCAGGGGTAATGATTGTTGAGGTTGAGCCACAGAGTCTGCTCTTTCTCACTTCACTTTTGAAACGGGAGTATAGATTTTCAGGCAATAGGCCATCGTGAAACATCTTGCAGATATGACTTTAGTATGTGGCTGGTGGTTTCAGGTTTTAATCACTTACAGAGCAAGTAAAATGATGTGAACACGTTTGAATTTGCCTTGCTTAACATCTCTCATGTCCATCCTTTTTGCTAAAGCCAAGATCTATAGACCTTCCTTCCCAGCTTTTTCTCTCTTCTCTGCAAGCAAATGAGCTCTGGACCACCTGGCTCCTGCCTGTGTCTGTGAGGCTACTTTCCTTCCCCCCACTTGGTTCTGTGTTTCATGGAAACAACTGACACTTCCCTGAAGGTATCAGGTGGTTTCATCTCCCTCACCTGTGTTTCATGCCTTTGCACATCTTGTCCTTACTGCCCTTTTCCCTTTTCTCCACCTAGAGAAGCCCTATCTGTTCTTCATGACCCAGTTCAAATGCCTTGCCCTCCGGGAGTCTCCCTTCACCGAAACCATCTTCTGCTCCACCAGGATCGATGGAGCTTTCCTTTGCCCCACCTTGGACATGCCTCCAGTGTGGCCTTAATCCCCCGTGTGCTTCTGTGCTTGTCTCTTCCACTTGACTGAGAGCAACTAGAGGGCAGGGGTGTGTTTTGTTTATGTTGCAGTCCTGATGCTGTGACTGTGCTAGAAATACAGTAGGTGCTAAATAAACTTGAAATAGACCCACACAGGTCTGAAAAAGCTAAGATAATTTCCAGAAATGATATATACAGGTATCTATCATGACCTATTAAGTGTATAGTCCCTTGTCTTTAAAATAAATTAAGGAATTGCTCAATAAATTTTGAACAGAATTCAGATTTTCACCCTTATCCTATAGTTAATTAACTCATTCAATAATTATTTACTAAAAAATTACTAAGTACTGGCCTCTACTGGAGGTACATGGATATAAAAGTAAACAGTCATAGACCAGGATATAAAAGTAAACAGTCATAGACCAGGTTCAACCAACCCAGTTTTTTCTTATATATTTACCTTAACCTCTTTCCTTCATTTTTCTGGCCGGATACTGTACTAAGCAATCACCCATTTAATATTCACAATAACTCAGTAATGAAGCCTAGAGGAGTCATGAAGGCTGTGGTCAGCTAGTAAATGGTGAAACTAGGACATGTATTAGGTCTGGATCTCCACAGCTACACACGTAACCATGATCCTTTCCATCAATCAGTCCATCAACCAACATAAGAGCCCTTCCTAAAAACAACCTGTAAATGCTTAGTAATGTGCCAAGTTCTGAGAGAGATAACAAAAGCATATGATGGGTCTTTTAACCTTGTTGGCAAAATAAGTTGGTGATGAACCACAGTGAACTGTGGATAAAACATTTAGAGAAAACCTTTCACAGCAGAAAGTCTATGTTCTTGGTAGATTTGATGGAGATTTTGCTTAGCCTTTTGAAGTGTTCTCATAATTTTTTAAGAACCTTACTGCTCTAGACTGTAGTTGTTTTGGTGACGGTTGTTTTTTTTTTACTATCTTAACCATTGTTTTAAATGTATAGTTCAGTAGTGTTAAGTACATTCACATTGTCGTATAACCAATCTCCAGAACTCTTTTCATAAAATTAAAATTCTATACCCATTAAACAATAACTCCCCATACTCCTAGCTCCTAGCAACCACCATTCTTTCTGCCTCCATGAATTTGACTGTTCTGAGTACTTTATATCAGTGAATCATACAGTATTTGCCTTTTTGTGACTGGTTTATTTCATTTAGCATAATGTCCTTCCTCAAGATTTATCCATATTGTGGTATATATCAGAATTTACTTCCTTTTGAAGAATGCATATAATTCAAGTGTGTATATAGATCACATTTTGTTTGTCCATTCATCTGTTAATAGAAATTTGAGTTGCTTCCACTTTTTGACTATTGAGAACAATACTACTATGAACACAGGTATGTACATATCTCTTTGAGACCCTGTTTTCAATGCTATGGAGTGTATACCCAGAAGTGGAGTTGATAATTTGATAATTTTATTTGAGAAACTGCCATAGTGTTTTCCATAATAACTTCACCATTTTACTTTCCCATCCATGGTGCACAAGGGTATCTATTTCTCCACATCCTTGCTAATATTTGTTATTTTCTGTTTTTTTATAGTAGCCAGCCTAATGGGTATGAGGTGGTGTCTCATTGTGGTTTTGATATGGCTGGATTTGGTTTTGTTTTGTTTACTTACATATAATTATGTTCAAGTGCTTGAATAAATCTTCACCAAAACAAAACTTTTTGCACCTGTAGTACTCCAGACAATTGTAGCTACTGTGCCTCCAGAAATATATAATGGACTTAGAAAAGGCTTAAAAAAGCAATTTGGAAAATTGTAATAGAATACTTTTCTTTTGGGGAGGGAAATAAAATAACTCTACTTCTTTGTCTGGAAAGACAAAGGCTGAGAAGGGTTTTAATCAAAGTTTATGAAATCAAGCTGGGAAGGAATGCTCTCATACAGGGAGAATGGGGGCCACTCCTTCAATTCTGTCTGAGAACAAATAAAATAAACTACTACCTGGTCAAGGGAGTAAGACATATAAGGAATTCATTAATAAAAGTGCTAGAACCTTGCATGTGGGCAAGGCTTTATCTTTTCCAAAGAACATTTGTTCTCATTATTGCATTTAATTGCCCTCCCACCCAAGTTGGGTAGGTGGAACAAAGATCATTATTCCAGGAGAAAACTTAATTATGTGAAGAGATTAAATGAGGTCAGTGGTCCTGTTATTTCTGGATTTATTTTTTTCTACAACTTAAGAAGTTGCTCAGGTTGTGCCTACACCTATAAATAGTTTAGGTTTTTAGACTAAGCTAACAGATGGAAGATTAACACTTTCTAAGCTAGGAAAACATTCATGGACAGGATCAACAGGAAGTTTGGGATGATGGTACCTCTGGGAAAGGAGTGGTAACCAAGAACATTGACAGTATCCACCTTTTATTTTAAAATTTAAAAATATATCTGAAGCGATTATGATGTTAAGTTTTGATAAAGCTGGGAGACCTGTTGTTTATACTATTATATCCCTGTATTTGAGATATTTTATGAATCAAAAACAAGAAAATCATAAATGCTATGGGACTACCCAAACTTTCAAGGACTAGAATCAAAGAGATTAGAGTCTAAATCTTTCCCAATGCTTCCTTGGTGCCACTCTGAGAAATAAAATATTGAACTGATTGGACCATTGATCTGACTCACTGTGGCATTCCTTATATTCTTATGAAATTGGGCTATGCTAACATCTTAGTAATAATGCTGACCCCACCAATGCTTCTCTTTGATCATAGTGGAATTGAGAAACCATAAATACATGGAAATACCTTGTTTCTTTACAGCAGAGGTCACAAATGGGATCTATAGTGCAGAGCTAGCCCATAGCTGTTTTTTACTTGACCAGCATACTTTTTAAGATCAAGGAAACATTTTAAAAATCAGGTGATTGCATATTTTTTTAAAAATCTAGATTTCTACTTTTCTTAAATTCAGAAGAATGAGGGTTTGCATTCCTATGAGGCAGCCATCCATTAGATGCCCCCTTAAGTGGATCATGTCTTGCCCTGGTCATCATGGTCCCAACTCTCCATGACTCCCAACACTTAGACCAAGAAGTAGTTGGCATTTATCATTCTGCCCATACTGTGGTTTTCCAAGCCAGGGAAGAGTTCTGTCCACCCATCTCTCTATTGAATGTGAAAAGACAATTCCTCATGATTTTCTTCTATCTGCAGGGGTTCTTTCTCTGTCCTACCTTCTCTGTCCAGCTCTGTAGACCTTTAATTTCCAACTCCTTAAGAAACTAACTTCTACTTTTAATGGCCTTTTGCTCTTTGGGGCTGGGGGGGGGGTGACAATGAGTCCTAGTAACTGGAAACATTCCAGACAGATTTCTTATCTGCTTCTTGGTCCCTTCTTTCCCCAATTTGATTTTCCTCCTCTGGTTTTAGCTGAAGCACCTGTTTTTTTCCTTCCAATTCCATAGTTGGGGTAGAAGAAGGTGTACTGTTGTATCATGTTATTTTTCTTAAGCTTTCAGAATCAAACTATTCTATAGACCAATAAAACCATTTTTAATATGAGAAATATCAGTGTTTAAGGTTCCATACTGCATGAAGAAATATCAGTGATGTACTCAGTACTGACCATTTATATAATGAAAGCACTAACCTTTCTTTATCACTAAACAATGACATCTAGAAACAACCGTGTACAACTAATAAAAGTTGTATTTGCTTGTCACTCATCAAGCCATGATTGTTACAATCCTCATGGGGATGTGTCTCTTTAGAAAAGCAGGTGTGTATGAATCCCACATACCTGGGATTTCCTTAAGGGATGGTGATGACAATAGTTGTCATTGAATTTCGAATTTTGTGAGTTTTCCTGGGCATGATAAATAGTTTTCCTGGGCTAAGATTGTTGAATCAGGAAAGGTAAAACTTTGCTGTAAAGTTTAACATGTAAATAAAGTAATTCAAGCTCTTTATGTGATTCTGGTAAAGTCATTCACTTTAGTGGGACATTTTCTTTTCAATCTTTTCATGCAGATGGGAATAAATAAGTTGGAGTGTGTAGAATGATTTAAAATCTTGGTCGTGGTTCCTTCCAGCCCCAATAACCTATCACTTAGTCCATCCAAAGGACTCCTCTTAGAGCCTCGGTTTGCAGCTCCACCAAATTTGCAAACCTGGTTGATACTACAGGATTCCCGGAAGACTGCCACTTCTCCCCTCCCAGTCACCGCTGTCTTAGCAGCATCCTGGTCCACAGCCAATGCTGTCACAGCCTCCCCACCCCTGCAGGAGCAACAGCAGATGTCCCCAGTCCCAACCTGGAACCCTGGCCCTGGGACAGCTTTTCTTAGCAATCCTGAGACTCAGCTGTGGTTTGAACCTTCCCTGTCCTCAAGCCCGCTCAGTCAGCAGTGCCCCTATGCCAGCTACTGGACCTAATTTCAGTCCCTTCATTGCACCCCTGTTAGGCTCCCACCTCACAGGACAACTATAAACCATAAAGAAGTCAGGCTTCTTGCTTAAAGGGAGAGGGCAGTTTGTGTGGTTGGGGAGAGAATTGATATTTTTAACTGTAAGCCAGCATTAACATTTAAAGTCTTAAAGACTAGAAAAAGTAGTTGACCTCTGTCTTAGTCCATTCGGGCTGCTATAACAAAATACCTTTTAGAGACTGGGTGGCTTAGTGGCTTATAAACAATATGTGTTTATTTCTCACAGTCTAGGGGCTGAGAATTGCAAGATCAAGGTGCCTGGTGTCTGATGATGACCCATTTCCTGTCCATAAATGTCTGTCTTTTCACTGTGTCTTTACTTGGCAGAGGAACAAGGGAGTTCTCTGCAGTTTTTTTTTATAAGGGCACTAATTCCCTTCATAGAGGCTCTACCCTCATGACCTAATCACCTCCCAAAGGTCTTACCTCCTGATACCTTCACTTGGGGCCTTAGGTTTCAACATATGAATTTTCAGGGACACATTCAGCCTGTGGTGACCTCTCCACTCTTTTTCCAGCCTTTGGAATTGAGATGTGGATTACAGAGAGGGAGATGGGAAAAGCAGGAGAAAACTAAGCATGGGGTTGAGGTGAGTACAAAGTGAAACTGTGGCCCTGTGCCATTGTTCCTCAGCAACCCTGTGAACTAGGCGAGGGAACTCTTGTTAGCTCCATTTTACAGGTGAAAACACAAATGATAAGAGGGTAAGTGATGTGCTCAAGCCAGTCTGCGGCAAAATCAGGTGTTGTCCCAGAAGTTCAAGTCCAAGGCTCTTTCTCTTCCCATTCTTATTCTCCTAAACCCTGTTGTGGGAATATTCTCATGAGTCTCCCATTTTAAGCTTCATATCATTCCTATGAAATAATTGTTCTGATAACTGTGAACTGGCACAATTTGCATTTTAGGCACCGAAGGCCTGAAACCCAACCCAAAGAGATGAGGAACTTCAACTTAAAACAAAGGACATTGTTGCCCTTCCAACAGTAGGACAGGACATTGTCCCATGTATTCCTGTCAACAGGTGTAAATGCATAATTATGAGTTTATTACAGAATAGTTTTTGGTAGTTTCCCAATGAAAAATCAGCGGTGCCATCACATGGCAGTAGATGCTATGCAAGACAGTGTTATTGACCACCAGTAATCACTGCACAGCCATAAAAAAGAAGGTGCTTTGTTCTTACCACACTAGTGCGTGCTAGCTCAGCAGAGGGAAGAGATATGATTCCTGCACTCATCCTCTGCATCTAGCCAGGGAATCCACTGAAACCAGAGGCTGTGTTTGACACCAGCGTGGCTGTCAGCTACTGAAGACAGACCCATCTTCAACCCACTCACCCTTCACGTGGGGCCTAAGCTACTCAGATTCCTTCAGCCCTTAGGAAGACAGGAGGCAAGCATTAGTGTCTGTTAGTATCTCCCCTAAGAGGTCAGATGAAGCAACATATGAGACTACAGAAAAGGAGGCATATCTTGACTGCAAGCAGACATCATTTCTGTTTCTCTGTCTTGAAAATATCAATGTCACAGCCAGTGCTCAGCCTCATGAGCTGAAGAGATGATCTCTGGAGCAGGCTGCCTGTATTTGCATCTGGGCTCTGTGTGGCCTTATGCATGTTACTTAAGCTTCTACACCACAGTTTTAATATCCATAATATGGGAATAATTAATAATAGCACCTCTACAAAGGGTTATTGTCAGGATTAAATTAGTTGATGTATGAGGAACACTTAGAGGAGAACCTGAGAATAAGTATAAAATCAGTGTTTTCTCTTTCTGTCTACAGCATCTTACAGCCTTGGACATGGTCCAAGCTACTTCAGTTACTTAAAACAAGGCAGCCACGGAAGTCTCTTCCAGCTGTAGGCTTCCCTGAGTCTGTGTCCAGCCTAGAATACTTCTCAAGTGTGGTCCACAGACACCAATCTTGTTAGAAATGCAAGTTCTTGGGCCCTTCCCTGCTCTTACTAAGTCAGTATCTTAGGGTGGGCTTAAAATCCTGTGATTTAACATATTCTCTAGGTGATGTTTAAAGTTGGGGAAGGATTATCTCAGAATCTTCTCTTTACTGAGAAGTTTCAAGCCAGGTGTCCATTTTCAGGAACCCCAGTGATGGAGCTGCAGTGATCAAGGTGACAGCGGGATCCTAATGTCTTCATAGATCCCTTTGACATTGGGACTAGTTGGAAGCAGAGCATTGGCAGGGATTGCTAAGGATACTTACAATAAAGCAAGTCCTGGCTGGAGCAATTCCAGAGATTTGCATTGGGCTAAGTTTTAGCCTGTTTTCATATTATTTGACCTTAGATCAGATTTCTACCTGCCATCCCATATTTGCAGTCCAAATGAGTCTATAAACTGGAGATTGTAGCTTTGTGATTCATGACCTTCAAAGATATCTTCCAGCTGAATTTTTTTTGAAAATTTGAGTCCAGCATAAAAGAAATTCTGGGAGTTCATTATTTGGAATGAAGAGATTATCAGTATCAGGCAATAAAAATTCATCAACAATATTTACTGAGTTTTTCCAAAATTCAGGATATTACAGTAAGTAAACACTGTGATATCTAAAGAAGAGAGAAGACTAAGTGACAGACTTCAGCATGTACCTGTCTCTCTCCCACACCCATATCCCTAGTCATCTGTTCACCTCCAGCATGCTTCCCCCTGTCGGATCAACCAACACAAGTACAAAATGCAGCATTCCTAAAATGAACTTCTTTTATCTATGGGGCATGTTTCCTTTTAGTTATTTTTTGGCCAACAGTGAAATAATTATTTTTTCAGTCTCTTTTTTTCATGCTGAAAACTTTGAGGTATTAGTGAACTCAGCCTTCTGATGCATTACAAAGTCTCTTGGATCTGCTTTATAGAGTTGCTCTATTCTAGCGACACGTTCCAGTTCAGGTTCTTATCATCTCATGGCCTGGTGGCTTCAGTGACCTATTGGCTGTACGCTTGACAGACCAGCCTATTCCTTCCTCTGCACGTACCCCTATTGCCACAGCAACACCCTCCAAAGACTTTTTTCTGACCATGTTGTTCATGCCTTTGGCAAAGACCCTACTCCGCCTTTATTTTGTCCATTCTATCCCTTCCAAATATCTCTACCCAGCCTCCAGCCCTTTGCTCACTCTGCCTCCCACATTTCAAGAGAATTCCTCATATTCTTTTTGATTCCAGGAAACCGATGTGGTGTAGTCATCGCTCCGCTTCTTAGCATCCACCCCAGTCTCCCAATAATCCACTTCACCCATCGCACATCTTCCTCCCCCCTTCGTTTGCCCTCAACTCTTGTTTCAGGACCCTTGTTTCACATTCACTCCAGGCACTGCTTCTGCTGTATCTGCACTCTTATGTGTGCATTGCTTTGCAAATAGCCCCAAGGATTTTTATAAGTAGTTTTTCTTCTAGGTAGTTTACTACTGAAGACCAGAGGCAGCAAAGAATTTTCCACTTCCTTTGTTAATGCTTCACTTGGGGACCAGGCCAAAGTACAAGACTGATAACATGTTCAGCATTAAATGGGTGCTCCTGACATGTCATTCACTGTTTACAAAAAGGTTGCGGGATCCCCTGAAGACACCCAGAAGGGAAAAAGCGGTTGGGATCCTCCTAAGTGAAGCATATTTTAAGGAGCACTAATGAGACCCAATTAGAAACCCTCCTCCTGGTGTTTCATGTGAATGGTAAAAGCTGGTATGTGAAAAAATTAGGAACACTGTGGCTTTTTGGACGGTGGCACACTTCTCTTCTGCTGTGAATGCTCGCCTGGTTTGCATTACGATTTCCTTCCTTGCTGGAAAACTACATAGACTTTCTCCCTTTCTTTGGAAGAAGTGGGACCTGTTGGAAATGTGAGGCTCCAGGATTCAAATGCACTGGACTTGGCTTGGTGCTCTGTAGTGCATTTCTTGACAAGTCCTGAAAAGACCATTGAATTCTGGCCTGTGCTTTTCTCTGCAGTATTTGGATGGGTTTCAGCTGCAGTGTTTGGCTGGATAGAATAATCGAAATAGGACTTTTTTTTCTTCTTCAGCAATCTCATGTTACCATTTCTTCTTTTACTGTTAAAATGGAATATTTTTCTACCACACAAATACTTTTGAGTGCACTAGAAGCATAGCTCTCTCACAAGCAAACAACCTGTCTTTTAAAATTACATGTAAACAGGTGAAAATATAAACTGGTAGTGCTATCCTCATGGGAAGACTGGCATTTGGGGAGTTTGCTAGAGGATACCAAGTAACACTGATTTTTTAAAAATTAAATGCAGGCATTTTAGAGGGACTTTAACTTAGTAGAAAAAATATTTTCCTGTTTTATTTCATATGATTAAAATACTATATCTAGTCATTGCTGCAACATCTCCAGCACTGTACATGTGTGGTGGGCTGGGAGGCCGATGCTCTGTGTAACAAGCTATCGGTCTCTGTACCTTTCAAAGGGCACTGGCCTTTGAATCTGCTCTGTATCTAGAATTCTAGCTTTAATTATCGGATTAGCCTGCTTTTTTTCCATTGTGATTAAGGAAGGGAGAAGCTGAAATGTGTTTATGATTGTGCAAAATACTTGAGATGGTAAGATTCCAAATGTTTTAATTTTGTTCTGGAAATGAGAGCTGGCCAATTTATAGACTTCTTCAAGCCAAGAGAAGGAAATGAATAAATCAGGGAAACAGAGTCACTGAGTGACAAGACGTAAATGGCTGTTCGTGTGGTGCACTCTGCTAAACAACGCTGGGCTTGTGCCTTCCAGGGTCCCTGCAGGTCATGAACAAAACGAGAAAGATTATGGAACATGGGGGGGCCACCTTCACCAACGCCTTTGTGACCACGCCCATGTGCTGTCCCTCCCGGTCCTCCATGCTCACGGGGAAGTATGTGCACAACCACAACGTCTACACCAACAACGAGAACTGCTCTTCACCCTCCTGGCAGGCGATGCACGAACCTCGGACCTTTGCTGTGTATCTTAACAACACTGGCTACAGAACAGGTAAAGGGTGACCTTTCTGGCCCATGACCCTTTGCTAAAATGTCTTAGACACAGGAAAACGCAGCGTGTAATGAAATAGATGAAGTTCCAATAAGCTCCTAAGTGGAAGAATTTAGGCTGTTCTTTTCTGTATCAGTATTGGCCCCATCCCTCACTTTTTCACTCCAAAGGGCGTACCAATAAGAGATCCCTTAGGAGGAAGTCAGGAAGATTCTCAGTGGACATGTTCGGAAAGTGTTTTACCCATCAAAGCACCCAGCAACTGGAATTTTCCAAGACAACCTACAACAGATGAGTTTTCAGCCCATTTGCCTGCTTACCTCAACCTCCCAAATCTCAGCATCATGGCACAGCCTCAGGCTTGTCTTAGACGTTGGTAAATTTCTGTTGATTGTTTCAGTAAGAAATCATCAACTGCTCAACCCCCACCTCCAGGGTCTGGGACACAGTAGGTGATCACGATCATTTATTGAATTAATAAATCACTGAATGAATAAACAAATGATGTGTACCTTATTGGTGCATTTATTTATTCATTCATAATGTAGTAAGAGTTGGAGTTTCTTTAGCTTAAGTTTTGGCCATTTTTAGGTCTCAAATGTTCACCTCCATCTTCCAAGGAAGGAAGGCAATTGCTCTACCTCCTGTCCTTGTTTAACCTACATAGGGCAAGAGGAAGGTTTGGGTTAGTTGGTCTTTTGAAAATTGGGGACCTCTCTCAAGAAAGGTCATCAACATCATGCCAGTCTTTCTAAGAAAAAAGCAATGGTCCTTCTAGTAAGGTTGCCCCCCACACCCTTCACCAAAGCTTTACTCTCCCAGCATTTAGATGCCTTCAGCATTTCTTCATGAAAAGAAACAAGAATGTTTCTAGAGGGGCCCCAGTGAAAAATAGATTTTTCAGTACCACCTAGACTTATTCATAAGAATTAATGATGTTACCATTAAGGCTTGTTGGAAATGATTTTACAGTTTCTCTATTCTGAAGATTTAAAAATAAAGGATTTCAGATAAACGTATTCTGTTAAATCTCTTCAAAAAATGAAATTAACCTTTCCACTGATCTCAGGAAACACGTGGCTATTTGCTTCTTTGCAGAGCACCCCACAGGCACTTAATCCTTGTTATTTATGGATGAAAATATTCATTGGGAATACGGCAGCATTGTCGTTCACAAACATCTCAAGATAGCCGCTCACAGAGGAAGCTCCTCCCATGTATCCCAAGGGTGTTTGCTGATGCTTAGGAAAGAAACTAGGTTACTCAGAGCGCCTCATCCAGACTGGTTCTCACATAAGTGATTTAAATTTATAGCACCTTTCATCTGAGAGCTCTAAAGCAATTTGCAAATCCATCAAGTATCCCTGTAGGGTTTATAGCCAGCAAATGTACTTGGCTCTGCTTTATGACTGAGGTCGGGATTTCAAAAATTGTGTGACCAGCTCAGTAACAAAATCAGCATTGGTCCCCTAATGCCTGGTTCCTGATTTTAACCACCCAATTTTGTTTTGTTCCTGGAAAATGTTGTATGAGATCAGGGCCTTTCAGCTCCCAGGCTCCCTATAATTTAATCCCTAGCAATGGACATGCAGCTTGAAGGGTTGGGACTCTTACCATATCCAGAGAGCTGTGGACTAAGTCCGTGATAAGGTAAGATGCTGGGTGGCTCAGAGCACCCTGCCAGGACTTAGAGCCGTCAGCTAGGGTTTGTTCATTTGTTTCAGGGCTAAACCAAGAAAGAGGGAAAAGAAGGTAAGTTCTGGAAGCGTGGTATGCAGCAATGTGACTGTAGCTGACAAAATTGTATTTTGTACTTGAGATTTGTAAAGAGGGTAGATCTTTGGTCTTCTCACCACAGAGGGAAAAATAGAAAATTGTAAAGGTGTGAGGTGATTGATATGTTCATTGGCTTGGAGGTGGTGAATATTTCACAATGGTTATATATATTGGGCCATCAGGTTGTATACCTTAAACATATACAATTTCTCATTGTCAATTATATCTCAATAAAGCTGGGTGGGTGGAAAGAAAGGGGGAGAAGGGAGAAATTAGCTACCCTACACCAGCCATTTTAGCTAAGTTTTTTCACCTAGTTCTTACAGAAACCCTGAAAGAAAGGATTTGCCCATGTTAACAGGGAAGAAACAGTTACTCAAGAGAGTTGTCTAAGAACACAGTCAGGGATAGAATGAATCCATCACACCTTGTTCCAAAGTATTTCCTCTCCCCATTTTTGTATTTTTTTTGCCTGTGTTTCTATCATGTTTCACTCCAAAGTGCCGTACAAAGACACATAAAACATAATAGGATATAGCACAATAAGGACCCTGGCAAATGGAAACGAAGAGAAATAGTCAATGTCAAGGCAAAGGTTGGTATACAACCTGCATGCCGTGGAGTTGTAGAGAAAGGCTGCATATTTGAAAATAAGCTTCCTGGTGGCAAAAGCAAAAATGGAAACACCATCCATTACAGAGCACACTGGGTCACCAAGATAAAAAACATCTCAGTTGCTTCTAAGAAGCATAGTGTATTCTGGTACTTGTTTCTATTACACTGTGCTGTATCCACCCTACAATGAATTGCAAGAGCTTGAATAAAACTCAGAGATAACATAGTTCAATTCCCTTATTTTCAGATGAGCAAACTTAGACCTGCAAGATTAAGGTCACTTGCTGAAGTGACACATCTGATGTTCTAATGGGAAGACCAGGCGTCAGGACCTTGGTCTTCAGGGCTCTTTCCAGTGTGTTCCCCTAACTCATGGGTTAGGTCCAGGATGAAAATGCACATCATAAGGCTTTGCCCATGACAAGTGTCTGACCTTTTGTTCAGCCCAGAAGGCCTGCTTCAGGCAGTTGTCTTCTCTAAGGAAAGGAAATTTGTTCTTGGAAACTAAGACAGACTCCAAAGCCAACCTTCTCCCCAGGGGTCTAGACGCTTAGGTAATAGTGGAATTTATAATGAGTCATCCTACAAAATAAAAAGAATTTTTTAAAGGGTAACAAGGACTTATCCAAATACTTAGTGTGGAAAATAAATTTTGCTGTGCCCATTAGTAAATCAGGAAAATTATTAATGGAAGGCTAAAATGGCAGTGATAGAGATCTGTAGAGTTTGAATTTATCTTTAATGGGAGCATATTGAAGTGTCTGAGACAATTAGGAAATACAGATGTCTTTGTGACAATAGTTATTGATCTAACCAGGGACAGTGACATGTTTGAAAATAGACAAATAAGCATATCAAGACTACAGGCACCTTAGGAAATTAAAAGAATTGGTGAGTAGGTATTAAACCAGCATAATTACTTATGAGCCACTAGGCTAGTCAGAAAAGAGCCAATGTATAGAGATTTTATTGTTTTCTTAATAATGAATACATTATTTGGAACATCTAGCTGAGAACCTAAGAAAAATAATGAAGGAAACTGGAATATGTATTATACATAAATATCCATCGAGAGAAAAGCATAAAGCAGCAATTAGATTTACGAAGAACAGCTCAGAGAAGACAAATTACTAAGAGGCTTATTTTGGGAGGAATCCAGAATACATGGATTTAAATGAATCAAATTGATCCAATATTATATTTACTGTTGTATGACATGATTTTTCTTTTTCAAAACTGAGGCATATTTTTGGACTGGCTATAGCCTAAATTTTTCTACACTTACTCATGGAAAATATGAGTCCACAACAGCTTAAATGTTTGAGAAGGGGAAAATACAGTAACATGTCTATTGCATTTTATGTTCTGTCAAGTGAACTGGGAATGACATTGGATTATCTATCATAAAAATGGATATCCTGCCTGACTCTATGCTCAACATTTTTTTAGTTTAACTTCTTGTAAGGGTATAGACATGCCTGTGAAACCTGGCCTAGTTTTAGGTAAAGGTGATAATCCACGTTTCAGGGGGTAGCATCGAGTGTTAGCAAAAACCCTGAACAAAAACTGAGGACACCTGGAGTCATGTCCTAGCTCTGCCTTTCATGTGTTTTGAGAACTTGTAGAGAGGCCAGTTTTCTAACAGATAAAATGCAGAGATTGGAATAGAATGATTCCCAAGCTTTCTTTCCTGTCCAAAATTATACTGT
Source organism: Miniopterus natalensis (assembly GCF_054644295.1). Classification (NCBI taxonomy): domain Eukaryota; kingdom Metazoa; phylum Chordata; class Mammalia; order Chiroptera; family Miniopteridae; genus Miniopterus; species Miniopterus natalensis. The sequence goes on from NC_142096.1 coordinate 25,834,027, forward strand.
AATTTTATTATAACCACGGTAATTATTACATTGATTCATTTAAAAATTGTAGTGATCAAATTATAATCAGAACCCATGATACATGGAATCACACATGAATTAAATTTTAGTCTTGCTAATTCAACATGTCACTGGAGTGGAAGGGGCAATATTTAATAGAGATCTGTAATAGAACTTTTTGTAGAGACTTCTTTTGTAACAGAAGATTTAGACAAATTAGTCCATTTTCCACTTTCATGCCTTTTTATATTTTAATATTTATTTATGTTACTCATAGAAAGTATATTCTCTAATATGAGATTTTTAAAGTTCACTTAAAGTAAGACAAACTATTATCTTTATTTTTATGAGTTATGATATTATAGATTTTTTAAAAATATATCTTTATTGATTTCAGAGAGAGGGAGGGAGAGGGAGAGAGAGAGAGAGAAACATCAATGATGAGAGAGTCGTCATTGAGCAGCTGCCCCCCGCACACCTCCGACTGGGGTTCGAGCCTGCAACCCGGGCATGTGCCCTGACCAGGAATCGAACCGTGATCTCCTGGGTCCTAGGTCAATGCTCAACCGCTGAGCCACGCAGGGCCGGGCTAGATTTTTTTTATAAGTACATAAACATAAGACATAGCATACCACAGTATGCTATTTATTGAGCCACAGCATACTTAAAACTGCACTAGACAGTGGGATAGGAAGAGGTACAAAATAAGATCCCCGTCTTCATTAGACTTACAGTCTGACTGGGGAAACCAGACTCATGTATACAAATTGACATAGAAGAAATTATAATTTTTACTGGGTTTAAAATTATGTATAGTGTTACTGGCTACGACCAGTGAAATCCTGTGAACCAAATCTATCAATTACGGAGAGTAAAAGCTCAGGTTAGCGTATCGTTTGTTATGTTGAGTAAGATTTAACTCCTCCACCGCATCAGAAATCTTTTGCACAGTTGCTATTCCAGACTTAAAATAAGTGCCTTTGCTTCAAATCGCTCAGGGAAACTTCTCTATGTGTTATGGCATAGGTAGTCCTGGACAGAGTAGCATGGCCTAACGTCAAAAATAATTACAGTTAGCTCTTTGAGATCTTTCTCCTGGCACTTAACCCACCACCACCTTCTTAAACAGCTGTGAAGGGACATGTTCAGTGGCGTCCCAGGATGAAAATGATACCGAAGGGCGGGCGGGTGGCGTGTTAGTGACACATCCAGAGAGCATAGCACTAAGTGAAGTTGCACGGCCAGTGCCAAAGGAGAAAACAACTTCAAACTACACGTCATACAATGGCAATGCGGGCAGGAAAGTGCAATTCACCTTCGGGAGGGAGGGAGGGAGGGAGAGGTTTAATGCATCTGGAGGGAAATCATTAGAAGGCCAGATAATCGACTGCAGAGCGCGCCAGGGGTGATTACAAATGAGCCTCAATGGCAGGACGCAACAAGAAAGGCCAGAGTCCCTCGAAGCTGCCAACACTGGGGTGTCGCTTGGTGACGCATGAGGTCCTGGTCTCTCCTGGAACCGGTGTGAGGGGTGAGGGCACATCTGGAAAACTGAGTGCATTCTTTACACTCCATTAACACAAGGACACCGAAAACCTGGAGGGAGTTCTGATGTGAATGGCCAGCGGCGAAGAGACTTGCAGAAAGAGGCTACAGGAGGGGGGGAAGGGGGGGGAGCCTGGCAGTGGGTAGGAAACAGCTTGAAGTGGCCTGGCGAGGGGGACGGTGAGGGAAGGGCTTGGCGTGGCCGCCCCGAGAGGAAAACACAGAAACTAAAACTAAGAGGAGCAGGAAAACTTTTAAAACTAATCAAGCAGGGAAATGGAAGCCAAATGGGAGAGAATGTGTTGCCACAAAATAAATCAGATGGGGAAAGAAAAATATTGTAACCTCTCGGGAAATGTTTTCAAACACACAAGCGCAGGACTCTAGGAAGAGAGAGTTCCTTGCACCGCAGAATTGTGAATTATTTACAATCAGAACACAGAGCCGAAAGGGTCAGGATAGTAACAGCAGCAGTGGCAGCACTTATGTGCCAGGCACTGTGGTAAGCGCCTAACGTTTGTATTAACTCATTTCATTCTGACAACAATCCTGCCACTATTACCATCTTCATGGTTTTAGGAAAGGGACCCGGAGGTAGAGAGTAAAGTAACTTGCCCATGGACACAGAGCTAAGCAAGCAGCAAGCCAGGATTGGAACCCAAGCAGGCTGGCTCTAGGGTTTATATCCCAAACCACTAGCTCTTTTACTTCTTTGAAAACAAAAGGAGAGGAAAATTGAATAAACCCCCAAGGAGGAGGCGCAGGCCAGAGGCAAGAGCTGGGCTTGAGGTTATTAAGTGGAAGTTTCTGGAAAACGGTCCCCCTCTGGAGTGACGTTGTTGGGGTGTGGTGTTGGTCAGCTGCCTGTGATTCCAAATCATGTTGCTTTTGTCGGAAAAGGAAACTCATCTTGTGGTTCTGTGTGAAAAGGTGGTTAGTCTCTGAAGAGAGGAACCCGTCATTAGAATTCCTGCTGCACAGAGTCAGCTCAGAGGGAAATCCTGAGTCATATCTGACGTGAGAACCTCTGACACTCTGCCCTCCCCCCGCCCATCTGCTCCGGGGCCCTGGCAGAGTCCTCAGGCACTGGGCGTCTGATAAGGGACAGCTCGATTCATTCACTCATTCACAGATTCAACAGGTAAACATTCACTCAACAAATAAATAAACATCGCCTTGTTCCTCAGACTGGAGTCAACTCTACAAAAAAAATCAATCTGAGAAATATCAACTTCAGCAACTCTGAAGCTCTATTGTATGAAAATATTTAGACTAAATCAGCATTAAAATTATAATCCAAGTGAAAACAAAATTTATCAAGTCTGGAGCCTGTAGAACCCCCAGAATACATGGAGGTCCATGAACCCCAGTTCAGGAAACAAAATTTATGGACCCCCTATACTATGTGCAAGGATGGGGTGAGGGTTCAGAGATGAGGCCAAGGCAATGCTTGCCCTCAAAAACCTTTCACTCTAAGAAGGGATAAGCTCACATATGAACATGACTCTACCACTAGGAAGAAAGGGAAGATGTCATTAGAGCCACGGACACAAATTGCTATGGGATTGGGGCAAAGACTACAAGTGAAATGGCATGTGCTCTGGCCTTGACACATAGAGAGGGAGACGCAGACAGTAGACAGTAGTTGTCGATCAAAGATGAAAGCAAGGTGAATAGCTGTCCCTGAATGACACGGAAATGACATCCAGTGGATAGGTTTACGGTGCTTTGAAACAGGTGTTTTGAGAGCAATAGCAGGGAAGCACCTGGATTCTAGGGCCCATTTTCATCTTCCCAAGCCAGTCATCGGGAACTACCTGCCCTCCTGCACTTTTTATTTTGAAGAGATAGACATGCACACAGGTGACAAAAAATACATGACACATGAAAACTCTGACCATGTCCCATGAAAACAAAGTGCACTGCAGTCCCTTGGTTTAAAAAATTTGTGCTCTCTAGATATGCAAAAAGAAAGACAAGCTTCTCAGTAGTGTTTCTATGATTCACAAATCTCCAACAGTAAGTTAAAAAACGTAATTTATTACAAAGACTGAGCTTTCACTTCTCTTATGTGTGCCCAGGGGTAGCATTCCCAGCCTCACACTGGCTACTTCTCTGATTGTTGCATCAACTTAACAGAAGGGTACATTCCGCTGGTGTGCCAGTAAAACCACAAGAAGAGCTGCACCCAGAATACCATGATCATTATGGTGTTTTATTAAATTATAATCCATGTACTTGGGGCCTATTTTTATTTACTCAAAAGGAAAAATGGGTGTATGTTACTTTGCCAAAGATTGGAGTATGACACTAATGTTATCTTGGCCTCCGCCATTACCTAGTTTAACTTTTCTCTACCTTCTCTTTTTTAAGACATTATTTCATATTTATGCATTTATATATCTATTTATGATTAATCATTTCACATGAGAAAATAATCCCTTTTTTCCCATTGCAGCCTTTTTTGGAAAATACCTCAATGAATATAATGGCAGCTACATCCCTCCTGGGTGGCGAGAATGGCTTGGATTAATCAAGAATTCTCGTTTCTATAATTACACTGTTTGTCGCAATGGCATCAAAGAAAAGCATGGATTTGATTATGCAAAGGTAATTTCAGGCACTTTTACACGGCATCAATTTACTTTGTGCATAATGGGGAACAGCTATTTTCAGCAAATTAACCTATCCGCAAGATTGGCTCGCTATGTTCTCACAATGTTAGAATGAGAAATTTTAAGGTAATTTTAAACTCCAGGCAAGAAAAGACTCTCAAGGAACACTGACTTTACATAGTGATTTTTTTTCCCCCTCATTAGAACACAATCAGCCTTTGATGAAAGTATCATCAAGAAAATCATAGATGCCTCCACTGTGTCTTGTGATAATTTTTGGTTTCCCTCCCACACCCAGAGGACTTGTCCACACAATCAAATGTTCATCTTGTACTGTTTTTCTTTTCATTGGGATGAAAGTGAATTTTGTCTTCAGATTTAGATGTAAGAATGAGAGCAGACAAGTGAAATAATAAAAGGCTGGGAACCCACACCCCTCCCCTTTACTCCTGTCTGACCAAGCTTAGCTAGGAGACAAGGACACCTGTCCCATGGCAGCTCAAGTCCACAAGTGTCTCTAAAGCCATCAATCCTAGGATTTCCAAATCAGTTCATACAAACTGGAACTGACATGCCCCTTGGTCCTCTAACAAATGGATCCTAGATTAGACTTTAAAATTCCCAAGGGTTCTCTGATTGCCGATGTAAATAAACAACTTTAAGATCACAGGAGTGAAGGGGGAAATATCTTTGAATCTCGCCTGCTAATTAGCCTAAAATATCATCTTCCCTCCCAGCCATACTCATCTCTTCCTCATTTACCTAAAAGAAGCAGAGAATCTGCTGTCTAGCACAGGTCCCTGCAAAAGAGCCACCTGCTAGAAAGGAGAAAGAGGGAACTTGATTGAATTTGGGCACTTTGCTGTCTTTATGCTTGGCCTGATTTGAGCACCAGGGACTTGGTGGGAGAAAAGGTGTAAGTCTCCTGTTTTGTACCCTTGAGAAAACAATGAATGCAAATGAATTCACGAACCTTGCTAATAGGTTTCCAGACTCATCAAAGTTGAGAACTGGTAGGTCCCTACCTTGGAGGCATATTTGAGCTGCATCTTACAAAGTGCACTGATTGTCACCACTATCATTTTTTATCTGTGGGGATGCTTTTCATGCTCCTTGTTCAAGCTATTAACCTTTCTTTCCCTGTTGTCCTAAGGAGAGCAAAGTAATCAAGATTCCCTTCCAAGACTAAATAGGCGTAACTTGCCCATTACCACAGCTGATTAAGTGTCAAAGACAACTGTGTCCAAAAAGAATATATATCTTTTTTTTAGTGAGAAAAGGGTTGATGAAACAGACACTCCCATAGAAAAAGGTGATAGCCTGTGGACTTGTCCTAACAATGACATGTGACACAGATTTCATCCCTTGGGCACTGCTTTTGCAGCTGTTGTGGTCCTTAAATCTACATGTGATTAGTCATGCCTGGAAGCCTCTGCCACTGTGAACGCTGAACGGGTACTTTCTGCAGTTTATGCTGGAGCTCCAGGCCATTGACACACACTTAGGCAGGTGGTTTAAGTTTTCATCTTTTCTTTCCTTGTCATTCCATTTCTTCCCTTCCCCTTATAGGCTTGCATCAGCCCCTGGGACTTCGGGTTAAGTCATTTTATTAACAAGTCAGGCTCTAATCCCAGCAGCTGTATCATTTTAGTTGTGCAATTAACAGAGGATAATCCGCAGGAAATCAACTGCTTCCCATATTTAGTGTTTCAAGTAAATTAATTGATAAAATGCTGCAGCTTTTTTCCATGCAACAAGATTTTGGCAAAGGCAATTATTGTATAATTCCCACAGGTGAATTTTTAATTTAAAGAAAAGACCTTTTGTTTGTTTGTGTGTGTGTGTGTGTGTGTGTGTGTGTGTGTGTGTTTTCTGGAACTGTGAATTTGTAGTGGGTGTGGGTGTTTCCTGCCCTTGAAGTAATTAAATTTTTGTCAATGGATTACATCAACGAAATCTGAGAATGAAATATGTATCCGGTGTTTCATGTGCCCCAGCATTTGGGTTGCCAGATCTGATCATTCTCTTAGGCAAACAGGACTTGACTTTTTCTTTCCTAATTACTAAGTTGTGCATTACTTAAAATACATTATTTGCGTGTAACCAAGCTAGCGACCCTAGAAAGTCCCTGGCAGCTGACTTGCTGCCTTGGGAAGTCCTGTGTCCCTTCCTGCTTTAGACCTTCCCTTGTCATTCAGGAAGTCACTTTTGAGGAAAGCAGTATTCAAATGTGATCTGATAAATGTCACCTTTTGTAATTTCTGTTTTGTGTCAAATGTATGTTTCAGGACTACTTCACAGACTTAATCACTAACGAGAGCATTAATTACTTCAAAATGTCTAAGAGAATGTATCCCCATAGGCCCATTATGATGGTGATCAGCCACGCTGCGCCCCACGGCCCCGAGGACTCGGCCCCACAGTTTTCAAAACTGTACCCCAATGCTTCCCAACACATGTGAGTAATACCATCGGCTCCGGGACCTGCTGAACACGGGCCTCTCTTTGCTCCCCACCCTGCTTCTCTCCTCACATCACCTCCTTCCATGCAGCAGGAGCCCCAGCTTCTGCTGGGCCACCTCAGAACAGGCCTGAAACCAAGGGCCTTGTCTGGGTGGTTGATTAGGAATCACATTTCCAGCATTTATAAGCGGCTAAAAGGAAAGGAAGAGAAGCACGCAGAGTGAAGGGGGCGATTTTTATCAAGTGTTCCCTTCAGTTGTCTTAATATTCATGATATAGTCTAACAATAATAATTATCAAGCAGTTTGCTGTCCATAGCAGCAGAGTGGTGACCCCGGTCTGGTCCTAGAAACATGTTCATTTTCTAGGAGAAAACTGTGGCTGCTTTGCTGCAGAGTGCAATTAGGACTGTTCCAGAAAGCAGCTGGAGGGGCCTTGCCCAAGAGGTCTGCCCAGGTCACGGCTTCTTTTTGACAGGAGAGGGTGGGGAGGCACGGAGACTGGGGGGACTGGACTGAGAGCAGAGAACTGTTATGCTGAGTGGTCTCAGGAGCCAAGGGTGGAAAAGTCTGGGTGCTTTGGCAGCAAAGAACATGATTTTGTTTTTGACTCGGTTGACCCATTTTCTTCCTACCTGTTGTAATAAAGTACGGTCTTCCACACAGAGCCATTGGCTCTGGGTTTGCTGAAAGTTCCCCCCTTGGACAAGTGGTCACCACATGAGGTGATCTAAGATGTGGCTTAGGAAGTGGAGAATGGGCACAAGGAAAGTAATGGTGGGGTAGGGCGTTAAAGCTAGAAAGGGAACGAGCAGAATATTGAGGACTTGAGTGAATTTGTATATAGCCGTAAGCAGAGTCACTGGGAGTCATTCAGTAGGTATGGCCTGATATCTGACTTGGTCATTTTTACGTGGAAATAGTGTCAGTAGTTCTTTAGTGTCAGTGAACCACCTGTGAGCCTTACTAGCGATTTCATAAAGCGAAATCTACACATAGCAGAGGGAAAAGTATTCAGGCCTTAGAGGCACACAAGAGTGGGTTCCCATCTCAACTGCCCTCACTAAGTCTGGGGCAATTTCTTTAACCTCTCAGAAGTTCCCCTGTCTCATCTGTAAAATGGGGACAGTACTAGCACCTTGAAGCAATGTCATGAATGGAAATCAAGAGAAGCAATCTAGCCGAAGTCCCCAAATAGGGCCTGAGACATGGAAGTCACTTCATTGATGTTAGTTCTGGTTGATTCTTTCTGTTAAGATGAACCACGTAACACTGCTCTTTCTTGTTTTATCTTTTTACTTGGTTCAACTTAATGTTTAGGGGAAGCAGCTAGAGAAATGACAGGTTGATACTTGCCTATTGTGACTTGACAAGTCTCTTGACACGCTAAGACTCACATTGGGATGCGTCTCCCGCACCTGGCCATTCTGAAAACGCGGACAGGATACACCAAGATAGCTGTGTTATTTCCTCCAGGCACAAATGTGTGCTATGGGCAAGCACCAGTTTGGAGAACAATCTTAGCCACAGAAAATGAAAATTCATATAGTTGTTTGAGTGACTGAGCTTCTATTTTCTGCTAAGCTGTGGGTGTTGGTGCCCCTAGAAAGTGGAGATGCACAGTCTCCCCACAGGCCTCAGAGCCTGGGCTTGCTGGCGTCTTTGTTGTAAAGGTCTCCTGGCTGCTGCTGAAGAGAGTCAATGTGCAGCTCTTGTCACCGTGAGTGACAGCACAGGTTCACAGTTCAGTCCTCAGACAAAAGGAGTGAGATAAATGGAAGACAAGCTGCCATTTGTGGCACACAGAGCTCCTGAATGGCCGGTGTCCTTAGCGAGCACATTAGCAACACATTCGAGAGAAGGGATGGAAGCTAAGTACTCTGCAGAAATATCTGGCAGGCCCAGCGAAACAGCAAGAAGCTGCAGACTCGCCCCACTGCGGGGACCTGAGAGATATGGACGCTTTCCTTAGGTCACCTTCCTTGGTGGTCAAGCCTTATTGAGAGGCCTTTCATCCGGCTTTGGGTTATGGCTACGTGACCCTCTCAGCCCGGAGTGAATGTATCATGTTTCCACGGTGCTCGCCGTTCCCAACAAAGGAAGGAAGCCAGGCCAACAGTGGCTTGTTGGCTTTACACACCGAGGCTAGAGGTTATGCCCACCAACTAAGAACGAGAGCGGATTACCAGCCACTTGTGACAAAGGCGCTGTTTAATCAGACGATCGCCCAGCCGCTCCTGGCCTCAGACATCTGAGGGTGCTGCCCGAATAATAATACACAAAACCATCCTTATCGCAAAGTCCTTCGCTATGGCTAAGACCCTGTCGTACTTTTCAGTAAGTTACCTCTCCAGTAGCCTCAGAGTAATGCTGTCTCCTCACTCTGGCTCTGACAAAACTTCTTTCTCCTGGCCTCAGTGATGTCATGATATGCACCTATGACAGGGGGACTCCACTGACCTACCGGATGACTCAGTGGGAAGATGCTGAGCTCCCATATCACCTTCCTGCCAGTGATGCCCCTATCAGGTTAAAATACTATTTTCTGTTTTAGTTGCACTGCTCTTTCTTCCCATACCTGGGAATATGTCACTGTGTGAGCATACACAGGTTCAAGAGAAATCTAAAATCTCTGTAGGACAATCCATGTCCACTAACATGCAAGAATCATTCTGAAGGTGGAGCTTTCGGGTAAACACGGTATGTTAGGTGGAAAACTGTCTCTGTGTGAGCCTCCAGAGAAACACCTTTGTTATCTAAAGTTGGAAAGACATGTCTTGCCTTAAAAAGAAGTTGCACATTCTTACTTCATTTCTTCCACAAATACATAAAGGGAAATTCTTTCGAAGATGAGAGAATTTTTAATTCTCTATAAAATTTTCTGATTTGGGCAGAACTAAATGCCCCCTTTCCTGTGTTCCACTCTGTTCTTCTATCTTTCCTGCTCATCCAGTCCCCTGAAGTCCAATTGCACAACTCCAGGGGGCAGCAGTCACACAAAATACCATGTAAACGGTGCCCTGGAGTGATGGAAGGCAGCTCTGTCCTGAAGGCAGGATGAACTGTCTCATCTCTACCTCACATTGTTTAGCAAATGAATAAAGGTGTTAACCCCTCCAACTAGCTGACATTAAAACATTTTTAAATAATATAAAAATAGTTAAATAATTGTTTTTATGAATTAAAAGGACACCTAAAGATAGTATAATTCCATAAATTTTTAGATTAAAAAAATGAAGACTTAAAGTCTTTTTTTTAATAATAATAAAAAAATACCCCAAAATGGCTTTGCCCAGGTCACATAAATAGATAGGGGCAAAGCTGGAGCCAAAACTGGATTCTCTTAGATCCAAGTAATCTACCCACCAGACCTGCTCAGTACCCATCAAAGTCACAATTAGTATTAGAAGTGGTTCCTATGTAGGTATTGGCAAAATTCTAATCGGCGTTTGCAACATTGTTAGAAGACTCTTTAAATTAGTTTGATGATATAGCTATCATCAAGATCATTTGGTGTTATTCTGCATGTGTTCAATTTTACCTAAGTAAAGACATTTGAACTCATGTGGGGAATATCTCCACAAAGTCAATTAAGTAAGTTCAATTTTAGTGAAAGCTGAGATCGTGTGGCTTGGGGGATTAAGTATAGAATTTCCAATTTAATGCTTTGAGTGTGTGCCTTAAATCTGTGCAACTGGCTTATTCTGGGAACTGAGACCTATTTCATTTCTCAGGGAATGACGGTTCTGCTACCAATACCCTTTAAGAGTTAGACCATTAGGGTTTTTGTTGTTGTTTGAGACTAAATAACAAATGAAGAAAACACATGTTCAACTGTAACACACTAGAAATATATTTATTTTCACTAGTGACAACAAAGGCCACCAACGGTAAGAATGAACTGCTAAATTCTTTGCATTTCCCCAAGTATGGATCTAATCTACCACACATGCATTTCTTGAAACTAGTTCTTTGCTCGTAAGAATTATTCTCCTAAAAATATCCACCCATCAAAAAGAAGGGTGACAATATTCTCAGAATTCTTATTCCTGTTACGTCAATAAGCAATACGGGAAAGAGATTCAAAGGCCAAAGAGAATTGGCACTGGTGAAGGTTGAACTTACAAATGCAGTGGGCTACAGGATCTGTGCTCTACTGGATGAGCAATAAAGTCCAACGAGTAATGACTAAAGATAAACAATGTGCAGGGAAGCTCGCCGGGAAAAGTTAACACTGCCAAGTACTGGAATAGTCTATTGAGGGCTATAGGTATGTTTTCTTGAGAGAGTAAGGTCTGGAGTGCGCAGTTCGGGGCAAAATTTGTACCTGAAGAGACAACAGAAAGTCTCAAGAGCCCAGGCACATGTGACTATAACTCACACGGATGTTTGTTTTTCTTTTTCCTCTTTATTTTCAGGGAAGCAACAGAAACTCAAAAACAACAAATTGGTCCTTTGTCCTCTGAATGTCAAAGCACATAGGCAGTGTTACCTACCTTCCTGCTGATGCATCCAGGATGCCTTGCAGAGACAGATCATATTCTGTATTTGCAACAAAAGTAGACGCTCAGCATCTGGTGGGAGGTATCTGAATGGGAAGCAGAATCTGCTAATGTTTTAAATCAGGATGAAGGCTGAGGATTTCAGGACCTACTTTTTCATAGAAAGAACTGTGTGTATCAGTTCTCCTTTTGATGACTGGGATTTTGAGGCGCTTCCTGTGGACTGTGGTCATTGTGACATCATGGAAGGAGCACTGGCCTCACCACATATTATTTTCTGTCCACTTCACTTTCTCGTTTGTAAAGCGGGACTAAGATGCCCTGCCTGCCCCTCAGGGTTGCTACAACAATCAAATAAGCTAGGCAATGAGCTCTTTCCCAGGTACCCGTAAGTGTGGGTATAATGTGGTCCCAAGGATTTGTTCTCTCAGTCACTGAAATCCCTTTAACCCTCACAAGAACTCTTAGAAGTTGTTATACCCATTACATAGATAAGGAAACAGAGGCTTAGAGGAAAAAGTTGCCCAGGATCACACACTAGTAAGTAACAGGGCGAGGATGAGAACTGGGGTCTGATTTCAAAACATTCTGGAACCATTGTATATGCAGTTTTCCACTTTTCCTTAAAACAATTCCCTGCTTCTTTCATTGGCTTGTGTTCCAGCTGACCGCTCCAGTGGGTTTGAATAATTATAAGTCAATTCTTAGTTAGGGAAACAATCCTTAATTATCACTGGGGGAACAGAAGGCTGCATCTTCCAGGAATTTGGCAGACCCCAGCAGGAGGCAACCACAGGCCTTTGGCAAAAGATCGCTTTTCAACAACATTGTCAATTTCAGTGACCCCTGACCTTCCACCTGCAGGTCCCTGAACAGCTGCTGTGCTGTGGGAAGCAGTGGCAGTCTGTCTTCCTTTAAAAGGCAAATGCATACCCCCCTCTCCGCCCCCTGCTGGGATCCCACCTGGGATTTCAGCCCCAGAGCTGGGGGTCATCTCCCACATCCAGAATTTAAGAGGGGGAAAAAAAGGCAGGGAGTACAGCTTTGACAACTGACCTGAACTCTCCCTTTTAATATAAGCCAGGTTTAACATATGTCATTCTGTAAATCCGGGAGTCCAATTTGAGGCTTGTAATTTGCTGTTCCTCCAAGTGAGGTGGAGCCTTGCCAAGCACATCAAGGTAACCGGTGGAAGATATAATTTGCCCACTGTGAGCCCGAGTTTCAGTTCCCTATTGTAATTTTTATTTGTGTTGAGGTTTTGCGGTTTTAAAAAAGTCAGCTAGATTTATTTTAAAATTAAGGCGAACCAACATCAAAGGCAGTCAGAGGAGGATGTTTAGGTATTATGAAGAAACCCTGTGTAATCTTTATAGCCGTGTTCTCTTTTCCAGGGTACGTATCAGTAAATGGTTTGGGACCTTTCACGGCCAACTTGCTATGTTTCTCTGACCTCAACCTACCCCCACGGGTGAAAATCCCTTTTCAATGGGGTTTAGAAGCCCCCTCTCTCCTCCTCAGCCACTTAATCTAATCCTGTTTGTAACTCGACGTGCTGCGTGGAGAATAAGAAACTCAGGCTGACGTCCTTTCCTACCACACAAGCTCCTGAGATACAAGTCTGATTCAGATACGAGGAACCCTTTCAGGCAAAACGTGGGACCATTTGGTTCATGAGCCTTTTGCTTGGTAAAAGAGAAGAGATTTATATTGGAAGTTTCTCGTAAGAAGAATGGCAGGTGATAGCTGAAGAGTTTGTTTGTTTTTTAATGCTACAGGATTTTTTCAACCCAGTATATTTATATACTTATATACTTATATATTTTATATACTTATATAAAATATGTCTGTTTACTGGCTTATGTAGGAAACTCATGCTTCCTCTGTTCTAGGCACTGTTAAGTGATAGAGGTAAGTAGGTACATAGAATATAGATATATAAATACAGGCAGACAGACAGATAAAGTTGTTCCTCCAAAGAGCTTTTTAAGAGAGGTGTTTTTATCCCCATTTACAGGGGAGCAAATTGAGCCACACCAGCTTCTCTCTCTGTACAAGTCTGTCTCTTTAAAGGGGAGTTGATTTTACACTTCTGAGCATCAGTTGTACAGTGTCTTCTGTGCTCGGTGTTATCTTGGCTTTTGAGTTGTTGGAGGTCTGCAGGTTAACCAGCATCCATGCAGAACATGAGGTTCGTGTTTCGTTCCAAGAAGGCCAGTGGTACCAACGCAGCATTCTCAACTCTCAAAAGAGGGGTTCTGCAAATCCACTGGCAGACGAAAATGTAAATGACAAGTGGCATTTATACAGCTCAGTGTGCCTGGAAATGGCCCAGGCCACAAAAGTGGGCTTGCATGACTGATGGTTTCTCTGGTCTTATAGTATAAATAATGCCACAAAGTCACCTTCAGTCATCATTATGCACAATCTTCCACTGATAGGATCCTCCCAGAACAGGTAGAGATGGTAGTCAGATTTTTCAGTCAACATCGACTGTTGCTTTTTCTGTGAGATTGGCTATTTGTGAAAGTGTGGTTCATGTGAAAAGCAATCTTGGAGGTAGGAAGCAGCCCTCGCTCCACTTTTTTTTCATTTCATTAAAGGAAATGGGCTTTGGAATTGAGTCCTGGTTCTTTACCTGCTAACTTTGTTGATCTGAAGAAATTATTTAACTTTGCTAAACCTCAGTTTTCTCAGCTGTGAAATGGGAATGATAAACGTATTTCCAGAAGAGCTGAGATAATTAAAGGAGTTAATGTACATAAAACAGCACAGTACTGGACACAGGCTAAGTTTTAGTATCAAACTGCTTCTACACGCTTCATAAAATCTAAGGAGAAGGTTCAAGTTCATTAGAGTGTGATGGAGAGGTCAAATATACACAAATAATAGTGTGAGAATTGCTGTAGCATAGATATATTCTTTGGGAATATGAGGTGGCGGCATCTACTGGTTGCGGGAGTTGGGTAAAACTTCAAAGGGAAGGTGATATATTTTGTGGGTCCCCAATGGAAAGTATGGGGTGCCACTGAGATTTCTGCAATACATTATAGAATGCTTGAACTGACCTGCCCTAGAAAACTGGGACCCACTTCTTTGTAGTTAACAAAAATTATGCCTTGCATCTCTACTGATTTATCTATAAAATGAACAACTTCATTGGTAAGCATGTATATTGCAGAGTATACTTGGTTATAATTCCAGTAGATCCAATTAAATTAACGGTATCTATCTATATACAAGGTTAGGAATGAGAAAAACTCATACAGGCTAGATATACAGGGGTGGGCAAAGGGGATTTACAGTTGTGAGTACATCTTATTACTTAATTATCATATTATTTCCATACAAACAACTATAAACCTACTTTTGCCCACCCCATATAATTAATAATCTACAAAACACCCTAGTAAATCCAAGAGAGAAAAAATGTGTTGAAATTATGATTCATCATTCCACATATTTGTGAACACATTTAATAGCCTAATTAGCAATAAAATTTTATGAGTTAACATCACCATGAGAACATTCCCTTCTACACTACCGAGTTTTATCTGTAGATTTGTAATATTACCGTAATCATTTTGTGTTTCCACACATTTTGTTCAGTGAACCCAAATGAACTTCCACTAATTAGATTTTTAGCTGCCAGTCTCGGTTTTATAAGTTTGAACCCATATACCTTCAGAGGATGTGTGCTGCTTGGGGCGGTGAAGACTTCAGATCCTCCTAAGTTCACAGAGACAAAACACTTGGGAGAGGAAAATACTTCAGCAGAGTCTCAATTATCTTTCCTAAATGATAATTTCACAACCTTTAACTTGATGTATTTCTCTAAGAAACTAAAAAAAGACATAATAAGACTCTTTTCTGGATATTTTCAGAACTCCTAGTTATAACTATGCACCGAATATGGATAAACACTGGATTATGCAGTACACGGGGCCCATGCTGCCCATCCACATGGAGTTCACAAACGTTCTACACCGCAAAAGGCTTCAGACTTTGATGTCAGTGGATGACTCTGTGGAAAGGGTAAGCACATGAACTTGCCTCACAGGTTTTGATCCAACTTCCCATTCTTGTCCCTCCTGTTTTGTTGTTGTTGTTGTTTTGTTTAGGGTTTTTTTTTTTGAGAGAGAAGTGAGAAAGAAAACTTATCAGCCCTCCCTTATCTTATGCTCCCTCTGTTACCTCTCCAGGCTTGGTTCTATGCAGCCAGTAGCAGAGAGGAGATAAAAATCAAAGCAAATTAAGGGTTACATCCACAAATACCTTCAGGAATTAAGCAAATAATGTAAATAACTAAAGCAGGTCCAGTATAAGGCAATAGGGAGTGGTGAGGATTGTGGTGGACTTGAAATTAAGTGTTCCATCTAAAGCAAAGAGCAGCTACTCAGAGCCAACTAATTTTTGCCATGTAGAAATGTGAATCCAGTATTGTCAAGTCTTCTGACTTTTGAAAAGAAGCCAAAAATGCAAAAATTTTATTTGAAATTTCATGAATTTTAAAACATAGCATAAACCAAGCAAGAACTGCCTAAAGGCTAGTTCTAGCTGGATTAGGCTCAGAAGCAGCCTGTTTTTAACCCTTGATACTAGCTGTAATAAGACTGATATTAAAATTTGCTTTAACAACAAATTTTTCAAAGTAAAACCTATAAGTTTGGTGGTGCAGGTTGCTTTCTGGGTGTGGTTTTTTTCTTTCCAATAGGTGAACAAAGACTTTTAAGTAGCATGGGCCCGATTCAGAAATGTTACTTTTCAACTGTATTATTGGACTTTTTTCCTCCAGGATTGTAGGCAACAAGAAAATGTGGTTAACGTTTGCATTTGTAGGTCTTATTAAAACAACTCTTGCCTTTTAAAAATAATGAGAAAAAGATTTAGGGGGAATCATTGCAATGCTGTTGCAGTCTCAAGCCATCACAATTACTTCTGACTTGTCCCTGTTCTGTGTTTCAGCTGTATAACATGCTGGTGGAAACGGGGGAGCTGGAGAACACGTATATCATTTACACCGCTGACCACGGTTACCATATTGGGCAGTTCGGACTGGTCAAGGGGAAATCCATGCCATATGATTTTGATATCCGTGTGCCTTTCTTTATTCGTGGGCCAAGTGTAGAGCCTGGATCAATGTATGTATTTCTCTGTTTGCAATGTTCAGCTGTCGTGGCTCATGTGCATCTGAGATAATTCGATTACCAATCTCAGTGTCTGGTTTCCTTTCATCCAAAACAAAAAAGGGTGTATGTAGGTTGGTAATTTAGAAGACGAAAATCTACACCTCCCCCCCACCGTCGCCACATGTTAATTTAACTTAAATATACTATTTAAAGTGAAAGGAAAAATAGCTAGATCGATGATTAGTTCTCTCAAATTGACCAGAAGCCATGTCATGTGGGCCTGTGTACACAGATACGTGATATGATCATTAGTAACATCACCCTTACTTTCTTTGAATCAGAGATACACTGTCTTTTTAAAAAACATTAAGTGCCATCCATCCTCTTAGTATTTTTATTATTACTATAAAAGAATTTTTTAAATAAATTTTTAAAAGCATAATTTTTTTCAAAGAAAAGAAGCCTAAAGGACTAGAGCTGTATTCCTATTCCTATCACCTTAGACAAGCCACTGCACCTCATTGTGTCTCTCTTTTCCCATCATAAAATGGGTTTCACATGCCCTGCCAATCACAATAGGATGTTATGTATAAAATGAGAACTTGTGCATGAAACAATTGTGGAAAGAGTGAAAGAAAAGAGTGCAAGTAGAATTCAAAAGCTGGAAGGGCCCTTACAGAGCATGTAGCCTGGACCCCTGATTTAATAATGAAGAAACTCAACAGACAGCATCGGTGCCTCTCAGAGTCCCTGATCCTGGAACTAGCAGTGTTGGGGCCCAGAACCTAGATATCTGAATCTCATCCATGTGCTGGACTCCACCACCTCTTGGGGAGAAGGTGATGGCAGTAAGAAGGGTTTCTAGGAATAATATTATTATGTCTCTTCAGATCATTGGAAACGCCTTAGGAATTGTCAAATCTAATCTTTATGTTTGAAAGTCTATGAGGCATGGATTGGATTCAACTGTAAAAACCTTGTGCCTTTCCTTAGAAGTTGATTATTTTTTTATTAAATTTATTGGGGTGACGTTGGTTAATAAGATTATATAGGTTTCAAGTGTAGATTTCTATAATACATGATCTGTCTCTTGCATTCAATCCAATATAGAAGTTGATTTTAAAGCCTTGGTTTA
Source organism: Miniopterus natalensis (assembly GCF_054644295.1). NCBI lineage: Eukaryota > Metazoa > Chordata > Mammalia > Chiroptera > Miniopteridae > Miniopterus > Miniopterus natalensis. Next base: position 25,851,415 of record NC_142096.1, read on the forward strand.
ACAGAGAAGTTATGGGCTATTGGGTTTTAGAAGAAAGTATGCATCCTACAAAAACCAATATCAGGCCACGATTTGTGTGACAGTGTGGCCAGAGCTCAGGGGACTGGGAATCTCTCCGGTCACCCTTGAAATAGCCAGTGCTGACCACTTAACCTCCTTGACCAAATGCAGCTCCCATCCCTAGGAGACCGGGTGAAAGGGGAGAGGCTCTGAAGGCCAATGCAATAAGTCATGGTGTGGAGAAAACCACCCTACTTGCCACCCTCCACTGGTGTTGAGTCTGGAGCATAACCATCTGTCCTGTTGCAGAGTCCCACAGATCGTTCTAAACATTGACCTGGCCCCTACGATCCTGGACATCGCTGGGCTCGACCCACCTCCTGATGTGGATGGCAAGTCTGTCCTCAAACTTCTGGACCTGGAAAAGCCAGGGAACAGGTGTGTCAATTTTGTTTCCTACAGCCACCCCCAAAAGCACACTGGCTCCCAGAGCCAGCCAGCAGCTGAAGGAGGTAGAAGCCAAATAGCTTTCTTTGCCCACATGGATCACGCCGAGCTGAGAATTTCTTGGTTGTTTGTATATAGCTTATTGATGGAGACACAGTCATGGTCTGCGGGAAGTGAGAGGTGTTCCTTTAAATAAACTGTTAACACAGATCCGTTTGGAAAGGCGTCCAGATGCCAACTGTAAATATTATTATTTTGCTTGCAGGTTTCGAACAAACAAAAAGGCCAAAATTTGGCGTGATACATTCCTCGTGGAAAGAGGGTAATTATTGGTTCCTGGGGTGCTTCTGGGAACCAGTCCTAGTGGGTAGCTCTCCCTGCTGGGTATTTTTCCCTTTATTTTGGTTTATTAAGCCCACAGATTTCATAAGTTTAGTATCAAAATTGAATGGTTTGTTAGTCATTCTTTGCTGGCCAGCATCATATGATTGTTGCATCAGAATTGTAAAGAATAAATTCTCATAAGATGGGACCAAAGCCTTTACATGGCTGTGGATTTTACTGCTGCTTTCTCAGCTTTGGTTCCTAATTGGACCAGTCAATGGACTTTCTTAACCATCCTTCCCAAGTCCTACCTGGCACTTTTCCTGACGCGCCATTCTTAGTTTTAAATACACAAACACTTGAGATTGTGATTATTTCCATAGTTGCTTCTGGATTTCCCCTTTAGATTTATAATGCTCAATGTCTTTGTTTTTCTCCATACACCCATTGAGAGAAAGCATTTCTATAATTGCTTCTTAACAAAAAATGTTGAGCCTGCTATGAAGCTAAACATATATGTCCAACGTTTTGAAATTAATGCTTTGAGGTGAAATGATTCCTCCTACCCTGACCTTTCATCTTCATAGTACCCATCTCGTCACAAGGGACTCATAAAATGTTGAACTCCTATGGTCAGAGCCTTAGCATCTATTTCTTGCTGTTTGAAGATTGTGGAGTTATGTGACAGGGAAGAGAAAGAGAACAGGCAGGTCGTAGGGAGGGTAACTCAGATCACTTCTCACATAAGAAGCTTTTCCCTTTCTGTGAAAGGAAATTTCTACGTAAGAAAGAAGAATCCAACAAGAACATTCAACAGTCAAATCATTTGCCCAAATACGAGAGGGTCAAAGAACTATGCCAGCAGGCCAGGTACCAGACAGCCTGTGAACAACCTGGGCAGGTGAGTGACTCAGCTTTTCTTCACCAGCACGCACGTGCTTCTCCATTTCTAATTTAAAAGATTTTCAACATATAATGTACATTTACATATAAACAAACTTGTCATAGCAGTCATGGAGTGCTCACAGTGACACCTCTCTCCTGACTGAGTATTGTCTAACTGGCCCAAGTGAGGCCTCCTCATCACTGCTTAGGCTTCCTCCAGTTAAAAGAGATGGTGCTCTCGGAGAGAGTTCTAGCTATCCACCCAATTAGCCAACCCCCATTCAAGATACCAGACACATGAAGTGGTAGCCCGGTTAGAAAGATCAGAGACTTGGGGCTCTTTTTAACTGGTCATCAAGATGGGTTTGAAAAGGTGCTTAGTCAAGTTCATGGGTAGATGTTGAGCCCCAACAGACGTGATGGGGTCTTCCTATGCTGGACTAAAGTGAGACGTCATCTAACTCAGAGAGGGGGCCAAACTCTGTGACCTCAAATATGTCATTAGAATGAGCCATCTTCATTAATAAAAATATTAGTATAGAATTCAGGGCTACCCAGAGCACCGACTATATCAATAAGAACTAAAGAAATATCAGGTGATGAATTAACACAGACCTGTTTTCAAGGAAAGTGAAAACATACGAACACAATCTATTTTAAGCACTCTTGATTAAAGTCTCTGCTAGCTCAGAGAAATGCCATGTCACAATGAGAGGAAGTGAACTTCTGCCTAAGACACTCACTGCAACTTAGACCAAAATCAGAGGAAAGAGAAAAATAACTAACACTTATTGAGCATTTGTCTTACGTGAGGCACTGTGCAACGGGGTTTTCTGTGCACTAGCTCGATTTAATCGTCACCTCTGCGGAGTGAGGCAGGCATTGGCCTCACCGTTTTACCAACAGGCAGCTGGTGAGTGGCAGAGGCAGAATCCAAATGAGTTGCCTCATTCAAAAACTCAGGCCACGTGCTGCCCTCCAAGGTAAGTTACATTAACGAGGTGAGGAGGGTGCAAATCTTCCATAAATCCCTTTTTAAAAAACCTCTCTGACCTCTAGCTACCCACACAATTAGCCAGCACCAGTTCAAGGTATCAGACACATGAAACGAGGAGCCCAGTTGTTAGTAAGACGGCCTCATTCATTGCACTCTTTTTATTTATACAGTACCCAGCTTATTGAAGAGACTTTCATAATAAACAACTTGATCTTCCTGCTCTCTGTATTTCCTCGTGCCTTTTGTGCACAGGGATTCCTTGGAAACAGAAAAGGGTGAGTGCAGGGCTGTTGAAGGAAGGGATAACACCAGGCCTTCGCGGTATTCTAGTAAGTCTTAATTTTCAAGTGTTTAGTGGAGAAGCTTAGACCTATTCATTATATTTTAATTTGAAGTCCTCAAACCCGTCTTATGGAAGCTCTAAGTATTATTATGACTGAAACCTAGGCATTGTTTTGTAGTTCTAGGATGACTTCTGTGAGCCAGCCTCAATGGGCTAATTTACTTCTATTCGGTAGCTGGACATGTTTGGTGTTAAATATATCTCGTGCAAATGGGTGACCCTGTGACTATTTTAGCCAAGTGGCCAGCACTGTTGCCATTTGAGAATAAGGTACACAGCCTACCTTTCAGGATACAGTTTTGTAAACCTCTCCGTAGGGCTTGTGCTGAAATTTGAATATATGCTCTAAAGGACGAATGGAGCATTAACGCGTTCCTGATACCTTGACCCAAGCTCTTCACACATGCGCTGGGTGCTATGCTAAAAACTTCACTTTGCTCCTTCATATTTTTCTAAGCTTGTTTTGCCTCCATGAGATGCCTCGATATCTGGCTGCCGGGAATTTTCCTCTGCTGCTTCATTTCTGTGTTAAGCAGTTTGCATTTAGATTCTGTCACATGAATATATGAGCACTTTAGCAGTGACCTCTTTTAGAAGGGCCTGAAGTCATGGAATAAGAAATTCGACTATGCCCCCGAAGGTGATATCTTTAAGAGTCAGAACTTCAAGAAAAAGTGGAGCGTCCTCAAGGCGATCGTTGAACCTGTAGGTCATACCTGACATAGCTTAGTTGTGTTCTATGGAATCTTGATATTTTGGCCTTTTTTCTCCCCTCTCCTGGCTACTTTGAAGATTACCTTTTTAGTTACAATATCACTGACCTTTAAAAAGGGAAGAAAAAGGTTCAGAATAATGAGATTGTATTGTTCAGGATCAAGGCGACAGTGAAGGCTAGAACTAACTTGCTTGGAATCTCCTCTCTTGACACTGATTTCACACCTGGGCTGTGCCCTGCGTCTCTTCATTTAACTGAGGGTAACTGCCTTCATTCAAAGGCAACACAATCTTTTCTTTGATTTGACCCTCCATGGGGTGTAGAGGAAAAATCAGTAATATTAACCCCGTTCTCTTTACTCTTAATCCCCGAAGAGATAATGTGTGCCCTCACCCACTCCCCTCAGCGCCTGGTCGCCTAAGAATTGTGTGGTAGGATCAATGTGGATGCATGAAGTAAAGTAAATTTTAAAAAGACAAATATTGAAATCACAAGGTTTGGGTTAGAATATTGGCATCGACTGTTTTTTAGTGGTGCGTTCTTGGACCAGACACTTCATTTCTCCTGAGTCTCAGGTTTTCTATCTCTAAAATGAAGAAAATTAATCTGTCTTAGGAGATAAAGTCTTATCATACGTGTACAGGGCTGGATGAACTGTAAAGCAGTGTGCGAATGATGAGTGGTGGGTTGTGCCAGGCCGTCTTACCTGTCGTCTTCATTCCTAGGAAACCAGCAGGGAATGGAAACGGGCTGGAATCCCAGACATTTGGCATCCCTTCTCCACTGTGTGAGCAGAACAGCCAGCAGGGACTAAATGAGACAGTGTGGACATGTGTGCACATTACTTCTATGTTTCTGAATTAATATGAGGCCAAGTGTGAATTCCCAGCACTCTCTCAGCTGGAATTACACCCTTAGCACATCTATGTACAGACACTCTACACACACATTACACACACACACACACACACACACACTTGCAAATCTCAACTTCTGTCTGAGAAGACTGGCTCAACAGAGAACATAGACCTGTAATGCTCCATTCTGGCTGCACATCAGAATCACGTGGGGAACTTTTGAAAATATTGATGCACAACCTCAACCCAGCCAGACCAATCAGATCACAAGGTCCAGAAGTGAGGCCAAGGCATCAGCATTTTTCAAAAGGGTTAAGAACCACAGGCCCCGAATTAAAGAATGCCAGAGGTGCAGGGGCCTTAGAAATCTTCTAGTTAAAGACCTAAGCTACAAACCCAAAGTCAGAACCTATGCCTGTTCACTCCATGTTCCATCTTTTCTTCCTCAGAACATGCAAAAATGCAAGATAGTAGATGTTCCCTTGGAAATTATAAATGGCATTTGCCTGGCTAAAGGGATGGGTATAGGGCCCACTCCCAGCATCTAAGACAGTGGTTCTCAACCATGCGTCAGAATCACAAGGCACCTTTGGAAACGCTGCTCTTCAAGTCCTACGCCGGACAACTTAAATCAGAACCTCTGCGGATGGGACCAGGCATCAGTGGTGGTTGTTTCTGGTTTTGTTTTTGTTGTTCAAGCTCCTGAGTGATTCCTAGGAGCAGCCAAGATTGACAATCATTCATGTAGAGTAAGCGTCATTTTTCCTTTTTCTTCTAGGTATTGACTCTTTAATTGGAGTAAAAAAAAAAATCCCCTACCCATTCAGTTCTGAAGTACATTTTACATATGTCCTGTCACTTAAGAGGAAAACTTGTTTTGTTTTCATACAGCGAATGCCATGTCCTCTTGGGGAGTTGTCGAGTGCTAGCATCTTTGCGATGCAGTTCGCTTGTCTATCCTTGTGTTAATATAAAATCAAAGATTTGTAAACTTCTGAAAGGATCCCAGCATCAAGCAAAGAAATAAGAATGTAGCTTGTTGAGTGTAAGCTGGTTTAGCTCCAGATTAATGTTCTCAACCAAAAATTATCCCTCAGACCTTCTGTGACCAGCTGCAGAGCAGAGATGAAAAGAAGTTTACCAGCAAGATCTGGCTAGAATTGTTAGTTTGACAGAAATTTACGGCCTGTTTCCAGAAACTCACTGAGTGCTAGTTAAAATCCCAGCGTGGCTCCCAGACATTTCCCCGGGTTCTCCTGATTCCGGAGGGCCCGGTCGGGAGGACTGAGCCCCAGTGCCATCCCCTGGCTGAACTCTTGTCTGCACCCAGCCCAGTGTGGACAGCTCAGCTTCTAAACCCTGGCTCCTCCCCTCCTCAACCTGCACCAAACAGTCCTGTGTCTACTTAGATGGTTCGGCTTCTGTGCATTTTCCAAAATCCAAACCGCAGCGTTAAACATCAAACCATATGTAATGATGCTCCCAACAAGTCAGAGACAAATGTAAGGACACGCACTACTGCTAAACCCCATCCTGTGGCCCCACCTTATTTGATTTATGCTACTGTATCTTGTCTCCCACGACTCCCTAACAGCCTGCTCGGTCAGGTTTCCCCCTTTCCTGTCTCTTAAATACAGCTTTCTCACTCTGCCTTCCAAATGCTGGCCCCTTGACTGAGGCCCCTCAACCGAGGCCCCTCAACTAAGGCCCACCTGACGCCTCATGCTCTGTCCCTAACCTTTCTCCTTTGTGATTGGTGCCCTGGTCAAAGTGCCTTAGGATTGCATGGGATCCACCACTTTCTTGGTATGTGACATGAGCAAGTTACTTAACCTAACTCTGCCTCAGTTTCTTTATCTGTAAAATGGGCATAATAATAGTACCTTCCTCAGAGGACTGCTGCAAAGGTTAGATCTATTAAATATATTAGACATCTGGAACAGTATCTGGCATATTGCAAACACTCAACCAATGCTGGCTATCTTATATTGGCCAAGGTCAATTTACCTATTTTACTTTTCCCTGAACTGCAAAAATCACCCTTCTTCCAACAGTCCAACACTGACTTTTACAAATAATTATCCAGACTACGACATAGAGGAAGAAACGTTCTCTCTTCTGCTTCTCCTTCCTTTCCACTTTTCCTCCCCATCCTTTCTCAGAGGAAACAGAAGAGAAATCGCCTTGGAGCGAGTGACTCTATTTCATATTTGTGAAAATATTTGACAATGGCCGGAGCTAAGTATCAGTTTGAACAAGGACATTTATATGGTCTTCTTACATTCCCCAGTGTTGAGATAAGAATTCTAAACACATGTCCACATGCAGGTAGCTGCTTTTCATGCTGTTGGTACTGGCCTGAAGGGTAATCGAGTTATCAGAAGATTGCTGTATGGTTGTGACATTTGAGAGAACATGATTTTACCTGCATTATGACCAAATTCACATAATAGGACTTATAACAATGGAGAAATAATCTGCATCTGTGTGTGTGTGTGTGTGTGTGTGTGTGTGTGTGTGTGTGAAATTCACCTTTCATTGCAGGTGTACCTCAGAAAAACTTATAGCTTATTTTTTTGTTTCTTACTCATGAAAATGGGCATGAGGTGGTATAAATAAGACTATAGAACATTCTTAAGCAAGCTGAGAAATACATGCAATTCAAAATGCAGAAACTACAATGATTACCTAGAGGTCATTCTGGAAGGAAAATAACCAGAGTTCTGTCATCACCTAATATTTTACATGGACCATTTACACCTGAAAACTATTCTATAAAATAGATATTAGGTCCATTTTAAATATGAAAACACTGAAACTCAGGTGGGGAAGCAAATTGATCAAAGTCACACATCTCAAAAAGTGACAAATATGATTTCAAACTGAGATCCATGTGGTTCAAAGCCCCAGTCTCTCTCCACTAAATGATAATTACTATATTATACAGAGTTTACACCCAGGAAACATTAGCTTACCCAAGGATTGAATGACTATTTTTTAATTGGTTTCTTTTTTTAGAGAGAGAAAAAGGGAGAGGGAGGGGCACATCGAATTTGTTGTTCCACTTATTTATGCATTCATTGGTTGATTCTTATATGTGCCCTGACCTGGGATCAAACCCAAAACCTTGGCATATCGAGAAGATGATCTGACCAACTGAGCTACCTGGCCAGGGCCTGGATAACCATCTTTAAAGTTCAATTAATTATATTAGTACTGCTATTATATTAGTACTGTATTCATATAGGGCATCTTTTCCTCAGAACTCTGAAAACACTCAATAGTTTTTTCTCACAACATATCCTTGAGGCCAGGAGTGGCAAGTATTATTTTACCAGATGTGGAATCTAGAAGAACAAATAGATTCTGCAGTTTGCTCAAAGCCATAAAGTTAGCAGCTAAAGAAAATTAAAATTGAGGTCTTCAGATTCCTAACCTAATACTTATCTCCATTAAAAATGGCTACCTCTCATCAAGTTTATATTAGGTCACATTCTTTGAATAATAAACTGTGTAACTGTGGGGGTGTGTAATAATAATAGCAACTCCTGTGTTGAGTACCTACCCTGTGCTGATTCTTCCTGTATGTTATCACTAGTGCCTGTGACCCTGCAAAAGCTTAGATTGTCTTGCTGACTTGCTCAAAGCGATAGAGCAACGTGATAAAGCTGGTATTCAAATCCAGGCTCTGCTAGCTTGAAAGTCCAGATTTTTCTACTAAGCCAAATCCATACAGGTGTAAAATGCCATTCCCAAGTCCCAGACAAAATATAGATGATAGTCACTACTCCAATAAATTATATTCCTAGTCCAGTAAATGAATTGTTGCAGCACATTAGGTTGTTGTGAAGATTAAATGAATAAATTTGTATAAAGTGCTCTAGATCAGTATCCAGCATCAAGTAAAGAGCTCAATAGCTAATGATAATAATGATGGTGCTGATGATGTTGTTAAATTAAATTATTTGAAAGGCATTTGACATATTTCTCATTACATTCAATTCCACCATACTAGCTGCACACAGGAATCCTTGTACCAAAATAGCCAGCCTTCTCTTCTCCATCAGGTGTTATTTCCTTACAGGTATATATATGTAATCAATTAAAAATGCTAAGACATAATTACTAAATAGAGGGATTCAATCCCAAGTTCCAGTGTAGTTGGAAAGGCTAAAATAATGATAATTTAAGAAATTATTTAAATAATTTAATCTAGCACCTTACCTACAGTAGGTGTGTAAATGTATGAATGTGGCTAAATGGTTAAGTCCAAGAGGCAGAGGAAACTGGGGGTGATGTTTTCCCACCGACCAGGGAAAGAATCTTCAGAAGGAGTGAGCGGCCAGAGAAGCTGGAGACAATCGGATTTGGCAATGAACTGACTTACTGATAAACTTCAAGGGCAGGCAGAAGCGAGTCAGTGAGACATCTGTACTTCTGCAAGGGCACTTGTTTCACAAAAGCCGTTCCTGAGGCTGCCTCTAAGTCACATTAGCAGGTGCCTCACCTGAGTTCCTGCCTCCATCTGACTCCTAAACCCTTCTGCAGTGCAAAATCGTCTCATTATTTTGACCATTTGAATGGCACGCGGCCTGAGTTTCAGAGCAGTTCTTTTAAAAATTCTCTTTCTTCGCCTCTCTCTGTAAACGCACTAAGTAAGATGACCACTTTAGCTGAAGCTATTTCAAGCTTTTATTGCTCAGCCATAAAAATTGTCATGATATCAAACACTAAAATGACTGTGGCAAATGTGTGGCAATTACATTTCATTACAATTCCTAGTACTCTTGCCACTAAGAAGATTTTCAAAGCCTCTAGCTAATTTCTCTATCTAATAAGGTCTAGGATTTGTTCAAAGGGTTCATGACATAGAAAGTAATTGGTATCTTTGTCCATGGTTCTTGTTTTATACAAGAATGCGGGTAGGTATATGTATGTAGTGCATGTGGGTACATGGGGCATGCATGTTTGTACATATAATGCACACATGTATGTGTATTTGATTTTGCATATACATTATCTGCTCCAAGGACAGTTCTAGACCTCAGGTGTAGTTAAATTCAGCTCTTCAGGAAGGAAACAGCCTTTCCTTTCATCTGTATCCCATAGGAAGTCAGCAGGAATTTGGCTAATGCAAAATGCAGGTTGTATTCCAAAAAGCCTAAGTCACTAAAGATTCTGCCTACGCTTTTGTGTTCTACAGGCATCTACTTGTACCCTCAGCTCTTCCAGACCAAAAAAAAAGAAAAGAAAGAGGGGGCAGAATTTTTTCAATGTATTGTGGTTATCAAAGAGGAAGGTTTTCACTGTAGTTGTGTGCGTTAAAAATTAACATTTGTGCTAAAGTTGATCAATATAAATTGGGACCACAAAAATACATAAAGCCATTATTTTTCAAGAATTAAGTTAGCCAGTTTTCTGTCTGACAGGAAGTAGAGTGCTTCATGAACTTCTCTTGGTTGGATTGTGAGCCCCCTGACTGCTTCTTTTGCTGCTGTAGGAGTTAAGTCGTCAACTCTCAGTTTTTGCACGCGTGAGGTAGAGATTACCCAGGTGGACAGATACCTCGTAAACCATTTAGATTTAAGACAGATACAGACACGCACTCAAGCACCACTGACTCTCAAACTTTATGGAGCTATAAAAGGTTACCATTTATTTTGATGACATTTTCACCAGCAAGAATTCTACAAGGCAGATAATAATTTTTTTTAAGGTTTTCTCATTGATTTTTAGAGAGAGAGGAAGGGAGTGGGAGAGAAAGAGAAACATCGATGTGAAAGCGAAACATAGATCAGGTGCCTCCCCCACACCCTCTACTGGGGATGGAGCCCCAAACCCCAATCTGTGCCCTGACCGGAATCGAACCAGTGACCGACCTCTTGGTGCATAGGTCGACGCTCAACCACTGAGCCGCACCTGCTGGGCTCAATATTATTTTGTAGTAGTTTCAGGTGTATGGCATAGTGATTAGACAATCATACCCTTTACAGAGTGTTCCCGTGATATTTCCAGTACCCACTGGGTACCATACATAATTTTTACAATAGTATTGACTATATTTCTTACGCTGTACTTTACTGCAGCAGTCTTTTTTTTCTTTTTTCTTTTTTTTGTTAATCTTTGCTGGAGGCTATGTTTTTTCCATTGATTTTTAGAGAATGGAAGGAAGGGAGGGGGAGAGGGAGGAGAGAAACTCTGTAAAAGAGACATCAATTGGTCGTCTCCTGCTCTGTGCCAGTTGGGGCAACCCAGGTACATTGCCCTTGACCGGGAATCAAACCTGTGACCCTTCAGTGGGCCTGGCTGAGGCTCTAACCCTTGAGCTCACGGGCCAGGGCCCACAGTCTCGATCAAAGACTCAGACCAGAAACCCCAGCGCCTGCTGCCCGCGCCTGTCTCTCGGGGAGGCTCAGGTGTCCCTTCAGGAGCAGCGGGCTCCGCGGGGTGCGCAGCGCCTGTGGCAGGGTGCGGGAGGGCGCAAAGGAGAACCGGGCACGTCTGGGCTGTGGCCGCGGGCAGCCCTGGGACGGGCTCGGGTTAAACTCATCTCTGTCCTTCTCCGGCTGGCGTTAGAAATTCAGGGGCAGAGAACAAAGCAGCCGCGTTTGCTCTTCCAGAGCAAGGGGGTCTGGGGGAAACAGCCCTGGCAGCTGGGCGCTGTGCTTGCTGAACGAAGGGCTTTTCCGCGCTTCGTTCAAGACTGTTTAGTCTGCATGCTCGGATTTATGTGTCCATTTTGGCCCCGGAGCACGGAGGTAGCTCTGCTCTCCCGTGATTCCGGGGTCACCCGCGCTCGCTGCTAGAGAGGGGGCTGGGAGCGGGCGCGGGCCCCGGGCAGCTCGCCTTCCTCCGCGCGCCTTGGCGGGGCCGCCGGCGCTTCTGGAAAGCGAGGCGCGGAGCCTAACGCGAAACACCTGGTTGGCTTTTGCAGAAGTGGCAGTGCATCGAGGACGCGTCGGGCAAGCTGCGGATTCACAAGTGCAAAGGGCCCGGCGACCTGCTCGGCGCGCGGCAGAGCGCGCGGAGCCTGTACCCGCGCGGCTTCCCCAAGGCCCGGGAGTGCCAGTGCGGGGAGGCCGCCGAGCGCGCCGCGCGCGCCCAGAGGAAGAGCCCGCGGCAGCTGCTGCGCGCCCAGGGCGCCCCGAGTAAGGCCCGCGGGCTGCGGGGGAGCCGGGCGGGGCTTTACTGCTAGGAGCCAATCCTCGCTCTGCGTAAAATAAGATACTTTGAATTTTTGCTTTGTAAACATTTAAGTATAGAATGCAAATACATTCAGTATAAGCACCAGACCCCCCCACACACCCCACCCCACACACGAGCTATCAAGGGGTAAAGGTTCAGGTCAGTTTTATTTTACGTTAATACTAATGTCCTCATTTTTCTGCCTTAAGTTGCTTTTAAAAAAAGAAAGAAAATCAAGGTGTCAGTGCTTATTCATTTAATAGGAAAAGCATAAATACTATTTTTAAAGGCATGTCTGTTTTAGGACAATATATTTTTTAATTCCTCTCCTTGACTGGCAGAGTCAAACTAGTTTAATTCAGTGTGAAAATCACTGCCTAGTGTTTTCTTTATAAAAAGCCTTATCAGGCAGCTAATGAGATTGCTCTCACCGTAAATATATGAAAACCATCTAGCACCTTCCATAAAAGAATGGGAATCTAGCGCCATTTAGTGGCGTAATGTGAACAGTGACTCGTTTCTGTCTTCATTCCCTTCTGTACTGGTCAGGAAAAAAACAAGAGACACTGAATTCAACTCCGTGTCCAAAATCAGGAAATCAGATCATTCACTACACCAGTAAAAGCCCGTAAAACAGGCTTTTTTAAAAAATCCTGGATTTCACAGATGAACTTTAGGGAATCGTGAGCCCCCTGATATTTTATCCAAATTTTAAAATATATCCTATGTGTATATGCACATTTTTTCTGGATGCTCATAACTTCCAACAAATTCTCAAAGGCGTTCATAAACCCAAAAGCCTGAGAACCATTCGTTTGGGGGACTTTCTTTACTCCCTGAGAGAAAATGCCAGGTTTAGTAATTCCCATGAAGATATCAAATGGAAAACCCACAAGGGACAAGGACCCTGACACTCTCCCTTAACAGAAACTGACTACCACGTTCAGCTGAGAAGTAGGGGCGGCCTCTCCTCTCCCAGGAAGTCGGGTGTCACTCCCCAAGCACGGTCCATGAAGCACACTGATTTTTCAATACTAAGCGCAAACTGAAGAAGCTTGGGGCCCTTTTTCAAGCTGCGTGAAATCTTGTGTATTTGAGAGGCATTTCCTCACCTGTAAACTGCCCTTGGAGCAGGATTCTGCGGAGAGAGAGACACGACCCTGATTCTGCAGCCAGTAGGCTCTCCTCTTTCCTGTTCTAGGAGAGGAAGGCCACGTGTGCATGCGCCACAGAGTCTAAGGGCATCTGGTAAGCAGGGACCAAAGTTTGCACATTAAAGCTCTTACCCAGCACACTGTGAGCCTTGGCAGTGGTCTGTAGCAACCAGACCGCAGGCTGCCTGCCCCTGGCATGACCTTCCACCCACCACGTATGAAGAGTCAGTTGGCTGATGGAAGTATTTTTAATTTTTCTTAGAGTAAGAAAAATTTTTCTTAGAGTAAGCATTTGCCAAATTTAATTTTTCTTAGAGTAAAAGGCAAATGCTCTAGACTCCTGCTATTATTTGTGCAAATAGCAGGAGTCTAGAGCATTTGCCCTCTTGAAAAAGCATCCCAATGTAGTAGGAAGACTTTAGGTTTTAGAATCTGAATTACTTAGAGTCTGAACCTAGCTCCCACACCTACTAGCTGTATAAACTTGCAAAATGTACGTGACCTTCCAAGCTTCCGTTTTCTCATCCATAAAATAAGAACACCAAATTCATCAGCCTATTTGGATAATCTGATGGGTTTTTTTTAATTTAAAGATTTATCATAATAATACCTGTCTTTCAAGATTAGAGATTACAGATTCAAGATGAATAATACATAGCAAAAGCTTAAAAAATGAGAGTCACCATTATTAATACCATAATGGGGGCTATAGGTTTATTCACACTGCCTTAGCAATTCATGTTGAAACCTCACTGTAGAAGTTCACAGCCTGCTATTAGTGGAAAGGGCCTTAGCGATCACCCCAATCTACGCCCTCACTGGAGGGATGAAGGGCCTGAGGCCCAGAGAAAAGCATGGTGGCCCTCTCACCACCGCACAATGGCAAAGCCAAGGCCAGAGCCCACCCCTCCCAGCTGGAATTCCAGTGGGCTGTTCACACCACCATACCGCCCCTCTGTGTACTGTTTGCCCCTTTCCAAAATGCTCATAGCACCAGGTGATCATCTTTTCTCCTCAAGTACATCTGAACACCATATTAACCTATCTTTCCTTATTTCCAGAGTACAAGCCCAGGTTTGTCCACACTCGGCAGACACGATCCTTGTCCGTCGAATTTGAAGGCGAAGTATATGACATAAACCTGGAAGAAGAAGAACTGCAAGTGCTGCAGCCAAGGAACATTGCCAAGCGTCATGATGAAGGCCACAAGGGGCCGGGAGGTCACCAAGCTACGAGCGGTGGCAATGGGGATACCACGCTGACCACCAGCAGCAATGCTGTGGGCCTGCCCACCACCGTCCGAGTGACCCACAAGTAGGGAGGCTTTGTGTGTTCACGAGGGTTGAGTTCAAAGTCATCCCCACATATTACCACTAGTTGGTCCCTTTACAAAAAGTGATGTCACTCAGCAAAATGATAGCCAAGGGCCAGCCTACAAAACGGGGGGTTAAAGAAGCAATGGGGGGCCCAAACAATTGTAGATTTAGACATGTGCCTTGGGTTCAGTTTCACATTAAGGCTGGTCAGCTGGGAATTTAGCCAGAGTGACTCTGTCATATCTTGACTTAGCAGGCACGGAGCTCTGCTGTTAAGCGGTTACCTTTGTAGGCATTTAGGAAACAGCAGGAAACCATTACCAGACTGGTGGTCACTGTGGCTCAGAGCAGTTGCAGTCATAGCCTCAGAAGTGAAACACAGATCAAGGGAGAACTATGGGTCCTGGAGAAGGCCCCAGAGAGACGGCATAGGTGGGGAATGGACGTTAGACGCAGAAACACCTCACCTGTCCAGATCCCGAAGAGCACAGAGGGCCTTGAGAGTCATAGAGATGGGAGCGAGATGGTTCCTCACAGCTTTAATGGACTAGCTTGGTTCTTCATTTCCTTCCAGACGACTTACTCTCTTGACAGAGAAATAATTTCTTTCTGAACTTATTAGCAAACTCTTTGTTTTGTCTTTCATTTCATCACTTTGGGGAGGGGGAATACCATGAGCTCTGCCAAGATGTTTATCTCTGGGACTGGTCCCCAGGTGCCTGTAGTTGCTATAGTTATATACTCAGAGATTTAGACCAGGATTTGTTTCTCTTACGTTATCGATCGACCTCATATCCCACCAGCTCTCTATCCCTGGGGCTGCTTCTCTGCTTCAGACGTAATGGGGTACTTCAGGCAGGTTCTTTGTAACGAATGAATGGGGTTGAATAACTCCCTTCTAACTGCATTTTGTCACACAAGTTATTTCCATTGTAACTGTGAAAACCTCCTTTTTTCCCCTACAATATTTGATGGGGCTTTCAGATCTGGAGTTATTGCTCGTTTTCTTTTCATGGAGACAGGAACATTGAGAGCTGCCTCGAAAGGTGATCTGAGTGGTGATCACTGTCTGACACCATCCTCTGCCCACACCAGTAGTGGGGAGACATCCCCACTTATCCTGGCCTGTGGTTCAGCTCCAAACTATGGCTTGTATCCAAATTAAAGATATAGAGGACAATTAAGTTCCCTTTGCTATTTCTAATGTCTTTCTTAGTGTTAGAATATACACCTGTTTCTAATGTTTCTTGTTTGTTATGCAGGTGCTTTATTCTTCCAAACGATACCATCCATTGTGAGAGAGAGCTGTATCAGTCAGCCAGAGCATGGAAGGACCACAAGGCGTACATTGATAAAGAGGTGAGCTGTGCCGTGGGCTTGGGAGGGACATTCCCAGTGCCAGCTTGGCTCGCCAGCCCTACTGGTAGGAAGTACTGTGTGTACACTTCATTGTTTTATAACTATGTGAAAAATGGGATGGCAAGGTGTTTCTCATTCGCCAGCGATATAGTGATAGTCCTGACCAAAACCAAAATAGAGTGTGAGGAGAGGATGGGGACTGACTCAATTTCCTTTTGAAATCTCTGTGAAAAA
The DNA here is from genome assembly GCF_054644295.1 of Miniopterus natalensis. Classification (NCBI taxonomy): domain Eukaryota; kingdom Metazoa; phylum Chordata; class Mammalia; order Chiroptera; family Miniopteridae; genus Miniopterus; species Miniopterus natalensis. Next base: position 25,867,231 of record NC_142096.1, read on the forward strand.
ATAATTCAGTTATAAGAGAGACATCTGTTAATGTTTATGATGAGACATCAGTTGGAATATAGAGGGAAATATATTCTATGCTCAATTTGTTCCCAAATTAATTATCGTCTCAGATGAACAGCTGTAATTATGGTGAAAAGAAAGGTACTTAACACAGAAAAATCCTTAAAATGTAATTGTTGAATTACACGTTTTCCAGATTGAAGCTTTGCAAGATAAAATTAAGAATTTAAGGGAAGTGAGAGGGCACTTGAAGAGGAGGAAGCCCGAGGAGTGTGTCTGCAGTAAACAGAGGTGAGCATGGGTCCACCCCATGGCCTCCTTTCCAAACTCATTTTTTGCACAGGCTACATTGATTGGCATTAGGCTTGTTTCTCTCATTTACCAATAGAAAGCTTAATCAGATGAATTCCTTATCATATATTTGTAATGACCTAAATTATTTAAGTCAAATTAAATATGTCACAAACCTAAGCAGACAGTTCAAAACAAAACAAAACATTAAAAAGTCCCATTAAACTAAGATACTTACAACAGAGTGCCTTCTATTTTGCTTTCTTTTTATAAAATAAGCTGTTTGACAAATGCATGATTACAAAGACTTACTTTTTCATCTTCTTGCCTGTAGCTACTACAATAAAGAGAAAGGTGTAAAAAAGCAAGAGAAATTAAAGAGCCATCTCCACCCATTCAAGTAAGTGACTGTGTTCCCCTCCTTTTCGGGTAGTGAAGGACTGTCCAGTAGGCCCTCCTGAAAGGCTGCAGGGACTCCTGTGTTCTAAGTGAGCCTACTTGGAAAGAAGTAGACGCAACTCAAAGGCACATAGCTCCAGAAGGTGAAAGCAAGCCCACACCTTGCCAAGGGAGCATGGTGATACCATGGCCTCCTCCGGGGGGAGCTGTGCGGAGTTCTGCTCCATTTCTGTGTGTGCTCTTGCTGCTGTGTGCGTGGTACCTGAGTATTATTCCGTGCACAGCTTAGCGTTCTGTGCAGTTGCCTGGGAGATGGCCCTTCTGGATTAGGTTGGGGTGTTCTATAGAGCAGCTAGCCGTCATGGGGAGTTCTGAAAGTTGGAAGAAGTATACATATTTTTAAATAATAGTAAAATTTGCAAGGAAATAGGATTTAGTATTAGAGTCTCAACAAAATTTGAGCCCTTCTGGTAAAACCAAGATAATAAAAAAATGACAATTTTTTTCAAGACTTTATTGTGAAATTTGTCAAAGAACGTTAGAGACCTTCTAATGCAAGCCATCTAATCTGGCCGTTGACTTCATGGCTGACAGGTACTGGGCCACCAAGAAGTGAAGCCATTTATCCAGAGAGGTAGTAGCAGAATCTGCTGATTCACATTGACATTTATCCCTGTCAATGTTTACACGTAAACAAGGAAGCAAATGTTGCTGCTGCTAAGGCTCAGTAGAATTTTGAAAGAGCGGTCTCAGTGAGCTTGTCCTCCTGCTGATTCTGTTTGAGGGCCTCTGTGGAAAATACAGGTCGTCTATTATTGTGTGCCTGTCTATTATCATGTGTCTAAATATTTGTTCAAGGTTCACAGCAATAATCTTATTTTTAACTAAGACGGTGCTTTTTGGCCATTTAAAAAATCCCTCCTAGCCTAACCGGTGTGGCTCAGTAGTTGAGCGTCAACCTATGAACCAGGAGAACCTGGTTCGATTCCCGATCAGGGCTCGGTCCCCAGTAGTGGGCGTGTGGGAGGCAGCCGATCAATGACTGTCTCATCAGTTTCTCTCTCTCTCTCCCTCTTCTTTTCTCTCTCTGAAATCAATTTTTTAAAAATATACCTTTATTGATTTCAGAGAGAGGAAGGGAGAGGGAGAGAGACAGAAACACCAACGATGAGAGAGGCATAGATCAGCCGCCTCCTGCACACCCCACATTGGGGCATATGCCCTGACCGGGACTCGAACCTCCATCTCCTGGATCCTAGGTCGATGCTCAACCGCGGAGCCATGCTGGCCGGGCTGAAATCAATTTTTTTTTAAATATGTAAAAATTAAAAACCCCTTCTACGGGAACAGGGAGGCCGCTCAAGAAGTGGACAGCAAACTGCAGCTCTTCAAGGAGAGCCGTAAGAGGAAGAAGGAGAGGAAGGAGAAGAAGCGCCAGAGGAAGGGCGAGGAGTGCAGCCTTCCCGGCCTGACCTGCTTCACGCACGACAACAACCACTGGCAGACGGCCCCCTTCTGGAACCGTAAGCCCCTCGTTCTCTCTGAGTGCCACCTACGCGGCTGCCACCACCCGGACACACAGAGACGCGCCCCGCAGTCACCGAGATGAGGAGCTCGGTGGCATGCGACCAGGACTCAGGACTCATCCACGAGGGGAGCGTCCTATTAGTTCCTATACTTGCAACTAGAAACATTTTGCCAAACACTGTTTGTTCTTCTTTAGGAATTTGTTTTAGTATTTTTGAAAATGCTGAGCTCTCCCTAGGTTTTTCTCCCAGCCCCTGACGGAGCTGCAGCCCAGGAAGACTGCTCTATAACTAAAAACTAAATAATGATGAACAAATTTGCCCCAAATACAGGTCGTTCCTGCTCTAGCTCAAGTGCATACTCTATAATAAAGGAAGTAAAAGCTCCTTGAATGCAGGGACCATCCCCTACTGAGTCTCAGTCCCTTCAGTACCTAGCACTGTGCTTGCAGAAGTTTTATATGGAATTGCTGAGAATGCAGAATACTCATACTTGTGCACTTTTAAAATCAATGCGTATATTTGCTGTAGTGGCCTGGGTCACAGAGAAATAACACCCTAATGTCCTGTGGCATGTTATATGGAGTAGCTGAAACACACCCCATCCCTACCCCCAGGTCTGTGTTTCTCAAACTGGGACTCGGAGACACCCAGGAATCCCAAACTATTCCTGGGGGGATGTAGGCCTGTCTGTGAGAATTTTTATTTTATCTTTCTACCTTGGCACTTCTTATCTCAGTGTCCATGTTTGCATTGAAATCTACAGTCGCGTGAAGTCTGAGCAGACTCTCCAAGGCAGGGCACTTAGCTCTTAGCGTGCTTCCCTCAAGCGGGGTCATTCAGATGGCTTGGGGTCTGTTCTCCGCAGGGCCCTGGGCTGAGCCCTGTGGACACAGCAATGAACAAGATGCACCTCATCCTCTGCCCTCATGACACTTAATTCTAGTGGGGGGTGAGGTGTCATAAAAAGAAAGTGAAATCATTACAAGGTGTAGTGATGCTATAAGGAAACAGTGATCAAAGTCACTGGAAGGGACCCGTTTCGAGAGGGTGGGGATGATGGGCCTTTCTAAAGAGGTGAAATTTAAGCTGAAACCTAAAGGGTCCAGAAAAGTAGACCATGTGAAAGGGGGTCATGGGTGGGAGCAGCAGTACCCCAGGCAGAGGGCATAGCAGGAGCAGAGGTCCCGAGGAAGTCACGAATTTGTTGTGTCAGGACTGCCAAACCCCTTTAAAGATGAAGTACTGAGAAACGTGAAGTTACAGTTGGCTCATAACTCACACGGGACATGCCTCAGACCTCTCTCAGCTTCACCCCATCTGAACTGAGACCATCCTGCCCAAGACACCACCATTTCTCACCTCGGCGTCTGCAAAACCTCTCTTGTGTCTCCCAGACCCCTCTCTTGCTATTGCCAATCTCTTCTGCTCAGAGGACTTAGAGTGATCGATTAATGACATCCTGTTTTTCTTAGGATAAAGAGCAAAATCCTTACCATGTCTAACAAAGCCCCATGTCCACGTTCCTATTCTACTCTGGCCCATTTCCTCCCACGCTCACCTACACCAGCCACTCAGCTTTTCTCTCTACCTCAAGCATCCTAAGCTCCCTCCCGCCTCAGGGCCTTTGCACACCTGGTCCCTCTCCCTAAAAGGCATTTGACCCCACACCCACCCAAACCCCTGGGCCTATCACAGACCTACTCACCCTCAGAGTTCAACTGTAACGCCACTTCTCATGGACACCTTCCCTGTGCCTTAGACGACGGAAGCCTTTTTTTTTTACACTCTGTCAGCTCATTTTTTCTCCGCAGAACTTACCACATTTGTAATTATACGGTTTGTGTTTTTTTAGTTTTTTGCTTGTTTTTTCTTAACATTTGTATCCCCTACTAGACTGTAAATTCCTCCAGAGACCAGACCATGTCTGTGAGATGCTGTGCCCCCTACACAAAGGAGATGCTCAATAACCATTAGGTGATTAAACAAACAAGTGAACAGATAAGCAGACCACCTGGTCCACGGTCAGATCAACTCACATCTCACAGCAAATCCACACAGAGAGGGGGAAATACAGTTATTTTTAACATCTACCCACAGAGTACTTTCAAGAAAGAAAACGTAAATCTTAAAGAGTCAAGATTGGAATGGCTAGCCTGCCTCTGTTTTTTCGTTCTTTCACTTTGTCTTCTTTTTTACCGACAGTGGGGTCTTTCTGTGCTTGCACGAGTTCTAACAACAACACCTACTGGTGTTTGCGTACAGTTAATGAGACGCATAATTTTCTTTTCTGTGAGTTCGCCACCGGCTTTTTGGAGTATTTCGATATGAATACAGATCCTTATCAGGTACGTCAATGTGTTTTCATTCTATGGAGGATATTGGAAATAGAGTAAGCAGAGCACAAGCTTAACTATATCGTCCTGGCCTCTTGGTCCACAGCTCACAAACACCGTGCACACGGTAGAACGGGGGATTTTGAATCAGCTACATGTCCAGCTGATGGAGCTCAGAAGCTGCCAAGGGTATAAGCAGTGCAACCCAAGACCTAAGGGCCTTGACGTGGGTAAGGAAAAAAAAAATTTTTTTCTATATTACCTGGAAAATTCTTTGTGCTGTCAAGTTTCCTGCCTTTGAAACATTGCTATGCACAGAAACATACAGTTTGGGCCACTTACAGGGGAATCTATCCAGGCAATTCCAAACACAGTTTCTTCTCTAAATTTAGCTCTGGGTGCATGAATGAAAAATTTAACGCCCCAAAAGATTTGGTGAGTGTTTTGTTCCAACCTCTCCCACAGGACTTCTATTAGTAAGCCTTGGTTCCAGATAGAAGCATCCACTGGAAGATGGGATGAAAGCATTGGGGATTTATTTGTTTTTGCTGTCAACAGTCATAAAATATACTCTAGGTAAACCAGGATCTCCTATTTTTTTTTTAAGAGAATTTGGCTGGAAACACACAGTGCCCTGTTTTTGCTTATCACAATTTGGAGCTCCCCCAGTTGGACCCATGCCCGCGACATAGTGCACTGATTTCTCTCACCGGCATTTTCCATCTGAAACTAGAGCTATTTGGGCCGCTCATTGTGGGATCTTAAAGTATGAGGGCCTGTATAAAATCTAGGCGATGTTCCCTCCTGGGCCTGCAGTGTTTATTTCTCTGTTTGCCCATGGGGATGCATTGTCCGCCCCACGGTTAATGAGAATACTTATTTTCTCATGATTCTTATAGAAATGTAAATACCAGCTGTCCGTTGAAGGAAGGAGGAGCTGGAGCTGGCTGAGGCCATGATGTCAGCATAGTATGCCAACCCCAAAAGAGTGAAGAGCTGGACACAGGCCTCGGAGAGCCGTTCACAGGAACCTGTTGCCAGGCTGGGTTTTCTCAGTGTCCTTTACAGCCTGTGTTTCTGCGAGTCCCTCGCAGCTCCCTGAGCCGTGTGACTTGAAAGGGGGGTGGGGGGAGCATCCTAAAAGGGCCAACATCCCACGCGTCATTTCCACCACCATAGGGTCCTGAAGGCTTTCGAGCTGTGAGAGCCCCATAAAAAATTACAAATCCTGCGAGAGAGCCCCGGCTCAGCTGTCTGTCAACACTTCTCAGTTAACACCTCGGTGAAAGGAGTCGCAGCCGAAGAGTCCAGTCCCGACTTGCAAACTAGGTCTTTTGGTCACTGACCCCACTCCCCTCAAATCTTTTCAGATCTCCGGCTTATCTGTTGACCTTTTCCTCAAATCTTACCCCAAAACCCCACAAAGGCCTGGAAACTGAACCAACTCTTAGAGGCGCTGGAAATATTACACCCAGATATTTCTCCCCCAAAGAGCACAGCACTCTTATTGGTGATGACATAACAACTCCACTTGGTGAAACCTGACCAAGCGCATTCACGGGGAAGTGACTCGCCAGGTGGGGCCAGTTAGTGCCCTTAGACTTCACATTGTCCTCTCCACTTTCTAGGCCAGTCCTAAGGGACGTGATTATTGGCCCTTTTTTCCAAGTATTTTGTCTAAAAAATAACCAAAATGTAACTTTTACTGAGACTTACACAGACTTCTGGAAGTACTTTCTTCCTGCTTTTCCGTGGCCTCTTCTCCTTTCTCAACCCCAAGCATTTTTCATGTGAAAATTCTTATATGTTTTATCTTACAGCTTCCAATCCTCATTTTGAACCTAATAGAAAAGTTCCGTTGGACCTCGGCACTGTCTGTATTTAACACAATATGTTTCTTTCTAGGATTTAGATGTTGTGCGTGGAAATCTACATAGTGAATGGTTTTATGAGTCCTAACACTAACGTAAATTACTCTTGTATTTTCCTATATCAGGAAATAAAGATGGAGGAAGCTATGACCTACACAGGTATTCACACTCTTTCATTCTCCCTGGCAGCTTCTATCCCAATAACTGCATGATCCAGCCATTTCAACTAATTTCGGTTTCTTATCACATTGCACAGAGCATAGCTGGGGTGCATGCTTGTCCTAACAGCAGTCACCACCGTCTCATGCCATTGGTTCCAGAGCTGTGTTTGTTTTGAAATCAGCTCACTGTCACAACAAGATTCTCAAGCATTTACTCACCCCTGAGCTTGTTTGCTTGATGAATGATGCTTTTAAGCGTGGAATTATGTGAAGGGGGGAAAAAGCAGAATGACCTTTGGGAGCCCTGGGGAGAGGCTGGGAGAATTATATTCCTTATGGTGCTTCCACGTTGATCGGCTGGAGAGGCTTCATGGAAACTGGTTATAGATTTTCATGAAATACAACATCAAGAGCACAAAAAGAGCAATAGGAATTTTAAGAGCATTCTAAAGCCAAAGTTGGAGAAGGTAGAAGAGGTTCCTTGCTAACAGTTGTAAATGAACGTTGCTGCTGAGAGGCAGCAGTGATGTGATTCAGAAGCTCTGCAGGAGGTGGTGGTTGAAGAGCGGGTGCTGGGGTTGAGGACAGGGTGCCAGGAATAAGACATGTAGGAAGGTCTCAGCATAGCCCCTAGACAATGCTGCCTGACACACAGAAATGTCCTAAACAGGCCTCAGCCCAGTTACCTTGTCTCTCTCCAGCCCCCACCCATCCCTATTACCACATCTTGCTCCGACGGATGGGGGACCCAGGTGCCTGGTGGCCATGTCACTTGGTCACCTGGCATCCTCAGCCTTGCCCGTTTTCCACTCCGAGCATAGACCTCAGGCGGGTTTGTCAGAAATGTGCCATGTGGGGCAAGAGAGCCTGTCCTCACCACCTCTGTTGCGGGGAAACTGAAGTACGCTGTCAGCACCCTGGTCAATGAAGCTGCGTGGGGGAAAAACTCCCCTCAAAGGCATGTGGCCCTACCTACTGCCATCCGCACTGATGCCGTCTCAGAAGCGAAAGAATACTGGTGTTTCGGGGCTCCCTGTCCGCCCACCTCCACCCTGCAGCCTCAGGGCCCCCCTTTGAGGGGCCTCTCCCTGGTGGGACCAGAAGCGAAACAGCGGGAAGGGTGGTGGGAAGATGTAAACAAATGAAACACGCAAAGCTGGACTTTTGAGGCTGCTTGATAACGTTTCTGTCTCTTCTTTTTCTCCTCTCTCTGTCTTCTTTCCTGTCCTCGCTCTGCCCCCACCCGACCCGCGCCACCCGTAGCCCACGTAGGACAGAGCAGAAGAACCCACTCATAAGCTGGTCTCACCCGGGATATGGGCTGACGAGGTAATACCCCGCACACAGGCTGCTTCCGGGGGGCACTGAGGACACTTCCAAAGTGTGACGTTTTCAATGGACCTGACACTGAATATTGACTTTATGGTGATTTTGTGATGCCCTCGGATTTTATAGCTCAGGGATTTTTCATGTGGCCTTCTTTTACTTCTGTCATGAGGGAGGCAAAGCACATTGACAGGTTATTTAGGACAGTCTGGTCAGAGCCGAGTCGGGGTTCCTCTCCATCAAGTTCCCCCTGGACACCTTTGAAGTGAAGAATGCTCACCTGCCCTGGCCGGTGTGGCTCAGTGGTAGAACATTATTATTATTATTATTATTATTATTATTATTATTATTATTATTATTATTATTTGGGGGTGGGAGTGGGAAAGATTGCGTGTTCTCCAATTTTTTGTTTTTCTGTATTTCTTGCAGGACCTGAAATTTCCCCCCTTTTGCTTCCTTTTTTCTTTATCACCGGGGTTTCCAAAGGGTGTGTGTCTCTTCCTTTGTATGCCTTTGTCCCTGAAGCAATGCCTTCGACAGCCACCTGGATGCATGCACACTTAAGTCACAGTCACCTCTGTGAATTACCAGGACTCTCCAGTACTTAAACTTCAGATTCACATTCTTTCAGTGATGGTTTCAAACCTTTTCTAACTCCATCCTCACTTCCTCCTGCTCTTCTTGTCCATACTGTTTTCTAGGGCTGATGCCCAAAGTACAGCTCTGCTGAGAGTTGGCGTTAACTCTTTTTACTTACAGGTGATTTGAAGGTTATATAATTTTCTATCTTCTAGCTAAACTGAGATTTGGGTTTTTGTGTAGTTTTCCTTAATGTTCCTGCTGATCTGTATTGCTTGTGGGTAGTTCAGTGTATTAATCTAGGCCACCTCTTCAGAACAGTGCTTGGGCACAACTGAAGAAAAGATGTGGTTTTCTGCAGGACTGTGGTCATCTTGGTGCTGTAGAAAGACCTGAGAGAGAGAGAAAGCGGCTGCATTCTTTGCATACTGTGCAAACCACTGAAAGATTGATTTGTCTAGGTCATAGAACTTTTAGAGCCAAAAAAAAAAACAACAATCAAAGAAATAGATTCAAGCATTTGATTTGAAGAGTTTAATTGCACTCAATTTTGTTTTTATACAAAATAAAATATCTTACTAAGCACTGCCTATTACATTAAAATACTTTCAAATCCGTCATTCACTCAATCAACCCCATCAGTAGTAAAGGTTTTATCACACAAGCATCCCCATGTTTGCCAGATGAGAGACCCAGACTCAGAGGCTCGCTCATGTGATTTCGTGGTTACAGAGTTGACTTGAGTAGAGCCAGGAGTGAAACATGGGCCCTGACTTTGCCTAGTCATAGCGGTTATCACTTGCTTGATCAGCTTTTCAATTTTTTGTTAGTGTTCAATCACTTTTGTAACCTAAGGCCACCCCTTGATAACAAATTACCAGGGGAAAATACGTTTGGTGTTATACTTCAAATTGATTTGCTCTGTCAAAACCATGTAAGTTGCTTGTCCAAAAATCAGAAATCTTTTCCCCACTAATGACCCGCCTTCATCTCTCTTCACAGAGGACAGCTATGGGATGGATGGGAAGGTTAACCTTCCCAGGCCCAGCGCAGACATCAGCGGGCAAGGCCTGGAGGACGTGCACAGTGTGAATGAAAGCGTCTCTGAGGACAGACAGAACTACAGACTTAGTCTGCTTGACTGGGCTAATTACTTGGAGGGTGTAGATAGAGTATTTGCACTGCCAAACGGTCACCACGAGCAAATTAAGACCAATGAGGCTAAAGATGCTCGAAGTGATGGGTTCCTGGCTGTATCTGCTGAGCTCTCTGTGCCCGTAGAGATGGCCTCCGCTGAGTCGGATGAAGACCCGAGCCCTGTGGTTGGGGAAGCCCCTCATTTGACCTTGCCAGCCGACCTTCAAACCCTGCATTTGAACCGACCAACATTCAGTCCGGAGAGTAAACTTGAGAGTGAACTTGAATGGAATAACGACATTCCAGAAGTTAGTCTTTTGAATTCTGAACACTGGAGAAATCATAAAACTGACAAATGGATGGAGCCTGAAGAGATGAGTCACCTTGAACTTGACCTCAGTGGTGGTGACATGCCAGAGCTGGCACCCAAGCCCGCCCTCAGGCTGCAGCCCATCAGCAGGCGCCAGAAAGGACTTCCCCAGCATCGTGGTCCAGAAGAAGATGTTTTCGAAGATCAGCTGCATCTTCCTGTGCATTCTGATGTGGATTCCACTCATCCGACCATCAAAATGTTCACCTTGGAGCAGCCCATTAACTCCAGCAGCCTGGAGAGCGTGTCCAACGAGGTGGAGAACAGTCACAGAAGGGGGACTGATTAGATGAAATTGTTACCTTACCCTAAACACAGTATTGTTTTTAACTTTTTATTAGTAAACTAATAAAGGCAATCAAGACAACCTACATTCCAAGCTACCCTCGGTACCTGTGTGCAGTAGACGGCAGTGCGCATGCAAGCGGGCGCACAGGGACCTGGTTTGTAATTCACTATGTGTCGAGAGTAGAAAGAAAGGTGATTTGTGGATTTTTGTTGGCTTAGGGGATTCTAAAACAGTATTATCTTTGGACAGTTGTAGGGACATGCATATATCAATGCTGGCCAATCAAGATGGCTAGAATTGTGCCTTCCTGTGTTTCTGAAATTGGACGTCCTCGGTGAATCTTTCAACACACTTTCCACCACCTGCATCATGTGGTTTGGGTTCATTTTTAACCACTGGAACTTTTCAATGCCATCACTTTCAGTTCATTCATTTTGCACTTTGAGATATCTAAATGCCATGTCTGTTTGGCTAGTCTTTTTATTATTTTTTTTGCAGGCTTTTCACAGTCTCACTGTTTGTTCTCAGTGTGACAAAGTAAAATAGAACCCCAAGGATGACACACAGTGTAGATCCCATATTGTTGAACATACGCTTTTGCCAGAAAATATTGCATGTGTTTGCCCTCGACTTGCTAAAATTGATTAGCAGAAAGGCATGACTAATGAAGTTGGCAGCAAAAATATACAAGTAAGCAAAACAAAGATCACCTGCTCTCTCTGGGCCTAGCCTCAAAGTGTTCATCGTATGCTTAAGATAGCTAAATTTTTATTATTTTCTTAAGAGGATAAAAGGACTGAAGACTTTTTTTTCCCCCCTGAGCTTTTTCTTGACCTGGCTGATAAGCTTAAGTGTTGAGAAATTATATTTTGTTTTGAATTTATATAAGGAATTTTTTCCAATAAAACACACTCATGAATGTTTCATAATTTAAACACACCATATGTGTTGTATGATTATTTTTAAGACCTTCACCAAGTTCTGATTTTTTTAAGGCATAATTCAAAACTGCTTTACAAATTGTGTTCTTAAAAATATTCTTGTTATGTATTAGATTTTTAAATACCAGCAAAAGGATTACCTCATTGAAACTTATCAGTATCCTAATCCACTTCCCAGTAATAGCTTAACAGCGATTTTCTTTTTAGATAATTGAAACACATAGGTAAATTATGTTTTCTTTAAGTGTTTAAGGTAAACTCTTTTACAGAAAATTTAATATGTTATAGCTGAATCTTTGATAACTTTAAGTCCTTACTATAGACTCTGTACATATGTTAAAATTAACTAGCTCTTTATCAGATGTGTGTGTCACCGGCTGAATGACAGAGGAAACATATTTATGGTCATGAATGATGTGCTTTGTAAAAAGGCTTCACCTTATTCGGAAGCATACTGTGTTTTTAATCTTGTGTAATATTCTGTAATACTTTTATAGAACAATTCTGGCTTCAGGAAAGTCTAGAAGCACTATTTCTTGAAATAAAAGGTGTTTAAACTTTACCTGTTTCAGAGACATGAACTTGACCAAGTTCTTATGGTACACCCATTCCTTGCAAGTAAAATTAAATCCTGACCTCAATTTACATGATTGGCTATTAGCTAGATCAATAAAACTGCCCCAAAACCAGTGTGTTATAGAACATTCTCAGATGAGGGATCACAGCGTGGATTTGTCTCGTTGCTGTCAGGAGGGTGTGGCAGACAGCACAGGGTGACTTCGGGGCGTGCGGCTTGGGCACCTGCACCAGGCTAATACTTGGCTTACTTCTCTGCTGTCACCATCTTGATATGCTTAATAATTTTTGAACAAGGGACCCCCACATTTCCATTTTTCACTGGGCCCACAAATGATGTATTCCAGTCCTGGGCAGTACAAATGAAGTTTTTTTAAAAAAAAGGCCCTGGCCAGCGTGACGCAGTTGGTTGAGTGTCGTTCCCTACACTGAAAGGTTGCAGGTTCGATTCCCAGTCAGGGCACATACCCAGGTTACAGGTTCAATCCCCAGTTGGGATGTGGACCCTCTCTCCCTCTCTCTCTCCCCCTCCCTCCTTCTCTCTCTAAAATCAATAAAAATATACCCTTGGATAAGGATTTTTTTAAAAAATTAAAAAACAGGAAGACAGCCCCACCAAAGGCAGTTTGGGGACCTTGGACTTTGGTGGAGACCTAACCACCCTCCAAGGCCTCGAGTTTTCTGCTGGACACTTCCTTCTGCTCTAGGTCTCCTGAGGACCTTTCTCCCCTCAGGTAGAGCCCCTAACAATCTATGAAATGTCCAGAAATCAGAAATGTCTGGTAGCAATAAAGAAAATAAAAGCAAAGGACTTAGGGATCTGCCAATTCAGTCCTTAGATAACTGAGGAAGCCATCTGTATTAGTTTGTTAGAGCTGCCATAACAGAACACCATAGACTGGATGCTTTAAACAACAGAAACTTATTTTCTCACTGTTTTGGAGGCTGGAAGCAAGATCTGTCAACAGGGCTGGTTTCTCCTGAGGCCTCTCTCCTTGGCTTACAGATGGGCCACCTTCTTGCTGTGTTCTCACATGGCCTTTCCTCTGTTCATGCATATCCCTGGTCTCTCTCTGTCTCCCCTTTCAGCTGATTATTAAAATGCTTCAGGCAATTAATACCTCAATGTGGTCCACCAGCCTGGTTCATTTGGGCCCTCATGACTTATAAAAGCTGCTGTGGAAGCTGTACTAGCCCCCTCAGCCCCTTATCCTCTTCAGCCTCTCCCAACCCCAATGCATCCCACGTTCACTGCCTGGTGAGTCTGCCATCACCATGGCTCAGCCTCCGACTCAGAAACTTCAATGATTATTTAATGTCCTCTGTGAAGTTCTAGCCTTTCATCCACCCACCTGCTCTCTGCTCCACCTCACCTGTCACTATTAGCTTCCCTTGGGTTGGCACCACCTTCCCAGGCCTGAATTTTAATCCACTTTCCACCTACCCTCCTGGGGTTTATCCCCATACACCATCTCAGCCTGTAGAGATCTCACCCATCCTTCAATTCCCATATTATCTGAAGTTTTGCTTTTCCTTCCCATGTAAACTTCCCTGGACTCCTCCACCCCTGGACACAGTTTCTCCCCCATTTTACACTCTCCCCCAGGTAAAGAAACACTGATGATGTACCAAGTCTGGGGCCAACTGGTGAGACTAACTGGCCGCATGCTAACCTTGCTCCTTCCCCCATTTCAAACCAAGAAACTTACCTAATGAGACCACTGGTTAGTACTGGTCAACTCACCTAGTTATGTTGTTGACATTAAAAAGTTTGCCAGCATAATACCTTGAGCCTCATGGTGAGTCCACTGCTGTACGAAGTAGAGAAAGTGACTTTCAGATTTCCTTCCGGGACTAGAATATCCCTGATCCCAGATGTTAAGGAAGCACTGGAGAGGGGTGGGGACAAAGGGAGCTACAGAGCTGAAGTCTTTCATGCTGAGCACCGCCTCACTTTTCTGCTGAATTTCCAGCCCCCACACCAGTCGGCCTCCCACAACTCTGGGGCTCAGAATCTGCATAGTTACTCCACCTCCCAGACCCAACAGCACAGGTGACCCAGAACCAGAGTGGAACCAATCGAACCACTAATAGGCCTCAGCAAAAGAGGAGATGTTATAGACTTCGCCACCTTAGTATGCTTGTGGTCACTAAGAACCCCACACAACTCAAGCCCAGGGACCAGAAGGGCCCAGTTTAGTAGAGCATGTATTTTCCATAATGACCAGTAGATGTCACTGTAGTACAACTTAAGACATCTTGGCTGGGGGCCAGAACCTGGGCCCCTGGCAGACCTGCCATTTAATTGATTTCTAAAGTAGCTTCACTACCATTTTTACAAGAACGCATCTAGAACAGCGTGATCCACACTGCAGCCTCTCTCATTCTGCAGTGCCTAAGATCCTAACCATGCCAGCAGGCCAATGAACAGTTTCGGCATTCTACTGATTTATATGGATATTATGAGTTGGAACTACATCAAACTTTGACATTTAAATTCAAAAGTGAGCACCGAATATTGATCTCCTTGCTTTCCACTGACTTTGTGCAATTAAAAATTTTTTCTGGCTCCCACAGGCTGAAGCTCCAGAAGCCGTCTGTCTCTGCCCAGCTGACAATTTTAAAAACAAGAGAGGAACTGGATGCTTTTTAATAGCTCTTAAAAAGCTGAGGTCGTACCAAGTCTGAGCTAAAGCAGTAGCTACATCATAACCTTTCCTCTCTCCTCATTTCTCAAAAAGAAACTTTTTCTCATGTATCTATTTCAAAAAGGCCAATATCCAGGTTGGTTCTGCCTCTCCCTTGCAAGTGTGAGAAATTCAACAGGAACACTTTTGCCTAACTTGCACACAAAATTGAAGAGAAGGTGGTAGATTTGGGCAGGGGTACTATTTGCTCTTTGCATAAATGGCACCCTTGATGAATGCACAAGGCCAGGTGGGAAATAAGCATTCACCCAGAAGTCAACAGATGCACTCACCCCAATAACTCATGTATCTCGAGCCATTGTGACCCTCTAGTTTCGCTGTGCAGAGGGTGGCACAGTGAGAAACGGAAATCAGTTAGCCTGCTCTCCACCTATCGAGTGCTCAAGGCAGGCTTCTAAATATAAAATACAACCACTTTGTGCTTCAGTCCATGAGTCATGCTGTTATTTCCACAGCTCCTTTTACCTCCTTCCACCTCTCATCCAAAAGTCTCAGATGCCAGTATACTTGGGAAACTCTGCAGTCATCAGAAGAGACTTCAAAATCCAGTGCTTTTTCCCCATGGGTGGAGTCAGCGCACATTCTTCCTCCAATTTCAGACCAGTTCCTGGGCCACTTTAGCAACGATTAATTCAGTGGAGGATGGGGAAAGGGAGTTTAACTGCTTTGACCAAGTTTTGACAGCCACTCCTTCAGAAATCATTCTTTTTTATGCTTGAGACTTTCCTTTTGTTTAGCAATTTTTAGAATAATGAGTTGGACTCCTTTGAGAATCATTCTTAATCTATCATGATCAATCTGTGTGGCAAAAAAAAAAATATCCATCGAATGCTCACCACTTGCTCCCCTACCCTTCCAGGATCTCAGAAGTTAGGCAGGGACGTGCAACTAGTTCAGACCAGTGCAGTGTGCCACATGTCACCTCTGGGCTAAGAAAGAGAACAGGCCCCTTGCCTTTCTCTGGGCTCTTCCTTTCCTTACTCAGTAACCAGGACCAACCCTGAAAGTTCCAGATGGTACAACTTCAAGATGGTAGGACCTCTGTCAGGCTGGGTCCCTGAAAGACTAGGTGGGACAGACCCATATAGCCATGTGATGGAAATAAGTAAACTTTTGTGCTGTGAAGTCACGGAGATTTGGGGGTTCGCATGTTTTTAAGCATAATTCAGCCTATCCTGACTATCATAAACCATATTCTAGGTACATAGTTCAGCAGGCCCAAAGTCAGTCTGAATTTAAATAGATAAGTGATAGGCCAGTTAAAACTATTCTCTGGTGACTCAATGAAACAATGTGCTCCCACAGGCTCTTAAAACTACAGTCCTAATAGTTAACACTTAGGACATTTGACTTCAAAGCAGAGTTATCAGTTACATAAGGAGTTCTTTACCACCAATTCTCAGAGTAGTGGTGGGCTATTTAATCCAATCAAATCCCTGTGTGTTCATTGTGTGGTGGTAGGGGGGAGGATGATTACACTAGCATCATTGCTTCATCTCTTCAAACAACAAAAATCATAAGAGGCAAACTACTTTCAATCCAACACACTTTATTCTTATTTTTGTACTTTTTTCCTTAATTTTCAGTGATCAAGTATTCAAGATGTTGTAAACCGAGGTTGATTAGTATATTGACAATAGATATTTCATTAAACACAAGGAAATTATACATCTTTTTAATTACCCTAAGAGGTCACCAAATAAATATTCATTTTAAAAATTACAAAATCAAACTTCTTTATGCAACATCTCAAAACAACCTTTCATCACAGACATACACACCTCTACACACAGACACACACACACACACACACACACACACAGGCTGAACAGGCACTCCACTAGGATCCTAATGCCAGCTGGCTTGACACAGTATTACATCTCCTTTAACTAAAGAATTAGAGGCTGACCTGCCGGTTTCATGCTTCTAACTGACATTTGGGGTTTGGGGTAGAGGTATGTATGTATTGTAAGAAAAATGCCCACTATAAAGTCTTACCAATTATTCTTATTTTACTTTTCCAGATACAAACTTCTTTTGTTTACCCCTTTGGTTTAACATGTCCCTGCAATTACATTGGTTTTAGTTTTTAATAATGTCTTCTCCTTGGATTTTACATGTAACAGTAGAATACCAAAAAAAAGGCAACATCTTCATACCCCAGTGTTAAAAACACTTTACAAGGTGTACGTTTTTAGAGAATAAGAAAAGATTATCTGAAATACTTTTCCCCTCTCTCTGAAATTATTCTTAGCATCTAATTATTCTTGCTAAAATAATTATCAAAAGCGCTGAGTTTTTTATAGAAAAAAGGATTCCCCCTTACACCCCACGTCAAGTTCATGGATTAACTGTCGTGAGGGTAGTAAGTGCTTGTTTCCAGGAAGTTCTCCAGATTTCCAAAAGCAAAGCACATGCAGCCCCTTATCAGTGAAATACTGTGGATTCAGTGGCGCGTTTTTGTGGTGAGCATGCTTCATCAAATACTTCTAGCACCAAGGCATTAGTTTTTAACGTTGCAAAAGCAAATATCCAGGGAGGGTCTTCCTCTTAGTTGACCCTTCCTAGGGCTGAGTAAAAATGAAGTGCTTAAAATAACCTCTTCAAGCATACAGAGGTCTGATTCCAATGTAGCAAGAAGTCTGGGATGGATACGGCCAGCAGCATCCTGGGAGATGAGGAAAGGAGAGAAGACGGAAAAGATAAAGTGCTCAAGGCCACTGACTTCACGGTCAGCCATGGCACTCCCTTGGCCAGTGTGAAAGAGAAAATCTGAACATGTGTAAAGGCCACCTACTGGTCTGCATAACAGAGTCGGCAAACCCTCAGTCTGGGCAGTTCCAGGGTTATACAGTATTGTGATGTCTATCTGCTTAGAATGCTCAGTACGCACCGATATAGCAACAGTAATATTCATGTTTCTGTGCCATTTAGGATGTTTTTTATGTACACACAAAACCACAAAGTAGAACTGGCTACCACCTAGGCTTGGGCTCTCCGACTGCTCCTGGGCATACGAGAGAATTTCCACAAATGCTTCAGGTCCAGTCAAACTACGAAGCTTTGGTGCACCTATGCTTGATACATAACCAACTCCAAAACGAAATGTTCTGGCTCCAAGCCCACCAAGGTACGCAAGCTGCAACTGCTGACTGAAGAAGTTTCCTTGGTGGGTGGTGAAAACGGGGGGCTGCCATACCCTCCGCCAGGCAACTCCCTTCCCTGGTGGCTGACATTGCCAAGTGCGTGCTCCTGCTAACGGTCACAACGGTCACGACCCTGGTTTGGTATATTACATATAACATTTTGTAAATGTCCTCTTAACATGTAACACTTTATATGTTCATTTAAAACTTTTATTGGGAAACTTAAACCAATTTTCACCAAAAAACTAATGAAACTGTTCACATTCTGAAAGAGGGGGGTTGAAAAGCACATATGCCTGAAATCCACAAAGCTCAGGTTCAATCGATCTGAACCTCGTTTCCTCGTAATGTTTCATTTCAGAAGCTCTGCTGAAACTCAGCGTTATCACTGACATTGGACTTGTTCTGTATTAAATACACACTATAAATAAATACTTGAGGTATGTTAGGACAAAAGATTTTGACTATCACACTTAGCTAAATAAATGTAAATTTACCTTGCAAATCTAAACATTAAATTTTAATGTTTCCTACAAATTTTTTCTATTTTACACAAAGAAATAATTCTCTACTCTTCAGAAACAGTAGCATATCAAAAACCAAAATGATTTACCTCACTATCTTCTAGTCACATCTTATCTCTGTTAGCCAAAACTATTATATGCATCACATAGTGCCAGAAGTGAGCCGAGACAGAGAAACCTGCGTTGCCTGACTTGCCCACTCTACAGTCCTCAACAAGTCACTTCACCTCTCAGAGCCTCAGTTTTCATAATCTGTTTTTTAAAAAAACAACAAAAACATAGTAACAAAACATAGTTTTATCTTTCAAAGTTATTGAGAGGATTAAAATGAATGATGTATATTAAGTGCTTGACAAAATGCTCTGCAAATAGTCAACACTTAGCACATTTGTGTCCTCTCCGCTCCTTTCTTCCCCCACCTTGGTTCTGAATGACTTTTGACTGTTTTTCAAGAATTAAAGCCACCTACAAAGGATCAGGATTTCATAGTAATGAAAATAACCAAAGAATGCACTTGAACCCCCACCTACCCGCTGGAGCTTTCTAAATTAATAGGCTACAGTCAAAGGTATTATATTTGCATATTAAAGCCAAATAATATATTAATCTACAGAGTTTATGAAAGAACAAGAAGACTTCTTTCCAAAACAAGTAATTATAAGCTTAAGTTCATGGAGAGTGTCGATTAAACTTATAATAGGAGCTGTGACTATAAAGTGACATAACCAATTTATTAACAAGTATATAAGAACCTCATATATACAATTAAATGGTGTTGTCTATAAAACAGTCACTTTAGTTGACTACACATTTCAGTGATATTACCAGAGCCCAAACCATTTTGAGGACAACTCTTACTTGGTACATATTCCAAAACTTCAATCCCCCATAATTTTTACTATTTAGTCTACACTCACCAACAACACATTGATGATACACCTGCTATTTATAAGCATCAGATACTTGAGGAAGTACAATACTAACACTGTGATGTACAACTCATGCTAATTTCTTTGAATTCTGGCCCAATCAAACCCAAAGGATTTCATAGAGTGGCAAATGGTAACGAGTCAAATGGTGGCTGAGAGAGAACTGGCACCCAGCCATAGGCTGCTGAACTGGATAGAGTTCAAGGTCGAGAACAGAGGAGCAGCTCCCTAATTACACCTGATTACTCCATCACTCCTTATCCTGGAGTTCTGAGAGCATCTCCTTTCCAAAATATCCTACCAAGAAGAGAGAAATTATAACAGTGTTGAAACATATCACCTTAGCTACCAAAAAAAAAAAAAAAAAGGTGTAATCTCATCAATATTTTCTCAATTCAGTTTCTTAAAAATCAGTGGGAAATTAAGAAAACACTACCTCTCTCTCCCCAACCTACCTATCTTTAGCTCTTCAAAAAGCTCAAAGATTTCCCATAGAGGGTAAAGGGGAACCCTGAAGCCCCAGAGTAGACACTGGGTTAATCAGCAATATTTTCTGAAGACCTTCAATATGCACCGTGTTGACCAAAGTTTGATGGACACCAGTGTAACTTAGGCAAAAATAGTTCCATGACTTAGTCAAACAAGACGGCCCAAAGGGAAGTCCTCATCACTGAGACCACTGGCTCCACCCCTTGGAGACATTACTCAGTCCAATAGTGATAACCCTCTCCACAAACTGCATGCAACCAAGAGAACCAATTGACTGATGCCATTCCTAGGTAGAGAGGAAAACAACCCTGTACCCAGGAATATTCACACAGCCCCACAGGGCAGCCAAGGATGGAGGGTAAAGGCCTGAATCGTTGGACAGTTCTGCCAATCACATTCTTTCTGTGGAAGAGTGTAAACCAGCCAAGGAAACCATATGCCAGGTTAGCCCTCCGCGAGCGCAGGCTACTTGTCAGAAACAGTGATATTGGTATTTGGAGCTCACAGTCCCTCCTATATCTGATTGTCATGATTCTTTTTCTGAGTAGCCAGCTCCCATGAGTTCACTTGCCGTCAGTCCATAGTGCCGTCAGGAGGCATCTGCCTTAAGAACCACGTAGAAAGCATTCTGGGTGGCACCTAAATCGAAGTGATGCCCTGGGAGGTGCTGGAAAGGATCATGGGTAATGAACCCAAAGGAACAGAGAAGTCCTCTTTCAGATCGATTCCAGGAGGGAGGAGTCGAAAGGTGGTGTAAAATGATTGTAACCCTGATAAAGCAGGATTCAGTACGCAGGCCAATTTATTTTGTATTTTCCATCATTATTTAGGATCATATTACAGGTCCAGCTCCCAGGTCTCCCTCCTCCTGCATTCAAGGTGATTTCCATGTAGCATGTATAGCCTTCCTGGTTTAATGACTCAATCTCAGTAACAACCATAGCAATTTTCTGTATGTAAGAAAGAGAACAATACAGATTTGCTAGTGTTTCCAGGCAGATAACTAAAATGATCGGGCGGGACTCAATCTTACATCTCTGAAATTCTTTTTTCCAACTATTTTGAGTGTCAAGGTTACAATTCCTAACTACCCTTACATGGGTCCTTAAGAGGTAAAAAAATTTCTGCAATTTTTTTTTTTTTTGGATGAGAAAGCTGTGCGTTTCTTTCCTTATTATGCATCTCAAATTACAGTTTCTAGCCATGTTGTTTAGCACACTAGTTTTAAAACCCCTTATGAAGGAATACTGGAGTTTATATTCAAGCTATCAGATAACTTAGCAGCCTCCTTAACTACCATATGATGGGGGCAGACAAACTAAGAGAACGTGTCTCATGAAATGAAGTAGCTGTTCCTTTTATCACGCTATGCACATGGTTCCCTTGAAGCGTTTGAAAACTCCTACCTGGTCTATAATTCTGCTATGGCTTAAAATGCTATCAACAGTACTTTAAGGAAAGTAGAGCTTCCTCTTTTCAAAATGTATCTGCTTTAGTCTCTGAAAGCAAAAGTCACATGCTGCACTTACATTTTCCTGATCAAATTGCATAGTTGAGGCAAATTCATTTGTGCTTTGGAGCAGAACTCACAGTAGGTGTTCAGATCTAAAAAAAACCACGCTGATTTGTAACTGCAAAGTCATGGTCAAGCTCACCTTGGTGTGGAGTGTATGCTAAGGAGAGGCACCGCCATCACACCTCCCTGATTTTGTTAACCGCGTACCTTGGCCTTATACCACATTGGTGCATGAGCATGGAACTAACCTAGCGGAGATGGTAACAAGTCTGTCCAAACTCCTCCTTCTTGGACAGAAGGCGGGAAAGTTCTCAGTCTCATTGAGGTATCCAGCCCTCAGTCGACAGTGGCTGTGTATGCGGAGTTTTGTTGGGTTGAGGATTGTGTCTTTAGAGGTTAAAAAAGGGAAAGAAAGAAAAGAAGGCACGGGTGTTTCTCAAGTCGCCAATATTCAACTCAACCAACAAAACTAAAGTCTTCTACTTTCAAGCTTCAGGAGCGAGGCTACACGGCAGCAGGCCCCTCTCGCAGCCCCGGGTCTGGGGAGGGACTTATTGCTTCTGGGAAGGGCCCCGGGTAGGTCTGCGCTGCGCAGTGGGGCCCCTTTCGCAGACGAGTCTCTTCGTGGAGTTCTCCGTGGGTGCTGAAGGCCGGGCAGGATCTAGTCCGGGCGTGCTTGTCGGCGCCCTCGGGCTGGCCCACCAGCTCGCTCACCGTGCCCAGGGGGAATTCTCGCCACCTCTGCCTCTGCAGCGCGTCCTCCTTGTATTTAATGGAGTACCAGGCCAGGAAAATAAAAATAAAGCCAACGAATTTGAGGCCGGCCGCCAAACCAAAATAGACGAAACGAAACGACGTGACATTGTACTCCCAGCAAGAGCCTTGCACTCCGCATTCCTGTTGCCAGAGCATGCAGGTGGTGTCAATAACTGCTCCAAAATAAATTGGAGTGGGAATGTATGCTAGAGGTGCAGAGGGGGGAAAAGAGAAGACAGGTATTTAGCACATTGATAAGAAAAAAATGGGTTTGCAAATGTGCTTTGTGTGCTGGGACTCCAGTAGAGGGGAGTGGTTTTCTTGTGTTATTATCAAAATGTGTACTAAATTGTGGATACTTTAAACCTTCCAGTTTGCAACTCTTTTCCTATTCAACTACCCCTTTGCTAAACAAATTTTCTTCTTTGAAAATCACTTTTTAATTTTCACTGAGAAGTATAAGGCATACTTCTAAACTATATCAAAGTATGGCAGACTTTCCTTTAACCAGCATGCTTTGAAAAATGGTACCTTCAACGTCTTATTGGTACCAAAAAACAAGCCACACATTCAATACAACCAGAAAGAAGCCTTTGAGGCTCACTGGAAAGTGTTCCCTCTCAGGCCATCAACCCACAACATGGGACAAATGGAAAATTCCAGAGAGGATTAAGGTTTCAAAGGGTCAGATGATGCCATTTTAAAAAGTTTCACCTTTCGTAACTGAAATAAAAAATTTGAATCAGAAAACGCTTTTTTTGTCCTGTGGACAATGATGCTGATTACTGGGGGAAATAACAGCTGGAGGAAATCAGACTGCCACTTAAGAAAGAAAAAATATGCCTGATAATGAGGAAGTCAATTAAGAATACATTGCAATTGATCAAGAGAATGGACTACATCACACGCTATTTCCCGTGCATTGTCCCAAGACATCACAGGGCGATGCAGTGTTTGTAAAAATCAGAACGACATTCTCCATGCCCAGTGAGCTCAGCAATTCCCACATCAGCACAGCGCTAAGGAGCTCCACTTGCTAATCAGGAAAGGGCAGTCCCTGCATGTCGATTTCGGCATCTTTCTTTTTTTAGAATATTTTATTTCTTTTGCTCAGCAAACTTGATGGGTACACTCTTTGCCCAATCCAATAAAATTACTGGAATAAAGAACTGGACATTTTCACAAATAAAAAAAGCACCACTCCCCACCAATTTCATGTTAAAAAACCATAAAGGGACAAAAGTGCCAGAATTATAAGCCCATCACGATCGCTTGGTTCAATATTTCTTACTGTACAAAAGTCTCTAGGGAATTTAGCCCAAGTTTACATTCACAGTGAAAAAAGAAACTGACCTCAAGTCGGTCTGGTTTTGTTTCATCAAATGACAGACCAGTCAGCTTTCAGTTCAAATCAGAAAACAAGGAAGTTGTGCTCCCACCGCTAACCTGTAAAGTCCTCGCTACTACAATGGTAACAAATGACTGCACTTGCCGTTTTAAAGGGCAGTGAGAACTTGCCATCTGCAAAGAGGAACTAAGAGGCACATTTGGAAATTGAGGAACGTACCAAGCGTTCGCAGTAAAACAAATTGCATTCCCAGAGCAAAAGGTCTCTCCTCATCTTCCACGGACCTAAAGGGAAGGAAAAAAATATTTTAAAATCATGGTCTGGAGACAATGACTGCCAAATCAAACCTGCTTAGTGCAGGGCCAGGGGCCAGAGAGGTGCTGTTGACAAAGTGTTTAATTTTCTAGAATTTATTAACAATTGCCAAGCAAGACTGCTGATGGCTAAACCAGTTGAATAAAGGTGGCTCCATCGAAGACAGCCAAGAAATTCCAATTTACTCTGATCATTTCTATGTTAATACTGACGGAAGGGCCACAGAGCCAGGGCTGAAAGTGGCTCTAACAGCTTCCCAAATCAGTTCTATTAAATATACACGGCACTTTTATCCTAACTACTACATCTTTTCTCTTTGCCTGCACTTTCTTGAATGGTGTGTACGCTGAAAAATTATTACTCCTGTAATTTCTAAAGGAAAAGTATAGAGAAAAAAAGTTTTACAATATATAGTCAAAAAAATGTATAGGGAACAAGTCGAAAGTTAGAAAAATAATGAATCCCTGCCAGCCACATTTTTTTCTTCTTTTCCTATAACTTATGCTCCAAGTAATTCCCACAGGGCAGGAAGATTAGACTCTATTGATTTTGTAATTAGCAAAGAGTAAAGGGCTCCTTTTCCAAAGTTTTGGGTTGGATGCCAACTGGTGCCTTGCCATGTTTGAACACTATAAATTGGGCAGCCCTTATCTAGCTGACTGAACATCTCTTGTAGAATTAAAGTTCAAAGGATAAGATTATTTAACACCTCCTGTAGAATTAAAGGTCAAAGAATTAGGTTATGAATGAGTCTTATTTTTTATGACGAAGTACCCTCGCCTTTCTATCCCATACACATGGTCCTAAGTAGAGAATGCAAAATTCATCTTTCCCCCGACTTCATTTTCTCAGAGCTTTTGCCCAACACTGCTCGCAGTCACTACTCCATTCGTGTGTGCTGATGGAGGGACTGAGTGAACAAACACGCAGGGCTTTGGTGCGCTGTCATCTACCCGCCAAGGAAGGAGTTGGCTGGGCAGCATCTAACTTGTAGAATAAGCAGGGAAGCAGCCCCAGGGCCCTGCTAAGAAAGCTGTCTCCACAGCAGCTTCCCACCAGGTGCTCAGCATTGTGGGGAACAGAGGAGCTGGGAAGAGGTAAAGAGTAAGGACTCCGGCCTTTCCTGACTCCCCCCAGCCCCCCATGGCTGCTGTGGGTGTGTTCGGGTTTCTCCATGCTGACCCCTTCCTTCCTTTGTCCACCAGCATCTGATTGCAGTGAGCTAGTGTCAACATTTCTAATAGGACTTCCATTAAGGTAACTTCCATATTTTCATAGAAGAAGAAAAAAAGCAAAAAAAAACCCCAACAACAGGATTTACTCTATGGTAAAGAAAGCACAGCATGAACTGTAAACTACATTTTCCAGTCTGTCCTTTCCTTGTTCAATTCCAAAATTTTATGCGATAGTAAAACTAATGAGATCAGCATTTTGAACTGCAGGCCCGGCATAAGCTGTCAGTGGTCCTGGAGGTGGTAACTACCTGCAAGGTTGGAGATAATATTTTTTGCTGTATGCAGGGTTTAGCAACTTCACCAAAATGACTTCCTGCCTCCTCTGGGCCAGGCTTCTTGCAGCTAACATGGTGATGGCCTCCAGTTCCCGAAGTAAAACCTGTTAGTGCAGAATCTTCAGGAACGCAAGGCACCCAAAAAGAAGTTACACTGAGCTCCAGGAATTAAACCCATCTGGCTAAAGAAAGTTCTGGAGTATGCAATGTTACAGCCTTCCTCTCCCTTTCTGACCTGGGGACACTCACTTCTCGCAAGTTCGACAGGCAACCAGCTGAATGCTTTTCCTGCACAATTTAATTCTGTTTTCCTCTGTGCACCAGACCCCGGTCCTGGAATATGTACTCTGGCAACTCTGAGTGTGTAACCCACCCGAGAAGTTGAATGCTGTTCTCACCTGAGTGTTACTATGATGGCTGAGGGTTGGGCACATGCTGTGATGAAGGTGACAATGAAGAGAAAAACTAAGAATGGGATGAGGGTATTACAGGCCCGTTTGCACTTCCCAGACACAGCATAGCCATTCTCGTTGAGATATGTTTTGACGATAACCACGCGGAGCTGACTGCGCTGCCCCACCGTGGGCGGAGTGATCACTTGCCGGCTTTGGACACAGGTGCATTCCGTGTAATTCCTTACCTAAGTGACAGAAAATAAAGATCAGTTAGTTGTGCGCTAATCAAAAGCAAAATTCAGCCCGGCAGGCATGGCTCAGTGGTTGAGGGCTGACCTATGAACCAGGAGGTCAAGCTTGGATTCCTGGTCAGGGCACTTTCCAGGGTTGTGGGCTGGATCCCCAGTAGGGGCCATGCAGGAGGCAGCTAGCTGATCAATGACCCCTCATCACTGATATTTCTATCTCTCTCTCCCTCTCCCTTCCTCTCTCTGAAATCAATAAAAACATTTTTTTTTTTAAATGAAAAATTCAGCATAGGAATATTAAGACAAAGTTTATTTCAAGTGTTATCCAATAACTCCAGAAGTTTAAAAAATGCAAAACATTTACTTGGAAATGTCTTCCTTATTGCTAACAATAGGGGTCCAAAGTGTGCATCCAACAATACCATAATCAGCTGGTCAAAATTGTTAAACTTAAACTTGTCTAAGAAGCTTTCAACACTTACCTCTAGAGCATTCATATTTTGTGCTCTCATTTTTGGTCCTAATTAAATGCAGTTTCTGTTGCTCTATAACTCCTGGGCTCTTCAGTAGGAGAAGCCCTCAGAAACTGGCACCAAGCCTTGTTTTTTTGTTTTGTTTTGTTTGTTTTTAACTTAATTTTTACTGTTGACACTATTTGTGCTCACCACAGCACCTACCATAACCCTGAACTCAGAGGACCTAAATATCTGTTATGCAAACACAGATCATGCATAATGACTTCCATTCCAATAATATTGCACATTGATAGCACTGGCTGTTTCATGTGAAACCAGCTAATTGAAGGGACTACAGAGGTGTTTCAATGAAACGGACAATTAAGCTTCTTGTCTCTTATGTTGCTTTTACTGAATGGACTTCAGTTGAACTCACTGCCACTGTGACCTCTCAGTCACTTAGAGAGGCAGTCGGAACAGATATGAAGATGGGACACTCTGTGGCCACCTGAGCTGAGGACAGCTGACCCCTTAGTAAGAATGAAGGCTGTGCACCACATGACTGGCTCACTCCCAGGGAAGGACTTAGCCACCAGAAGGACAGACCTCAATGTCTCTTTCAACTTGGTCGCATACTGGAACTCACCAATCATATAATGGGGAGCCAGCTAAGGAATTCTCAGTTTATCATTTAAAACTCAAAAGTCAAATATGACATTCCAGAAACATGCAGTCAATGGGATAATCCCTTATCATCAGCCTCCTACAATCCGTTTTTATGCAAAAAATGAAACCAGGCTCAATAAGGAGCTGAGTAAAATATGAAAACCTTTCCCCACAGTATTATAGCCTATTTATAATTCACAGGGAAGGGAATTCTCAAAATAGCCTATTCTTGAACTGACAGAAATATCTTTACTCTGAAAGCTAAAAAAGAAAAAGTCAGAACTGATAATCTATGAAAAATGCCACTGCCCATCCTCACTGACTCTCAGCAGGGGAGGTGCACTCCTATTGTCTTCTATCTTCTATCAGCACCAGTGTGGTCATCTTGACCTTCAAATCCATCACAAGGGCCCTGTAGGAGGAACAAAGGGGAGGCCCAGCACTCAACCTTATCAAGTTTTACTGAGTGGACACTGAATGCAAAGTAGGAGAGGGCTGATATGGAAGCAAAGCATTACACCCAGACGTGCCAATCATCCCTGGAAAAAAATAATGGTATTGCATAATTTTCTTTCCTCTGGGTTTGCATCAGAGGTGTCTTATAGGTTATTTGAAGTTTCTTAAAAAGGGAGACAAGTCATGTGTTTGCCTCTGAATTCTAACACGCCCTTGTCACAGGATGCAGGGTTAACAAGAGTACAGGAACTTGTGAAATATACTTACCCCAGTGCTAAGATTACCACTACTAACACAGCCAGCCAGACAGGGGTTAAAGTATGTAATTCCATCTGATCCACAGACTGGCTCGTACTCGTGGGTCTTACAGCCACAGTTGACGTTGCAGCTTCCCGTCAGGTTCCTATGAGGCATGGTGAGAGAGGGTCTAAGAGAGAAAAGAAGCAGATCGTGAGCAACATTTACTAAAATAGAGCTGATAGGGAAGTATTTGATATCGAGTCATTGTCCATTTTAGCGAAGATATTCGCATTGAATCAAAGGTAGGGTTCTGTGAAGTGGCCACTCTTGATAATTATCTTTATAACTTTAAAACAAAATATGAAGGAAAACATTACAGTCTTCTGGTACCACAGATTCAATACATTTGTATCAAAGTATCCGTCCTGCCTCAGTTCTACCCTCCATCTTGATGCTATGGACCTGGTCTCAACATATGGGCTCAGCAGTTCAAATCTGGGCCTCAATTCCTTTAACTGTAAAATGGAGAAAATACTTTTTTGGGCTAAATCAATAACATCCTTATGAGGGCATAAACATGGAATCCATCAACCACAGTTGTCAACATAGGTTCCTTTGGCCAAAAGCTTTCATTGTTCTAAAATAAATTTATCAAAGAAAGCCATGGGACTCTAGAAAATCAAAGGAAGTGATTTTCAAAGATCAGGAATCACATCACTAGTTTGATTCAAATGATCTGAGAAGAAAGATTAAACAGCCCTTTCCTCAGGAAGGCCCAAATGTAGATTTGGTCAAATGTGGTGGGTTTTGTTTTCTCAGGAGATCATGATGTCTGAGTCAAATAAGTAATACCATATAAAAAGCTCTAAAAAAATCAACTCAGGCAACAAATATACAAGGGAGAATAGGGCAAGTTAGGATATAGGGCCATGGAGAGAAGTGTAAGGAAATAGTTATGGAAGACCAGAAGCAGGCAGGTCCTGCTGGAGACCCGGAGGAACGAAAGGGGCTCGGTAGTGCCCACACCCAATGGCCTCTTTCCTTTGCTTTCGTGTCCATCATTTTTGGGTGTCACTGATGAAATACTCGTCCCAAAGCCACATGAGTGAGCAACAGGAGATGCTTCAATCATCTGTCCATCTACTCATCAGCCATCCATTCAACAAACATTTCGGAATGTCTTCTATATGCAATAACCATTATCTTTAATGACTATGCTGAGTAACCACTCAGCCAGTAGCATAGCCCATCCCAACTCTATGTATTAATCTATAAACATAAAGATTTGTTTGTTCAAAGGCTTTTCTCCTGTGGCCTCTTTCATACTATGATAACTGAGTCTTCAAATTTTAATGGAACAAATCTATAGCAATATTTAAACCTTACCAAGAAAGCCTTCAAAAAGGCAAAAGTAAAATAAACCCTGTCCATTGTTAATGTCGCTTCACTGACATTGATAATTATGTTCACAAACTCTTATGATCAATTTTAAACAGTTTTAAAGTTTAAATTTTAAATGTGTTTTTAAAAATACGATTTTAGACCAATAGTTCTCTACAGGGACAATTTTGCCACCAGGGGATATTTTTGTTTGTCACAACTGAGGGGGTGCTACTGGCATCTAGTGGGTAGAGGCCAGGGATGCTACTAAATATCCCACAATATACAGAACAGCCCTTCCTCCGCAATGAAGAATTTACTGGCCCAAATGTCAATAGTGCTGAGGCTAGGAAACCCTGTTCTAGACCTGCTACCACATTCTACAGGTGATAAAACGGAGGTCCAGGGAGGCCAAGTGACACAGTGTTATGCTGATTAGTGCTATGTCAACTGGTTCACATGAAAAGTATTCTGTGTGCATTACTATTCTCTTCACTAGTTCCTCCAGAACTAAATTGCAAGCATGATCAAATAAAACAGTTTTTATATGTCTGCATGCTTAGTCACTAAAAATGACAGGCTTCAAACCCATAGAGTGGTTATTACTATTGTTATTTAGAAGTTACAAGGAATTTCTTCTTAGCAGCATGCTTTGTAGTCATTTAGGACAGCCACAGAGTCCAAACACCCCTCCTTTTGAGGCATGTCCAATCAAGAGAAAGGAATCTAAAGATAATATCAACAGATGTTCCAAACACACTGATGACAGGAAGGCAGATGTTTTCCTGAGTTGCAGAAGCAGAGGCACAGTCCTGCGCCACCCTTGTGTGTGTTTGCTTTCCTCATGAAATCATGGTGTCTGATACAAAGAAATGATACAATACAAAAAGCCTTAAGAAAATCAAAAAGGGAGACAAATATAAATAGCAGGAAAAAGAAGTGGGCATTCCTGAAAGAGTCGTGAAGGGAAAAGGCTGTATTGGCACAAAAAGGAAAGATACCAACATGGCTAATCTTCACACTGTGCTGATAAAAAAATAAATCACTTTCAAGAATAATGATTTCTTGTTCGATCATCATGCACAATCCAGAAAACAGACTGGATTATAATAATGGTGCAAGTGTTTAAATCTGAGTAACGCCAAGCAACATCTCCTGAGCCTGAAGTGAAGCCATCCCGGGGGCATACAATTCACAAGGGCTGCGTATGCTGCACTTATCCTTGTGAAAAGGGACTGCACATCATCTTCCCAATAAATGAGCTCATTTCTGACAAGTCAGCCTTCCAGATAAAAGGCTCATGTTCACTCAGAGTCAATGTAAGGATTAATTCCAAGTGAGGAACCAGGCCTCACAAATAAATGCCTTATAACTGCATAGTTCAAGCTGTGGCGTCTTACTATAAAAATCATGGCATTAAACAGTAGATCCAGAGACATAGAAGCATGGAACAGACTGACAAATCTCAGAGGGAAGGCAGGGGTGAGCGAGAAGAAATTAACCAAAGAACTTATATGCATATATGCATAACTCATGGACAAAGACTTGGTGAAGGCCTGGGGTGGGGGGAAAAGGGGGAAATCTGTAATACTTTCAACAAAAAAGATAAATTTTAAAAAGAAAAAATCTCATGGTATTAAAGAACTAGAGGGATGGGACAGGTCTCTGAGATTATTCAGTACAACTTTTTTAAAGAATAGGAAACTACGAATAACTATAATGACATGCCCCACGATCACTGAGGTTCAAGAAAGCCAGCCATGGGGAGCCGGCAAACAAGAAACAAGACCAAGCTTGTTGCCCAACTTTATTAAATTAATCATTTAAAGGTCAATGCTTATTAAAGTCATATACAATAATAAAACAGGTTGTGGTTTAACGTAAGTAAAAATCTTTGCCATGGGCCCATTACAGCTAGAGACTGTAAGGATACAGTCTCTCTCAGGTCACACACACACAAACACGTTGTGTCACTTAACACCATCCCAAGACCTAAAGAACACTTGGAATTCCCCATCTGACTTATTTCTACTGTTCCCCATAAATCAAACAGGAACACCCTAACCTTTCTGCCTCCTCTTAAGTTTCTTCCTATTAAAATGACAACTAGAAACCCATGCATTGCATGCTTAGGCTGCGTGGGTTAAAAGGATGATTCACACTGCAGAAATCATTTTAGAAAAGTACATTAATCAGCTATAAGAAATTGGTAACTTTTTCATCATTTCTGAATCTTTACCAATTTAACTCAGTCTTCAAGAAAACTAAAATGTTTCTTTTCAATTCTACTTAAATTCTTGGCTTCATATTAAAATCCTTCCTTGGCTATATATAGCTATGCAACTTTAGGCTTATATTATCATTATCATCATAACCATCATTTTCATTTAAAACTAACATTAACAGAGCCCTATGTTTACTCCAGGAATTCTACAATGAGATCTCTACATAAGTTACCTCGTTTATTCCTCATGGGAATATAATGACTATTACTGAGCCTTTATCTTTCAGATGAGGACATTGAAAATTTGAGAAGACAGGTGCGTCAAAGTGCACACAGCTAGTGAGAGTCAGAGATGTGCTTCAACCCAGTTAGATCTGTCTCCACAGTGTGTATCCTTAACGGCCTACACTAGCAGGGAAGCTCTGTGCACGTGTCCAAGGTTTCGCTTTCTCTAGTATGAGTCTTCAGGGTGGCTCCTCCTGACACCTTCTTTCTGAGAAAGCTCTCATGTAGCTTTTCTGTCGCTCAGCTTCAGTGTGCTTGAGAGTTAGAGTCGGAAAGAGCTGGGCTCCGTTCCATATCTACAATTTACATTTGTAAAGTAGAGATCATAACCTCTATATCCCATGGTCAGCTGGAGGATTAGATAAGTTAGTGTATGTCCAGCATCCAACATGGTGCCTGGCACGTAATAGGCACTAAGATATTCATGTGCTTTCTTTATCTACACATGGCAGGAGCATTAACAAAAAACATCACACTCACAAATGTGAAAATGCAAAAGGTCTTCATAATTTTTTTTTCCAAAAAGAAAGAAGTAATTTTCTAATTTACTCCTACAGAGAATGTTGGCGGGGGTGGGGGGGACAACTAGGTTGGTATCTAGTTTCAGGCCACCCATTTAGTCACTATATGACTTTGGGTAAAGTCTTTAAGTCCATGGGTCTGAACACCTCTCCTGCCTACATGAGAGGGGAGGAAGGATAACCAACAGAGGGGTGTATGATAATATATGTAACAGTGTAGGCTAAAGGACTAGAGGACTATATTCATGAAAGCTGTGATTACTGTATCTAATCATTATTTTTGTCGTTGAAGTTTCCTTTATCTTTATAGCCAACAAATTCAAACCAGTGAAATTTACATATAACCTACACCTGATACACATCATCTCTTTAAATCCAGAATAATTTTATATAAAATGATGCGTCTTTTATATGGCGTCTTTAAAATACTTTTATTATTAAAGTAATACATATTCATTTTGTGATGGAACCCACACCCTGGTTGGAGAAAGGGTCCCATTATTTTCCACACAAAGGTAACTGCTACTCAAAAAGTGGTACACCCGTGCAACTGAACCTCCCCAAAGTGTTCATACAAATTCCATTTTAGACTGTTTTCCTAGAAGCATTTGGAGAACCAAAGGAATTCCCCAAAGATCCCAGGGTTTTGCTTCACATATTTATAAATCTCACTGAATTCAGGCTTCAAATACTACAATGACTGGATCCTTGCAGCAGCCTCCAGACTCCTAACCAAGTTTTTCTCTGTTGAATAGAATTAAAGGAGGAGTGTACCAGAACTCATGGATTTAGATAATTCAGCTGTTTATTTACATCGAGTTCTTACTAGTGTCAGTATCATTATGGATAACATCCCTGAGCAGAGATAGATGCCAGGTATTCATTCATCTTTCAAAGAAGAGGAGTGACTTTGTATGATCTAGAAGGGAAGGGAGTAGAGACCAAAAAAAAAAATCCTAGCTTTTTTTCAGCATATATTAAGCACTAGACCTTGTGCTAGGAAATATCAGAATCCTTCCTGTATATAATCCTCAAAATCAAAGCTGTAAACATTTGTTTAAAATACTGAATGCTTCAAACTGGAGGATGGGGGGAGGAGAAATAGACTTTTTCTTTTCTACCCTCTACAGTATTTTAATTTTTCAACCATATGTGTTTCACTTTAATTGCATTTATAACCTGGTGTGATTCACATTATCACCAATTTTACACATAAGGAAACCAACAGTCAACAATATTAGGTAATTTTTTTTGCAAGGTCATATAGTTAGAAAATGACGGCACTAGGACTTGCCTTTGAAAATAATGCAGTTTTTTACAAAAAAGTTCGAGGGGAGAAGGGAAAGAAGTTCAAGGAGTTTATATTTAGGGCCTCTGTTTACTCAAAAATGCAGAACCCTAGGTTGTCTAATAAAGAAAACAAGATTAGGGTAAGATAAAACACTTGAAGAAAAAAGATTGTTTAATGGAAAAACCATCATGGGGCTTAGGAAAGAAAGCTGACTAGAGCCAAGGAAATGGATTGCTCAGAAAAGATGAGGAGCTGCTAAGGTTGGAACTCATAAATTTGTAATGGAGCCAATCAGCACAATTATATAATTTTTGCCCAGATGTGCTGGGGAGTCCAGATTCGGTTGATTCAGGATTGGCAAGAGAGATGTGGTGTTAAGCAAGGGTTTTAGAAGGCTTGAGGTTTTAGAAGGCTTGCATTTTAAAAGTAAGTAAGACACCCACCCAGTCAGTCTGCTTTCCATTCCTTCTGAAGATGCATTTAAAATAAAAGTAAGATTAAAAGGAATAAGCGAGCAAAGAGAAATGGAAAGAGTGACACCAAGCTTCATGAAAAGAGCAAGTGGACAGGCAGAGGTTTATGTGAAATGAGTAGATGCCACCTTGGAGAGGAGCCAGCCCACCCCATGGAACCTCCACAAGGCTCCAAGCTCAAATTCAGCAGATATAACAAGGGAGCAAAAGGGAATATGTAGCTGAAAACCATGGAACTCATTGGAGATCTGAGGGAGAAAAAAACTGTATTACTGGGGGCTTCCATTCTCTTCTACTCACCCACTTCCAACCCAACTGAGAACCCAGAAATTCACCAGAAAGCTCTTCTCTAAAGAAATGGAAAGAAAAATTTTAAACTAAGCTTCTATTTTAGATGTGAACAACTCTGAATAAATTTTTCTTCAGTCTTGTACTTGAGGGAGGGGGAAACATAACCATCACGATCATGACGACATGAATGGCTCTCCTAAGATACTTACCCTGTTGTGTAAGGGATGTTTATGCCTCCTAGATTAATACTTTCACATCCCACAATGAACAGGGTTGAAAAACACAGTAAAGACACCCCACTGCAGATCATTGCAAGTTTTGCAGATTCTCTTGCACCAAGTTTCAATTTTTTTATAATGTAGCCTCCAAGGACAATGCCAACACCGGCACTGGGGACAATAATAACACCTGGAGAGAAGGGAAGGACAGAATTAATTTGAAGTAATGTATACTATTATTTGTTTTCTTTATTTTTCTCTTTTTAAAAATTTTTTCCCATCACCATTTACCCTCCCTATACCCTCCTCCACGTCTACCCACCCCCCTACTCCCCTCAACCTATTTGTTTTCTAATTACTGTTTCTATTTACTTATTAGTACTAAATTAAAGAATAAAAATACTGTAATCAAAGTGGCAGTTATAAAAATAGTTAACAGGGATACAGCATAGAGAATATAGTCAATAATATTGTAATAACGATGCATGGTGTTAGGTGGATAGTAGACTTATCAGGGTGATCATTTCATAAGTTATATAAATGTCTAATCATTGTGTTGTACACCTGAAACTAATATAATATTGTATGCCAACTGTAATGAAAATTTTTTTTTAATTATTTTAAAAGAAAAAAAATTTAATACTGTAATTAATAATTTTCAATGTGTGTATTTTATAGTATACTTTATTTTCAACACATACAACCAACAAAGGGTTTATTTTCAGAATATAAAAAAAACACAACTTTTATAAAGCAATAAAATAAAGACAAGCAACCCATTAGAAAAGTAAGAAAAACTTTAATGGGCCCTTCACTAAAGAGGAAATCCAGCTAACCAATAAACACATGAAGGTAAGAGGGAAATACAAATTTAAACCATAATGAAATACTAATCCACACAAAAATGCCAGTACAAATTTTAAAGTCTGACAACACCACAAGCAGGCAAAGATATGGAGCAATGGTCTCTCTGGTGAGTTGTAAACTGTGACACTGACTTTGAAAAACAGTTTGGCATTTATCTGGTAGAGTTGAGGATATGCACACCCTGTGTCAGGCAATTCCATTCCTGGGTCTATACCCCGAAGAAACTTATGCACATGGGGACCAAAAGAAGTGTACAAGATATTTGAAGAAACATAAAAGCCAAAAACTGGAAATAAACCAAATATCCATTAATAGATACATAGCATGTAGTAAATTCATACAATGGAATGTCACACCCCAGCAGTAAAAGTCAGAAGCCCAACTGCACATAACTGTGTGGGTGAACCATACAAACACCGTGTTGAACGAAAGAAGCAAAAACACAACAGAACATATGTGATGCGTGTGTATAAAGTTCAAGAACAGGTAAAATGAAATGATATTGTTTAGAAATGCATATACTGGTAGTACAACTATGAAGAAAACCCAGGAAGGAATTGCCATAAAAGTCAAGATAGTGGGGGGATGGGGGGGATGCAGAGAAGGCACAGGGGGCTCCTGGAGTACTGAAAATACTCCATTCCATGACCTGAGTAATAGGTACACATGTGTTCAATTCATAATTATTCATTATCTCTAAACTTTGTTTAATGCACTTCTCAGTGCATTATATTTCACAGTGAAAGCATTTTTAAATAGTCATAATGCCTGCCCCAAGAACCTTACAATCTAAAAAAGAACCAAACAAAAAAATTCAGAGCACAGTAAAGGAATTATTTAAAGGGCAAGGAGAACAAAGGGGAGGAACCATTTGAGTTTTCCCTGGGAGAAATCAGGGAGAGCTTCAGAGAAGTGGCAGTATTTGAGCTGACATTAGACAGATGAGACAGCATCTTTGGGATTTAAAAGAGGAAACAGAATCTGTCCAATGCACCAGCACAGAAAGGACATCCTACACAAATAAACATGTGCAGAAGCATGAGATAGAATTGAGAGCAGTTCAAACAAGCTGGGAGTGGAATGAATGCAAGCTGCCAGAACGTGGTGGGACATGGGGAAGAAGGGCAAGGAAGTGCAAGACCATGAGAGACCATGAACAAGTCAGGCTGCATCTCCGGGCAAAGACACACCACTGAAGAATTCTGAGCCGGGGTCTGGCAAGATGGGCACTCTGTGATACAAAGATCATTTCTGGCCCTGAGATGGAAGATGGCCAAGATAGAGCCAAAATTAGAGTCAGAGAAGCGGTCAGGAGGGTAACTGCGAAGGTCCAGGAGGGCTATGGTCAGGCTCCACACGGAAGACAAATTAGCAGAGGAAGACAGCGACGGAGAATGAACCATTGCACAACCTGTGCAACAAACAGCTAGAAGTGCCTCCAGAGCTCAGGAAGAGCTGGGCTGGGCATTTATAACCTGCAGCGGAATTCATGGCACAGGTAGGATGTTCCAACAAGACTGAACAAAGAACAGTGAAGGGCCAAGGCCAGAGTCCTGGAGGGCACCAGTGTCAATGAGGATCATAAAAAGATGAGCCCACAGAGGAAACTGAAAAGGAGCAGCCATAGAGGGAAGAGGAAATCTAGGAAGATAAATGTCTTAAACGGGGAAGCTTGGGCTTTGGATTCAGAAAGACCGGAATTCAAATCCTCACTGCATCTTCCATAGCTATGTGATCACACATAAGCATAAGCTTCCTCAACGCTCTAAACCAGATTTCTTCCCTTTACCATGGAGCTCTACCTTTTTGGTTAAAATGAAGGTTACTGACACTCTATGTAGCCATAGTACACTGTATTTTGTACAAAATATAAACTGCAGTTATTACAAGTGTGCCATAGAAACCAAGGAAAGGGCTTCAGGGAGAAAATGAAGTGTCAAATGCCTCGGAGAAGTCCAGCAGGATAAAGGCTGAAATGAGACAACCACGTCACTGGAGATCTCAGCAAGAACAATTTTCAGGGCATCGTGGAGGCAGAAGCCAGACTGCAGTGGGCTGAGTAGTCAGCCATGAGGGTTTGGAGACTGGAATGGGCGCTGCCTTCCAGAACCGTGGCTGTAAGAAGGGGGGCTATAGGTCCATAGGTTGAGTCGGGGCTTTCTGAGTCTTGTTTGGTGCTAAGACATGAGAGGGCTGAAGCATATTTATATTGAGTGCTGACAAAAATAGACCGAAAAGGGGTACGAGGTAGAACGTAGAAGGAAAAGGTTACTTCATGACAATGCAAGATCCTTTTTTTTTTAACGAAGTTGAATGTTTTATTATTAAACTTTCTTGTTTTCCTGCAAGGCTGCTACTTCACTGTATAAAAATAGCACCCGCAAACTCAGCATATTGCTAAATTTAGATAGTATTGCTTGTCATCTAACACTGTTAACAACTAACAAAACCTTTTCCCCACTGCCAGTTATTTCCAATGGAAACATCATTAAGTATTTTGACCTAAATCCAGAGACTGATGTAAGCAAGTTATAGTGTTATATAAGGCTTAAGATAACAATGTTATCCTTGAAATACATAATTTTATAACAATATTTTACCAGGGATGATTTCAGGAATTCTGAATATTAGAACTGTAGCCTAGCCTAAAAATCACAGGGTGGTGTGAAAAAGATGCATATTGTGTTTATCTGCAGTTATTAGAAGGTTAAGGGGCATTTTCTTCCTACAGCATAGTTATAGTTTCTTTTTCCACAGGTTTACTAAAAGTTGCTATTTTAAATCTTCTGTCCACCACTAATTTAAAACAACTATGCTAGATCAAATTGTTTCATACTGTGTTTAGAGGGTTCCGTTTCCACTCCTCAGTAGAGTTTATGTATTTTTCAGGCGTCTTCTCTCTTTGGTTCTCTAGTTCTGCAGGGTTACTCGGTGTCATCTTGACCAGCCAACCATCTTCATAGCAAGATTTGTTGACAAGTCCTGACTTTCTGCAAGAGCTTCAGTCATTTCAGTTACTTCTCCGGACAGAGGAGACTAGAGTTCACCAGCAGCTTTCACACTTTCCAAAGCACCAAACTCCTCTTGTTTGTTCAATTTTGTCCCAATTTCAGGAGACTATAGTAAACCACACACATCCCCCAAGCTTCCTGCGCAAAACTGCTGATTCCCACTGTTCCAATACCATTTTCTGTTGTTATCCATGCATGTTTCTCTGTGAATTTATGCAAGGAGAGCAGATTGGGGTCAAGCGTAGAATCTGGAGGCCATTTGCCCTCAAACCTGCAGGATCCGCACTGAGAGCCCTGTTCGAGGGGTGGGGTGGGGGGCACAACTTGGGGTGGAGGTGTTCCCTGCTAGATCCTTAAGAAGCCAGGAGAATGTGGAATTATTAGCACGGGTGATCAGATTGGCCCTGAATGGGGAGAGACGCCTTCCTCTGCACTAGGAATAAGATGGGGCAGGGGGAGAGGGAGAAATCCCTGGGTGGGCCCAGATTCCCAAAGCCAGTACACACTATGTTCAACAGCCCACATAGGGGAGCCGACAAGGAGGATCAGATTTATCGAGAGCCTGAGCTCTGCCTGGCAGCCCGTGTTCATCTTGTAATTCTCACCACGGTCCTGATTTTATCAAATCAGGCCCTGTGCAGCTGAGGACATTGATGGCTCAAAGAGGTGACCTGACCAGTAATGCACACAACGGAGGGAGACTTTGAGTAAAAATCGAGACCGCTGATCCTCAGCTCTGTCCACATCACCACAGCAGCCTTTTAGAAGCAGTGGGTCCCTAGACTCTCCAGGTAAATCAACCAGAGCTCGGTCTGGGCTGAGAGGAGCTGATTTACAAAGTCTCCTCCTCACCAGGGAAAGGCAGACATGCTGTCAACATGATTAAGTAGGCAAAGCCTTACATTTAGAATTAAAGTGGCTCATGAATACAATTCCTATTTCAATGGAACAATTTATGGCGTGGCAGGTACTGTGCCAGGAGAACCACAAACAAACCTCCACACTCACAGCTGAGTCATAACCTAAAAACAGTATAATTTATCTGACTATGCATCCTAATTAGTACTCAGCTCTTAAAAACAGTACATTTGTCATCAGTAAATATGAGGTTACATCAAACAGAGTAAACATCCATTAGAATTTTCTCCCGATGTCTCCCGTCATCTAAATCTCACCACACTGTCAAAACAGAAGGGTTCTGAGCATTCGCTCATGCTAATCCGTGCATCGCTCAGGTCTCCTGCTTGAGCAAGGGACCCAGATGTTTCTTGTCGGAGTCCATGGACTTTGGGGTGAGTGGAAGATTTGGGGCTGAGGGCTAAGGGGTGGAGTATGAGAGCAGAGCCTCCTCACTGCCCCTGACTCTGGGGAAGCAGCTTTAGTAGTTTGGAGTTGACTTATGGACAACACCGAGGGGCTGGGAGACACTCTCCCCACCATCTAGGCCCCCCCAACTTCCCCACTCCCTTGTGAAGAGAGGGAAACAATTATGTAAGATGGGCTCACCAGACAGAAGCTGCCACGCTCCAATGCACCTCACTGACCCGTGCTCTCCTTCCCTTCCCTCTGTCCCCAGACTCCAGCCAGCCCCCCTCTACTGCCCCCTTTGAGCCTCTGAGTCTGACCCACCTGCTCTCCAGCCCCCAGCAGGGCCGTTCTCCCGTGCCTGAATTTCTGTTCCTCGAGCCCTCTAGTGGCCTGCACACGGGGAGGGGTACACTTGAGGGGGAAGCCCAAGGGACATCCCTCACACTCTGGTGCAAGTGTGAGCAGGAGAATGGATGGGAAGCTTGGAAAGATGGTAGCACCCAGACCAAGCCCAGGACCCACCTAAAATACAGTTGGTAGGGGAAAGAAGCCAGCACAACTGCAGGATTTGTCTAAGAGACAAATCCAGGTAAGAGCAAGGGCAATACAGACAGATCCTGAGTTTGAAACTCAGTTCTGTCACCTACAAGCTGCATGTTTCTGAACATTCCCAGACCTTGGATATTCTCATTTCTGAAATATGGGTAAGAATAATATCTTCCTCATAGGGTTATTAAGATTAGACAAGGTAAGACATCTGAAGGGCTCAATACAGCATCTGACCCACAGTATACACTCAATGTCAGCAATCATCATCATAGCAGTACGAACATCAGCAGTCTCTGCCTAATATTGAGTTGGACATTTGCACAAAGAACTATAGTGTAATTATAGTTAGGCAGACTTCTACGCACTATTTAATCTACAGAATTAAACTGAAGCTACAATAATGGTCTAACATAAACCTCTACGTTCTTTAGTATGTAAACATCTGTTCGATATTTGAGTCTTAAACAGCTAAACCTCTCTTTGATATTTAACTACTGTTTGTACACATCTGAATCTAAAGAACTCATTGCTGCATTAACTTACAAAAGGCCTGCTTTCCAGTTGGAAACCTTTTCTCTTCTTATTTATCTAAACAAATTGACATGTCAGTTGTCCAACTTCTGTTCTTTCTCTTACGTCACACAGTATTCTACCATTCGGTTTTGTACTTTTTACTCGGGGATCACACTGTTGCTTGTCCTTACAAAGTGTGGCTGCACGGAGCCCAAAGGTCTTTACGAAAAATGATATTCAGTGAATTGCCAAATATTAAAAATGATGGAGGAATTTTTCTCTTCACTCCGGTTTTTGTCAATAGATAGACATTAGACATTACTTATCTCAGTGGACACATAAAATATACCCAGGCTTAATGCACGATTTAGAGCAAAGGAAAACCTTGGACGGAAGGGGAGGTGGGGAAAATTAGGTGACTCACTCATTATTGAGAATGTTTTATGGAGAAAAATGAGGAGAATGGGGGGGAAAAAACAAAACAAAAAAGACAAAAGACTGTTTTAAATCTGGGGAACTTCAACTGCACTGCAGCTGTTGCTGTTACTGAGAAAACAACAGTGTGGTTTCATGGGTCCCAGTGCTAACTTTGTCGTGAGGTCTGCCACCACTATCGTGTTTACTTCTCTGTCTCTCCTGCTGGATCACAAGGTTCCAGTACACAATAGGGATGCTATCTTTAATCTTTATACCTTTCTAGCACTTACCAGGACATAGTAAATGTGTGGCAAATTAGTACTTGAATATACTAATTTCGTTATTTATAATTTACTGCATAAAATCTTCAAATGACTTATTCATTTCAGTTTTCACTTATTCCTTGAACTAGGCTATATATCACTTTACAAATAGGAAATCTAAGATCTAATTTGGGGTGGAAACTTGCTAAAACCAGCTTAAAGCTGGCAGGTACTAAATAGCTAGGTTGAGGCCTGAAAAATCTCAGTGTTATCAAAATTCTGAATTGAACATTATTAGCAAAAGCTTGAATGCCAACCCACTAACGGTTGTAAAACTTGTAATGTCTGGAGTCTTCTGACACCTCCTCTCTGTCATGAAACCACAATGGTGCAGAGTATCCTATGGTGAATTAAGTTCACATAGATTCTCAGAACCTTAGATGTCCTCATGATTTTTTCTCTAAATTCACTGGCCCTTTCCGTGTATTCCATATCCAAAGTTTTCCTTAGTTAAGCTGAAAAAAGATGGCTTGCAAACATAAGACTATGAATCCGTGAGAAATATCATTGTAAACTGCTATAATTTTCAGGTTCCGCTGCCTCTTTGGGGGAAGGTGGCTAGGCACAGGGGAAGGGTGGGGAGAGGAGGAGGAGCCCCTGGAAAAGAAGGAAGTAACAATTCATTCTCATTTATTCTTATTCATTCATATTCTCTCCCTCCCTCTCTCCCTTTCCCTCCATCTCTCTTTCTCTACACACACACACACACACACAGATGTTGAGTATATGCCAGATAGTATGATAACTAATCTGCATATAGTATCTCATTTAATTCTCAAACTTGTAAGGACCTCGAGTTGCTCTGAAATCAGAATGTGTCCTACAATCAACAGTATCTCAGCTCTGTGTCATAATCTAATTAGAAGTATTTCTTTCTCATCATAATTCAGAATCATGGTGTATCTCACATCACAATGAACGGTGTCTTAGATTGGGAGGAACGTAGCATTCTTTCCACATCACAGATGAGGAAACACAGGTTTATTTCACTTTTCTAACGACTAAGCTTCTAATCTTATGATACAAAGTCAACATTTTCCTATTACCAGGGTAAGTTATTTTACCCCATTAAGCTTTCACTTTCCCTTGAAAACATTTTCTTGTAGGAAATAAATATC
The DNA here is from genome assembly GCF_054644295.1 of Miniopterus natalensis. NCBI lineage: Eukaryota > Metazoa > Chordata > Mammalia > Chiroptera > Miniopteridae > Miniopterus > Miniopterus natalensis. Next base: position 25,909,526 of record NC_142096.1, read on the forward strand.
AGTTACTGTCAGTGGGGAATAAAAGAAGAGACTATTTTAAAAATTCAAACCGTGAAGCTAGAAAATTTTAACGGTCTGAGAATAGCAGCATAGTAAATATACACTTCCACTAACAATACATAAACCCACAGAGTATCACAAAAGCACAATATATCTTTTTATCTTTCATATCTCAGAAATCCCTTCCCAAACAAACAATGAATGAGGTGTACCATTAGAATTAATTTATGGTAACTTTTTAATAATCCACTGGCTGTTCTAAGACAGAGAACAGACTATTTCTTGAAGTCCATGTTATTTCACAGCATAACACTAAGTCAAATTGCAAAGGAAGAACAGCAGAGTATAGGACCATTGACCAAAATAGGAGAGGCAGCATATTCCATAATCTAAGTTCCCAGGAGCTGCAGAGAAGCCTAAAGGCCCAGAGGAAGAACTTGCAGGGAGTTCCTTTAGGAATTCTCCAGAGGCACATGAGCCGACAGGGAGGCTAGCCTCACACGGGGCTGCTGCAGACAGCCTGTCGCAAGCTGTGCTCTTCTCATTTCAGATGGAAGACATGGGGCCAGAAGGAGACCTCTCTGGCCACAGCTTCCCCTGTGAAGTACCCCATGACAGCCAGCGTGGCTCAGATGGGGCCACCTACAGCTAATGATAGAGAATGCTGTGAAATTGCTAGCATGGCCTTGCTAAAATCACCAATCGAGGCTTTCAAAGGAATTACACACCTCTGCAAACCTTAGCCTCTCTGACTTTAGCATGGAGATAGCAATCTGAAGCTCATATTTAATTCCTACTTGGGCAAATGGGGCTCATTCACCCAGAATAACACTTTCTTCAACTCTGCCAACACAGGGAGACATTGTGCGGCAGGAGAGAAATGTGAGAAACCCAACCTCGGGGAGTCAGTGTCTCGGGATCACCGAAGGAAAGGTAATAAAAAGGTGCATTCAACAGAGAAAACAACCACACTTTTCATTTCAGGTTTCTGCAGAGCTCCAGCTAAAATAATAAAGAGAAGCAAATGCCGAACTGTGTCATGCAAAGAATTCAAAAATCAAATTAAATCAATATTTCATCTTTTACAGCTTAGGAACCTAAAAGAGTTTTCTACAGCCTGGCAATGACACCACAGAGGGCACAACAACACGAAATATGAAATGCAAAAACCAGAGCGTTTACTTCCGTTTTCACTGGCTCTGGGAAACAAGGTGAAACAGCAAAAGCTTTAAACAAGTTACTGCAAAAGAAGAGGGGAAGAGACCCTTGTAGAGAAATTTTATAAGAGAATAATAGGAACTTATTAACTTTCTTAGTGATCAAAACAAACTGCAAACTAAGACCTGGGTATTGAGTTACAGGACTTGCTTTCCATTCAGAGACGCAAGGCCTAGAGAGGTGGGCCAGTGCCAAGTGCAAAACCCTCTTAGGAGGCCCTTCAGGCGAGATCCATTTTCTGTCAGCAGTTTTCAACTTCTCCCCTTTCCATTGTTGTCCAAACTGGGCAGCTCATAGAGCTTTCCCATCTCCCACCGAGACAGTTAGGGTCATTACATCCACTAAGAGCTGAGCCGCAAAAGCCTCACAATGTTACCCTCCCCCTTGGAGAAGTAAGCAGATTTTCAAAACTCTATTTATTGGGGGGGACATTTAAGACAAACTTCTACACACCTAAACTGTACTGGTTAAACTGTCATTGCCCCACAAGGGCCAGGTGGAAATTTTGCTCATTAAAAACCAGGTTAACTCTGCCAAGTTTATAAGAAGGACCAGAGCAGCCACTTAATAAGCACAGTCAGCTCACTAATAGAATGTGCTGTTTCTTTTTCTTGTTTTATTTACAGCTTCATTGAGCTATGATTCACATGCCACACAATTCACCTACTTAAATGAGTGTGCAATTCAATGTTTTTTAGTATATTCACAGAGATATGCAACCATCATCACAATCATTTTTAGAACACTTTCATCACCCCATAGGTATCACACCCAAGCCTCTCCCTCAGCCCTAGATAACCATACTTTGTGGTTTTCAAGATATAAGTTCTGTACTTATTTTGTTAAATGTATTCCTAAGTATTTCACTCTCTCATACTAGTATAAATGGAATTGTTTCCTTAATTTCATTTTTAAATTGTTCATTGCTAGTGTATAGAAATACAATTGATTTTTGGATACTAATCTTTTTTTTTTAATTTATCTTTATTGTTGAAAATATTACAGATGTCCCCTTTTTTCCCCATTAACCCCTTCACCCCCACCCACTCCTCACCCCAGGCCTTCACAACACTATTGTCTCTGTCCATGGGTTATGCATATATGCATATAAATTCTTTGGTTATTCTCTCCCCAACCATCCACCCACCCCCACCTTCCCTCTGAGATTCGTCAGTTTTTTCCATGCTTCAATGTCACCGAATCTATTTTGTTCCTCAGTTTATTATGTTCTTTAGATTCCACATATAAGTGAGATCATGTAATATTTGTCTTTCTCTGCCTGGCTTATTTCACTTAGCATAATATTCTCCAGGTCCATTCATACTGTCCCGAAGGGAACAACATTCTTCTTCTTTACAGCTGCATAGTATTCCCTGGTGTAAATGTGTCACAGCTTTTGTATCCGCTCATCTACTGACGGGCACTTGGGCTGTTTTCCAGATCTTAGCTATTGTAAATTGTGCTGCTATGACATAGGGGTGCATAGATTCTTTCTGATTAGTGTTTCAGGATTCTTAGGGTATATTCCTAGAAGTGGGATTGCTGGGTCAAAAGGCAGTTCCATTTTTAATTTTTTGAGGAACCTCCATGCTGTTTTCCATAGTGGCTGCACCAGTCTGCATTCCCACCAGCAACGTACCAGGGTCCCCTTTCTCCACATCCTGGCCAGCATGTTATTTGTTGATTTGTTGAAGGTAGTCATTCTGACAGGTGTGAAGTGATACCTCATTGTGGTTTTAATTTGCATCTCTCTGATGATTAGCGAAGTTGGGCATTTTTACATATGCCTCTTGGCCACCTGTGTGTCCTTTTTGGAGAAGTGTCTATTCAGGTTCTTTGCCCATTTTTTAATTGGATTGTTTGTCTTCCTCTTGTTGAGTTGTATGAGTTCTTTGTACACTTTGGAAATTAGCCCCTCATCAGATGTGGATAGTAATCTTGTACCTTAAAACCTCATTGACCTCACTTACTAGTTCTAATAATTTTTAGTGGATTCCATAGGATCTTCTCCATATAATATCACATAATCTATAAATGGAGATAGTTTTACATCTTCCTATCTAGCATGGGTGGCTTTTATGTCATTCTCTTGTCCAACTGCCCTGGCTGGAATCTCTAGTGCCAGGGTGAATGGAAGCGGCAAGAGTAGGCATCTTTGTCTTATTCCTGATTTAGGGGCAAAACATCCAGTCCTTCACCAATGAGTATGATGTCAGCTGTGGGTTTTCTGTAGATGCTCTTTGTTGCATTCTGTTTTCAATCTTCAAGCATTTCAATAGTAGTAGAGCTAAAGTTCATTTTGCTATTTACAAATGTGTTGTTTATTACTTTCAGAAAACTTACAAAAATATATAATGTTTAAAACATATATTTGATTTAGCATAAAACATTTATTGAGTACCTACCATGTGCTGAGCCCTGTACTAAACTCTGGAAATACATGGTGAAGAAAGCTGACAAAATTCGTACCTACATTAAGTTTACAATCTACTGTGGGGGAAAATAGACAATACGTAAATCAATGACTAAGCAAATAGTACTAAATGTTAGAAGGTGAAAAGCACTAGAGAGAAAAGTCTTTAGCCCAGCAAGAGAAATCAGGAGCTCTGGAAGGAGTGGTCTTTTTAATGAGGGATACTGGGTTAGGTCTTTCTTCTGGAGCAGGAGTGGACAAGATGTTTTTGTGTTTTTTTTAAAGAGCCAGATCATAAATATTTTCCACTTTGTGGGCCAGGCGGTGCATGTTACAACTATTATTGTAGTGCTAATGTAGTCATGGGGTTGTGTAAACAAATAGGCATGACTGTGTTTCAATAAAATTTGATTTACAATAATAAGCAACTGGCTAAATTTGGCCCAACACCCCTATTCTAGAGTAATAAGTTGGCTTAAGGCCACCTGGAATACAGACTACATTTCCCAGACTCCCTTGCAACTAATGTGGCCATGTGGTAAGTTCTGGCCAATGCAATGTAAGCAAAAGTGGTACAGTGGTGCCTCGGTTTATGAAGTCTCCGTTGACGAACATTTCGGTTTATGAACACCGTAAACCCAGAAGTAAATGCTTCTGTTTTCGAACTCGCCTCGAAAGTCGAACATGCCACATTCCACTGAAGGCAAGATCCTGAGGCCCAGCTGTGGGCTGTGGATCCCTCGGTTTTCGAAAGTTTCAGAACTCGAACGGTCTTCTAGAACGGATTGCATTCGAAAACCCAGGTACCACTGTACATCCATCCATGCCTTTCTTCTTTCTGTCATCCTGCTGCTTGGAATGCAAAAGGCCCATGGAACCTGCTGGACCTCTCCCTTGGACCAGAGGACAACAGTCCATGATGAAGCAGTTCTGTGCTGACTAGTTCCAGATTTTTTGTGAAGAACAAATAATCATTTATTTTGCTTAGGCCTCTGTTACTATGACACTCTAATCTCAAAAAAAAAAAAAAAAAAATGTAATCCTAAATTAACACAGGAGCTCAGAGATTATCCCTTCAATTCCTTCATTTTATAGATGACCAAAAAAATTTAAAAAGTAAATAAAAATGAGGCTTTGTAAAGATGTCTCACTTGGCTTAACTTGGATCAATGGCTAGTCCCAAGCAAGGCCTAGATTCTTATGTGTTCAGAATCTACATCCAATGCTTTTTCTACATTCCTATGAGGCTAACACTCTCATAAACACTCATTTAAATTACAAAGATTTGTTATTTTCTTTGTGTGATTTTTTTTCAACCATTTAAGCAACTTGTTTTCCCCGGAAATGGGTGCTCAGTTTTATTCTAAAAGTAAAAGGAAAATTACTTTTTATTTATAGAAACTTGCTTTAGAGTTAATTCTTCCAAATCCTATTTCTTTCAGAATGGGAAGTGTTTTAGACTAATTTTCCACCTAAAGCAGCGGAAAACTCAGAACTCCTTTCAAAGAATCTTACCTATGGTTGTCTTGATTCATGAGGTACACACCTCGAAATAAATACTGTGGTTAAAGGTTAAATGTTAGAGCACGCTGACTTTAACTTTAACCAAAATTAACAGCAATAATCTAAAATCATACGAGGGAAATAAATCTTTATAGTTTTTTCAAAGCACATTCATATCAATTATTTAATTGAGCAATAAAACAGCCTTGTGAGCAGGTATTTCTGCTTATACAGATAAGGAAAGGGACTTGGGGAAAAGAAAATGACAATATAATCATCATGACAAATGTGTAGAGTACTTTAAGTCTTAAAGCATTTACACCTAATCTTATCCCTTAAAATGGGGTACTGTATATCCCCATTTTCCATAAAATTAAGCATTAAGGAAAATAAGACACAGGACTGATATCATCAAACTAAGAGAGCAGAGCCAGACACAAATCTGAATTCCAAGCCAAAGTTCTTTCAGGTCTGAGACGAGAAATCTACTACTTGAATTCCAAATCCATTGTTCCTTCTAAAGCTGAAACCTAGTCTCTTAACTCCTGCTTAATTTTTCCAATTAGTTACACTGTCTTAAAAAACAAACTAAAACCTTCAATTAAAAAAGGCTTAGCCCGGCCAGGCGTGGCTCAGCGGTTGAGCATCGACCTAGGATCCAGGAGATTGAGGTCCGATTCCTGGTCGGGGAACATGCCTGGGTTGCGGGTTGATCCCCAGTCAGGGGCATGCAGGAGGCAGCGGATCAGTGACAACTCTTTCATCATTGATGTTTTTATCTCTCTCTCTTCCTCTCCTTTTCTCTCTCTGAAATCAATAAAGATATATTTTTTAAAAAAAGGCTTAAACTTGTTAACATTGTGGCGGGGGTGTAAATGTATGTATGTGTGCATAAAAGTATGTGTATGTAGTGTGTGTGTGTATTTCTGATAACCAATATTTTATTTACTTCTTCCTTACATCCCTCAAAAAAAGGATTTGAGATGGAAGGATAATTTTTAAAAACACATGAACAGGATTATGAACTAGTGGAAAAGGTAACTGAGAAGAATTGCATCATCTCTTTCTTCTGTATTCATGACATTACAAGTTCTTCTTTGTTACCATTTCAGCCTTGCTCTCAGAGAGTTATTTATGCAATCGATGGGTCGGTAGTTGTAGTTACAAGATATAAATATTTTATATATGTAGGTCAGCAGACTGTCAATTTGTACTTAAAACTTTTGTTTATTTGAACAGAGTCATTGGCATTATTTAAAAAGAAAAGAAAACTACTTTATAAGTTGCCTCAAATATTGTGGAAGCATCAGGTACATTTTTGGTGCTAACAATAGATGTCTTTCTCATCTTCAGATCAGATTTCCAAGAATCTCAGAACAAGATGCCAGTGGAAATTTTGTGTTAATATAGCCTATCTGCCCTGTGGAGAATTTTGCTCTATTCTGTGCACCCCCAGCCTGTCTAGGGTCATAACCTAGGGATACTATGTCCATTCCCTGAACTCATTGAGTGATTACTGAGTGCCTACCATGTAGTAAACTACTCTGATGGGCATTATGGTGTGTATGCAGATGAATGAAAGAGTTTTAATAGAGGAAATAAAACAGAACAAATAGTGTGGACTGGCTTCATATTATGGAGAGCTTTGAGTCCCTTGTAGAAGAACTTTAGGATCAACCAATAATTAATAGAAAATATGCAAACTAATTTTTTAAAAGAAGACTGCTGCAATCCTGCTAGTTTCAATAGGATTATCATTTTACGGAGTTCTGTTTGATTGAATAGATACTCAGATACTGTGATATTTTTTAGTGCCTTGGTATATGTTGCTGTTTCTAAGAAGCGTGGTGAAATTGCCCTAAACCAGTGATTTTCAACCTTTTTCATCTCATGGCACACATAAACTAATTACTAAAATTCTGTGGCACACCAGAAAATATTTTTCCCCCATCTGACGACAAAAATAGGTATAACTTTGATTCATTTACACCAGATGGCTATCTTCGTGTTTGGCTGTTGTTTTTCCATTTGCCAATCTAAGGGGAAAGAGGTCAGTGCCCCTGACAGAACAGTCAGGTATTGCATGTTTTAAAATTTCTTGCAGCACCAATTCAAAGTCACTGCCTTAAACAATTGAGCACCAATCCTTTTTATTTCGGGGGGGGGGGGGGGGCGGTGCAGGAGGCAGCCAATCAATGAGGACTCTCTCATCATTGATATTTCTATCTCTTTCTCTCCCTCTCCCTGAAATCAATAAAGATTTTTTTTAAATAACAAAAACAACTATATACAAATTGTTCCTTACACAGGTAAGAGAAGTATACACCTATAATGTTTCTAAATATATTTACTTAATCAGAAAACCAACATGTTATATTCATCTCTATTGCAAAGAGAGATATGGGGAAAATTTTTAATGCAATGACTTGAAAAAATTAACTATTAGCCTGAAATGCAATCAGTCTAACAGTAACAAATTCAAATGTCCTACCTTCTGGCCACAACAGGAATTTGAACCTGGCAGTAAAGCAAATCTTCTGTGGTCCATCGTGAGATGGTTCAGGTTACAAAAGAACATTACTTCAACTTCTAAAAGTGTCTAAACACATGGTTCATTATTTAGTTGGAAAGAGTAAAGTACTTCCTGCCAATGTGGTAATAACCGTATCCTGGCCATACTTAAGGGCCAAGATATTCATTAGCTCTGGATGTGATATTCATGAGTTAACAGAAAGCATCTCTGAGGAAATGGCAGATGGTGGCATGAGCTGGGGGGGTCACAACAGTTTGTCTCTAGACCCAGGATGCCACTACCCATGAGGATATGGTTCCTTCAAATAGTGTCTATACCTTTATTTACTTACCTATAAAATTAGAATAATATTATACTCTGTCCCCTATTTTCCTCCCTTCCAATAATAATCCTGAGTCTCCTGTCCTATTATAAAGGACGAAATATTCGACGAATAGAGAAGAAAGTCAGGGTCATTCTCATTAATAATTAATATTTATGTTGTTCTTTACATTTAATAAGTAATTTTTAACTTTTTAAAGCTCCACCAGCCCTGTAAAATGAATATGATTACACCATTTTACAGCTGGTAAAACTGAGACCAGAGAAATTAGCTAACCCACCCAAGGTTACATTGTGAATAGATGGCAGAGGCGCTCTTGAACCCAGACCTTCTGGCTCTAAAATAAGTAACATTTCTCTTACAAAATGTTGGCTCACTACAAAGCAGGTAAGGATCACCTTACTTAAGTAGGGCATGGGCCTGCTAAAATGGGACCATGCTTGGTAAAAAGTTTCTGAGTTCTCAAAGGAGATATTTAATCATCAAGCTACCTCACTCCTTGGTAGGCCCTCCAAAAAAAGCAAAAAGTGGAGCAATTCAACCTCATTCCATCACAGGCACCAACGGAAAAAAGAATCTATATATATGATATTTAAACTGCCAGGAAAAGGTATTACATATATCTCAAGTAAAATGGTAAGACAATGACTATAATGCCTAGAAAAAGAGATTGCTCACAAAAATCAAAGGATTTTCAAGGTTGACAAGGAGAGGAGGACAGTGGGATGTTTGTTAGTTGATCTTTGGTGAAAGGTCATCTACTTCAATCCCTCATTCCAAAGATGAGACTGTGGGCCAGAAAGATAAATGTTTACATTCCTTCATTCATCAAATCTACTGGATGTTTCTTGGATGTTGACTTAACGAAGGACATGATGCACTCTGTAGCAGAAATGCTCCTACTCTGTTCCTGACATTTCATTCTTTCCCCAGAATTTTCAGTCCTTTCGAAAAGCTCTCTAGCCCTGGCTGGGTGGATCAGTTGGTCGGAATGTCATCTTGTACACCAAAGGGCTGTATGTTCAATTTCTGGTCAGGGCACAAACCTATGTTGGAGGTTCAGTCCCCACTCAGGGTGCTTACAGGAGGCAATGTTTCTCTCTCACATCAATATTTCTCTTTATCTCTCTCTCCTCAAAAAACAATAAAAACATATCCTTGGGTAAGGATTAAAAAAGAAAAAGAAAAGCTCTCTATTATTCTCAACTCAACTTTTATACATAAATGAATCCTGCTCTGTGACTAAGGCTCTCAAGAGTCTCTGGGCCATTCTGAACATCAATGATCATCAAGGGACGATGAATGTAGATGCAGAAATCTGGAGAAAACTGGATTGAATGTCCTCTGAGCCTGAAAATCCCTTATAAGTGATGTTTGACTTTTTTTTCTGTGTGTGTGTGTGCCTGTGCACATGTGTGCACATGGAAAACAAATCCCAGACATGAGTACTATGTTATCAATCGTCAAAGATGAGTGAAACAAAAACAGTTCATCTAATTGAGAGATTTGGTCAACTGACATTTCACTGCACCAAGCTTCAAATATATGAAATTATAACACTTAAAGTGTTTCCCCACCCCAAGAGTTGTGAAAAATAGACATATTTGAGGTAGAAAAATAAATTAATAAATCGAAGATATAAAGATTTAACCCTCACTCCACACTGATTCAGCTGAAATCACACTATAAATGTGTTACCCTTAAAGCAATTGCATTTTATCATTTATATTAAATCTCCAGGCCTCCTTCAGTGCAGAGGAAATAACCCCTCAGCCCTTCGCATAATCGTCTCCTGCCTCGTCTCTCATTTTCCCGCTTCATGTTAGCCACACTCCTTTTCTCTCTTCTTACTCTTCTAGTCCATTTCCCTGATGCTCTTTCCTGTGAACGTTTCACATGTCCTAAGTCCTAGCTTCACTCTTCTGCCTTAGATTCCTTTTCCTGAGAGTGTCGCATAAAGTGGATATTGCACGTGTCACTAGTCTCTCCTTCCTAAACACTGCTAACACAACACCTGCATTACCTCATTTAATCCTTACAGCCTCTAACTCTCACAGAAGTTCATGAACTTGTTCAGGAACACAAGCAGCCTACTAGGATCAGGATAGGACCCCTCTGTGTTTTCATTATGACACAGTGCCAGGCTAATAGCAGCAGCCTTATAAATATTTGTGCATGGATGGATGAATGGATGAGTGGATGGATGGATGGATGGATGGATGGATGGATGGATGGATGGATGGATGGATGGATGGATGGGTGGATGGGTGGATGGGTGGATGGGTGGATGGAGAGGAAGAACAAGAATTTCAACAAGATATGTCTTCCTCCAAAACAGATCCTCTTAAATACTGTACCATATGTCTTTAGCGAAATAAAAATTCTAAAATGTAAGCAACTTCTCTGAGGACCAGCTCAATCTATACATTATGGACTGTATTATGGTTTTCTGGGGGTACAGTTTACCAGAACTGCTCTATACGCCTCAGCTTCATCAACCCTACACTGGATAGAGAAGGGCCTCCACTGTAGTATTGTGGTGAGGACTTCACAGAAGGACAAGTTCAGAGGGGAAGGCCAACAAAAGTCACCTGCTTTTACCATCATGGCACAGGCTCACAGTGAAGGAAAGACTCTGATTTGATTTGAATTCCCAAAAGCTATATAGATTTTTCAAAGTGCTTCCAGAAAGATTTTCTTTTAACAATCTGATGGTAAATACTAATGAGTTCTTTAGTATGAAATGACTTAGACAGATCAAGATATGTGTCATTATAGCAAAAGAATGGAGACAACCCAATGGCCACCAGTAGGGAACCAAATAGACTATGACACACAACAGAATGCTATGTAGCTGTAAAGAAACGAACAAGATTTCTGATGCTGCTCCAGAGCAGAGCAGAGGGGACATTATATCAACTGTGGGGTAAGACAGGGGAAGTACTAATGTAAAAGACTGATGTATATAATATAAATATATTGCATACATAATACACATATTAACTTACATATTCAAAAAGAAACAGGAAGAATGAACTAATAAAATTCTACCTATAGAAGGAGAGAGAGAAAAGCAGGATGGAAGCAAGGCCTCCCTGAATATCCTTCACTCTGTGGTTTTGATTCTCAAATCATATAAATGTCTTACACAACTTAGAAAACAAATTTAAGTTTAAAATATAAAAACAAAGTAAGCCCTGAAAACTGGAAATAAATGAAAGCAAACAAACTCCACATCATATCAGGTTGTGGGCATAGCCCAAACAGAAAAGAATTATTTCAAATAAGTTTAGGTCCCAGTATTTTGCATATCCATAAGAGAGAGCCTCTGGACAAAAAGAACCGTAAACAAGTCTAAAACTGAATTTCATATTTCATAGTAATCATAAGATAGTTGATTTGACAATATTGTACACACACACACATATGTATGCTTATAAAGTAATTATGTTTAAGTCCTTAGGGAAAAAAAGATTTTCAGCATTAGAGCAAAGAGATATAATATAATAGCAAAGAAATAATAACCTCTAATCTTAAATTTGAAGCAGAAATATCAATATAAACTCAAGATTTGTTTTCTCTTATTAACAAAAGTCTTAGAAACAATGACAACCTTGTAGCAATGAGCACCCCTAGTCTCCAAATACCATTTCCTCTCAAAGGAACCAGGGTTCCCTGAGAAATATGACTGGCCCCAGCTCTAGGGCAGGAAACATGAAAAACAAGTCACTTTTGTGACTCCAGAAACCACAAAGACTACTGAGGCAGTGCTGAAGGACACAGGAGCTAACGTGAAGGGCTCCCAGTGGCCAAAGACTGGACATCTGGAGCACTGAAAAGAACAATGACTGCAACGGATTAACGCACATCACGCATAAATAGCCGTGAGTTCATATTATTAATTTTTTAAATATATTGGTTACTATACAAATTTGCTACAATATCAATTTTTACTCTAAAATTGGTAAATGAAGGGAAAGAATCACAAAAGAAATAATAATCATTCGGATAACTGGGCAAACAGGAGGCTGGTCATTTGGTGAATGGACTTAGGGCAAGTCAAAGAAAGCGCACAAGAGAGCTTCGTGTTGCGCTGGGACATGAGCCTCCCTGCCCAACACCCCCTGGCTGTCTCCTGCTCCTGAAGTTCCTGCTGTTTTACTCCCTTGGCCAAGACTAAAATAGCCCCTCCTTACAACTTCATTTGAATGTATTACTTCGCTTAATAGGTGGGATTTTACAAAATGCCTTCAAATTACCACTCAAATTAGACTAAGAAAAAGTTTGTTTTAATTCAGAAAGCTTAATGAAACTTTTTAATTCCTCCTTCAGGGCTCTGTCCATCATCATCTTAGGCTTTCCCAAATATAATCTTCAAAACAAACTGCTTTTTTTTGCCAAAACAAGCTGGTCATAGCACATGCCCAGGTTGCGGGTTTGATCCCCAGTAGGGGGCGTGCAGGAGGCAGCCAATAAATGACTCTCATTACTGATGTTTCTATCTCTCCTTCTCCCTCTCCCTTCCTCTCTCTGAAATCAGTGAAGACATATTTTTTTTTAAAAAATACAAATCTCTCTGCTCAGAGAGTAGAGTCAGCTGATAAAAATTCAAAACTTCAATCTGGGCTTTAAAATGAACTCTCACCCTTGTTTAATCTTACTGTGACTGACAGGCCACCCTCTGCTCCTAATCAATCTGAGTATCTCTTGACTACTATTATTTCTTATCAATCTGGAAGGGAAGAGTATGTGAGCTGGGATTAAAAATCAGGAGACTATCAAACCTTTTATAAATTGCACTGGCAATGATCCCCCAAAATTGCTGATGACAAAACCAAAATGAAATTGGCACTTTGTGATTCTGCTCCCGTGCTCCTGATGTTGGAATGTGGGATGAACAATTCCATGAGTTAGCTTTATTCAGTCCTGCTCTCTCTTCACCAAGGGGGCCGCACTCAGTGGCTACTGCCTTGACCCCTCCACTGTGGAATTCTTCTGCCAAATATCCCAGGGCCAGGGGAACGCTTTACTCCACTTTTCCACAAGGAGTTGTCTATCTCGCCTCTGCCTCTATAGTAAAGAGATGGCCTAGTTTATATGTGTTTATTATGCATCAGTTCCTACCTAGCTTGGCACCGTATCACTGCCCCAACAGAGCAAAATGGTACATTTGGAGTGAAGTGGAGGCTCAAGACAGCGCTGCTCCTTGGTCAGTATGGAACAGGACACAGAAGATGGACTAGCAATGTTCCCCAATATGCGTCCTGAGGAACACTGTTCATGGGAAAGGTGCCTCTTTCTCATGAGTGGATTTTATGTCAAACAAATTTGGAAAAGACTGTAGGCTGAAACTTCCTCTGGCAGTTTCATAATGCACATCAGCATATTAAAGGTTATGATATGTCCTGCAGCAAAGGGCTCTATTATACTTTGTTTTACTCAACAAGTTTCAAACTTATTTGGCTATAAACCTTCTTTTCAGTAACACTTTTAAATTTGGGAAATACTTTAAACTACATATAACAGCTATGCGGCTCTTGGTTTCCCTATCTAAGAAATGTTGCTCAATAAAAGGTTAGTGTAAGAATTAAACTAGAAATGGGACGTTAAGATTTTCTGACAACCAAATTGTAACCTATCAATTTTACCTTAATATACAAAAAACATTTTTGAAAAGCAAGAGAAAAAAACATATTTTTATGTCACAATTAGTACAATGGTCCATGGCAGTATACTCTTTATTAAAAACAACTTCCTGTCATGGACCTGCAACCAATTGTGTATGTCTTGATGCGCAAAGTGAAAGACATGAGAGAACAAAGTGATTACCCAAGTATTTCACGTCAACATTTTCTTTCTACAATAATATAATTTTGCCTGTTAATTTTCAGATAATTGATGCTTACTGGGTTTGGATATAGACATAGAGAAGAAAGTGGGAGCAAAAGTCATTGGAAAAGTTATTGTAATTCTTCACTTAACTGTTTAAATACAGTTTAATATATTGAGCCTTCAGTAGATACAATCATTCACTATCTTTGAAACCCCTAAGAAAATATCTAGAATATCATATGATATAATACACTAAAAATTCCCCCAATATTTGAGAAATAATGTTCTTACATTTCTGAGCACCCAGTTTACTAAGAAAAGATTTAAGCACTAAGGTACATGTATCAAAGCCTCCTAAAAATCGGTTTTCCCAGACATAAAATAATTTCTAAAACAAAACTCATAGATTTTCTTTCTACATTCAAGCATCTCCAGTAATCCAATTAAAATCTGTTAACATTTATAAAAGGAGAGTCCTAATACCATAGAACTGACCTATATTTCAAATTATCAATGTTCAAACACCTAACACTTTAAGACTCATGCCAACCCATAAAAAGATTTATTCAGATTTACACTTGAATGCCATTGCCTATTTCATTCATTTTAACTCAGAACCATAACAACATAAATAAATGCAAAGTTCAAATAGGGGACATCTGTAATACTGTCAACAATAAAGATAAATTAAATAAATAAATAAATAAATGCGAAGTTCTCTCTTTCCAAAACACAGTTGGTAAAATTGTCACACAGTGATAAAATCTGGATCAAAGAAAACATTCAAAGACTTCCTCCTCGTGAAATCTGGGGGGAAGTTATCTGCTAATGAACTTATTTCACATTTTGGTGTTAGAATCAACGCTAGTTTTCTTCACTCACTGCATTTTAGTTTAGTGGTCGAAAATGATCATGTTTTGAAGGAGCTCTCACGGCGGTGCCTTACCAGTGTAGATGCTGGCATTGGAAGCCGGAATACCAAACTGTGACTCGATGAACTTGGGAATGAAGGTAATGAAAGCAGTTACAATGGCACTCTCAGCTGTGTATGACAAACTCACAAAAAGGAATGTCATGTTGCTTAAGATCCTGACAGCTGCTCTTGGTAGGTCTACAAAATGACAAAAATGACAAATGAATGTTATAAACAAGGGATGGAAAATAAAATAAAACTGAATTGTTTTTGAAATGAACTGGAAATAGCCATTCAGCAATATTTGAGACTATTGAATTATAAATAAAAATAGAAAAACCTAATGACCGATTAGAAATTATACCCCTTATTAAATAGATTTGGGTTTGTTTGTTTTTAATTCTCAACTAGGATAAAGAAATTTAATAAATATTTTTAAAGCATACCCATACACAAATATCCTTGCAAGAAGTATCCAACCTATGATTCTTATTTCCAAAACTATTTAAAATAAATTGTTTGCATTTTTATTTATTAAAACAATGTTATTCTTTGTTAAAACTCCAAGGTCTACTAAATGTGTAAAGAACCTGATATATAATCCTAAATTACAGTTTCCACTTCACCCAACTAACACTTCCCTGAGAAAATGACTTCTGGGTTTCCGTCTCCCTGGCACCCACAGCAGAGGAACTGACACATGATGGGAGAGCTGATCTTCCAGCCTCTGGAAATAATACAGCTAAGAGGACACATGGGATAAGGCCACCAGGCCAGACACTGCCAGGGACTTTGGAACAAAGAGAAATGATCTACAAAAGAGCAGGACAGCCCAGAGGTGGGGGATCAGCACCTGCCCAGCTGCCTCTTAAGGAAGAGAGAAATCCATTCCTCGACTGTAGGCATTTATTACATAGAACTTGCCAAATATATGCTTTGAAACGTATGCACAAGTATTTTCATGTCAGCCTATTTATAGCCTATTCACAGGAATTTAAAACTTAGGAAGGCATTGTTTATAACTGTAAAATTTGGGGGGGAAATACCTAAAAGTCCATCAATGGGAAGTGTTTAAGTTATGGCACAGCCATATAATAAAATATTATGCAGTAATTAAACCTGAAATAAGCTATACATACTGGCATAAAAGGAACTCCAAGAAATATTGTATTAATGAATAAAGCCAGCTGCTACAGAAATATATATGTGTGTGTGAATATATATAACATATTTATATATTATATATTTTATATAATATTTTATATATTTTTATATAATATTCACTTTTATATAAAAGTGAAAAGCAAACAAACCAAAAATGTATTTATATGCAGTCAAATGTATAGATCTCAATATATATAACACCAAGAAATTCTGTGAATGGGAATAAGATTGGTAAAGAGGAATAAAAGGAAATTTTTGTGTATATAGTTTTGTGGGGTTTTTTGCATGTTTATAATGTAAATTAACTCACATTCACAAAATGTTTACATACCTTCATGGAAATGGTAAGCTGCATTATTTTGTACATATACAGTCAATCATCTCAGTTATCAGAACAGTTATCTTATGCTATGATGTAATAAAATCATTTCATAAAAATTAAGTAACAATCATTGTTAAAGTTATAATTTATAGCCTATTCACAGGAACTTAACACTTAGGAAGGCAAGACTATTTGCTATTATCATTTTTCAATGTAAATTAATTTTCATGTTCTACATTTTAATTTAATTATTTAAAGTTTAAAGGAACATTTTAAAAGGAAAATTAAGATGCAAACTTAATTTTAACATGGGAAAACACATCAGAAAAAACTATAATCAGAGTACATCATAAAATTGCCCAATGTTCTCTTGTAAAGACTGCAAATCAAAATGTCGTATCCAAACTTTAAAAATTAGAAAGTAAGATTTCATATCAACATTTAAAGATTCAGCTGCTATATTAAGTTTAGCTGTTATATAAAAAAGCCAATGTGTTAAATCCAAAACATCTGGGAAAAATATAAAATAAATTATTTTAATCCAAGAAGATAACATGTATCACATGAATATTTTAAAAGATACTATTTATATAAAACTGGTTTTTCTTTTATACCCATTTGGCATGATAAAATAACCTTCTAATTTCAAAGGTAACTAAAAATACATGTGATGTTTCTCTCTTCTCTTTCATTAAACAAACAAACAAACAAAAATGCTGCTATTTAAGAAGAATTTAGCCTAAGTTCAGACTTTCAACAACTTTAACTCAGCTTCCTTGTTTGCCACCTCCCTCCATCACCTTTGCTGGGCTAACTGTTAGCCTCATGCTCTGCAGGAGTGGGGGCCAGGTACCCAGGGCTGTGTCTTTAGCCAACGGGGCTGAAGTTTGTTTATATACAAGGGAAGGAAGCAAATAAGTCTAGACATTGAGAATAACAGGAGTGAGTTTAACTGCCAGAGAAAAGAGTTACAAATACAGAAAGGGGACAGTTAGATCTAGGATTGGAACTGAAGGTATTGGTACAAATTCATGAGATTATAGATGATCAATGGATAAATAGATGATAGATAACCAATTTGTGATATATTGTGTGTGTGTGTACATACAGGGTGGGGCAAAAGTAGGTTTACAGTTGTGAGTATGCAAAACACAGTTTAATCTTGTATTATAATTTATTAATTATTGTATTATTTTCCATACAAACAACAATAAACCTACTTTTGCGCCACCCTGTGTACACATTTCTTAACTCTGTCTGCTGACAGGGCGTAGAATAATCACACCCTGGTAGCAATGAGCCCACCTAGCACCCAGTTCCTGCTTTCTCAATGTCCTTTTCCACCAAACGGAACTAGAACTTCCTGGAGAATTGTCTAACTTCAGAGCTGGGGCGGAGAAAATACAAGATGAGCCTGGAAAATCTTGCTAAACATGAAAGTAAAGAAGTGCTCAAAGAATTATGGGGACATGTCAAAAACACAGAAGACAACATGAAGGATTCCCAGTGGCCAAACATGGGACAATTTTAGCTCAGTTGATGCTAAAAACGATAAATGAAAGTTTAACTGGAACAAGATGCAGTCAGTCCTCATTACTCACAGATTCAGTCTTTGCAAATTTACCTGCTCACCAGAATTTATCTGTAACTGTAAAATCAGTACTAGCGGCACATGGACATTCGAGGACATGCGCAGAAGGCGAAAACATGGGAGTCACAGGACACACATTCCTGGCTGCTGTTGCACAAGGCCCTCTTGTTTCAGCTCTCATACTGTAGACAAGCGTCCTTTTCACAACATTGTCACATTTTTTGCATTTTTGTGCTTTTGGTGATTTCATTGTTTAAAATGTCCAGCCACCCCCAAGCATAATGCTGAAATGCTGCGTAGTGTTTCTAAATGCAAAAGGCTGGGCCTTGCCACGCAGGGAAAGTGCATGTTAGATAAGCGTCTTTCAGGCAGAAGTTCAGTGCCATTGGCCACGGGTGCAATGTTAATGAATCAGTGATGTATATTAAATAAGGTGTCATTGAACAGAAACACACATAAAGCAGGGTTATGTATTAATGGGTTCCCCATCATGCTGTGGCAGTAATCCAGCCCTGTATTTCCCCAGGAGCAATGCTTCAGTCTTGGCTACTTCGGTGCTCATGGTGACTTTATAGAACACAACTTCTGCAAATAACGAGAATCAACCGTACACAAATTACTTATAAATTATGTATTGCTTTATATTGCAATATACTTTTTAACTTTAGAGTGGAGAAACCAGGCAGATACAATCTCATCCAAGTGAGAAAAGTTCACCTAACTGGTAACAAGGCAAAGTTGCATTGTGTGGCCTGTGTTACAATGCACTGAGCACAGCATCATTTCGGTGGTATGTCTACAAAAGTGCATAAATCAGGGTGTGACATCATTGAACCCAAGTTGAGCGGTATCTACAAAGCTACTGGCTTATACTTTTTTAAAAGATAAAGGTCATAAAAGACAAAAAAAGATGAGGAACTTATCCAGACTGACAGATGAAAAAGATACCAAAATTAAATACATAGAGTAATCCTGGATTGGATCTTGGACATAAAGGGCACTGTCAAGATAATCAGTGACATCTCAAAGGGGCCTGTGGTCTGGATGACAACACAGGATCGGTGTGAATTTCCTGACTTTAACGGCTCCCCTGTGGTCACATAGGGGTGTGTCCTTGCACTTAGGAAACAAGTATGAGTGCCCAGGAGAGTATCATGTCTTCAAGTTCTCAGGTGGGTCAAAACATCAGCAATTGGGAAATTGAGGTGCAGGGTACGCAGGAGCTCTGCGTGCTGCTTCTGTGGCTTTTATGTAAATCCAAAATTATTTCAAAAACACAAAGTTTTAAAACCTAAGTCAGCAAAGAAGTTGCTAAATCCATTCATTTGCATCCAGATACCTAGTTTTTATGCTGCAGGACATAGTTAAGTTTCTTGGTGTCGTTTATAATTGCGTCATTGTAAAATCAAAGATGCAGCATAACGCATGATGAAGGAGAAATGAAATCATGACAGTGATCACTGAATGCTAAGAAATCCTGCCCTCAGGGCAAGCTGACACTAAAACCACAGGCTGTTAGTATAGTAACAGTGGTGTGTAACCACCACCTTTATCCAGTTTCAATATATGTGTTTTTATTGTAAATAAATGTAAGTGTTTATGTTCAGGAATGAGGTTGGAACTCATTTTTATCTTATTCTTTACACTTTACATACTTTCTAAATTTTCTACCATGAGCATGTACTACTTTTATATTCTAAAAACAACCCTCCAAAAAAAACAATTTTAAAGAGGTGTAGCAACATGTTATCCTCCAAGAGGAGTCTTCCCAGACGCAGGAAGCTAACTTAGGTACTCCCTCTTCCTTCAACCTTCCTTAGAATGTACGTCTCCACCTGCATTTTATTATGTCTATTTTCCCTTCAACCTCCCTTAAGGACAAGTACTGTAACTTTTCATATATGTATCCTGAGTTCTTCATCCTATAGTAGTTGTTCAATAAAAATATTTGTGAAAGAGAAAAAGAAACAAAGAAATAGAGACGTTTTCTTAGGATAGATATTACCAGCCATCTATTTCAATAATTAGAATGATACTTGGGAACCAATCTCGTCCCTTCCTAAAAGTGCTTTTCAAAGCACATGGGCAGGACCCAAGGTCTCAGCCTCAAAGGTGGGGAGAGGGAAGGTGAGATAAACAGAGGAGGGAGCATCATATGATAATTATATTAGAGTCAGGCCAGGTGAGAGTCTGTGCTGACTGTAAGTTTTTATATTAATCACACATATGTTTTTCTCTGTATTTTACAATGTTTTGACATTTTAAAAATCTTGCTGGCTGGGGAGAGACCGGACTACTAATTTTCAGAAATCGCAAGGACTCACGGCTGAGAACACATCTTTTATATGCAAACCAACCAATCCTGAGTCTATAACCCCAACCACCAACTTGTCTAACTCTCACACACCAAGCCAGTATTTCCCCTGCCCTAAATCATCCAGGGCCAGGTCCCAGACCACTAGAGACCACCCCTACAGCCCACTGGAATTATTCAGACTAGCCAATCATAAACTGTTCATCTTGCCCTGAACACCTTAATAAAGTATCTGGCCCCAGCTTTCCCCCAACTCCTGTATTTTGTTTCCTGACTGAAACCTGGTGCTTACCCTGTGGCCCTGCATGGCATGGTATGGCCCTTGTACTGGGAAAGGTAAGTAATAAATTCTTCTTTCAATGATATTGACCTCTCCCTGACGTCATTCAGTCATCTCCATAAATTAAAATTATAAAAGCACTTCCTCCAACACCTCTTCACGAAATCCCTTGATTCCCTCGTTCAAAAGTACTCAGAGTAAGTATTTAATTTTCCTTTCTCTCGGATCTTTAAGTTCTTACTACTGATACACTTTTAAGCTTCCTGGAGCATCAATGAGTAGTGGAAATGTACCCTCACTATGCAGGGAACACCTCAATAACCCCCTTTATGGCCTGTGGGTCTTGTGCCATCCTGTGTATTTCAAGGGCATGGAGCAAATACAACATTTTGAGGCCCATTACCCAGGAGCACCAAACTATTTTTAGTCACATCATTCTGTAAAAGCAAAACCAAAGTTGCTCCTCATATGTAACATGACCAAATAGGCCCCAACTGTCCTGCCCATTTTCACTTCATCCATTTCATTGCTCATTTTCTTTGAAATTAATGCTCCCCTGGGTGCTCCATGAGAGCATTTCAATGTCCCCCTCCCCTCCTAACACACTGCAAAGGCATTTCCTGCTGCCAGTGAAGGCGCGGAAGGCACCGGATGACCCTGGCACACCACAGTCACCTCTGGGTGAGCACGTGGAGCTCCTGAGATACTTACCTGCAGACGGTGGACAGGAAGGGGAGCCACTGGGG
Organism: Miniopterus natalensis; assembly: GCF_054644295.1. Taxonomy (NCBI): domain Eukaryota; kingdom Metazoa; phylum Chordata; class Mammalia; order Chiroptera; family Miniopteridae; genus Miniopterus; species Miniopterus natalensis. The sequence goes on from NC_142096.1 coordinate 25,930,677, forward strand.
ACCCAAACATCATCAGAGGTTGCTGGCCACAGTACCAGCCTGCTTCTTTAAATCTGGCACTAATGAGTATTTCTATATATCTTTTTAGGTTGATACTACCCAATGAGTGACCCCTTTGTACTTGCACTGAGTACAAAGAAAATGCTTTCTTTTTTTAGGAATTCTTTGCCAGGCGTCTTACCATTTGCCTTTTACCTCCTAAGCCGTATGTCCAAATCTAAAGGTTCAGCTTATCAAAGAGAACATACATACATCCAAATATATGTCAAAAAGAAATGAAACAAAGCATCAGAGATAAAGAAGATGTAAGTAGATCAGAACATCAAAACCAGAGAAAAGAATTAAATATGTCTATCAGATCCTCCCTGGGCTTCAAATTTGACTCCAAAACAAACAGTGGTATACTCATTAGCAGAAACATTCTGATTTCTTCATGGAAAACAAAGCTTTTCCTGTGTTTAGATCAGTGATTCTTACAGCGTGGTCTCTTACATCAGCATCAGTATCACTAGGGAACTTGCTAAAAATGAAAGTTCTCAGGCTACACCCCAGGCCACCTGGATCAGACACTCTGGGCCCGGCCCACCACTCTGAGCTTGAAGAAGCCCTCGTGGTGCTTCCTAGCAGGCTAAGTTTGAGAACCACTGTTCTCAAGCAATAGGGTTTTATATATAGGGCACTGAGCCATGCTCCTATGGCAAACTTGGAAATTCAAACACCAGCTTTCAATAGAAGCTGAAAAGAAAACTGAAGTGAAATTGTGCAAAGGAGCAAAGGCACTTTGCCAGAGGGGTAAAGCAGCAAGGCCCTGACACATGTCTCTTGGCCACCCCTCTTTGCTGGGTCAAGGACTGACCCCAACATAGTTCACACTATACTAGTTTTAAAACACCTAGCTACGGGCCACATACAATGGTGCCGGGTGTTCTCAGCAACTCAGATTTAGAATTGAATCCTTCTGCTCCTCTCAACTAGTTCCTCTCCCCACCACCTGAGGTTGAAACCCTGAAACCATCCCTGGTACCTCCCTCCCCGTCATTCCCATATTAGTTGCCACATCCTACGAATACAATCTCTTCCTTTCCTCCTCATCATTCAATAATTCATTCATCAAATATGTGCAGAGTATCTATGAGGTGGTGTAAACTCATCAGGGAACATGATGGACAAACCAATTCCTTGCCTTCATTACTCTTACTTTCTCATTGCAGAAACAATAATATAAATAAGTGAAATACATAGTATGTTAGATAGTGATTACTGTTGAGAAAAGTAGAGGGAAGGAAATAAGAAGCTTTGGAGAGGAGGGTGAAGATTTTTAGACAGGATGATTATGCAAGTCCTCCCTAGAAAAGGGACCATTTGAGTTACATCCCAAAGGAAGTGAGGGGATCTAGGGGAGAGCACTGGCAGCACAGGAATGGCAAATGCAAAGGCCCTGAGGTCAGAGTATGCTTGGCAAGTTTGAGCCCAGTGTGGCTGAAGCAAAATAAACAAGTGGGACCGCAAGAAAGAAATGTGGTCAAACAGATAACCAGGGGTTAGATCGTAGCCCTAGTAGGTGGTATCGGGCAGAGACTTTCCTGTAAGAGAAGACCACAGAGGGTCTGGGCAGAGGAGTGGTATTTTAACACCATCATTATGGGTGTTGAGTTGAAAACAACTGAAAGGGGGAAGACTAAAAGAGGGAGATCACTTTAGGAGGCTTCTGTCCTTTCCTTCTCTACTCGTCAAAACCGTCATCACCTCTCACTTTGGCTCTGTCCATAGCTCTCTTCCTGGGCCCCTTCCTCCCATTCCACTCCTTTCCCTCTGTAATCTGCCTAAAAGACGGCTCCCAACATCCGCTCAGACCTCCACACTGCCCATTAGGGGTGACTTCAGTTTCAGGCTAGAACACAAGCTCTCCACACACAACATGGCCCTACCTCACCTCATCCCCCAGACCTCGGCCATGCAAACCCATTGCCCCAACCTCAACGCACGTGTTCAGCACTTTCAAATGCATCTGCACTCTCTCTGGTGCGAATACTTCCACCAGCCTCCCCTCCACCTGCTGAAATTCTCCGTCTCCGCAGGCTCATCGCAAATCCCACCTCCCCCCTGTAACCTTTCCTATCCCTCAACCACATGTTCCCTCACCTGCCTCTGGACCTCATCCCAGTGTGCCTAGCCTCCTTCATAGTCTTTATATATTTCCATCTGTCCTTGTCCTATCTCCCTCAGTGGCCTGCAAGCGCTCGGAGAGCAAACCCTGGCTCACTTGTCTTCACATCTGCTGCAGCACAGAGGACAGCACCTTCTACAGACTCAAGAGTTGCTTAATTAAATAGTGACATAATCCTTTAGTGATCAAAATTCTGTAATTTTCAACGGTTTCTTTAAATCTGTTCATCACCTCAGAGTAGCTCTCTCAGTTAGTATTGTAAACACATTCCGCTCTAACACAGACTAAGTTTGGCAGAGAAAAATAGGTCTATTTTATGCTCCTTTATAATGCTAAGCAATTAAGCTAAAAAATATTAAAAGTAGTCACAAAGATAAAATCATTCTTATGATTAACTGCCACCAAAAGTTTTCCATTTAGGAAGATAAACAGTTAAATTTGGAAGACGAAAATGCTGAATTTCGAAACACTGGAAAATTGATCCACTTAAATATTTTAAGTACTTTCACTGGTAAGATTTTGATGCAGTCAATGCTAATCTCCTATGGAAAGGTGATGCAGACACACTAAAAATTCTACTTTCTCCTTTGCGGTGTTTTAAAACAATCTTATTCCTGCATAATTTATAATAAGAATCAAGAAACACTGAGTCAGATTTTCCCAATGTCTATCGTTACAATGTGGGGGTGGGGTGGGAAGTATAGTACTTTTCTTCTAGTATTCTCTGCGGTAGAACTTTCCATAAGGGCACCATTCAGTATGGCCCAAATCATTTTCTTTTTAAGGAAGTATTAACTTAGCTATCTTTCCACCTCCTCCCTGAAGAAGGTATGATTGGTATTGAAATTTCATATGCTGGGTGGGACAAAGGTAGGTTTACAGCTGTTCACATGAAAAATAACACAATAAGTAATACAAGAATAAACACTGTGTTTCCCATACTCAGTATGGGAAACATACTTTTGCCCCACCCTGTATAAAATAAAGACCTGAAGAAGCCCTGCTCCAGGAAACAGACAAGAGAAAAGAGGATCTATGAATCAAGCTCGAAAGGAAATTTTAGTAACCATGACTTAATTCAAGACCTTAATAATGAATCTCAGCTTTGTAGCTCGAATTATGTCCACAATGAAATGATTCCCCAAAATTTGATTTGTTATTTTGAAAATCAGTTTAAATATTAGACTATAGGTCTGATTTCATTTTCTATAGGTGATAGGTATTAGATATTTTAAAGGAAGTCAATATGTGCAAGATAAATATGAATTAACTTTATATATTCTAACTGAACATTATTTCAATACTGTCAGCATCATTTGAATCATTTTTAGTAGAACATTCTCACTTTATCATCCCATTAAAATAGAATTCCTTTTTAACAGGAAAAAGTGTGTCTTGAAGTTCCAGTCTAGATACAATTAGAGAATCCAGGACAAGTAGAAGTAATGACTGAACCAGCTCTATGTCTGAGTCAGGAGGTTTGGCCGCAGAAGTGACATCAGTCATCATCATGAAGGCAGAGACAGGGTGAGAAAATTGAGAATTCATCAGAGATACAAGAAAATCAGACCGGAAACAGATCTTATAAACCAACTACCCATCGCCGTTAAAGGCTTCCTCTTTACTCTTTCTTTTAAAAGAAAATATCCTGAACCATGAAACTGAGCATTGAAAAGATGGTGGGAAGCAACCCAAGCAGTACAAGAAGACACCCCATCAAACAGCACATGGATTCAATTTTGAAAAATAATTTTAAAATTTTGTGACAACTTTTATCACTTTTGAACCTGCCTGCCTAAGTGCATGTCCCCCCAGAAGCAGGTCCTGAGACAAGGACTCAAGTCCAAGTGGTTCATTAGGGAGGGTCAGGAAACGCTGAACAGGGAATGTGGACATGGTGCTCGGGCAAAGAGGGCGGCCCACAAGGACGCAGAAATACACAGAATTGTCTCCCCCAGAGCTGGGTGTTTATCAGTTATAGTTAAGATAATTGATTTGGTGGGGGAAGGCCAGGGTAATAATTCCTTGGCACTTGAACCTGTCTCAAGCAGGAACCCCGCAGTTTCCCAGCCTACAAAGAAAACCTCCAGGCAAACAATGCAGGCACTGGCAGGTGGCAGGCCTCCATGGAGACAGGAAGGTCTACACTGCATCCCCCAGAAGAACGCTGTTCCCACCAACAGTCGCTTCCCTGTCGTATTTGGTATCAATCTTTTCTCTCTCTTTTCTCTACTATCCAATACAGCATATATTTCACATTCAGGCCATCTATTCCTAAGCTATAGAACATATCATTTTAGCTTACCAATACCTTTATTTCTCCCCTTGAGTCTACTTTATACTCTCCATAAGATTTTAAGTCTATTCCTCTACTGTAAATTCTTTAACATCAACCTTGATCTCAACTAAATTATAAAAAAATCACTCTTTTTATAGCAGCCATAATGGTCCATCTTAACAACCATGAAAAATGATGGGCTGGTCCATGGGGTTAAAGCTCAGGCCACAGTGGACCCAGAGAATTCTTTATGTTAAGACAGTAGAAGTCATTTTGGCAGTTCCAAAACACACATTGTCATAAAACGATGAGAGGGGTTGGGAGACCAATATAAAACTTAACAGGAAAGAAGCACTTCCAATGAAATGTCACTTCGCTTGTTTCAAACAAAGACAGTCATTAAAAATAGTCGGATCTAAAGGTTATTGTTCTTAAGCAGCAGGGATCGTTCTATAATATGTTAGTAACTTCTAGGCCAGGCAGGTGCCTCTTTTGCGTTCCCGTGTATGCAAAGTGAGATGACAATGTGCCTACATAAATTCTACCTAAAACAGTAAGCACCTGACAAACATTATGCTCATAATTTCATAAAAGTCATTTCAGGAAATTCAGGAAATAGCAGAAAGTAATGGGAGTGTGGCATTGGAGGTTTCTTGGACTAAAGGAATTTATTGCCACTCAACAGATATATTGAATGCTGGACAAAGATGGGCAGGTTGGGAATCAGCTAAATTGTCTAGGTTTGAGATTGCCTAACCTAGCTTTAATGAGTTCATTATTTTTAAGAGAAATAAAAACGAAAAAGCAGTCCAGCTGGGCGTGGCTCGGTGGTTGAGCATCGACCTAGGATTCAGGAGATAGGGGTTCGATTCCCGGTCAGGGCACATGCCCTGGGTTGCTGACTCGATCCCCAGTCAGGGGCGTGCAGGAGGCAGCTGATCAATGACTCTCTCATCATTGATGTTTCTCTCTCTCTCTCCCTCTCCCTTCCTCTCTCTGAAATCAATAAAGATATTTAAATTTAAAAAAATGAAAAAACAGACCAGTACACATCACTGAGACTTTCTGGACATTTTTACACTGGGTTGGGAGGCCCATCCCCTGGCTGCCCTTCTCTGTGTCCACTTACAAGCATTTGGCAGAGCCACTGTTGAATGAGATCCCTGTCTAATGCTAGGTTTTATATTTGTAGAAGGATCAGGCCGTTCAACCAAACCCACCATCCTCCTGAAACAAACCAACCACTATATAATGCAATAAGTATTTTTTAAAAGCAGACATTTCTAAATATAGTAAATGATATATATATAAATGTATCTTTGGATCTAAATCAGTACTTCTTAAACTACCTGTGAGGAATAGTCATTTTATTATTATTATTATTTCCAGCCTATCATTTACTGATACTTTTGCAAAATCCATTAAAAATGAATCATTCAAAAATAATTTTTTTTAATCATACAAAATATAAGCCCAATTTTTTTATTATTATTTCTATTAGGTTCAACAGGCATAAAATGACTCTGTCAAATTTCTTTAAAAGTTTCGTAATACTTACTCTCAATTTAAGCCCTGATCTCATCTCAGACCAGTAACAGCTGCGGGCAGCACTGGCCTGGGGCCACAGTCCGAGTCACACTGACCTGAAGTACTGTACATATTTATTCAAAAGACATACTTTACCTCTGATATCCTTTCCAAATCCCATAGAAGAAACTTTTTTGTCCACTTGCTCATTACTGTTTGGTTTCTCCTTCATGACGTCATCGTCGCTAACAGCATCAACAGAAAATTTTTTTTTCTTTTTCTTTTTTTTGTGTCGAGGCGGAAGCTTTTTTGGAAAAGTAAACATTGGGAATATCACAAGCAACATTGCAATGGCACAAAGGAGGAATCCGCTCCACCTAAAAAATTGGGAAATGTGAATCGCACTTATGGCTTTTGCATTGTGAGTGAGAACAAATTAGCAAAGTAGAAGTTTGTGATGATAAAATTCTCCAGAAAAAACACTTTTGACTCTCATCAACTGTAAAGCAGTAGAAAGTGGACAAACTAAGACAATATAGGAATCCTCCCTTTCTGGGGTATACATGAGAAATTTACTCAATAATTATACTCGTGTTATAATGAACATTATAATAAGCAACCTGAGAATTTCATTCAAGTATCGTTAAGCACATATGTGTTAGTCCTGCTACAATATGTATGTTATAATAAATCAATGTCATAAATTTAATAGAAAAATAATACTGACTCTATAGCATGTTTTGCGGACCAGTATAGACACCCATTTCTCAGAAGGAAACCATTAATATCTCCTGTAAAATATGTTTTAAATTGCTGATGGCACTCAAATATTTTTCTGCAAGCACTTAAGAATATATTGAATGCTCTTAACTGGCCCTCACCATACTTAGTCATGAGGGCCACCAAAGACATTTGGTTTGATCCTTACTTCAAGAATTATACCTTAGTTGCAAGTAAGCTAAAAATATATCTGCGAGAAATGCAAGAATGTTTACAATTAAGTGTTAGATCACATGGTATAGAGCATGAATGCTAAAGAAGTTCAGAGATAGGAAATGTGTGTCAGAAAGATTCTTAGGAGAAGTAAAGCTTGAGTGCTGTAGAACCGAGAATGTGTCTTTGGACTCATCTGTGGTTGGCACGCTGCAGAAACCAGAAAGCAAATACAGAGTAGAATTCAGCTTGGAGCCCTGCATTAGCTCTGTGTTTATGACCTCAGGCTTCTTCCCCAGGGGCAATTTCTCAGTCCCCTTTCAACTTTTTCTCAGCAAATAGCTCCTGGTCCTACCTAACAGAGCACCTCTTTCTAACTAGGATTCCTCAACTCCAAACTCTGCCCTTAAAGCTTCCAAGCTCACGAATGCTCAGACTCTGTTCTCTGTATTGACACCCCGTCAGTTGTAACCGGAATGCAAGCAGCATTCTAAGCAGGAATGTTGGATTCAACCCACTGAGAGTATAGATCAATTGCAAAGTGAAAATTCATTTATAAAAGTAGTGTTTCAATCACAGTGCTGTTAGCTGCTAAAGGTCATAGTTTAGCTGAGACAGTCATTCCTAGAACCAGTCATTAATAATCCAGTGTGCTATTTTCAAACATATTTAAAGTTATACCAAGTAAAGATTTTAAAACAATCAGAAAGTGGCTTTACTTTGAGAAGATTGCTCAGCACAAACTTGTCCCAATCTCCATTATTCAGAATATAATCACGAACCCAGTGCCTGACACAGTTAGGAACTGAAAAAATGTCTTGAATAAATACATTGAATGAGATAGGTTTTAAAAAAATAAAGTCATCTATCTGTGGGGAACATAGCTACTATAACATCTGGCCCCTTTAGCACTTAGCTGCTTACGAGGCCTTTACTAACCTGGCCCGACTCATCAACCTTTCTTGAAACTCCTGCAAACTTGACATTCAGTCTCCCCAACCTAGTCCTCTCACGCTCTCTCCACAAGAGGGCAGTCAGCATAGTGTAAGGGACAGTTCTTGAGTTGTGGCTTCAGACAGACCTGGGGTGGTTTTTTACGGTTTGGGTTTTTTTTTTAAATATATGTCTTTATTGATTTTAGAGAGAGGAAGGGAGAGAGAGAGAGAGAGACAAACATCAATGATGAGAGAGTCATTGATCGGCTGCCTCCTGCACGCCCACAACTGGAGATTGAGCCCACAACCCAGGCATATGCCCTGACCTGTAATCAAACCACAGTCTCCTGGATCACAGGTGGACACTCAACCGCTGAGCCACACCGGGCCGGGCCAGACCTGAGTTTTTATCCCATCTTTATCACTTACTAACTCTAAGATCCTAGGGGACTTATTTTGCTTTTCTGAACCCACTTTCTTATCTGAAAGAGAGGTAATAACAACTGTTTTGGAGTCATCAAAGTTAATACAACAATGCACAAAACAAACCTAATAAAATGCCTGCCCTATCAGCTATCAATTCACAGTAGCTGGTTTTGTTTGTTTTTATGTAGATCTGCACTGAGGCGCCCACACTCCCAGCCAGAGCCATTGACAAAGCTATATACAAACATTAAAGATATACTCATAGCAGCCCAAAGTGAGAGTAAATATAGAAGAAGGGGAAGAATTATAGTGAATACACAATAATATAAATGTTTGGGGACATTTCTAAGCAGAGCAAAGCAGCCCATATTATTCAACGGTCCACAGCAACAGATCATCAACACATGACGTAACGATGGTGCTCAAGAGAACTCTGAGAAAAGCTGAGTAAGATAAGAAAACGTGCATCATGTAAGAAAAAGAAACATGAATAAGAGCCGAAATTGAAAAGCAAGGCTTCCTAACTCCTTTTTATGAACCATTACTCAGAGACTGTTCACTAAAAGGGTCAGTGAAGTATATTGACTAAGACCTCCACCCTGACTCAGTTTATCCCAGCTCTCTCCGCCTCTGAGGCTTTGGGGAGCTATTCAAATCGCTGAGCATCAGTTTCCTCATTGGCAAAATGGGCATAATATTAGTGACTACATACGATGTTATAAGGCTTAAATGAAAATGTATGTAAAGCTCTTAGTATAATGCTTGATACATAGAAAGCACTCAATAAATGTCAGCATTATTCAGTCCTTCCTTTCTTCACTCTTTCAGCATATATTTATTGAAAAATACATCATTCTGCGAGGCATGGGGTAAAATAACACTGTATCAAATAACTATGTCTTTGTTCAAGGTAGAAGACTTACAAACAGGTCTACTCAATAAACAAAATTCATTTTTAAATAGACCCCCATTATATATTTCTATATTGAGGAATTTTATCATTTGTAGAACTAATATTGGGCCATTAAAATGAATAAAAATACTTGAACATTGATGAAATCCAAAGGAATGAATAATAACTAACATTATATAGCAAGAACTATTTAGAGCCCTGCATATATAGATTCATTCATTCTTCACAACAACCCAGTGAAGAAGGTACTGTAACTACTCCCAGTTTTATGGATTTAGAAAACAATAGCAACAAGTGAGCCTCAGAGAAGTTAAGTAACCTCTCCAAGGTCACACAGCTATTAGGTGGCAGACTGGGATTTAAACCCAGGAACTGTGGCTTCAGGGCCTGCACTCTTAATCACTCTACGTTGCTAACAGTTGGGTTGATGTCTACTAGGAAACTTTCCAGAGACAGCATAAAGCACTTTTAAGATGAAAATTCCTGCCTCCTTTTTGCTCCCTGCCCCCTAGTTTGTCCTCTTTGCCTCTCTCTCCCACCAGATGTCCCCTATTGCCATGCTCTTCTCATGGACATATCTATATAGAACACATAACATACACTGCATGTTTATAAATATATTTTTATAATCTCTTTTTCTGAGAACAAAACAAAAAGGGCCTTATCCTGATTTATTTCAAAACTGCAAAGAAAAGAGTAGTTGAGACCAAAAATTTCACTATTAGTCAAGAACTGAAAATTCCTGTGTTATTCCCCTCATGCTGACAAGGGAACTTCCTTTTGTATAATTTCAAAATTTTAGTAGGCCAGGGTCCTCTGGATCTTAGCACTTCCATCTTCAGAGAGCATTACTTACGAAAATAAGAGGTGTTCTATAACCTAATTAATATTTTAACTGCTTTGAAAATAGTGTTCAACATTATTCCTATATACCTCAGAGTTATGAGGTTATCGTCTTGTAATGAAGCACAGAACACGGTACTCTAAGGAACTCTTTAGAAATTAATTGCTCGACACTAATGTCTGATACTGCAGTATTCTCTCTGGTATAAAATGAACATTCCTTATCAATGTATACTTATTCCTAATGCATGTTAAATGAATCAAGGACACCAATACTTTTTAGTGCTTAGAATCATGAAAAAAAAAACACATTCAGCAGGAGGGTTATGAAGGACTCACATGCAGCCCTGGCTATCTGAATAAATAAACGGAGTTCTCATTTTCTAAGGCCTGAACATTACTTACTTAACAAGACAACTAAGGGCTAGCAAGTGAGCAAGTAGCTAACTCCCCAGAACACATGGGAAACAAACTACTCCCGAGTGAAAAGATTCACTGCTATGACAATGGAAAAGTAGAGCTAGAGTTCTGGGCAGTGGGGGAGGGTTGAGAAAGCACAAACACAATATAATAAGAAAGGGGGGGGAGGATTTTAAGGCACAGAAAAGATCATGAAAGCTTTGATTAAAATACACAGGAAAGTTCCAGCACACGTTACCCTTTCCCTCCATTGTGCTCTAAATGAAACAACTGCCTCCACCTAAAAGAATGGGGATTCAGCTGTTTTTTCCACGCCGCCTGTATCAGTTTCTTATCGCTGCTATAACAAATTACACAAATGTATTATCTTATAGTTCTGGAGGTCAGATGTCTAAAATGGGTTGGCAAGACTGCATTCTTTCAGGAGGCTCTAGGAAAGAAACGACCTCCTTGCCTGCCCAACTCCTAGAGCCCACGGCCCTGGTTCCCTTCCTCCATCTTCAAAGCACATCTCTCCAACCTCTGCCTCAGTCACCATGTCACCTTTTCTTACTCTGACCTTCCTGCCTCCTCGTCTCCCTTATAAGGACTCTTGTGATTATATTGGGTCCACCAGGGTCATCCAGGATAATCTTCCCATCTCAAGATCCTTAACTCAGTCACATCTATAAAGTTCCTTTTGCCATGAAAGGTGGCACATTCATAAGTTTTGGGGAATGGGACATAGATAACTTTGGAGAATTATTATTTTGCCTACTACCCCTTCCTAGGTGACTTTTAGCTATTTTCCATATTCTCCTTGGGGGCATTTTTATGTTAACTACAAGGGTACCATGACACTATCATTAAGAATAAGTGAAATGTAAAATTTAGTAAACAGTTCTTACCAGTTTCCAATGAAACGAGGGTCATTCTGGTCAAGGTGAACAGGATTTCTGGGATCAACATAAAAACCAATAAGAAGTCCACCTAATAAATATCCCACGGCAGGACCAAGAGCTCCCATGACATACATGATGGCTGAGAAAACAGAAGGGGAAATGTGAAATACAACGACATGTTCCTTAATTTTCAGTGGTTGTCCAATGTCATTCATACCATGCAGAAGCCACAGTTTAATCCAGTTAACAACTTCCAAAAAAAGAGTGAAAAGATTCACTCTTTAGAGAACTTAAGATTGTGTCTATGTTGACATTTCAGTTTCAAATCATGTCCTTTATTTAACTGTTGCCTGTTGTTCTCTTAGAGCATCAAAATCATCTGGAGAACTTCCTGGTTGGTTTTGTTTCATTTTTTAAATATAAGTGCTCAGGACCTACTCCAGACCCACTTGATTTAAATTTCTGCAAGTACAGGCCTGGGTGGTTAATGAGACAGTCACTAGATAACCAAGAGAAGATAAAAGATAGTCTCAACAATAAGAAAAGGGGGAAAAGTAGATGTCACTTGTCATAGCTAGAAGGTCCTAACAGGTTAAGGGAACTCAAGGCCAGACTTTGCCATGAAAATGGATTCAGTTGAATTGGCAAAGCTTCTTAAGCACCCTCAAATCACTAATAGTTTCAAATCACCACTTTAGAATCAAAGATCTCACAATGAGTTGGGTTTACTGTTAATTGAGAAATCTTACTTAAAGATTAATAATCTCCTTAAATGGTATGAGTGAGAACCCAAATGGAAAGCACCAACTCACAGTTGAATTAGAAAAAAAATTTTTTTAAAGAGAGAGAACTCATAGACATGGATAGTGTGGTGATGGCGGGGGCGGAGGGGGGGCTGTGCTGGAATAGGGCATAGTGGGAATAAATGGTGATAGAACAAATAAAATAAAAATAAAAATAAAATAAAATATTTTTTTAAATATGTTTTCATTGATTTCAGAGAGAGGAAGGGAGAGAGATAGAAACATCATTGATGAGAGTCATTGATCGGCTGCCTCCTGCACATCCCCTACTGGGGATTAAGCCAGAAACTGGGGCATGTGCCCTGACCAAGAATCAAACCGTGATTTCCAGGTTCATGGGCCAATGCTCAACTGCTGAGCCACATTGGCTGGACAAATTCACTGTCATTTCTTTATAGCATTTTCATGCTGTAATTAAAAATTTTTAAGGAAGTACTATTTCCCCAATTTTTAAATTTTGAGGTAGGACATGAAATTCCTTAAAAGTCACAGAAAAATCTAGCCACACTCTAAACCCAGTGTTTGTCCTGAAGAAACTCAGTTACTTGGGGACAAATCATTAAACACTTTTGAAGAATGATAAACTCAGGCTCTACACATTTCTCATTTCTAGTGTCACCATGCATTTTAATCACTGAAGAAATGAGTGGTTTGTCATACCCTTTCAACAAAACTGTTTTACCAGAAAGCAGGGAACAATCAGAATAGCTGCACCTTTCTCTCTCATCTGCACCTGAATAAACTTCGAATAATCCTGTCCCTTCTGTTACTTATAGCTACAGACAGTAATTTAACACCTGCTCTCGCTTTTCACACAATTCAGTAGAGAAAGCACAGCATTTATTTATTTTACAGAATCTGCTTGTAACAATAAGACATTAGGTTCTTGGACTTCATCTGTGCTTGGAAATGCAGAGTGGGGGAGGCACAGACTTAAATGACTGGTATTCTTTTGGAAGCATGCTTTTCATAAAGTAAAATTAGAGTTCTGATAAATATCTTGTTAACCTCCCCATTTATAGCCTCAAGCGGAACTCAAGAATAGAAAGGACTTTTCTAGTCCCCGGTATTTCCGTATGCATGTGAAGATAAAACTTATGTTTACACCTCCAGGCAAACCAGCACCATGTACAATTTAAAACTGTGATGAGGCCAAAATGTGACATGAATCATCTTCCCAAAATAGTTCCTCTGGCATGAAAGAGACTGTCTTACAAACACAGATGAGAAAAGAGGTATTTCTGCCAAACTGTTTATGCCTGGGGTTACTGAGAGCAGCGTCTCCAAGCGCCAAGCTCGGATGTGCTGGCGAGACCCACAGTTACCCAGTGACGCGGGGGCCACGACACCTTAACTACGTCATGAGATGCGGATGGCACTTCTTAAAATTCAGCTGTGTAATCAGAAAAAAATTATCTTCATTATAAATCCAACAGAATCATTCTCATTAACGAAATAAACATATACATATGTGTATGTATATAACTATACTGTATGCTGTATATATATATACTGTATACAGCATATAGTATAGTAACTATAATATACAACTATATGTTTATCTGTGTGCTATTTATATATATGTATATCTATATAACTATACTATATGCTACACTATATATATACTGTATGTGCTATACAATAAATAGTATAGTAACTATACTATATATAACTATATGTTATATGTATGTTATATACATACATGCATGTCTATATAACTATACTATATGCTATACTACATATCGTATATTTCCTTCCGTTACCTCTCCCCAAGCTGTTTGACCTTCAGATCTCCATTTTCTTCTTAAATTACTTTATACTTCATTTTTGTGACCATTTATGCTTTTTACATTAAAGCACATTAACTTCTATTTTTAATCCCTTTCGCCTTCACATTTTAACATCCTCCTGCAGACTTAACTTTTATTATGATCCGATACCTCTTTTACTTTAACACCATTAGCTGCTTTACATTTTGATCTTACTTTATGTTTTGATGCATTTTATCTTCTTAAATCGTTTTTCATAGGGGTTTTCATTTTTAAAATTGACCGTCAAGGGTTTTTTTAATTATATTTTGTCACCTTATTTCTCATACTTTAAGTTAGTTTGCTTATTTTTTTAGCTCTTGTTATATGAGGCTAACTTTTCTATTTTTATAAACTTCCATGATTTGAAACTTTACATCTTGGTTACACTCCTGAATTTTACTATATTTTGGATGTTTAGCAGTTTCTCCTTCCTTTCTCAGCCTTCTGACAATATCTTCTTTAGACAAACTTTATCTTAGTCTTCTCTTACGTTTTGCTGTTTTGGATCGATTTGGGTCATAGCTCATTAGAAGCTGGGCCCAAGCTCCTATCCCCTCCTGGCCATGTCTCACTGCTTCTGTCCTTGGGCTCCGGCGGCCCCATGGCATCCAGCGGGTTAAGGACACCGGCCCGAGAGGCTGACACTTAATTCTCCCGGGTGGCGTCTCACTCTGCACATGGCGTGTTTGATCAGCTGGACCCTGCGAAGCTCTCTCACGTTATCCAGTAACGAGAACGTGTGGGTTCCAAATCCAAGGCCTCTGACGAATAAACTCTAAGACGAGCCACGGCCACAGAGCAAGACAGACCAGTCGGAGGGCTCTTCGTTCAGCTCCTGCCTGGCCTGGAGAGGGTCCTATGGGTTGACCTTCCCAATTCTACCGGAGAGAGAGGACACTCACCTGCACCCAGCCCACCCCTTGTCGAGCGGACACCTCCATTCCTGACAGAGCCCAAAGACGCCCCTCTTGCCTCATCACAAAGCCCATCTTGGTTGCACTGGGGATTATCCCAACCCGGGTCATTCCGAGGGTCTGCTGCAACCCAGGGAACAGCTCTCTGAACTTTACAGCTCAAGCTGCCTCTCACTGACACAAAATGATTCAAGGACTCCATGCTGATCGTGACCAGCCTGCCGGCCAGAGCCTCACCCAACCTGGGAAAGCGAGGGGCCGGCTCAAAACCAGCAGAGATCCCAGCGTCACATGGGCTACAATCACGTCCTTCCTCCAGATCTCTGCTCCAGTGTCACTCCTCAGAGAGGCCATCGCTGGCCACATATCTACACACAGCACCCCACTCCCCAACCCATCACTCTTTGCCACCCGACCTTGCTGGAGTTTGCATATGACACACACACGCCCCCATATGACATATTTGTTTATTCACTTATTATCTGTCATTTCCATGAGAACAAGGACTATTTTTTCACTGATGCCATATCCGTGCCTAAGCAGTGCTGACCATACGCACTAATAACTATTGATGAGTGGTGAGGAGGCGAAGACATGGACTTCCAACCTTTAGTGGAGTAACAAAAGTGGTCAAAGTGAATTCATCCTTGCAACAGGGTCTCAAAGAGCCATCCACGGGCACCTGCTCCCTAGATCCCTGGGCTGCCCTGTCCTTGCGATCGCCTCCATACCATTCCCCATTAAGCCCTCGGTTTGGCAGAGCTGGTTTCTGTGCTTTAGCCACAGGGCCTCGACTCTTACCCCAACCCACTCCATGCCTGATTCTTACCTCTGCCAGGTTGTCCATGGGCCACCACCCTCCCCTCTAGGTTTCCAGAGTTCTCAGAGATGGCCCAGTTCTCTTTGGAACTGGCCCAGATTTGCAGGATCCTCATTTGAACTTGGTCTCTAATTTATCAGACCCTGTTTCCATGTTGCTCCCACTCTTCGCTGCTCACTGTCCACTGATTCTTCATGTCCCCTCTGGCTCAGACCCACATGGCACTGAGTGCTGCTGGGAACTGATGCTGACAGGAATAGGGGTCACATGTAAAATTTAGGCTCAGTTTCAGGATCTGGGATTACACCCAGGACGGTTGCACAGAGAGATGTTTCACGTATGTGTCTAAGGTCCTCAAATGACTATGAAATCCAGGCTGGGACAGGGAGAGCAGGTCGTCCTCTTGAATACATTTGGTGTCACATCCCCTGCAGATGACAAGAGGACATGCAAAGCAACCCACACATCACTGCGATCTTACAGCAGCAGGGACACCAACTCCCACTCAACTTGCATAATTCCTTGAAAATTAGCCAAGGTACTTGAGAGCATCCCATTTAGAGAAATCTTCCCTCGCTCATTCTTTCCACTCATCAGCACAGACAGATAGGAGACCTTTGATCTCGGTTATTTTGAGCAGCAATTTTTTTTAAGTGATTCACTTATTTTGATACAGATCTGACAGCCAAAGGACAGCTGCCTCCACTCTATCACTTCACTAAAACATCCAGAGAGCATCTGAGGTCACAGATGAGATGGGAAAACGGTTTATGTAGGTTCAAAGTATTTTTTCCTCACTACCATAGTGAGCAATAGTTGGTTTAAATTCACTCTTTTCCTCTAGAAATATTTTCAAAGTAATTTGTACTCTAACAAGGAACAACCACATACATAGATAAGCAGCCAGTGCACTTTATCCTAATTTGGGTAATGGGAGAGGGGAGTGTTTAATGAGCTGTGGCTTTAAGACATCAAACTTGATCACCTGTGACTCTGTCTATAAACGTAATCCAGTCCTCAGGAAGAACCACAAGGACAGCTATCATGAAAGCATTGAAAAAAATGTTTGTCAAATTGTGAAAATTATATTTGGGGGTAGTAATATGTTTTATTAAAAGTAAAGTATGGATCCCCAATACAAAAATACTACTGAACCCATAAGAAATTAACTTCAATAGTTATCAAAGAAATAGAAGCTAAAAACAATGAGATAAACTCTAACCAAATAAATTAGCACCAGAGTGATATATTTGATACAAGCTTTTGGACAGCAATTCATTATGTATATATCATGGTGACCTTTCTCACTGCATTATGCATATAGAAAAACAGAAATGATATTAATAATAGTGATTACATTTTGAGGCATAATGCAAGTATTAATTTTAATGTTTAAGAAGAGTTTTTATACCTTGAGGGAATACTTATTTTTAAAACTCAAGTGAAAATAAAGAATAGAAAATTTTGTTGACGTTGTGATCATGATTATGTCAAAAAACATGTACTTTAAAAAAGGTGTCTACAAAAAAAGCTACTAAAACTAATCAGTGTTTTTAGCAAGGTTGCAGGATACAAGTTCAATATTTTAAAAATTAATTATCTTTCTATATACTAGCAACAATCAGAAATTAAAAGAATACCATTTACGTCAATATCAGAAATATAAAATACTTGAGATAAATCTGACAAAATATGTACAACACTTTTGCACTGAAAATTACAAAACATTGCTGAAAGAAATTAAAGATCTTAATAAATGGTGAAGCATGCCTTGTTTATTGGTAAAAGGACCCAATATTGTTATGATGTTAATTCTCCCAAAATCAATCTAGAAAGCCAATGCAATTCCAATCAAAGTTCCAGTGAGCTTTTTGTATAAATTGACAAAGTGACCCTAAAATTCCTACAGAAATGCAAAGGTCACAGAATAGCCAGTTTTGAAAAAGAAAAACAGAGTTGACGAATTAACACTACCTGATTTTAAGACTTCTTATAAAGACACTATAATCAAGACAACAGAGTATTGGCTTAAAGATAGGCAAATAGATCAATGGAATAGAAAAGAAAGTCCAGAAACAGACCCACACATCTATATGGATAAGTGACTTTTGACCAAAGTGTAAAGGTAATTCCATGGAAAAAGCACAGTCTTTTCAACAAATGGTGCTAAACCATTAGACAGCCCTATGCAAAAATTAACTCAAAATGAATTAAGACAAAAGTGTAAAACCTAAAACTATAAAAGTTCTGGGAGAAATATTTTTCAACAGACACTTTACCAAAGATAATGTATGGATGGAGTTAAACACATGAAAGATGTTCAGCATCACCAGCCATTAGGGAAATACAAATTACAACCACAGTGAGATACTATTCAAAGGGTTAAAATTTGAAAGACAAATTGTTTCAAGTCTTGGCAAGAATGTGAAGCAACCAGAACTTTCATACCCTGCTGATGTGGAAAGCAAAATGTTCCAGCCACGTTGGAAAACAGTTTGGCAGTGTCTTAAGAAGTTAAAACATAACTATCATATGAGTTGACCATTACACTCCTAGGTAGTTTCCTTTTTTTTATCCTCACCTGAGGATATGCTTTTTCTATTGATTTTTAGAGAGATAGGGAGGGGGGAGGGGAGAGAGAGAGAGAAACATTGATTGATTGTCTCCCGTACATGCTCCAACTGGGGATCGAACCTGCAGCCTGGGTATGTGCCCTGACTGGGAATCAAACCGTGACCTTTTTGCTGTACAAGACAACGCTCCAACAAACTGAGCCACCCAGCCAGGGCTACATTCCTAGGTATTTTCACAAGAAAAATGAAAGCATATGTCCTTTCACAGGGTTACATACAAATATTCACAGCGGCTTTATTTGTAGTCACCCCAAAATGGAAACCACCATAATGTCCATCAAGAGGTAAATGTATAAACAAATTGTAGTATATTCATACAGTGGATTATTATTTAGCAATAAAAAGGAATAAACTATTACATGCGAAAACATGGATAAACCTCAAAATAATTTTGCTGAGTGAAAGAAAGCAGACATAAAAGAGTACATACTGTATGATTCCATTTATAAAATTCTAGAAAGGGCTAATTTACAGTAATAAATCAGGGTGTAGCGGGGGCCAAGAGAAGGGATAGAAACAAAGATACTCAGGGAAGCTTTTGGTGACGTTGGGTATGTAAATTCTTGATTGTGGTGAAGGTTGCATGGTTGTATATATGTGTCAAACTTTACCAAATTATATACTTTAATTATGTGTAGTTTATTTTATGTCAGTTTTATCTCAAAAAAGACAAGTGTTCTAAAAGTGGGTCCTGGTGATAGTTGCACAACTCTATAAATTTACTAGAAGTCATTGAATTACAGTTTGAGTGGGTGAATTTTATGGTATGCAAGTTATGTCTCAAAAAGTCATTTAAAAAAGAAAGACCAGAAGCAAACAGGACATGTACTAGAAGTTGTTGGCTCAGGTAGTGAAATTACAACGGGGTTTTTTGTGTCTCTTCTTTATAGCATTCCATATTTTCAGCTTTTCTAATTGAATACAAATTTAATAAAAATTTTAATATATCCCTGGAATTAGTGCATTTATCTCTCTTTTTTAAATATATTTTTATTGATTTCAGAGAGAGGAAGGGAGAGGGAGAGAGAGATAGAAACATCAATGATGAGAGAGTCATTGATCGGCTGCTTCCTGCACGCCCCCAACTGGGGATTAAGCCCAAAACCCAGGCCAGGTACCCTGACCCAGAACCAAACCTCGATCTCCTGGGTCACAGGTCCATGCTCAACTGCTGAGCCACGCCAATCAGACTGTTTATTTCTTTCAACTTCTAATACTTCAGCCATCAAATGTATCATTTTGTGTAAACTTAAGATAAATATATATTTTTTTAACTTGAAGGGAAGCCTTCACAGATTAACAAATTTGTTTCATTTGTTCTCATATTTATAGCACCTCTTGAAGGAGCACCTAACACAGAGTGAGCACACAGAAACTCTCATGAATGAGCATACAGTATTTGTAAAGCAATCCTTCCATTTTTCTTAAGACTGATTACATCATGATGAATTCTCTCTGGCTAAATTATTATAATAAATTAGGGGTCAACAAACTACTGGCCAAATCAGTAAATAAAGTTTTATTGGAACACAGCCACATGGGCTCATTTACATATTGAGTGTGTCTACTTTCACACCACAGCAGCAGAACAGAGCAGTTACCACAAAGACGGGATCACCTTTGGACTAAAAATTTACTATCCAGCCTTTTATAGAAAAAGTTTGCCAGCCTGTAATAAAAAATGGCAGTCATATTATGGAGTATTTACTCTGTAGAAGTATCAGATAAATGTTTGCACACATTATTTCTTTTCATTTTCACCTCTAAGGTAGTTATAATTACCTAAGCTATGGATATATATACAGAAGTATGGATGAGTTTTTGTTTAAATGCATATCTGGAAAAGCCACTTTTCTATAAGTGTTTTGTTATGAACAAGTTATATAGATTAAAAATTATAAATGTAAAAGTAAGGAATAGTTATATAAAAGAGAAATTCATTTGTAAAGTTCATTTTTCCAATGTTGGCAATTTCTCAAAGATTCAATTTATAAGAGTATAACCCAAGTAATATTTTAGTTGAGCCATAATTCACTGTGAAGTAAAATGTTATCACAACTATTGTTTACTGGTGATCTTCCAGGAACTACAATAGCTTCTTTACATCTTTGGTGCCATTCAACACTAACAGCTGTATGGAAAAAAATTAATATATTATCCTTTCCAATTTACAGATGAGAAAACTGAGCCCTGGGAAGTTAGGAGATTAGCAATTACCGGTAAGTGGTAGAGCCAAAATTAGAATTTGGATCTTTCTGAAACCAAAGCCTTTCTGTTTATGGGCACATGTCTCTAAAATACAAAAAAGCAACAAAAGCTTAATTAGGAGTATGCAGGTCTCTACCACTAAAGAAATTAGTCCCATAAGAGCTGAAAATCTCAAAATATTTTTGGAACTGTTAGTAGCAGGAGTCTTAAAAGCATTCTAAATGAAAAAGAAGCTCATTTTTCATCTCCAACATCCTCACTAATTGGCTACCACAGGATGGCGGAGAAAAGCACATTAACTGAAAAATACATTCCAAATATGTTGCATGACATTTACTTCCATAATTACGGTGAAGACTCAGAAGAGCAAACCAGCTGTTAAGAGCAGATTAAATTTATCTCCTGGGAAGGGAAAGTCATGCAGGCAACACCTTCCAGGTAAACAAGCGTAGGTAGGACACTCTCCAGTTTGTTTTCCAGGCATTCGAAGAAGCATGATTCCCATAGGAAAAAGCCAAGACCAGAGCAGCACTTAGGAAAAGTGGAAGAATATCATGTACTAATGTCCCTACACACATTGGCATCATCATGGCCTTCCACTGAATTCTACAGTCAAGTGATATAAATGTTTTAGGACACCTTTAATATTATCGCTCTTCCCATCAGTCCACTGGAATTAGTTCTAATACAGTCAGACTGCTTACACTAGGGCTCCCTGTAAAGCTTATTCTTATATTTTAAAAAAGTTAGTAGTCAAAGTCTACAGGCACTGACAGGAGAACTGTTGCTAAAGATAACAATGGGGCGCCGGCCAGAGTGGCCCAGTTGGTTGGGCATCATTCCATATACCAAAAGGTTGTTGGTTGGATTCCCAGTCAGGGTACATGCCTGGGTTACAGGCTCCCTCCTGGGTAGGGAACAGGAGACAGCCAATCAGTGTAACTCTCTCGCATCGATGCTTCTCTCTCTCCCCCTCTCCTCTCCTCTCTCTCTACAAATCAATAAAAATATTTTTTTAAATAAATATGTAAAAGATAACACTAGGCATTTATTATATATATATAAATATAAAAGATACTGTACTAAATGCCTGTATATGTATTTTCTCAATCTTCACGCTAACCTTATGTGGTAGGTAATATTATCCTAATTTAAGGCATTTTCCTTTGTAACCACCTCATTGATAAAAGAAGAGAGTCCATTCATATGAATTAAAAACAGATAATCCCTGACTCTGTTATATAACAATAAGAAAGGTAATTTATAAATACAAGCAGTTTTACTAAGTTAATATGCCTAAATACTTCGTGTTTCTTCTATCAAATAACACTTTCACTTGCAGTAAGAATAAGTTCTCAGTGGGAAAGCTGGTCTGGATGGGGGGAGGTGGAGTAGGATGGGGGGGATAAATGGTGATGGAAGGAGACTTGACTTGGGGTGGTGAACACACAACACAGTGTACAGACGATGTGTTGTGGAATTGTGTACCTGAAGCCTGTATAATCTTGTTAACCAGTGTCACCTCAATAAATTCAGTTAAAAGGAAAAAAAGAGGAAATATGGCAAATGACCAATCTAAACTCAGGTATTTTATTTTAAATAAAAAGTAATGCTCAATGTCCCAGAAGCAATTATGCTTCAGCTCAGTATTGGAGTGGTTCGTAAGAGCACTGGGTTTAGCATCAGATGTCTGTGTCTGTCAGGGACTGGCTCCATGATCTTAGACAAGATACATAATCCTGCTAGACAGGCTTCCTCATCTATAAATAGAGAACCATAATTTATCTGCTTCCAAGAGCTATTGAGGGAATAAATGAGATAATGCATATAAAACTCTTAACACTTACTAAGTGCTCAGTCAATGTCAGCTATAACAATTATCATTATTATTTCTATTATTATATCTAACTTGGTAGTTAAAATTAAGATTCTGAGACAATCCGAGACTTTAAAGTATCTTCAGAGCCACCAAAGGATGATATGTTATATTCAGTATTATTTTAGTGTTAAATGTATTTATTGAAGTATTTGAATATGGAATTCACATAACTGGTTATCAGATAATCAGAATATTCAATTACCCAAAACCCCTTATTCTCTAATGATTCATAAATCAGTAGTTAATTATTGAAATTATACTATATGAAATACCTGGTGCTAAATATTATGAGTGATATATATGTGGAACTTAAAAAAAAACACAAAATAAATGAACAAACAAAACAGAAACAAACTCAAATATACAAAAAAAACAAACTGATGGTTCCCAGATGGGAGAGGGGTTGGGGGGCTGAATGAAAAATGTGAGGTATTAAGACGAACAGATTGGTAGTTACAAAATAGTCATGGAGATGCAACGTACAGCATAGGGAATATAGTCAATAATATTGTAATAATTATGTATGGTGTCAAGTGGGTACTAGACTTATTGGGGGAATCACTTGGAAAATTAT
This sequence comes from Miniopterus natalensis, assembly GCF_054644295.1. Classification (NCBI taxonomy): domain Eukaryota; kingdom Metazoa; phylum Chordata; class Mammalia; order Chiroptera; family Miniopteridae; genus Miniopterus; species Miniopterus natalensis. Next base: position 25,953,642 of record NC_142096.1, read on the forward strand.
ATAACTATCTAACCAATACATTATACACCTGAAACTAATATACCGTATGTATTCTGTATAAAAATTTTTTCATTTTAAATATTATTAGTGATAAAAAGGGCCATGCCCTTTCCTATAAAGAGCTTGTGGGGAACTCTTTCTCGAGAAACAAAACTCACAAGAAAATATAATTACCAAAATAAGGCATTCTAGGATAAATAGTGGTTCCAATGAGAATTTGAGCCCGGCTCAGGGCTTGAGCATCGGCCTGGGGTCCAGGAGATCAAGGCTCAGTTCCCAGTCAGGGCATGTGCTCGGGTTGTGGGTTCGATCCCCAGTCGGGGGAGTGCAGGAAGCAGCCGATCAATGACTCTCTCATCACTGATGTTTCTGTCTCCCTCTCTCCCTCTCTCTTCCTCTCTCTGAAATCAATAAAGATAAAATTTTTTTAAAAAAAGAATTTGAGAAGACATAAGGAGAGAGAGAAATGGAAGAAGAAATCTAATACTTTAAGTGCCTCCTCTGTGCTTTTTAAACATGATACTTAATCCTTCCAACAAAATATCTGAACAATAAGTTTAATGAGTTCCCACTTTACAGAAGGATTCTGACCTTTGAATGTTAAGGAATATACCCAAGTTGCAAACCCAGTAAGTGGTAGGTTCAAGACCAAGTCCGTCTGACTCCAGAGTCCAAACATTAACACAATTCCACGTGGCCTCCCCAGTGATTTAGATGAAACCAGAAATGAAATATCACTTTACACAACAAATATCAAAATCAAACCATGAAAAGAACAAATCACCATTAGTGTTCTCCCAGTAGAAAGATATTAATTTATGCAACTGCCAAATAACACATAAGAGATCTCAACACTAAGTCTTAATCCTTAAAAAGAAAATCCTGAATTGTCATAGGAGCTACTATAATTTTCAGAGCAAAGTTATTAAGGATGTTTTCATAAATTTACTGTGTTAAAATTTCAAATTTACTCACACACTTTATCAAGTTCTCAAGGACATTTCTAGAGTAATCTCATCACTTACAAAGCATTAATTCTGAGACCTGACCAGAGATAATATAGTTATTATGTAATATTTAATAGTTCAAAATGGGAAGTTAATATACTTCTAAAAATACCAAAGAAACTAGTATATAAAAATGTCAACTCTGATCAGCAAAAACGGCTCTGAGTTCTAATTTGCTCATACTCTTTTTAAGAGGTCTGCCTTTTGTATCAGGGATGTCCTGAATAAATAATATAATTTGCTATTGAGCAACTCTTTTTTATATTTTAGTTTATTCTCAATGATACAGATTTTGAACCCCATGACCCAACAAACCCTTCAATTTTCAACTATTTTCAGGAAGTTTCATCAGTAGCCAAATATGGTGAGAAGGCGGAAAGCAGATATTTCCTAAGAGCATTTTTAAAAAAAGGTTTCTAAGTTCTATCTAGCAGGCTTCCATGCTTAAACTACATTTAATTGTATTATACACCAAGTTTTCCTAAGTGTCATACGTTGCAGCTCAGCTGGAGTTTTGGTGGTTTAGAAGAAGGTATAGGCGATGGAAGGAGACTCGACTTAGGGTGGTAAATAAACAACACAATATACAGATTATATACTATAGCATTGTACACCTGAAACATATATAAGTTTATTAACCAATGTCTTCCCAATAAATTCAATTAAAAAGTAAAAATAATAAAAGTGAAAATAAAACATAAAAATTTTAAATAAAATATCCCCCTAAATTGCAAATTAAGCCCAAATTGTTATTAGCCCTTTATTTGACTAGCCTCTCCTTTTGAACATTACTTCTATCCTTCTGATTATAACGTTTAATGTGATTAAGGTCTGCATATAAGGAGGCAGATCTTTTTAAAAAGTCACATAATTTTACATTATTTCAGGAGATTTAGAAAGCCACAGGATCAATCCTTGGATCATTCATCAGTTCTGCTCCTTTGACCAAAATCATATGTTGACAGTCATCCCTTTAGGGCCACTTTGCTTTTTTTAGTGAATTTCTGTATGCTTATCCCATAGTTATAAAATGTGTGCTTATTCTAATGACCACCACGAGAAAAAACGTGGTTTAAAGAAATAAAAGGCTGTGAAAGGGCTCAAAGTGTTCGTATTGAATTGGATAGCGACTTGCTGAGTTTAAAACCTGTGCAAATCTCATTACCTGTCCTAGGCCGTAGTCACCATAAGCTGCTTAAGTGACCCCAGCTCCTCACTGTTTCCTCCACACCTACCCTAGTAATTCGGATTAGCTCCCATCCAAACTCTGCCAGCTCAGCTTGAAAATTGCCAGCATCACTATACCTTGTGGGGTTTTTTTTAAAACAACCTTGGCATAAACTGATTACACATGTAATTATCATTTTTAATATTCATTTAGTTCAAACAATGAATCAGATATTATAACAATATAATATACGATCATTTCATTCTTTAAATAAGATGCTTCCCTACTGTGTATCTTAATTACAGAACAAGGGCAACATGCCAACTAAAACCATAGTCTTAGTACAATCTAAAATTATCTTCTCATGAATATGCAAGTCTTTGCTGTAGCAAGCATCTTAAGTTGGGGTCCACCAGAAGCGGACCCTAAGAGCACTTCCCGAAAGCGGCCAGAGGTGACCTCTGAAAATGGTTCACTATTCACTTGACCCAGAAAACCCCTAAAACATGCAAATCAAGAGGTTCAAATCTCCATGTTCACTTTAAGAACACTGGCGAAACTGCCCAGGCCATCAAGGGTATGCATATCCAAAAAGCCATCAAGTATCTGAAGGATGTCGCTTTACAGAAGCAATGTGTGCCATTCCGTCATTACAAAGGTGTGCCCTGGCCAAACAGTGGGGATGGACATAGGGTCAGTGGCCCAAAAAGAGTGCTGAATTTTGCTGCACATGTTTAAAATGCAGAGAGCAATGCTGAACTTAAGGGTTTAGATGTAGACTCTCTGGTCATTGAGCACATCCGGGTGAACAAAGCTCCTGAGATGTGGCACAGAACTTACAGAGCTCATGGGCCAATTAACCCAGACATGAGCTCTCTCTGCCACACTGAGGTGATCTTACTGAAAAAGACCAGATTGTTCCTAAACCAGAAGAGGAGTTTGCACAGAAGAAAAAGATATCCCAGAAGAAACTGAAGAAATAAAATTTTATGGCCTGGGATTAAATTCAGCATCAAATAAATGCTTATAAAGGTTTCAAAAAATTAAAAAGTAGGCCCTACAACAAGGATTCGTGCTCAAGTAGTTTAGAAAGATCCTGGAATACACTCTGAATTTAGGGATACCAGTGTGAATCTATCTAAATACTCTGTCTCTGAAATCCCCTCCAATATGTACATTTATTTGTATACATATAACAATCTATTTCATTTCTCTCTGTGTGTGTATCCGTTGCCCAAGAAACATGTTTTGTTTTCAAGCAGTAGAAACTGGCCTGGGATACAATCCTTGTGCTTCTTGGCCAAAAAGCTCGAGCCACCATATAGCACAGTCACCCTCAGCCAATGACTGGAGTGTACATGTCTACACAGTTGTTGGTTTCTCTTTTGTCCATTTATTTTGTGTTCTGTGAGCAATTGTGACTTGTACTATCCAAAACAATATGCAAGTAACAGTGGACGTGTAACAAAAAAAAAAACCTAGGAAGAGAACCAACATGGATGTTAAAAAGTCAAGGACACTGAGGGTGAAGATCAGTAGACAGGTGGATTGGTGATGGAATCCCTTCAGTACCCTAAGGGGTCATAAATATAACTTCAACTGAGGAAAACTCCTCAACAACTGGGAAAGTGGAACATCAAAGCAGCTGAAGAACAAAGAGCCATTGCCAAGACTGCCATTATACTAGTGTGTTCCCTTCAAATTTAATAACATCATTGTTTAAAAAAGCAAAAAAGCAAAGGGCTGGGATTTCACTGCTCTGCAGACCATCAAATGGTCTAGAGCTGAGGCTTCCTAAACCTGCCCCTCAGTCCCCATGGCCAAAGGTTCTCTGATCACATCCACTTGCTCTCTCTTCCTTACTGGCTGTGCTCCCATCACCACACACCACCCCAGAAGGGCCAGCCTTAGGTGCCCTGGGATAAATTTCAAGGAAGCATAAATTGGAGGCAAAAGCATGCATATAGCCAGCCAGTGTTATCCCTCTGCAGGGAGGGAGAAATAGACCTGTGAAATCTCTGCAAATCAGGATGGCAGCAGTCACAATAAAATGAGTAGGTGCTGTAAATCCAACATGTGGGCATACCGAGTAAGGAGATGTCTTAGCCCATGCTGTCATACAAAATTCCACAGACTGGGTAGCTTAAAGATTTGAAATTTATTTTTCCATGGTTGTAGAGGAGCAATTTTCAACCTTTTTCATCTCATGGCACAGAGAAATTAATTACTAAAATTCTGTGGCACACCAAAAAATACTATATTTTTGTCAATGTGACAAAAAATATAGGTATAATTTTGATTCATTCACACGGGATGGCTATTGTTGTGTTGGCTGTTGTCATTTTTTTATTTGATGATCTAAGGGAAACGAGGTCTGTGCCCCTAACTAAATAGTCAGGTATTGCATGCTTTAAAAATTCTTGCAGCACAGCAGTTGAAAATCGCTGTTCTAGAGACTAGAAGTCCAAGATCAAGGCGTTAACAGGATTGGTTTCTAGTGAGGTCTCTCTTCCTGCCTTGCAGATGGCCACCTTCTCACTGTGTCTTCACATGGCCTTTCCTCCGTGCACATGTGGGGAAAAAAACAAAGCCCTGGTGTCATTTCCTGTCCTTGAAAGGATACTAGTCCTACTGAATTAGGGCTCTACCCTTTTGACCTCATTTCTTAATTATCTCCTTACAGGCCTCATCTCCAAACGCAGTCACATTGGGAGCTGGGCTTCATCAATCACACTGTGGGGACATAATTCAGTCCATAACAGAAAGTGAAAGCCTAAAAAAGCATTTGGTTGTTAAACTGCAGCCATTAAAAACTGTGATTTGTAAATTTGTGGTTTTCTCCAAATTTGGAAAGTGTTCCACTTTTATTTCTTCAAGCATGTTTTCTGCACTGTACTATCTCCTCTCTTTCTCTGGCTCCCGTGACACAAATGTTAGATCTTTTATATGCCTCACAGATCCTTTCAAAATACTTTCTCCACACTGTTCCAAATGGACACTTTTAATCAATCTACCTTCAGGGTCCCTGATTCTTTTTTTGTCCCCTCCATTCTGCCATATTGAGCGTATTCAGTGAGTTTTTAAAACTTTCTGTTAATGCATTTTTCAGTTGTAAAATTTTCATTTCTTTCTTCTTCATATTGCTTTTTTCCTGAGAATTTCTATTTTTCCATTTGTTTCATGAGTACTCACCCTTACTTTTGGAGCACTTTTATACTAGCTGCTTAAAGCCTTGGTTAGATAATTTCAGCAACTGTGTCATCTCAGTGTTGTCCAAGTTGAGGTTTTCCCGGTTCCTCATATGCGAAGTATCCTGGATATTTTGAATATTATGAGTCTCTGGATCTTACTCCAATTTTTTAAAGTCGTTTTCCTCACATGTTGTGCAATTGTGAGCAATTCCCTTAAGGTGCTTTGAGTATTTTACAGGGGAATGGACTCAATTTTCTCAATTTTCCTTAGGGTCTTAGAATTATATATGGCAACATATTGCTTTTCCTTACAATGGAAATAAAGCCCAATTAACACACAATGTCCTCCTGAGAATTAATTAATTTAACAGCTACCCCAACACATTTGAGAGCCATTTTACTGAGTGCTACAACTTAGAAAAATCAGTTACCTTAGTACAATTAAAGCTCTCACTAACAAAGATTAGGTTCCTCTAAATGAGAAACACACACACAGAGAAAGACTTTCTCATCAGGAATTAATACCTGATGAAATGATAATACAGAAAACCCAATGAGTTTTAATATTGAGAAACAGTCCAGAGGATGATTTATATGCTCTCATTTTTATCTATTTTCACTATCTGTTAACTGGAAGTGAGCAATTTTTCACAAAAGTTTTACCAGAAGATGCCAAATCAAGCTAGCATTATTGGATCAAAAAGTCCGAGGAATAAATAAAATTTACAACACCTTCTAGGCCTTCCACAGTCTGGCCCAAACACAGTTATGCTCATCCAAGAGGACTCGGTTCCTGCCAATCTGATACTTACAAGCTCCACACCATGCTTTTCCCACTTTCCTGTCTTCTGTTCCCATCATACCCCTCTCACCCTCTTTGGCCCAGTCCAATCCCGCCCCTTGCTCATGGTGGACTCCTGTGAAAGCCATGTCTACCATACCAGGCCAAAAGGCTGTCTCCCTCTTGGGAGTTCAACAGCATCCAATGACAGGGACTGCACTGTCATCATCTGACATGTGTATGTTTCATCTCCTCTTATCATCTCCCGTTTCAGTGAAAGAAGACCAGACTTACACATTTCTGCACCCTCCCTCACCTGTTCTCTCCCAAACCTGCCATCTGGCACCTTGGGCTTGTCCCTTGGTTTCAGTGGTACCAAAGCTCTAGCTAAAAGACCATCCTACACCTCTCAAGGGATTCCACCAGCCAGGTGAGTCCCACCCTCACCTCCTCACTTCCCTCTTGGGGAGAAGGAGGAAGCAGCCAGGAAGGAATCCTGACATACAGGAATCTTGATATAAGAAAAGGGGATGGTTATAAGATCTTCTTTGTGAAGCAGGTCAGAGACCAGGGTAGATGCTATACTTTGAGAGGTACAGGTGAGTTTTTTACCATCCTCTGGGAGTAGACATTAGAATCCCCAAGAGAGGATGTAGAATAAAAGCAGGCCTGTAAGCAAGGCATTTTTGTTAGGATCTGAAATCTATCCCCTGGAAATCAATCAGCTTCTTGTATTTTCTGAGTTTATTTACCTGTCATTCTTTGTGTTTGTGGGTGTTTTTCACAAGCTGCAGCCTATTTTAAAGAAAATAGTTGTTCGTACATTGAGCAGGAGGCTACCAGCCCACCCCAAGGCCTCAGGATGAGTGTGGAAATGAGGCAGAAACAGAAGTGAGACAGCCTCAGGGAGAGATGACCAGGAGTGTCAGTCCTATTCATGAGCAACTCACCCCACTCGAAGGTCCCCCTGCCAGAGAAACCTGGAAGTTTCTGGGTTCTTCTGAATAAGGGAGAGGGTGAGCCCTCACAGTCACAAGGTGCTTTATGAAGATAAATACTTTCAGAGACCACATGTTAAGTCCTTCTCACCAGAAAATGACCAGCATTCCTCAAGCTTTGGTGGCCCTAAAGGCAGCAATCGCTGGACATAAAAGATGACTTGGAGCTCACACCTTGAAACTAAGAATCACTATTCAGACCATTCTCCACTGAAGAGCAAGCTGTATTCCAAAAGGATATTTGTCACTTGCCCTGGCTGGTGTGGCTCCGTGGTTAGAGGGTCGGCCTGCACACTAAAGGGTTATGAGTTCGATTCCTGGTCAAGGGCACGTACCTGGGTTGCAGGTTCAGTCCGTGGCCTCAGTTGGGGCACATGTGGGAGGCAACCAATCGATGTGTCTCTCTCACATGGATGTTTCTCTCTTTCTTTCTCCCTCTCCCTCCCTCCCTTCCACTCTCCCTAAAAATGGATGGAAACATATCCTCAGGAGAGGATTGATCAAAAAAAGAATGCTTGTCACTAGCCACACTCTACCAGCCACTAAACTCTACTGGACTGCTAATAACCAACCTTTTTTAAAATGTAGCTTGGAGTAGAGGGCATGGAGGAGATAAATGGTGATGGAAAAAATGAAATAAAATAAAATTTAAAAAATAAAATAAAACATAGCTTGGAGCACAGAAAACAAACAAATTTTTTAACAGCCTCTCACTGGTAAGTCCCAGTGGCAACTCTATGTTCTCAAACATACTGCTACTGGCTTCCCCAAAAACCCCAGGAGGCAGAGAAAAGAAGAGGCTCCGGATTCCTTCTAACTCAAACTGAGATTTGCTAGACCTTAAGATCCCAGCATCAGAGCTAGTACTAATTCCATATTTAAAACTACTTGACTACATTAAATATATGTTAAAATATGTTAAAGTTGTATTAAAACTAGGCAGAAGGCAAAAGTCTGATAAATTCTGCTGTGAGGAATCTCCAGGCTTAATTTCATAGAATTCCAAATGTTTCTGATAGATATAGTTACAAAAAGCATTCAGATTTCTAAAACAACCCACAACAGTTTACCTAGCATACAATATTATGTACCAGAATTCCAATATATGCACCACAAACAGAACGCCCTTCCCCCACTGAAATAGCACCCAGAAGACTATATAACACACCTGCTGGGAACTGGGACCAGCTCCACAACAGTGATGGGGAAGCCCAGGCCCTGAATCACAGAACTTTCAGAAAGGAGGGGAATGAGGTAGGAAACTACACATGGCAGGTGGGAAGCAAGACACAAGAAGACCAGGTCAGGGTCATTCTTTTGAAAGGAAGTTATTGCTTCTGACCAGGGTTTCTCCAGGGCAGTAGTGTCCAGGATCATCTGGGAAGCTTTTAAAAAGTAGAGATTCAAGGACATAATGATCGATAGTCCTTATTATACCAGAAGAGCCACATTGGTGGGTCAAGGAAGCTGAATTTTTATGATCAGACATGTTTAAGAAGCCCACTCTACCCTAAGTTCATTGCTGCATTATTGGCAATATCCAACACATGGAAGCAACCCAAGAGCCCATCAACAGACAAGTGGATTAAAAAGCTGTGGTGCATATATTCAATGGAATATTACTCAGCCATAAATAGAATGAAATCTTACCATTTGCATCAGCATGGATGGACCTAGAGAGTATTATTATGCTTGGTGAAATATCAGTCAGAGAAAGACAAATACCACATGATTTCACTTATATGTGGAATCTAAATAATGAAATAAATGAACAAACAAAATTGAAAAGAAGAAGAAGGCCATTCTAAGGTTTTTTATATCAGAATTATGGACTGACATTCCATTTTCCATGTCACAGTTCTCAAGGATCCTTTAAGCCTTTGCTTACACATGGCTTCCTCTAAGGATCTTTTTATTTAAGTACCTCCTCCCCAAATGCAATGCCATATGGTTTCCTTTGTTTATAGCACTTAGCATGCTTTGTAATTGCTTGTCCTTTACTTGTATATTATTTGTCTTCCCCGTTAGAATAGGCTCCATGAAGGCAGCCTTGTTCGGTGTCGTACCCCAGCATCTAGCACAGAGTGTGTGTCTATTACCTCTGATGAATGAAAGGACATTGTCTTCGATTCTCATTTCATCTTATTGCCATGTATGCAATATAGGTAGAGGATAAGTTATTAGTTGCAAGTGAATGAGATGAACCAGAACAGCTGGGTGGCTCAAGATCACAGGGTGATTAAGTGGCAGGACCAGACCACATTTAACACCAAAGCTCGAGCTTCAGGTTTCAGTCTCACACGCTGTCTCCCTTCGGCAAATATCAAAACATGGTTCCAGTTTATTAATATCCAACTGACTGAAGAGATGGTGCCTGAATCTCAAAGGCTTTTTTATTTATTTGTATGACAGGCAGTTGTGCATCTCAGAAGCATAAGCCACTGGGAGCTTATGTAGAAGCCTTGAACCTATTCCATTCATTTATCAGATAAACAATATACATGATGTAGGGTGGGGGGAAATGGAAGCTCATTGGAATATTCTGGAAAAATAAATCCTAGTTCTAATTTTTAAAAATTCATGTTGTGAGAGGAGATTATTTAACTACAAAGAAACTTGTCAAAAAACTGATAGTAGAAGAATCCTTCCCTGGAAAGAAGGGAAAGCACATTTAACAGAAACTTGAATATAGAGGGGAGGTTAATGGGTTAAATATAATGAGTTTATTCTAACTTAAATAATTTACAGGAAACTGAAAGGAATATCCATAAAGAAGAAATTCTGGAAATTAAGTGGATAAAAGCACAATAAAAATGTTGAATACATAAACTGGTCATTAAAAATCTAATTTTAACAATAATGAAATTAAAAGCTTACCCATTAGAAACTAGTAATACTTTCTTAACTCAGACCTTGACATATCTGTACTGATATTCACAGAACTGATCATTAATCACAACAGCAGGTTTAATGTACAAAGTCACTGGGGGAATCAGTTGAGCCTATTAACACAATGGCAATTTTCTTTAAAAAAGAAACCAATGAGGTTTTCAAATTATATTGACTCAAGTATATCTAACAAAAATCTCTAATAAAATAATAATACAAAAGAGAGAATGAATCATAACAAATTAGGTAATAAAATCAGTGATAAAACATCTAGCCATTTTGGAAAAAAAGAGTGTTATTGAATAAATTAGCAAAGTAACCTCAGTAGGCATTTGACTATAGGCCTTCCAGGGTCTTCTCTGAAACATTAATTCCGATTGACTCACATTAGAGCAATCAAAAGTCTTTCGATCAGCAGGAGTAAATTAAAGCAAAGGATAATAATGAACCAATAATGTTTTAACCGTTAGGGAAGTCCCAGTGGGAACCCACAGATTTAGTAGTGAGCTTGAACTGTGACATTAATGAAATGATTAATAACCTTCAAATTAAAATCACAGGTGATGCCAAATTTAAAAAGGAGAAGAAAACTCAAAAGGGAGAGGCACTTATTAGCCAGACTCTGTGCTTGGTGAGAAATAAATATCTGGCATTAGAACATACATGTGTGAGATTTTAATGGACAGATATGCTCCTAAAATCTACAAACAAGGTAACTTTTTTTATAATCGTAGCTAAAGAAATTCATTGACTAGTGAAAAAACAACCGTACTATAATGTAAGAAATTCACCTTTCCACCTGAAAAAAAATATGTATTCTAAGTTTTTATTTTTGCACATCAATTTTTCTTAAAGCAGGGCAACCTATGGGTTCAAAACTGAGCCGGCATAATCTGAAATCAACTCATTAAAGAAAATGTGCAATAACCAGCATGTAACTCAGAGTAACAACATACCTTTTAGGTATATGAAAGAATATCAACACCAAAGAGAAAAAGGAATACTTCTTTTTTAACCTAAATACAATTGCCAACGAAACATGTGGATATTTTGTTTGGCATACAAATTTGAAAAAGTAAAAAAACAAGCCAATTATCGGAGCATAGTCAAATATGCTAAAAAGAAACTCTGAAAAGACCTGGAGTCATTTCAGTCATTTAGAACCAACCAGTGGGGTCAGGACATTTAAACATCCCTCTGCCTTCTCGGGACTGCTTACGAAATGATGATCCTAATTACCATATCATTATTATGCCAAGTTCATTATAATTATTATTATACATTTTCTATGTACTGCCATACATTATATGACCTGAAGTGGGGTGCATTTTTTTGGGTGGGATGAGCATTGTTCCTATTCCCTGCCTCGTGGAGGTCAGTAAGTAACCTCATCTGCAAGTTGACAGGACAAGGTGAGAGCAGTGCATTATGGGACAAAGCAATGGTGACTGACTCACACATAGCTCATGGTCATGAGCCTCCTTAACACTGGGCTGTGCCTAACCCAGTGAGTTCACCAGCCACAGGCACAAGATAACCCCTAGGAAGCTGAGAGCTGTACACAGTGACACACCTGTGTGTGGCTTTGATGCAGGGATTTGTGCCAGGCCAAGGGAGTCCCAGTGCCCCAGACCCCAGTGAGGCTCTGAGAGCTGAGCAGGCAGTCTATATACAGGGGAACTGGCCAGCAGCCAGAAGGAGCTAATAGAAAGCACCACTCAGCATCCTGGTGAAGTCATAATTAAAATTCGAGGAAAAGGCCACAGGAATCCACAGGGACTGGGCAGGAAGAAGAAAACGAGGGGGTGGGCAATGAGCATGAGTGGGAGGTGCTAGGAAGAGCAAGCTGGTTGAGAATTTAGAGTACAGTGGAGCCTGTAGACTTTTTCTGAGACACTTGACAGGTGTTATTATAGGCAGTCAAAAGCCTTAAAAGTGGATAGGGAGGGAGCTGGTGCCAGTGCCCACAATAAAGACAGAATCCAAATAATAACAAATACTAATAACTTAACGGTTATCTGTGATAGCATGGCACAAACCACATGGTTCATTGCTATTAATCCAAACTTTATTTCAGACATTACCTCCTTTCAGCTTATTAAGAAAAACCACTTATAAGTATAGTTAAATATTTTAAAAATCAGTTAAACAGGCCTTTACTTCCTTTTTTGCCCATGCAAACTCTGCATGAAGCACTAATAGGCCATAAACTCACTACAGTTAGAGACAGAAGGAAAAACAAGTGGCTTTGATAACAACCTGTAAACTACCACTTGGCCATAGAAAACAAAGAATTTGAAGAAATGCAGAAACTCCTACTGCAACAATAGCAAGGTATGGTGATATTTCTGGAAGACAGTAGGAAGCAAGGCCTGAAAATGCAGCTATTTCTTCCACTCATTGTTTTTTCTCTTGCACCCTCAACGCTAATACACACACACACACACACACACACACGAACATACACAATATGCTCTTTATGAGAGAATTTGATCAAGACCCATTTCTGTACTTCCCTGGCATTGGCTCCCTGCTCCTTCACGTCTTCTATCCCACCTCCCCATCTATAATAACCACATGAGCCAAGACATAAGTGGACTACCTCTGAGAGGTAGGCCCTCTCCAGGAACTACAAAATGCTCTGAAGTTACCACAACTTGCTGGTTAGAGACTATCAGAGAGTGTTAAGTCTAGAATAGGACAGAAAAAGCATAAAGATAGCACATGAGCATATGAGCTTAGGGCCGCCTCCCAAATATCCTTAGCAATTAAACTTGATTATAGCCAACAGCTCCCATCATAATTATCAGAAGCCCATAGCAAGAGCATCTCATCAGGAAGTTATTTATAACCCGAAAGCTTTGTCTTCTTTCTCCCTGGGGTCACTCTCTACATTGTAAGAGAGATAACAGCCTCTCTAGACACAAGGAAGCACAGAGTCCACACATTACAGCGGTGGGGTAGGAAGAGGGGTGGATGCCTCCAGAAGAGGCACTGCCCAGTTAAGAACACGGGTGATATAATGGAACCCACATCCACCTGGCTCAGGGCCAGCCTCACACAAGTGACCCAAGCAGGGGCAATCAATGCAGGTACATGGAACATAGTTTGTGAGGCAGGCAACCTGTTCAGAAAAGCCCCAAGAGAAGCTATACCTATGATGAAAGCAAACACCACTCTCCTCCTGAACAGGATTAATTTTTTACAGAATGATAGCCCACTTTTTTGAGCACTTAATCATGTGCCAGGCCAGGTCCTGTGTTAAGTGCATCATGTGCATTAACTTACAACTAGCCCACAATGATCTCGGTGTTAGCAGAAGTGGGATCAGGCCAAGAGAAGAACCAAAATCTGCCCCAGGTTACAATGGCCCTGGCAGAGCTGGGATTTGAACCCAGGTAGCGCAGCACCAGCAGCCACAAGACTCGAATGCCTGGAATATACTAGCTTCTGGATCTATGTCACAGTAGGTCCAGAAGAAATCAGAGAGTTTAATTCCAGGAAGACCCTTTGAGACTCTAATTTAATTCCATCCATTTACGAATATGAAAACTGAAACCCTGAGGTATCGAGTGACTTGCTAGAGGTCATACAGCCTACAGATCATCTCAAATTGTCCAGAATAGATGGTGCTAAATAAACAATCAAACTAGATTGTAAATTCCTTGGGAATCAGGATCCGCTTCTTAGGGTTGGTTTTAAAAAAATACAGTACATAACGACTTCCCTCTCTCACTGCTCCAATCGTTAACCAAGCTTTGAAAACATCACCATAGATTATATTAGAAGTCTTCTGGTATGGCCAAACCAGATCACTTTACAGAAAAGGAAACTGAGGTCCTGAAAAGTCAAAGTCATGTCCATAATTATAGTTGAGTTTGTGTCAAATTACTAATGAGCCATCTATATCTGGTTCATCATTTTTACAAGATGGGTGATCTAAAATGTTTAAGTTCTAAATTTTTCATTCCCAAAGTGGTATGAGATGTCACGTAAGTGAATAAGTAGGTGTCCCATGAGAATACACATGAGGGTCCCATAGGCCACTCCCGGACAGCAATAGCTCTGGGACCTAAAAGGAAAGAAAGTGTGCATAGAGGACATTGCACAACCAGAAAAACAGATTCCAGCCGTGGGGAGGAGCACTGCCCAGCCCCCTTCCCTTCTTGCATTTAGCTACCATTGCCCTCCACTGTTCCTAAAGAAATTAAAACTAATTTCTCTTGAGAGTTTCACAGGAATTAAATAACTAGACATCTTAAAAGCTAGCAAAACCAAATTTCAGATCATTGTTCTAAGATTTATATATATTTTAAGTAAGTCTTTCCCATAGGAAATTTTTCAGATTCATCTCAGGAAGATTTTTGCATTGTATTAAAATTTACTGCTGTCCTCCACCTGAAGGAAAGTCATTAAAATGCAATTCAAATCAGGAAAGTTTCCCCTTCCAGCTGAAATTACACACCAGGGTCATAAGCATATTTCTAGACAAGATCCTGGCAAATATCTTTCACCCAATAATGTAAAGATGCTTTGCAAGAGGGCTGTTAATCCATTTATATGTTGATCAGAAGTTGTCTTACAGACAGAAAGTCTCAGATCTGGAATTCATCACCCACAGTCTTTTTCACTTGAAATTCTCCCCTCTCAAATCAGCCAAAGAACATATATGCATAACCCACGGACACAGACAACAGTGTGGTGATGGCCAGAGAGAAGGGAGTTGGGGGCTGGGTGGAAGTGGGCAAAGCTGGGGGGAAAGGGGACATATGTAATAATGTCAACAATAAAAATAGTTAAAACATTTTTAAAATTTTCTCCCCTCTTCTTAAAAAACAACAACAACAAAAAAACCACCAAAACTTCAATTTCCTTCATAAGCATTCAAGGCTAAAAAAATAGGAAAATACCTGACAAGACCAAAACCTATCATTATTATTAAAATATTATAGCTAAGAATTCCTATATTCTAAGAAATCAGGAACTGAACAGTTTAATTTCATACACTTGCAAACTATGTCCTTTCACCCTGCTGAAAATATTAATTACATGAATATGCTCTTTACTTTTAAGCAAGAGTAACCTGCACCTGCCTTTCTAGGTTATATTAGGTAACAGGGATTAGCATTTTTGCAGGGTGTCAGTTCCACAAGCCATCATAACTCCCAGGACGGGAAGTAGACTCTGAATTTCCTATCAGGTAATACACAGCTGCCTGAAATAGGAGCAAGAGGAATGCTTGATTTCCCACAGGCAGCTGGCACATGGCAACATCGCTCAAGCCACCAGAGGTTGAAGAGACCAGCTTCTGAAAGGCAGAGCAAGTTACATCTCTTCTCCAGACCCAGGTCCCAAGTTCTAGAACAAGACCACACCAAGCAGAGCTGAAAAGGCAAAGAACTGGAGAAGTTAAGAGGCAATAGGAATCTAAAAAGCCACCAGCCTTGTCTCCATGTCTCCTTTACAGGTAATAAAATTAATAACTCAGCCAAAGTCACACCAAAAATATACTTTTCCCTCCCTTTCCCTCTCCATAATTTTGAAAGCTAAAGCTCACGCTTTGGATAATTACCTTAGATGCTGGTTTTGCCACTTTTTAGATGACCTTAGGCACATTATTTAATCTTGATTTCCTCATGTATAAAATGTGAAAAGTAAAAGTAGCTGCCAGTTTTTGACAAGGAAGACAAGAGTACACAGTGGCAAAGGAGAACCTCTCCTACAAATGGTGCTGGGAAGCTGGATGTCCACATGCAAAAGAATGAAGGCGGACCCTTACCTTACAACATACACCAAAATTAACCCAAACCGGATTAAAGACCTAAATGTACGGCCTAAAACTATTAAACTCCTGAAAAAAGGCCTAGGTAAAAAGCTTCTAGACGTTAAATTCGGCGATGATTTCTTGGGCATAACTGAAAAGCACAGGCAATAAAATTAAAAAATCCACAATGAGACTACACCAAACTTAACAATTTCTGCACATCAAAGGAAACAACAGAGTGAAAAGAGGACCTACAGAATGGGAGAAAATAATTGCAAATCATGTACCTGATAAGCGTTTTGGGTATAACTGGAAAGCACAGGCAACAGGCTTCGATCAGCAGCTGGTTTGGCCCACAGCGTCTCCAGCCCAGCCCGGAGAGAAACGCCCACTGTCCAGGGTCAAAGACCTATGGTTTCTGGCCTCTTGCTGCTCAAAACATGGCCCTTGGACCAGCACTGGCCTCACTTGAGAGCATATTAGAAATGCAGAATTCCAGAACCCACTCCAGAATGACAGAAGCAGAATCTGCATTTTGAAAAGACACCCTGGGAATTCCCGCACACATTTAAAGTTTCAGAAGAACAATTTCGAACCACACAGATAACAGAACTCATAGCTATGCGAAAACATATCAGAAATACCACCAACAGGGCTGCTCACTGTTCTCTGTAGGTGGGCTGAACACACCCATGCGCACCGCCATCCTTCCCACAATGAAGCTGTAAACCCTTATTATTTTCAGTTAGAGCTTCAAATTTGTTTGTTTCTCTGCATCTTGAACCAACTAGTTTGTCTTACAGGTGAAAGTAAACCCCAGGCAGCTGCTATGAATTCAGAATTGCTAAAGAGCCAGAAGCTATGCCCATTCTGACACAGATGAACTGTCCGGAAGTCTGTAAAACTCACGACATCCTCACACAAAGCTGCCACAGCACCTCTGCACTGCATCCATTCCAGCTACTGCTCCATGTGTCCGGGTCATTTCCCCAAATCCCTCAGTCGTCTTTCTCCCTCATAAGTTCTCTCAGTGGAGATTATTTTATTGATTTGTTCATGATTTGTACAGAGCCTGCTTCCCAAAAGGATTTTATGTGGCTTATAAAGATGAACACATTGTAAACAAGACAAGCAAAATTAAAGCAGGGGAAAAACATAGTTAAGTTCTTAGGGGATAAAGTGTGTGCCCACTCTTGCTGTTTCTTGGCTCCCCAGCCCCACTCCCCATGCTGTTCCTGCGGGGGGGGGGATTCATGTAATCGGTGAATTTGAAAATAAACTGGAAATGCTCAGCTCAACTCCTATTTGCCTCTTGGGAGGGAGTATGCACATGGGAGTAAAAATCCTGCCCTGCTACTCCTTGGCATGTGTCTTACCTACGCACCTGGCCTGGCCACGTGGGAGACCCAGGGCTACCACACTGGGGAGGTGCAGCATTCCCTGCGTTTGGATGAGTAAGTCTATTTAATCCTGGGATTACCAGAAAGTCTATGTGCACAAAGATATGAGCTACACTCTTCAACCTCACTTCTATTACAGTTTAATTCCCTGGACTCATTTCTTAACTAACTCAGAACTCAAGTGAGGGGAAAGGGTATTTTTTATTGGGCCCTTTCAAAATCCCAACGGAAAGATCAGGAAAACTAATGCTACCAGTCACTTAGAATAGATTATTAATGCTGATCAGAAAAAGGGGAAAAAAAGGCCTGAATTTTCTGGCTATTGAGGCAAAAGAGAAAACATGACCAGGGTGGCAGATACAACTAGAGGCCACTCAGTACTCACACTGCCCTCATCTCACTTGCATTCCCCTCCCATACAGACTAGAAAACCTAAAACTTGCCTTCCTGGGAAGCATGCTAGCCAGAAGAAGCCAGGGGACTCCATTCTGGTCCATGGGACGTCCTTGAGAGTAAGCGGGCACAGTGGTGAAACTGGGTACAGTCCAGAGCCCCTCAAACTTCAAAAGAGCTTTTGCTATGTTCCACGAGACACAAGTACACATTACATCAATGTTCATGCACTAAAGAAAGATGGTCGTCAACGACTGACACACAGAAAGCTCTGGTGACAAAACCTTGGGTTCTCAGAAAGTTCAATTAATCAGAATATAACGTTGCTGCAACACCAATGCAGTGTTTCCTGTACAGTGATTCTAGTGTGTGATTTCCTACGCAATGTTTCTGGCCTTTTTTCCAATGACAAAAAGATATGTTTATGGATTTTCAGACTCAGCAAGAGAACTCTCTAGGATGAGTTGGAACGCTGGCACACACATAATCCCACTTAGTCCACAAAATATTACAGTGAGGGAATCAAATATAATAACCCTCATGTAGAAAGAGAGGCCGGGAGGGGTTAAGGGATTGGTCTGAAGTCTCACAACCAGGCATTGGTAGGGGCCGGGTTGCAACACAGCTTTCTGCAACCCCAGCCGGTGCTCTTTCTAAGGCACTGTGCCTGCTCCAACCCTTCTCTGCGGTGTGACGTCCGGGTTGACAGGCCAGGGAGCTGGGATCGCTGCCCCCACGCTGCTTGGCCAGCGGCCGGCCGTGCCAATCATCGCTTATCCTGAATATCACGCAACGAAAGCTGGGTTTTTCTATTCTAGAAATGCATCCCCTTTTCCCTCTTCCCCTGGTTAGTCTTTCTTTCTCACTCTCCTCTTAATTCATGAATTTCTTGTCCCCGAACAACCACATTTTCTCTCTGTTTGAAATACAATTATGAATCGCGGTGTCGCTGCTAACCGTGCTTGTTAATCCCCACAAGGCTTTCTCTGTGCTCCAGGCCAACCCTAACCCTCTCTCCGTGCTGAAGGAGCCAGGTGTTTAGTGGCCATAAAGGCTGCTGCATCTCACCTATAACCACATCCGTCTACAGTTAAAGCTGACAGAATGTTGACATCACACTTTCAAAAGACTAAGATATGCATTTACATTCCGTTTCAATGGTTTTAACGTTAATTGATAGACTTGTTCCTGCCTACAAATTACCAACCTGCTACCTCTTCGGTTTTTTCCTTCTGTGGTTGTATTGAGAAGTTAGAAAGACTGACAAAAGGTTAGGAAATGGGTAGGTAGTGAAAAGGGTAATCTAGAAGAGTCGTTTTGTGAGAAGTACCAAAGATACTTAACTAGTTGCTTATTTAGGAAAAAGTTCCACATCATAATAGGTTTACACCACTCAGGTTCTAAGAATTTAGTGATTCCTTTTATTTGAATTTGTACGGAAGTAACCTATAAGCCTCCTGTTTAAAAGGTTTCAAACCCAGACAGCATGGCTCAGTGACTGAGCATTGATCTAGGATCCAGAAGATCACAGTTTGATTCCCAGTCAGGGCACATACCAAGGCTCGATCCCCAATCGGGGGCGTGCAGGAGGCAGCCAATCAATGGCTCTCATCATTGATGTTTCTCTCTCTCTCTCCCTCTCCCTTTCTCTCTCTGAAATCAATAAAGATATATATAAAAAATTAAAATAATAAATAAATAAATAAATAAATAAATAAATAAATAAATAAATAAATAAATAAAAGGTTTTCGAGAATGATCTTGTTTTGATGCCTTCAGGCTAGCTCTGCATCTTCTGCCCCATTCTGAGAACTCTGCTGCCCACAGCTCAGCCTTGGGTGACAGTTGGCTTTCAGAGCCTCTTGCCAAAGGACACACAGCGTGGAGAGAAGTTCACGGGCTCTGGGGTCAGACAGGTATGGGTTAGAAGCCCAGAAGCAATCACTAGAACTCTCTAAGCCTCAGTTTCCTCATTCATAAACTAGGGAAATCAACTCCCATGTCATAAGGCCAATGGGGATATTAAATAAAACAATCCGTGGAAGATTCCTATACTCACACCACGGGAGTGTTCACTGAGATCCATGTAATATGAAGCAGAATTCTCAGGAGTTTTCTAAGCATTCCTCAACAGTTTTTCCAAAAAAAAATTATTAGTCGATATCTAAAAGAAGGGAAGGAAGGAGAGGAGGAGGGGAGGAAGGAAGAAGGAGAGAGGAAGAGCAAACACCATTTGTGTAACTTTCCTCCTCTTGCACATGTCACTTCACCCCTACCTTGAATTGTCGGTATTACCTCATTACACTGAGAGTTGCTCGGGTGCTAGAGCTATGCCTCATGCTTGGTCTTCCCAAAAGTAGCACAGTGCCAGCACAGAATAAAGACTTAATATGTACTTGCTCTTTTTCTTCTTGGTGGTCAACCACTACCAGCAAAGTTAGATCTCAGGGCTCTTACTAGTATATGTTTATTGTGTATGGCTCCGCTGTGTTTTTTGATGAAATTTGTGACATTGGTACCCAGAAGTGGGATGGGAGGGAGATCCGAGTTTTCAAAGTAAATAGAGGCAAAGGTCAGTGAGAGTATGGGAATAGGTATCACTCTGGAGACTATTTGTTATTTCAGAGGGAGAAATGTATATTGACGATGGAAAGACCTGGCAATTGCCCACTCAACCAAGTGATTAAACTTAGCATCACCAATGAGTGCCAGGTGCATGTAATAGAAAACACACAGCATCAGCCATGTAGTCTGACCAAAAATGTTTTGTCTGAGTCTAATCAAACCTTCAGACTGAACTTCCAGCACACAAGAAATATATGGAATGGAGGAAGCAGGTAAGTGACACCATGAGGAAATAATCAGATAAATCTAGAATGTGGAACACTGCACAAATCAACTAGCCTTGTCCCTTCAAAAGCCTAAGTGATGGAAAAAGAAACATATTGAGGCACTCCCTGTTCTAGACTATAAAATGCTAATGAGCCAAGTGCAATGTTTGAGTGAATCTTGATTGGCTCCTGGTTTGAGGACATTTGAATATGGAGTGGATACATGAGGCTATTACAGAATGATTAACTTTCTTTGGATGCTAAAACTCCTGCGGTTATGTAAAAGAAGTCCTTATTTCAACTTTCTGTATGCTTGAACATTTGTCATAATAAATGTTGGAAAACGTGCAGGCAAAGTAACAAATAAGCTATTCCTCTCTGCCCTAAATGGAAATTTTGTTCTTTTGCATTTAAACAATAAAAATAAATTAGAAAACTCTTGTGTTGATGCCTTTGGGACAGTGCTAGGGGCTATAAATGGTTCGGCCATCCTCTAAAGCCGATTCTGGGGACAGCAGCCGTACTGTGGGAAAAGCAGGGCCCTCTGAATTAGGTGTCACTTTCACTGTCCTTTGAAATCGTATTATTCCCACACCAAGGATCAGCACATAACTAGTAAGTTGCTAGACGCACCTGGTATTTGCTTACTTACCATTTTTTATAAAGTGAAGTCCTTTATCCTGTTTTTGTTGGACTCCGGTAGAAAAACATAGAAAAACAAACATCACATACAGCATAACTGCTATTCCTCCCTTCCAAGGGTTCAAATCCACCCTTAGAAGTTCAGTTTTGAAGGGGCAGCTAGTGCAGGGAGATGCTGACAACCACACAGATTTCTAGAGCCTACATTTTCCTGCCTGCTGCACTGGCTACCTGGCCTCACACGACAGCCCTGTGCTTGACCCAGGCCCCCTGTCCACAGGAGCTGACTCATGCAAGTCAGCTCCATGAATCCAAGAGCCACTGCTTTTCAGAAAATAATGACTGAGTCTGCTCCCAAGTTCATGTAATTGAGGGTCTTCAACCAGCAATAAAAATAGCTTTGGATAGGTTAGCCAGTGTGGTTCAGTGGTTAAGCATCAACCCATGCCAGTTTGATTCCCAGTCAGGGCACATGCCCAGGTTGTGGGCTCAGTCCCCAGTAGGAGGTGTGCAGGAGGCAGCCTCTCTATCTCTCTCTCCCTTCTCCTTTTCCCTTCCTCTCTCTCTAGGAATCAATAAAAAACATATTTAAAAAAAAGAAAGATGATTTTTTAAAAATAGCTTTGGATAAACTTGTGATGTTGCTTCTACATAAAGACAACCTAGTCACATGATGCTCAAATTTGTTTAAGTGATGCAGGTGAAATGTAAGAAATGCAGGTGTGGAGACCATGAAGTATGTTTTACGTAGTCCAGGTACTTGGCCACCTGAGCTGCTGGGAACTGGAAGGAGAAGCAACAACTTCGCTCCACACAGCAGCTACTTCTGTTCCTTCTGGAACCTTTCTAGAAGGGCAGCTATCAGAAGACAAACTTGATAAATTAGAGCTTTTCCAAAGATAGGCAGAGAGACAGACAGACAGACGACTACCTTCTCATTAAAAGTCTGTACTTCTTGGGAAAAGAGAATGAAGTTTGAGTACGAAAAGTCATTCAAAGAGCTCTCAACTTTTTGATTCTCTCCCCAACTGAAACGCACCACCCCTAAAGCAAAACATAAATAAACTGAAACTTAATGCTCACAATACTTAGGAAATACATTGTATATAAATACACATACAATCTCCAGGGAAGTGTGAGAGAAAGTGTTTTGATTTTTGACTTCAGCTTACTCGAGAGGACAGGAAAGTCTTACCTAGGTACAAGGATGCGTTTTCTTTCTTGACATTGTCATCTAAGTAGGTTGGTCCCAGGGTATAGATGGGCGTGGAGCCCATTCCAATGAGAATCTGGGCGCAAACAAATAAAGCCACATAGACCCAGTGATTGTTTCCCCCCGAGTCCTTCGGGCAGGCGGGAGGCTCCAGAGTCGCCGTGGAGTTGCCGCTCTGACACAGGCCGTCGGTGGAGGCCGAGGCGTTGGTCTCCTGCGTCTGGTAGGGGGGCGAGATGAAGTGAGGGAGGGCGAAGAGCGCGGCGCCCACGGCGATGAGCAGCCCGCCCACCGCCAGCCACAGCGGCCGCCGCCCGCGGCCCCCGAAGTAGCTGACGAAGACCACCACCACCAGGCTGCCGATGTCAAAGCAGCTGACCAGCAGCCCCGACTCCGAGCTCTTCAGGCTGTAGCGCCTTTCGATGGTGGTGATGACACTGCTCAGATACCCGGAGACCATCAACGCCTGGATGAAGGTCAGAAAGCACATGCAGGCCAGGAAGCAACGCGAGTCGGTGAGGACCACGTAGAGGCACCGTCTCCCCTGAAGCGTGGCCAACGTGGGGGACACCGACACGGCCTTGCTGACGTCCACCCTCTGGTTGCAGTCCACCAGTCCCGCCATCTCCGCCGAAGTGGACGGGGCAGAGGGGCTGGGCGCCAACCGGCTCAGGCATCGTTTCAGCTCCTGGCGGCCCGAGGAGCCCGGACAGCCCGGCGCGGGGCCTGCGCCCGCGGGGCTGAGCTCCGGCCGGCAGGAGGCGCTGTTCAGGGCGGGTAAACTCTTGGACCTAAAGGTCTCCGGTTCGCTCCTCTGTTGGACAGCTCCTGCTGGGGCCGGGGGTGGGGGCTGCTCTCCCGCCTGGGGCTGCGGCCCAGAGCTTTCGTCCATGGCTCCTGGAATTCAGATTCGATCGCTGGTTGTATTCGAGGACTCCGGCGCTTTGCATCCACCCGCACGAGGGGCCGAAGCCGGGCCCACGCAGTCGTGCCCACCAGGGACCGGGGCTGGGGGGTTCAGAGCCGCGCAGCAGGACATCCTCACCAGCAGGGAGGCGCCCAGGGCATCCTGACCCCAGACGCGGCCACGAGGAGGCTCCGCAGCCGCGTGCCCCGTGGGCCAGGGGTCCTCGCAGTCCTGCGCTGAGCTCTGCTCTGGGTCCACCTCCGGGCGGCAGCTCGGGGAAGGAGCCCCGGGCGCATCCCCTCCGCCGCCGCCGCCGCCGCCACTCGGCCCGCCGCCCGGAGCGAGAAAGCCCCGTGCCCAGCGTGGGGGCGCTCAGCGCCGCTGCCCGCGCGGCATCCCGCCCGGCCGGCTGGACCGGAGGCGCGCTGTCCTCGCCGCCTCTGCTCCAGACGCTCCCCGGCGCGAAGATGCCAACCTGTAAAGCAGGGAGAGGGCGGTCAGCGCGGGGCTGGCAGCCTCGCGCCCCGGGGCCAGCGCTCAGTGGCTCGGACGGTCCCAAGTGGGGCAGGGGGACGAGAGGATGGAAGCCCCGGAGGAGGCGGCGGCTGGAGGATGCAGCCTCCAGTGCGGAACAATGAGCAGTGGGCGGTCGGCTGACACCCGCCCTCCTTGTCTATCGGGACCTGCCCCCGCCCCGCCCCTTTTCCCATAAACAGCACAGCTGCTTTTATATGTTAATAATTATCAACCTGGCGGCTCTGACTCAGAGGCAATGTCTTTTATTCGAGTGAACTAATTGCAACCCTTTCCTACTCCTACTCCATTAACTCAAAATAGAAAATGCCCGAAAGAACAAAGGAAAGTTTTTTTTTTTACAAACACAATGCATCCCCAGTCCCAATTTCCAAAAAGTAACGAAGAGGGAAAGCTAGGTGTGTAGAAATGTGTGTTCACACTTGTGCGCAGGCACGCGTGCGTGGCTGGATGTGAACCCGCCTGCTATATCAATTAGAGACGTCCTCCAAGCCCGAGGCAACCGCAAAAAGGTCAACGTGCTCGCCTCTTTATTCCCAACACTAAAAATAACCCCCCGCGCGGAAGAACTCTTCAATGACAAATACCCGGAGCGTTTGAGGCCGCGGCCAGCGCCAAGTCCCAGTGCCCAGTGTCAAGCGAAACTGAAAATCAATTCGCTCTGCGGAGGGGTGGGGAAGCCACAACCGAACAAAGAGATGCGGGCACGGGGGCCCACGGAGCCGTCCTGGCACGAGAGGGGTGCTATTTCCATCAAGCGCACTCAGAGAGGGTGGGCCCCGGGGGTGCGCGGGCGCGCGGGGGCGCGCACACACACGCACACTCCCGGTATGTGTGTGCGGGAATCCCTCGCGCGATCCCGCAGCAGGTTAAATTCAGCCAGAGTCGAAAACAGGTGTGTTCCCGGGATAAGCCCCCGCCCCTAATCTCCGAGACTCCTGTTCCAGTCCTCCAGCCCCGGGGGATGTGCACCAGGTGGGAGAAGAGCAGGACTGCGCTGCTTTGGGTTTCGTTCTGCAGCGCGCTTTTGTGATGCTGCTGAGAAAAGAAAGGAAGCGGGGAAGGGAAAGAGGCGGAGAGGCGGGGAGGCTGGGCGGACGGGGGCGGCCGCTCCCGCGTCTCCCTCGGCTCCGCCATGCAGACCCACTCCCAGGTTCCCCGCCTGCCAGCCGCTCGCAGCCCGGACTTCCCCGCCGCTTCCCGGCCTAGGCGCCTTCCCGGGGAACCCCACTGGCGGCCGCGCTCTGAGCCGGGGAATCCCGGCGAACACCCTCCGGCGCCTGGGGCGTCCGAGCCCCTGCCCAGGGGGACCCACACGGCGCAGACTCCCCTGGACAGGGAGCTCTCGGAGCCATCGCGGAATCCCGGGGACACCCCTTCCGCGCGCACACACAAACACAAAGCCCGCGCGGGGACAGGACCGCCGGGGCCAGCTCGCCGCGCTGCGGGGGCGCACGAGCCGCGGCTACTCACTCCCGAGCCTGTCGGTCAGTCTGGCTGGCGGAGGGTGGACCAGCGGGAGACGTGGACTGGGCCGGTGTAGGCGCAGTCGGGAGCCGCCTGGGCAAGCAGCATCGGTCCAGCCGCCGAGAAATCAGTGAATGAGACTGTGACTCAGGCTGAACTCTTCCCGCACGCCTCGCCTGTCACCAAGCCCTCTTCCTCTCCAAACAGACACACGCGCAGAGACGCGCCCGGAGCGGCGCGGAGCGGCAGAGGGCGCAGGCGCGCGGGCCGGCCGCCCAGCCCAGCCCCGAGGCGGCCAGCTGCCCAGCTGCGCCTCACCTGCTCCGCCCCGAGGGCGAGGCGCCCTGAAACCTCCAGGGACCAGTCTCCAAAAAGTCAGCTGCTGAGGCAGGGAGTCCATTCTGAATAAAGAAAGTATTTCTCTTCGTGGGCACTCACGATGTGTCAGGGGCCATAGTAGGTTCTTGAGACCAAAAATGAACAGGACACTAAGAAACCCTCCCCTAAGAAACCACTGTCTTGTGGAATACCCTTGTATGTAGCCTAAAACAACGGGGTAAATTCTATACTGGGTGCTACTGGAGAACCTAGGGTCCATTAACCGATTAGATCTTCCTTTCCAGGCAGAAGGAAAGGCATGTGCGAAAGCACAGGGGCATGGGGCTGGGTGCTAGGCGGTGCACGGAGATTGCAGGGACCCGGCAGAGGACTGGACTGCGGGAGTGGCAGAGTAGTAAAGGTCAGCAAGGGCTTCAGAGGTTGTGTGCTATGGGAACTGAAGGGCAGTGGCATTGTGACTTGCTCACCAGGAAGCTGTTTCTGGCAGTGATGGGTGAATCGAGGCCACACTGAGGGCGCTGAGACAAGTTAGGAAGCTATCTCTGAACAAAATGTGATGAGGCAGTAAATTACAGAGAGTGTGGAGAGGGAGGGGAGCTGGTTGAAGATGCACTGAGAAAGTAGAAGTAGCCAGACTTGGAAACTGAAGTCATCTGGTGCATAAGAAAACAGGCCAATGTGGGATGTCTCTCAAGTTTCACACTTGGGTGACTGAATGGCTGAGGTCCAATGAAAACACAGGAGGAGAAACATGCTCTTGGGAGAAAGATGGTTCTTGTTTTAGAGGGGTTGACTTTGACATGCCTTTGGGACATCCGAGTGTACATGCCCCATAAACCAGTTGATATATGACACACAGGAAGTTTGGACTGGGGATCTGGATTAGGAGTCAACAGCCCAGAGGTGGCATGAGGTGAATACGGAAGATCATGCAGAAGTCAGACAGAATGACAGCTGAAAGGGTGCATGAGCGGTAGCAAGTAGGAGGACACTGTTGAACTCTGACAGAGGAAGACTGTTCTACAATTACTGGTGACAACACTGACCCTCACTGCCATACCAAAGCCACTTCCCTGGATCTGGCCTTATGCAATGAGAGCATTGTCTCCTCTTTACAGGTGTGATGAGTTAAGTGTAGAGAGAGTAAGTATCTGGTAAAGGTGCACAGCTAATCTGTAGATGCTATGAACCCATGTGCTCCCAAAATCCATACACTTACCCTGACCCCATATTCTCTCCCTTACAACTGTATAGCAGTTTGACTTTTCAATGCACTATCTGTTAATGATCTCACTTTGGTCTGACAAACACTGTATCTACAGTTGACCCTTAAGGAACGTCCCCTGCCACTGTCCCCTTTTCTTGAGATCTCCATCAAGCCCCAGGTTACTTTTCTACAAACAGGCAATGTGACTCCAGCAGCCACCCCGCCCTGTGGGCAAAGATTTGTGGCACTTCCTGTACCTGAATACTGATCTGCACTTATTCAGATTCAAGCAGAATTGATCTGCCTCCTATTACATCCTTCCAAGCCCTTTGGCCCATTCTCTCCTTTCAGCCCCAGCCCAGACATACAGTTGTGCTATAGCAAACTCAATCTGTAGTGTCAGGTGCCAGCAGAGGGCTTCCCTGCTGAAAGTCAAATAACCATGTCCCTGGAACATGCTGTGTTTATTCATGGTCAATTACCATAGTTATACTAGAAACAACTCTCAGAACCTATAGATTTTTTTATTGCCACTAATAGAAAGATCATGATTTATAGACAGAATTTAAAAGACCCAATTAGCTACCTATATGGGAAACAAAAAGAAAACATTTCGCAAAAGACATTTCTTTTGCTTTCTCTTTCATAGTTAAATATGACTTTGGAAAAGGCCAGGTGTGTCTCCATCAGCCCTAATCTTCAGATTCATAGAATGGGGTTCTGCTACCCCCGTGGTTTATGTCACATGATGTAAGAGAGTACAGCTGGCTAGAGCATGTCTTCAGCAATGTGCTTCTTGATTCCAATACTGGAAGCACATGACTGAAGACTCGCTTCAAATTTCCAGGCTTGGTTATCCTTCGTCTAAGTCATTAATCAGTCTAACTAACTCAAGTTGCTTCTTTCCCAATCTTCATATAATGACAGGGCAGCCTTAGGAATTACTCTTGACCAGGAGGTTCATGGGTTGATGCTCAACCACTAAGCCACACCAGCAGGGCTAAGGTGACCTTTTTTAAATATTGAAATGCTGCTATACTCACCGACCCTGAACAGGTATCCAGATTATTAAGCTCTGTGACATATTTAAACTACACCTCTAGCCCAGCCAGTGTGGCTCAGTAGATTGAGCATCAGTTGTCCCATGCACCAAGAGGTCACTGGATCGATTCCCCATCAGGGCACATGCCTGGGTTTCAAGCTCGATCCCCAGTAGAGGGCCTGCAAGAGGCAGCCAATCAATGTTTCTCTCTCATCTGTTTCTATCTCTCCCTCTCCCTTCTTCTCTCTCTAAAATCAATAAACACATTTTTAAAAACTATACTTCTATTCCTGATTCCAAAAAAAATTAGTTTATGGTATGACTAATTTCCTCAATTTCTTTTTTAATTTAATTTAATTTAATTTAATTTTAATTGAGATCTAATTGACAGATAACATTGTATGAGTTCTAAATGTACAGACAACATAATGATTTGACATTTGTATATATTGAGAAGCGATCACCACAGTTAAGTGCACTTAACATCCATCACCACATACAGTTACAATTTTTTTTCTTGTGATGGGAATTTTTAAGTTCTATTCTCTTAGCCACTTTCAAATATACAATACAGTACTGTTAACTGTAATAATTGTAAACTCTTAACAGCACTTGGCATTTACACCCTGGCTTAGAAGTCCATTTCAAGAAGGGTAAACAGAAGAGGAGCAGATCTGGCCCTGGGGTGCCGTGAAAGCAGACAATCACTCCAGCCTGGCGGTGTGAGGTCCCTGCAAGAGCTAAAGGACTCTGAGTCAGCTTTACACTGCAAATCCCACTGCCCAAGAAAGCACTGTCTTGTGAACAGTTGGACACTGGCTCACCCTCGAAAGGAGCCCAGCAATTGGGCAGCACCTCCTTTGGGAGGCATCCAGGATAAGACAAGACTCTTATCAATCAGGACCCTCTAGAAATTGCCACCTCCCTTAATAAAAGTAAGACAGATACTCCAAGGCTAGTAATGAGGAGAAATTTCCCTGCAAATAGGAGACATTTGTCCCCAAAGATTCACATTCTCTTAAAACATTTTCAAAATTACCACCCCTGCCACCTGGGCCCAGAAAAGGAAGGCAGAAGGGCAGGAAGTGGAAGGAAGGAGGTGGGAGAGGCTATCAGCCTTGAGCCCTAAGCTTCTCTGCACATTTTTTGTGAGCATGTCAAGAATGCAAGACCCTGACCACGCTTTATTCCGGCCATTTCTCAGGGTTGTGCTTGCAGCCAGCAACGTTGAGGGATGAGGTAACGCTTTCCCCTGGACAAAAAAAGGCTTGCTTGGGCTTGCTTCGGTGTAGCCCCCAAGCTCAACGCTCCTCTCCTGTAATGCAAGCACTGCTTGTGCAGGCGGCTCTGAGGGACTCTGCATCACATGGTGGGACTCGGGCATGGGAAAGGGAACAAAATCATACCTGTTTTTGACATGAGTAACAACATCCACTCTCTCTCCCCAGGAAACAATAGCAGGCTAACTTGTTAGCTTGGATGCAGGGTAAAATCCTAGACCCTACACAGTTCCTGACAGATCCCCCTTCCTTAATTTTAACACTCTGATCCAGACACTAGCTTCCCTTACACTCTACAATATATCTTGGCCAAACTCTGAGCTTTTAAACAGATCTTCCCTCAAGTTTAAAGGCTGATAAAGGAAAATAAGTACATAGAACAACATGAAACTAACCGTGTTAGATATGGTTGGGTGGCACTCAGCATGCAGCCCTGAGTTTCCTATTCTTTCTTGAATGGCAGAGTGTGGACAGCTAAAAACAAATAAAAACAAAAAACTGCATTTCTGGATTTCCATCTCCTATCTAAGGACCTGCTTCTTCCCTGACCTCGGGCTCCCACAAGTAAAAAAAGACTGGGTATTGGGCCACTGTTGTTTTATGACATGGGATCAGATTACTTCAAATCGAAAGGCTCTTAGGGATTATTTTGCCAAAAATTCACAAAGAGTGAGACCTTCAGTCTCAGCAACGTAGACATGCTGTTAGAATCAAAAGTATTCTACAAGTCATCTAAGTACACTACGGTTCTTAAACTTTTATTTAAATACTGTTATGGGCTAAATTGTGTCCTCTCCAAAATCATATGTTGAAGCTGTAAACCCAGTACCTCAGAATGTGACTGTATTTGGTAATAGGATCTATAAAGAGCTATGTTAAAGTAGGGCCATTAAGGTGGGCTCTAATCCAACACTGTATTACTTTATAGCAGATCTATACACAGGTGCAGAGAGAGGACCATGTGGGGACACAGGCAGAACATGGATGGCCCATCTGCAAGCCAAGGAGAGAAACCTCAAACAAAACCAACCTTCCTGACACTTCGATCTCTGACTTCCAGCCTCCAAAGCGGTGAGAACATGTTTCAGTTGTTTAATCCACCTAGTCTGTTTTACTTTGTTATGGCAGCCCCAGCAAAGTAATACAAATAGTGATAAAAACAAAGTCAAATACTGTTCAATAATAGCTTACTTTAAATTTTATTCTCAAAGAATTCTCAGGATTGTAAACACTTCTGACAATAAGGAAAAGTAGTTAAAAACTTTCATGATTCACTTCTTGGAATTAATTGGAAGATGGGCTAACGGGGGAAAAACCCATGGTGCCTTGTTAATCAGAGAAAATGCTCTCTTAGAGTCCATTTTAATGCATGAGAAATAGAGAAAAATACTGTGATTAGGACATACTAGAAAATAAAAGCGCTGCTTTTCCACAGAAATACCAAACGGCGGATGACGCCAGTGCTGCCGCAGGGCCGGGAGGCCAGCCGGTTTCCTTGAGCATTTAGCAGCTAAATCCCGGAGAGGTTGCGGCTGGGGTCTGGGCGGGGCGAGGACGGAGAGTCCATGGAGGCAAGACCGAGGACAAGGGGTGGATCTTTGTCACCAGGCTGGGCCACCTGACCAAAGACACTAAGATCAAGTGGAAGAGAGCCACGTCTTCTCCCTGCCCATCAAGGAATCTGAGATCATGGACTTTTTCCTGGGGACATCCCTCCAGGATGAGGTTTTGAAGATTATGCCCCTGCAAAAGCAGACATGCGCTGGCCAGAGGACCCAGTTCAAGGCATTTGTCACCTTTGGGGACTGCAATGGACATGTTGGTCTGAGTGTTAAGTGCTACAAGGAAGTAGCCACTGCCATCCGAGGGGCCATCATCCTGGCCAAGCTCCCCATTGTCCCTGTGCGGCAAGGCTACTGGGGGAACAAGATCCACAAGCCCGACACTGCCCCTTGCATGGGACTGGCGTTGTGACTCTGAGCTGGTGCGCCTCATCTCCGCCCCCAGGGGCACTGGCATCATCTCAGCCCCTGAGCCCAAGACACTGCTGCTGCTGCTGCTGATGGCCGATATCCACCGCTGCTACACTTTGGTCAGGGGCTGCCACCCTGGGCGACTTCGCCAAGGCCACCTTTGATGCCATCTCCAGGACCTATAGCTATCTCAACTCCGATCTCTGGAAAGAGACTGTTCACCAAGCTTCCCTATCAGGAATTCACTGTCTACCTTGTAAAGGCCCACAACAGAGTCTCTATGCAGAGGACTTGGGCTCCAAGTGGCCACCACATAATTTTATATAAGAAAAATAAAGTGACTTAAGCCTGAAAAAAATAAATAAATAAACGCAACTGGCATCAAAGTAATGTAACCTACAAGTAAACAATTTAAAAGAAGATAAAAAGTCAAATAAACGTACCCATTTGGGGGAAAAAAGAGAAATATATTATACTGTCTAACGTAGAAATGCTAATCACAAATCTTAGAACTTCCCTAAGATCTGAAAGCATATAAAAAACACAGGTCCAGAAAAAAGTGGCAAACCCCTGACAAACAAGTAGTCACATTATCAATGTGTCCGGGTTCTCCTCACCCCAGGAGTCTCAAACTAAGGCCTCATGTCCCCAGAAGCCCTGGGCCACCTGCCAGTAGAAAGCCACAAGATAAACATGGGACGTCGTCCTAGAAAATCATCTTAATTAAATTTTGGAAATAATATGATGAACAGAGACATACTATGGGGTAGAAATAAACAGTGAGATATATAATTTTAAATAAAACAGGACTCTTTCAAGAAATGTGATGTGTATTTAAGGTAACTTAGCGCTACTGGCATAATAGACTCCCTGGGGCATGTGGCCACTCCCCTCAGTCAGACCACTTTTGTTGAAAAGTTTAAGAAATACCTTTATCTGATGCCAGTTTTATACTTAAGAGGTGCCTATTTTATTTAGAGGGCCTCAGGGGGAAAAAGTATATCTCAATTGCACAGTCTGAACAAAATTCTCCTAATTTTGTCCCATGACTTTTTTTCAAACAAAATATGCCTGAGGGATTATGCTATCAATCATTCACACTCTAGTATAGATTGCATCATTCATATTTTTTTCTCAATATCTGAAACTAACCATGTTTAGAAATCAGAGGTGGGAGGGGAGGTAATCAGGGTCCTCAAGGGAAAAATTGCCAACTGTATTGGGTAATTTGAGGGGACTGTTTACCATGATGTGGCAAAGTGTGGGGAAACCATGAGGGATGTGCTGTACCCTGGAGTGGGCAGCTACACTAGTGGGAAAGTACACTCCTCCCACACCAGGCCTCAAGGGGTAGGGAGGGAATAGTTTTCAAACATCTGACAGGGAGTGCCATATGGAGAAAGCCACAGACGGGAGCTGTTGCCTTCAGTAGAGGGACAAGGTCAGCCTGCAATGACCCTGCTGGGAGAAAACTGGGTGAATAAGCACAGTGGGGTCCTCACTCCTCTGATCTGCTGCTGGGTAGAAGCCTTTGAAAACCAAGAGAGCGAGGGAATTGCCCACTGAAGCAATGAGAACAAGTCAGCCTCCAGGGCACAGATCAGACTGCAGGAAAGTGGGGAGCTGAACTGGAGGGAGAAGCAGAAGAGGCCAGCATGGGAGGAGTGAAGGGCATGAAGTGCTGCCAGGGGAGTAGATGGACTGAAAGGCTGAAAGCATCAAACGTGTTTCAACAAGGAAAGACCTTGAGTTCTGTTTGCAAAACTTAAAGCTTTGCTGTAAAAATATGAATGTCAGGCTTCTGTTTAAAGTACAGGAGAGCGGCTCGGCCGGGCGTGGCTCAGTGGTTGAGCATCGACCTGGGATCCAGGAGATCACAGTTCAATTCCTGGTCAGGGCACATGCCTGGCTTATGGATTCGATTCCCAGTCAGGGGCATGCAGGAGGCAGCTGATCAATGACTCTCTCATCATTGATGTTTCTATCTCTCTCTCTCCCTCCCCCTTCCGTTCTCTGAAATCAATAAAGATATATTTTTAAATAAATAAATAAAAATAAAGTACAGGAGAGCATTACAGAAACTAGAGGTGAGTCAAGTGGAAGCATGCAGCACCATGAAGCAGGACACTTAGCTCCTTGTGTGACAGATGGTTACATCTTTCCCCAGCCCTCTGCCACGTATACATCCAGGCACATACCTGGCCCAGTGGCCAGAGGAGCAGTCATATGGGAAGAATCATCACATTCCCCTGGACACAGTGACCACTCCAAGCATGGGCCTGGGTCCAGGATCCTTCCCTGGCCTTGTCTAAATTGAAGATGAGAGAGAAAAATATCTTTCCTCTGCATCACTAAGCTGGAATGTTGCAGGTCTGACCCTGCCTGAAGCCAGGCTCCATGCCCCGTGGAAAATCCCAGCCTGCAGTAGTGGAGAATGAGGCCCTGCGGTGAGCAGCGGTGGAGAGAGGAAGGCAGTGCCAACAGGAACAGTGGAGGCCCTCCTGTGATTAATCCCTGAGCTTAGTGCATTCTGTCCTTCCCTTTGATGTGAGGCAAAAAAACACCTCTTTTACTAGAGTAATTCGAATTTAGTTTCTGTCACTTGCAACCAAAAGAATCCTAACAAATGGTATGGGTTGAATCATGCCCCTCCACCCCACCCCCAGAAGAAGAAGTGTTGAAATATTAATACCCAGTACCTCAGAATGTGACCTAATTTGGAAATAGAATCTTTACAGAGGTGATCAAGTTAAAATGAGAGTGGGCCCTAATCCAAGATGACTGGTGTCCTTATAAAAAGATGAAATTTGGAGACAGACACACAGAGAAAACCCCATGTGAAGAATGGAATTAGGCTATCACAAACTGTGAACCACCAGAAGCTGGAGAGAGGCCCATGCAAAGCCTCTGCTCATAGCCCTCAGAAGGAACCAAGCCTACTGGCACCTTAATTCACTTCCAGCCTCCAGAACTGTGACACAGTAAATGTCTGTTCTTTGAGGCATGTGGTTTGAAGAACTTTGTTACAGCAGCCTTAGCAAACTAATACACCCATATAACCAGGATGTGCTAGAAAGAATTCAAACACAGAAGCGGACAAGATGATTTTCAAAGTCTTCCAGCTCAGACGTGATCATTTCAGCTATGGATAATTAGCCCACAAGAATCAAAAGTCAAGTCTCTTTTCATTGGGAATGAAATATGCATAGTTGCTAATCCAGAAACTACCCTCCTAGTCCTCCAAAGGAGCCCACACCAGACCCTACCAGTCAGCCAAGCAGCATTTATTGAAGACCTGTTATTTATGTTCATTAAATATAAACACTAAATAAGAAAACAAAAATAATAGAAACCATTTTGGGGGGTCCTCGTGAATTATATGGGGGAAAATATAATCGATATGCATAAAGCAACTTATATAAAGCAAATTTTCGGAGCTCAAACTACTATCGGTGGTTCGTCATCTATAGTAAGCATTTTTGGAGATTCCCTATGCCCCAGTCCCAGGACAGAGGCTATTGGAGACCCATTTCCAAGCATTTTGTATCATTTATATAGAGTAAAAATGAACTCTCCTAAAGTGGGGCAAAAATCTTTGTTTAAATTGTTCCTGAGGCCTACAGAGTTCTCCAAATATGAAATCTAACTATTTAAAAAAACTGAGAAAAAAATTAAATCAGTAGCAAATTTATTTTTTTTAATGACCTTTTGGTTTCCAAGTTGTTGACTTGGGAGGCTCCATACTTATTCCAACAAAGCTTCTATTGCTCATTTGGAATTTGTATTAGCCAACTTAATGCACTGTTGCTAGTTTAAGTTGTAAGGAACTTACTACTTGAGTAGTAGTCACCTTATGGAATCTCCAGGAGGTCCAAGGAAGCAGATGTGGATACCAGACAGCCAGAAACACTACCTGGAAGAAGGCCTTCAGGACTGCCCTGGCCAGAAACCCAGAGCTGCTGCCTCAGGTCACTTGGCACACTTCTTACATTAGGGACCAGAACCTTGAACCTCAGCCAGAACTGCCCCAGAAGTTCCAACCCTGTTCCCTGCAAGGGAATGCACTCCCCTGCCTGGCCACTGCCTCCTATGGTTCACTTTTCCATTCACGTCCCTTGCCAACGTCCTTCTTCAACAAAGCCTCCCAGCTACAAAAGGGTCCAGGATATGAGCTTCCCAGACCCTTCTATATAGGAAAGCGTGCGAGAAGGGTGAACCAACCTACTGTATCTGTCACCAAACTGCCTTCAGAGCTAGTTTGTCAACCATAAGAGAAAACTGTATTTCAGTATTTTATAGTCACACTTGACTTTGACAGAAAGACAGTGGATTTGATCAGACACTGTATTTGCATTATTGGCTCTGGAAATCTTTTTAGTCTTCAAAGAATATAATCCAACCCCAAATTTTGATAGTTTTAACCATGAAGGTATTCAAAAGACTGTACCATAATCTTTTTCCAAAAGATTCCACAAAAAGTTTTGGCAATGGTGATAATATTGAAGTGATGTTTAGTGTCCCAAAGATCTTACTTTAAAAGGAACAGCACTCATCAGGGTGAAGACATTTTTATATGTTTGTTTGTTTTTTTAACCCTCACCCGAGGATGTTTTTATTGATGTGTGTGTGTGTGTGTGTGTGTGTGTGTGAGAGAGAGAGAGAGAGAAAGAGAGAGAGAGAGAGAGAGAGAGAGAGAGAGAGAGAGAGAGTTTATGAGGAACTGGCTCATGTAATTATAAAAGCTGAGCAGTCCCAAAATCCACAGTCAGAAAGCTGGAGACCCAGGAGAGCCAGTGGGTAAGTTCCAGTCTGAAAGCCAGCAGGCTTGAGAACCAAGAAGAGCCAATTTTTCACTTCTGTCCAAAGGCAGGAAAAGACCCATGTCCTAGCTCATGCAGCCAGGCAGGAAGAGTGCCCTCTTACCCAGCCTTTGTGTTCTATTCAGGTGTCTTCAAGGGACTGGGTAAGTCCCACCCACATTGAGGCGAGCAATCTGCTTTCTCAGTCTACCAATTCAAATGCTAATCTTATCCAGAGACCCTCACAGACACACCCAGAATAATGTTCAGCCAAATGTCTGGGCACCCCATGGCCCAGTCAAGTTAACACATAAAATTAAACATTACATGTACCAACCCAGAAAATCCTGCCAAACCTTACAGCTCTCATATGATGAAATCTCAGCAGAAATTTCCCCAATTTTGACAACAATCCTAAAACTTACATAACATTACCAATAACAAACTGTGACGCCGAAACAAACTTTTCTAAATTACCCATAATAAAAATAAATTGATCAGTTTCAAAAGACTAAGTTTTCTTTTATTCTCATTATAGAAAATATTACAAAGTTATTGTCAAATGAGGAAGGAATTAAAAAGGAAGATTCATGACCACAGACATGGTGTGGTGATTGGGGGGATGGAGAAGAGGCAGGAGAGGGTAAAGGGGGGATAAATGGTGGTAGAAGGAGACTCGACTTGGGGTGGTGAACACAGAATACAATACACAATATTCTTTTCATTAAAAGTGGTCTCTGACATTGCTTAAGTTGATGTGTTATAGATCTGTACACCTGAAACTTATATGTTTTTATTAATCAATGGCACCCCAATAAATTCAATTTAAAAAAATAATTTTAAAAAAAAAGAAACAACCAAAGAGTACCCAGTCAAGAAATGTAGAAAAAAGTATCAGCCCGGCCGGGTGTGGCTCAGCAGTTAAGCATCGACCTAGGATCCAGGCGATCAGGGTTTGATTCCCCGTCAGGGCACATGCCCGGGTTGCGGGCTGTGGCCGATCAATGACTCTCTCATCACTGATGTTTCTGTCTCTCTCTCTCCTTCTCCTTTCCTCTCTCTGAAATCAATAAAGATATATTAAAAAGAAAAGAAAAGAAAAGAAAAAAGTATCAAAGATGTATGTCCAGTAGTTATTAAAAATATTATCTTATTTTTCTGAATTATTTTTTATATCTGTGGTATTTGTCCACTTTTTTAAATTTATAATCCATTGTGGTTTCTTTTTTATTCCAAATAAATATCCTCTTTCATATCTAAGTTTGTGTTTGTAATTTTTATATTCTTTTCATTAAAAGTGGTCTCTGACATTGCTTAAGACCAGGAAACCGGTCACTTGGCAGGCCTAATTCATTTTATAAAAAATTTTTTTTCAAGTTGTTAAGGCCTTTACACATCTTTCTGGTCAAGTCATTTCAACCCTAACTACATATTATAATCAACTGGGGAGCTTTTCAAAAATAGTACTTGGGCCCCAACACAGACCAATTAAATGGGGGTCTCTGGAAATGGAGCCTGCCATGGTATTTTCTAAAAGTTTCTCTGCTGACTCTACTCTGTTGACAGCAAGGGTTGAAAACCACTGTTCTAACCTAAGCTCTTCGTGGTACAGATGATGAAATAGAGGCCCCCGGAGAGGCTGGAGCTTTCCATGAGTCACTTAGCTGGTAAATGGCAGACTTGACCTTAGACCAGGAATCTTGCAAACCCAGACTGAAACACAACACTGGCACATTCCTTATTTAATCAGAGGAATGGTCACACATGATATTATTGTAGATTCCCAGTAGCACATACTCACAAGGGTTGCTGGCCAAGAACACTGGGAGATTAATGTTTTAAAATCTTTGGGTAGAAACATACTGCTTACATTCAATTTTCATTCTGCTATGGCAGAGCAGTTAAGCCCTTCAAATGGTTTAGAGATAAAAGGTAGAAGATGGAGGTTATAATCGGAATTAAAATGACTGTGTTGACTTAAATGTCAAGGTCATGCCAGACTAAAAGCTCCTAAATATAGGTGTTCTATTTTAAGCAAAATAGTCCATTCCGTTTCCATAGCTTCATGTAAAGTTTGTCCTACATTTTTATTTTTTTAAAGCCTTGTTTAGGCCCCATTATTTAGATAACAAAAGTCACTAATGCATCCTAGGACTTTAATTCTTATTTAAATGCCCAAGTGAAAAATCATCACTACCACTCATTCCTGAATTTCCATAGTTGGGACTCACTGGATCCGAATGAGCTTTACTATCCCTTCCAGTATACAAATTGTTTTATTCTGTAAAATAACACAAGCCTATCATTTCCTTAGTGTTATTCTTATCACTTAGTATTTCTTGGGAGTCTACAATGGGTTGGCACTGTTGGTTTTTTTTTAACACTTGCTATTTTTTAAATGATTTTAAATAGTTCCTTTCAATTGTATATAACAATATTTTTAATTTTTTTAAAAAATACTAACAGTTATCCCCACCTGATATCCTAGGGAGAGGCATTTGACTTGAACAGTGACATGGATATCTCTGAGATAAACAATGGTTAGCCCAGTCAAAAATATGAATATATTTTAATATACATTGCATTTTGATAATTAATTCCATACTGTCTGATTTCACAATCTGTCTTACAGTCTTATGTATGAAGGTCATGTTTCCACAATGAAATTGTAAACCTTCAACTTTCCATCTACCAAAGTTAAGCACCTAAAGTAAAATGTCTATTTGTTAGATAGAATAGATAAAAGCCCAAATTTTTTAAATTTCTGTTTAAAATTTTTTTGAAGGCAATTTTTTAAGACACTTCTACAAAGTGAAGCATAGCCTACAGTTAACAGAGACCTCACCACTGTCTTCGTCTATTCAGGCTGCTATAACAGAATACCATAGACTTGGCTAGGAAGTCCAGAAAAACAAGGTACCAGCAAATTCAGTGTCTGGTGAGGACTCAATTCCTGGTTCACAGAAGTCTATCTTTTCACTGTGTCCTCACATGATGGAAGAAGCAAGGAATTTCTCTGCAATCTCTTATAAGCATGCCAATCCTATCATGGATCCACCCTCATGACCCCAAAGGCCCCACTTCCAAATACTATCACATTGG
This sequence comes from Miniopterus natalensis, assembly GCF_054644295.1. Classification (NCBI taxonomy): domain Eukaryota; kingdom Metazoa; phylum Chordata; class Mammalia; order Chiroptera; family Miniopteridae; genus Miniopterus; species Miniopterus natalensis. The sequence goes on from NC_142096.1 coordinate 25,992,569, forward strand.
GCATTAGGATTTCAACATATGAACTTTGAGGGAACACAAACATTCCATTGACAGCAACCACTGATCCAGTCACCTGGTAGTTATGGTTGATTTTTACTCTTCCTTAATCCCCAATCTCACCCTGGCATCCTAACTACCACCCCATTCTACATCCTCAGTATTTCTTACCTGTTACTTATTTTCCTTTCCTACTACTGCTGCCTTAGCCTAGGTGTTCATAATTTCTCCGTGTCATTACAATAACCTCCTAAGTCTTCCCTTCTCCTTCTGTTCCCCTCCAATCTTTTTTCTGATGCTAGATACATCTTTTTCTAAAATGAGAGTCCTTCTTGTCAGGCTCTACCTCCAATTGAAGCTTGTCATGCATGACTCCCACTTGTTCACAGTGGAGAATATAAAGTTGTCCACCCTGTAGTCTCATCCTTCTGCTTCAACAGCACCTCTCAATATCCCCCCACATGTACCCCCTGGGCCACAGCCATATTAAACTACTTGTAGTTCTTTAAACCCCTGTATAAGTTTTGTCCTGCCTAGGCTATCCCTCTCCCCACTGTCTACTTAAAGAAGCCACTGGCATCCTTTAAGACACAGCTCACCTCCTCTCTGACACTTTTCTAACCACAACCCTCCTAACAACCACAAAGAGTTGACCACACCCTCCTAGTGCCCCTACAGGCACTATACATACTTTGCATATCACTCTCACATGTTTACTGTCCATTGCTTCTTCCCAGAAGGAAGGCTCCTTGAAGACAGATGGTATCTGATTCACCTTTATGTTCACAGCACCTAACTCAGGACTTGAACCTAACTCAGGACTTGACACTCTTCATAGATGCATAATATTTATTGAATGAATAAATTAAGTACAGTAGAGTGGGATTAGAGTCTAAAGACAATAATAGGTAAAAATCTTGTGTAGTCAAATGCTCTTTACATCTCTAAATTGATTCTAAAGGACAGCATCCGAAATAAGGTATGTAGCAAAACTATTGTAATTGTTAAGGGCTACAGGGACTATCAAGGAAATAGTAAGACCAATCCTCAATAGATTTATGGCTTGGAATGAGCAGAAGACCAGCGCGATCCAACACAGCGACTAATTTTATCTGTGGTAACCCCTAGCCTCATTATACACTCATTGTAATACACTAGCATTCTAAATGACATCCTAATCTGAAATGAAAAGCCCATATAAGGACACAAAATGACCAACAGGGCTCTTCTGAGAAATCTCCACCCCTTTCCCAGAAACATCATGACTATTCCTCCTCCTTATTGAATGCCCTACTTCTCAATTAAAGAAGCATCAATAAAAGAAGAAAATCCACCCGGCTGGGCGTGGTTCAGAGGTTGAGCGTCGACCAACGATCCAGAAGATCGAGGTTCGATTCCTGGTCAGGGCACATGCCGGGGTTGTAGGCTCAATCCCCAGTCAGGGGCGTGTAGGAGGCAGCCAATCAATGACTCTCTCATCCTTGATGTTTCTATCTCTCTCTCTCTCTCTCTCTCTCTCTTTTTCTCCCATCCTCTCTCTGAGATCAATAAGGATATATTTTTTAAAAAGTAGAAGTAAATCCCACTAGGGAGGGGTTGCTCTGTTTGTGGAGTAGCCACTCTCTTACTGCTTCACTAATAAACTCTCTTTCACTATAAATTCTATTCTGGCTTGTATTTGAATTCTGTATATCTAATATACAGATACAAACACTAAGAGTCACTGAAGTGGGGAGACAAAGAAACAACCCCCAAACTAAAGAAAAGGAATCACCAGAAAAAGACCTTGAAGAGATGGAGTTAAGCAAGTTATCAGAAATAGAGTTCAGAGTAATGGTTATAAAGATGCTCAAGGAAATTAATAAGAACCACAAGACACTTAATGGGAAGATCCAGGAGCTTGGTGAAAACTCCATCAGCATGAAAAAAGATATAGATATGACAGATAAGAACCAGGGAGAAATGAAGAATACTATATCTGATATCAAGAATATGCTGGAAGGAATTAAAAGCAGGCTCAATGAAGCAGAGGATAGAATAAGTGAATTAGAAGATAAGGTTAAAAAAAAACAAACAATCAGAGCAGCAAAAAGAAAACACACTTAAAAAGCATGAGGATATTTTCAGGGAATTTTGGGACAATATGAAATGAAACATTTGCATCATAGGGGTACCAGGTGGGGAGGAAAGTCAGCAAGGGATACAGAACCTGGTGGAAGAAATAATGACAGAAAACTTTCCTAACCTGGTGAAGGAGAAAGCCACACAAGTTCAGGAAGCACAGAGGGTTCCAAGCAAGAGGAACCGAAAGAGACCCCTCCAAGACACATCATAATTAAAACAGCAATTGGTAAGGACAAAGAATATTAAGGGCTGTAAGAGAGAGACAAGCAGTGACCTACAAGGGAACCCCCATACAACTGACAGTAGATTTCTCATCAGAAACACTTCAAATCAGAAAGGATTGGCATGGAGTTCTCAAAGTAATGAAAAGCAAGAACCTGCAACCAAGACTGCTTTATAAAGCAAGGCTATCATGTAAAGTTGAAGGTGAGATAAAGAGCTTCCCAGACAAAAGAAGGCTAAAGGAGTTCAGTTCCAACACACCAGCATTGCAAGAAATGCTAAAAGGACTGCTTTAAGAAGAAGTAATATTGAGAGAAAGGTACATCAGCATAAAGTAAAAAAATGGCATTAAATAAGTAAATATTAATAATAACCTTAAATGTAAATGGATTAAATGCTACAATCAAAAGACCTAGGGTAGCTGAATGAATAAGAAGACATGACCCATATACACACTGTCTACAAGAGACTCAGCTGAGAGCAAAGGATTCACACTGGCTGAAAGTGAAGTGATGGAAAAAAATATTCCATGCAAATGGAAATGAAAAAAAGTTAAAGTAGTAATACTTATTTCTGACAAAATAGACTTCAAAATAAAGACCATAACAAAAGGCAAAGAAGATCACTACATAATACTAAAGGATCCACCCGACAGGAGGGAATAACCCTTATAAATATATATGCACCCAATATAGGAGCACCTAAATATATAAAAAATTTCTTGGTGGACATTAAGGGGCAGAACCACAGCAGCACAATCATAGTGGGAGACTTTAACACCCCACTGTCATCATTGAACAGATCATCAGGACAAGAAACCAACAGGAAAACAGAGACCTTAAATGACACACTAGCTCTAATGGATTTAATTGACATTTACAGAACATTTCATCCCAAAGTAGCAGAATACACATTCTTCTCAAGTGCACATGGAACATTCTCAAAAATAGACCACATGTTAGTGCACAAAATAAGTCTCTACAAGTTAAAGAAGCTCGGAATCATATCAAGCATCTTCTCAGATCACAATGGCATGAAACTAGAAATCAACCACTATAAAACAACTCAAAAATGTTCAAACACATGGAGGTTAAAAAGCATGTTATTAAACAAAGAATGGGTTACCAATAAGATCAAGGAAGAAATCAAAAACTTCCTGGAAAAAAATGATGGGTGACCACCTGATTCACCTCTGCAGGCTGGCAGCCCCCCAGGCTGGGCTGGGCGAGTATCTCTTCGAAAGGCTCACCCTCAAGCATGCGCAGGAGCATTGGAGCCAGAGGTCTTTGAGGGGGCCCCTCTGCATACCCCTAGTGTCTGGCTTTTACCTGAGCCTTTCCCCAAAACCCCTAGCTATTCTTTTAACCACCCTGGAGCCCTCCCATGCATTGGACCAAATAGAAACAATAAAGCTTTTTGCAGCAAAAAAAAAAAAAATACAAAGAAACCCCACGGCACGGGAGAACATATTTGCCAAGGATGCATCTGATAAGGGGTTAATTTCCAAAGTGTACAAAGAACTCATACAACTCAACAAGAGGAAGACAAACAATCCAATTAAAAAATGGGCAAAGGACTTAAATAGACACTTGTCCAAAGAGGACATACGGATGGCCAAGAGACATATGAAAAAATGCTCAGCGTGGCTAATCATCAGAGAGATGCAAATTGAAACCACAATGAGGTATCACTTCGCACCTGTCAGAATGGCTCCATCAACAAATCAACAAATCAACAAATCAACAAATAACATGCTGGCCAGGGTGTGGAGAAAGAGGACCCTGGTGCACTGCTGGTGGGAATGCAGACTGGTGCAGCCACTGTGGAAAACAGTATGGAGGTTCCTCAAAAAATTAAAAATGGAGCTGCCTTTTGACCCAGCAATCCCACTTCTAGGAATATATTCTAAGAATCCTGACACACTAATCGGAAGAATCTATGCACCCCTATGTCATAGCAGCACAATTTACAATAGCTAAGATCTGGAAAACAGCCCAAGTGCCCATCAGTAGATGAGTGGATAAAAAAGCTGTGGGACATTTACACCAGGGAATACTATGCAGCTGTAAAGAAAAAGGATCTTGTTCCCTTTGGGACAGTATGGATGGACCTGGAGAGTATTATGCTAAGTGAAATAAGCCAGGCAGAGAAAGAAAAACATCACATGATCTCACTTACATGTGGATTCTAAAGAACATAATAAGCTGATGAACAAAATATATTCAGTGACATAGGAGCATGGAACAGACTGATGAATCTCAGAGGGAAGGTGGAGGTGGGTGGGTGACTGGCGAGAGATTAACCAAGAATCTATATGCATATCTGCACAATCCATGGACACAGACAATGGTGTGGTGAAGGCCTGGGGCGGGGAGTGGGTGCAGGGTGGAAGGAGTCAATGGGGAAAAGGGGGACATTTATAATATTTTGAATAAAATAAAAAGAATACATAAAAAAAGAGAGAGAACTCATGGACATGGACAACAGAGCAGTGATGGGGGGAGGTGGAAGAGGGCTAGAGGGGATAAATGGATTTTGGACAAAATAAAAATAAATTTTAAAAGAAGAAAATAATTCTCAGGTGAGAACGGACTCAGCCAAGTATAGCAGTGAATAGGAAACATACAATGTTTGCCAGAACTAGCGCGGCTCTCCCTGGTGAGCAGCCAAGTGAAGCTAGTCGATAAGGAAATCATGGGGACTCAGGAGAGCCAACTTGAGATCAGTATACAGGCCTGACACTGGCTGAATCTAAGTTTTCGAGTAAGAGCTAAATTGGTTCTGGGGGAAGCAAGATGAGAGAAAGAGGCCAGGAACCAGGAAGACAGAGCAGAGACTGGGCACTGAACACGTAGGGTGGAGGGAGCAGGGCCACCCTTCTGGGATTGGCACACAGGGACTACAGGCCAGCAGGACAAGGAATTGCCTTGGCTCTCAAAAGAGTAAGGCGCTGAGGAAATAAGATTCAATAATAGGAAAGACTTTAACTTGAGAAGGGAAAGGGTGGGTGCACAGAGTAGAACCACGGAGGATCTGAATGGGGAACCACAGCCTGTGGCCTGGACAAGCAGGAGACAGCATGGAGGTCCTGGGGGAGGCAAAGGTGAGCTCAACCTAAATCAGGGAGGCGCACAGAGTGAGAGACAAATGCAGGCAAGCTGATTTGATTGGCACAGACAGCCTCTGAAGCTATGGCAACCGATCCCATTGTCCAAACTCCTGCAGAACAGCAAGGAGACAGGAGCCCCTGGGATTTTCAGCCATTAGAAGTTGTTGATCAAGGAGTTGTTGATTAAGTAGATGCTGTAGCAGCCAGAAAAATAAAATGGAAATTAGTTGATTAAGAAGTCCTAAGAGCAGAGAAGAGGAAGTTTTTGAAAGAAACTCACCATATTTTTTAATGTTTTGATTTCCTTCTCAATGAAAACATAGAAAAATAGCCTTTGAATTGGTAGTTCAGAGTGAGGGGCTTGGGACACAAAAGAGATTAAACTCAGCTTCATTCATCTTGCCCATTCTTGGGAGCACTGCTCACAGGAGATTTGATGAAGGAGACGGCTGAAACTCCTGGCTAAAAGGGACCCTGGGGGATTATCAGTTAACATTCATTAGCATGGAAAGTGAGGGCTGGATACACTGCACAATGCGCAGCGGAGTCACGCACAGTCTCAGAATCATCTTTCTGTGGCAGGTGGACTGTCCAGGCAGCTGTAAGGATCAGTTTTTTAAATCGTGTGAGGAGAAAATGTCACGATCCCACAGTAATGATAGAGCAACAAAGGAAAATGATCTCTCTTGGCTGTTTTTAAAGGGCTAACGGTGCCCTTTGGCTCTGTCTAGTTCCAGAAATTATACACTCATGATAACAACTCAGCAGCCCCAAACAAAGGAGCCCTGTTTTTCATTCTTCACCTCCTCTTACTCCAGTCTGCAGAAGCAAAAATAGAATGCTGTTATAATACTGGTCAGAAGAGGAAAGAGAATGCCTCAGGCAGGAACATCAATGGGAAAAACACACTACATTTAGATTATAAAAATCACATTTAGTGGTTTACCCAGAATACACAGAAATAAAACCACAGTTTAACAAACTGGCAAGTGGGACTAAGAATTTTTAAAACAAAGCTTTTTAATGATACAAATGAATGAAACATCATTAAGACAGAAATGTCCACATGATTCACTCTTCATTTTAATTAAGAGCACCATAAGCAGCTTAAAGGAGAAATTTTCACTAATTTTTCGGAATAATGATTAAGGTTACTGGCTTACTCTAGTATAATCTCCCAATTAACATTTTGTATAGTGAAGAGATTTTACAAATTCTTAGGTCCATATGTAAAACAGTTCCTTGACATTTAAACATACAGATAAATGGGAGGAAGCACAAACCCTAAGACACACTGTTCCTCTGTCTATTATCTTTATTACCTGCAAACATAGCCGTAAGTCAAGAAGATTCTGAGTGAAGGTTTAAATTGAATTTAGGTCAACTAATACTTGAAAAGAGAGCCAAGAATACTCAATGGGGGAAAGATAGTCTCTTTAATAAACGGTGATGGTAAAACTGTGTATTCACATGCAAAAGAATGAAACTGGACCCCTATCACTCACAAAAATTAATTGGAAATGGATTAAAGACCTAAATGTAAGATCTAAAGCCATAACACTCCTAGATGAAAAAAAACAGGGGAAAAGTTCCTTGACATGGGTCTTGACAATGTGTGTGTTTTTGGGATATGACACCTAAAGCACAAGCAACAAAAGCAAAAATAAGCAAGTAGACTATATCAAACTAAAAAGCTCCTGCACAACAGAAGAAACTATCAACAGTGTGAAAAGGCAATCTACGGAATAGGAGAAAATATATGCAAACCATATGTCTGCTAAGGGGTTACAATCCATAATATATAAAGAATTCATGTAACTCAATAACAAAAATAATAATAACATGATTAAAAATGGGCAAAAAACCTGATTTGACATTTTTCAAAAAAAGACACGCAAATGGCCAAAGGTAGATGAAAACTTGCTCAACATCACTAACTATCAGGGAAATGCAAATCAAAACCACAATGAAATTACTTTGACATTCCAAAGGTTTGTTATTGTAGATGCAGAAAGACAATAGACGGGCTTAATTAAGATGAAAATTGACCTTTGTCAGGGAAGATTCTAGCCTAGGACGTGACTACCCATCATAAACTGCTTTTAGTTATGAAGTTTTCATTTCACACCATCCTATGTGGTTACTTTAGGTCTTAGAGTTTGTAAGGCCGCCAAGCAGGCCTCCCCTGAGTCTGTCAGGTGAGCATGTGACCCCTTTTCATCCATACTTTCTTCTAGGAATCTCACCTGTGTATAGATTCGTATTGAACAACAGAGTCACCACGGAGAGGTAGAGAGTGGGAAACAGGGAGAAAAGGTCTGGGGATGAAAGCAAGGCTTTCCTGAGCACAGTAGTCTCCCTTTATCTGTGGTTTCACTTTCTGGGTTTCAGTTACCCACAGCCGACCACAGTTAGAAAATATTAAATGGAAAATTCCAGAAATAATTCATAAGTTTTAAATTGTGCACCATTCTGAGTAGTGTGATGGCAGCACACGTTTGCAGCTGAGCAGCTCTGTCAGCTCATTTCCTGCCTGTAGACTGTTAAGTCTAACAGCTTTTTTCATTTAGTCCCACCTCTGTCCCTTTCAGTTGGCAATGTTTCTGCCAATATAACATTCTCAAAACTTTGTGAGTCTCCTGTGTGCACCGCACCATCAGACGAGAAGGTCCTGCGTAGGTCCTTCCTGGATAACCTCATCTCTATTCCTGACTTCTACTAAGGTGGTTGATTGTATCCATGAGTCATACACCTAATCTTTTCAGCAAAGAGTTGTCAGCCAGCCAAGCTTGCAGACTACAACATCAATTTACAAAATCAACTGTATCTATTCTAGCAATGAATAATTGGGAAAGGAAGTTTTAAAATAACATTTACAATAGCATCAAAAATATTAGACGTTTAGGGAAAAATCTAACAAAAGATTTATCTGTACAACGATAATTACAAATGTTACAGAGAGAAAGAAGACCTAAATAAATGGAGAGCTATATGGGTCCAAATCAACCTGGGTCCAAAGACCCCAAAGATGTTGATTCTCTCCAAATTGATCTATAGATTCAATGTAATCCCAATCAAAATCTTGCCAGGATTTTGTGTAGAAATTGACAAACCAATTCTAAAATTCATACAGAAATGCAAAGAACATAGAATAGCAAATAACTGTGAATTGCAGCACTAATCAAGACAGTATGCTATTGGAACAACATTGACACACAGATCAATGGAACAAAATAGAGGGCCCAGAAATAGACTCACACTTATATGAACAACTGATTTTCAACAAAGACGTAAAAGTAATTCAGTGTAGAATAGCCTATTTTTTAACCAAAATTTTAAAAAATTAAAGAATACTGAAGAATGGAAATAAAAGGTTTAGAATGATAAATTTTATGTTCTGTATATTTTACCAAATAATTTTAATTGAAATGATAGACATAAAGCAAATATGACAGACTGCTGAGATTACTGAAGATAGTTGGTTGATATATAAGTTCTTATATTCTTTCAACTTTTTGAATATTAGAAAAATTCCCATAACAAATAAGCTTTTGATTTTTAAGAAAAGCAAAAATATTCACAATAAGGGGAAAAGAGAGAAAGAAAGAAAAATTATAACAAGAAAGAGGGAGAAAGAGAGCAAAACGAAGAAAGTTCCCTCTGTTTGCAAGACTAAAATTCCTACTGCGTGGACTTCCCTATGCTCGTTGGAAAGTATGTGGTCTTCAGCTCACACTTGCAGAAGCTACACAGACATCCAGACAAGATCATCTCCATGTAGGATCACAGCATAGGCTGTGAAGGTCTGTCCTGCCCAAGGGCACCAGGAAGCAGACATTGAGATTTATATACTTATTATTATAATTTTCCAAAGAGATAATCCATCAGCTCTTGTTGTATATATAATTGCCTGTAAAGAGGCCCTGCAAGTTAGGTTGACATTAAGAGAAAAGGAAATGAACAAATACTCAGGTCCTAAAGGATTAAAGATTGGAATAAAGTATTATATAATATTGTTTTAGTTAACAAAGCCACTCTGTGCTTAATCATAATAAAAAAAACTCCTACAGAAACATGTTTATATGATTTCATAATACTTTTATTCCTGTTTCATAAAAAAATAAAAAGCATTTCTAATGAGCAGTCTTTAATAAATAATTGATGTTCTTCATATCACTGCTAATGTTTAAAATTACAGGCCTAGGCTAATCATGTTTTTTAAAATGTTTTTCAATGTCCCAATATGCTTGCTTTCCAAAAAGCATTAGCCATTCTGAAGGACACGTGATACTTATGGGATTAAATTTATCAGCTGTAAAAGTGACACTGAGTCAGCATGGATTTATAGGAGTTGATTACATTTCCGCTCCCAATGCCCAGGTTTTTAATCTGGGAGCTAACCTGATTTATGGTAGAAAGAGTTCAAAAGGCAATGTAAAACAAAAGCAAGAGGAAAATAGCAATGGAAAATTCACTAAAACCTAGAATTACTGATAAAACTACAGCAGCAGCCATAAAGTGAACTGGGACTACATAGTGCCTGAGAGTATTACATTCATTTAATCAAAGTAAACATCAAAAACAACAAATAATATCCCAAAATATTTCACTGGCTTAAGGGATTTTTAATGAGAAAAAAAATCCTACTTTAATTACACCTATGAATAAACCATATACTAGACAAAAATTCCTGTTCACTTTAAACAGTTCCCCCTGCCTTGAGTACCTCTTAACTTTTATCAGTGTTTAGAATTATATGACTCAACTTAGAAAAAGATAAGAGTCCCAACCTACTCATCATAAGTTTGAACCTGTGAAGGGACAGCAAACCCAACTGGAACTTGCCAGATGCCATCAGAGGAGTGATTAGAGGTGTCAGGGAATGACAGGTGGGTGACATCATTCCAAGCTCCATGGGCAGGGGTCATGCCTATTTTGTTCACTGCTGTATCCCAGCACGTAGCACAATGCCCAACACATGTCACACACCCAGAAATATTTGTTAAATAAATGACTCTAGCTGGGAGGTTTAGGGAGGTTTAAGAAGTATATTTTTGTGGAATGCATTTGAAATAGATGATAATATCATTATTAAACATTATTTGAGATGGTTGCCGAGTGGGATGGGGGTTGGGTCTGGGTGAAAAAGGTGAAGGGACGAAGAAGTACAAACTGGCAGTTACAAAATAATCACAGGATGCAAAGTACAGCATTGGGAATATAGTCAATAATATTGTAATAATTATGTATGGTGCCAGGTGGGTACTAGACTTATCAGGGGACCACTTTGAGAGTATATAAATGTCTAACCACTAGGTTGTACACCTGAAACGAATATAATATTGAATGTTAACTGTAAATAAAAATGAATAAATAAAATATCTTTTAAAAACATTATTTGAGAGCAGTTTTGTGATTTGCTCTCATGGGTATGTATTTCTGATAACAGCTTATTACATACATAATTCTGTGTTTTGAAAGCGTAGTCTATGACCAACTGTAACAGAATCATTGTGGCTTCCTGGTCCCCTCCTGGACCTCCGGAGTCAGAAGCAGGCCCACCCAGAGTTCCCAGAGTTTGAGAACTGCTGACCTAATGGGCCTGGTTTCTAAACAGTTTAAGTTCTCTTTAGATAATTCTGGTATGTCATCCAGGATTTATGTAAGCTCTCTGTTTCTAGTTCCACAAAATCATTAATAAACTTTGTCCTGGCAGAGCTTCATAAATACCTGGAAAATCTTTTTTAAAGTAACTTTTATTTTGGAGAAAGGGAGAGAGGAAGAGCGAATGAATGTGTCAGTGAGGGGGAAGGAGGGAACAGGAGAGGAGAGAATGAATGAGTGAGTGAGAAAAGGGAGGGAGAGCGAGGGAGGGAGGGAGAGCGAGGGAGGGAGGGAGGGAGGGAGGGAATGGATGGGGAGGGAATAAGTGGGAAAGGAGGGAGAGAATGAGGGAGGCAGGGAACCAGGGGGGGAAGGAGGGAAGGGGGGAACAAGGGAGCAACAGGGAAGGAAGGAGGAAATGGACTTCCAGGGCGGGACCCTGGCCTAAAGCCATTCCTTCTCTTATTCACTCATTCAGCCCGTGTGCCTGGAGCTGTGCCAGCTGACGCCCAAGGTGATGAGGTCTGGTGTGGTGGTCACAATGGCAAAGGAGCAGGAGTTCACCCAGCCGTGCAAGGTGTTGGCACACCCCTCACACCCACACTGTGTCAACAACACCCAAGTGCACAGTGTTCCCAGGCTCCGCTCCAGGCCTACTTGGCTCTTGGGGACAGGGGCATTCTCTTTGTAGTCCTGGTGGGGAAGGGGTAACACACCAGGAGCTGGTGGCAGGGTCCTCTGGCCGGGTCCTCTGATTACTTCAGAGGAGCATTTGCTGGGGGACTGAAGGGAATGGAGCAGGAAGAGGTCCTAATCCACAGGTATCCTATAATGCCATGTGCCAAATCCTGCATTTCACACACTTGGAGCTGGAGCTCAGCCTGGGCAATGTCCAGAAGATGCTGGTGGCTGGCTGCCAGCTTCAGATCCCAGGAATCACCCATTTCTGCTGTGATCTCCTCACGTCCTTGGCAGACCAGGAGAACAACTTTGATGCTACCGGCTGGCAGAGCTATTTGACTTGAGCCATCTGACCTAGCAGCTGGGCACCTACATCCTCAAAAACTGTGGCCTTCTCTGGAACTGACAAGTACAACCAGGTTCCCCTGAAGAAGATCTGCGCCCTCCTCAGCAGCAACCCCCTGGAGGGCTCCTGCGAGACCAAGGAGTACGGGCGCCCTGCTCTCCAGGGCACCGGGAGCAGGAGCAGGAGCAGGAGCAGGAGCAGGAGCAGGAGCAGGAGCAGGAGCAGGAGCAGGAGCAGGAGCAGGGGCGGGCCGACCAGATCTCACCGCACGAGCCACCCAAGTCCTTAGCTCCCGCGGCTGCACCGCAAGCTGGGCCCCTGCCCACTGACGACACAGTGGCCAGTGCTCTCACGCACCGCCAGAACCAGACCCCGCAGCCCAGCCTGCAGAGCCCACAGACGGAGCTGCGGGCGGGCTTCCAGCGCGTCGGGGGCCGGGGAGCGGTCTCCCCACACCACCCAGGGCCTGGACCCCTGCTGGGAGAGTGGGAGCGCTTCACCGCCTCCCGGGCCCCGCGCACGTCCACCCAGGCATCGCGGTGCTGCGCAACTCGGCGTACCTGATCGGAGGGGCCAGCGGTGTCCCGGGATTCCGCGCTGAGTCCCGGTGCTGGAGGGACGACGGCGGCACAGCCCCTGGTTCCGGAGCCGGCCCTGCGGCGGGAGCCACGGACCCGCGTGTGCGTCGTGGGCGGCTACATCCACGCGGTGGCGGCCGTGACCACCACAATGACCCCAACGCTGTGGGGCTCTCCGACCCTGCCACCAGCTCCTGGGCCTGCGTGGGCCGCACAGGGGAGGGTCACCTACAGGGCGCGCCCTGCGGGGACCCGGACAGCGACGCCTGGCACGGCATGGCCACCCTCCTGGGCCAGCCGTGCGTGACGGAGGCTGCAACAGTGACGCTGGCTACAGGAGGCCGTGCGCCAGGCGGCCTGACACAGCCCTGGGTGGGGGTCGTCCTCCCGCCCGCTCCCAGTGGGCCGGCAGCCGGCGCTGCCTCGCTGCACAGCCGGTCCGTGCGCTGGGCGGCCGCGCGGGCCACGTGCGCATCTGTGACGCGGGGCAGGCCTGCGGGGAGCGGCCGGCTGCACAGCTCCCCCTAGGGCCTGGCGGCCGTGTGCTCGCCCTGCCCAGGGCCCTGATCCTGAGCCAGGCCCCCCTGGACTTCCCCCTGCGGTGAGGAGCGTGTCTGACTGGGAGGAGCTCAACAACTCCAGCCAAGACTGGGGCCCTGGGCCCTGGCCCGGGTGGCTCGGTGAGGTTGCGCGTTGTCCGCGTGCACCGAGAAGTCACCGGCTCAATTCCGGGTCAGAGGGCTTGATCCCCAGTAGGGGGCATGCAGGAGGCAACCGATCCGTGTTTCTCTCTCTCTCCCCCTGGGCGTTGAGACCCTTCCTCCCGGCACCCCCTGCTGGCTAGCTCCTGCCACGCCTTCACACCAGCCGGCCTCCAGCTTGCAGCAGGCATGCGGGGCTCTGCAGAACTCGGCTGTGGATCACCAAGCAGGGTAAAGAGCTGGGGAAGGCTCTGGTCCCCCCGGGTTTTCCAGGCCCGCTCCTCAGCTCAGACAGGGTGCGCCTCACCAGCTGTAGTGGGCTCCTTGCTCCCTGGTTCTGGTCCCTGCTGGGCTGAGAAGGTGTCCTTCTCCAAAGGGACGTGGGGACTGGCACCTGGGTGAGGGGGCTGAGGCATATAGAGCCCCTTCCGTGGGCAGGGAGAGGATGGGGTGAGCTCCTGCCCACCCAGCAGCCAGGGGCTCGCACAATTGAGAGCTCCTGAGGGCTGGGGAGGGAGCTGAAATGCATCAGATTGCTTGAGACCAGTTCCAGTGACAAGAAGATCCCCTGCAGCTGGGCTTTTCTCACCGCAGGTGGTTGATAAAGGAAAGAAATCATCTTACCAAAGGTAATAAATAAATAAATAAATAAATAAATAAATAAATAAATAAATAAATAAATAAATAAAGTAGCCAGCATCGCCAATTAACACTGGAAACAAAGACAGTCCTTTTTTTTTTTTTTTTTTAATATATCTTTACTGATTTCAGAGAGAGGAAAGGAGAGGGAGAGAGAGACAGAAACATCAATGATGAGAGAGTCATTGATCGGTTGCCTCCTGCACGCCCCCGACTGGGGATCGAGCCGGCAACCCGGGCATGTGCCCTGACCAGGAATCAAACCCTGATCACCTGGATCCTAGGTCGACGCTCAACCAATGAGCCACGCCCAGCTGGGCATTATTTTTTTCATTATTAACAAAAAGGAGTTCAAGTTTAACATCAGGTAAAGTGGAATTCAAGTCAAAAGGTCTAAGATACACTTGATATTACAAAACATATGACCCACATAGAAGACAGAATCATCATTCCACACCTTCAAAAACGCAACTGTATACACCCAAAGATAAAAACACAAAACTGTTAGAAATACAAGGAAAAGCTGATACCTTCACTGCCTTCTGGGGGCTGCCTTCGTCCCCGACATGGAAATTGTTCATCCTGTGTCTCTGACTTTGTTTATTGTAAAGTACAAATATCTAAGCTACAAGAAGCCCACCTACTATATTTAGAATTATTGATGTCCAATACATGCAAAACTTAGGGAATAGCATCCTTAGAATACTGTCTTAAGACATTTTTGTCATTAAATATATAAAGCTCAAGTTGGAATGAGGCCTTTACCAACTCTCCTGTGCTTTGATGTGATGGACATACACAATGAACCCCAGGAGAATTCTCTTAACAGATTCAAACAAGAAGAGGAAGGAAGGAGGGAAGGAGGAAGGAAGCCAGGAATCGAGAAAAGCAAGAAACCTTCACCAAGTAGTCAGAACTGTGCTAGGTGCTTCCACAAACATTAGTTCTAAATTATGTGTCTGTCAAGTCAGAAATAGTCTCCCTGACACTCATTGTGAGCAGGGCCAGATTTCTTTAAAACCCTAATGCTTTGAACATGAATTAATTTGTCCTCTAAATCCAGGTCTCTCTGACTCAAAGGATGTTAATGCCTAAGGGGGTTAAGAGATCAAGATCTATGTGTACATTTAAATTCCCCATCCTGCCTCGATTTCAAAATAGGTGTCGAAGTATTTAGCCTTTAAATCCACCTAAAGGCAGATGTTTTTCCTTGCTTTTTCTACCTGTGTATGGGACTGAACAGTGTAACAGATACCAAACACCCACTGAATGCCCATGAACAAGCAAGCCATGGTCTCTGGAACCTTCACTGTCCACATTGTTGGTTCATAAACTCTGCACTTGCATAGAGTGAGAATTAGCTAACGGAGCTAAAAGTGTTTGCTCTTTGAAAGAGGTGGACATGACATATCTTCAGATGTTTGAAAGGCAGATGTTGAAGAGAGATTAGCTTTACTCTGTACACCCAGAGGGCAGGGCTGGGAGGTGGAGGTGGAGGTGGCAGGGAAGCCATCTATCAGCTAGAACCCTTCCACATGGGATGGCTGCTTGGTGAGGCCCCGTGCACCCTCCACAGAAGTGTTCGTGCAGAAGCTAGAAGAGCATCTGTCGGGGGCGCCGTGACTGGGATTTCTGCCTAAATTCGAAAAATGAGCTAGACCGGTGGTTCCCAAATACGTGTCCAGATATGACAACATTACTGATATGAGATAAAATGTTAAAAAAAAGAGAGAAAGAGAATGTCATGAATTATTCCTAGAGCTCACTTTATTGAATTTAAAAGGTTGCTCTTAATTCTGAGATAAGACAAAATCAGTGCTTCCTACTTTTTCACTGTTCTGTGAAATAGTGGTGGTAGGAGGTGATGCTGATTGTTGCTTTTGTGGGTTTTTTTACTAAAAGCAAGCATAGCATCCCCATGCTGACTACCTCCAATTTTTCTTCTATGTTAATGGTTCATAGAATTCGGAAGTCAGGGAACCACTGGCCTAGACAAACTCAAAGGTCACCCAGTTGTTCAAGCCAAAACTTTGGGGTAGGGTCATCTCAAAGCCTTGAATCTTCTCCTCTCAACACTCACATCCAACCATTACCATGTTCATATGTCCCTAAAGCTACTTTCTCCCCTAAACAATGACCCTAACCCAGGTCCCATCTGTTTTCTCACCAGGAGCACTGCAACAGGTTCCAACTGGTCCCCCCCAGTTCCACTCTTTGCCCATCACTTCAATTCATTCTCCATTCAGCAACCAGAGCAATTAAAAATGTAATTTAGAAGACTGTGCCAAGCAGCAAGATATTTTTTAAAGGAAGTAGATTCTAATATATCAGAAAGGTTGCCGAAGAGGTGGTGGAGATGAGCTCCAAAATCCAGAGGGAGCTCCAGAGGTGCACGGAGCCAACATTACCCAGGGCCTCAGTTCTCGCTCCTTGTACAAATAGCTAGCTCGTCATTAACAAGGAGCCCTTGCAGCCCCTGCTGCCTTCCCTCAGTGAGCAGGAAGAGGGATGACACTGAGGCCCTATCGGCTTCGCGCTCGGCTGTGACCCAGGGCCTGGGCCAGTGCTCAGCACACTGAAGGCGCTCGGGGAGTATTTATCAGATGAATGAAGGACTGTCATCCAGTTTGTAAGTTTGTTCACCTCAACTCCTCTTGGAGCATCTTCTAAAGCCACCCATTGTGAGCACTCTGTTGGAGAGGGGAGGAGGTGAAGAGTATGCTAAACAGAAATTTTAATATATGCACAATATTCCATCACATGTATTTAATCATTTTCTCACTGGAAATTTAGATTGACTTTATTTTTGCTATAATAAATTATATTCTGATTAAAAAAAAAAAAGGAAATTAGGTCATGACTTCCCCTTAAAGCCCCTCAAATGGCTTCACCTTCCACCTAGAATAAAATCCAATTTCTTTAACCTGAGACGAGACCATACAAGAACTTGTCCTGCCTCCCTCTTCAGCCTCAGTTTTTGTCCATATGGCTTTTCAGTCCTTCGAACAAACCAACCTGCTTCTGCTTTAGGACTTGGCACTTCTTGGTACTTCTGGTTTGAACTCTCCCCCCAGATCTTCCAGGGCTCATTCCTCCTCCTCACCATTCAAGTCTCAAATATCACCTCCCTTAAAGTCTTCCAGGGTCACCTCACCTAGGGCAACCGCCTTTACTACCCCCGTGCCTCTTTATCAATATGCCTGTTTTGTTTTCTCATGACACATGTTTATAGGTAAAACTGTCTTGTCTACTTGTTCACATATTTATCAACTGTCTTCCCTTCTAGAAGGAAAGTTCCCTGGGGGCAGCAGCCACTTCTGCTTGCTCATTTCTGTGTTTCCAGCTAAAGAAACAGCACCAGGCAGTTGAATAGATGAATGAAAACCATCCAACTCTAAGATTGTAGGACCCATTTCATCTTCCAAATTATCTTTCTGTGAACAGTACACTTAAGAAAGCATTACTTACTAGGGGAAAAAAGCAATGTAATCTCTAGCTCTGATCCAAACCAAAATATAATTTGTAATCAAGTTGCTGTATTGTTTTGGTTTGTTTTGGCTTGTTTCAGAGTGAGACAGGGATCATAGCGGCTTTTGCCTCTTAAAAACAAGTGGAAGCAAAGCTCAAACAGAGAAAAACTTAAAAGAGGTTTCAAAATACCAGTGTCTCAGAATATACTCAGAGATGGACTGAGAAATGATAATAATAATTATACTGCTTATAAAACTAGCAGGCACTTAGATTATTCAGTACTAGGTAGGCACTCGTGAACATTGTCCATCTGTTAACTTGCTTAATCCTCACTGCAACCCTATAAGGAAAATACTATTATTATTCTCATATTATAGATGGAGAAAAATGACCCATTTAGCTTCCAGTCATCTCCAGAAAAAAATGACCAAAGCTCGGGGCATTTGAGATCTTACTATCCAGCATGTCATCAGTTTGGCTCAAATAAGCTCTTATAAAAGTTAAAAAAAAAAAAAAAAAAAAAGCCAGCTCAGCCAGTGTGGCTCAGTGGTTGAATGTTAACCCAAAAACCAAGAGGTCACTGGTTTGATTCCGGATCAGGGCACATGCTCAGGTTGCTGGCTCGATCCCCAGTAGGGGGCAGGCCAGGAGCAGCCAATCAATGTTTCTGCCTCATCGATGTTTCTCTCTCTATCCCTCTCCTTTCATCTCTCTCTAAAGTCAACGAAAACTTTTTTTTTCTTTAAAAAAAGGGGGGGGGAGCCAAATCTCTAACATTGTTTCTCGTACTTATTTCATTACTTGGTTCAACACTTGTTCCAGTTTTTTCCCTCTCCAGCCTCTCTCAGCATGATTTAGAAAGTGGAGAGAGAGAACATCTTTATGCCTTTTTCATGCAAAGATGAATTCTACTGACACATATAATGTCATGTCCTATAATTTTCCATAACGAGATGTGAATTTTTAACTTCGGTTAGACAAGTTATGCAAATAAGCACAGCCACAAAAAATGCACAAAATAGGGTGCAAAGGCAACAGGGCCGTGGAACAAGGGTGTCCCAACATTTTCGGTCATGGCGGCAATCTGCTGAAAAGCAGCCTCTTCAGGGTGCAGAGGGTCAGGATTTTGTCAGCAAGGACTGTGCAGCTAGCTGGTCCTGATCTGGCTCCAAGAGCTGGCCCTGCCTTGAGGCCAAGAGCTTCCTTTAATTGACTCTCTGCTGCCCACATTCATTAACAGATGTCCTCCACAAGACAGGGAAGGAAAACACTCCCCACTCAAAAGGGTTGCCCTCCTTGTCCCTGGATGACTTTTTATGTGGCAGTGAGCAGCAATATGGTGGCTAGCACCTTTACATTCAGAGCAGCACTGACATTTGTCTACACGCAAAAAAATAAGTAAAAAGATTTTCCCAGATTAAGTGGTTCCTTTGGTAGGAGTGACACCTGAAACAAGATGAGAGGGCAGGGGAAAAATACTCAGGAGGTGTGAAAGAGGTATGTCTCCATTTATCCAAATAACACGAGGAGAACCTCACCCAAAAAATCAAAAGCTCTGGGCCTTACACAATTCTACAAAGGCCTGAGCTACTGAGTGGAGGGTGCTGACCCATCCTGTTGTCCTAACAATAGCAAGGGGCAGAGGCCGTGGCTTGGTCTCCTTTGAGTTCAAGCTGAATCTGGGAGTTTAAGAACCAGGTTTCAGATCAATTTCCAAATGGACAGATTTAATGTATTGGCACTTGGAGCCAAGAAACACATTGCTTTTATAGAATGAATTTGTGTTCCAGAAAGACGCTAGGCACATTGCTGGCTGGCTTTTGCTTCTCAAGGATTCAACATACCATTTTTAAGCTGATCTCTGTCTTTTTCAAGACAAGCTGTACATTTATTTTGAAAAGTAAATGGTTAGCCCTGGCCAGTGTGGCTCAGTTGGTTGAGTGTCATCTGGTGCACCAAAGGCCAACGGTTCGATTCCTAGTCAGGGCACATGCCCAGCTTATTGGTTTGGCCCCAGTTGGGGTGTGTGCGGAGGCAACCAAGCAATGTTTCTCTCTCACATGGATGTTTCTTTCTCTCCTTCTCCCTTCCTCTGTCTCTAAAAAAACCAATAAGAACATATATTTTTTTAAAAAGTAAATGGCTGGTGGTGATGGTTGCACAACCACATGAATATCCTGGTGCCACTGACCTGTACACACTTAGAAATGATTAACATAGTCAGTTTCATGGTAAGTGTATTTTACCACAATTTAAAATTTTTTTACCTGGAAGAAAAAGTAAATGCAGTCTTATTTGAAATTTTCATCTTTAATAATAGAGTACAGAGATATGATAATGCTGACAACAGTAACTCTAACTAAACATATTTCAATATTAAATGACAAAACAGCAAATAAGGAAGAGGGTTTCGTGTGTTTTCTTAGGGTAAGTCTATGTTTTGGGGTTTTTTATTAAATGTATTGGGGTGACAATGGTCACTATGAACCTATAGGTTTCAGGTGTGGGTTTCTATTTTACAAGATCTGTGTATTGCTCTGTGTGCCCACCACCCAGTCATATCTTCTCCCGTCATCATATATTAAGACCCCCTTCACCTCTCACTCCCTTCCCTCTGGCAACCACCACACTGCTATCTGTGTCCATGAGTTTCAGTTTTATATCCCACATGTGAGTGAAATCATATGGTTCTTAGCTTTTTCTGCCTGGCTTATTTCACTTAGCATATTCTCAAGGACCTTCCATGTTCTTGCAAATGGCAGTGTTTCATCCTTTCTTATGGCTGAGTAGCATTCCATTGAGTTCATGTACCACATCTAAGGAAGAGAGTTAATAAAAACAAATGTGAAGATTTTGTTTTCAGGCATAATGTTTGCAGAGGAACCTATAATTTTTCACTAGCACAAAGTATTGAATGGTTCTAAAGGTCTGAAGAATTTTAACAAATCAGAAATCAAATCTCTTAAAATTCTGACTATTTCAATTGTCTAAAATTATAGAAATGCTGTGTTTTAATTAAATTTCAAATTATTTTACAAAAATCTTTCAAAAGTTGTCAAATTTACTTGACATCACCAACAGAACAGAACATAGTCTAGAAATAAAGCAAATTCATTCAGAAATTTAGTATAAAGGTGGGCTTTTCTTTAAGAATTTTTTAAATTTTTTAGAGAGAAGAAGGAAGAGGGAGAGAAATATCAATGTGAGAGAGAAACATCTATTGGCTTCCTCCTGCATGCTCCCTACTAGGGATAGGGCCTAAAACCTGGGAAAGTGCCCAGTCGTGACCTCCTGGTTCCTGGGTCGATGCTCAACCACTGAGCCACCCCAGCCAGGCCAAGGTGGACTTTCTTTTGACAGTTGCCAGGTGGGAGAGGGGTTGGGAGGATGGTGAAAAAGGGGAAGGAATTAAGAAGAGCTAGATAAATAAGAGGAAAGCTTTCTTTTTAAATAACTCTTAGGATCTTTTGAATTTTGTACCATCATCATTACCCAGATCCAAAAAAAAAAAAATTTAAGGGAAAAGGCAATCAATATAAACATCTTACCTACCAATACTGATTAATTAGCTCCAGATTGAAATGGTTGAATTGACATTTTTAGAAAAGAAACTGAAATATCACCCACCCCTGTGACAATATAACCTAAAAGCAATGAAAACTCAGTTTCATTAGGAGTCGAAAAGAAAAAAAAAATTTAATAGCAAAGACAAATAGGTAGATTTTTCTTCTTTTGTTAATTGTCTCAAATACTCTAAGTTTTTAGAAAGTCTTTGAAGTAGGAAGACACAACAATAAGTATCCATATTTAGGAATCGAAAACTTTTTAAAGTATTTTCAGATAGAGGGGAGTTTTAATGAGATTTAAAACACAGCCCTCAGGTTCTCCCCACCAACCCTCGAGCTGTCACCGTAACATAAATATGTACGCGTGTCATTCTAATCCCATCCAAGCACAGCTATCAATAATCAGTGTGTATCTGAATAGGCAGGAAGTGTAGCAAGTAGCTAACAATCCTTCCAATTTGGCCATTAAGGATATTAGTTTTGCTTTATTGTTTACAAGAAACATTTCCCCAAAGGCCAGCCTGCCCGTCCTGACCAAAGTAACATAGAGCTGGAGTCCAGGCCTCTGTGTTGTCTCCAGGGGAAGCAAAGGAGCCGGGGCAGTTAGATTCCCCAAAAGCAGCTATATAGAGAGCAAGGCTGCCAGGGCAAGCCTGTGTCCCCTACATCTCTGTCCACTTCAGAACAGCAATGGAACAGGCATAGAGGAGTTGAGAAGGGAGTTCATCCTGGAGAGAGTAGCAGAAACACATGACATGGTTCAGACCCAAAGATAAATGCCATCTGAGAAAAGCATTAGCATACTATAATGATTGACAATTAGCTGCTGCAAAGTCCCTGCGGATTACTTTTTGCCATACAGAGGATACTGGTACACACAGGTGGAAATAAAACAAGTTGGTTACAAGGCCTTTCCCCACCTACCTTTCCAGCCTCCCTTCTCACGCTCCCCCCCCCCCCCCATGAACTCTGCATTTCCTCACCTCCTTGCCCTGTTCTCCCCTCATAAGACACCTCATTTCCAGGCTCCCTATTAAAATATGTCCCATACTTCAAGGCCCATTTCAAATTCCTGTCCCTTCCCCAAACTTCCTCTGAACATCCAAGTCTCCTGAGATGTCTCTGAATTCTAAGACATTTACTATTTTCCATTAAATATATACACAGACATATATACACACATATACATGCATATGCACACACATATGTATGTATATATCATCTGAAGAAATTAAATACAATAATGAACCATAACATGCAATTGAATTAACAATTAAGATCACAGACCCTGGGGTCTGGGTTGGAATCCCCATGCCACTTCTTACCATGTGGCCCTGAACAGTTTGCTGAACCTCTCTAAGCTGTCTAAGGCTCAAGTTTAAGAACTCCTACCTATCAGTCCATTCACTTTGTTCACTGTTTACTAAGAGTTAATGATGTGTCGAGCCCTGCCAAATAACATGAACAAGATTTCACCTCCCAAGAGACAAATAGGACCAGTGAAATCTAGACACAGTCAAAGTGGAAGTTCAACTCATCATAAAATAACCCACAAATAACCAAGAAACAATTCCAATGGGAAATTACTTTAGTGGGTGGTATTCAAGAACATTTTTGTGATGATATTATTTAGCATAAAACTATGATTATAAATATTTTTGTAAATGCAATTAATTGTTTAAGGCCCTGGCCAGGTAGGTCAGTTGGTTAGAGAGAATCCAGATCTGCCAAAGTTGCAGGGTTTTATCTCTGGTCAGAGCACATACAAGAATCAACCAATGAATGCATAAATAAGTAGAACAACAAATCAATGTTTCTCTCTCCCTTCCTCTCTCTCTAAAAAATCAATTTTAAAAAGTTTAAATGCAATTGTTTAAATTAAATTTCTAGTGACATGAACATACATCTTAGATCCCTGATTTATTTTTTAATTTTTATTTCTTTTATTGTAGCAAATTATTTTTAACATAAACATTTCTCCTTGACTAAGTACTATATAGTGCTTTTATATAAATAATGTATTATGTATAAATATATATATGTAAATTCATCATTCTTTGATGACTAAGGATTTTGCCAGGCCTCAGTCACAGTTCTAGAGAAAGTCTCATTATATACTCTATATCTACAATGCTACATCTGAAGTAAGAAATACAAAAATAAGAAACCTAGCCCGGCCAGGCGTGGCTCAGCTGTTGAGCATCTACCTAGGATCCAGGAGATCGAGGTTCGATTCCCGGTCAGGGCACATGCCCAGGCTGCAGGCTCAATCCCCAGTCGGGGACGTGCAGCAGGCAGCCGATCAATGACTCTCTCGTCATTGATGTTTCTATCTCCCTCTCTCCCTCTCCCTTCTTCTCTCTGTAATCAATAAAGATATATTTAAAAAAATAAAAATTAAAATAAATAAGAAACCTAGCTGAATGTATACCTACCTCGAGGTATCCTTAAAATTGTTTTAATTTATTTATTTTTAATAAATTTATAATATGACTTTTTCTTAAGAGTGGCTTGTTTTTCTAAATTAATACTCAGCAAGTATTTGAGTATTTGCTAAAACAATGCTCTTAGTGCTAAAAGGTAGAATTGGAGGTGGAGGTGAATTTGTAGGTTCCAGACAACTGATCTTTCATTAACAGAAGTATGCTCTAGCTAAATCACCAACAATACAAACAATAAAGAACTGTGCTGTCTTTAGGAAAAATGATGTAGCGATGCCTGCCTCTTATTAGTAGGGCAGGCTGCCTGCCTTTCTTCTTGCTTCGCAGAACTAGGGCAGCTTGCAGCTACGTGGGATCCTTTTCTACCTAGCAACTGATAAACAAAAAAACAAACAGAAAAGGCCTTTGCCATTCCAGACCTCTATTTGGAAATAGGCATAAATTAACTAGTTTTAATTTTAGCTACTGGAATTGCATCTCAGCAGAGAGAGGAAAAGAATAATTTTTAGAGCACATTACCTCTCACATGTGTGAACATCATGGAAGAGAGAGTCGCAGTGGATAAACGGAGACTTCACTTAATAACACATTTAACTCTTTACTCAACAGAAATGTCTGCTATTGTCCTAGTTCATGTAGCTCATGGTGGGACAGGAGATAATAGACTTTAAAAAGTGACAGCCCTGGTCGGGTAGCTCAGTTGGTTAGGACGTTGTCCCAATACACCAAGGTTGTGGGTTCAATCTCCGGTCAGGGCACATAAAAGAGTCAACCAATGAATGCATAAATAAATGGAACAAGGAATCCATGTTTCTCTCTCTTCCCCTTCTTCTCTCTCTAAAATCAATACATTAAAAAAAATTAAAATAATAAAAAGCAACAACACTTTGGTGTGATATTTTGTTTAAAAACAGGGGTGTGACTCACAGCTTAAAGAGAAGCCCTGTGGTATTCCCGTCACTCTGTCACTGTCCTGTGCTTACCAGGCTCAGAAGGAAAGGGAACTAGCACCAACACTTTAAATCTCCTTTTTAAGGTTTTCAAAGAAGTTTTATTGATGTAATACTTACATATCGGGCTAGTATGAGTCATACAAGAAACTTGGCCATAGAAGAATTCAGTAATTTATCCAAGGTCACAGTGTTTCCAGCAAGTCCAGGAACCAAGTCCAGGTTTCCAGCCTCTACTGGCTGATCCCCTCACCCCATGTCTCACCCTGTTTTATTCTCAGTGTTCACTGAAAACAGAATCCCCTGCTACTCACTGAAAAGAGAACCCCCTACTAACTGAAAACAGAATCCCCTACTCCTGCCAAAAGCTCTTCCCTTCATTGTCCCACAGACAGGGAGTCACGAGAAGATGGCAATGGCCCACCAGGCTTATCCCCAGGTGTTGCCCCAATTATGCTGCCTCCCTGAACAACTCGCCTAATCTCTCCAAGCCTCAACTTCCATACTTGGTCTTATGAAGATTAAATGTGTGTGTGTGTGTGTGTGTGTGTAGTGCTTAGCACAGTCCCAACACAAAATATGCCTCAATAAAAGGTATGTCATAAAATAAAAGGTGTGCTGGTGAGGGTGTGGAGAAACTGGAACCCTTGTATACTGCTGGTGGGAATGCAGACTGGTGCAGCCACTAAGGAAAATAGTATGAGGTTCCTCAAAAAAATTAAAGATAGAACTGCCATACCACCCAGCAATCCCACTTCTGGAGACTTATCTAAAAGAATGGCAACCAGGCTCTCAAGGAGATACTAGCCCTATTCACAATAACCAAGGTGTGGATACAACCAAAACGTCCATCTGGGGATTCATGAATAAAGAAAATGTGGTCTGTACATATAATGGAATATTATTCAGCCTTAAAAAAGAAGGAAATCCTGTCCTGTGCTATGATGTGGATGAATCTTGAGAACATGGTGCTAAATAAAATAAGCCAGTCACAGGAAAACAAATACTGTGTGACTCCACTTATATGAAGTTTCTCAAGCACTCAGACTCATAGAATGGAAGAGTGGGATGGGAGCTGCCAGAGGCTGGGGTGGGGGGAGTTACTAACCCATGGACATAAAGATTCAGCGAAGCAAGACACATACTCTCTAGCAATCCGCTGCATGGCATTGTACCTGTAGTCAGCAATAATGCATCGTACACTTAAAAATTTGTTAAGAGGGTAGATCTCACATTAACTGTTCTCACCACACAAAAATAAAATCAAAATAAATGAAGACTAACCTTTATAGTTTAAAAAAGCACATGTCATAATCTCATTGCCACGTGACCTCTATCGCACCAACACATAAATATACCTTTCTATACCCAATAGACAGTTTTTCTTAATCATGTCCCACCATGAGGTTTTAACAGTACAGATATGCTGGTTATGTACTGTGTTCCTTTGGAGTGCCACAAGCCAATGCACTCTCTATGAACACATCTGAGATATTGTTGTCCCTGCCCCCACCAAGAATCAGTGATCACTGCCTTGGGAGTGACACTGTCCCCACCATCCTTCCAAGCCTCCCTCCTTGAGAATGCTTGGTCTGTGGAGCCATAAAAGCCTCCGATGGACATGTCTTGCATAACCTTCAATACCCACATCCTAACGAGGTTCCTCTGAACAATATTGTGATGCAAACCACAGCAGATGCTGGGCATCCACTTAAAACCCAGCCCCTAGCCTGGTGGTGAAGGCTGGGCGGGAACCAAGCGATGGGGGGCAAGGGGGGGAAAAGGGGAGACATCTGTAATACTCTCAACAATAAAGATTTTTAAAAACCAGCCCCTATTCTGACATTTGGAAGCTTCATAAAAACAAATATACAAACTAAGGCAAAAGTATGGATCACCTATTTTTTTTTTCTACCAATTTTCAAGAGGAAAGAATTATCACTGACAATTTTTGAAAAGATGAGCCTGGACAAATATTGGCCTGAGCTAAATCAATATGACCTTCCATGTGTTTTCCCCACCACTCTATGATATAATTGATCTAATGATGAAAACTGACAGAGAAATGATGCTACACAATAGCTTGCAGTTATTAAATCATTGGCTAACGAGTCTTCTGCATTGCATTGCAGCGTGACAAATCCTCTCAGTCCTCTAAATTTCAATTTAAATAATCTAATGATCTGCCTAAGGTCAGGAAGATCTTGTGTTCATTAATTGTGGTGAGATGGGGGTTTTGCTGAGGATTAAGAAATAAAAATGATCATTTAACAACTAGGGCAGAGGATAATCCATTGCCAAAAATAATACCCTCCACCAGCTTGGAAGGTTTACTGTGGAAGAAAATGTACTCAGGCAAATGCCAGTGACCTGCCACTTTGCCAGATTATTCTTCTTCCTGGTGTGTGTTTTGGACTGAATTCTTCTTGTGTACCAAACACAGCTGCATGCCACCCTCCAATTATCTCTGGTGAGCTGTGACTTGGTAATGTGCCCCCAGCCTACAATGAGGCAGCATTAACATAAATAAACATATGACATTCATATTTATTGTAAGGATGTTGTTGAGGATATTGTTTACTACATAATACAATGCGCTCTACAAGACAGAAGAAATTTACCTTTGGTTTCAGCTCCAAGAATAGTTGTACTTCTCCTAAGCAGCCAGTTTATTCTCAGGTAAAAGGCATGAACAGTAGGGCCGTGGCATTTGCACATTTGATCTTTGTATTTTCAACTGTTCAAAGGACACAAGTCAGATGGGCCTCACGTCTAACTCGCAGCAGCTGTAAAGCTGGGATGTGGTCTGAAACCTAATGCCCCAACGTGCACACCTTAGGACAGCCTTGTTCACTAGGTATGGAGTGACCCTCTTAGTTCTGAGCCACACTATCCTGTCTGGTCATGCTTTCTGCCTCATGCTGGCTGCTGGAAAACTCGGAGTCAATTTTATGCCCCCTTCTAAAGTTAATTAGACTTTACTGCATTGATTCTGGTTCTAACCCCACACTTTTTAACGATTCCATCTTAATACAAATAAGTTTAGAGTTTGCAGGTGCCCTTCCCAAGAGCCCAGTGCTTTGCACCATGTCATTTCACCTCGAACAAGGTCAGAGAGCTCGGCTCGGTGGGAACCCCTGAGCTGGGTTCCTCAGCAGGACAGAATTGAGCAGGATAGGGCAGCTCTCCCTGGCTCAGGGCCATGCCAGGGCCGGAAATGCTCTCTTCAAGGAAAGTTCCATCTTGGCTGAGAAGAGATGAGGAAAAGTAAAGAGGAAGTGGAAATATGCATCTTTACACCACACTGAGAGAGTCATCTTTCCCAGCAAGTGACAGAGAGCGCGCCAATTCCAGCACGTTGAGTTCGAAAATCACTCCTGGGTACTTCCAGCAGAGGGCGCTCTGGTATAAGTAGAAAGAGCAGCAGAGCGGTCCGCTTCCTAGGGGAGAATCCGGAGGAAGTACACCCAGGTTCTTTGCCCACCCAGCTCCAAAACTTCTATATAGAAGGCACTTGGGGTAACATTCTGGGAGCAAGCCAGGAGGGATTCGAAAATGGGTTTACATAGAAGGGGGAGGTAGAGTGGAATTGCCCATAGAACTCCTTGGGGCTTTCGTAGCCCTTCCCAAGTCACCCTTTAAAAGTCACCAAAAATAGGTTAAAATATTTCCAGCAACTAAGACCTATTTATTAATAATTATTAATAATTCCCCCAATATGTCTTAACCCTGGATCCTTCTGTGCTTTGGACATTCATTCAATAAGCTCATTTTAAGCACCTTTTATGGTGAGACAAGATGCCAGATGCTGTGGAGACCTGAAACGTGTAAATCCAGCCTCTGTCCACAATGAGTTCACCATCTAAAAGTGGGTTTAGCCAGGCCGGACGTGGCTCAGCAGTTGAACCTCAACCTAGGATCCAGGAGATCAAGGTTCGATTCCCCATCAGGGCACATGTGGGGGTTGTGGGCTCCATCCCCAGTCGGGGGGGTACAGGAGGCAGCCAATCAGTGACTCTCTCATCACTGATGTTTCTATCTCTCTCTCCCCCTCTCCTTTCCTCTCTCTGAAATCAATAAAGATATATTTTTTAAATTAATTAATTAATTAAAAGTGGGGTTTAGACAAATATACAAATTACCATATTCTGCAAGTCAGAATATGGCCAACGCTATCAGAAAGTCACAAGAAGGTTACAGAAGAAAAGGAGAGTTCACACAAAGCTGAGGAGAACAATGAAGAAATCATTGTGGTTAGGGGCTCACCAGCCATTACTCCCTGGCAGTCTCCAGAGACCTACCCATGTCCTGTTATCACAGACGTCAAAATGCCCTCTGAGGTGAGAACTGGTAAAATGCATTGGTTAGCCTTGTAGAAGTTCCACACTTGATACTAGGACACTGTGTATCTTTCATCCTCGTGGTAACCATACCAGGTAAACACTATTATTCTTGCAAATGAAGAAACTGAGCTGAGGGCAGAGGTCACCTGTTAAATGTCATCACAGTCAGGATTTGAACTTAAATCTAAGTCAGAAGCCTATGTGGTTCTTATTACTCCATTCTGCCACTCTCACGTGTAACAAACCCCTGGTAATTGTATTTTACAAAAAGGCAATGTTATGAAGGGGATATATTTAAGAGCCAAGGAGCAAAGCCTTGGTGAACAGTAGACTTTTGGGGGAGAGGGGAGGAATTTTTATTAACATGCTCCTGACCACACATCCCAGAGGCACATAGGGCTGTGATTTATTCCTAGGTCTCTGATTTATCTGGCTACTTTTTCCTTCAGCAAAACCACTAGTTAGCAGACTTTTTTTAATATTAATAATAGTAATTTTCAGCTGACCTTAAAGATTATCTAGGACCTTTGTATGGAAAGCCATGGGCCCTAAAAGGAAAATGCTGCTTGTCTTTTTCCCACTGATCCTGTAGGTGGCACCCATGCACTGGTTTCAACTGAAGGAACCCAGCACTGACCTTTCAGGAATCAGAACAGGCACACAGCACACATCAAACGTAATAACTGCTTTTATTCTAAGTGAGACAGAAAAAAGTATAGCCTTGTTCCCTGTGTCTTCCCCTAAAATGTCTCCCTTTTAACAAGGTTTATGTTCACCTGCAGGGGATATATCCTGGGCACGGAAGGAGAAGAGCCAGCTTCGAGACACCTCTGAGCCTAAACAGTCACATGACCTTAAGTAGACACCTAACTTCTAAGGGTGCCTGTCTCTCATCTAGAAAATGAGAAAGGTGATCTAGACAGCTTCTAAAGTCCCTTCACCTTCATTAATTTTATTTTGCAACCCCCTTCCCCCCCCCCCCCCAAAGAATCATGAATAGGCCCTGAGGGAGGAGGGGAGAAGGAGTTCGTAAAATCAAAGTTGGAAGGGACTAGGAAGGTGACCCAGCTCAAAAAGCCATTCCATTCTTGGAAACCTTCTACCATATCTGCCCCCAAAGGCTGTCACCTCCAGGAGTCATCAGTTTGCTAATTCATAGGAAGCCCATGTGACTACTGGAGATTTCTTAGTGCTGTGTTTCCATGCTGGCCCTAATCCTGCGTTCTCAGGTAAGCCTCACCCCACGGGCCCAGTGTGCATTTATCGGGAAGAGCCATCATGACTCCCAATTCATGTACTCACACATACGCACGCCCAAGCCATCTACACCCTTTCATCCTGCCCTCTGGGAGGAAATGAGATGCTCCAGATATGTCTACCTGAAGTGCAGTGAACACAATGGCCAACTTCCTTCTTCTGAATACTTTACCTTTATTATTTCGCATTAGTAATAGCCACATTGCACTACAGATTCCAAAACAACTCTAGTCAACAAAAACTTCTGAAGCCACATGGTCCAATACAGCAGCCACCAGCCACATGTGGTTACATATATCTGATATGGGTCCAGTGTGACTGAGGAACTAAACTATTGTAATTTATATAATTTAAGTTGAAAAAAAGATACTCAACTCAGTTATTGGAAATCTTTTTTTTTAATTTTTTAAAAATATATCTTTATTGATTTCAGAGAGAGGAAGGGAGAGGGTGAGAGAGAGAGAAACATCAATGATGAGAGTCACTGATCGGCTGCCTCCTGCACGCCCCCTGCTGGGGATCGAGCCCAAAACCCAGGCATGTGCCTTCACCAGGAATTGAACCAGGATCTCCTGGATCATAGGTCGTTGCTCAACCACTGAGCCACGACGGCTGGGCTAAATCATTTTTATTTATTGATTTTAGAGAGAGAGGGAAAGGGGGGAGGGAAAGAAAAAGAGAGAAACATCTATTTGTTGTTCTACTTATTTATGATTCTTGTATGTGCCTTGACACGGGATCAAACCCACAACCTTGGCATATTGGGATGATGCTCTGACCAACTGAGCTACCCAGCCAGGGCTATTGGAAATCTTTCAAATATGTTTTAAAAAACTCATCTGTGTGAATCTACTTTTTCAATTGTAAATTTTATGAAACCTAAGTACAGATTAATGTTCCCAATGAAAAGTTAGCTTTGGGATTAAATGTGCTCTAAGTGTAAAAAACACACTAGATTTCAAAGATTTAACATAAAACATGTAAATATATCAATAATTTTTATATTGATTACATGTTGAAGTGATATTTTAAATAAATTGAGTTCAGTAAAATTTATATTAAAAATTATATTATCTGGCCTGGCCTGTGTGACTCAGTTGGTTGAGTATCATCTCATGTACCAAAAGGTCACCTGTCTGATTCCTGGTCAGGGCACATGCCCAGGTTGCCTGCTGGCTTGATCCCCAGTAGGGGGCATGCTGGAGGTAGCCAACCTAAGTTCCTCTCTCATCAACATTTCTCTCTCTCCTTGCTTCCTCTCTCTAAAGTCAATATTAAAAAAACATTTAAAAAATAATAATTTTATCTGCTTTTTACTTTTATTAATGGACCTACTAGAAAATGTAAAATTGCATTTATGGATTGTATTATTTATTAGATCATCCGGCTCCAAATTATCCCAAGTAGCTGCCAGTCCTTGAGTCTTTCCCATGCAAAGTTGTCCAGTTGGGTTTTCAGATTCCAGTGTAGGATTTTATATTAATCCCCTTTACAGTGCTGTTTCTCAGATCTGATTTATTATTCCAGCCAGGCAATACAGTCGTTTGAAATTTTGATCCCATATATTTGTAATCCCCTTCAACTTCATGTTATCCACAAATTCGATAAGTAAACTTTATATTCATCCAAGTCTTTAGTTAAAATTTTCACAACATCAAGGCTGAAGACAGTATTAGAAATCACTTTTCATGTTAGAAACAACCCATTCATTAAGCATTACCTTGGGAAGTTGGATGTACCTTTTTTAGCTAAATAATAATTCACCTAATTGTAACAGCATACAGTTCTTACTATACTGCCCTGATCCACTGCCAAAGAAATGATGGGTGGAAAGGGGGTGGGGGCAATCAGCAGCTCCGGGGCAATTTGCAAAGCTGTGGTCAGGGTCAAGGTAGGCCTAGGGCTTGGGGTGAGGCTCTAAGAAGACTAAAATCTGAGATAAGCAAGACTGAAGTTTGAGAGAGCAGACTGTCCCAAACTGGTTTGGGCTTTCTGATTATAGGGTGAGAAGTGCCCCTGGGGCCTGAATGACAGAATTGAGACCTGCCAGTAGGCTTGCCAGGTGAGGAGGAAGACACATCTGGTGGAAGTTCAGGGTGAGTCAGCCTTTCTCTTTAACTCTCCCTTTGTCTCTCTGTCTTAAGATCAGAAAATCTTAAAGTCAGAAGAAATCTTAGACATCCTTTTATTCAAACATCTAGTCTGTCCTATAACATACATCCCTGCAAAATTGGCAATTCCTGCCATCTCGTCGCTGCTAAAAAAAACCCTCCACCAGGAGGGGGAGCTCATCATTTCATTGAGCAAAAAAACTTGAATTGTTTAGGAATCCTTCCTTAAATTAAGTGAAAACCTGACTCCTTAAAATTTCAATTCATTGGTCTTATTTCTGCCTTCTGAATAAGCCTAATTCTTCTTCCATATGACAGTTATAGTAATATTTCAAGGCAGTAAATGATCCTCTTATTCTGTTCATACCCAGATGACCCTAGTACTTCTAGTCATTCTTTACCTGGCGTGGTTTCGAATCTATTCACCTCCCAGGAGCCCTCCTCCCATACTCTCTGGTGAGCCTATCCCACCCCTCATAAAGTTCAGTGCCCAGCACTGAGCACAGTACCCTGCAATGCGTCACCTCCCTTCCTCCTGACACTCCACTTCCTCTAACATAGTCTGATCGGAGGCAGTCGCATTATACTGTGTTTCATTCAGAACTCACGATCTGCTAAGTTGCATAGTGATTTTATGCAATGCTATGCACTGCCTGTGTACCATGCATCTATCTCGGACAATGCTAATCAATGTGACACACTGTTCCCTGGAATCCAGAAGGATCCTCAGATTCCTTCTCAACACAATCTCCAGTCAGCACTGACAGCTGACACACAGATACATTACAGCCTATTTGACACCTGAGTGCCAAGGTAAACCTCCCCTGTGCTGTAGCTCTGCAGCTGATTTTTATCTGACAAATCAAAGGCTTTTACATTTGTCCTTGATTGAATTTATTGACATTCGATTTGGCCCATCAAGCCCAGTTTCATCATCTGCATTATGTAGTGCTTACCAGGACAAGTATGACTCCATCCAAATATTTCCCTTCATCTTATTTCTTAGTATTGGTCCCTAATGGTTACTGGAAATTATCTATTTTATTATCTGGTGCATTTATTGAATGGAGTTTTATGTTCTCTCTTTAAAAGTATTTCCATTTCATGTGAAATTAGCTGCTTTTTAAATTTAGGTGGCACTGCTTTGTATGTCCATTTCCATTGTAAACTTTTATTGGGACTCTATGGGATACAAGCAGGAGCCGTCAGGATGATCCAGAATTTGTGCAGTGCTCACAGTACCCTCTGCTAACTTCAGCAGGAAGGAACCTCTGAATTTCTTCCTTCTTTTAAATTGACCTGATCCTCTATTCGCCACAATAATTTCTCACCAG
Source organism: Miniopterus natalensis (assembly GCF_054644295.1). Classification (NCBI taxonomy): domain Eukaryota; kingdom Metazoa; phylum Chordata; class Mammalia; order Chiroptera; family Miniopteridae; genus Miniopterus; species Miniopterus natalensis. Next base: position 26,026,043 of record NC_142096.1, read on the forward strand.
GATCTGCAGGCTTCATGATCACCAACTAACATTTTCCTGTCTTATTTTCATTGCCATCGAAGCCATTAGGGCCACGGCGGAGGACATGAATCCTGATGAGCTGGTAAGGAGCTTAGTTTTCCCTGCTGGGTGTCCTGCGGGGCTGTGCAGCTGGTGGAGTGTGGAAATGGAATGGTTTTTAGTTGAACTTCTGCGCCACATGCAACACACTCACAGAGGGCGACAAAGAACCATCACATCTCATTCCCTGGTTCCCACAAAACTGACCCTCGAGTCTCCATGTTCAGTAATTGGAGGTTGTTCTTAGGAGCAAACCAGACCTTTGGGGGAGTTGCATTTCAATGCACTGGTAAGTCTTTGGTCCCTGAGGCAGTGTTTTAGCCTAATGATGTCTCAGTGGCTAGGAATGCAGATTTTTAAGCACCCGGAGTAACCCTCATGTTACAGATCACTCTCTTACAGAAGGTCAGGTGACACTAAGTGGATCTTGAATCACAGACCAGCCTCACTATAGACATGCAAACAGGACAGTCTAGGAAACAGAGTATGATTCACGTTTTGCATGATTCCTTCACCTCCCCCCCACCTCCCCGTCCTTTATCCAGCCACTGTATTATTGGGGACATGATACTCTCCCAGACAGTCTATACTCTAATTGAAATTACCCAAAGACAGTGTGATGAAGTGTTTTGAGCATAGAGGCTGCAAAGAAAGATCCATTTTCCAATCCAACCAGGAGGTTAATGATTATATGTCACTTTGGAAAATCATCACCTCTTTGCTGAAATGAAAACTAAGTCCAAACGCATGTTGCTTTGTGTTGGGTCAGAGCCTCTAACCTTTAAGGGGAGAGGTCAAGGCCTCATTCCCACCCTGCATTCCCGCCCCTCAGGAGCTCTGATAAAAGACAAAATAGTGTCTGCAAGATGCATAATTTGGAAACATTAGTAGAGAATGGAATTTTTCATGCAAGGAGAAATACAGCTCAGAAAGTCCTGCACCCCTCAACAAGTATAGGGAAGAGGGCCTTTGGGGGTCCTCTCCCCTAACAGGCCCGGCAGGACTCCCGTGGGACTCAGGCTAAGGAAGCAAGCCCACAGCAGGCAGATTGCAATGGGCTCTTCTCTATACCTTAGGATGCAGGGAGGAAAGAAATTCTGCGGTTCCCATGCTATCATCCTCAGCTTATCAACAGGAGACACCTGATAGGAATTGGGGGCAACCTTGTAGCAGGAATAAAAAACAGTATTTTACCCCAGGAACCAACCATCTCAATAGGAGCTGAGAAGGGACTTGGACAGTGGGGATATGGCAACCTGTCTTCCAAAATAATGAACATTCTAGAACCAGGAGGCACTAGAATACCTTGGCTCAGTCTCTTTTTAACAAAAAATTTATTTTAGAGAGAGAAAGAAAGAGAGAGATATCAATTTTGTTGTTCCACTCATGTATGCATTCATTGGTTGATTCTTGTATGTGCTCTGACCAAGGATCAAAGCAGCAACCTTGGCTTATGGGGATGACACTCCAACCAACTGAGCTACCCAGCCAGGGCTTGACTCAATCTTGTACCAACTGTGTGACCTTGAGCCTTAGCTCCCTCGTCTATTAAGTGTGAATATACTACTATCCACCTCAGAAGGGTGGTAAGAATTAAAAGGCTAGAAGCTCATAAAGAGATTATCAGTGGGGAACTGAGTGCAAAGAGCTCCCAAAATATTACCATTGTGATTATAATGAGCTTTTCAAGCTGAGGTTAGAACACGGGGATTTGGTGTCAGCATAGTCAGGGATTTTAATTCATATTATAAATACCCACAGGCGGCCTGAGAAAGATGAGCATTAGAGGACAGACACCCTGGGCAGCCCCCAGAGAGAACAGTTAATAACTGAGGAAGCTTCTGAGGAAGGTACACCAGTTTCTACCTCCACCCCCAGCAGCAGCTCAGAGCCTGGAAGAGAGTAAATACTAGGTGCTGGTGATAGAAAAGACAAAAAGTTACAAAGTCCCTGACCTCTGGTGTTTACGTTCTCGTATGCAGAGATAGACAAAATAAATAAACCATTACAACTGTTATACAGTGAAGTGTCATGAAGAAAAATAAAGCAAGAGAAGGGGATAAAGGGTGCTTTTGAGGTGTGACTTTAAATGGTCTAGAAGATCTCAGAGAGATGGCATTTGAGCAGAGAAGTGACCCAAATGAGGAGCAAACTGGATATACATGGAAGATGAGCTCAATGAAGAGAAGTAACAAGTGCAAAGGCCCTGAGGCAGAGCCCTTGCTAGTCAGTCTCTGAGGACCCTGGGTAGGAGGTAGGCATAGGGGCTTGATAAAAAAAGCAACAGACCACCCCACACCTGCATTGTGTATGATCACCTTCTAACAAATGTTGTATTTTACTTGTGTAGCTTATTTATTTCTCACTATCTCTCTTGTCAGAATGCAAGCTCTTACAGTGCAGGGATCTCATCTGTTTGCTTACCTGACCCAGTCCAAGCATCTAAAATCAGTTCTGCACAGAGCATAGAATATGCAATAAATACTTGGTGAATGAAGGAGGGACATGCAGGCCAAAATAAAGACACAGGACTTGTTCCAGGGGCAATGGGACTTTGAGGAGACTTTGAGCAGGAAAATGGCATGGTCAAATTTATGTTTCTGATTGCTTAGCTCCTGTGAGAAAAAAAGACCAGAATTGAATGAATTAATTAACGGATGAATGACTGAATGAATCCCAGAGTCCACAACTCCTGATTTTCAGGTGCCATTCAAACCGGAAGCTGCTCTTCTAATATTAGAGTTGAGCAGTATCCTCACTGTGTCCCACCCCCATTCCACAGCTCAAAGGGGCCCTGCGAGATACCCTCCCAGGAAGAGGCAGGAAACTTCCAAAGGCTAGCAAACCTCAACTCTTCAGCACTCTGAGCACAGCAGAGGAAGGCTGAATGCTTCTGAAGTTGGTGCCTGGAGCAGATCATGAGAATTTGCAGAGCAGGAGCCAGAAAAGAACCAGGGCAGCCAGGGAAATCTGGAATGACTGAGAGACGTGCCCAGCTGGGGATCCCACCAGCTTCCTCATGGTCCTTCAGGCCCAGGCTGGAGTCACTGTATGGTATCTATGATGCAGAAACTCATGCTTAAGCCAGTGATTCCAGAAGACAGAGGTCTCGCTCCATTGTGTATCCAGCCATTCCAAATTAACCTTTGTGATGTGATAAAGTCCTGAATTAAAGAACCTCTTTGGGTACTGATGAAGTTAACAATCTCATAGGGAGGAGATGTCTTGAAAGTTTCTGTCCAGATTCTGATGTCCAGAGTACAGCCCCCCATAATGGCCCTTGATACCATCTGGGAGTGCTGCCGTGTTCCACACACTTTCTTTATATGTCAGATTATGTTGATTAAGCAACTTGACTCAAGTGTGTGTGATAAAGAGGAAAGGCTCTGTGTACATTCCATATGATGCCATATTCACTTTTTTAGACATTTAATTTTTAAACACACAGAATGACTGTTCACCTGGTCCCATAAAGTTCGGACTACTCAAACAAGCATAAATGTTTCCATACACAGAAAGAAACTGAAGTTCTTTCCCTTCCAAATGTACCTATAGTCTTTCTTTGTGTCTTAGCCTCTACTTTCCTCTGTGGCTTCTACAATCCTATGCAAGCGATATTTTACATTTCCTAAAGCCTTTTAAAAGCTTGAAGTTTGGTAAATTAGACAGTATCATCTTTCTCCTTTGGAAAAAGAAATTGCAGTCTTGTCTTTTACCTAAATCATTTTATGGGCCATTAATTGAATAGATAATGTTTCTCGGCTAAGGCTGAAGGGTCATTTACCATTTTCAACTTGACAACTACCCCTGATCACAAGAGAGCGATCGGAGAGAGGTGACGCCGAGCTTTCATGAAGAGCACAGACCTGGCCGGAATCGGAAAGCTACACCTTTTAGTCTCTTATTCTGCATTGCACATGAGATCAGTAGATGACTACCTATATTTTCACTACTCTGAATCTTTATTTTAATAGGAAATTCTAAATATCAAAAAGTCTACTGGTATGATAGTTTGGTTTTAGAAAAGCAGAGGATATATTTTACTCTTTAAGATTCAAGAAATAGTCCTGGCCTGGTAGCTCAGTTGGTTAGAGCTACATCTCGATGTGCCAAGGTTGTGGGTTCGATCCCCAGCCAGGGCACATACAAGAATCAACCGATGAATGCATAAATAAGTGGAACAATAAATCCATGTTTCTCCCCCCCACCCCCCGTGCCTAAAATCAATAAATTTTAAAAAACACCAGTGTTTTTAACTGCTTTGCTACCTAGGACCAGAGGAGTACTTGGGTCTCTCAGAAAACAATTCTGGCGCTGGCTGGTTTGGCTCAGTGGTTAGAGGGTCGGGACTCAGACTGAAGGGTCCTGGGTTTGATTCTGGCCAATGGCATGTACCTCAGTTGCAGGCTGGATCCCTGGCCCTGGTCGGGGCTGCAGAAGGCAATCAACCGATGTGTCTCTCTCACATAGAGGTTTCTCTCTCTCTCTCTTACACTCTCTCTGAAAAGCAATGGAAAAAATATCTTCAGATGAGTATTACCAAAAAAAGAAAAAAACTCTACAAGTAACTAAAGCTAGTGGAGGAATAAAAGTGATTTTCCTTTGAAATTATGTCAAACAGAAAGAAAAGAATTTCAGTCAGAATGCTGAGCCCTTGGAGTAAAACAGAGCTCCATATGGAATCACCCTCCAGCACCCCTTCGCTTTCTGGCCCCCAGTAACCTAATTGTCTGGTGAGACCATGCTTCATTGTATCAAAGGTGTCACCATGAGCAGCAGCGACCACTACTGGCACAGCCCATTGGTCTTCCACCACAGGGGAGCTAGCATATCCTTTTTACAAATGATGATAAAACACACAAAACATAAACTTTATCATTTAAACCATTTTTATGTGTACAATCCAGTGACATTAAGTACGTTCACACTGCTGTACAACCATCACCACTGTCCATCTCCAGAATTTTTCCATTATCCCAGATTGAAACTCTGTGCACATAAAACACTAATTCCCCATCCTCCCCTCCCCCAAGCCCCTGGCATCCACCATGCTACTTTCTGTCTCTAAGAATTTATGTACTCTAGGGACCTCATGTAACAAGAATCATGCTGTATTATTCCTTTTGTGACTGGCTTATTTCACTGAGCTTAATGTCCTCAAGTTTCATCCATATCATAGCATGTGTTAGAATTCCCTTCCTTTTTTAGGCCAAAAAATATTCCACTGTATGTAGAGATCACATTTTGTTTATCCATTTAGTCACTGATGGACACTTGGTTGTATTTAACTTTTGACTAATGCGAGTAACGCAGCTATGAACACGGCGATATAAATATCTGAGTCCCTATTTTTACTTATTTGGGGTATATACCCAGAAGTAGAATTGCTGGGTCATATGATAATTCTATGTTTACTCTTGAGGAGCCACCATGCTGTTTCCATAGTGGCTGTACCATTTTACATTCCCGGCAGCAGTAACACATCCTTGTGATGCCCACTCATCAATGTATGAGCTATGTTTTGGCTAAAATATCACCATTTTTCAATCCCATCTTATTGTTTGTCCTGTTAGAATACAAGGACAGAGAGACAAGCAATGGCCCTAAAAATGTACTTCAGAGACATTGTCCCCTTAGGAGGATGGTCATTGTCTGGGTGAAGAGAAGATTTTGACTTAGCTACACAAGTTCAAAAGAAAGAAGAGAAATCCTCCTGTTGGGCACACAGTTTCCCCATACCACTTCAGCTTCAAGATACAAGGTCATGTACGGAGCTCCCGAGAATAAAGAGTGAGGTGCAGAGCTGTCCTGGAAGAGAGATTGAAATAATCTCAAGTGACCTGAACTAGCTCACCTGACTTACCTTCTCACCAGGGAGGCAAATGCTTCTCAGAGCCAGGGTGGGGTCGTAGGGAAAGTTCCTACCTATGCTTAGAGAAAAAGGCAGGTCTTTGAATTTTAATATCCAAGGCAAAAGGCCCAGCCAGATTTTAAGAATTGATACTTGCTTTAACTGATCTGTGTTTTCTCTTAGAAATTTCAAACCCGGTGGTAGAGACTGAAGGATACAGCAAATCTGTTATGGGTGGAATTGTCCAGAAAGCTATGGTAAAGTCCTAACCTTCCCTCACCTATGAATGAGGCCTTATTTGGAAATAAGTTAAGACGAGGTCAGTAGAGAGATTCCTAATCCAATGTGACTGATGTCCTTTTAAGAGGGAAGACAGCCACATGAGGACAGAAGCAGAGATGGAAGTTAAGCCAAGGAACTGGGGCTACCAGAAGCTGGAAGAGACAAGAAAGGCTCCTTCCCTAAAGGTTTCCAAGACAGCAAGTCCCTGCCAACATCTTGATATCAGACCTGTAGCCTCCAGAACTGTGAGAAAGTAGGTTTCTGTTTCGCTAAGCCACCCAGTTTTGGGGACTTTGTTATGGTAGCCCTAGGAAACTAATACAGAGCCCAATGCCTAAAATCACACCCAACAACACGTTCACATCAGTTTTTTCCATATTTATTAGGAGAGTTGTTGCACTAAGGGGTTTTCTTGAAGAAATGATCACCTGTCATCATTTCAGATTTCCCTAAGTGTTCATGGACTTTTAAATCTTAACCTTCATTAATGAAATTATCTCTGGCTGGAAGGTTGTCCTTTTAGTACAAACATGTCTAATCCCTACCCTCAGTCTTAGCCCAATTTTGTTCAGAAGTCCCTGACTCCGATTCCTACAAACAAATGAAAATCAGAAGTAATGTATCAAGACACAAGGAAAGTGAATGGATTCTGCATTTACTTTTTTTCACTTTAAAGATCAACTTTGCTGGAGGATATTACCAGGTGGTTTCAGAAGCTCATTAGGCTTTTCCAAATTCCCCTGTGCTCCCTGGAAGGCCATTAAAATGTCGCAGCCATTCCCTCCAGTAGCCAGGGAGGGCCTGTGCACCTGTCTGCTGCCTTCTCAGCTTTTTGAAATGAAACAGGACAGGGCTCCACAGCTCCCACAGGTGAATACAGCATCACAGGTGTGACTGCCTATCTGCCTCTAATGTGTCACCTGCCCCCTTAAAGCCATGAACAAACTAAAGAGTGAGTGCAAAGGGCGTGAAGCGCCCGCCTAATGAGATACCTGATGAGTTTACTGCTAGGAGTAGCCAAAATTAATCCACTGATAGTCTTTGTATTTCATGTGGTTGGTGAGAAGACAAATAGGATGGGGGTATAAATTCAAACAAAATCAGAGTGGAGAAGGTGGAGGAGAGAAGTACAGCACCTGAGAAATTCATTATTCTTTACACATTTGCACAACACACACATAAACACACACCATGAAGAGAAAACAGTGCCACGTTTTATCATAATGTTAACCAAGAAGGTCCATGAATTCACAATTCACAAAAAAGGGAAGCATAAAAGCCAAAAACAAGTGAAATGATGTTCAGTTACATGCATAATATGAGAAAGCCTATGTGTATCAGATGAGCAAAAATTCAAAATTATGATAGCACATACTCTGTGGGTGCAAATATAGGGTAAGTACAATCCAATGGAGGGCAGTTTGGCAACACATATTAAAATGACAAAGGCTCCCTAGCTGGTTTGGCTCAGTGGTTAGAGCATCAGTCCGTGGACTGAAGGGTCCTGGGTTTGATTCTAGCCAAAGGCATGTTGGAGGCTTGATCCCCAACCCTCATCAGGCATGCAGAAAGCAACCAATTGGTGTGTCTCTCTCACATCGATATTTCTCTCTCTCTCTTCCCCTTCCACTCTCTCTGAAAAGCAATGGATTAAAAATAATAATAATTAAAATAACTCCTTATAAAAAAGTAAATTTTTTAAAAAGACTACCACAATCTGGGCATGTGCCCTGACAGGGAATCAAACCGTGACATCCTGGTTCATAGGTTGACGCTCAACCACTGAGCAACACCAGCGAGGCTATCATCTCCATTTTACAGGAGAAATTGAGCCAACTTTTGCTGAAAGTCACAGAGTCCATAAGCCCAGTGTATCTCTGTCTAAGACCATGTTTTTGCCACTCTATTCCAATAGTTTTGCCTTCTTGGTTTTAACAAGCTCAGACTAATAGAAAACTAAGAAAAGTAGAGATAAAAATACAATGGGGTAAATCAGTATATAGCAGAGGAGCTGCACAGTGCTTTGTATATCACACAGAAGGGCCAAATAGTTACTTGGGGGAAGATGATATTGAAGAGAAGCTAAACAGGACATAAAAGCTCAGTCGTCAGGAAAAAGGAGTTGTTATCCAAGTCAGTAGGGATGGAGAGATCAAGGAATTTATGATTTTCCAACCTGTGAAAATGACATGAGCACATACATAGAGGCTTGGAGCAACTCAGATCATTCAGAAAGCTCAAGTCAGTGGGTTTGTCTGCAATGATGGACACTTGGCGTTGAAGATGAGTAGTGGGTATGGGCCAGGTCACAAAGTGTCCTGTAAGCCTCACTAAGAAGTTTGAAATACACTCTGAATGCAGGGGGGGCGGGGCAGAAGGAAAACTGAAAGCAAAGGAGACTTGATCAGGGTGTTTTGGAAAGTCACTCACTGAGGCTCTGAATTAAGGTAATGACTATTCGATGCAAAAGGGAAGGTGTGAAATAACTTGAAGTTGGAATGGATGTAAAGGACAAAGGAAAGCATCCTGAGCAACTCCCAAGTTTCCAGTGATGCCGTTAAATGACAATAGAAAATTCAGGAGGGACAGTTAGTTGGGAAAGGAGTTCAATTTGAAATATAAAGAGTATGCGTTGGACATAATAGGTTTGGATCTTAGGACAAAGCTCTGGCTGGAACTACAGAATCACCAGCGGTAGTAGAAAGCACTGAAGGTGAATTCACTCAGGAGCTGCATGTAAAGAGAAATTAATGACTAAGGAGCAACCCAACCGTGACCTTGTGCAGTGAGTATGCGGCGGCACCGGAGCCTGCCCCACTGGACTCCATCCCAGCTCTGCCACAACAGGATTGTGAGGATCAAACAGGGCAGGCGCCTAAAGAACTCACGCCACGCCTGTCCCCAAGGAAATACTCAGGAACGACTGCTTGCTCTCTCTACGGGGAAACGGCCCAACGTTTTCACGAGTTTATGAATGTCTAAGTGTAACTTTCATATCTAATAATATATACTAAATAATAGTAAGACGACAACTACAAAAACAAAGATGACTGCAACAAAGAGGAAGAGGGAACAGGAGGAGGAGTTGAAGTTTATGTCTATTAAGCACTTGCTAGGTTTTCAGAGTCCTGGGTGTTTTGCATTAGTCTCTTCAATCCGTGTAGCATGTCTCTCAGACAATATTATGTTTATTATCCCCATTTTACAGGTGAAAACACTGAAGCACTGAGAGGATGATTTACTTGCTCAAGGTCATACATTCATTGTAAGCATGAAGGGGGGTGGGAATGAAGACAGAGGCCTTGGCCCAGAGCAGAGCCAGGAAGGGCATCACCGAGCCTGTTTCTGTTCCACACTCCCCATGCTCACTAGAAAATGTCTATACGTTCAATGCCATTGAGATTGCTCTATCTAGAAGTTCGTACGAAGTACAATCACCTCCCCATAGTCCTAACCATAAAGATTGCCAAAGGTGCCATAAGTAGAGGATAGACTTCTAGAAAATTTGTCTTGTAAATTTATGACATTAATTGATGTTTATCTAGCCTCTTTACATAAAGTAAAGGATGAATTATGAATGATTAGGCTATATCTGGCACACAGTAAGTAATTGTATTCAGGAACAGAAAAGTGATTTGTATGGATTAACATTATAAGAAGAATAAATTTCTAACGCCTCAAAATTTCTATTTTTTTCTTTAATTGCTTTATTACCTGAAAGGCTAGTAATGTAAGTTAAAGATTTTTTAAATGCTTCTTTTTCTTGCATATTTATTTGCATTCTTAAATCTACTTAACAAAAGACTGTCTTATTTGCATAGCTCAATCTTGAATGCAAAGCCTATAGAATATACTGGAAAGCAGACAATAGCCCCACAGGGCTAAGGTATTAGAGCCTGACTACCTTTCATTGTTTAAAAGATGGGCTAAGTGCTTCGTTTTAACCTAAATAGAGACCCCACTAGCACAAAGAACCAAAGTCAGTCATGAGTCCAGACAACATCTTTACACAATAACAATGAGACCAGAAACTCTGAAAACCCCTAAAGGTTTTAAAAACTTGCCCCCTCAAAGATAATATCATAATAATAATCCATGTCCCTCATGGCTAACCTCATTGCAGCAACTGCAGTTATCTTGACACAAACTAATTAGATTTATTAGGTCATGGTGTTTGGACCTGGCCTTCCCTAAAGAAACACACAAGTCTAATCTGTAGATTATTAATTAAGTGAGTTTATATGCCAGAAAGTCCTCCTGATCTTTTTATTTTTTCATGAGACACTCCTCAATGAATGGATTAATAGGATCACAAAGGAAAAGTGAAACATTTGCGAGCAATAATTTATCCTCTGAAAGAGTGATCAACTTACAGGTCCTATTGAATGCCAAAATCTAACATCAAATTGTATTCTTAAACCGCTGCAGCTTAGGGAGGTAGTTAAGATTTTTTTATAAGTCCCCAGAGAGAAAGTCTGGGAAAGCATCCCATGACCTCAAGGGTCAGGGGTTAGGATTCCCAATGAATCCTCCAGGAAACTTGTTGAGTTTCGTCCTATTCCTAATCTAGTATAATTTTCTCATTAAAATGGGAATGCTAGTGCTAACCAAATTCAAAAAATATTGGGAAGGAGACTAAGGTATTTCACACGTACTTCTGTGACATTTGAGTTTTGTATGTTGAGCACACAGTACTTTTGTAATCACACAAAACAAGAATTTTTTAAACTGAAAAAAATGTTTGACAAAAATACTGACCTTCACCAGTTTTTCAAGAATGAAAAAGAAATGTATGCAGGATGCAAGCTATCTTTTTTTCTCATTTATTTTATTTTTTTATTTAAGTAGAGTTGGTATACAATCTTACATTGGTTATATTAGTTTCAGGTGTACCATACAGTGATTTGGCATTTTTATACCTTACAATGTGGTCACCCCACTAATCCTAGTAATCATCCGTCACTGTGCAAAGTTATCACAGTACTATTGACTATACTCCCCTTTTCATCCATCCCCCTACCCCCTCCCTTCTGGACACTATCCCTTTGGTCTCTGTTTCTATGAGTCTGTTTTTGTTTTGTTTTAATGCATCTATTCTATAAAATTCGTAGCTAATATTTACCCCTTACGAAATTTCTCTGAGGTACACCTTCCCAGATATCCGACTTTTCATTTCACTTTCACCTCCACACTCACAGCTCAATCAGTCTCGATTCTCCTCAACGGAAAAAAACGAAGTCTAGAAGTCTTGAAAGGAGGCGTAAAGCAGAAGCAACTCTGAAAACAGAAGTTTGCTTTGACTACATTATTGTGCCTTTCATTCTGATCGCCTTTGCCTAGCTACTTGTAAGTTTAACTTACATCTAATTCCTGTTTGACTAGTCATTATACTTACAAAAACTTTAGAAAGAACTGAAAACATGACTCAATTTGTGCCATCAGTTAAGAGGACTCTCCAAGACTTATTTCCCTCCCTTTGTAAAGAATTTAAACTCTTCTGCCTAAAGACAAGACCCTGGGGGAAAAAAAAAAAAAAAAGAAACACATTTGCCTTTTCCCTTTCGTTAAATTACTTTCTTCCTGTTACATCTGCACACTTCACCCCGTGAAACCATGATTAACATTTTTCTCAAATGTTCCTTTTCTTCTCTCGCCTGCCAACCGGAGCGGTGCATTCTAACCTTTCTCGTTTGTCTGTGGCAACAAATGGAAATGTTTGAATTTAAGCGCACCCTGGGCTCTACCGTAAGTTCTCCGGCTGATATTTATTTTGTTTCATTTTAGTTTTCCAAATGTGTCGATAAGAAGCTCTCTGGCTGATGTTGATACCGCAAGAAGCCAGGCATAGAAAGTGGAATCCTAATAATATACTGAAACTGCAGGATCCCACCAAAAAACTGCTGGTGAACGTGGGCCCTGCCTTCAACCCGCCTCCCCCGGGAAGGGGCCTTCGGTGCGCGCTCGGGCCACGGGCGGCGGGCGGGCGCGCTCCGGGCCCGGCGGGAGGAGAGCCGCGGAGCTGGGAGGGAATGAGTTTTATTAGCTCCCATAATGTCCGCGGAGTAGCGCGGCATCAAAGCGTCGGATCTGGCTTTAGTCCTCCGGGAAGACCTACTTACAGGCGCCGGGGTCAATGCCTAGCTGACCAGCCCAGGCCGCGGGCGCGCTCAGCCGGCGGTCAGCCCCTGGGCTCTCGCGCGGTGTCCACCGCGGGCGCTGCGCCGTCGGCCAGGCCTGTCCCCAGGGTGTGCTCCGAGCTCGGGGGGTTGGAATCTCGATACCTTTAGAAGAGTTGTGAGGTGCTGCGGTGAAAACACAGAAGCTTCCTAAGCCTTTCTGATCATTTGCAATGAGAAAAAAAAAAACAAAGAACTGAAAGCAAAAATGAAATTGTTAAAGTTTTGAAAACAAAGAATAAGACATTGGCCTGTGTGTTGATAATTCTGGTGCTTGAGAAAAGCGGAATGAGAGTCTTTGGTGGACTGGCTCGGGCTGGAGGTGGGGTTGTCTGAACTCTAGTTAAATGTTCTTTAGTTAGTGTATTAAATTCAGAAGTATGGCCCGCCTTTTCTTTGACACCGTCAATGAGTAAGTTATGAGCAAGTCCTTTCGCTGCTGGAAGTAACTCAGTTTCAAAGGGACTAGAGTCAGTGGCTGTCAGGGTGGGGTCCCCAGACCTGCAGCAGCCTTTGGATCTGGTTAGCAATGCAAATGATCAGGCCTCACCCCAGACTTACTGAAACTGACACTCTGGGGGTGGGGCCCAGCAATCTGTTTTACCAGGGGCTCCCAGGCATTCTGAGGCACCCTAAAGTTTGAGAAGCACTGGATTAGCTATCTGTTTCCCAAACTATCCTGGTGATAAAAAATAACCTGGGGGCCCTGGCTGGTTTGGGTCGATGGTTAGAGCGTTGGCCTGCGGACTGAAGGGTCCCTGGTTTGATTCCAGCCAAGGACACTACCTCGGTTGCAGGCTTGATCCCTGGCCCAGGGAACATGCGGGAGGGCAAACCATCGATGTCTCTCTCTCTCTCTCTCTCTCTCTCTCTCTCTCTCTCTCTCAAACCATCGATGTCTCTCTCTCTCTCTCTCTCTCTCCCTCCCTCCCTCTTCCACTCTCTCTGAAAAGCAATGGAAAAAATATCCTCAGGTGAGAATTAAAAAAGTAAAAATAAATTTAAAAAAATAACCTAGGCCCTGATTAAAAGGAAAGATGCCAGAACCCTTCCCTAGGGACTCAGTCAGTGGAACCTGTATTTCAGCCAGCTGCCTGGCCCTCCTCTCCTTGGGCAGTTTGGGAAGCCCTGGATTGAGTTATCCCTCCCAGGCTACATTCTAGGTCGCCTTTTCTTTGCTGCTTGAGTAGAGCAGTATCTTGAAAGAGGGAGCGAGAACAACGAGGTTAAGGTGAAAAGGTGAGGATTGGAGAATGACCTGGAGGACAGGAGAAGGGAAAGAGATTGTGTTTTCATCAGTAAGGAAAGCCTTACCAGGGAAAGACAAAGGGATGAAGGGGGACTGGCCGCGCCAATGCCCCTGTGTATGGAGATACAAGAAACATGAAAAATAGACTTTGGTTAGACTTGTTTACTAACTGAAGTGTCTTCCAAGCAAGAAGGAGATATGGAAAATAGTGTATAATTAACTACATATCTTGTTGGGCTGGTCTTAACTCAATGTCCCTAATTTAGGGGTTTGGGGGCGTACAGCGTTGTAATTTCAGCGGTGTAGACAGCTCTGGCCTTGACTTTAGATTTCTGTGTTGATAACTGGAAACAATGCCAGTGAGGAGGGGGACCCCTCTAATGTGCCTGCAAAAGAGCGAGCCCAGGAGGACTCCAGACCTCTGCCAACAGATGCCTGGAATTACACCCCTCAGATTTCTTTCAATAGCTTTTTAGTCATGGTTCTCTTTTTAAAATGCAAAAAATTAGTCTGATTTATTGCAAGAATTCTGCTGCTGGCACTGCATAGATCAGACACTTTTTTTACAAGGGGAAGACCTAGGGCCCATGTCTAAGTAGAAAAATGCCTACACTTGCCAGTGTGGCTCAGTAGTTGGGAATCAACCCATGAACCTGAGGTCAGGATTCAATTCCATAGTTGAGGCACATGTCCCGCGGTTGTGGGCTTGATTCCCCAGGAGGCGGCTGATCTACGATTCTCATCATTGACATTTCTATCTCTCCCTCTCCCTTCCTCTCTCTAAAATCAATACAAACATATTTGAGGAATAAAAAGAAAAATGCCTACATTTTAAGTGGTGTAAGACAGCCCTTAGGGCTGTCTTGTTTGTTTAAAATGGATAGAGAACTAGGTTAGAGGGTATGAAGATAAATAATAAATGAGTGACAGCTCAAGACCACAATTAGGCCAGGGTTAATAAGCCTCAATCCCACTGGGTAAAGACTCTCTCTTTGGATGGAGACACTACTTAAGTGTATTTCACTGATGTGCCTGTTGGCATTTCTTTCGTTAAAAAAAAAAATTCAGCCCTGGCCGGTTTTGCTCAGTGGGAAGAAAGTCAGCCCATGGTCTGAAGGGCCTTGGGTTCAATTCCCAGTCAAGGGCATGTACCTGGGTTGCAGGCTCAATCCCTGGCCCTGGTTGGGGCACGTGCAGGAGGCAACCAATCGATGTGTCTCTCTCACATCGATGTTTCTCTCTCTCTGTCTCTCCCCCTCCCTTCCACTCTCTTTAAAAAATCAGTGGAGCACTGCCGGGCGTTCCTCAGCAGTTGAGCATCGACCTAGGGTCCAGGAGATCGGGGTTCGATTCCTGGTCAGGGCGCATGCCCAGGTTGCAGGCTTGATCCCCAGTGGGGGGCATGCAGGAGGCAGCCCATCAATGACTCGCTCATCAGTGATGTTTCTCCCTCTCTCTTTCCCTCTCCCTTCCTCTCTCTGAAATCAATAAAGATATATATTGTTTTAAAAATCAATGGAAAAGGTACCTTCTGATAAGGATTAACAAAAACAAAAACAAAAAATTCCAAATCAAAATAAAATCAAAACAATATAATCTTGATGAAATTCAAGAGCCTATTTGTTCAATGTTAATTGATTCATTTGGGGGAGAGAGGTGAGCTTTTTTGGGTCCCTTCTATAATAGACTACCAGTGTTAGATGGACAGTTGCTTTAACCATTAAACTTACTCTAATTTATATTCCTTGCAATAAGCTAATGTAACATAAATTAGTATGTCAGTGTGTGAATTTTTTCATCTGTCTTTGTCACAAAAGCATTATAATACATTCATCCTCAGCATCCCTCTTGTTATCCAATGTGTTAATAAAAAAGTCAATATATTAATATGTCAAACATTTTTAATATTTTAATAACTATTTCAACATAACTAGTGTCTCTTGTAATTTATATATTTCTCTTTATAGCAAAACACACAAATCTTAGAGGTTAGCTCAATAAAACTTTACAAATATATATATATCCATGTAACCACTATTCAGTTCAAGAGAGAGAACATTTTTCTTGCCCAGAAGGTTTTTCCATGCTCCCTCCCAGTCAATAACCCACTTACCACCCACTGTCCTATATTTTCTATCACCAAAGCTTAACTTTGCTTGTAAGTAGTGAGACCTGGGGGGAGGTAATAAAGGACAGAGAGGGGGGGCCATTTCCAGAACCCACACTGGGTGGCAGTATGGAGAGTGTGGTGGACAGCCTCTTCTATGCCCCCACCCACCCATCTCCTGGTCCTCCTGCCCTTGTACAATTCCTCCCCTTGAGTATGGCACAACCTATGACTTGCTTCCAACCCATAGAACATGGCAAACAAGAAAGGGTGTCAGTTCTGTGTAAGGCAAATGCCCAGTCTTCCCGCATGCTGGCCCTGAAGAACAGGCTGCCATGTTTCGAGCTGCCCTAAAGAGAGAGAGAAGGAAGGAAGTAGGGCAATCTCTGCCAACAGCTAGCAAGAAATTGTGGCCCTCAGCCTGACAGCCTCCAAGGAACCAGATGCTGCCAACAACCATGTGAATTGGAGAGCGAATCCTTCCCTGGTCAAGTCTTGAGATAACACTGTAGCCCTGCAGACACCTTGACTGCAGCTTTGCAGAAGACTCCATGGATTCCTGAGCCACAGATATTGCAAGATAATAAATATGTATTATTTTAAGCTACTAAGTTTGTGAGGACATTGTTCCACAGCAACAGATCGCATGAACATAGACAGAGACAATCAGATAGGAACTGAGCCTTCACTGGAGGGAAGCAGACAACCTGTGGCGACACAGAGAGCGAGGCAGGGAGTCAATCCCCTACCTCACACCCTCCTACTGCAGTTCCCAA
Source organism: Miniopterus natalensis (assembly GCF_054644295.1). NCBI lineage: Eukaryota > Metazoa > Chordata > Mammalia > Chiroptera > Miniopteridae > Miniopterus > Miniopterus natalensis. The sequence goes on from NC_142096.1 coordinate 26,042,544, forward strand.
GGGAGTCAACCCCCCAACTTCACACCCTCTTACTACAGTTCCCAACTACCCCGACTGAAACAGAAGCCAATGAGAAGGGAGCCTATCGCTGCAGTCCACACAGGCCATGCTCCCAGAGCGCAGACAGTATGAAAGAACAGTGGGCAGTGAACCTGGAGAAAACAGCACAATAATTTTACTAAACCTTGGTTTTAAAACTAAAATACTTTTCAACCAATAAGTACATTTAACCATATTCAAATTACATGAATGACTCCTGCACTAACACTCATATGTCAAGGTGTATGTGGGGAGTCATCTAGATAGTCATTTTCATGTTAGAGAGCTTCATTAAATTATGACACTGATAAAGGTATGTTGCTTTGTTAAGAATTAAATAGAAAAATGATAAATTAACTAGAAAATACAATAAATAGTTCTTAAAAAGAAAATAAATATAGGTAGTCCTACTAGCTAACAATTTAGAGGATAAGTTCTTTAAATGTAGATTTTAGAATTATTATAAAATAAAACTCAAGGTATTTTATTATCTTTTAAAATTTATCTTTATTGTTGAAAGTATTACAAATGACCCTCTTTTCCCCCCTTTGACCCCTCCCACCCCACATCAACCCCACCCCCAGGCCTTCCCCATACCATTGTGTGCATGGGTTATGCATTTAAAAACCCAAGGTATTTTAAATCTAGTAGTTATGCTTCCAGCTGTGTTGTTTTAGAATGATAATTATTTCTGATAAAATTGAAAGTTATGATTTTTTTTTTTTATTCCACAAAAAGGTTCTTTTTTCTTCTGGCATTGTCATGAAATCTCATTTAGCTGAAAACATTTTACTACCCACTTTTGTGAGGTGGTTCCAGGCTCTAAGCTTGAAATTCATTATTACTGGGATTATGTAGCATTTTTCCAATAACCCACATTAATTTACCAACTGAATGAGGAAAAGATTACAATGAGAGGACTTCAAAAATTTGTCTAAAAATATTAATAGGGCAAATTGGGTTTCCCTTGTCTCTGAGAAGTCAGGGGGGAACACAAATTCAAGATAAAACTCTATCTCTAGCTTAAGTGAGAGAAAACTGTCCTAATATAATTAACCAATCAGGGTAGGACCCCTGGCTGTTCCTTGGAACTGCTCAAAAATTGTTTATTTTCCGTGTGGGGTCGCGTCTCCACTCAGCTGACCATTCTTTCCTTCACCGGGCAGGCAGAGAGCTGACAGTGTTTACCCACTGTGACCTCAGCTCAGGGGAACCAGGGCACTCAGGCGGCTCCAGCAAGGTCCTTAACAGACACAGAGAACAGAAAGACGGTGACAAGACCGTGGCACAAGACCAGTCAACCATTCACAGGCCCAAGTGCACCAAGATGTTCTTCTTTGTCCGCGTTTGCGATGACATCACCGGCCAGGGGGAGGCAGCAGAGAGCAGCTCAGCACAGACCTACACCATGGACCACCACACACCACACCTCACAGCACCACAACCTGCCACACCTCACCTCACACCACCACTCCGCAACATACACCTCCCAACATCACATCATACAAAGAAGAAAAATAGTTTCCTTTCCAATCCCAGGAGAAATAATCTTGTTAGGTAAAGGCAACATTCTTCAGCCAGTGTGGCTCAGTTGGCTGGGTGTCTTCTCGAGCACCGAAAGGTTGTGGTTCGATTCCTGGTCGGGGGCACATGTCCGGGTTGTGGGTTCGATCCCCAGTGAGGGTGCATGCTGGAGGCAGCCCATCAATGTTTCTCTCTCACATCAATGTCTCTCTCTTTCTCCCTTCTCTAAAATCAATAAAAACATATTTTTTAAAAAGAGAAGAAGAATGAGATGTGATGAGATAGAGAACTGGCCTGTGAGAGCCATGAGCAGTTGCCTTCAGGATTCTGATCATGGAGAAGCTCCCCAGTTACATTACAGCAGTGTCTGAAGTAAAAATACTATCCGTACACTTAATGTTCTGCTCTAAAAAATGCTTAGCTCTTGAAGTTTCTTTTAGAAAAAGGATACAGAATTTGATTGCTTAAGCATTAAACTGTGGTGTGTGTTTTTAAGTCAGAAGGAGAATACAAACAAAAATATAGTTTGCAGTTTTAGGAGAAAGTGTCTTTTCCTCTCTTAACAAGGTGGTCTAAAGCCCAAGTAGCGCTGTTAACAGAGAGAAGAAATACCTTGAGGAAACCATGTGCATTACTTCACCCCAAAATCACCATGATAATTACCTTCCTAACACTCATGTGGGTAAAAATCATCCTTCATTAGATTTATATTTTCAGATGCTGTAACATGAAATTAGGTGGTTGTCTTACTAATAAGCCACCGAGGGTATTACCTGTGCATGCCCTATTCAGACCAGTGGTTCAGGAAAAAAGTGGAAAGCAGGAGAGGTGTTGATGGATGTTAGATAATGTTGGTGGCAAGATCAAGGAGCCACGGGACAGTTCTAGAAGATACAATTGAAATGTCATTTTCATAAATAATAAGGTTAATAAATCTTCTTAACAAGAACTTATGAACATTCAAGTTCACTACCCTCTGGGAGATTACTGTGTCAGTTTTCCAGGGCTGCTGTAACAAAGTCCCACAAACTGAGTGGCCTAAAACAACAGCAATGTATTTTCCCACAGCTCTGCAGGCTAGAAGTCAGAAATCAAAGTGTCAGCCAGGCTGTACACTTTCCAAAGGCTCTATGGGAGGATCCTTCCTTGCTTCTTCCAGCATTTGGTGGCTCCAGGCATTCCTTGGCTTATGGCTGCGTCACTACGATCTCTGCCTCATCTTCACAAGGCCTCTTCTCCTGTATCTTGTAAGACACTTGTCATTGCATTTGGGCCCACTTGGATAAACCAAGGTGATGTCATCATAAGATCTTTAATTACATCTGCAAAGACCCTTTTTCCAAAGGTCATATTCATGGGTTCTAGAAGTTAGAATGTGGACATATCTTTTAGGGGTCCACCATTCACCCCACCACACCTACTAAATCTCAATATTACTCCTTTGGATGTTAAATAGCTGTATCCTCTCATTAAAGTGATGACAGATCACAGCAAAAAACAAATGCTAACCTATGGGAGGCACTAGGGAGACACTAAGACGAATGCCTTGTTTATGTTCACTTGGATTTTCTGGTTAGCTCTTTCTTGATTATTTGTTAGAAGGCTAAATCCCGTAGGTTAACTTAAATTGGAGCAAGCCATGATAATGAAAAGTTAATTTAATTGAGGAATCTTTGATAAAATTTCTTTCCTTGACTCAACTTTTGTAGCATCTTTTCAGGCCCCTGTCCCTTTGTGAATCTCTGTCCAATGCACCTCAACGTCCACCTCCCCTTGAGCCCTGAATTGCATTTTAACTGGTTATCAAGTTCCTCATGCTAAAAAGGACCATATTTGTCCAGTTTCACTCCCAAATCTGACCCCAAAACTATCATTCAGGTGTTAACGACCTACTTTCCTAGCTTCAAACTTTCTGATGGGGTCTCTCTATTCCATAATGTTACCTAGTCAAATGACATCTTCAAGTATTCAAAATTGAAGTTAATGTCCATAATATTATCTTATTAAGTGCACTTGTTTTTAATTTAGAGTGTTTCTAACCCAACAAGTCCTGTGTAACAGCTATTCCCACTTCAGTCTTAGGGCATTCCTTTTTAGAGGATAGTCATCACTTTCTTTTTTTCTGTCCAGTATCTGAACCTTCTTTCTGTGTAAGTAATCTCCCACATTATGAGACAAAGCCACCTCCTATTAAAGAATCTAAATATGTATAACAATATTTCTAATATATAATTATAATATATATACATAGACAATACAGACACACTAGATACTCCCTTGCCCAGCCAGCCCCCCTTGCAGCCAAGGCATGGGTACAGACCTAGGCTCCGCCAATAGACACACCTGCCAGGGATTTTAAATCTCAAGATTTAAATGTGGAAGCAGAAGCAACACTATTATGAAAAGGGTGGTGGCCTTAGCGGGCCCAGTTACATAATTTGAAGGGCCCTGTGCAAAATGAAAGTGGGGACTTCTTGTTCAAAAGGGCAGGGGGAAAAGTGACGTTAAAAATACTAACATATAGCCCTAGCAGGTTTGGCGCAGTGGTTAGAGTGTCGGCCCTCAGACTGAAGGATCCTGGGTTTGATTCTGGCCAAGGGCACATACCTCAGTTGCAGGCTCAATCCCTGGTCAGGGCACGTGTAAGAGGCAAGCAATAGATGTGTCTTTCTCACATTGATGTTTCTCTCTCTCTCTCTCCCCCTTACACTGTCTGTGAAAAGCAATGGGAAAAAATATCCTCTGGTGAGGATTTAAAAAAAAATACCAACATAGCCCAGCCAGTATGGCTTAGTGGCTGAACATCCACCTATGAACCAGGAGGTCTTCAGTTTGGTTCCAGGTCAGGGCACATGCCCAGGTTATGGGCTCGATCCCCAGTAGGGGGCATGCAGGAGGCAGCCGATCAATGACTCTCTCTCATTGATCCTTCTCACTATCCCTCTCCCTTCTTCTCTCTCTAAAAAAAAATCAATAAAAAACATATTTAAAAAAATACTAACGTATAGTCCTGGTTGGTGTGGTTCAGTGGTTAGAGTGTCCACCTGCAAACTGAAGCATCTCAGATTTGATTCCCTGTCAAGAGCACGTGCCTGAGTTGCAGGTTTGATCCCCAACCCAGTAGCAGCTCATGTGGGAGGCAGGCAATCCATGTGCCCTCTCACAATGGTGTTTCTCTCTCTCTCTGTCTCTCTCTCTCCCTTCCACTCTCTCTCAAAATCAATGAAAAAAATATCCTGGAGTGAAGATTAACAACAACAACAAAATACTAATATGTAAAGCTTTTTTCTTTAAAAATATCTTATTTCTTATTATACATAAAATGCAATAGCGGTAGCAGCAATACATGAGTAAAAAGAAATTTAAGATTGCAAAAGAAGTGTTTTTGGTGTCATAATTTTATAAACACAATAAGTAATAGTACTACCCTGTTATTGTGGTAACTTGATTGAGTATAAGATTTTTCTGGCTCACTTTTCTGCAAATTCATTTATTACATCATCAAAATTGATATTTTTCAAGTTTATTTTCAGTTGATATAACTGAAAGTCGTTCTTGGCAAATGCAAGGTCACAAATAATTTTGGATAATTTTTAATTTTGAGATGGACTTTTCTGCTGATGTAACTGTTAGTAAAGTTGAGTGTATTTTATAGACTGTCAACCTACAGTTTATTGCTGTGAACTTCTGGCAAATTATTTCAAAAAATAAATTTTAGTACATGCATAGGTGATGGTTCTCGTGGAATGATTTTTCTAAAAGGATTTAGCTCTGGCCCTGACAGGGTGGCTCAGGGGTTGAGCATTGACCTATGATCCAGGAAATCGAGTTTCAATTCCAGGTCAGGGCACATGCCCAGGTTTCGGGCTTGATCCCCAATAGGGATCGTGCAGGAGACAACTGATCAATGACTCTCTCACCGTTGTTGTTTCTCTCTCTCTCTCCCTCTCCCTTCATCTCTTTGAAATCAATAAAGACATATTTAAAAATAAATAAATAAATAAATAAATAAATAAATAAATAAATAAGATTTAGCTCTTCACACAAATCGGTCAGTGTAATTTTATTTATTTATTTATTTTTGGTAACTTTAATTTTTAAATGCACATGTATGCAGTGATATTTTAGTGTTTCCTCTGACATTTCCTGTATCTCGTGGTTTACAAGAAACTGAAAGTGGCTTCATGGTTTGTACATAATTCCAATCTCCTGCTTCTGCGTTCTATCTCTGTATTTTCAACTGCAAGAGAAAAATTAATTTTAAAATTGTCTTCTTTAAAAATTGCTTCAGCTGAGACATCACATGAAAATAGTGTCCTTTTCCATCGGCTGTGGCCATCTTTACTTTACTTCCTGTCTCTAAGGCTGAGGATACTGTCTGCAATGTGGCTGCAGCGTTCAAAACTAAAGCTCTTATATTCATTGAAGAATTCTAGTCCCGGGGGATGCCCACGTGCATGCTTTTGTCTTATGATTATTTGCTAACCCTGAGGGGTGCTGCAGGGACTGCTCCAGGGGCAGATGTGCAGAGCCCCTCCTCTCTCCAGCAGCTGCAGCTGCGGCCAGTCTCCATCTCTAATCTGGTCTAAAACACCACCCTTCTGTCCTGGCCTGACCTGCCTGGCCCAAGGTTTGAGCGTGGGCACTGGGTCCCAGGCCTATCTGGTGCCCATAATGCGGTGCCCATAGTGTGGTGCCCGAAGGCCAAAGTCCCCACCTCTGTGGCCAGGTTTATCGCTTTGATATAAATCGACTTTTACTTACAAAACACGAGTTCCCAGATAAAATTATTAAGAATTTCAAGACAGCAACAGCAGCAGAGCATTAAATCAAATTCCAGGGCCCTTGCATGGGGGTGGGGGTGGGGATGGAGATGGAGGGGTGGGGGTGCCTCTCAAATGCTATAAACCACTTGCATCCGTCGTGTCAACAGGACAATGTGAAGTTTCCACCTAGCCTTCACTCTAGAAACACGTTCTTATATAAGGCAGATTTCAAGTGAAACAAAGGCAACTGAGTCCTTGTGTCCCTAGAGGTGGTGCAGACCCTGCAACTTATTGCCGTGCGCCCTTGGGCAAGCTGTTTGACTTCTATAGGCCCAAGTTTCTTCATTTGCAAGAGAATATAGCATTGTATCCATGTTAATTTCCTGGCTTTGTAAGTAAATACCTTGGCTTTGTAAGAGCGTAACCTAAGGGAAAGCTGGATGAACCTTTGATAGGAATTATCTAGACTATTTCTGCTATCTAGACTATTTCTGCGGCTTTTCTGGAAGTATAAAATTATTTCAGCAGCAGATGCTTTGGAAGGGAGGGAGCACCTCACGCCCGGTATTAGAATTAGAATGGACAGGCACTGACAAATCCTGGCCTCTACAAACTAGCTGTGTATCCTTTAGCTCAATGCTTAGCTTCTGATCCCCTACCTTCTCAGGAAAAATGTAGATATTGGATTAGATTCTTAGTCCTGTCTAGTGTTAAGATGTAAGAAAAATTAAAGGGCCTCTAGGTTCTCATTTACCTCCCTTGCTCTCTTATTTTTATTTTTATTTTTAATTCATGCTTCACCCCCACCCCCACCCCCCGGCTGTTTTCCTTACTTTCTGTCCACTCAGTTAATGCCTACAAGTATCCACGAGCACATTTACATAAGGAAAGCGGCTCTTACGCTAGGAAGAAGCCCATTTCTAGCATATCCAATTGAAAGAAGGTGCTTGTCCCCCAGTGCTCTCATCCCAGCCACTCTCAGCTAAACTGGTATCCCTCAACCTTGGTGGCACATTGAAGTCACCCGGAAGCTTTTAAAACTCTGATGCGACAATCCCACTGACAGAGATTCTGACTAGATAGACCAGATTCCTCTTTTTATATTTGGTGCATTTGCAGTAGTTATCAAAATCATTGCTCAACTGACATTATAGTCTATCTTAATGAAGTACAATTCATTCCTGTACAGAACATCCAATGCCCATATTGTATAATCCCCTTTCAAGTAAATCATGGTACAAGAATGTGATTAATGTGCAAATCATAATGCAACAAACATAAACTGGTGTAGTTATAAATACTTTTAATTAATGCAACAAACATAAACTGGTGTCGTTATATATACTTTTTGTTCAAAAAATATATGCACCAGTACATATTAAGTGAGATTATAAACTCCAATGGGGCAGGGACCTAAATGGTTTTATAACAGCTTTATTGTGATATAATTCACATAGTATGCAATTCACCCATTTAAAGTGTACAATTCAATGGTTTTTAGTATATTTGCAGAGTTGTCAGGGACCTAAAATTTAACCTTTGTTATACAGGAGAACAAATGTGAAAGAACCAATCACTTCCACTTGCTCATGGCTGTGTTATTCTGCACAAGCCTGCTAAAAGGAAAGAAGAGAATTACCAGTAAGAGACTCATCTTTAATGAAAAGGTTTCATTAATGAGAAAAATATGTCAGTTTTCTCTCAATGCTCATTCATCTTCCTTGAAAGGACACGGAACACTTCCAAACAGTGATGATTAAATCCAAAATTTATATGCTCTGCTTTGTATACTCTTTGATTAATCCATAACAACCAATTACCATTGCTTACCTTTATTATTAGATTTTCCCAGCACCATTACACTCCTGACTAATGAAAATGCTAAGAAGAGTCTATTAAGAGCTTGCACAATATCATTCTAGCTAATGCCGAATGGTTAATTATCTTCAAAATGTGAAGGCATGGCTTTATGATATATGGGACCGAGACTACATAAAAATGAGTTCATATCAAGTGTTTAGTAAGTAGAGTGATCACATGATAGAAATCAGGGCACTTTCTTTTGAGAGTGAAATGTATTAGCTATTACTATTATTATATGGCATATGTCTATTTTGCATAATTGAAATGACAATGCAAATGGCTGTTCTTAATGGTATTCATTTATAAATAAATCTTAGGGGGGAAAATCACATAGGGTCTTCAGGATTTTCCATCAGAATTGAAGTACAAATAAAATAAATGTTGTCATCTTTGGCTGTCACTTTTGAATCACACTGTACCCCCCACCAAATCCAGATGAGCCATGATACCTATTAGTTATTAAACAGCCAAAAGAATATGTGTGTATGAGCCTGGTCACTTCTACTTGAGCCAGATGAGCAAGCACCAATGGGTCTGCAGGTGTCAGGCTCTTACACATTCGGATTTCTGCAGCAATTAATCTGTCCCATTTTGACATGTGATCAATTTTCTAATAATTGAACCTTAAGAAGAATAGGTAGCCAATGGGTCTTTGTATTAGAGCTGTAAGGAAGTAAAACACAAATGAGTTTTCCAGGTCACAGAAGCTTTCATCATCATTTTTAATCAGTTTAGATAGAAATCTTCCTAAACTTTCTTGATTTCCAAGGGAGTCTGGATCCTTCTTTTAAGAAAATATGATTTCACATCCAAAAAATATATGGTTACTAGTCAGCCCAGTGCTTTGCACTTTCAGAGAAAAGAAGGCATGCATGCTGTATCTACTCCGCGTGCCAAAGATGAGAATCTTGCAAAATCACCGTCCTCCTCACGCATCCTTGAGGTGACTGCCTCTGTCTCATTCAGAGTCAGGGAAGGAGCCTCTGGAATTAGCACCCCACAGCTGCTTCCTCATGATTCTCTAGCCTGGAAGTCTGGGCCTCTTTCCCACTGTGCCTCCTAGCAGAGGCTGCCCGCCTTTATAGCACATGTCTGAACATCTCCAAGTCCAGGCACCAGTCCTGGTTGGCCGCTTACAACTTTACCCCTTTTTCCCCCACACTCAAGAAAGCATATTGGAAAGCAAGTGAGTAAAAGTGATGTTATTGTACAGAGACTCTCAAATCTCCCCTGCTTTTCTTTTTAAGCAAACCAACTTGGATATATTTGCAAACTTGGATGTGTTATTGTCACACTTACTGTGACACAGTGTGTGTACTGTGACTGCATGCTTGGGAAACACTGATGGATCTGCAGTGAGGCCACCTTCCCTTTCTTTCCAGAACATTCATTCAATATTTATTTATTCATTTGCTGTTCTTTTATTCCACAAATATTTACTGCGCTACATGCTGAGGATATGTGATAATCAGACAGAAAATACCTACTGAGAAAGTTAGCTATGCCAACAAAAGAAATTGAGATGTCAATGTAGATATAGATATAGATACAGATACTACATCCAATAGATGCATGAATGATAGACAGACAGCTGATGACAACTGCTATGTAGAGCTATAAGAGATCCCAAGGGTTTCTAACCCTCCTGCTGGAGGAAGGTGGTCAGGGAAGCTGAATTTGGATGAATCAGAACACTTTGCCAGCCAGACAAGAGAGGGCAGGCCTTGCACACAGCCTCACAGCCAGCTGTGCTCTGGAGCCAGCAAGCAAGTCTGGAGCCACACCATGGGCAAATTGGATGCCTTGTTATAGAAAGTGGGCAATTCTGGCAAGATAAAGAGATATAAACTGGATTTTTTTTTTTTTAAGTGAAACCAGGTTCTGGCTGGTGTGGCTCAGTTGGTTGGAGTGTCATTCCGCACACCAAAAGGTGGAGGGTTTGATTCCTAGTCAGGGCACATAACCCAGGTTTTGGGTTCCATCCTTGGTCCGGGCACATGTGGGAGGCAACCGATAGATGTTTCTCTCTCACATTGACGTTTCTCTCTCCCTCTCCCCCCCCCTTTCTCTAAATATCAATTTTTAAAAAATTTTTTTAAAAAGACTGAAGCTAAGAGAAAATGGAGATCTGGGAGGATTATTGTGAGAAAGAGGGAGGGTGTTAAGGATTAGAGGTTCCTTTCCTCTAAGCCCTCACTTTCTCACCACTTGTTGATTTTCACACTTTTTCTCCTAGTTCCCTTGGCTCCCAGAAGCAACCAGCTTAAATCTTGTTAGTTTTGAGCCAAAAACATGGCAGTCATTGAATTCCCTGAAATGCCTGGGTTGCAAAAGTTCTTCCTCCACACAAAGACTTGTATGTGAACTTTCCTAGCTGCATTACTCATAACAATCAAAACCTTAACCAGGGACATATCCTTACAATGGAATATTCTTCACTAAAATGGGAGCAAATCACTGATACTTGCAAAATATGGATAAACATCCAAAAACATTATGCTAAGAAAAAAAAGCCAGATGCAGATGTATGATATATGCATCTATCTACATTTATGAAATTTCTAATAAAGGTAAATCTTTATTAATAAAGAAAGCAGATTGTTGCTTGTCTGTGGCTGAGGGTGGGAGTGGAGGCTGATTGAAAATAAGCAGGAGCCTTGGGGGATGGTGGAAATGTTCGAAAAGTAGATTGTGGAATTGGTTGCACAAATATAAATTTATTAGAAATCATTTAACTGTGCACTTACAAAAGGTAAATTGCATAATATGTAAATTATACTCCAGTGAAACTGTTTTTGAAATGTACTACCCACTTCCTTGCCCCTCTAGAAAACACACTGAGCATTATTGAACCTTATTTCAGGGTCATCAGCATAAATACGTTGTATTGTCAGTATAGTGCAGTGATTAGATGATAAGTTGAGTGACCCCTAGCAAGTTACAAAACCTGTAAAGCTTCAGTTTCCTCATCTCTATAATGAGGATAATTAAAGTATCCACCACATAGGATTGTTAGAAGATTAAGACAAAGCATGTAGAGCAGCTAAAGGGAGTTAATAAAAACTCAGTACCGTCCTGTGATCCACTTTGTTGGTTGTTGCTGCAGAAGACTGAACTGTTTTGGAATATTTAACAATTACATAAACAGTCAAGTGTTTTCCAATGTGGTTGTCCGGTTTTTATGGCCTTGCTGTGTACTTTGCTTCTTTTTGACAGTAAACTTCTGCCTATCGCTTACAGTTTGACATTTAATTTATTAGCGCTGCTCTGCGCTCCTCCTTTGGGAGGGAAAACTTCATGTTGTTTATTGCCAGTTTTTTGTTTACTTTTCAGGTTTGTACTACAAGGTTTAATAATAAAAACAAAGTTTTTTGGACCAAAAAAAAAAAACCACAAAAAAACAAAACTCAGTACCAGCAGCTGATGTAATGATTATGATACCATACCATGATTACTATAGCAGATGGAAGAAAGGGAGGTGACAGGGAAATTCAAAAACATCCAATCACATAAAATCAGAGACAACTCTTTAAGGTTTATATCCCCTCCAATCTTCCTGGCCGACTTAGTTTCATAACAACCTACAGATCCTTTAATAGCACTGTGACGTACCAGGCACTTTGCTTAGGTGACGTTTAATCCTTGTAGCAACCCCATGATCAGCTGCGTTACAAGTAAGAACTCCAAGGCCTGCCTGGCGGGGCATGGCTCAGGGCCTTTGTCAGGGCACATGCCCAGGTTACAGGCTCGAGCCCCAGGTGAGGGCAGCTGATCAGTGATGACTCTCTCATCATTGATGTTTCAACGCTCTCTCCCTCTCTCTGAAATCAATAAAGATATTTTTTTAAAAAAAGAACTCCAAGGCCTGGAGAACAAGTCCAACCTCTACTGATAGTCATAATTCAACTCCAAGCCTGACTGACTTCAAAACTCATGCACTTTCTGTAATAACAATGGAGTAAAACCAATAAGAGTCATTAATTAACTACTGCAAAGGGGGCTTTTTTGAATGAATACTTTAATTTTTGTAGAAAAGCCAGTGCTAAAACAACACAAAACTTTGGGGAAAATCCCACTGAACTGAAGATCCAGGAAAAGATGCTGCTTATTTTAATATTTTTTTGTGAAATTTCCAACAGGGGACATTTTTCAGACTACTTCATGTTACAGAATACCCAGAAATAGAGGTTCTCATCATGAACAATGATGAAAAACTGACACAAAAAGGTAGTGTATGAAATATACACTTTGTGCTTAGTTAGATATGACTGTATACCATATACTAGCTAGCAAGCACCATTTCTAAAAAAAAACAAATGGGTGAAAAAAATTTTAGGTAATTAGTGAATTTGTTTTACAAATCGGTGAATCTTTTTGGTTAAGGGTATATGGGAGTTCTTTGTATTTTTCTTGAATTTCTTCTCCAAGTTTGAAACTTGTGAAAAAAGTTTTAAATACTCAGCAAAATTTTTTTTTATTATTGATTCAAAACAAATTTAAATGTGGTTGCCTCCAAATGGAAACTTTACTGTATCATTAAGACTTAGAAATTAGGAATGCCTGCTCGGCCGGGCGTGGCTCAGCGGTTGAGCGTTGACCTAGGATCCAGGCGATCGGGGTTCGATTCCCGGTCAGGGCACATGCCCGGGTTGTGGGCTCGATCAATGACTCTCTCATCATTGATGTTTCTATCTCTCTCTCTCCCTCTCTTTTCCTCTCCCTGAAATCAATAAAGATATATTTTTAAAAAAGAAAAGAAATTAGGAATGCCTTTATGAGGCAAGAGACCAGAATATAAAAGATTTGCATTTAATATTTACCACTCAATCTCCAGCAAATTATTTCTGCATACGTAAGCGCTTTGGCCATTGTTGACTCCTCGCTGAATGTTCAACCAACCCAATAAGATGGAGAATTATTTGAGGAGAAACAGGAACCATGAAACGAAGATATAATGCTGATTAGTTTTTATTCATATCCTAGAAAACCAGTCCAAGTTGGGGCCAGTGAGATACAAGAAGCTTGCTAAGAAAACTCCCATAGAAATTCAGCCAGCCGAATAGTCAATAATATTGATTTGTGGTACCCTCCGTAATAGGGTGTAGTGGTTAAGAACATGGGCTTGGAAAACAGACAGAGTAGAGTAAAATCCTGGCTCTGCCTTATTAACTCTTGGTCATCATGAGCAAATAAATCACTTCACTTGGTGTGTCATAATTTTCTCAGCTGTAAAATGGAGCAATAATAGCGACTGCCTTATGAATCTATGTGTATCATGTGCATTAACATGGGCCCACTGCTTAGAGCACTGCTCAGTGAGTGTTGTTATACACTGAGCTGAGTCCTGGGGATAACGATGGTGAACTGACAGACCTGGCCCCAGCCCTGAACAAGCCTGTGCCCCATAGTGTGGCAAGTCGGCTTGCAAAGCAGCAATTCCAATTCCAAGGTTTAATTGCCAAGGATGGGGCAGGTAGGAAAATAATAGCTGATATTTATGTCGCATTTATTCTGTGATGGGTACATTTAAATGTGCTTTAGAAATTATTTACTCACTTAATCTTCATAATAACCCCATAAGGAAAGTAGTAATTATTAACCTCATTTTGCCAGTGAGGAATTTAGATGCAAAAAGATTAGGTCACTTGATCAAGGTCACAAAGGAGGCACCAAAGCCAGGACTCGAACCCAGGAAATCATAATTAGAGTCCATGTTCCTAAAAAAGGAGCCATTCTGCCTCCCTTAAGTACCTAAATTCTGACTTGGAAGATTCCCCAGTGCAAACAATATCTGCACTAAAACATGAAAGCAGAGTAGGAGTTACCAGACTAAGTAGGAGTTAGGAGTGGAACAAAGAGGGGACTAGGAAAGTGTTATAGGTAGAAGAAATACATGTGTGAAGTAGAGATAAGAGAGAGCATGGTACATGTATCCAGGATCTGCAGGAGTGGTGAGATGTGAGGCTGGAGGAATAAGTAGCTTCCAGATCTTGGGGGAGCTTCTAAGTCATGTCATGATTAAGAGTGTAGATTTTGTGCTGAGAGCAACTGGGAGCCACTGATGGTTAAAGCATGAAAGAGGGCATGATCCGATTTACATTTTAGGAAGATCATTCAGCCTGCAGAGAGAAGAATGGATTGGGAGGGCACAAAACTAAAGGTGAGCGAACAGCTAGCGGTGACATGGCTCCCATTGTGGAAGTAACAGTGAAGTACAAAGTGGAAAGCTTCACAATTCAAGAGCTATTTAAAAGAGAGATAGAAACTCTAAGGGTAAAAGAGACAGATAGTGGTGATTGATTAGCTCAGGAAGGAGGTTGATAGAAGAGTGACATATATACTTTGGTTTAGATATATTTGAATAGATGATTGTGCTCAGTGGTGGTACGCAAACAGATCCCATAAGAAAGATGAGATTTAAAAGGAAATGTATTACATTTTTGAACATTTACATTAAGGAGGAAACAGTGGAGTCAAATCCTGTTTGCCTTTTATATTCCCAGGCACATAGTAACTGCTCAATAAAGAATTGTTTAATGAATGAGTGGCCAGCTGTACTGAAGTTTAGGAGAGATTTGGGCTGAAGGTGGAGATGAGAGACTCATTAGCAAACAGTGGTGGAAGCCATGCATCTGGATGAGCGTGTCTTGGAGAAGTGGGCACAGAAGTCGGTGCAGGACAGAGTTCTGCAGATGCCAACATGCAGGAGAAAGACCAGAAGGAGATGTTTCTCCAGTCAAAGGAAGAACTTGTAAGTGGAGTGAAGAGAGCAGACGCCAGATAGTGGGGCAGGGTGGGGGTGGGGGTGAGGAGTTAGAGACAGTGGGTGTCCAAAAGTCTTTCCAAGAGTTTGTTCATGAAAGGAAGGGGTGTGTGGTGATAGCTGGAGAAGGGAGATAGTTAGAGGGAGAGTTTCAAGTGTGTTGTTTTGTTATGGTTTCAGGGATGGGCTACCTTTTTTCTGCCAAGGGCCATTTAGATATTTATAATAACATCATTCTTGGGCCATACAAAATTACCAACTTAAAAATTAGCTATGAAAAGAGCCCCTAGATTCATTGAATTTTGAAACCCGCCTGCGGTTGGTTGCCTTGGCAGGGCCACGCCAAACGATTTTGCAGGCTGTATATGGAATCCTGCCATTCCCCAGCCCTGGTTAGAGGAAGGACTGGAGCTGTTGATGGTAAAGGGCTATTGATAAGAATGGTGATACTGTTATTGTCCTGTGCTTTGAAACAGGGAGACTAGAGAATGATTGAAGGGAAGGAGGATGAAGTCCTTGATTCTGAGGAGGGAAGAACCATGAAGAAAGCTAATCCGGAGCATAGGTTTTTTATAGAATAAGGGGAACGTCTTCCCCTGCTTTGTAATTTAAGCATGGCCAGAATTTGAAGGGATTCTCTTCCAGTGGCTTTTATTTTCTCTCTGAAGTCGGAGATCAGGTAAATTTGCTGACAGCATTGGAAGGATCAGAAAAGTTTCCAGAGAGTGGGACTTGAAGTGGCCACTGTCATGAACAGGAAAGCAAGCTCACCGTGTTGAGGGTTCACCTGAGGCAGGTACTTTCTCTCCAGCAGCCCAGGGAGAGGGTGTAGAAGGCAGAATTGGCAGGATCCAGTGTTTGGGTCCTGCCTGGTGAATGTGACAAAATAACAAAGGGTGAAAGGGTTTGGCAGGAGAGTGCTCAGAGAGTCCCTGTGAAACCCAAGCCAGGCCAGGAAAAAGGAAAGACCAGAGATTGAGAAAGGCCGAGACAAAGTAGCTGGGCAAAGGTCTGGAGATTCCCATACCTTATTTGATTCCAGAAGGTGAAGTTCACAGCTGTGTCAGGAAGAAATTAATTCATTTTGACCTTCAAAACAAACCTAAAAGTCATTCATGCTCAGGAAAAATATTTGCCCATCAAGGACTTAGCCTGGACTCAAATTTTCACCTTACCCTCACACTCCAACCTTATAATTCCAAAACTGCCTCAGAAGTTGCCGGAAAGAGTTAAACCTCTTTCATATCTAAAAACTAGTTTTAAAAAATTATTTAAAAATTCAAGCCATAAACATGGATATGTATAAGACAAAGTAAATGTTTCTCCGCCACTCTTCGCTTCCTTAATATCCTTCTGGAATATTACCTTACACACAGGCGTATGTGTGTATATATATTTACGTAAGATCTCTCAGGTACTGTTCTGCACACTCCTTTTCATACATAGCAATAGAGCTTGAAATGTTTGACATAGCACACTTCTTCCTCTTCAGACACCATAAATTTTTTAACCCTACAATAGTTTTAGGTTGTTTCCCATCTTTTTCTATTACAAACAACATAGTCATGATCACCTTTGTATATATGCCTGTCTCCATCTGGAATTTAATTTGGGGGTAAGAATGCTAGATATTTATATAAATTTTATTGTTTTGCATTAAACAGTGATTATGTTTTCTAAAATTTAATATAATATCTGTATATTCTTGATCCATACATTCGGGCGTCAATACCACACTGTTTCACTTATTGTAGTTTTACAAAACATTTTAATATCTGTTAAGAATAAGACTCCCTCATTTCTTTTATTTATTTTCAGATTTTCCCAGCTAATCTGGGGAAGTTACATTATACTGAATAGATGAATTAATTTAGAGATACCTCTCATTCACATGCTAATAAGAGTTACTAAGTACTAGAGGAACTCAAGGAATCAGAGACTAGACTGGAACAGGAAAAACAGGGAACATTCAGATGTTAATTAGCTCAATAGGGCCACACAGATCCTAGAGGTCCTGAAAGAGAGGAAGGGGAAGAGAGTTTTGAGAGCTGTAGGGGAAGACAAAAGAGGTGAGGGTTACACTCCCTCCCGTGATCCAAGCTTCTGCTCTCTCCACTCCACTGTAATGCTCTTGACAAGGACACTAGGTTTTCTGGTTCCTAAATGCAATGGATTCTTCTCTTAGGGTTCTGTGGTTAGCCCCCAAAATATAGCAGTGCTTTGCTGATACCTTCATTAGGCTGTAGGATCAGACCCAGTGTGCAAAGGTCAGCTTCTTTGGAGTTCAGTCAATCTCCCAAGGCCAAGAGTCCAATCCAAGCACAATGTCTCCATCGCACACAGTAATCTTTGCCTTTACTTTCCCTTCTTCCTCCTGCCTTCAGCTTCCTCCCCATGTCATACTTATTTACAATGAATTATTTGAGAGGGGTGGGTGGGGACAGACTGAGGGAGACCCAGGGGTTAGAAAATATTCCCCAAGATTCTCCAACATTTGCCGCATGGCATAATTTATCTGAATAAATAGCTCCCTACAGTTTATAAGGTCCACGGTAGAGGTCTAGCACAATGTCTGGAATCACAGGTTCTCAGTCTGTGTTGAATAACCAACTACTGAATTATCTGCTGTTTATAAATCAAAATTGCTGCAGCCATGAATGACAACTGCAGGTTATCCTAAAGAACTCGTTGCTGCGGAACCCAGCAAAGACAAACTTTGTTATAAATGAGTCTAGTTTCATTGGCATTTGGTCTAGGGCAGGTAAATTACCCAATAAGGTGATTTACAAATGCATTCAACTAATTCTCTGATAGGAAGCTGAGCAATGCGCTCTGGTCGTTGGGTCTGATTTACATCAGAAAGTGTACAAAGGAAAATGGAGGTTCTCTATCTTGCTCTTGTCCCCTCCTGGTTTCCTGTTACTATATAACAGGCATCCTTTGCCTTTAATTACCTTCTTCATGGCTTGGGAGCTTTGATGACTTGATTAAGCCGAGCAGCACAGTTCCAGTCCCTACCCATCTGATTAATTAGCCCAAACCTTATTAACTTCCTAATTCTGATCAATAAGGCACTGATGCTAAACTGGGCAAGGGCAAACTAAGGAGGCAATTTTCTTTCAAGACAGAGTCCCTACTGTTTTTCAACCATCTTTTTTTTTTCATCTTACTTTTTAATGCAGCCAGGTTAGAATATAGCAATAAGATAACAGTCCTACGAAGACCATATGCATTCTCCAGTCACAGCCTCTCTGCCTGATGCAACATATTATTTGACGGTGCTATTTGGGGACCTTGCATTTTCTTAATGCCTCCATTACCCAGGATTTCAGGTAATTTTGCTCATGGCCAGAGAAAGAATATGATAATAACGATAATAATGATACCATTTTTCCTTCTCTTCGGGAAACTGACCAAATTTGTAACAAGAAGCTCCTCTTCCCCAAACCCAAACTGAGGACAGAGTTCTCTAACATTGAGGGAACAGTCCCATACTCTAGACCAGAGCTATTCAACAGGAATATTTTACATTTTCTAGCAGCCACATCCAAAAAGGTAAAAACTCACGTGTGAAATTAATTTTGCTAGTGTATTTTTATGATCTAATATATCATACAGTATTTGCCTTTCTTTGTCTGACTTATTTCACTTACCAAACTGCCCTCAAGGTCCATCCATGTTGGCACAAACAGCAGGACTCCCTTCTTCTTTTTTTTTTTAAGATTTTTTTAGAGAGGGGAAGGGAGAGGGAGAGCGAGAAACATCAATGAGAGAAAAACATTGATAGGTTGCCTCCTGTACACCCCCCACCAGGGATCAAGCCCGCAACTGGGGCATGTGCCCTGACTGGGAATTGTACGGGCCACCCTTCAGTGCATGGGACAACGCCCAACCAGCTGAGCAGCACCGGCCAGGGCTAAAGAAGTATATTTTGTCTAAATGTCAAGTAGATGTCAAATGCAATAGAGAGCTGATAAGGTTTTAAAAGTGTACATGTACTTGCCAATTAGGAGTTTATTAATGATCTTAGCAAGAGCAGATTCAGTGTTGTACTGAGGACGGAAGCCAGAATTTAAAAAAGCGCAACTGTAATAAAGGCTTTGCTGTAATAAGTGCTTTCGCCTTACATAGTTTTATAACATGCGTTGCTCCGAGTACAAGCTAAACCTTTCCAATGGTCTTCTGGTCCTATAAGTCTGTGTGATCTGCACCCTCTCACTCCCAACTCCCATTCCTCCTACCATATGGCTCTCCAGTGTGTCCTCTGCTTCCACCAGCCCGGCCCCCAGTACTGTCCCTTTATCACAGACACAGTTTTCCCTTAAGACTTAAAAAAAAAAATAATATAATATTGACGTTCAATATTATATTAGTTTCAGGTGTACAGCACAGAGGTTAGACGTTAATATAACTTACAAAGTGATCCCCCCGTAAGTCTAGTACCCTTCTGTCACCTACACAGTTACTGCAATATTACTGACTCTATTCTCTATACTGTACTTTACATCCCCACGCCCTTAAGGCTTTTAAACTGCCGCTCCTCGGACTGCAGGCCCCTTCGAGGACACCCCCGCATGACCCCTGGCCTTCGTGAGGCCTGCCCTGACCGCCCTTTGTCAGGTTACCACCTGCCCGCGCCCCGGTCTCCCTGGCCTGCGGGACTTGGCTTTTCCGCACAGCACTTGTGTTTTCTGACCCACGGCATCTCCGCATTCCCCATGCCTGTTCTCTAGCCAATGTCCACTCTCCACCACTAGAATCTAAGCTCCATGAGGGTGAAGACTGTGGTTGTGTTTACCCGGGCGTCCCATGCACCTGGAACATACCTGACACATCGTAGGTTCTCAAAAACACATTTGGTGAAAAAAATGAATGAACAAACGAACAAACGGGAACAGAGTACTAGTTATGCTTTCACACTCTTTAGGCACCCAGACTTGAATTCACATCTAGGCTCTGCCACTCGCGAGCTGTGTGACGTGACCTTTTTAACCTTTATTTCCTCCTCTGTTGATGAAAAAAACAATATTGCCTCATAGGATTATTGTTTAGATTATATAAGGTAATGAATGTAAAGTGCTTAGCACCACGCCTGGAGCATAGTATATGCTCAGGAAATGTTAGATGCTATTATCATACGTCATTTATCATTATTATTACCATTGTTTCACTTAATTTCCACACTAATCCTAACAGACAGACATCATCCTTAGGGAAAATGAACAAAAAGAGAGTAAATAACTTTCTCGCTATCAGTGAGAGGGTAAATCTCCAGCTGGTCCACTGGACACCTCTGTTTGGCCACCTCAGCCCATCCGGGCCATGCCTGACCCTGGAGTCCTTAGCTCCTCGCTCCACCTGAGGCCACCAGCCTCTCATGACTTGCTGCAAAGCTTCCCCTGGGGCTGCCCCAGGGGCAGGGACACAGCCCAGAAACATAGCAGTTAACTTCCCATTGACAGCAGGTGAAATCCCTCTCCACCTGCCGCCTCCGAGGTGTCTTCTAAGGCACATGTCTGCACAGTCCTTTGGGAAAAGTGCCTGTGGCTGAGCTTGTGAATCTTCCTACAGCAGGGATCTAGACACACCGCCTTGAATTTTCTTCCCACCCTTTCCTGCCTCATTTTCCCTCAGTCTTGTTGCCCTAGGATCTCACCTCCCAAGAAAGAACCAGCACTTGAGCCCTGCTTCAGGCTCTATTTTCTAGGGAACCTAAAATAGATACTGGGCTTACATCCTAGATATGATTCCAAAGCTGATGCTCTTTCCATCAGTCATTCAACCCCTACTTTACTGACCACCTACTATATGCCAGGGCTGCGTCTCACTACACCCCAATGTAAAGTGTGGGACCTGTGAGAGGTAGCGAATGTGTGGAATGGCCACTGTGGGGAACAGGAGAGAGACTGACTTGTCCTCCAGGTTTGATTGGAACCCTGGTGTCCAGCTTCAGGGCTGATCTTTATTTCCAAATGCCTGGTTCCTAGCTCTTCAGTCCAATGCAGTCGACCTCCAGACTAACATCCTAAAACAGCTTTTCTTTTGTTTGTCCAAAAGCCTCCAGCATTTCTCCCTTGTCTTCAGAATAAAATCCCAAATTCCTCCTCTTGGCATCAGAGGCTCTCAAAAGCCTGAAGTGCGAATTTATCTGATATTAGTCTACCTGAAATCTATTGGTCCTCCCTGCCACATGCACAAACTCAACCTTTAAAGACCAGCTTGCTGAAGACAATCTGCCTCCTCGAGGCCTCCCACAACTTTCCAGTCCAGTCGTAGGTCCTGTCTCCCCGTGACCACTCACTGGAGCAATCATCCTAACAATTAACCGTATACTGCTCTGAGTTACTCTGCACTCATATGTACCTGGATGTAAACTCAAATTATAAGTTCCTGGAGGACATGGGCAGTTGTTCCTGGTACTTTTTTTACTCCTAAGCACCTAAGGGGGGCACACATGTAAATATGTTTAATAAATATATGAATCAACGTTAATGCATTGTTCTCAAATTGTAAACCTCTCTCTTCCCCTCCACAAATGGACAGGCTTCCCTTGGATCTGATGACCAAATGCCATCTGAGAAATGGTTGAAGGTGTGAAGGGTGTAAAACCTCAGGAAAAGCACAATGTTGTCTTCAACACACAAAGAAAATGGTTTTGCACTAGAGATTCCACATATTCTGTATGGCACCAACGGACGGAAGCCACAGGAACTAAGTACAGAGAAAAATGTTCTACAGTGTTTAAGGGCCGTAAAGATGGGACAGGGTGTGTAGTAGGTAGTGCTTAAGCTTCCTCTGAGCGACACTGATGGGCATATTAGGGCCTCAAGCAACGGTAGGGTCTGATTTTCTATGTAGAAGGGGTTTGAGGGAGGCAGTCTGCTGGGAGAAGGCACACTAAGGGACATGTCTTAAAGTTATAATAAAATGTACAAAGAATTTATATTTATTTGGGGCTGCTTGGGGCACAAAGCCATGGCCCATAAATGGGGCACTTTTCAGGATGGATTTTATTTAAATTTAAATAATGTATATAGATAAGTCACAATTAAAGATTCAAATAGAATATATATAGTGGAATTCCATTTGCATTCAAGCCCTGGAGTTCAACAAATCTGCAAACAATCCTACAGAAGGTAGCTGGTGACGTTTGCTGAGGTCAAAAGACCATCTCAGCCACGCCCGGGATGAAGCACCTCGGAGTCATGGGCCCAGCCAGTTCCCATCCACTCAGCCTCTGATGGTGAATCTCTCACTTTATTTTGTCTCTGAAACTTTACAGTAGGCCAGGGAATGGGACATCCTTTCTTGGCCAAAATAATAGAAGCAATAACTTTGAGTCCATGTATCTTAAATGAAAGTTAGAATTGGAGGGTAAAAGTCATTCTCTTCAACTAGGGCCCCTTAGTACACTCAGTGGCCATACAATACCATTGTCAAGAATATAGGCTATACGCCCAGCTGGGCATGGCTCAGTGGTTGAGCGTCGACCAAGGATCCAGGCGACCAGGGTTCGATTCCTGGTCAGGGCACATGCCCGGGTTGCGGGCTTGATCCCCAGTTGGGGGTGTGCAGGCGGCAGCCGATCAATGACTCTCATCATTGATGTTTCCCTCTGTCTCTCTCTCTCCTTTCCAATCTCTGAAATCAATAAAGATATATTAAAAAAAGAAAAAAAAGAATATGGGCTATGAAACTCCACACATAATAAGAGATGCAAATTAGAATTGCTGTGTGATACCATTTTTCATATATCCGATTAGCAAAACTCCATAAGTTGGATTATGCACTTGGGCAAGGCTGTGAGGAAATGCACAATCTGTTACGTTGGACTGAATTTGGCAATACCTGTCAATGTTACATGGGAGAGTAGTATTTTACCATATATGCTATGCATCTAATTATACTTGCACACATGGTTATGCATTGCTGCATTAATTACGACAGCAAAGATCAGAAACAACCACCCATCAGTAATAGATGAACTAAGTAAACCATAATGTATCATACAATAGAGTATTACACAGCTCTGAAAAAGAATCAGAATGCTCCCTAGGTTTGGACTGGAAAAGGTTTTGCAGATATTTTGATAAATTTAAGAAGTTCATATAGAAGAAAATGGAGAGGAAAAAAACTATACATCTGTATTTGCTTCACATGCATAAAAAAACTCTGGAAGGACACCTAAAACACTAGTAACTGGTCTCTTATGAAAATGAGAGACACTCAAGGGAAGTGGGAAAATATTTCATTGTATGTTTTTTTTTCTCATATACTTTATTTTATGTTTAAACCATGTGACTATCTTACCTACCCAAAAAAATTTTCAAGTTAAGAATAAAAAGAGCCCAGCCGGGCATGGCTCAGCGGTTAAGCGTTGACCTAGGATCCAGGCGATCAGGGTTCGATTCCCGGTTAAGGCACATGCCCGGGTTGCGGGCTGCAGCCGATCAATGACTCTCTCATCATTGATGTTTCTCTCTCTCTCTCCCTCTCCCTTTCTCTCTCTGAAATCAATAAAGATATATTTAAAAAAAAAAAATTATAAAAAAAAAAAAGAATAAAAAGACCTCTGCAGTGGTATGCCTGTGTAAGATTCACAGATCTACCCTACACCTGAGCAAATTACTTTTTCTCTCTGTACTTCAATTTCATCTGTGCAATGAGGTTGATAATAAAATCCACCATAAAGTATTTAGAACATGACCTGACACAGAAAATATTACCTTTGGAAGGTAAAATTTTAATCAGGGTGCATAAAACTTTAAAAATAAACTACAATCCTATTTTCAAAAAGAACTTAAATAAAATCAATCACACTGTTAGTGAAAAAGGTGCTACTATAACATCTGTTTCTAATGTCTATGCTTTTAATTTTTACAGCACCCACCAGTCAGAAAATAGAAAGTAAGTTCCTCGATATGCAAAAATAGGTAGAATTTTAAATACAACCACTTAAAAATCTCCAAGCAGAATTTTCATGCTGGGCACTATGGTAAGGCTAATACTCTGCTTACAAAACAACTATGACTGGGTGAGGGTGGAGAGGGGTGGAAGGAAAAATTAAATGCAGGCTTTGCTTCCAATATAGTGTATGTTGTGTTTACAGACAGCAGAGCAACTGTAAATAGCATGGGAAAACTTTATAGGGAAAATACTAGAAACACTATTAGTAACTTAAAGAGAATCTCATCTAGAAAAATAGCCCCCAAACTTCAACAAAATTAACCCCTACTAGTAAATATAAAGCCAAAAACCTTATTCTGTTCCAGCTTTGATAATCAGTACCCCAAATGGAAGATAAAAAAATTCCAATTCTTCTGTCTTAAGACTTTCAACTCTAACAACTCACAAGAAGGTTATTAATAGCTTTGTCACTTACAGGATGCTTTTAGCAATAAGGTATTGCCCTCTCTTCTTCTACTGCTCTGCATGAAGTACAAGCTGAAATTAAAAATTTCACAGTGAGGGCTTCCTAGACACTGATTTGGAGCTCTTCCTTCGGTTACGTTGCTCTTTATTTTTCCACATGGGCCTTGTCAAATAAACCAAACATGCAGGGTGACAATATCTGGAAAAATGACCTTATTTTTCCCTCTGAAGGAGATGCAGCCTTCATCTTATCTAGTTGCTTGGTATTTCACCTAGTTTGGTCTGGTACAGAAATTAACTTCATTTTACAGCTCATCACACTCCACACACGCTCCAACAAATGGATTCCTGTGTCCAGAGACCAGTAAAATCCCAGTCTCCCTTGGGGATTCTGCTACAGCATTTGTTCTAGGACATTAATGGATGTCCTAACCAGTCCGTGTTTTCTAAAGCAATGACAACTCAAGGACATACTCTCAAAATGAGTCATGTTCAATATAATGACTACAAAAAAATTGTACATATGCAGCATACAGACATTCCTGGTGATGTCAATCAAACATATTGTTCTTTTTCCAAGATGAAATTTAATGGGATTCTTATTCTAAGAGGCATTTTAAAACTCAACAAATCAATTTCCAGCAAGAAGCCTTTGCATGAGTTAGAGCAAATGTTCAATCAGTACCCAATGTCTGCTCAGAGGAGATGTCACTAGAAATGTGTATCAGATGACTGATGAACAAATAGTCAAGATTACACATTCTCTCAAAACTTATGCCCCAAGTCAAAAAATAAAAACTAAAGATTGAATTATGATCTCGACCAAACTACTTTGAATAATAGATCAGAAACTTTCTGTGTCAAATTCTTTCAGACAAAACATTTTCAGTAATTTGGAGTTGCTTGTTCAGTAAACTAAATTGCACGGTAAGACTGAAGAATGAGGATATTTCTGCATAGAAGTTGTGATTTCTAAAAGGAAAAAGAAAAAAAATAAATGTCTAGAATGAAAGAAGATTTCCCCCAAAATTGGAAAGAAAAAATGCATTTTGGAGTTTGAGGGAATGAGCCCAACATGCTGCCCAGCAAATCATAGAAAGTTACTAAAGGGTATCTTGTAAAACCAGACTACCAAAGCCCTCTGTGGAAAGGCAGGCAAGTGTGTTAAGGCAATTCTTTCTGAGTATGGAAACTAGACTAACAGGCATAGATCGATTATGAGCTCCCTTAATAATACAATAGAAAGAAATACCCATGTGACTGAATTGGAAGGATACGGATGATTTTACTCTGTTTATAGCTTGACCTAATAGATAAGAATAAAAACTTTTACCCTGCTTATAGACACACTTCTAATTATTATTATAGACACACTTTTAATTATTATTGTCTAGATTTCACTTGATGTGCATATTGTGTTTTATAAAACCAGAAAAGGGCACCTGCATATGTATTTTTCATGTAAAATTTTCACTTGCAACAACTCAAACCAGCATGGGATTCTAAACTAAAAAACAGTAACAAACACATAAAAGTGAGTTTATCACAAGAACAAGCAGTGTGCCATCCAATGAAGCTGTCCTAGAATTCTGGCTGTAGGAGCTCCCTGTTCCTCCTGGATGACATCAGCCACCAGTGCACTGCCCTGCCTCTCAGACCCCCTCACTGCTCCCCACTTGGAGGATGACAGATCTTAGTGAAATCCAGAACAGAACTATCAGAAAAAATATATATATTAACACAATTTGGGAAATGCTCACAGAAATGTTAACCATTGTTACGAAAGTCACTGTTTTCTCTGTCTCACTGAGTGGATAAAAGACAAAAAAGCAAAATAATAGACAAAAACAGAAAAAAGAATTGAAAAAAATAGATTTATCAGGTAGCTACCAATAAGAAGAAAGCTAGTAGAGTAATAATACTATTGGACAAATTAGAAATCAAGGCTAAAAGCATTAAAGGGGCCAAGAGGAATATTTTTTATTGATAAAAGTTATGATCCACCAAGAATATATAATAGCCAGGAAACTTTATGTACCTAATAACACAGACTTAAAATATATAAAGCAAAACCCGATAACAGGACAAAAAACTATTGACAAACCCACAATAAAGTGGGAGATTTTATTTATTTATTTATTTATTTATTTATTTATTTATTTATTTATTTATTTAAAAATATGTCTTTATTGATTTCAGAGAGAGGAAGGGAGAGGGAGAGAGAGAGATAGAAACATCAATGATCAGAGTCATTGATCGGCTGCCTCCCGCATGCCCCCGACTGGGTATCGAGCCGCCACCCTGGCATGTGCCCTGACCTGAATCGAACCACAATCTTCTAGGACCCTAGGTGGATGCTCAACCGCAAAGCTACTCCTGGCCAGGCAAAGTGGGAGATTTTAATCTATCACTCAAAAAGTCAACAGATCAATTATACATAAAAATGTAGATGTAAAGGATTAAATAACACAATTTAATACATAGGCTTGAATTAATAGATATCAATTTTCTTACCCAACAAAAAATAACAAAACAAACAAACAAACAAAAAAGCACATATTTTCCAAACATTCCTGGGATACTTGCAAATATTAGCCATATATTAATTAGGCCAGTAAAAAAGTTTGATGAATTCCTCTAATTGAAATTACACAGACACATTCATATAATGGACACAAATTAGAAATTAACCAAAGGAACACCCCTTCCAAAATACTCTTCTTGAAATTTTAACCTACTATTCTAAAAATTTATTGGTTTAAGGAGGAAACTGCAAACTAGTCGGACATTAAGAATATAGCCAAAGTGATACTCAGAGGAAACATCACAGCCTTAGATGACTTTATTGGGAAAAGCGTGCTGAATGCCTTCTGCTGGGTTTGCACATTGACTCTCCCCCTTCCCCATGCTGCTTGGGCACAGAGAGCGGGTCCCTCTGGGCAGCATCAAAAAGCTCCCCACCCTCGGCTGTCTCCAGCACTGGCCCACGTCAGAGAGAAGCGCATAAAATCAGCTGCCTGCTCCCAGGGTGCCTCCCTTCAGGCCCAGGGAGGGTACAGGGGGCCACATCTTTGTGCGTGGTTCCTTTATTAACTCTTCAAACAGCTCTGGTTCCTGCTGCGACTTTGCCTGATATGAGACAGGAAACAAATAGGGTTTCGACCCAAAACACTAGGAAAAAGAACCAACCACACAATATACCTCCAAGATAACAGAAACAGTAATGAATGAAGATAAAAAGAGCCCGGCCCGCGTGACTCAGCGGTTGAGCATCAACCTATGATCCAGCAGATCGAGGTTTGATTCCCCGTCAGGGGCACATGCCCGGGTTGCAGTAGGCGGTGTGCAGGAGGCAGCTAGTCAATGACTCTCATCACTGATCTCTCTCTCTCTCTCCTTTTCTCTCTCTGAAATCAATAAAGATATATTTTTTTATAAAACATTTTTTTAAAAGATAAAAAAAATCATCCACATAAGAAGCTAAAAAACTATTAGAGTTGCTCAATAAAACAAAAGACCAATAAAAGAGAACACTTAAGCCTGGTATTAAAAAAAAGAGAGAGGGGGGCAAGGGAAAGAGAATGGAGGGAGAAACATGAGTAACAGGAACAAAAAATAGACGCAATCCAGATACCAAGGAGGTTTTTAATGATAAGGGAATGGTTTATACAACTTTATACCAATGCGTTTAAGGACAAAGTAGGCCTTAGACTTCTCTTTTTAATGCTTATTCAAAACAAAATAATACCTGGGAATGATTTTTAAAGTTACGTAGAGCGAACAGTATTGTAACAGTGTCGGTTGCCTGGCTCTGACAGTGTTCTGCGGTTCTTTAAGACACTATCACTGGGGCGATGGGATGAGTATCCAAGGGGACTCGGTGGCACTTTTACAACTTCTAGTTAGGCTTCCACTATTTCTAAATAAAAACTTCTGAAACTCAGAAAATTTTAGCAAGTTTATCGCAGGTCCTCGCCCTGGGCTTCCCCATCGTTGAGTCCTATTCTTCCCAAGGAAACCATGAACAATAGCTGCCCCCGAGTTGCTGTTTAACACCTACTTATTGCTATTTCTTTTCTTTTCAGATTTAACTGTTACCCAGGGCTCTCTCACCTCCTGGGTCCTACAGGTATCATTCCCTTCCCTCCCCTCACTATATCCTGTATATTCATAGGGTCCTGTCAGTTTAACCAATATCAGTCACTGTTATTATGGCTGCAAATATTATCCCCAGCTGAGCTCAGTAGTGTACTGGCTATGGTGTACTTTTCCTTTCTTGTATCATTTCTTTTTCTCTCTGGAATTAATCATTGTCTACTTATTTGGTCACTTGCTTACTTAGTTTTTTATGGGCTTCTCCCTCCCCCCACCCCATCCCTTTGGCGATGTCCCTCCTGGTGGCCTTCATCCTGCTAAGGGGTGGAGAGGCCTTCTTCTTGCCCTGTGGCATAGCCATCATCCTGTGACTTCTCTTCTGGGATACAAACCTCTGGGCTATGCCCCATTTCCTAGATCTCATGACTCCCTTTGTCTTAGTTTTTGCCTTTCTTTTAATGAAACATCCTTCAGGAACCTTCTAGGAAAGGGTGCTTATGAAGTAAAGTTGGGGGGGGGGTGCTTTAACTTCTGTTATTTGAATTTGGAGTCTCCTAGATTGAACTTTTAATTTTCTTCTCTCCCATTTTCCACTTATTTGTCTCTGTTCTACTTTCTAGGTAATTTCCTCAATTTCACCTTCTACCCTTCCAACTGTTCTGCTTTTGGCTGTCATATTTTTATTTTCCAGGATGTTCTTGTCTTTGAGTTCCTGTTTAGAGCCCCATGTACCTATCCCAAGATTGCAAGCTCTTCTAGTACCTCTCTGAAGGTCTGAGATTTATATATATATATATATATTTTTTTTTTTAATATTTTTTATTCTTTAGAAATAGCTGGGCATTTCTATGTGAATGTAAACATTATTTGATTGCTTTTTTAATTTCTTTTTTTAAAACATATCTTTATTGATTTCAGAGAGAGGAAAGGAGAGAGAGAGAGAGAGAGAAACATCAATGATGAGAGAGTCATTGATCAAGCCCACAATCCAGGCATGTGCCCTGACCGGGAATCGAACCCCTATTGCCTGGATCCTAGGTTGATGCTCAACGGCTGAGCCATGCTGGGCTGGGCTGAAGGTCTGAGATTTAAAAAAATTTATTGCCTGCCCTTGCCGGTGTGGCTCAGTTGGTTGGGTATTGTCCCATGCACCAAAAGGCTGCCAGTTCAATTACTGATCAGGGCACATGCTTGGGTATGGGGCTAGATCCCTAATGGAGGGTGTGCAGGAGGCAGCTGATGAATGTTTGGCTCTCACATCAATGTCTCTCTCCCTTCTTCTCTCCCTGAAAATCAATTTAAAAAATCTTTAAAAAAATTTTTTTTTCCTGCTCCATACATTGTCTGTTTCCTCCCAGTTAACTTCGTTTCTTTCTGTTTTCTCATTTTGATCTCTCTCTGGCATATTGGAGGCTTTTTCAGTGTCACAGACCCTTCCTCAGGGTGTAGATTTCAGTTTGGTGTGCTCTGCCCACCCTCTCAGGTGGGCCTGGATGCGCAGGCTGGAGATGAGATCTGAGGGTCCAACTGCTCCTTATAAAACCTTCCTCGGGGTCTGTGGTGAAAGTCATCTTGGTTCTTGTCAAGTTTCCTCACTGCCTCAAGGAGTCAGCTCTCTCAGGTTGGCTAAATCAGCTATTACCTGACCATCTGCTTTCAAATTTCTGTTGAAATATCTTACCTACTTTGATTTCCTTTCCCTTTTCCTTATAGTTGTCTGCCCTCTTCCAGACTTTTAGTATCATTTTAGTAGTTCTATAAAAGAGCAGATATAAACATCTGGGTTCAAACCGCCATCTTTCCTCCGGACCTTCTAAACCAAACAAATAAAATAGACACTTCTTTCCTTAATTTACCCTTTTGTGCTAGTACATATAGTACTTATCAATCTTACTGTCTTTATCACACCTTCTTCCAGAAATATGATAAAAAAGGGAAAATAAACCTTAAAATTTTACAAACTGCTTGACTTTTTCTTTCAGTTTCCCATATCTTGAATTAATCTTTCTAAAATAATGACCTAATGAGACTTCACCCCTTTTCTTTTGTTTTTTAATTTAAATTTTTTTATTGCCGACACTATTGCAGATGTTCCCCATCCCTCCCTCCTTCGCCTGCCTCCACCCAGCCCCCTCCTCACCTCCCTTGGCCCTCCCCACACTATTATCTATGTCCGTGGGCTATGCATATATGTTCTGTAGTTAATTCCTTCACCTTCCTTCATCCAGTTCCCTTCAAGGATTCTTAGGATATATTCTCAGAAGTGGGATCACTGGGTCAGAAGGCAGTTCTACTTTTAATTTTTTGAGGAAACTCCACACTGTTTTCCACAGTGGCTGCACCAGTCTGCATTCCCACCAGCAATGCACTAGGGTTCTCATTTCTCCACATACCCCCCAGTACTCGTTGTTTGTTGATTTATTGGTAGTAGCCATTCTGACAGGTGTGAGGTGATACCTCATTGTAATTTTAATTTGCATTTCCCTGATGATTAGTG
The DNA here is from genome assembly GCF_054644295.1 of Miniopterus natalensis. Lineage (NCBI taxonomy): Eukaryota > Metazoa > Chordata > Mammalia > Chiroptera > Miniopteridae > Miniopterus > Miniopterus natalensis. Next base: position 26,073,463 of record NC_142096.1, read on the forward strand.
ACCTTGGGCACTTTTTCATATGTCTCTTGGCCATCTGTATGTTCTCTCTGGAGAAATGTCGGTTCAGGTCCTTTGCCCATTTTTAAATTGGATTATTTGTCTTCCTGGTGTTAAGTTGTAAAAGTTCTCTATATATTTTGGAGATTAGCTCCTTATCAGATGAATCATTGGCGAGTATGTTCTCCCATACAGTGGGTTCCCTTTTTGTTTTGTTTATGGTTTCTTTTGCTCTTGTAGAAGCTTTTTAGTTTGATGTAGTCAAATTTGTTCATTTTTTTCTTTTGTTTCCCTTGCTTTTGTAGACATACTGGCAAAAATACTGTGTTGAGAGGTGTCTTAAATTTTACTGCCTATGTTTTTTCTAGGATTTTTATGATTTCACAACTCTAAGTCTTTTATCCATTTTGAGTTTATTCTTGTGTATGGTGTGAGTTGGTGGTCTAGTTGCATTTCATCCCATTTCTTAAATGCTGACCTTCCACATCTCCAAAATTCTCTTCACAATGTTTGCCTTCCATAAAACTTCCCTGCATTTTTACTGCATCTTGTCCCAAGCCTTCCGGTTGACTCTAGCTCACCATTGAATGCGTATTTCAAGTACATCTGGTATAATTCCCATGACTTTCACTCCTTCATTTCCAATGACTACAGACCACCAAAGAGAGATTATCCATTTAAATTAATCTATTCAAAGGGGGGATTCCTGAGAATTTATGGTTTCTACTTTTGCGAGGATCATCAGAATGAGTTTTCTTTCCAGGGGAGCAAAAAATAAGCTGAGACTTACAGGGTGTGGAATTTAGGTAGATGAAATACAGCAATCCAGATAGAGGAGATTATCTACCATGGTCTCCCCAACCCACAGTACTCGGAATATTTCCGTTAATGATGCTTCAAATGGCAGTGAGCACGAGGGGCAGCCTATTGCCATGTACACAGTTGTTGCTGTTTTAGTCCTAGCTTCATCTCTTGCCCAAACAGCAGCATACAGGTAGGCAAAAACATATTCAGTATACAAAAATGTGTATTATATGTATATTCATCTATCAATGAGCCAACATAAGAAGTATAAGACATAATCTGTTGTATTCAAGAAGCTTAGACTTCGGGAAACTCCACAAAATGCCCGGAGACAGGGCTGTGAGGCTTGCACCTAGGCCTTCCTCCTTCTCTCCCTGACCAGCTGGTGAAACAGAACCACAAGGACTGGAGGAAAAGGCTGCCCGCCGGCTTGGATGCCTTGCTTCAGCCTTGCCCCACTAAGAAACTCTATCTCTGAGGTCCAGCAAAAAGAAAATGACCACCGAGAGAAACCAGCCGCCCCACTTAGCATGCAGGTAGAGAGCCCCAAGTTAGAACCTTGCCTCAAAAGGCCGGTCTCTAGCTGCAACCTGGGCCTCTCCCAAGAGAGAAGAGAGCCGGCCCAGCCTCCAGCTTCAGGGCGGTGAGCTGGGCGGGCGGGGCTCGGCCTGGAGCTGCAGCTCCGGGAAGCCCGGGCCACTGGAGGGGGGGCACAGCTCTGCAAGAAGAGCGTGTCTGCAGCCACCATCAGGGGACTGCCGAGGAGGTCCTAAGGTGTGGAGTTGGGGAGGGAGAGGAGAAAGGAGGAAGGGGGAGACTGCTCACCGCCAAGATCAGCAGCTCGGAGGAGGGCCACCTGTCATCACAGCCATTGTCACGACCCCCCCATGCCACAACCATGCATGGAGATGGGGCTGGCCGGGCCCTGGATGTCACCAGGGAAGGACATGCATGCGTCCTTATAGGGGACCCAGCCTGTGCCTCTTTCCCTGCACAACTCCTGCCCACACTCCCCACCCCCAGTCTCTGGCCGGGAAACCTGTGGCCGTCCTGGAAAGTTCTGAATAATAATTCTTCAGGGTGTGGAGAGGAAGATGGAGAGTAAATGAAGAAAAAAATAACAGCGGTTGAGCATCGACCTAGGATCCAGGAGCCGGCAGTTCGATTCCTGGTGGGGCACATGCCAGGGGTGCGGGCTCGATCCCCAGTCGGGGGCGTGCAGGAGGCAGCCCATCAAGGACTCTCATCATTGAGGTTTCTCTCTCTCCCTCCCCCTTCCTCTCTCTGAAATCAATAAAGATATATTAAAAAAAGAATAACAATAGTCACCCCTGAAGTTTCCCCGCTGCGGCTGTCCTCAGCACACCTGGGCCCACCTAACCCTTTCCCTTCCGTACCTATGTTCTGTCCCATTCGTTCGCACCTAGAAATTGACTCGAATGAAAAGCAATCTGGGATGTAGGCAAATATTTTTCTACACCGAAGTTTAGCACAACTATTTGTACTGTCGAAAAATTGGAAGCTGCTTAAATGACCAAGAAGTACGCCACGGAGTCTAGATCGTGGTGCATCCTTTAGTGGGATTTAATGTGCACGTTGAAGGTCATGTTTTGGAAAATGCTTTTAATCAACAGAAAATGTTCATTATATGGTGAGTGTGGGGGTAGGCAAGTTTACAAAACAGTTTCTGTTTTAATAAAGAAAACACACAGCCCTGGCGCGCGTGGCTCGTGGCCAGAGCGCTGCCTGCGGACCGAGGGTCCCGGGTTCGATTCCGGCCTCGGGCACCTGCGGGGCGCGGGCTCCATCCCCTCGGGCCGCGGAGGCGACCGGTCGGCCGGTCTCACACCGGGTGCTCCTCTCTCTCCCGTCCTCTCTGAAAAAGCAAAGGAAAAAATACCCTCGGGTGACGATTAAAAATATAAGATTAAATAAAAATTAAAAGGCCACTCTCTCCACTTTCACTTTCCTTCTTTAAAAAAAAAAATAGACGTAATTTGGATAGACAGAGACTGGAAATGGTTGTCTTTAAACAGCTGGGCGCTGAGCATCAATTTCCCGTGAGGATGAGAAAGGAGAAGGTTACTTTCAGCCCCTCGGCTCCGCTCCTCTCGGGGCACCCCCCCCCCCCGCAGTCGCGTCCGGAGAAGCGGGGGAGGGGCGCCGCTGCGAGGACCTCGCTTTCCCTCGGGTCACCCCACCCCCACCCCGGTCGCACCCCCTGCAGGGAACCCGGGCGTCCGGGTGCCGGACTAGCTGGGGCGGGGGGAGCCGGGGGAGCCGGGGGACCCCACCTTCCCGCGGGGTCCGGGGCGCCTCCACCCCCTCTCACCCCAGCGCCTCTCCATGTGCTGAATTCGGGAATCGATCGGAAATGACGAGGCCAATTAAATGCCCTCGGAGGCAGAGCTCTGGCTGGGCCTGAAGGCTTCAGGCAGCCGCTCAGCCTCTGGGGGTCTCCGCTGCCAGGGCCCTTGGGCGTCCCCAAGGGGGTGGCTGCGGTGGGCGGGCGCGCGCCTCCCCAGGCGCCCCTCCCCGCCCTAGCGACGCGCAGCAGAGGCCGAGCGGCTCCCACCCGAGACCAGAAACCCGGGAAGGCGGAACCCGGGGCCGCTGGTTCCTGGAAACAGCCAGGAGGCGGTGCCCGGGCCGTCTGCTCGCTCCCACGCACCTGCTTGCGGGTCCCTGGGAGCGGCGATCACGCAGCTCAGACTCTGCCACGGGGCCCCCCACCCCCAACCGGAGGCCTCTTCTGCGCCTTTACTCTTTGCACCCCCACTGCAGCTTTGCACCCAGTGCAGCAGCAAACGCTAACCGAGATCGTGCCCACCTTGCGTATGTGCCCGTAGAAGCCTCAGCGATAATGTAATCCGACCTCCTCCTTTGACAGATAAGGAAACTGAGGCCCAGCCGAGGGACAGGCCCGTCCTGGATGGCATGCAGTTCAGCGCATGAAGACGAGACAGCCCCGAAAGCGCAAAATTGAGGCCTGTTAGGGTTTCCTACCTAACCAGGCCCCTCTGCCTGGCGAGCTACTAATGCCTGCAGAGGGGTAGTTGCTCCCCGTCTTCAGTGAAGACCTAATACATAAGCTCTGTATGGATACATATCTGCTAGGGAGGGTTCGTATTCTTTTTGGCTGAGCCTTACAGCTGACCTTTGAACAAGAGGGTTTGAACTGTGCAGGCCCAATAATAGGCGGCTTGTTTCCATTAAATACAGTGGGCTCTTCCTAGCCTGGGTTTCGCATCCTGTGGATTCAACAAACCACGATGGAAAACCGTATTTTCTCATTCCCAGAGGCACATTCCCAGCGCCCATTCCCACCGGGGATGGAAGATACTGTTCGCCAGCTGCAGGTGGCTGAATCCGCTGACCTGAAGGGCCGACTGTAGTCAAAATTGCTTGGGGATTTTGGACTGCTCTGCACTCAGAGCCCCTAACCCCTGCCTCCCATTATTCTAGGGTCACTGTATACTGTGAGCCTTTTCAGGTTTGTAGGTCAAACATTCTTTGAAAAACCGCAGTTTCAATAGCCACCCAATGCTCCATTTTATCAATAAGCTCTGTTGCTGAACATTTATGTCATCAATTTTCATTGTCAAAAACAGTATTAAGGGCACAGTCTCCCACAGGGGAGCACATAGGGACATTTCCCTTCTCCCTCTTCCTCCCCCCAGGCAGGTTACCTTCGCCTTTTCCTCTCCTAAGCTCCAAGGGCCATTCTTTTGCTTCTGGTAACTTGTTTCCTGAGCCTAGGCAGTCCAGCTGGCTAATTTCTACTACCTCTGTAACTTTCGAAATAAACTTTCTCTTATAATTTTGGGGGGGGGGGGGGAGGATAGTGCCAAAAACATCCTTGTTGACAAATCTTTGCATTTCTGACTCTCTATAAGGTTAAAGACTACAGACCTTTTTGAGGCGTCTGGTGCACAGGGTTCAATTGCTTTCTAGCAGTCTATATACTGTACCTAGCAGAATGAGTGTGCCAACTTGTTTTGATCACCAGTGAGGTTGAGAATTTGTTGAGGTCATGAAAGTGACTAGTCTAGATGTAGCTTGATGGTGGCTATATGGGATCATCTGGAGGCATCACAGGGTAGTGTGTTTCCTTTGTACCTTGGACCCACTGGGCTTGGCCTCTCTAGCACTCGGCACTGTGCATGTTGTGGACTGAATGAATACGTTCCCACCTTGCCTTCCATGCCTCACCCCCACTCCCATAGGTCACACCTGGTGGATCTCTGTCTGGGCTGACATTTCTCTGCCTGGTAACTAGGTGTAAGCTCATCATTAGGATGTCTCTTCACTCCCTGGCTTCACACATGCTGAGCTTCCCACTTATTCTTTTGTTTTGTGTCCTTGTATTCCCTCTCCAGGGAGAGACAGGTTGTCATATACCCTGGGTGGCTGCTGTCACTCTTACATAGGAGCATTTTGGTTCTACAGGAATCACAATAAAGAGAAAGCCAGATCTTATCTTTCATGTACTGTTCATTCATTTATTTATTCAATACACAGTTATGGAGTCACCTACTAAATACAGGGCACTGTGCTTGTTAGAAACAAAGAAGAAAATAATATTAAAATATCTAACATTTATTGAACACATAAAAGTGCCCCTCACTGCATTAAGGATAAGATTAGGCACCTGGTTTTACGTCATCCTTGTTATAGCCCAATCAGGAAGTACCATTATTCCCCCATTTTACAGATAAGAAAACTGATGCAAGTTAAAAGTCACACAAATGGTTAAATAATAGAGCCTTAGATCCAAACCCAGGCAGTCAACACTGAAAGCTAGATTCCAGAAGGGTGGGGAGTTTTCCAGGCCACAGGGCTATAATCAGTGAAGGTCCTGAGGCAAAAAGTCGGTAGGCTGGTTAAAGAAACCGTCAGAAAGCTGGTGTGGCCAGAGCACAGGTTCTAAGGGGTCTGCCTCAGGATGAAATTGGAGGCTTTGCAGGTTAAGGTTAAAGATGTTGGACTATGAATGGGAAGCTATCGAAAGGCCTGGAGCAAAGCAATGATAACAGATGTGTGTGTTGTAAAGATGCCTCTGGCTGGGAGGAAGTGGTCTGGCCAGGGGCGGGAATGAAGGCAATAACTATTGTCTCGCTCCCCTCGAGTTGATGGACTTTAGGCTTCTGGGATGAATTATGGGAACTGGATGTGAGGTGTGACAACCAGGTTCCTGGGACAGCAGGTGGAGGCACCATGGCTAAGGGATTTTAGGAAAGACCTTAGGTTCAGTTTTGGACACGGCAAAATCAGTTGCCTCCAACGCACATGTAGGCACTTCGTCCACGCAGGAAGTCAGATGGAAACGCAGACATTGTCAGGGTGGAGGTGGCAGTAGATGGTCAGGGGGAAAGCTTGCGGTGGAAGTCAGCCAAGGCAGTGTGGGGGAGCGCAGGAACAGGGGCGGGGCACAGTGTGAGGGAAGTGCGGGTTCCCTACATTTACAGATGAAGAACAGGGAGGGAGGGAGCCGGGGAAGGTCCTGAGAGACTCAGAGCAGCAGGAACATCAGGAGGAGGGCGGCCTGTGCCAAATGCATCCAGGGGTCAGGGTTGGAAGTCGGCACTGGAAATCATTTTACCTCTTGGCTCACACATGGTGGGGCTGATCGGCAGCCCTTGGGTCCCTGTTTGTTTCAGCAGAACTTAATTTGAAGGTTCAGCAAGAAGTGACTTGTGGGGCCTCTCTGTGTGGTTCCTCTCGTATTTTTACATTTGTGTCTCACTTAACAACAACAACAGTGGGGGATAATTTAATGAGAGAACACTCCCATTGCACTGCGTACACTTCTTTCCTCTTTCCCACTCTGTGTGTGTATTTGCCATTAGCAAGTGAATACAATTGAACATTAAAACTATCTTTAGATCCGCACTAACAGAAATAGGGTTCAAGCCTGAACCCTAACCTTCAGATAACACCAACGTGCAAACCCCTACTCCTTCCCTAGATCCAGCAATGGTGGGTCTCATTTAGGCACTATTTCCCTCCAACAAAATTGATTCTATCAACAGCCATTGAGCCCCTGCTGTGCAGGACAGGTGCCTGCTGAGATGGTCCCCACCCCCCTGCTCAGTCATTATTTCCTGAAAGAAGGACCAGAGGGAGGAAGGAAAGAAGAGAGGGCAAGAAGGGAAAGATGTTTCTTGTCATAAAAGAACCCAGGACTTGGTGGTGAAGATCTTTAAATAATTAAAGGAGATTTGGTTAAGTGATGAATATGCATATTTTGTAAGAACATGGTTGAAAATAAATCTTCGTGCTCTCTGGATGAAATAGGCATGCAAATATAAAATGCTTTACATGAGATAAATGATTTTAAATAGAGTATAAAGACAGCGTATTTGTGTTTGAAATGAAAAAATAAACTTAAATCGCCCTGCATAATAGCAATACGCTGTGCTGTGCATGCTGCATGGGAACCAGTTTAGCATGTCTGCTTTTTAGCAGTTTATCAGCCAATCATTAAGTGAGTTAACTCTACACCCAGGGAATGCTGATGGCCGCATTAGCCATAAATAAATAAGCTAATATGTACAATAGCTAAATGAATAGACTTTTCCTTGGTGTTTTATGGCCTGAAAAGAATGCAGCTTTTCATTAAAGGAATCATTTGAAAATGTGGAAACTGATACTGCGGCAGTCCAGAGCTCTCTGCCCATTGATAATGGCCTCTGTTTTAGTTGGGGGGGAAGGGGCACTGATGTCCATTTACTTTAGCAAAGATTGTTATTGAATGAAACCTTTAATGGGGGCGTTTATGATCCCACTCCGCTAAGAGCTCAGGGCTGCCTTAGAATAGTCTTTCCCTCCACCTTGACGGCTCTTAGAGAATCAATACAGGTAATACGTCAGTTGGCGGTCAGCAGTCCTGTAAGCAGAAAGGTAGGGCTGAAATGGAAACTGACAGGTAGCCACTTAGAGAGAGGGTATGGGGTGAACACTGAAAGTGAAGCTCCTCTCCGGAGGGAGGGAGTGTCCGGCCCTCACTTGACAGTCAGTGAAGGGATCAGATAGGAGACTAGGCACAAAGTCGAGATAGCAGGGGAAGGCCGTTCAGAGCTTAGGAAAGGCCTTCCATCGGGGTGGTACTTTTAGAGCCCCGGAATCCACAGCGGTGAGTCCACTTACAGTGCCTACATCCCCCGCCGCTGGAATCTTGCTGACAGATGCACAGGATAAATAGAGAGGAAGCGGCGATGCTCACGGACGCGGTTCGGGGCTCTGGAGCTTGAGGCCGAGTGGCTCCCGGGGGCGGAGCTGGAGGGACCACCTCGCTGCTGCTCGGTGCGTGCTGCCTCCCGAGAGCTCCCTGCAAAACAAACCTGAACTCTCTTTTTGCCTTTTTTTTTTTTTTTTTTTTTTTGTCGAAGCAAAAACCCTCTGTGTAATTCTTCGAGTTAGCAGAAAATAGTTACTCACGTAGGTAAAAGCGAAGTGGTGTATAGTAAAAATTTAAAAGCAGGGATGCCTCTTTCTATCATCAGTCTCATTTTTTTAATTGCGGTAAAATACACATTATGAAATTTACCATCTTAGCATTTTTCAGTGTACAGCTCCCTGAGTGGCATGAAGTACATCCCCGTGGTTGTGCAGCCAGTGCCACCATCCAGCTCTAACGCTCTCTTCATCTTGCAAAACTGAAGCTCTCTACCCATTGGACTTTCCACTCCCCTGCCCCCCAGCCCCTGGCAACCACCATTCTACTTTCTGTCCCTACGAATTTGACCACACGCTAGGTACCTTGAGTAAGTGGAATCATGCAATACTTGTCCTTTTGTGACTGGTGGGTGTCAGAAGCCCCTTCCTTTTTAAGGCTAATATTCCGGTGTATGTATAGATCACATTTGTTTATCTATTCACGTGTTGATGGACACTGGGGTTGCTCCCACCTTTCGGCTATTGTGTAGTCTCATTTTTCACTCTAAATTCACTTACTCATTTTCTTTCCTAGATAGTTTTAAAAGCCTCCAAGACCCGGAAAACCTTCCTGAGGTGCTTAGAAAAACAAGACTTAGTTTAGAGCCTCCCAAGCCTCCTGCCCCCTCCCCACCCTTGCTCCTTAGCATTTACCATTAACAGTATATACAACGATAGCATCTTCTAAACACGAGGGATGTTTTTCTGATGAGAACCACCTGGGTGCTCGCTGACCCTCACCTCGCCCAGGGATTCAGTGGTGTGGGGGACAATCCTGGGCACCTGAGGTTTAAGAGGCATTTCGGGTGATTCCCATCCTTAGGCAGGTGAGAAACTTGGGCTTTAGCTTGATAGGGACCCTTTACTACCAACAAGCCTCTTCTATTTGGGATTCAAGCATCACAGACTTAAAATGAACAGCTGGTTGTATTTCTTTCAAAATATGGCTCCTGAGCCTGGCAGTGCCATCTACCACTAGAAAGCCAGGGCCTGTGTCCCCTCAGAGGCTGAATAAGTAACCAGCTGTAACCATAGGCCCACTCTTCTCATTTCACATCCAAAGTCTGTTGGGGTTGTGGGAATTCCCCTATTCTGCATTAAGATATCTGTAATTAATTTACACACAGACCCCCAGGTTTTAGTGTCTCTTGACATTTCGCATCTGTTACTCAAGTAATTTAGATTTAAAACACCCATTTCTTCATTTTTATTTCTTCTCCCTGGCAAATCCTGTCAGTCCTGGAAAAAACAATTGCATGTAAGTAGTTAGGTAACTAGTTAACCAGGAGAGGCTTTTGTAGTTAGTAAAATTTGTAACAATTGCCAAAGTTTCTGGCTGGGCTCAAGGTCCTCCTTCCTCCAAATTCTTCTGGGCATTTGTGTCCTCAGACTTAGGACCCCCAGGCTCCCAGAGCTGTGGATAGCCCAAAGGGGCTTTGGTTTTTGTATCTGAGCACCATCTTCAGCATTGGCTTTTCCAGCCCTTCAGTCCTCCCCTCTGGCTAAAACTGGAACCCCTTTCCAGGCTTGCTTTTGACTGCCCAGCCCTAAGCTCCTAGTCACCCTGAAGATTTCAGGCCCTCCTATTACTGAGTTAGACCTGCCTTGGGCTTGCCCAGGGGACTTTGTGGCTGAAGGGATTTGGTATTTAAGAACTGGAAACTAGAGATAGCAGCCTCCCTCTAAGCAAGAACCTGGAACAACAACCTTGGAAGACACCTTGCCCATTCAAACTGGAAGAATTTCAAAATCAAATTTAAGGGAATTTGGCTCTGGCACCTTTAAATCAGATATCCCAGGGGAGTGGAATCCACCCAACCTTCCCAGGTTCAAGCACTTATAGTTTTGCAAAAATCTGAGGGGGTGAACACTTTTTCGAAGGAAAAATCCTGTTGTCACAAACAAGCTCAAGTAAGTTGTGGACTGTGTTTGGCCTCTCAATGTCTTGCTGCATCTAGCTGGTTAAGAATGGGGGGGAGGGGGATCACACAAATACCTTTAAAATCTTACCAATTATTTTTATTGGCATTTAAAAAATAATTGATATAGAGAAACAGATGTCAATAGAACACACTGTGGAAGCAAATGTAAGAACACAGTATTTTTAAACAGTTTATAAAAAGCAAGAATGGAATTTCAATCCCTTTGATATATTTTCTTGATAGCAAACTGTTTTTGACACAAAGTACTAAATCCAAAACAAATTTCACAGACAACACACACGATTTATCTCACTTTTTAATATATGATTACAAAAATCCTAAGGAAATGTAGGATGAAATGAATGATAGTAAAAGAATATTTTATCCTGAGGCCATATGCAAAAACAAGACCACAAACATTCTCTACCTTAGCTGTGACTACGGATGACTACCACACTTCAAAATATAATAATTCATTTTATTAAAGTTACTTTAAGTCAACAAATATAGAGTTCTTTATATACGTCCTTCAATAGTGTAGTAAACTATTGTTTTCTATGAGATTCCTGTATTTTATGAAGAGATTATCAATGAGGAGTAAGTATATCTCTATTTTGTTATTCTTTCATGTGCTCTGACCAGGGATTGAACCCACAACCTTGGTGTATCAGGACTACGCTCTAACCAACTGGGCTACCTCGCCAGGGCTATTTTATATTCTTCTTAACACTATTTTTCTTTCAAAACAATTGGTTATTCGATTTTTGGTATGTCAACAAAAGTATTGTGACATGATATTCTAGTTAAATGTTTCTATCGAAAGAATTCAAGCCCGGCCGGGCGTGGCTCAGTGGTTGAGCATCAACCTATGATCCAGGAGATCGAGGTTCGATTCCAGGTCAGGGCACGTGCCTGGGTTGCGGGCTCGATCCCCAGTAGGGGGTGTGCAGGAGGCAGCCGATCAATGACTCTCATCACTGACGTTTCTCTCTCTCTTAAATCATTAAAAAAAAAAAAAATCAATATGTAAGCTTATCCTCCGGAAATGTGGATAGGGTCCATAGAGTGACAGTTCAGTGCAATTGCAGTATTACCCCTTGGAAGTCACAGGGTGTCCTTGAAGTACAGAACTTAAATGCTCCATGAATGTAACACTGTGCAACCTGGGACCATGTTTGATTTTTCTATCATATTGTGAATGGCAGTTCCTTGCAACCCCAACCTGCCTGCACTGTGGTTACAAGTGAGCAATGATTTTATGGCCACAATGCTGAGCCTACTGGAGGCCCCAAACATCTATAGTTTTGTTCATTCCAATGTCCTGAGCCCTAGGACACCCTAAGGACCCATTGCTTCATCAATATCATGGATGCCACTTTGTGCCTAGTTATTTTCCCATGGCTTGGATGTCCCTTTTTATATTTTTTATTCTAATGAATGAACATGCGCTCATCAGATAATCAGATATCGACTCGTGTAGGGAAAAAGATGAGCAGAGGCACCTCCTCATTTATAGGTGGTCTCCCATTCCCTTGTCCGGCTCGTAGCAGCAGTTCCACATCTCCAACAGTAAGACTGAGTTCTGCTGGTACCATCAGTACAGGGAGGAGCACTATCTGCCTGCTATCTGCGTTCTAATAGGTTCACCCAATTGAACAGATTTCTGATTTTGCCAAGTCACCTGGCTACTCAATTTTACCCACTGCTGTGCAGCGGCTGGACGGATAAATCAAATGAAGCAATGATTTTCAAACTTCAATAAGGATGTCTGAGCCCCGCCCCCAGAACTTCTGATTCAGTGGATATCCAGTCGGGCTAGAGAATTTGCCTTTTAACAAGTTCCCAGGTGATGCTGCTGCTGGTCCAGACACCACACTTTAGAAGAACCATTGAAAGAAAGCGTATAAATCAATAATAAAAATTCTGTCTCCCTTTTGCCTTCACAGATAAAATAGATTAAGTTTCATCCAGAATACAAGTCTTTTCATTTTATTTAATTCTCAAAACACCTTACAAAATAATTATTTTATAAGTGAGGATGTTCAACTTCAGCAATTAAATGAGTTGCCCAGCACTGTACAGTGAGGACTTGGTGGACAAAGGCAAGTTTGCCCAGCTCTGAAATCTACGTTCTATTTGTTGTGTTCCAACATTCTTCAGCCAGCAAAGTTATACCAACTCATTCTACTTTCTATGTGGGGGTGTCTTCTACTTTGACTTAGTCTGCTCTGTATTACTGTTATTGATCCAAACTATCTTTAAAAATAGGCAAGATAAACAATTTAAACATAAGAGAGTTTAAGGTAATTACTAAAGAAAGATGTTATGAATTGACTGTATTTTGCAAACCAAAATTGATATACGGAACCTGATCAATATGACCAAAACTTTGTAGAAACAGGTCAGAGTAAATGAAACGGTCTAGTTTCCAGGTACTGCGGGCATGCACGATCCATAGAAGGCATTATTTTGCATGCATGCACTTTGGAGTGATGGTTAGAAAAGAGAAAAAAAATTTGCTGCTATTCTGGTTCAAAACACTACACGGTTAACTTGGATTATCACCTAGGGGGGGAAAACTGGGGACACACCACTTCCTGATATTTTGATTTACTGTTTGATTTTAAAATAACATTCAAACCCATAAACAGGAAGAAATACATTTTGAACTAGCAGTCAAAGAAAGGCTGCCTAATTACAGAATGAGCCCCCATCTTTCCCAAGGACCATTGTTCTGCCTTAATTAACATGAACTAAAACAGCCCTAAAACAACAGGGCACGTTCCCATTAGGATCAATTACTCAGATCCAGTCACCGGAGCTAAGAATTCCCTAGAGGAAAATCTGTCACTGCTTTTCCATGGGCACTCCGTCTGTCTCAAAGGACTCAGCCACAGCTGGGAGCCTCCCTCTGGAAGGGGCATCTGTTCCGTATTGAATTTGGTCCAGTTTGAGACGTGGACCGTGGATAAAGAGTGAAGAAAAATCCTAGATCAATAGAACCATGTGATATAGTAGCTTAGTAGGTAGGTTGCCTATGGAGTACTTTATTCTTATTTTGGTCTTGAGTTTTCTGTGTGAATATTGAAAACTTTGCTGTTGCTCGCCTTAAGATATGGCAGCATGGAAATAGTTAATAGAAAAACGCTATTCCCAGTTCCTTAGCAGGATTCATAAATTGAGCCTCCTGGCTCAGTCAGAGGCTGGGCTGTGGAGTCAGGTGGACCTGGGCTTTGCCCCTTTGAGGAATGGGCTCCTTATGCTCAGCCTCTGCTTAATTTCTATAGTGGTGAACTCAGCGGTACCCTCACCCGGGGTTAACACTCAATAAATGTTGGCCAGTATTACCCACGAGGTGAGCCTACTGTCTCCCTGCACATAGAAGAGATTCCCCACCTACTCACATCAGCCTTGTGATAATTTATGTGGCACATTTTTTAAATGGGTCTCTCTCGCTCTTTTTTACGCTCTCTATATGTCATTAACAGCTAATTAGAAAGACCAGTAATTCCATTTGTCTATTCATCAGTAATGAAATCAGGTTTAAAACTAGAGCAATATAAATACATTTATTATTTAGTCTATTCCAAATTTTTTAGCCTCTGTTTGGTAATAACTTTTCTTCCCTATTAAAGGTCACAGATGGTGGGTGAATAAGTAACTTCTATGGCCTCCGAGTAATTCAGTGCGGGCCCAACCCAATATTAACCGGCGCTGGTCCTGTGATGGGGGAAGGGTGAGAAGTGAGGGTTTAAAACGGATCCAAATACAGATGGGAGATTAATTCACGTCTGAGCACTTAGCTACAATACTAATGATTATCTGGCTTGAGTGAATTTTTAAAAAATTTATTCTATGAAGAAACATAACAGGTGATGGCCACAGCCATACTGCAATTGGGGCCCAACGCATAGTAGAGACAAGGCTTCCTCTTTCACCCCAGAAACTCAACGTAGCCCTTCTCTCTCAGGGTTTTTGAGTTTCAAATGTTTAAGAACTATTAATAGCCAGCTTTCACTATTTCTAGGTAAATTCACCGAAATCTCACTCTTATTGGAAATGATGAAAAACATTTCTGAGAAAGCTGTTTAAATCTGGTCATTTCAGCTAATTGGAACTGTCCAATTTTTTGTTTTCTTATCTCAATAGAACCATCATTTGTTCACACATAAACAAGGAAAATAAAGTCAGGATCCGAGTCCTTAGTTTTCCCATGGTCCCCAACCTCTCCTGAGGGCTAGCAGTTTTCATGAAACTTCATGTGGGGATACAGGGCATCTTGGTCTGTGGTTTTCCCGCAGATGCTTCAAGAACAGCCCTGGTCCTCCTTGTGAGAGCGGCGGACGTGGCTGTCGTGGGCAGCATGGGATGCGAACGACTTGCCACAGTGTTTGCATTTGAAGGGCTTCTCCCCCGAGTGCTGCCTGATGTGTGTGCGGAGTATGCTGGAGGCGGTGAACTTCTGCGAGGACAGAAAGCAGAAGAAAAAATAAACTTCCATCAGCTAGAAGACCAATTAAACAAAGGGTTTCACTTCCTTGTTACTGCTGCTTACGTCACCCCCTGGGTATTAATGACGAACCTTGGGCATTAATGCTAAGGAGCACCCCTGGTCAACCAGAGTAGCCGTAATATAAAAGGACATGATTGATGTGTGGCTCTGCTGGTTTTGAGTAGCCCTAGCTATTAGAACAGTGGCTTTTCAGTGCCTAAGATCACCTGGGGTCTAGTTAAAAATGCAGATTGACAGCCCCAGCCAGAGAATGTACCCAGTAAGTACACTCTTTGGGGTAATAAGGAACCTGCATTTAAACAAGCAATTCTGATGTGGGGCAGTCCTAGGACCACACTCCAAGATAAACTGCATTAGGAGTAGCTAATGTTGGCCAATGTCTTTGCATAAGTTAGTTCCTTATTGGATTTTTTTCTTCTTTAAGACTTTTTGAGTCTTGAAGACTTTTGAGTACTTTTTGTACTACTTGTACATTCACATGTATTCATAAGAGGTAATACAGATTCTTCACCCAGTTTCCCAAGTTACATCTTACAAACTATAGTATCACAACCGGGATACTGATGTTGACATAGTTGAGATAAAGAACATTTTCATCATAAAGACCCTTCTTGTTGCCCTTTATAGACATACCTAGTTCCTCCCATTCCCATTTTTTTCTTAAGCCGTGGCAGCTACTAATCTCTTCTCCATTTCTATACCATCTTAGAATGTTATATATAGGGAATCATAAAGTATACAACCTTTAGGTGACTGGTTTTTCTCACTCGGCATAATTCTCTGGCGATTCACCCAGGCCGCTGTGTGTACAGTTCATCCCCTTTTCATTGCTGAGTGGCATTCTGTGGTGTGGATGTACCATGGTCTGTCTCATTGCTTACCCCCCGAAGGACACCCGTACTGGGGCGGAAATAAGCTGCTACAAACATCTGTGTACAGGTTTTTGTGTGAACATATAAGTAACTGCAGGATTGTACGGTAGTTACAAGTTGTAGTTTTTAAAAAAACTGCCCAACTGTTCTGCAAAGTGGCTGTAACATCTTAAGATTCCCAAATACTTTGCTGTTTTTACATATCTTTTTTGCCCACCTTTTTCTTTCCCTATTTGTAACCTATGCCCTGGCCTTTGTCACTTTCAGGTAGTATATTAGAAATGTAATGACTCCTTTTTGGGCCCAATGACAGTGACATAAAAGACAAAGTTAAACTGGTGACCTCAGATTCAGGGGGCTGGGAGAGAAGCACTGAACAATGGGGTGTCTGGGCACATGTGGGGTTGGGTCACTGCTCAGTAAGATGCACAAGCTGTTCTTGCATAGACACCCAGACATGGCCAGTCTTTACCAGCTTAAGGTGGGGGAGTGTACTGTGTAATTTGGGGTATATCTCACCACACATGCCCTAAATGCCAATTTGTATCTGACCATCACAAGCACACATGAGGAGACTTGGGGGTGGAAATGGGGATAAACCAGGCTTTATGTTTCAAGTTCCTAATCATGGACACCCCAACAGAGCTGAAGCGGACCCCTTGGAAGGAGGCTCCACGTACCTTAGTACAGTACACACACTGGTAGGGTCTGTCTCCAGAGTGGACTCTCATGTGCTTGTTTAGGCTGGAAGACTGAGAGAAGCATTTCCCGCACGTGGAACACTGAGGCAAAAGAGAACACAGTTGAAATCACATCTTCCCCTAACGAGCTCATTTCCCCATGATGTTAACTATTGTACTGACTCCGTGTGTACCTAAGATGTCTTAGCTTTGGGCCATAGCACATCGGGCGGTTTTTGTCTTGTTTTTCTCAGTGTTGTATTTACCCAGCACGCACTATATTTTTCCTGTGACATCTGTCTGCTTCGCTCTCAATCACTCGTCCAGAATGACAGCAGGCCCTGCACTCAGGAGGCCCTCAGTGTGTCCAGGGTTTGGGGAGGGACCCGAGGGCCGAGGCTGAGCCATGGGCAGGACCATTTGCCACCAGAACTCAGGTCTCACCTTGTGAGGCCGGTGCTTCTCGTGAACGTGGAGGATATGGATTCGGAGCCGGTCCCGTTTCTCGAAGGACCGTTTGCAGAGAGAGCAGGGGAATTTCCTGTCACCCTTGTCCACGCAGGGGGTGTACTTGAGGTGCTTATCTCTGTAATATCTGTAGGTAAACACTTTCCCACATCGGTCACATCTGTACCCTTCTGCAGACTCTGTCAAACACAGGGGACAGGAGCAGTGGCTTTGTCAGCTGCCTTACCTCATTCTTACTTCCTTCACAGCAGTTTTTAAGAACTTTCCCCTATAGGAAATTTTAAACATATTCTAAAGTCAAAATAATAAACCCTCACATGCCTAACACCAAGTGTTGACACGGATCAACTCACGGCCAATTTTGTTCTAATTAATATCACTTCCCTTCATAACGGGAACACTAATTTATCATTTGGCTCATAAATACCTCGCACCATAATCTTACACTCCTGACTGGCACTTGTCACCAGGTTAATAACCGGGACATGCCTCCTCGGTGTCCCTTTCAGATCAGCCCGAGCCTCAGGTTTGAAACTGTTCACCCAGGACGATGACGACACCCAGAGCTTGCGTCACAGGCCTCCCGAGTGCTGCTCCTCTTGACCCCATTCACAAAGCCTTAGGTACCCTGTTAGCTCCAAGTTCACGTCTCTGAGCTTTGGGGGAAGACTCCAGAGCTAGAACGTTCACGTACAAAGTAAGGATGGCAGTGTCTTGGTGTATCGGATGATGCTCAAATCAACTGCCCCCCCCCCCCCCGACCAGGGCCCCCAAGGGTGGCAGTATCTTGCCTTCCCTAATACATAGGGTTACCGTGGTGGTTCATTTAATTCTAACACTTAATGGGCTCTTACCACCATGAGTATACTATCACTGAGTGATAGATAAGACTGAGAAAAGTAAATTGTTTTTATCAATGGAGGAGAGAGGAGGAAAGAAGTTAGAGAGGGTGCTGTAGACTCTAGCAAGGAGGTGCCAGGTCCCGGGATGTCCACGTGTTGGGAGGAAGGGAGAGGACCGGGGCCACCTACTAAAGAATCTCTGTAGAGGATAAGTGGCTTTGCTGAGACCTCATTGTCTGGCCCCAGGGAGGGAGAAAAGAGCCAAGAGTGACTATATGCAAGAATCTGGAGATGGAAATCTTTCCCGTATCAGGACAGCAGGGAAGCTATCCATCAGGGGCTTTGTTAGTTAACAACTCCATGCCAGGCACGTTTAACAGGTGGCTAAGGAAATAAACCATTCATTAAGTAAATAACCAGGAAGGCAACCGCCACCCCCAGGACAATCCATCGCCAGGCGCGTCTGCCACTTTCATTGAGGTGCTAATATTCTCAGAATCCCCAAGAAGCACGGTTTTTTGCTCAGAGCTAGAATTTCCCTCGGTTAGAAATACCTGGCCTTCTTGCTTCCTGGGATGGGAAAAGGGGGCCTAAAAGATGGGGCCAGTGATCTTTACAAATCGAAGCACTAAAACACACTAAAATTCAAAATATGGGCACTAGAGTGAACTTGCATAAGAACCACCACTTCGGCAGAAATGACACCCACGTTTACTAATTAGGCTCGGGTCTTTGGAAACGTATCTTCACCTCATTTTATCCTGTTCTCTCCCTTCTTCCTCCCCCCAGCTCAATCAACTACTCTTTTTAGTCCAGGGGATTCTCAATCTTGCCCCACCACCTTTCAGACCGAGTTCTGTAAGGATTAAGAGCTGTCTTCACATTCCACACCTCCAGCCCCCAAAACACACACTCGGCAGGCTGCTTACTCAAATAGCCCGCCCACATAGGGTCCAGGCCCTTCCCTCCCACTCAGGACCTTAAGGGAGAGGCTCTCACCGATCCTCACCCAAAGCCTGGGAGAAGGCCTTGTGAGGACAGGAATTCTGATTTCTTTCTTTCCTTTTTACCCTAAACATTTGTAGCAGAAAACAAATGAATCCATCCATAATTCCTCCCAACAAATTCTTTTACAAGTTCCCTCTCACACATTGTCTAAAATACACATTACTTTGACAATGCTGTGAGCATCGGTAATTTTGTTCAGAACTGGAGCACAGGTATCTGATCCCCTCCCCTTAAGCCCGCATCCCTGTGGCTTACAGGCTGTAATCTCTGCTATCAGCATATTATTCCATGTGAATACGTCTTCATTTACTTAATTATTCTACTATTGAGCACTTAAGATTGTTTGTGCTTTTTTCACTAATTCAGATGGTGCTGTAGCAAAAATCCTTGTGGGTTAAAAAAAAAAAAAAAATCCTTCTGGACTATTTCCTGACGATAAATGTCCAGAAGAATATTACTGAGACATCAAAGGTTATGAACATTTTAAAAGCTCCTTACATCAGGTTAAAGAATTTTTCAAAAAGGATAATGAATAAATTTGGGGAGTTATCAAGCATATATCTGTCTCAAATCTCTTTTTCACTTTATTTTTAAAGCAATTGGTACATTTTGGGAAGTGACCAAAAAGCCATGCTTGGCTTGTTTCTAAGTAGGTGATAACTCGAGTCCCAGGACTTCAGAGATCCCACCATCTCTACGTTAGGGTAGTAGGAAGATAGTTTGCCGAAAACAATTCCGACATTATTTGGACTCTGGAAAGATATCTCTCACTACTCACCTCCTATCCCCTGGTGAACGTGTGGCTGCCTTTGGCTTCACCATCCCCCGCCTGGCTGCCTTCTCTCTCCCTGCCTAGCACACCCCGCATTTCCTCTCATCCCTGAGCAGCCTTTCCCAGCTGAGTCAGTGTCTCCCTCCTTCATTCAATCCACACTGCGCTCCAGGAGCAGGGGATATGGAGGTGTAGAGTTATTTCCTGCCTGGAGGACTCAGTCTAGCTGGAGCCACCCATGCAGACAATCACTGTAGTGTGTGATGAATGCAATTCCCATCTTCTTTTACCTGCTACTTATTGCATTTATTGTAACATAATAAGGTGGTCTTCTACCTGATTACACATATTACAGTAATTTTCACTTGTCCCACCAACAAGATCAGTGGTTCCCAAGCTTCTGTGCAGAGAAAAATCACCCAGAGAGCTTTTGTTAAATGCAAAATTCAGAGGCTCACCACGAGGGAGTGGGTTGGTGGTCCTCTAGCTCCTTGCTACTAAAATGTAGTCCCAGGGACCAGCAGCATCAGCATCTCCTGGAAGCTGGATAGAAATGCAAACTCTCAGGTCCCAGGGCGGAATGAGAATCTGCACCTTCCCAAGGTTGCCCAGGTACTCTCAGTCTGAGAGCGAGAGTCTAGCTCAATGCTTGTCAAATTTGACTGAGATCCACAGTAGGCAACAACTTCACAAACAATGCTTGCTCTTACTTAAGTGCCATTCACATCAATATCGCCTATCCTACTTTATTCCTATTCTCTTTTTTTCCTTTCATGCTAAACTCTACCACTAAATTGATTTCTCACCCCATTAAGATACTGCAACCCACCCTCTGAAAACACTGCTCTGGAGCAGTGACTTCACAGGCTGTGTTAGCCTGAGCAGACAGGACTCAGAAACTGGCTCGCCTAAGGCAGAGGTTGGTCCATTTATTTCACGTTTATTGTCTTCTCTGGGTGGGGGTGAAGGGGTACAAGAAAAGGGATCCTTGTAAGTAGAAGCAGCTTCAGCAGCTGCAGAAAGATGAGGGCCTTTTCCTCCAGCTGGGTAATGCTCCCTGGTTAGGGACAACCTCCATTTAGTCTCCTGTATGAACCTTCGGGGAGGCTCCACAGGCAGCTGAGAAGCTGCAGGAAGGCGTCCTTCTGCTAGGAGCGCCTCAGTGGGTGAGGCAAAGGTGTGCACTCACCTTCAGAGGGCCCAGATGCCTGCTTCCCCTGCTCAGTCTCCTGAAGGCTCACAGGAATGTCCAAAAACTTTTCATAGCAGTCTCCATACCACACAAGGAGCTCTTGGTTCTGGTAGATCTCCTTGCAGCTCTCATAAAATATCTGCCCTTGACTTTGCACTGCAACTAGGTTCTGCTCCTTGGGGAAACGGGCACAGTTGACGTAGGACATCCAGTTCCCTGCACCTCCTTTCCCATCTATAAAGTGGCTCAAACGACCATCTTCAAAGATCTAAAAAAATAAGATCACATTTGGAATTTATTATTATTTGGCTAACCTATAAAACAAGTTTACTTGTGAAAAACTTATCATCCAAATCTCACACTGGAGAGCCCACTGAATAGATTTGTTATTAATTTTATTATTAAGCCTAAACAATTTTATTAGCTTAAGGGCTTCTCTATAGGTTTTAAAGATTCTTACTTTATCCCTTTCTTGATTTCCAAATTTCTATAGTGAGCATGTTTTTCATAAGCAGAGGTAAGGAAAACAAGAGGTCATGTTCAATTCTACCACTTAAAGACAACCAGTTAGTTTCATATTTTATCCCAACCAAGTTTTCGTGCATATTAATGAAGCCATACTTTAATTCTCTGATCTTGGCAATTCCACCGTCTCTGATGTTATTATAAACGACCCTGAGATTAACATCTTCCATGTGGAATTTCAGCTTACTTCCATGAACTAGTTTAATGGAAGGAGAAATTCAGGGTCGAGGGCAGATAGCTGATCAATTCTGACAAACTGCAGCCTGGCCAGCACGCGCCATCCACAGTCAAGAGTCTCAGCTTTTAGCTAATTTCATAGGCAAGTGATATAAAAAATTTTAAATTTGTTTTTATTTCCCTTGGCATCTTCTCAGCATCACTTGAGCATTTCTGTCTATAAATACAGCACAATGTAAGAATTCTTTAAATGCACACGCCCTGGCTCATGTTCACAGACTAAAATGACTCAGGGCAGGAAGAGATGCGCAGGATTTCTGCAGAGGTGCAGTTGGTCAAGGTCACAGAGTGAGAATCTCTCCTTTCCCTCCCTTTATATTGCAAAACAGGCAACACAGCCAGCAGATTACTGCCCTTGTCCCCTCTTCAGGACAAGATGTTCCTCCACCCGCCCTCCTCCCTACAAAAAACGGATTTACCTCCCACATCAGAGAATTGTCGCCGTGGGTCTTGACTTCACTGGCGTTGACCACTTTACCTTGAAAGGGCCCAAACCTGACTCCTTTGGAAATGAGGCTACAGCAGAACACACCAAAGTGTGGGACTTCACCCAGCAGCATCTGCCTGAGGCAGAGACCTAGGGGGCCACAGACAGACAGCAGATGAGGGGACTGACTGCATCCCTCTGAGGAAAGGAATCCAGGCAAGGCCATCTGCCTACCTTCGGGTAGCTGGAGGGAGTCTTGGTCCAGAGTTTGAGGAAGACATTCAGACCCTAGAAAAAGGCAGGGGTAATCGCTTATTTTTCATTAAAAAGCATTATGAAATCCTTTCATGAGGCTTTCCCTCCGTACTCCCTAGAGGTAACTGTTTTCCCGAGTTTGACGTTCACATCTTTCCTGCTTCTTTTACACACACAATTTCTCCTTTGAGACACAGGACAACCCTTGCAAGGTTATGTAATGAACCCCGTTTGCAAATTTAAAGAACTTGCGAATCGGAGATAATGCTGACTTTGACCAAGGCCACGGTGAGCGCTGAGCTGGGGCTGCGACCTGCAGGAGGCCCTCCCGGAGCTGCGCGCACGTCCCGGGGGCATCTGGGCCGGGGACAAGCCCCCACGGCCCGCGCTCAGCTCGGGCGGCCGCCCGCAGCCCCGGCCTGGCCTCCCCAGGCGCCCTCCCCTGATGGAGCCCCCGCCCCGCCCTTACCGGGGCCGCCCGCGGGGGCCGCGAGGCCGGGGCGCTCGGGGGGCTCGCGGCCGGGAAGCGCCCCGTACAGGACCAGGTGCAGGTCCGCCTGCGTGAAGTGGTAGCGGGGCGTCGGCCTCCTCTCCCGGCCCGGGAGCTTGGGGTCCTCCTCGGGCCGCTTGCTGGGCAAGTACGGCAGGAACGGGGAGGCCTTCAGCCCCTCGGGCAGCTGGGGGGCGCCCCCAGGGGGCGGCGGGGGCATAAAAGCGGCAGGGCCGTAGCACTGGCCACCGTCGCTTCGGCCGCCGGCGGGGGCCGGGTCCTCCCGGGCGGCCCCGGCGTAGTCGCGGCTGCTGCTCGCCAAGTGTTGCAGCTCCTTGGGCAGGTGGGGGAGCGGGCACCACGGGGGCAGCTTGCCCGGCCAGGGCAGCTCGTAGAGCGGCTCCCGCGGCAGGGCCAGGCCCGGGCCCAGCAGGGGGGGCGCGGCGCGCACGGCGAAGGCGGGCACGGCCGGGGGCGCGGGCACCGCGGGCACCGCGAAGGGCTGGTAGTTCTCCTCGGCCGCGGCCAGGCTGCTCCCGTACGGTCCATAGGGTGGGAAGGAGGCGTAGTAGGCGGCCAGGTGCTGGGGGCTGCCCGGGAGCCTCTCGGGCGGGCAGCACACCTTGTCCGGGGGGCCGGCCTCCCCCAGCGGCCGCAGCGCCATCCGGGGCCACAGCGCGCGAAGGGCCTGCGAGAAGCAAGCTCTGCTGAGAGGGGACGCGGGGCCTGCCCCTGCCCGCCCTGCCCTGCCCTGCCCTGCCCCCGCCCTGCCCTGCCCCCGCCCTGCCCTGCCCCCGCCCCTGCCCCTGCCCCTGCCCTCCCCCTGCCCCCGCCCTGCCCCCGCCCCTGTCCTGCCCCTGCCCCTGCCCTCCCTGCCCCTGCCCCCGCCCCTGTCCTGCCCCTGCCCGCCGAGCACACACCACCCGAGCCAGCCCCGGGTCGAAAGGAATCGGATACGCTCCCAATTCGATCCCGCAAAAGCCCCATCTCCCCGACCAAACAAAAACGGCAATGAAACAACCCCCTCCCCACCCCACCCCCAAAACGAACAGCTGCCGGGGCGCCGCCCGGCTCGCAGGCCCCGGTGAGCGCCGCCCTTGCCCCCCTCTCCCACAAACGTGGACCAGTGCGCCCGGCCTCCGACACGCGCTCTCCATCGCGCCCCAAGCCCGGCTCGTGCAAAACCTGTTTCAAGGGCCCCCTCCCGCCCCTCCCGGCCCCGCGAGACGCCGCGCGGTCGGGGCCCCCGGGCCGGGCCGGGCCGGGCCGGGAGGGAAGAGCCGAGCAGGGCCCGGGGGCGTCGCGCAGGGGACGCGCGCGGACGGGTCTGACCCCGCGGGCCCGCGCGGCGGGGAGAAGGCGCCGCCCTCGGCTGCCCCCCAGCTCCGCGGCCAGCGCCGGGCTCCCACGGGCACCGAGCCCCACCGCGCGCCCCGAGTCCCTCGAGGCACCCCACCTCGGGAGCCGGGGGGACCAGCCCGGGGGGCCCTCCAGCCCGCGAGGGTGGCTTTCAATGGACACGAGTTCTCCGGCGCTCAAGCCGAGCTCCTGCGGGGCCGGCGGCCTCGGGGGCAAGGTCGATGGGCCCAGGAGGGAGACCGAGCGGGGCCGCGACCGGAAACCCAGGAACGCGGGTCAGGAGAGGTCAGCCCCCGGGAGCGCCGCTGCCCGCTCCTCCGCGCCCCTGGGGCCTCCCCACACCCCAAGGGCCCGGAACGTGGCGTTGAGAGCCACTGGGGAGTAAAAGCCCACGAGGCTGAAACGACCTCCCCAAGCGAACCGCGACCCGGCCGCCGCCTGCGCCCCGCCCGCCCCGCAGACGACGCCCGCGAGCCGCCGCGCGCCCGGGCCCGCACCCACCTTCCAGAGCGCAGCGTCCGGGGCCCGGGGCGCGGGACCGGGGCGGGCGGGCGTCGGGCTGGCCGGGGGCGCGGCGCGGGGGTTTTAGAGCGCGGCGGGCGGGCGGGGCGCGGGGCTCGGGGAGGGCGAGGGTGGGGAAGGGATGCGGCCCACGCAGGTCCCCGGGCCAGACTCGTCCCCGCCCACCGCAGCCATTGGCGGACACTCGACTCAGCCCCCAGCCTTCAGGGGGTCGCGCCCTCAAGTCCCCAGGTCTCCGAACCGTCGCCGGTACCCGACCGAGGGCGCGGGCCGCCACTTTCTGCGGTGGCACCGTTGCCGCCACCAGAGCGCCACGCTGGCAGGAGTGGGGCGCGGGAAGCCCGGGGTCCCGGGACGAGCCCCTGCGCCGCAGCACCGACTCTGCGTCCGAGCCCCGGGGTCGCGCGCCGGCCTTTCGGCTTCGCGTCCAAGAGCCGCGCCTGGCCGGAGGCGGCGGCCGCTGCTCGGGCCTCGACACCCGGCGAGGAGCCCGGCGGCGCCCGCAACGCTCCCGAGGCTTCGGGTGGTGGTTCCGCCTGCCCCGGGCTTTTATTCCTTAAATACTGACTTTCCGCGCCGAGGAGCGGTGTCCGCGCTGCCGCCCCAGCGCTTCCCGGGAGGGCGCCCGCCCCCGCGCGCCGGGCTCCGAGGCCGCGCCTGTGCGCTCCCGGCCGGCCCGTGAGCCCTGAGGCCCGTCCTCATGCACACCTGGGGACGTCTGGGGCGCGGGAAGCCCCTGTAATGCCGGTGGCCTTGGCGGGGCTCCTCCCCGGCCGCGGCTTCCTCCGGTGAGGCTGAGAGCGCGTCTGCCGCGGGCGCAGCCCTAGGCGCCAAGGGCAGGGGCGCAGACGCGCACGGCCGTCGGGCCCGGGCTCGGCTGCTGCACTTGGGGAAACATCCCTCCAGGTACCGGACGCCTCGAAAGGTCGCAAGGCTGCGGACCAGGGCGTCTGTGCGGACCCGACCTTGCCTCCTCCTCGGATCCCGCGCAGTGGGAGGAGGGAGGGAGGCGCGGGACCCCTGCGCTCC
Organism: Miniopterus natalensis; assembly: GCF_054644295.1. NCBI lineage: Eukaryota > Metazoa > Chordata > Mammalia > Chiroptera > Miniopteridae > Miniopterus > Miniopterus natalensis. The sequence goes on from NC_142096.1 coordinate 26,098,814, forward strand.
CCGCCGCCGCGCCCCCGGGCCGGGTCTCCGTCCCGCGTCCAGACCAGTGTCCCGGGCTCTCGGCGCGTTATTTTCTCAGCAGGGACGGGATGACAGGAGCCCAGGGCTTTCCTCCCCCGTTCTAGACCCTCTACCCCGCTAAGATCTCGGCCGAGAGGTCCAAGTGTTGAGGAATCTTGTCCCGAGGGCCAGTGTCTCTAGGAAGGATCATGTCCTTGGAAAAGAAGAGTAAGTTCTGCCGCCACTTCTCCCGGGGACCTGGCTACACCCACCTCCCTTTACCTGATCTTCGTAACCCGGGGACCTCACCCCGAGGACTGAAAGACTGGACCCTCGGGTGGTCCGCGGGTGTCAAGTCCTCAGGAGGTCATCTTTTCAGTGCGGTCACTCGCCGGTTGTAGCATCAGTTTAGCAGAGCAACTTGAACATTAGTCGGGTCTTGTTCTTCAAAGAATTCAGAGTTTGAAACACTTAAAAAAATTTAATTATAGCCTGGCCAGCGTGGCTCAGCGGTTGAGCATCGAGCTGGGATCCAGGAGATGGCGGTGGGACTCCGGTCGGGCACGTGCCCGGGGTGTGCGCTCATCCCCAGCGGGGGGCGCGCGGGGGGTAGACAGTCAGTGACTCTCATCATCATTGATGTTTCTCTCCCTCTCCCTTCCTCTCTGAAATCAATAAAAAATATTTAAAAAATAAATAAAAGAGAGAACAGGCTCTGAAGAAGGCAGAATGTAGCTGCACCGCTGTAAAGCAGGTAGCCTTGGGTAGGACTGAGGGGAAGGACACTATTTGGAATTGGCACCACTGTAATGTGGGGTAGAATTACTTTGAGGATAGCCCTGAGATGGTGAATACATCTGTACACCCATTTATCGAGTTGCTTAATAGTCAGGATAGGAGTATTTTAGTATTAGTGCCTGGTGGAGTGAGTCCTTTGTCTGCTAGTCCTTTCCCTATGGCCCTCAATTGTTTTCCTTGCTCCAAGGGTAATACGCAAGCCTGGGTAAAGTTGGGATGGGTCAGTCTGAACCTTGATGTGCTCAGCCCCAGTAATCCTGAAAATGATGGTAAATCTTTGGCCCATGAGGACTCTGGGACCTCACAGAGATCTTCAAATCGCGTCTGATGTGTGTATTTGTGTCCATATTAGCTACAGCCTGGTTACGGATAGGGACCTCCTCAGGAATTTCAGGGACGAGATCCTTTGTAGGAAATCTTAACCTGGCCATTCCATTTCCACAACGAATCTTGCTCTTCATTAGATTTCTGGTGTGATCGCACAGGGGCAGAGCATGTTTTCAGAAAAAGACCAAGAATAACCGCAGTTGGGACACAGGATGTGTGAGGGCTGTTGGAGACGCCCCCACCTCCTGGCTTTTCGCTGACTCCAAGGGAGAGGGGTGGACTTGGCAGCAGGTTATTTTTGAAAGTGTGGCATCTGCACCTGTAAGGAAACAGTGACTGTGGCCCAGAACTGTTCATGATCATTCTTCTTGTGAGTTTGAAGGGAAGAACCGAAAGTCGGGTGTCACCTCCCTTAGAACCTTCTTACTACCTGCTAGATTTTTCCTTGCCCAGAGTGGGACAGTTGGTGTTGCGGCATCTCTTTATTCATTGCAGCGGGGAGTACCCTCATCAATGGGCATTTTTGCAGGGAGGCATTGGAGTGTCTGGGGTCATTCAGGTTAATTTCATAAGCTATTAACTTGCTTAGGGTCTAACTCCATTTTTGTTCTTTGACCTTCTCAACATGTTTGGGCAAATGTTGTCACACTATCAGAGGAGCTACTGCTGTTCTAGTCTTGGACCACCAAAGCCCTGGTTCCTGGCTTAAGGCTGTTGGTAAAAAACGAGGCTAGTGTGGCAAAAGCGTCTGTCTATGGGTCTATCTCGGATTGTTATCTGAAGGTGATTGCTAAAATCCTCAATGAATTTTCTTTTTTTTTTTTTAAGAATTAATATTTAGTCAATCTTAATTCAAAATAAAATGGGTATTGCTTTCAGTAAGGACTGCACCACATTTTGTGCTTTCTTTTGCCCCTGTTGTTTGGTGGACCTCAGGAATACACGGATTGTTTCCTAGGTCCTTCCAATGGACCTTTCAAGCTAGGGCTGATCACCCCAAGGACCTATTAATACGTGTGCTAGTTGATGGAGGCTGGGATCATAGCTCCCCTGCACTATCTTAAATTCTAAGGTTCTTCCTATTAGCCATAATGGCTGACCATTAAATACCAAATTAAGCAATTACATTTGCTGTCCTTCCCTTTTGCCCCTTGTTTTAAGGTGCTCACAAGATGAACAATTTTGGTCATGTTGAAAGTAAGTTCCTCAAATTGAAAATGGAAAGGTCCTCATGTTGAAAGTTCCACAGTTGGTAAATCATGTCATTTTGTAAGATACGCACCAGAATTTGAGTTATAATGAGAAAATACATAAGAAACAGGTGTTTAGCCTGCTGGAGGTCTGGGCCTGGACTGAGATGGCCCCATAAAAATTGAAAATGTGCTGGCTGGGTAGCTCAGTCGGTTAGAGCGTCGTCCCAATATGCCAAGGTTTCGGGTTCAATACAAGAATCAACCAATGAATGCATAAATAAATGGAACAACAGATTGACATTTCTCTCTCGCTCTAAATCAAGAAAGAAAGAAAGAAGAAAGAAAGAAAGAAAGAAAGAAAGAAAGAAAGAAAGAAAGAAAGAAAGAAAGAAAGAAAGAAAGAAAGAAAGAAAATTGAAGATGAGTCAGATATGTTGTTTGTGCACCTCTGACTTCAGGCCCAGCCAGAGGTAGGCTGTCTGACCACAGGCCTAAAAACTGCAGCACTGGTGATCAAAGTTTTTGAAGATCTTTTTCCCCCAGACCAGTTCTTAGGGACATAAAGATAGGTTGGAAGGATATAGATTTTGAAAGGTTTTTAGATGGTTATCCAAGGCACACTTCATCTGCCGAGGAGCACCAAGGGCAAGACCTTCAACCTGCCAATCCTCACGTCACGCACCTACTGGGATTCTGCTCACTGGCCATTCTTCACTCTTTCTCCTCCTTTAGCTGATGACACACTGTAAGACAGGAAAAGCTAAAGGTAAGGTGAGATGGAAAACATAGTTTCACCAATGATTTTTAGAAATATAGGTCTAGTCAGGAAGACAGATTTCAGTGGGTGACACCTAATATTCCTGAGAAAATTAGGAATGTCAGTGAAATTGGAGCTCAAACCTAGGATGTGATTCACCTCTCTGCTTAGGGGCAGGAACTTCAACTGGAAAAATGCAGGTGGCTCATGTGGTGCCCAAATTAAGGGTCCTGGTACATGATGGGGGTTGGGGGGTCACAGCTGAGTCTCCTGGGACTTCCAAATTCTGGAAAGCCTCCTCCTCAAATAAAACAACTTGTGAGAATAGCCCTCACACACTTCTGAAATGGCTTCGCACTATGGAAAATGAACATGTGGTTTTTCTTTCTCCTAGTTTGAGTTTGGAAGTTCCTAGGATGGGATATCAGAAGTATTAGTACTATTTGATGGGTTGATTTCTCAAGGCCATGCTTGATGTAAATGAGGTGAGGTTCTGATTGAAGAAAAGATACTCAAAGCACAAACACTGCACAGTGATAATCGAGTAACTAATAGGGTTGTTGTTCTGGTTCTGTTTTACACAAGTGGTGGGGGTGATTATTCACAATGGCAGCCGCCAAAGCCAGAGGTAGGGAATAATCCTAGCCATAGATGCTTTTAATATATAAATAGGATAGAAAATAAACAAAATAAGAATTCAAGAATCTAGAAACAGAACAACTAAACATGCTTAATGAAACCAGGAGGAAAGGATTAATAAAAAAAAAACCCAAACTTGATGGATTGAACAGCTAAAAATAATGGAATTGATAGATAAAACCTTAGCTGCTTCTTTGGAAAGAGCGGTAGAATAGACAAACCTCTGGCAAGCATGACCCTGGGTTGGGGGAATACACAGCAATGGAAATTTGAGAAAAAATGTAACCATAGATAAGAATAAGATTAAAGTAACTGTTAGAGAGTCTATGTAAATCTTTATGTTCAGCAAAAACAGATAAAGATAGAGAACTTTAGGTTTGCTCTCCCTCCTGGGAGCACATTCCCGCCTTTCCCTTCCCCCATATCTTCCCCCTCAGGGGAAGTCTCCTGAACTCCAAGGGACCCCATGAGGTTTGCAACTAGGGGAGCAATGGGCAGCACCAGCTCATCCTGGGCTAACCCCTGAACCTGTCACCAAGGTTCCTTTTCTCTGACTCGCTAGTGAGCTGACTGCAGACGCGCTCTGGCTCATTTCTTTCCCGTAAGCTTTCTAGAGCGCCAAAGCAGCCCCGCCTGGGCTCCTGCCTATCGCTTCCTCTGTCCTGGGCCCTTCCCTGCTTCACTGCCCCCAGCTTTAATAAACGTTCTTTCAAAATCACCTGGACTCATGTGAAATCTTTCCTGCATGAAGAACCCACATACTACAGGCTGGCCCGAGGCAGACATGCTCCAGGCCGGTCACTTTCTGGAATTTGTGGGGCAGGATACCAATGAGGAAGGACCCGGAAATCAGCAAAGGGTTCTCCTTGAATCTATTACTAAGTACTGGCCTGTGCATGTATGAGAGGAAACTACCGAGGCCAGGGAAAGAACCACTGGAAAGCTGTAGGCCAGACAATCCCAGGGTCGTACAGAACTGAGAATACTTTACTTTCCAACCAGCCAGCATTTTTGGACCAGTTCTCCAAGTCCCAATTCCACAGGACAATGCAAAGAGGGTTACATAGGGCTGTATGACAGAAACATAGGGTACTGGAATATATATGTATATGTTTTTAAACATGTTTTTATTGATTTTTAGAGAGAGGAGAGAGGGAAAGAGAAACATCCATGAGACATTGATTGGCTGCCTCCTGCATGCCCCCTACAGGGGAACAAGCCTGCAACCCAGGCATGTGTCCTGACCGGGAATTGAACCAGTGACCTCTCAGTGCATGGGCTGACCCTCAACCAACTGAGCCACACTGGCCAGGGCTACTGGAATCTTTTGTAATGGGCAGTGATCATGCCTGTTCTTTGCTCTGTCTTCCACGACAGTAAGCAAACTTGCTTTTTACTCTGAAGGGAGAAACTCTATCTTCCAAGATTGCCATCCAAATATCTTGAAAACATAGTCCAGAGCAGAGGATAGTCTGCTTGCTGGCAAGATGTGTAGAGAGACCAGTGGAGAATTGTCTCCCAACACCCACTTGTCAGAGGAGTCTGCTGCTTCAAAGAAGCCTGTGGGCTCTTCTGGTCTCCAGAGAGGGGATAAACTGATTGAAGGAGAGAGGAGATGGTACTTGCTCAGGTACCATCTTTCCAGAATCTACTTTACTGATTTTTTAAAATGTCAGTTTAAACTTTTGCAACCTTTTCTATAAGGTAGATAAGGAAAAGGAAATGTCTGTTTTTCACAATTTATGAATTTCATTGATTTTCTTGTCTTATTTCCTATTAGTTACCTGTTCTCTTTCCTAAGTGCTCGCATCCTATTTTTTTTCTTGAAAATATCCATTTTTTAAAAATGAGAAAATGTATACAATGTCTGCAGGCCTCAATATGGTTAGTTCCCATCTCCCTTCTAGTTTACCTCTAATATTGTTATTTCTAACACTTATACTACTGGACATTCTTTTTTAAAAAAAGTTTATTGTTGAAAGTATTACAGATGCCCCCCCCCCCCATTGATCCCTCCACCCTGCATCTGACACCCTCTCCCCTCAGGCCTTCTCTTAATTTAGCCTTAGTTCATCCTTTGTTTGGAAGAATTCAAGATACGTTAATTTTTCTTAGAGAAAGTACATAAGAAAACTGGAAATTGTAAACAATTTCTCTGGTTTTCATTAGTTTTTGGAGTTTCAATAATTTGTATCTGATATACAATAGATTACTCCTATGTACAAAAATTTTACCTTCAAAGAGCAGGATTTCCTTTCATCCAGTACAGCCCCAGTAGAGCTAGATTTCTTTAAAATTCTTTATCAGTCTGGGACCAATCAGGAGAGAGAAACCATACAATGATTTCAACAGGGAAAGCTTCATATAAAGAATTATTACCTATAGCAGGGGATTGGAGCGAACTGGGATCGAATCGTAAGAAGTAGAGAGAACTGTAAAGAACACAGGAAGAATTAACATGAAACAGTACATGAGACTGTACCCACCAGCCGCCCACTCCCCGCGGCTGAGACGCAGACCCTGCTGGAAAAGGCTCGGCCCTGACTTCGCAGCGGCAGACGGGTGCGGGGGTGCCACGCTGGGGGGACCTGCGGGAAAGCAGCCGTCTGGGTGCTGGGAAAGCCGCTCACGGGAATGACCCCCAGGAGGCGCTCGCTGCAAAGCCACCTGCGGGAGCGGCCCGGGCGGCGGGCGGCGGGCGGCGGGCGGCGGGGAGCTGCCGGCTCCTGCTGCGGGCGGCGGGCTGCGGGCTGCGGCCCCGGCGCAGGCAGCGGGAGGGCCCTGGGGAAGCCGCGCCCCCTGCTGGATCCGGCTGAGACGGCACCAGAGCCGGGCAGCGACGCGCCTGCCCCCTGGAACGCCTCTCCGGCGCCCTCTGCTGACCACGCTTCGGTGCCAGCTGGAGGCTTCAAGGACTCTGATTCTTTCCGTTTTTTAAATCCTGAGCCGAGGATTTTCCCCCATTGCTTTTCAGAGAGAGTGGGAAAGAGAGAGAGAGAAACATCATTTGTTGCTTCCCGCACGTGCCCCGATCAGGGCCGGGGATCGAGCCTGCAACCGGGGCACAGTGCCCTTCAGTCCTCTGGCGGATGCTCTAACCACTGGCTAAGGCCTCTGATTCATTTTTATAAAGCACCCAAATAGAGTGGAGTTGGGGCTGAGAGGAATTCAGCCAATAGCCAACACAAAGTCCACCTGGTAAATAAAGCCAGGACTTCTGCAAATCTAGCCTTGGTTTCCTTGTTTTTAAAGTGGTGGTCAGGGGCTAATATAAGCCTGAAATTCCTTTTTGTTCCAATGTTCCACTATTATTTTTAAACCAAATGAGTGCTGAACTCCTCTCGTCCATTCTTTCCTCTTGCTACTTTAGTTGTTCTGTTTCATGAATGTTTGTCAGTCTTTGGAAAGTGTAGATAAAAGTTTGTTCACAGTTCATTTACTCAAGCCTGTTAGTTGTTCGTGTGTGTGTGTGTGTGTGTGTGTGTGTGTTATCGTCAGCCTATTGCCATCTGTGGCTCATCTTATGGGTCCCTAATGAAGTTAGGTGTCTTAGTCTGTTCCGCCTGCTATAACAAGACCATACACTGGGTGGCTAAAAACAACACATTTATTCTCACAGTGCTCTAGGCTGGGCAGACCAAGGTCAAGGTGAAGCAGATATGACCTATGGTAAGAACCCACTTCCTAGGTCACAGATGGCCATCTTCTCCTGTGTCCTCTCATGGTGGGAGGAGCAAAGCAGCTCTCCGAATCTCTCTCTCCTTTAAAATATTTATTTATTTTTAGGGAGAGAGGGAGAGAGAGGAGAGATAGAAACATTAATGAGAAACATGGATTGGCTGCCTCCTGCACACCCCCTACTGGAGATCAAGCCTGCAGCCTGGGCATGTGCTCTGACTCGGAATAGAACCGGTGACCTCTTGGTTCATGAATTGATGCTCAATCACTGAGCCACACTGGCCACTCTGGGTCTTTTTATAAGGGCACTAATCCCACTGATGAGGGCTCTATTCTCATGACCTAATCACCCCAAAAAGCTCACCTCCAAATACCATCACATTGTAGATTTAAAAAAAAAAACAGGCGTATTTATTTAATTAAAAAAAAAAGTCTGTTGAATAATTTCAGAGAGATAGAAACAGCAATGATGAGTCATTGACCGTTGCCTCCTGCACACCCCGTTGGGGATCAAGCCCTCAACCTGGGCATGTGTCCAGACCAGGAATCATACTCTGATCTCCTGGATCATAGGTTGACATCAACCACTGAACCAGCCGGTTGGGCTCAGTGAGCTTTTTGACTCATTCCAAGGGCCAATTGATTCATTTGGGTTTTTCCTAAAGATGGTCAAACTGGCTGAATGTCTTCCCTCTTCCATTCAGGTAATAATACCCCATTTCTTAGCATTGTTAGTGGGCTTTCTTTTGTTATAATTAATACTTTTGATATTTCACCATTAAAAAAATGATTTTATTGATTTCAGAGGGAGAGGTAGAAACATCAATGAGAGAATCATTGATTGGCTGCCTACTGGCCAGGCATATTTCATCATTAAGTAAGATGTAGCACAGTGGGATTGCCTCTTATGTGGTAACTCAAGTAACTTTAGGACATTTACCCTTCCTAGAGGTTCATTTTTCCTAGAGATCTCCTCATAAACGGGGGCTGAAATGTATCCTATGCAAATTTATCGAATGGCATCTATTAACTGTTCTTTTTCCTTCAACTTGTTAATCAGTTAATAGCACTGACAGTTTTATCATCACTTTTTTTTTTTTTTTAATATATCTTTATTGATCTGAGAGAGAGGAAGGGAGAGGGAGAAAGACAGAAACATCAATGATGAGATAGTCATTGATCGGCTGCCTCCTGCACGCCCCCAACTGGGGATCGAGCCCGCAACCCGGGCATGTGCCCTGACCGGGAATCGAACCGCAATCGCCTGGATCCTAGGTCGACGCCCAACCTGCTGAGCCACACCTGGCTGGGCGATTTTGTTATCTTTTAAAAATGTAATTCCAGATTGTATTTACTAGTATTTCATATAGTTTTTGACCTGGGTTTTAGGTATTGTACCTACACTGTTTATCAATTATCCACAAGTCAATCTAAACTATCATGAATATGCTAATGTGCAACGTATAAGCTTAAGCCAGTTAGGAGTCCACATTATTCTCATAAATATTTCTGGAGAAACAGGCAAGAGGTGGCACAGTCTGGTGAGAGTAGTAGTAACATCACTGAGGACTCAGTGGACCTGGATTCGGCTTGTATTTGCCATTAAGTGTTGGAGAATCTTAAACAAAACTCACCCCTCTTGGCTTCAAATTAAAAATCTATAAAATGGGTTACCAGGACAACCAAATGTTAATGTGCAGGGCACAGTGTCCACTCCTGCATATATGCAAGACATTATTAAATTACAAGTCAGGTATTTTAAATTTAATGCACTTAGGAATGAAGGCACAATACAAACACATGACACTCTCCAAAGCCATGTAAAACCCGAAGGCATTAAAATTTATTAAATGATGCAATAACAACAGAATTCTTTATTTACAATAGCATTATTTAACATCAAATAAGCAAAGAGCATCAGCAAAGCAATATTAACTTGCATAAATGTATTTAAAATTTCTCTGAATATATCTACCTTTGCATAAACTGCTCACACGAGAAATACAAACATCGATGCAGATGAACAAGGTGATGTTCAGAGTCAACTCCATTTGGAAAATAAACCACGACCTGAAACACTGTAAGCTTTCTCCTGAAGAACCATAGTTAATATATTGCTTAATTTTACCCTTGTATAATCTTTTCATATACACACATCTCAGATGCAACTTCATGAGGAACTGTACAAATAAAACCCACAAATGACAAAGGGAAAAAAATGACAGTTAAATGTTTGGAGAAATGTATCATCATCACTATCCAACAACATAAAGGTTAAGTGATGATGTACTTATTCAAAAATTGTACACAATTCACTATACAAATATAATACATCGGACAGCTATGTAGGAATATACAAGACTTAAAAACAGATCTAAGGCATTATGCTAGATTTTAGCATTTTGAGGTTCTTGCACATAGCTTTTACCTGTAGTAAGAAACTTAAAAGATTTTGTTTTAGTCTATAAAGAAATACCAGGGAGAAAATTCTAATTAAAATCGAAGCCACTACAGTAATTTTCTTTTGTGCAGAGAATGCTTTGCTCTTAGGCAGCATACTACCATACAAATACTAGAAAATTTTAAATTCACACCAACAATTAATGGCTTAAGTTGCATTTCAAAATTGATTGTGTATCTTTGGGTTCTACAGTGGATGTGTGCCACCCATTTTATGTGTTCAGCCCATATGAACTCCATTTTTAAACACAGATTAAAAATTGCATTATATAAACTGCAAAAACATTGCTTTCAATTATTACAGGCCATAGGAGATACACGTGGGAGGGGGCATTTTAATCTTTGAGTCAAACGAATTCATTGTAGCAAAAGAGCTCACTTCACTTTCCAACTCACCACATTACATGAACACTTAAATGAGTCTTATAACCAAGTGAATGTATGTATACTTTTCACATTATTTGTTTTTCACATTTAGTAATAGAAGTAAAACACTGATTCTTTGTCCTATTAAACAAAAACCAAGGACTCAGCCTAACAAATTTACTGTGTACAGCATGAGAAATACTGATAACGAAGGGGATCGATTTGGCTTTGCTTCTATAGTGATCAATATGATCAGAGGATTCCTTCACTTACTTTTCTTCTCTTAATTAGATGTAAAGCAAAATCCATTCCCTGATCTGAGCCGTAAGAGAATTTGTAATCTCTTTTCCTTCAAAACAGCCATGATCATGAATTATTCGAAATGACCAGCATCACTGGTTTGCAGATTTGTCTGACTTGGGGTTGACGTGAAAACACAGTGGGCAGGTGAATAAACAGTAAAAGATACACAGATAATTTTTGGACAGTATTATAGTGAAATGGGACTTAAAACTCAAAACAAAACAAAACAAATCTAGCTTAAACTCCGTTTCTCCTTTGTGCTGTGTGAAGTTAAAGTCATTCTAAGTTACGTTTCTAAAAGCAACTTAAAGCTGGTCACATTGCGTTGCACAGGACGCAAGCCTCGCCACGCCGAGCAGTCATGGAGTTCTGGGCCAGCGTCTGCTTGTTTCATCCATCGCAGGTGGGCAACGCAATGGTCTGGTTGAGGAGAGTAGAGCCTTGTGAGGGGGGCATGTGGACTGGTGGCCCTGAGAGGTGCTGTTCCTGGGCCACCTCCCTGTAGTGAGACCCCTCTCAAGTGGAAAAAAGTATCGAAATGCAAATTTCCAGAACATTTCTTTAGTATGGAGCAACATCTTCAGACTGTCTATTTATCATTTATCTTTGGGCTATATCTCTCTCTATAATCCATCATTTGTACATATAGGGAGAGATATAAATATAAATAGGGGTAGTTTGTCCATTGTCCACCCTGCCACAAATAAACAGTCACATTTCAAGGAAAAACCTCTCTGTTCCTAAAAAGCCTGGCTAGTGAGATATAAAATGCTTTGCTTTTTAGACATCAAAAAGACATCATTCTGAAATTTAGGTAAGAAAGTATGTGTCTTAGGGGTTGGGGAGAAATAGCTCAAAAAAGGTAATCAGTTTCTTGGTATTGCACTTGTCTGAAACTGACACCAATTAATAAAAGACTATTCCCCTTCCCGAGGGGGCAAGAGAAACAACCATAAAAGTGGCCTGCTCAGTAACATGTGGTCTTCCTAAGGTTCATTAAGAAAGAATATAAACATATAAAAATCAAGAACTGGGTCCTACAGCGGCTGCATATCATATAGATTAGATAAATGATTTATGAGCAGAATCACAAGGTTTAGAAAATAAAAAGTCTTAAGTCTACAAATTAGGTCTAATCAAGGCATAGATATCCTTTACAAAACACCTTTAGGAGACATTGCTATGAAGATATCTAATTTAATACTGAAGTACCTCATTTTTGAGTCAATTCCACAATATGTATACCTCACAAAAAATTATACAATTGAAACACTTAAGTCCTCAACTTAAATTATTGCTTGTTTACATAGAAATTGGATTTTATGTACCTTACAAAATGTCGGCTTAGTCAGCACTGCTAAAAAAACAAAATAAAAAACACACGGCGGAGGTGACACCTGTCACGTATCTGCTGTCAGTGTTAAACACGCCAGGGCTTCCTGTGTTGTGGGCCTGTGTGGCTGGGGAACAAGACGGACATGCTCCTGAAGCAGGTGTCTCAGTGGGACCAGCATCGTCCTGACTCTGCTCCTCTCCTTGCCAGTAAATGCATTTTTCCGAAATTTAAGTTAGCAATTGCTAAGTGGCTGGCAAAACATTTAAAAAAATTTAAGGAAACAAGGGGCTTACCTGGTTTCTGTTGTTTTTATTTTTTAAATGAATGAAAGTGTGTGTGTGTGTGGGGGGGGGCAGGGGAAGGGAAGAGTCAGGAAGAGGAGATGCTAATCCAAGCTGTCTGATCAGTCTAACAGGAACTTAATGTGGAAATGAAAAATATTTCTTCTTGATTAATGATTCAGATGAACTCATTTGGTTTTAACAAAAAAAAAAAAAAGGAAACAGTACTTGTTAATGTGAACAGCCCTCTCACGCTCCTTCTTATCTGTTCATTAACTGGAACCTCTTTCCAACTTGGTCTTGAGAGCTTTCTACAAAGATATTGGTCTTCACTTCTTGGGTGTCTGTCCATACAGTGCTGTCCATGGTGTCTGCCCTGCTTTTATCCCAAATGCAGTTTGATTTTTAGAAAAAATCCTTTTCTTTCCCCTAGATGAAATCTGAATATTTTGTACTAGACTGATTAGCCAGGGAAAACAAAGCAAGAAACCAGTGTCTGGAACCAAACAGGAACAGAACAAGAGCATGGTTGTTTTCCTTAAATACGTACATTTAAATACATTCAATCTGACATGGGTATGAAATTTGCCTGTCAACATTTACTTCGCAGGAGAGATCTAAGTTGCACTAAGGTGAATGCAGTGAACAGACTGAGCAACTGTCTGGACGCAAGCTTCAGGCTGTCGAGAGGAGGCAGCTCCTCCTGCAACAGCTGCTCCCCGGGGCCAGGCCCGGCATCTGCTGAGCTCACTTGGGCAGAACTGGCCGGCGGGTCGGTGGGGTCAAAACAAATGGACGCAGCTCTCCAGACCAGTAAGTGTTTTGAGCAAGTGAGCCCAGTCAGCTGAAGAAAGAAGCAACCAGCTACCTTCAGTGTCAGCAGTATTTCTGCAGGAAAACAGAGAAAGTTGTGAAAGATCTCTGAATTTTTGATAAAATCATCATAGAGCCCATCACAAAAACATCAAAATACGTGGCTGTTTTAAATAATGTCAACCCCAAAGGCTGCCTCTGGATGAGTTTCACTCGATTTTGATGCAAGCAGATGGACTGTTCCTCATTGAACATACACAATGTTCGCAAAGGCCAGTTTCTGAAGGACACTGCAATGGTTCCGATCGCTCCTCTGAATGACTGCTGCTCCCTCAGCAATGACATCCGAGCCCAATTTAATCCCTCCCACCTGCTCAAGAAAGATTAGAGACTCCCAGTTGCTGAACTGCCCCTGCCTTTTTTTTTTTAAAAATCCTCACCTAAGGATATTTTTTACATTGCTTTTCAGAGAGTGGAGGGGAGGTAGGGTAGGAAGGAGGGAGAGAGAGAAGCCATCAATGTGAGAGAGACACATCGATTGGCTGCTTCCTGCATGTGCCCCGACAGGGGCAGGGAATTGAGCCTGCAACTGAGGCACATGCCCTTGGCTGGAACTGAACTCTGGATCTTTCAGTCCGAGGGCTGCCGTTCTAACCACTGAGCCACAACAGCCAGGGCCTACCCTTGCCTTTTGACAGCATCCCACCCAGAAGTGACCACCACTTTCTTAATCCTTCCTCAACATTACCCAGTACAAACTCACTTCCTATCAAAGGCCCCTCTTGACTGTCCTTTACTGAGTGAGATACTCCCAAGGTTCCATGGGTACGTTCTCCCTGGCTTCAGCAAGCTACATCACCCAGGGTTTTTGCTCAACAAGTATCCTTGCTAGTTTCTGGCTGCTATGTGCTGATGATTTGAATGTCTGGATACCCAGGGTTGGTTGGTTGTTTTTGCAGTGAGCAAGAATCATGTGGAGATGTTTCTCTGGTTAGTAGGAGTGTATCTGTCAATGTTTTTCCTTTAGCTATTGATTATCTCTGCCTCTTCCTAAAGTTTTCATTCATTTAGGAAATATTAATTGAGCACCTACTCTGTGCCAGGAGCTGGGGATATGATCATAACAAGACATTTCTGTTCACTGCTATCAAAACACTGTGAATAGGCCAGGTAGACAATTAAGTAACAACGTGATCTGAGCTATGTGGGGAGAAATATTAGTTGCTGTGGGAACATATAACACTGCTTCTGGGATTTAGATACTTAGACACAGAATTTTAGCACATCGGGGACATTAAAGATTACCTAGCTTAAGTAAGATTAGGGAGGAAGTCAGCCCAAAACAATGAATTTCACCATAGTACCTTGAAAAGCAACCTGGGGAACCTCGTCAGATACCGAATCCTGGGGGTCAGAGGTGGAGTTATGCTCCTGGACACTTGCACAATCCTCCCTCCCAAGCTGAGAAAATTAGCCCAGGAGACGTCTGAGAAGAACATTTTATGCACTTCTCTCTGTATTGTATTTATTCCTAATTTGTGTCACTTACATGATTTTACATGGAAATATTCCAAGGCTCTGACTGCCAGCCTGCCATCCTGGCTGTCACCGAGTGGGAATCATTTGACCCTTCTGCACCCAATATATGATGTACATAAAGTGTTTAAATAGTTCCTGGGACATAGTAAGTGCTCAGTAAATGTCATCAGCATCAGCATCATCACCAACTCAAAGCTGATCCTAGTTTCCATAACACTAGTGAAAACAAGTAATTACAATTACACTTTATACAAGAGACGTGAGGCTGAGTACTAAACTCAATTTTACTATGTTTAAATGTTAAAATGTAAAGGAATACTATAATAATTCCTGTGAAAGGAAGACTCTTTCAGCTAAACAGAATACCTGCCCTCCTCTACATAGTTTTTTGGTAAGCTCACAATTGTATATACTAGCTCTGCTTAAAGCAAGGTATAATTTTAATCTCCATTTCAAGATAAATGAAACACAGATTCAATTAATAATGAATCACACTTGTTTTAAGCTCAGCAAATGGAACCCGATTACCAATAAAAATTCTGAAAAAAAAGTCCGTTGATTTGTCACAGTGCAGAGCACACCACAGCGGCACAGGGTGAAGTGACTGAAGCTCCTGTGCACATGTCAGCGGCTCGGTGACACATGCACAGTGATGTCATTATTACTCATGGATTAGAAGGGATATACTATATACAGCATTCTCTGAAGAAAACGAGAGCGTCCATGACAGACTGTTCTCTGGCCTTAACGTTCAGCATAAACAGAGGACAGACGGATAAGTCAGACTCAAGAGGGATCTGGAGAAAAACCGAAAGTGAGAGGGTTCAGTGGTCCGGCTAGATGATGTCAGGGAGAGAACTCTCATGATGGCTCCCGAGAGGCACCTGGGGGGAAGTGCCTCCTGTATTTACTGAAGTTGCCTTTCGTGAGCCTTACAATAATCGTTCCATTCCTTCTGATGGGCACCCATCAGGCACCTGGAAGTGCGTGAAGGTAAACACCCTGCCCAGTGTTCACCTCTCCACCACGCCCAGCACTGCCTGGTGACTGCTTCTCTGAACCAAAGAAGCCACACAGGGAAGTCCACATACACCGTCATCCACTGCTTTCTAAACCTGAATGATAATCTCAACAAAACCATCCAAGATCCACTTCTTTGTAGGAAATTCAACATTAATCCTACATCTTCTCCATTGAGAGAGAACTTTTAACTTAAAAGAGAGTTATCTAGTGCTCATGTATCCCTTGTCCAAAGGGATACATCCTGTGTATCCCACAGACCAAAGTGCACACAGCTCCTGTAACAGCTCCTGCCGGGCACACAGTTCAGTTGGGTTCTAACTACTAATTATTCTACTGTTTTAAGATATGTTGAATATGATAATATTACTCTCCTTAGAACAAGTGTCTAAGGTAACAGGGAAATAATATACAAGACTGTTGCCTAAACAAATGGAATATAGACACACACTTAAAAAGCAAAAAGAAATTAAATGGTTTGCCATAATATGACTAATTCACTGCCATTTTATGTTTTGCTTTGCTATAATATCATTCCAGGGCAAAATTAGTGCTCTGTTTTTTGTTAATTTTTAAAAAATATGTTTTTATTGATTTTTAGAGAGATAGGAAGGGAGAGGGAGAGAAACACTGATGACGGAGAAACATCAACATTGATTGGCTGCCTCCTGCACGCCCCCCCACCAGAGATCGAGCCCACAACCCAGGCACGTGTCCTGACCTGGAACCGAACCAGTGACCTCTTGTTGCATGGGTTGACAATCAATCACTGAGCCACACCATTAGGGCCAAAATTTGTGCTTTTAATTCACACACCACCAACAGCTCAATTAAAATTAGCGTAAAAGAATAATTATTCACACAAAACCACTGTAAGTCAGATAAAATTAGAAGGTATTTTAAAAAAAATCATAAGCATTATTATAACTATCTTCAATATATCTGCCAATTTTGGTCTATAAAATATTCATGTTCACTTTACCCTATTCACACATTTCGTCGCTGTTTCTTACCCGAGATGCGTCTCCCTCCTGCTTAATCATATCCATTCCAGGCAGCTGGTTTGGGAAAAGGCCACCTCCCCTCAGAGCAGGATCATTAACCTGAGGGCAACAAGACAGGACAGTAACTATTTTTAGCAGGATGTCCAAAAGTGTAACGGGGGACCAACCAACCACAAACCTTCCTTTTGTTGGGTTATAGTAAAATGACAGGGAAAGATGACTATGTGGCTACAGCCCTCTATCTTTCCATGTATATATTTTGGGGGGAGTATGGAGAAACATGAAAATAAATACTTATACTAGCTGCCTTCAAATTAAATTTTATTTGCATTCTGTATAGAAGTTCAATAGAGATGATCACACTAGAAACATTTTCATGTCATATCATGTTCACTTTTTTGGGTTGAATTAGACCAATGATTCATAGTTGGGACTTTGAAGTTGTCTGAGAGGTCCCTCATATCCTCGTTACTCAGGCAAATTATTGATTAGCAGGAGCCAATGTGAATACCCAAAACTCAGCTGAATTTGGGGAACCTTCCACGACTAAGTGAACTATTCATTAGCATTGGTACATGTCTTTTGCAAATTACAAAGTGAATGTACAAATGCTGATAGAGGACTGATTTTGTCATAAGATACACTGCAGGTGTGTTTTGGGGGCTTCTAAAATAATTGTGATATTCGAAAGGCTGAAATTCATGCAAAAGTTTCAAAGCAATCTAGACTACTACAAATGCACCAATTTACACTTGGGTAGGTTAACTAGGACCCACACTAGACTAGGCCATCTCAGCTGCCCTTACTCTGTACACTTTTCCTAGAAAGCAAGTCAGGAACCACTAGTGGCCCATTTTTGTAGAAAATTTAACATTAACACTATTCTCCACTGAAAAGATAAAAGTCTTTTTTATTATTACACACATGCACAGAACTTTCTTAAATTGCCAAGGGTTTTAAATTCTCTCATGCACTACTATGCCTTTTTATTAACATCTTTTTTTTTTTTAATTTTATTTTTGTTTAAAATATTACAGATGTCCCTTTTTCTTAATATCTTGATATAGAATAAAACACTGAGGCACTGCAAAATTCAGTAAATTTTCAGTAAACTGTGGTTTACCAACCTCAGAATTAAATAGACCTAATCCAACTTCTAATCTTCCCCATTCTCACAATTGTGATCTAACTGAAATGTACAGTGCTGCCAATAGCTTATTGGTAAGTCATTTAAACTTTCCTTGCCTCAATTTCTCCGTATATGAAATACAATTCAGGGTCCTTGCCACATCTATATTTTGAATGAATGAATGAGGTAGTAGAATGCCAAGCATTTTGTGCCCTTTAAAAATAAGATTTTTCTATAAACACAATTTAAAAATTATTAACCAGTATCTTTGTCTCTGGATCAGCCCAGCACAGGTTTTTGAGCCCTAGGCTGGATATCTGAGGTATCAGATGCTTTGAGTCTCTTTCTCACTATTGAGGCTGGTGTATAATTAGGGGTGGTATAACTGTTTCAGTGTTATTTAACACAAAACAGCATCATTAAAAAACATATTGACAAGAAAATCATGGCATCCACATCCAAAGTTGACAGAACTAGTGTTGGGTCACCTGTGTCAGTCTCCCTGCATGAGTGAAATATCATTTAAAGCTAATTGGATGGCAGGTAGTTTGGCCTAAGATTCAACTGGTTTTATATTTAGGAAGAAAAAAAAATCAGTTCTTAATCTAGAAATCTAAATAAAGCTATTTAAAAAGCACATTCACCATTCCATGTTTAGAAATTTGTTTTAGCTATTGCTAAATTCCTCAAATAAGAGAAAAATTTAAATGACAAGAAAGAGAAGAAATGTTTTAAAAGATGCATGAGCAGTCAGGAATTCTTTCATGTGTGTTTCATCATTAACAAGTATTCCTGCTAATAGCACTACCACAGGTGAGGAAACACTTCAAAATAAATGTGGGAGTTGACAGCTGATGCTGAGTACATGGAAAGGTACATTTAATGCAGAAATAGCCAAAGGTTATGATCTGAGGACACTGCTCCTTGGTGTGCTCACCTGCTCGGGACCCATGGAGGACAGCCCCGACGTAGGCACGGAGGTCACTGAGGTCATGCTGATCTGTCCTGTCATCTGGTTCATGTTGCTCATCCCGCCTGTGTTGGTCGCCATGGATACATTGATGTTCATATTGTTATTGTACATGCTGGTGTTTGCTTGCTGCCCAAAGTGTGGTGGGGACTGTTGTGAAAACATGCTAGAGTACAATGGAAAGATGACAATGTTAGCACCCTGGCGCAAACAGGCAGGCAGCTCTGAGCACTTATTCCTGAGGCATTTACTTCAAAATGAACAAATCTACATGGAGAGAACCCAGGATGGGGCAGTGAGCGAGTGCTGAGGGCAGAAAGAGCAGGGCCTGAAGTGGTCAATGAGGCTGCAGGGATGACTACAGCACTGTGAAGGCCTGGAAGTCTGTTTCCCACTTTTGTGTCTGTCCTGGACAAGCTTTGTTTGTTTGCTTTTAATACACGTACAGATAAGGATGGCTTCTGGGGTACTGCCTTCCTCAGCAGTGTCTCTCACAAATTGGAAGGCTGCTACCTTCTTAGGGGAGTTCCTTTTACTTCCCAGGAAAAGATTTCATACTAAGCTTTTTCAAATTCTGGTGACTTCTGTTCTAGAAAAATTAAGCTGGCTTACTCAGCTGTTTACTTGATATAGCTTGTATGCACAAAGGGGTTAAGAAAACCACAGAAAAGAGCCTTGTGGTCTACAGAAAGATTCCCTGGTGATCATTTATATAAAAAAGACACAGAAACAGAATACCTGTTTCCACCCATAGTGCCCTGTGCCCATCCGTTCATGTCAGAGGCCTGATAGGCGGGATTGGCCTGGGTCTGCTGCAGCATAGGGCTCTGGGTGTGCGCCATTCTGGGCGACATTAGAGGGCTCTGAGGCGTGGTAGCCCCAGTAAAGCCGGGATCAGGTTGCTGACTCATTCCTTAAAAGACAAAACAGAAATCCAAAGGAGACTGTTAGTTTTATCGTAGTGACTCGGGGTAGAGAAAGAGAACATTCAAATCAAACACACATAGAAAATTACTTTCAAATATCTGCTCATGTACTGGTTAATTACATATATTTTAAAAAGATTCTAAGCTGGGATAAAATGTATGAAGAAAAAAATCTCTGTCTTAATTCTCTGCATTACTTACAGTGGTGCCTAGGAACATATTAACCATCATGGCTAGAAGCAGAGAGAAAAAATACGATTTTCCCCCATAACCTTTCCAAATCAACACTGGTCAAATACACATATTTCTCTTTAACCTAAAATAGTCTTTAAAATTTTTATATATCACTATAAGGACAGTTTAGAGTTTAAACAGAATTAAAGTTCAACTATCTATAAAAAGTCAACACATTTGAGTAATTTTTAACTTAATGAACTTAAGTCATTCTCTATGAAACAAATGCATTTTTACAAATAAGCAACTGCATTCACAATGAGCTTATTTGTCTTCATAAAGGACTCTATGGTACTTCAGTGCTATCCAGGATTAGCAAGAAAAGGGAAAAAAATTCAATGCAAGCTTCTTGTTCAGTTTAGAAGCAAATGGCATTTAGACTAAATGGATAAAAAAAACTTTTAGAAGACTTTCTAAATCATTAAAAAGGAAATAGAGGAAAGGGGCTTAGAAACAAAGGAGGCCACACCTCAGAAAATTTCAGGAATGACGTTAAGGTAAGCAGATTTTTGTCTAGAAGACATGTAAAACATGCATATTTAATTAATACTTAAATTAGCTAAAAGGAAAAGTTGACTATCACACAGGAAAAAGCTGCATATTATCTTTCTGGGGTTTTTTTTTTTTTTTTTAAAGAAACAGGAGACATGATTTTAAGCACCACAAGGACTTGATAGTTATTTATAAAGCTGATAAAAAATAGGGAAAGTCATTTTGAATATTAATGTAAGCATTTACTTTTATCAATTCAACTGTTAACTGAACATGACATGCACACAAATATTAAAATTTATGACACTACACACTTGTCTCTTAAGGCTGACATTAAACAACAAATCAATATGAAGAAAACTAAGAGGCTTCCATTGTGGTTTCTATATAGCATTTCTCAAGGATTATCTATTCATTAAAGATTTGGTATAATCATTCAAGTCTTTATTTTTCAAAGTTGTAGAATGTCTCTAATATTTACATTTCTATACGTCTGTCAACCATTGTATCTATTGATTTGTTTGAGTTAGACTCAGAGGTTCAAATATAAATACATACATATTCACTTGCGTTCACAAACATGGACATAAACACAGATTCATACACGCACACACACACGATTGGTAGATGCACTATACACACGCACACTTACTTCGGTCATTCTTAAAGTAAGACCTGCACTCAGAGAAAAGGTGGTACCTGAGCTGAGAGACTGGAAGGTACTGTGCTGGACCTGGGGAGTCCTGACAGGCCCCAACTGTCCTCCCAGGTTTCCTATCATTCCCTGGTTAGCCAGAGTCATCTGGGAGCCATGCAAAGAGCTGTGAGAGAGGAGCTGTGACCCAGGACTGGGGGACACTGGGGAGAAAGGACTGGAGAAAGGTGGTGGGGATGTAAGTCCAGTACCGTAGTTCGGAGGAAATGGAAACTGCTGTGCAGTTGCCTGGGGGATCCGGGGGTTGCTCATATTTGTGGGCATCCCACTAGGAGCCACCATGCTTGATGCCATATTCAACCCTTGGCCTCTCATCATCAGAGTTCTTTGCTGAACTTGCTGCTGCTGATGCATCTGTCGCTGCCGCAGATGCTGGTTCAGGATTTCCCTCTGTCTCTGGGCCAGCATCTGTGCATTAATAGGTGCCTGAAATGGGGGCAACACAGGACAGAAAACATTGGGGTAGACACAGGTTGAAAAACAAACTGTTTATTAGAAATAGGATAAAAAACGGTACAGTCTCATGCAAAATTATTGGGAAAATACATTTACATGGCAAGAACATTTTAGAGCTAACTATTGGTGGTTGAGAATGTGAGCTAAGTTCTACAGAGATGGTGACTATTCCGAAACTTGCAATGACGTGCACGGGTAAATTCAGTGTTAATACCAATGAACTTGGGGCGTGTGGTGAGAGGACAGTTAACTGAAGGACCTCATGGTAACTCCAGTCCCATCTGTAAGAGGGGTCTGGTATCAACTCTGAGGATGGCAGTTTAGTCTCAGTCAAGGGCATTCAAGTCTGAAGGGAAATCATATCACGGTGCCAAAAGGTGCTTGAAGCCCTTCAGAGAAGGCTGAGCAGAGGCAGGGAGAGAAGGGGTGTGTGGGGGGAGGTGAAGGGAAGAGACACTGGCGCTTGCTGTTAGCAAGAGGTATCAGGATGTTTATGGGCCCCAGCAATATATAGCTGATCCTCATTACTTGTGGATTCCTTATCTGTGCACTCACTCGCTCACTAAAATTTATTCATATTCTGAATCAATATTCACATCACCACCATCACTTATGGACATGTGCAGAGCCGTGGAAAATTTGAGACCCCCCGTGCCTATTTCCTCCTGACTGAATGACACTACAGATCCACTGTGCTCGTGGGATCCTATGGCATTCTAAGTTACTTTATGAGGGACATCAAGGGGTGAGAAATGGATACAGTGAAAGCAACGGCTGGGCTGCTCCTTACCTGGGTAGGAACTCCAGGCCTCAGAGTCAAGTTCACATTTGAAACATTGCTGATTTGATTCATAAGGGGCTGGCGATTCTAAATGGATACACATAGGAATAATTTAAAACACACAATATATTTTATCTCAAATCACCCTTCCAACCCAACATGTGCACGCTACTGGATACTAAAGCCCTGGGGTCTGCAGCTGGATTCCCATGAAAGCTAGTTCTGAATGAGGTATCACATTGCTTATAACTGGGAAATTATTTTGGACTATTTCAAAAACAAGCTGGCTGCAAGGGAGAAAGGGAGGAGCATGATCAGAAAAGGAGGCTAAGAGGAAGACTAGAAAAAGGCAGGTGCTTAGCACTTAGAGAAATGAAAGGAGATTTGAAAGCCTGTAACCCTGTGACTCGCTGTGTTATAGAAATCTGCCCGGGCTTGTTGCTAATAGTGGCTATTTTTGTCATGAGATAGGACTCATGACAGGAGCAGCTGGTGTCCCAAGTGCTCGCTTTGGGCTAGAAACTGTCCCTTAAACGTACACATACTGCCCTGTACTGTACAACAAGCCCATTTTACAGAATGAAAATTGAGGCTCAGAGAACTCAAGGTTAGACCATTAATAAATAACGGAGTTAAGGTATAAAAGGATAGCTACTCTGTACTGGAGTTAGTGGAGGAGAAAGAAAGGAAGTGGAAAGGAGTATGAAAATTGTAGGATCATCTTGGAGAAGTGTTAACCCTCTGAGAAAGTGTGGAATGAGATTTAAGCCATCCAAAGGCCGCAGGATTGCTGCGCCACCTGACACCAGTCTTCCTGTGCCCCACAGCCCTCGCCCCCCAGCTTCCAGGCACCACAGAGAACATACCTGCTGTGCTTGGAGGCGATGCTGCAGTTGAAGCCTCAGCTGGTTTGGCTGGTTCTGCACCAGGCCTGTGGGCCTGAGGCCGGGTCTGGGCTGCATGCGAAGTGTGGCATAACTAGGCCGCTGCCCCATGCTGTGGAAGTTGGGGTCTTGCATGGGAGAATAGCTCCCCTGGGCAATCTGGGCCTGAGACGCGTACTGCTGGGGGAAAACGGGTGCCTTCTGCTCCAGCATCATGTTGGAATCCTGACTCGAGAACTGGTCCGGATCTACTCCTTGGCTCTGAAGAGAAAGCCCCGAAGAAACAAAGAAATAAATAAATCCACTAAAAACAGCAGAGGAACTATAAGGTTGGTTTCTCTCACTGTCAAGAGGTTTGAAGCCTTTTATACTGTACTCACTACACAAAGGTATTTTTAGCATGACTTCGCTTTGTTTCTAGGAAAGGCTTTGTTCAATTGATCCAGTTATGTGAGGAAGGAAGCAGGGGTCGGGCCTGACTTCCAAGCCACTTCTTCCTAGGGAAGGGAAACATAGGCCACGACTAGGAATGCCGTCTACTCACTCCACCAATCACTGACTGACCTGGACTTTTTTTCTTTAAAAAAATTTATTTTTTTAGTATGATTTCAGAGAGGAATGGAGAGGGAGAAAGAGACAGAAACATCAATGATGAGAGAGAGTCATAGATCGGCTGCCTCCTGCATACCCTCTACTGGGGATCGAGCCTGCAACCCAGGCATGTGCCCTGACCAGGACTTGAACCATGATCTCCTGGATCATAGGTCAGTGCTCATCCACTGAGGCATGCTGACTGGGCTGACCTGAACTTTAAATGCACGTTTCATGCTTTTGACAGATTACTTATACCTGTATAATTCACTTTAATGAAACAACCACCTAGCTGGGATCAGCAGTGTTGGATTCCCCACCAACATTATTCCCATTTTGCAGATAACAAAACCGAGACTTGCAGACGTGAAGCAAATTGCAAGAAGCCTACCTGGCTAGTAAGTAGTGGGTTCCAGTCCAATTTGTGACTTAGGACCTGAGCTCCTCACCAGTATGATACACTATCTTTCTTTAACTGTTTTCTGTGCCTGTCAGAATTTCCTACATACCCCACATTTTGCCACCATCTGATTACCCACTAGACAGAGAGAGAGAGAGAGGAACATTGATTGGTTGCCTCTTGTATGCACAATGACCGGTGACCAAACCCACAACCTGGCTATGTGCCCTGACCGGGAATCAAACCTATGACCTTTCAGTGCACAGGACAATGCTCTAATCAACTGAACCACACCGGCTAGGGCCCCATAATTCTGAAAATGTGGATGGAGTCTACGTGGGGGAAGCCATTTATTGTTGAATTATTGCTCTAACTAAATCCACAAAACTATCTCAGAACTTTAAATATTTGCCCATCTTTAGCCCTGGCCAGTGTGACTCGGTTGGGCATCATCTGGTGCACTGAAAGGCTGGAGGTTCAATCCTGGTCAGGGCACATGCCCAGGTTGTGGGCTTGATCCCTGGTAGGCGGGATGCAAGAGGCAGCTGATGGATGTTTCATTCTCATATGGATGTTTCTCTCTCTTTCTCCCTTTCCCCTCCTCTCTCTCTAAAAATCAATTAAAAAATTATATATTTGCCCATCTTTAACAGAAAGTTTAATTAACTTCCATTTTCAAAGAAAATGCAGTTCTGATGAATACAAATAAAGTCCACTAGTACTTCATCTTTTCCCTGACTCCACCTAATAACCACATTTCCATAATTCAGTTTAATATGATATAATGATAGATTTGATGAGACAAAATAGAAATAATATAACAAAATGGAAAAAAGGAGACTAAAATATTAAATGATAAAATGACGGCAGTTTTGATAAAAACAATGCTCTCAGCGACGCCAAGGATCCCATTTTTAAATGTCACTTAGACAAAACTCAAGGGCGACACTGAATGTTGAATTCTAACTACTACCCAAGGCAAAGCAAGCCAGCCACACAGGAAATATTTAAACTCCATTTTCCTTTCTTGATTTCTTTCAGGCTGTATCATGTAACCTCAAGTCATTTCTTTCCATTCTGCTGTTCTCAGTATGAATTGACAAGTCTGAACTCCCACTTATGTCTGTGACTGTGGGGATTATGACGAGACTATTTTTAATGTTCCAGAGAAGTCTCCAGTGACTGCATCACCTTCATCACAGACCCTCACGGCATGTCAGGCGCCCAAGAAGTTGACCGGACACTGGGAGGTACTTTTTAGTAATAACAAAAAAGGATGATTCACGCTGAGGGGAGAAGACAGCAGCGTGACTGTGATCGCCTTTTCTAGGTTCCTCCTTCCACAGTAAACCAGGAAGGCCACTTCACACAAATTTAGCTGCGTAGCCAGAGGCAGAAAGTCCTGTGTCCCTTCACGAGACTGTGTTAGGTTATTTATTATATTACTGCTATAAAGTACTCTTTATAAAGTAATACAGACACTTACTTTAAGTTACCAACTAATTACCAGGAGGAGGGAAGCTAACTGAGTACACTAAGATTGGTTAACTTCTTTATGTTCCCATTTATGCTTAAAGATCCCCAAAATTGTGTGGGCTAAACCCACACAGAGGTCAAAATGATTAGTGAACTATAGCGACCTCTAGAATGACTTCTGCTACTGTATGTGCAAAGTATTCTGTTGGAACAAATATCTTCCTATCACTGGCCCACATATATAAGATTCATATGGTGATCTTGGACACTGGTTTTCAGACGACAACATTCTGGGTCATCAGGGCAGTAATGTTCCATTCTGGGCCTCTCTGCTCCTGCGTGTCCCTCCCCGTTGTTAGGTGAGCTGGACCAGCGTTTCTGCCTTTCAGCTCAATAACCCAAATTCTACGTAAAGCTAATTTCCAGTCTTTTCCACTCTTGGGCAGGAGTTTATGTGGGAGTAACAGGAGAGGATGAGAAAGAACAGAGCTAGCTGGCATGAGGTGAGAAGGTGTTGGAAAAAGCAGACGAGAGGAAATGACCCCTCATGCCCACAAGATGCTCGGCCCGCGGCTTCCTGCGCGTACCTGGCTGACCAGCTCAGGTATTCCCAGCGCTCTGTCAATCTCCTCCAGGCCGTCGAAGTTCCGCAAGGCCAGGTAGAGCTGGTCCAGCAGCGCCCCCTCATCACTCGGCGACTCCGCGGCGGGGTGCGGGCACAGCAGGTCATCTGGGGAGCTGCCGAACGGCTGCCTGCAAAGACAGAGACTTCACCTCAGGCCTGTGGGAGAGCTAGTCGGCTGAGGAACATTTTTCCCCCATAAGGACAAAAGTATCAGTTGATTTTCAGGATCTTTGGAATAAAATACTGCACTAGCTGGACACAGAACAAAATGACAACCCACAATCATAGATACACTGAAACACAGGCCTATGTGAGTCCAGAGCCCACATGACCATTACGTTTCCACAAATGGGCACTGACTCCTCAAGCTCATGTATATTTACTTTGCACTAAGCAATCAAGGGACTTTCCTGAACTTTGTGAGGAAAGACTTATTGATTGAACAGTCTTATTTCACGGGAGGCTGTGCTGACTCACCTGTGATAGATGAGAGCACAGCAGGAATAAGAGTCACGTGAATTTTTGAACTCGGCTGTCACTAGACTAAACTTGGCTGGACTAATAGGAATCTTAGTTTATACATAAGCAGGACTTGGAAACATGAAAGCCCTCCTGATTAGTCAAGAGAAGCTGCCCATGAACATGCAAGTTACGTGTTATTCTGCAAGGTAATAAATAGGTGATTAAACCATAACACTAAACTCCCAACTCTATGGTATATAAAACTCCTATGATTTAAATTAACAGACAAATTGGGGGAATTTTTACAAAGAACTTCTGAGTTACTTTAATACCGAAGGGGAAATGATACTTACATTTTGCCAAAATAGTCTAAATTTGTGCCCTTAGAGTTACTATGTGATGTTTTGGAGGAAATAAGTTTATAGGTAACTTCATTCTTTAGTGAAAATAGATTCATCAAGGAATGAAGTTGCCTATTTAACCCGGTTGAATGCACCATGTTTTCTGAAGATAGCTTAATACGCCAAGTTGGCCTAGAATCCAGAAATCCTGAAATGCTGACGATGAAAGCCAACAATTTCAACCAGTTATAACAACACAGTACATTAAAAAATAATCTAATCTAGACTCTCCATTGATCCCCTAGTTACTTGTAAAGAAAAATCATCCAATTAAAGTGTCCCTCAATGACACCCCTCACCGGCTGTCGCTGGCTCCAAGCCTGCAAGTTCCACTGCCTCCGAGGCATCGCCACCAGGCCATGTAGCTATCCAAGCACCAGCCACCTGGGCACCCTATGGGTTTCCACCAACACTCCCAGGGGCTCTGCTTTCACTCTGGGACTCTTTCTACACTGGTCTCTTCTACACCATTGCCTTGGCTCTCGGTGAACAGCAGGCACTGAAACAGTTCCTCCACAACCAAGAGTGGATGTTGTCTATGTGCCAGGTTCTCTTAGACTGAGACCCAAAGATACTATTCAAGTATTTTCTTTGTCTAGCTTTATTTCAAAATTTTCAACTTCTGTTTCTTCAGAAGCTTCATTCCTACACAACACTCCCCCACCCTGCCCATCTCTCCACTGGTGATAGGCTCGTGTGAAATCTCCTCTCTCATTTAACCCCAGCAAGGTGGCGCAGTTCTGTAGGAACCCAGACTCCCCAGGCTTGCAACCCATTCGGTCAGAAGGAAGGGGAGGAGCTATCTCCTACCTTTGTAAGACAACTGCACCCTAGTAAAGACACATCCAAACGCTTAAAGAAAAAAAACGTTGCAAATATTAAACAATTTCCTACATAATAAAATAACCCATTTGTGTTACTTGCTTTTTGTTTCTTTTTTAAATTAAAGGAATCAAACTAATGCAGATTGGACAGGGCTCATATTGATCTTCTGCTATTTTTTAAAAAAAATGTCATTGAATCCTCTGAATCCTTTATTACTCCCTTAACATACAGAAAGGAAAACAGGCACCACACCACAACTCTGAGCTGTGCAACCCTGTGACAAAGCATTATATCCCAGGGTGGTGCTCACTCAGAAATTTGTATATTTAAGTAGCTCTGGAAATGCAGTCTACCTCTGTGAAGTTTCAGAAACCCTGCTGACGTTCATCATTTGTGATTTGATAAGAGTATTATGTAATTTTAGACTAGAATATTCCAAGAAGGACATAAATATTCAGTCTGCAGAAAGGTCTTCATGGAGTCTCCAACCCCAACTCCTTATAAGTGAGCTTCAAGGCCAAATTTCTCCAGTGTAAGTTTTCTAAGAAGTTTACTTCCTGGAAAGCAAAGCCTGCATCCTGTAAGTTCCCCCACTGCCTCTTGCTCAGGCTCAGAGCCGTCTCCCTGACTTGGGGCTCTGGCCCACTCAGCCGGCTGGGGAGTGCTACCACTTGGCCCTCCAGGTCCCCTGTGCAACATGGGCCTCCAGTGCTCTGCTAAAAGCAGAGAGATCATGCAGTAACACAACTGTGATGTTGTCTTGCCGGGCATAACACAAAACAAAAATGCATGTTTTTATCCACGAAGCATAGAGAAGTCAAGGAGCTACTCTGAGACTGCGAGACTGAACTGAGGGACTTTGGGATAGACCCAAGTAAGTAGGGAACCGACCCCTGGCAGAGACCCCTGGCAAATTCTTTCTTAAGAAAAGTGTCCTCAATTTCAACCCCAAATGTTTCATTGACAGAGGTCAGCTATGAACTCCCAATGAAAGATTACCAAAGTACCGAGGGAAACAGGTCAATCACTAGATTTAGAACTTCAAGTACAGATATTGAAATCACTGAATGAAAAAACTTAGAAAGTAAGGATTAATGTAATGTTTAAAGATATAAAGATAAAAAAATCACAAAAATAAGCAAATACCAACTAGTATAAATAAATAAATCCACACCTAGACACACTGTAGTAAAGCCACAACGCAGCAAATACAAAGGACAGTTCAAAAGCAATTAGAAATAAAAGATCACTTACAAGGAAATGAAAAATGATGAGACTGATAATCACAACCAAAAACACTCAATAAACCTGATCATACAACACACCCTTTTCCAAAAAATTGTTTCAATGGCTTAATGTACAAAGTCTGAGTTCTTCAGTTTGGTATTTAAGACCCTCTAGAAATCTATTCTAGTACTGATCTACTCTTCCAGCCAAATCTGATGGTGCCTTTTATTTTTTTCCAATGTGGCAAAATATACAAAATAGAAAACTAGATGGTTTCTGTTACCTGAAACATGCTGTGTTGCTTTGTAACATCTAGTCCTCTGACTATGCTGCTTTTGCCAGGTGGACTGGCTTCCTGCCATCTCCGCCTCCTGACATTAGACCTTTTCTTCATAGCCTCGAAGCCTTTCCTAGTCACCCCAGTTGATGATGTCTTGAAATATGGTTCATTTCTCTTGTGGCATTTTGAGTACACACGACCACATATTACAGTTATTAGTGCACATATTTTATTTTCCAGCTACAGTATAACTTCTTTAAAGGCATGCTCTAGGTCTAACTGAGCTTTGAATTTCCCCCTCCCCTACATGCCAGTAGACGATACAGTTTGAATACATGAAAAGTGGTCAAGCACAAAAGGAAAAGATTGACTTCTAGCATAGGCACGTATAAAATAACGCACAGAACTCAGGAAGCAGCTCTCTTGGATCTCCTGGGGGCTCAGGACTCACCTGCTTTGGCTGGCAAAGGAGGCCTGGTCTATAGGCAGGATGCTCTCAGGCCACGGGGCGGTCTGGTTTGGAGGAGCTTGTTGTTGGCTATACTGGGGCCCCCCTATGTTCATCTCTAATTCAGATGGCCCTAAAAAAGGAGAAGACAAAAGTCCAAAAATCTTACAACTTGTAAACAGGGAAGTATCTGCTTCTGTTACGTAATACAAAGTGAAATATCTGGTTCTTAGGAAATAAGAGACAGAAGGAACAATAATCAGGTGAAAATAAGAAGATATCTTTTGTCCTGATACAGAAATAAAGGCAGTAAATATCAAGGCTAATACCCGCTTCAGGGATGGTCTAGAGCAGCAGCTGTACACCTCTCCTTGCCCTGACGACTCTTTATAGTCTGTCAAAAGATTTTGCTTATGTGGGATGTATCTTGTTGATATTTATTGTATTGGAAATGAAAACTGGCAAATAGAAAAAAATAATTATTACTTCACTTAAAAATCATCCCAATAAACCCACTATATGTTAACACAATTCTTTTTGAATGAAAATAAAAACAACACCTTTTACTGGCATTGTTTTACATTTTTGCACATCACTTTAATGTCTGGATTGACAGAAGAGAGCCAGAATCTCCTATCTGCTTCCACCTTCTATGTACCCATGACACAGTAAGAGTGAGGAAGGAAAACTGTGTCTTAGTACGATCATGAAAAAGTTTTGGCCCGGCAGACTCCCTTTTGAAAGGGCACGGGGGCTGTGCATGCTCCTGAACTTACTGTAATTCAGCGAGTCCACCAGCCAGTAAGGGTGGAGGAGAAAGGAGGCCAGAGAGCTCAGACATGCGGTTCTTAAGAGTTCTTTTGACATTTAAGGTTAATTGATGCTATGAGCTTTTTAACAATTTTATTGTTATCATTATCTACAGACCTGTCTTCCATTACAATAGATTTCCTGTTGAGTTCCTGGCTTTTTTTGAGTTTATTAAAAACTAAAAATTCAGCTACACAACAAAGCTCACCGAGAGAATTTTAAGCTCAAAAGCCAGGTGAGGTGTCCTTCAGTGAAGCAAGACAATAAATTAAATTTCTGGATATAAGGTATTTATTGTAATGATTTTTTAAATGAAGGAATATTTAAAAAATTTCCCGGTTTTTGGTCTGCACACCAAAAGGTCGCAGGTTCAATTTCCAGTTAAGGGTACATACCAGGGTTGCAGGTCCCATCCCTGGTCTGTCCAGGTCAGGCATATACGGGAGGTAACCAATCAATGTGTCTCTCACATTGACCTCCCTCCCTCCCTCCCTCCCTCCCTCCCTCCCTCCCTCCCTCCCTCCCTCCCTCCTTCCCTCCCCCTCTCTCTAGAAAACCAATACTAGGTGGGATGAAAAGTTTGAACTATCTCCTCAAAACAATCCTAATACCTTTCATTAATTATTTAGGTCCTATTCATGGCACAATATCTAAGTATATAAAACAGTATATAAACATTAACTTATCTGAGTTATGCTAATGTACAAGATAAGAGGAAGGTTAATATGTCAACGACTAAGAAAACAATCTTGAGTATGAGCTGCACAGACCATTAATTTTTTTAAATAATGGCTTTATTGAGATATAATTTACACAGCATACAATTTACCCATTTAGTGTAAGATTCAGTATATTTGCAGAGTTGTACAACCTCCATGACAATCAAGTTTAGAACATTCTCATTCTCCCCAAAAGAAACCTAAAGAGTGACCATTAGGAGTCACTCCCCATGCCCCACCCCACTCCAGACCCTTAGTCCTAGGTAAACACTAATCTACTTTCTTTCTCTACAGATTTGCCTATTCAGGACATTTCATATACATAGAATAATACAATGTACTGGACCATTAATTTTAATAACATGTGAACTGTATCCAAACAGAATTCTACTGATTCTCACAACTTGTGAGATGTTCTATAAGACTTGCATCTTTAGTGAGGACCCGGAAGAGTCTGGTTTAACAGTGGAGGGCAGTGGCCCAGGAAACTGCATGTGAGGTCCTGAGATGACCCTGATGTTCACCCAGAATTAGTAATCACTGCTGCACCACTGAAATGCTTCTCCAAAATACATCATTTATAGTGGGACTCTAATTCACTGCCCTGCAAGCTGAAATTAGGTAATTTGATGAAAAGAAAGTATCACAAAGGTAGCTGGTTCTCTTAGGTAACTGAAAAACCTTTGAGTTTCTACACAAAGTTTCAGCAAAATCCTACTTATAACAGCTTGACGTGGAGGGGATCACCTAAACTGCAAGTTAGGAGCCTGTCTTGAAGGAACTCAGGGAGCTGTTAGTCTGAGAAAGCATAAAAGTTAAAAGCCAAGAGCACTGAGCTACCTTACCTAGATTCATGACCTGAGACTGAAGCATCTGCCTTTGGCCAGGTTGGCTGCTGGGTCTCATGGGGATGCTGGCAGTTGGATTCCGAATCATACCTCCTTGGAGCGGCCGGTTCATGGCGCTGGCGGTAGCAGCACAGGTGACTCGCACTGAACTCTGCGGTGCCCACTCCCCAGATGGCATAGTGGGCCGGGCGGCGTTACTACCTATCATCCCTGAAGGCAAGCCAGAGAAAACTGAGAGATGCAGGAACTGAAAACATACTCAGCATGTGTGAACACCAGATGATCTTACTCTGAACAAGATAATCAGTCTGCAATACGCAGTTAGCCCAATAGCTAAGGCCCCTCGCTGGGATAGGTGTGGGCCCTTGGTTAAGAAATAAGACTTGGCAATTACTACAAAGTTTTTTACAACACGGACTTGCCACTCTTCATAGTTCGGAAAAGCTGTTAAAATTGTTCCCATATGTACTTAGAAACAGGTGCTGTGGCGTGTGGATAACCCCAACTTCCTTCCTCAGGAAGTGAATCACATTAGCTGATACACACGTCAATGCTTTACTTTCCAAAAGGGAGGTAGGGCGAAGAGGAACCAGGTAAAAAACTGATAATCAATACTCTAATTACAAACCAAAATCACAGAGAATATCCAGTGAAGCCCATGCCTATCCCTTTCAGAGTATTATAATTTGTTAAGCTTCCAAGTCCAGGGCAGCCTCTAAAGCATGGGAAATTACCAGATCTTTCTACTACAGTTTTTTGTAGCCAAGGCCAGGGAACTACTGCTGCTTCAATATGCCTGGACCACCACATTCCTGATTATAAATCTAGAATGGGTTAGCGCAGACTTGTAAAAATCCTTTTATGTTTGAGATGTTAATAGCTATTTGACAAGACGTAACAATGAGAGCACAACACTGGCAAGCAGGATCAGGAGCCTGCTCTCCCTGGCCTGGCCCCCAGGATGCTGGCAACGGCCAGAGATTTGCTAAGACTTGATATTCTAAAGGTTCCGGAAAAACCCCAAGTGCGGACCCTTCATTTTGAAATGTTTAATGACGGATGTATAAAAGCTCTGCTTTTAAATACATGGCTTGGTTTCATTTACTTTAATGATAATAAACAACTAAAAGAAGGGTATATTTAAGAAAAGGAGCAACCATGTATGGAGGGTGGTTTTTCTCTGGTAAAAAGAGAACATACTCCATTAGGATGATTAAGAGTGAAGGACATTTAATTAGATTGAAAAAGTTAGAACAATATTATGGTAATATATATTTTAAAGGCCATTTTAAGATTAGGTTTAAACTGTACAAAGATATTATGGGAAAACAGGCATTTTAGCTTGCCAAAAAATTTATTATGTAAATAATATAAGAAGATTATAGAAAGTCTAGAAAGCAGAAGGAAAAATCATTCATAATTCAACAACATTAATGCAATTATAACTGGGGTAGTCTCTGTGTCTTTTTCTTTTTGAACGAAGCACAGGCAATTAATTGTATAATAGCCTGAGTACCAGTGGTCTCTGGGCTGCCTAGATTTGAATACATAACCCCAAATTCTTACTTAAGGTTCCCACAGGAACTCAGAGCTTTTTGGATTCTGCTAATAAGAAGCCACCTTTAATAAGTCATTGGCTCCTGTTCTCTTATAGAATTTTACATAAACCAATATTTTATTTATGAAGTAGTAGGTTCCTGGCACTTAGGATAGGCACCCAATTAATATTTGTTGAATGAATAAACTACTTTAATATAGCATAGTTCACATTTCCCATAAATTGCTTATGAACAACAGAAAATAAAAAATCTCATCTTTTCCCCTTAAATTGAACTCTTATTTCAGTTAACTATCTAACTGGCAAATGTTTACAGGGATTACATACTAAGATAAAAACAAAAACAAAACCCCAAAATTAAATACCCACCAATATAAATTCTTTTGATAATATCTATTCTTTCAGTGTCCTTGTCTTTAGGACCTCATTTTGACAAAGGGAGAAAGCTAAATATTGAATTCTTCATAGAAAAGTCAGCGTCCTGCTGTATCTGTGAGAAACAGATATCACAGGATGTGGGATGTGGCAGTTATAGCAACCAGTGATGATGCGGTGATTTCCAGCCTGAATTGGATAGAAGTTTGGGAACACAGTAGCTGCTATGACACTGACTACCACTTAGGAATGTGCTCGGGCAACCTCAAGTTGCAGCAGGTCAAAGTCCATACCAGGTCATTGGCAACTTCAAAATGAAGCCCCGGGCCAGTTACTATCAGGCCAGGCATCCACCATCCTCCTGTTTAAAGTTTTTTATTTTTTAATTTTTTTTAAATTAAAAAAAAAAATCTTTATTGATTTCAGAGAGAGGAAAGGAGAGGGAGGGAGAGAGAGAGATAGAAACATCAATGATAAGAGAGTCATTGATCCGCTGCCTCCTGCACACCCCTGACTAGGGATTGAGCCGGCAATCCCAGCATACACCCTGACCGGGAATTGAACCCTGATCGCCTGGATCCCCGGTCGATGCTCAACTACTGAGCCACACCTGGCCGGGCAAAGTTTTTTATTTTTAATGAATATTTTTCTGAATGAAGAATTGTATTGTTTACAAGTATGAAAGGTTGGTTGAATTTTAAACCTATTCTGAAATTCTCCAAACACAAATCATCAATTAAAAGGAAACTTTGGAGTTATCAGCAGATTATCGAGAAGCTGGCAACCACCAAATTATCTTACACACACCACCATGATGTCTTGAACAGTAACAGGAATAGAAGTGGAATAAGCCTATGGTATAGGACTCATGATTAGCAACCTTGTGAAAGTAATGATCACAGAATAAAACAGTCAGCTTACTGGAATGCTCTCCGATGCTTCATATAACCACTTTCATGGTAAAAATCTTTAAACTTTTCTTACGTACAAATGTTAGCTTCTAACATGAAAAATTTCACCTGAAGAATTCTACTAGTTTGACGTGGATGAGTACATCAAGTTAAGTAACCTGGTAAAGTAACAGTGCATTTGAGCCCTTACCTGTGTTACTGTTTCCTAAATTTCCTTGGTTTCCTATCATTCCTTGGTTACCCATCATTCCTGGCTGAGGTATCACTGAGTAGGGACTACTGTTTCTGATTGGTGGGAAGGGTCCAGCACCAGTTGGGCTTTGCAATGTGATGTCAAGTGGTAAATTCTGGTTTGGCAATAACCTGCCCAGTTGCCCTGGTCGTGGGTTATTAAAAGCTAAGGGGAGAACCAAAGAAAATTGAAGGTTAATATTAGATAACAGAACAGAATTGTAACAGAAGTAGTGTTTAGGAAAAATGTCTATAAAATAACAAAGATATGCATGTCAGGGACCAATTGCCTACATAAGAGACAAATTCACAGATGAAAAAACATGCAGTGTCAAAATCTAATAATCTAAACCACAGGCAACTAATTTAATTATTCACATTCTTGCAGAAAGAAAAAAAAGAACATAACATGTCTGTTATTTACCATGTATTTTTAATATTAATTTCTAATATTCGATTGTGTTTGCTAAGTAAACCACTAATATGTTTTTCTTCATGTGATATTATTTGAATATAGGAGTACTCCTTTGTAACAGCTATGAAGCTATAAACATCTCCTTCATATAGTACCAAACCAAAAACACGTGGTTTGAATGTTAGAATAGCACGTGTCCCCTGGACCTTCCTAGGAGTAGCATTAGGGTCAAAGTGCTGAATTTCAGTGGAAGTGAAAATCTTCAAAAGTGTGAACTCTGCTACCTAAAGTAATTATTAGTGCTTTGGGACCCTAATCTTTAATCTTCCAAATACAGCTTTTTAGAATTCTAGATACATTTAGGTTCGAAATGATTCTTAGGGCTAGTTCCCAAGAATTTACTGTGTAATAAGCGCGACATCAGTGTACTATTCTAGCACCCAGAGAAACAGTCATTTGATATCAATGCTATTAAAATCTAAAAGTACAATGATATTATAAATTACAACTTATAGCACTAATTTATTAAATGATACCAAGTACTTCACTTTCTCTGAATTGTATAAACACAGTATGAAATAGAACAATTAAAAGAAAAGGTTCTTCACAATCACTAACAGAAATAAAATATTTAGAAGAATTAGGGCCTGGGCTAGAAAGGATATACATGCTTACTCATGACTTCCTCAGGTTTAGTTTTGTGGTTTCCATTCAGTAACCTGCACACTATTCGGAGGTAAGATGGCGGAGAAACCGTGAGTTCATATGCAGTTTGTCCTTCAGTTCCTTTGGTTAATGAGCATGAACTTTCTAGTGTCTCTTACTTCTCAACTCTTTGACTTGTGCTCTCCCATGGTCCATAAATAACCCTCTATTCCCCAAGAAATAGGCAGGTTTGAGAGGCAACAGCAAAAACTCTACTTTGTTTTCCCTTTTTTGGAATGACCAGGAATCACTTGAGAAAAAGACCTAGTAAATAAAGGTATCCTGTGATTTGGCTGATAGCTGCCATTTCTGGTTGGAGAACCAATGCTATGCTTTGGGCCAAACTGTACTGGAAGAAGAAAAAAAATCATTCTGTTCACCAATGTAACTGTAAGGAGGTTATTTCTCTTTCTATTAATTATGTCCCTGGAACAGGAAAAATATTCTCTTCCATTCAAACTATTGGGCAATTTTGTAGGCAACTACAAAGTTTATAAACTAAGTGTTCACAGTGAAGGAAGATTTCAACTTAAGTGTATCTAAATACAATTTAAAATAAAAAGAATAAAATAAGAGAAATGTTATTTCATTAACTTTATAAGATAGTCTAAGGTCTTCAAGCTTTATATCAAACTAACCAAACTTAAAATGCACTTAGAACATTTATGATTACAAGTCCCATGTAAAACTGATATTTGTATGGGGATTCCTACGAGACAGGATGAGATGTTCTTAATGTGTGTAGCCCTTTCACAATAATTATTAAATATTTTGAGAATTTTTAGTAGTATATTATTTCTAAAAAGTCAGCATAACTTTCTAATTTTCTATATTTTAAGTATTCAGTTATATAGCAAAATACATAAAATCTATTTTAAACTCCATTTCTGAAGGCAGTAGCTGAAATGCAGGGAATTATGACGATCATCTAAAGAACTTCATCTATGTGGGTCAGTCAGTCTCACTCCACAATGATTAAATCTACCACAAAGAATGCTGGGAAGTCACATTCAGAATAATCCACTTTGAATACTGTTTGGAAGGACAGGACAGTAGGTGGTGCTGTCTGACCATAAAAACCTTGAAGTAACTAAGGCTGTTTGCATCAGATTTTAATAATCCCTGTTTCTGACGGTGATTATATGGCATAACCATCAATATCTCATACTCACTGCTCTGTGAAATTCGTGGTCCTGTTTTCTGGGCTCCAACAGGTGTGACTGGGCTGTTTTCAGCTGTGAGTTGCATGAGGTCATTGATGATGGCTTGCTTGTCAACTGATCCAGCAGGGGCGCCAGGCCTCGTGTCTGGGAAAAGCTGTGGCAATTGACTATTCTGCAAATCATCCAAAATCTCCTCCAAGTTGTCCAGTTCACTGCCAGGCTGCAGTTAATGACAGAAGAGTTTATCCTGTCCCACTGTAAGAGTGGGCACCATAGGCCCACTTGCAATTACAGACCTAACTGGTATAAGGCACCACAGCCAAGTAAAAGATGCAGATACATGCCCACCTCAGGCCCAACAGTTAATTGATCACTTTAAAAAATTAAACTGACAAAGAACATATTACTTAATTTCTTGGTCCTCAATTTCCTCCTCTGTAAAAAGAGAGAGGACTGAATTAGAAAGAACGCTCTCTTCCAGCATCGTGATTCATTGGCAATTTATAAATTCCCCCTTACTTTATGCTCATAATTCAATTAATCACAAGTATGTATATTTCTAATTAATCAACACTTACCATCCAGATCTAGGTTTCCCAGTTAATATCCCCAAGAAATGACAACAATAACAAATGCTGGTAGAAAATATGACCCAAATGTACTCTACATCAGTACTTAGTAAATGGCGATTCCCTTTTAGGACTTTCTTTTTTTAAGAGGAGGGGGTAAAATGCAAAATTAGCTTGCGGCAACCATGAACAGCTAAGCATTTGCCTTTTCAATTTGACTGGTGGTTTTTCTTGCTTGTACTTTCAGTTTCGAGTAACACTGGCTTTCTCAGTCACTCACCGGCTTAGGTGACAACATGTAGGGAAGCAGGATGGGAAAACATGTTGTCCCCAGACACAGTGCCTATTAATCTGACTTCACAGGAGCCATAGAAATGTTTTTTCCCTTAATGAAAATAATTTCATTTCAATTACCAACATTATTTTTAAAATAATAAGGCAAATACCACCACTATGTTAGACTCGGTGGCTTTCTTCCAGAAAGCCCGACTGCTTGTTGTGTTCTTTTAAGTAGAACCTACCTATGTGCCAAGTATTAAAATCAGACAGTGCCAACCACACAAGAAAATGGCTAAGTTAAACTTAGGGTTACTTTCTAGTAAAAAAGTGGTAAGAATGATTTTCTTGATGTGTAGGTGGAAAAACATACGTTAGGGAATTTCCCCAAAGTCACTGAATGGACTTTGAATTCTTGACCATGACTAACCTTTTCACCTACACTGGCAACTCAAGTGAAGTTGTTCGGTATACAGTTATGCAGAAGGGCTTACACATTTATCCTATATACACCCTATTCCCCATGAAGAGGTTGGATTTGCTGAGGTTTTTGCAATTTATGGCAAATATAATAGGGATCCATTTTCCAGGATTAACAGAGAATTTTCTAGTTAGTTCAGCCACCCATTTCTAACAAAAGACAGAAGCATCAAATATGGGAGAGACACATCTTAGGTGCGGACTAGGTTCCAAAGTTAGCACCCTGCAGTACAGATGGACACAGAAAAGACCCTTAAAACTCCTCAGGAAGGCCAGTGTCTCCTCCTGAGTGCCTAACCCTAACCCTAAAGGATGTCGTTTACATGGGGCCGTTCTGCACTTGAAAGCCTGGACCTACGGGTTCACACTATTAGAGGCACAGGGAACGAAACTCCAGTGAGCTCCGTCTCACCATCTCTGTGACTCTGTCCTCAGGCACCTCACCATCAGGGTGCGAGGGCCGGTACTCAGCGGGCTGAATGGCGGCAAAACTGCCCCCTGCTTAAATAACCATTTAATAGCCGCCTCTCCTTCCTTTCTAATGCATACAGATGTTTGTATAAGTTCAATGTACACGTAAAGTGACTCCACTGCAAATCTGTCCAGATCGTGTTTTGCTGAATATGTAAGCAGAAAGATCAGTGTAAACACTTACGCTCTCCACCAACTGCCTGGAACTCTACGGCCACTCAGTCAACCTGACGAACTCCTTCAACTGTATTAAAAATTTCCCGGGATCAACTAAATTTCTCGAGAAATTCCTCCAATTCCTATGAACTTCTCAGAAAAATGACTGATAAAAATGTGTGCTATCCTTACAGTTGTGTCATGAAAACAGCCAGAGATTAGAAAGAGGTTCTAATACCCTGGGGAGTGGGCGGCTCCCCTGGAAGCTGAGATTCTCCAACGCGGCCTGTGCAGAGTACTTTAGAAAGCGCCCGGGAAGTCCTCTGTGTATGGGCTGAAGGAGATAGCTGTTCTAGGCGATAAGCTGCTTCTTGAGAAAGCTCTGCAGATTGCCTTGGATGAGAAGCACCCAGAATAAATACGTTCATACAAACAATCGCAAAAAATAAAGCATTTTTCCTCAATGGGTGCTCTCATATTTACTCTCAACCCCAGACATGTGAAAAATAAAGTTTTTATTCTATCAAGTAACAACAGTCTGGGTCTTTCATTTTTACCTTTACTGTTTGCATGCAAATAAAATTATGCTTTATGCCATCTCAAACAGACAAATAAAAATCAGAGTTTCAAAGAGTTCTAATGACAGGATTCAGGATACTTCTTTTGTAATCTACTCTTGTGTCTAATATAATGAGTTTAAAATAAGTCTGACATTTTATATATATAAGTAATGTTACTTATACACAAACACACAATGTTAAAATATATTTGTTGCTTTAAATAAATTTATTTTTAAAATTTCAAATAATTAGAAGTTTTAAAACCCATCATTTTCTTTGGTTGATTTTTGGTTTTAAAAAGCATATATGAAAACTGACTTTCAAATTTTAATCTTTTCCATTTTAGAAGTTGACCAAATTCAACTGTGGATCAGTCTAATTCTGACAAGTAACTAAATATAATTTGTCTTAAGAAAGCCATATAGGAACTTCTTGGCGTTAGGTTCAAAAGGAATAGTATATTTAGAGACTCATGGCTACCGCCACTATTTAATTCCGTCAGTTTGCCATCAGAAATACGCACTAGGACATTTCCCCCACAACGGATGCTGAGGCTTTGCTTGTGCTCCTTCTGGTCAATTTCTGGGGTACACATTTGACACTAATCTAGCTGTCTTAAGTTTACGTTAAATGTTTCTCTTCAAGTAGATAAAGTTCGGAATGCCTGTAATCCTTTGACTGTTTAGTAATAAAAATGGACAAATATGGCATTTTCTTCTGTAGTCCTGTAAGCTCTGGGAGGGGTGGATTTGATCACATTAAGTCTCCGATCAAATCTTTCCTCCCCTAAATTTCAAGCTTTAACTCTCATCCAAATTTCTTCTAGTCATTCCCTCTCCACTTTTTAGGCATGATTTCTTCACAAGACAAAAAGATTGAAGGCTTCCTTTAAAAGGCTTTGCCAAGATACTTTAAAGTTTTGCTTAGGCATCTCTATTTGAACGCTCAAATTAGCCACATCAATTGAAATAGTTTAAACTATTTCAGGCAGAAAATGAGTCAGAAAGATTTTTATACAAGTTCTACAAAATGAAAATTGAACTTGATTTCTTTAATTTTTCATTTTCTTGGTTTTATGAATTTTTCATGTGTCAAATTACTTGTTCTCTGAAGCAAATATAAAGAGCACATGCATTTTAATAACAAGTATTCTAATAAATTACTAAACATCTTTTCAAAATTTTAAATAAAGTATAATTTTACCATATTTGCCTAATATAAAATTATTAAAACATGGTAATACAATTTACCACATTTGAAGGGAAATACTACCAGTGTAAGGTATGGCTTGCCATTCTACTGGAACCAAACAACAAGAAGTACTTCTTTTTAGACTATTTCTAAACCCTTATCCTAAGTAGTCCAGTAGCATTAGCAACGGTAAGTTCCATTTGGAGGGGTATCTATAGGCTCTACTGTGTAAATAAGTATATAACTTCAAAGTTGGTAAACATACTGGAAATTATGCTGTCATTACTTCCTGTTGGTTATGAAATGCCGTAGAAACAAATGTTTGAATACTCTACCCAGTAAGGAATGCTATTTTAGGTAAAATAGCACCATCGGAATACTTCCTGTCCTTAATAAGTTAGTGATCGGTTAAGCACACACTTGGGTAATGGCTCTTTGCTGAGTCAAAATAACAAGACAGTTAACTGTGCACTCGAGCTTGCTAACAGTTTATCTTACTAAATAAAAAACTTGTGTTCCCTTGAAATCAAAGAAAAGTCTTCAATAAATGTGTACAGCAGTTAATAGGAGATACGATTAATCTGTATTTGGAATTAGTGAAGGAGAGCAGGAGGAGAAAGAGTCACTTGTTTTTTTCAAGTCATTTTAACTTTGATCTAAATTTAAGTAATGCATACTTCCTGTGGTAACTTTTCTTTTCAAGTTGCAATGTTTTTGATGTTAAAAGTGCTCTGAAGCAGTATTTTTTGGTGGAGATTTAAACGGGAGGGGATGGAGGGTGAGACACAGACTAGGTTTCATTAAGAAAAAAAATACTGTATACGTGTGTGCCTGTGTACACTGCTTTGTGGTCTACCGAAATACTAACAGATTTGTTGGTGCTAACACTCTGGGCTTTATGTTCTCTAGGTGGGACAATTTTGATTGGAAAAATGTTTCTCCAAAACAATTAGAAACTGCAAGGACTTTTTAAAAAACTTCTCTGTCAGTTTTTTGTTTGAAGTTAGTATAATCATATATCTAAACATAGAAATGCCAGTGTCCCTCCTCCCTGGCCCTCTAAGTCCATAGGGCTTCAGGCAGGGGACAGAAACAAATTGCGTTTCTGGAGGGAAGGGCAACCACTTGGCCACTAAGCTAAGGTAGACCTCGTGAGTCACCATCCTGCCCTCTAGCATGTGTCAAGAGACTTGAATGACAGTATGTGTGCCTGCCACCCTGAACTGCCATTAGCTCTGTATATTCTAATCTAGTAAATCTCAAAAGATTAAAAACATTTACAGTTGTCAGTGTTGTTTTACAGTACGCTTTATCCAAGATACTGCTATAATGTTCTGTTGAGCCCTCAGTTTCCCCATCTAATGATTTTACAGTATCACAGAATAGCTGTTATATAGAATTTTGCACTAACATCCAAATTTAAGGGTTAATTACCAAAGATGTTTATATAATTAAGGCTGTTTCCCTTGTGAAGGACACAAAGGCTTGAAAATCATCTCTGCCTTACAGAAATGGTAGCAGCTGTCAAGACATCAAAGGGAAAGAAAGAAAGGAAGCAAAGTGCTTAGAAACCCGGACAGAGCCCAGCTGTAAACATGTGCGGTCTCAGATCTCCCGTTTACTGCTTTCCATCCCAGATCTGCCTCTGGGCCAGGTTGTGCTGACTCAGCAGAGTCCAAGGCTACACACACAGCAAGGGGCACTGCCCTCTCCTCTCCTCATGTACACCTAGCCCCGAAGACAGTGACACACACAATACACACTTACAAAACAAGTTTCAAGGGCAAATCAGTGAATCATTTTAAGTAGAAAGGCCCACGCAGCTCCTTCTCTTCTTAACCAATCATGTCTTAAACGACCTGAAGCACAGGGCAGAGCTCAGGGATTGGGGGGAGACTGGAGAGAGCAGGGTGAGGTCTTAGACCATTAACCCAGCCAGTTACAGATTCCCCAGGAAACACCTTATGCCAAACCATTGTGTCAGTAAATGACTTTTTTTTTTTAAATAAAGAAAACATTAAATGGTTTACATTTTTCTTGTGATGTCATTATTTCCCCAGAGTATTATCAAGAATGATTTTGAAATATCACTTGGCTGTTCTGGATTTTTCCAGGGAATTTAATCTTCAGATAAGAACAACAGATAACAAAACTGATTATTTTAGGTATGCATTTATATATGATGGCTCAGATATGATGGCTCAAGTCAAACTTTACCTCTCCTTTATTACTATTCATTTGCCCCTACATACTTTTTATACCGATGGGCTAAGAAATAAGAAAGTCTTTAGCGTGAATCAGAAGTTTTGGTCGAGAATAGAGTTACAACGATCTTCATTAGGTTTGCAAAGGCAGTCAAACCCTGACCTTAAAAAAAGAGAAAGGTAAACAAGAAATAATTCAGTTCAGTCTGTACCAACAAGGCCCAGTTGCCAGTAAGTGATTATCTCCAATTTCGGCATCGTCTACAAACAGGGGTCAAACTACAGCTGGCCTTCGGGCCATCTCTGGCCACCGCCTGTTTTTGTGTAGCCCACAAGCTAAGAATGGATTTCAATGTATCAAACTCAACTACCAGGGTCTGGAGCACAGCACACCGCTTGTATTCAGTGTCTGCATTGCACAGACCGTGTGGCCCGCAAAGCCTAAAATACTTACCGTTTGGCCCTTTACAAAGAACAGGCAGTTATCCCTGCCCTATCACAATGTCGCGCTTTACTAGGGTATTCGGAACATGCAGCATCAGTGAAAATGAACTGTTTTCAATCAAGTAAGAACAATAAGAGAAGACTTATTTTATCTAATCACCCGCGGTGCCGAAATGCCCCTGTGGAGAAAATCCTTGATGGATAGGGGTTAGCAGTCTTGGGAGAACACATTATAAAACTTACCTGGTCACTAGGCTCAAAGCTCATCTCCTCCTTCTCGGTTTTCATAGCTATTAACTTTGTGTTACTGGCAGGGTCTGTCTTACTGTCCAGTCGCTCAAGTTTGGGGGTTATTTCCGGTAAACCAATATCTTTAGTATCATCTTTATCTAGCAAATAGCGAAGTAGTGCATTCTCTTTCTTCTTA
Organism: Miniopterus natalensis; assembly: GCF_054644295.1. Classification (NCBI taxonomy): domain Eukaryota; kingdom Metazoa; phylum Chordata; class Mammalia; order Chiroptera; family Miniopteridae; genus Miniopterus; species Miniopterus natalensis. Next base: position 26,143,163 of record NC_142096.1, read on the forward strand.
GGGCTCACTGGCTCCTGTTTTACAGTCACTTCTGAACCAGGAGCTGTGCTGTTGGCCTCCTGGCTCAGCTCTTTGCCTGTGGCTTCTGCTGTTAACTTAGCCAAGTCCACAGGAGAACTGCTGTCCTGCAGGAGTCTGTGCAAAATCTTATGCTTCTCCTTGAGCGAGGTCCCGTGTGTCGACCCAGAACCAGGCAAGCTACCCGCGGAGTCCTTGTTTGTGTCTGACAGAGAGTTGGACAGCGGCGAAGGCTCCATCTGGTCAGATTTGGTGGTCAACAGCTGTAGGAGTTTGGTCTGTCCTTTGCTGTCATGCAGTCTGTTCTGCCCGTCAGATCGCTCGCTGCTCACGCCCTGGGGTGCACTGGAATCACTTGTTTCCTTTTGCTCTCCGGGATGGCAGCCGCTCTCTGCTTGTCCAGCTGTACCTTCCGATGGCTCCCCATACAGCCCAAAACAGTCTTTGGAGTCTAAGCTCCCCATCTTGCTGAGTGGAGGAGGATTCATATTAACTGGGGAGTTTTGCAAATTGCCCATTTTTAGGTCCGGTGAAGCCAATGATGAGCCTAATGAGACCCCGTGGCCCTCGCTGAGGGCCTGAAGTGCGTTGAGGGAACTGTTGGTGTAGCTATGGCTATTTCCTGTGCTGCTGCAAACTCCCACAGGGGAATGCAAGCTTCCTGCGGGAGAAAACTGGCTGGGTGGGATTCGGGGGCTTCCAGCCACCCCAGGGCTCATGCGATGTCTCGGTGAAAGCATGGAGTTGGGCTGGCCTGGATTCATGCCAGGGCTGCTCTGTGAGGGACTGTTCATTTTGAGTGCATAGTTACTACCCTGAGGAGTGGTTGCTTGCATGCCTGACACATGGTTCAGTCCCCCAGAACCACCAAACCTGCCCATGGGCATGCTCATTTGCTCCTTTGGGCCGTTTATGGGAAAATTGATATTGCTACCAAGGGTCATGTCCTGACCTGGGTTCGCACTGCACATGGTCTGATGGGCAGGGCTGCTGGAGCTAATTGGATTCAATGGCTTCCCCATCGCTTGTCCAGTCAGATCCGGATTCATTAAACACACATTCTGCTCTCTGTATGAGGAAAAAATATATAAGATAAAAGGCAAAACACTTAGCAAGTTGTTACTAATTTTAAAAAATGAAATGGCCTTTTTTCTTTAAAAGAACAGGCTACACTTAAAGGGAAGATAATACTTTGATGAAACAATCTACAATTATGGGCAAGACTGAACATGTTTAGTGTTGGACCAAAAGGGATGTTTTTCAGGCAACTCATTAAGATGTCTGCGGTTTTACAGAGGGGGGTGTGTCTAAATTTGACTGCTACCATACTGAAATTGTAGTTATTAGACAAGACATTAGAGGGGTTCCAATTAATTATATAGCTTTCTCATTAAACGGTATATTATCATGAATAACTGAGAACTTGAACCGTCCAAAAGAAATGACCCAAACAAGTATAGCTGCCTTCAGTTATTTACCAGAGATTCCAATTCCTAACAACAGACACATCTGTAAGCCTGGAGAGCTCTGATGTGTATAACTTGGCTCAAGATGAACAGCAAACTTGGGGAAAACTTCCCCCTATTAGAAACGCTGCAAGTTCCAGAGCCAATAAAGTTACCAAAACTGTTTAGAACTAGATCACTTTAACAGACCCTTACACCCAGGTCCCCTGCAAGTCAAAGCAAGAGCCTCCAAAACAGACCACATGGGAGGGAACTTTGGAGGGAGCTGCGTCTGTGATCTGATTCTCCAACTCCTAGACAACTCCATCCACGCCCGTACTAATGACTAAAAGCAGGTTTTCTGAGCTGGATGATTTTCCAAGTCCTATGAGCCTTAATTTACAGCCTTGGCAGTCACTCGTGAGTTACCAAATGTGTTCACAAACCCAAACAAAACAGGTTTCACAAATTGTCAAACATCAGCTTTCAGTTAGGGGGTGACATCTGGCACATCTGTAATCACTTTCAAATTGTTTCAGTTTGAGGTCAGATTTATTAACAGTTGGCAAACAGTGCTGCCTGACTTTTTAAAATTCCAAAATAAGAAAGTAAATAATTGAGAAATGTTAGGGGGTTCTTTACCCGGAGAAACTTTATGTATCTTCTGATAGTACCTATAAAGTTTTATATAGCATGCACATAATATTTATATAACTTGAAATGCAATCATTTTCCTAAATTTGCGCTCTAGTGCAATATGGTTCATAACATTTAAAATCAACAGGTAGTTTTCTTTCATTTCTTATGGAAATGTCTACTACCCTCCAATTTAAAGTCTAATATCAAGAATTTAACCCTGAGAATAAAAATCTAAAATATTCCTTCCAAGTATATATATTTGAAAGTTTTAGATTTAAATATGTAGGAGCAGAAATCATGCTAGTGGCTTGATTCCTGTCCTCCTGGTGTCACCACTGAAAACCGGTGAATTTCCCTTCTCCGATGTAACAGGCAGTCACGTCAGAGCAAAGTTAGGCTAGCCTGTGTTCTTCCAGCTGGCCTTAAAAATTCACTAGTACTCAGGCTAGAATTCAAAGTATAGCCCTACTTAGCTGGTATCATGAATTGTCTTTAAGCCAATAGTTAATAGCAATTTTATATTTTACACGCCTGGGTTGATCAACAGGAATGCCTAACAAATGTGAAAGGCTCTAGGATGATTTGTTGCTTTTCTAACATCTTTAACTTGGGAAAGGAAGAGGATTTCTTACAACTAAGCTTACCTGTGAAGCATATGCAAAGATATGACAAGCTGAGGCTCATTAGTAGTCTGAGAACGGATGAGTTTGCTTTTCGTTTGTGCAGCAACAAGAGTGCCGTCGGACAAGGAGAAACGGTAGATCTGACTGAAAGCCAATCCTTGTCTCAGCACTGCCGGCAAGCAAGGAAACAGAATGCACATTTAGGAAGCACAGGGGGCGGGACAAGACACAATACTAGTGATAAACTGCATTATGTTTAATATTTTCTGACCAGCAGTTAGAGTTGTAAGTAATATTTCATGATATTAAAACATTACACATTTTTAAAAGCACATTTATTTTTCACTTAAAATACCAATAAATTCAATATATTGGTCTTTTAAAAAAATGAAGTTTAGACTCTCAGACTGTTCTTTTAAAAATCTTCAGTACCATGGCAAAACAGAGTGTAAACAAACAATTTATTAGCTCAAATAAGCTTTACAATGACTTGTTTAAAATGTTAGAAAACAATGCAGAAAACATATCTCTAAAGTATACAATCTGCCTTTCATTTCCCCTTAAACTAATACAGATATTACAGTACAATTTATGACAGTAAATCTGTTCTCTGAATATTCATCTCAATTACACACTGTTCAATCCATCATCTCACACTACTATTCCCCAAGTCTGTTTCTCAGTGTGTAAGAAGCATTATTTCTGTGGCTAAAACAACAGGAAGTAAAAGATAAACAATCAGAAAAATCTTTTCAGAGAAAAAAAGGCCAAAAAGAAAACTGAAGCAACAAAAGTACAAATCTTAGTGAATGGAATTGGTTTAAGGTCTTGATAAAGTCAGGTGTTTTCATTTTCAAATCACTAGCGGAAAATATAGTGCAGATCAACTAAGGTTAAAATAATTTCTCTTAAAGTAAAATTTCATGATTCATCTTTTAAAACAACTGTATTTTAAGACTGTTAAATACTGCATATTAAAAAAGAACATTTTGATTCAGAAAAAATAGCCATATAATTTCGTTACCTCTTAAGCCATTTTAAGAAGACTACTGTGTTTTTAATTTTTTTACTATTTTTTAAAATTGATTTCAGAGAGAGAAGGGAAGAGATAGAAACATCAATGATGAGTCACTGATCAGCTGCCTCTTGCACGCCCCTACTGGGGACTGAGCCCGAAACCCGGGCATGTGCCCTGACTGGGAATCAAACCGCGATCTCCAGAATCCTGGGTCCAGGTTCAACCACTGAGCCACGCCAGCCAGGCAAGATTACCATGTTTTTACCAAATAACCCTCAGCACAAATTTTGTGGGTTGAATAGCTAGCCTCAAAATGACCAATAACATTCACATTCTACAGGATGGGGGGGGGAAGGGAAGGAAGAGAGGCTGACACATGGTAAAGGTTCTGATTTCTTGGTAAAATTGGAGCACTTTCCGTAATGAAACCCCCTCCGCAGCTTGCTACCTGCAGTATTTAGGTATTACGTTCTGGCCTCAAATGTTGAGTCACTCAGAAGTGGCAGCAATGGAAATAAACTACTGTCCATATGTGCCTCTTGCCTTCTACAGTATGTTCCTAAAAGGTAGGATAAATACCATTTTTATAATAAGATTCATATTTCCAATGGCTTATAATTTCAGAATTTTATCTGACTTTGGATGTGACTCTTTAAGACTTTCCATTTCCATTTGATCTACATCAAACGTGTTTACTAAGTAGACCGTGTAAGAGTGCATCTGAAGCATTTAGGAAGCTCTCCATTTAAACAAAGCTCTCCAGAAGATTTTTATTCAATGCAAATGATTACCCTCGATCTTATCTACTTCCTACATTTAGATAAAATGTATTTCATATGTTTCAGAGCTTCTTTTCAGTGGGTCCCAGCTAATGAAATCTAGTGCAGTACCTGGTACATCTGTCTAAAACCTTTTGTAAAGAACCAGGAAGCCACAGAATTAAATGTAGGGCACTGCTATGCAGGGCCCAAGGACATGTTCGCTCATGGTGAGCTCTTATTTTTCGTTGTTACTATTCTTGCTATTTTAAACAAGATTTGGTGAAATGGTATTGATTTCTACCAAATGTAGTCTTTTTATTTCCTCTTATTCTTTTCAACGTAAAAGAAAAATGATGGAAGACACAAATTGTTGGATTATGGGCTTATTTTAAAAGAAATCTGATAAGTAAGATAAAAAGAATGAAAAGATGAGGAAAAACGAAGGGAAAGAAGAGAGGTCATTTGCTATGATTGGAACTTTTCATCAGCAATCTTAAAAGCATAAAGTTTAAACATATAAACACTACTGGTAAAATGCCAAGGTCACAGATGCACAGAAGATGGAAGATGTCAAACTAAAACTCTATTTTCAGTAATGAGTTACAATATTTCTCTGCAAAAATGAAGACAATTTGCCATTTGCCAAATTGAGTTATGAGGCACCGGCCCTGCCCCTGGTCCTCACAGGCAGCCTGGCCTCTGAACAAGGGCACGCTGCCAGGACACGGGTGCCCACGTGGAGGACCAAGTTCTCTCTCCCCCCTTGGTACTTCGGAAGTGCTGCGGGAAGGAATTTTTTCTTTGTTTTCGTCAATTTAAGAAATGCCCAGGATGCCCCTGAGGGAACGTGATTCTGTGGAAGAACTTTAGGGGCAGCAGAACGGAGTGATTGGCGGGATGGGCCTCAGATCAATGTCCAGTGCTGACACTACCTGCTCAGGATCCGTCATTTCACCTGCACCAGCCTCCCTGTCTAAGCAGGAGAGTCAGTGTCTGCTCCGCAGCGGGTCGTGAGGACCAGTGAGATAACGGAGAGGGACAGTGCCAGACAAGACCAGGAGCTCAATAAGGGCAGCTGTTAGGACTGAAATATGACGCCCAAGTCTTGGGTTTAGTTCCAGTTGTCCTATTAATTAATTGTATGACCTCAGGCAAGTCACCTCATCTCTCAGACCCTTCCAGAAACACCTGGGCAGCCTTTAGTGGTCATCATCTGGGAGGAGGGCTTGGGACTCCACTGCCACCTCAATAAAAAATCCACAAATTTCATTTCATTTCATTCCTCTTTCCAGATTCTCCTTACGATTCAGATAATATTTGTTTAGATATTAGACGGTACTTTGTCTTACACATCTAGAAGCGCTAAAATGGAAGACAACAACCTCTTTCCCTTTCCTTTCATCTGTCTGTGAAATGATCACATCCAAGTCTATGTCTCTCATCATAGTCTTCTGTCCAGCGACTTTTCCTGTGGAATCGTCCTTCAGATGGCAAGGTCACCTGGGTGTGGTGAAGTGGGCACACATGAACACAAAGAGTAACCAGACCTAAGTCGGCCGAGGCGAGCTTCAGGAATCACTGTTTCAGAGAAAGCTCCTGCAGGAAGTAGTAATTTAGCAAAATCAAGTTCAAGAAAAATATCCTTTGGAGATGCTTACCTTCATGATGATGCCTCTTGGCATAGGACAAAGACTCCCCCTCATGCTGTGCATGGAACTTCTGAATGCACCTCCTCACCAGGTCCTCCCAGCCGGGCTTCATGGCGGCCCGCATGGTGCTCGTGTCCAGTGAAGTGATCTTGCCTAGTAACAGCAAGAGTTACCCTATGTACTGATCTATTACTTATGGAAATTAACTTTTTAAAAGTTAAAAACTTGTTTATTTACACTAGTACATGGACCAAAAGGATAGACAGTGAAAATAATCGTCCCTCCCTGCCCCTTCCTCCAGCTCCTCAGTTTCTACCCAGCAGTCACTGGTCCCAGCATCTTTGGCCATCAAAGCACATTCCTTGCACCAACAAATACGTAAGCATTCGAAAATGATTTCTTCGGTCCTTTTTTGCAAAGAAAACTTACCTTGGAGATCTTGGCGAGTAGTAAAACTTTCTGATGAGGGAAGAACTGGTCTTTCCTTCATGGGGACTCTCCTCGCCACACAGATCAAGCAGGACTGCAAATCTTCAATCACAGACACTTAGGGTTATCACATTAGGCTTTTTTGGTGATTCAAACAAACTCAAGTGTATTTATGACAGCACAACCTTGTAAATCAGCAAGGGAGAGTGACAAAGCACCAGGTACCTCTGCTGTTCACTGGCTCTATTCTCTCCTCCAATGAGGTGGGAAGCAGCTGGGGAGAGGGAGGGCTGTGTGCGTAGGATGAGCTGGGGGAGCTGAGGATAAACTGCTGGAGCCACACGATACATGCCATAAAAGAATATCCACCGTACTAGTGTTGGCAACCTGACACCATCCACCCAATGATGGAGAAGAATGGGACCCTTTCTTATTATTAAACGGCTGACGGTAACAACTGGCTGAATTCATAACCAAGTGGGGAAATGGTGAAAAGCAATCTATGCTCTGCTTTGTCAAGGGTTTGCCTCTGGAGTTTCAGGTTTACCTTGATAAGGAAAACTAGGTGTACCTTCTACCAAACGATGTAAATATCCCTATAATGGCACTATGCAATTTAAAACAAAGACCATACACTAAGTCTAGACTCCGATTTGGAGAACAAATCCTAGAAAATGCGGTGTGTGCCAAGTTCAGAATTGTGGCCATGGCTGGTTTCCCACACAGCCGGTGCTAAGTGTTTCCTCCTTACCCCACCTTTGACTGCTTTATGCATCTATGTTCACTTCTGGAGAACAGGGAAATGTTTTATTTATCTTTGTAACATGCAGAGCACATGGCATAACCCTTTCAATTTCAAAAATGCTCAGTAAAAGGCTGTTAAAAAGATGGTCTCTTCATATCTTACACTAGTGACTTATGATTATTCCCCTTTAAATTTAGGAAAAATTTCCTTTAAATATGTCCAGTAATAGCGGGAATCACAAAATTAAATGTAATCCTCATCCTCAACCTATTAAACACTAAATTTCTGAGCACTTACTATGAGATGGACATCTGTCTAGCTGCTTTTATAGGATACTAGTTCATTTAACACTTTCAACAACTCTCTGAGATGTGTACTAGCATTGTCTCCATTTAACAGAGGAGAAAACCAAAGCAGGCAGTTTAAGTAACTTGCTCAAGATCACAGAAAATTTGGTGAAGCCAGGACTTGAACCTGAGCACACCATGGCTCAGAAACTCTGCTCACGCACTATACTGAGAGCTAACATCCAGAATCAGATTTCGATATTTAAATAGATCACACACCAAAACAACCATTAGTGCAGCTATATCTGCTTTATACTCCTTTAGAATATTATCATAGACAGATGAATTACTTACTCTGTTGCATAAGAGTGAATAGTCACTTGACATTCCACACCTACATATAAACTTAATTTTGAAAAACTATGTATTGTCTATGACCATGCTATTACTTCCTTTCTAATACAATTTAAATTAAAAATTACTTATTATTATTTTTTTAAAAGGCCTAAATGACTAGTACTTAATGACGATCACGGTTCAGGCATAGTTGTGTAATCCTTACTACATTCTGGCACTGCTATCGACTTCACTTGATTCTAGAGTAAACTCATGTTCAGAGAGCTCAAGGAGTTTGCCCAGTGGAGTTGGTAAGTGGCTGACTCGGGAGCCGGCCTGCCTGATGATAAAGCCCCTGATGCTTCTGTCCAGCCGTGGTCCTCAGCTCTCCCCTTCTGCTATGCATGCAGAATGCACTATTCAGCATGTCTCATGGTGGACACTACATCGGTTTCTCTTTAAGGGGAAGAGCTTAAGGGCTTACAGTCTGAAACCCCCTCCATTCCCCACTCCCATCTCTATCCTCACTGAAGTATCATTGTGGAATCCATTAATCCCTTGAAAGTACAACTGGCCCTTGAACAACAAATTTCAACTGCACAGGTCCAACTTATATATGGATTTTTTTTTAATACATACATATAGTACTGTGTAAATCCATTTTTCCTTCCTTATGATTTTCTTAATAGCATTTTTTTTTTTCTAGCTCACTTTATTGCAAGGATACAGTATATCATACATATAACATACAAAATATGTGCTAATCGACTACTATCAGTAAGGCTTTTGGTCAACACCAGGCTATTAGTTAAGTTTTTGGGAAGTCAAAAGCTATACATGGATTTCTGACGATGCAGGGTTGATGACCCTAACCCTGAGTTGTTCAAGTGTCCACTATACATGAAAAACGCTGTTTGTAGCATGTGCACTTTTCTAGGACTGTGGCTCACAGCAGACGACAGGAGCTCAGGCTCCCCAAGAGGTTCAACACTAACAGGGTAGCCACTAGCCACATGTGGCTATTTAAATGTAAATTTAATGAAACAGAAAATTCAGTTTCTCAATGGCATTACTGGCATTTCAAATGCTCAAGAGCCACATGTAGCTAGTGGCTGCTGCACCGGACACTGACGATCCATAACAATGCCTCCACTGCAGAAAATTCTATTGGGTAGAGTTGTTTTAAAGACTTAAAAATTAAATTTATCATAAACTCTCTCTAAATTTTCCTTCGTGTAGTCACTAATTTAGATTGAGTGTGAAAGCAGCAGCTAGAATAAACAGGTGGGTATAAAATGTCGTAGGGATTCAGCCCCACCTTCTCCTTCTTCTTTGATGGACTTTGGTTGAGAAACAGCAAAGCACTGCATAGTTTCGTATTTCTGATGTGCTTCCTGGTTGTCATGACCTTCCTCTTCAGAATCAGGCAAAGGTTTTACCAGCATCCGGCAATTGAATGTATGGCTGTTCCGCCTGGGAGGTTCGCCAGACCAAGATCCCCCATTCACTGAGCAAGGCAAAGCAACCAGAAATTATAAAGAAACCAACGTTAGATTCACTGCCAAATTATCAAAATGATACAGGAAGCATATACTTATTTTATTTTTATATAGTGTTTATACTTTTCTAAGTGATTTCATAATTGGGGGGGGGAATTCTTGGGTGAATGTTTCAACAACTTGGGAAAATTCTAGGGATTTTCAAAATGTCTTATTACCCTTCCCTTCAAGTTCAGGTCCTGACTATTTATTACTAGAATACTATAGTTCTCTATTTTGGGGTTTTTCAAACTTTGATTTCTTAGAAATTTAGTTGAATCTACTTGCATTCCAGTTTTAGATATTACCCCCTGCTCAAAAATCTGTAAGTGGCACCAACTATAGGCATGCATTAAATTCTTTAAAAAGATTTGGACTTTATGTAGCAGAAGTACGAAGGACATTCAAACTGATATATCAGAATCTCACCAAGAAGCCCCATCTTCTTCATCTAAGCAGGTCTTTCACACTGTCCAGCATTTTCCACACCCAGGCCCACATAGATATCTTTGCTCCTACTGTCCTGTCTAAAATGTCAGGCTGCCTGTTTTTCTCCCATCTAGTGTATTTCTGCTCTAAGGATGAGATCCCCTATCTACTGTAGGCACCCCACACTGCCTCCTCTTCCTTGACTAAAATTTTACAGAAATTTTAGTATATATTTTGTAACATGGCTATTGCTGAATTACTCTATTGTCTTTTTTGTTTCATGCATATTTCCTCAACAAGACTGAAAGATCCTTGAGGATACACTGCTAATATTTATTTCTTTCAAGTGAAAAAGTACTATTTTAGTATCAATACTTAGAATGATTAATTTTGAGATTTAAAGGGGATTTATGTATCCCCAGGTCAACTTTCTCAGAAAAAACTGTCCAAAGAAATGTTCACCACTGAAAGAGCTGGCCTCAGAATGAAGCCCGATCCTCATTCTGGCATTCCTTTCTTTACTATTCCTTATGAGTAATCTACAAAGTATCAGGACCAGCGAGGCAGTGAGAGAGGGGATCAAAACCTGGCTAGTCACAGATAAGCTAATGCACTCTCCAAAGTCACTGGTTAGAAAGCTCTGAATGGCAGCTGATGTTATGGGAAATGCATTGCTAACCCCATAGCCACTGGGCTGCAGAGGAATAAAAAAGGACACAAATGCTAGAGAGAAAAAGGCAGTATCAGGTTAACTGCAACAAACCATTTCAGAATTGCAGAAGGAACCAGAGCTAACTTTACACGCTGATGCAGACATTTGGGACGTTAATGTCACCACCAGCATTCTTACAAGCTTATTTACATAATGAGGACTACACAGAGTAATCAAAGGACAAAGCGTTCTTATTAACTCAGGTTAATAAGTAATTTGAAAGTATAAAAAAGTACAATATAAAGTAAGGCAAAGAACTCCTTAGACAAGTGAATTAATAATAGTGAATTAATAAGTACGGTCCTTTGAGGAAGTCATGAAATTACTGAAGAGATTTGAAAATATTAGTTACTTGAAATAAGAAATCCCATTTTCTTGTTCATTTATTAGAGAATAGAATAGAAGAATCACCACAAGTATTCACGTATTCCGTATTCCTGGTGCAGTCACTTTGAATAAAGGGTTATCATATCAGGGAAAGGCCAGCGCTAATGGAATCTGAAAGGACCTTTTCCTACTTACTGTGGTGGCGATAAGACCAGTTAATACAAACAGTCTTGAGAAAAAGAACCGAAATACTTGCTAACTCAGGACTTGACCTTATTCTCTCTTAAAATATGCACTTCTTTTTCTCGGTGAAGATGTTCTTAGCATCATCAGTTTAAGTGAGAATATTAAAAAAAGAACCACTTAGTAAGTGGGATCAGCCATACTCCGGAGCAGCAAATAAGGCGTACCCACGCTGTGACTCACCCGCCTTAATATGGCCCTTAACCCCAGCCTCGCCGGACAGCATCTCCAGCATGAGACGAGGGAGCCAGGACAGGGAGGTGGCTGAGGAGGCAGCACCTGACGGAGACCCCTGCAGAGGCACTGAGCCGGTGACATGGAAGAGCCCATTTAGGGCTCCGGGCTGAGAGCATCTGAGCCCTCTACACCCACTTGTTTCTGAACATTTTATTTTTAGAATGTTGTTTGCACCCACGTACATACTTTTTTCACCAGTCGGACTCAACATAAGTTGAATCCCAAACTTCTTATGACCTTCTACTTCTCAGACAGTCATAGAGAAAAGACAAAACAGAGTCACTGGCACTGGGCAGAGTGGGAAGCAATTTGGCAGCTTCTCAAATAACAATAAAACCCCATGAAAAACAGTCACCACGAGTCCTTTCCAGCAGCATAACTTTCATGTACTTTATTTAAATGCAGGACCAAGATGGTCAAGATCAATGTCCGTCTGCAGATGTCCTTTTCTCCATGACTTTTAAGCTTAAATATTAACACAAACATCTCTATATCCCCAGCTGACATACTATAGTTCTATCTTACTCCTCTGACCCAGACAATGTGTACAGTCGGGGAGGGAGAGGGAGTGAGGAGAGACCCAGCAGACAATCTTTTACCTATAGACTTTGGCAGCAGGTTTTTGACAAATTCAGTGTGGTCCCCAACATGCAGGATGCTATATACACTTTTGTTCATCAGCTCCTCTTGGTTATACCTTAGGTACTGTGTCACATTCTCTGAAACAAACACAACGTTGCCTTCCAGGTTCACTACAAAGAAGAACCCATCAAGGGCCTAAGGGAAAAGACATGAATTGTGTTAGAGAGGATACAACATAAAACCATATGCAATTGTTAAGACAGCAATGATCCCTTTAAGGGAAACATATAATTCACACATGGATAGAAAAGGGATCTCTCTCGCCTCTCCTAGTTTTCAGAAACAACACATTTTCTGTTAGTGAAATTACTCCAACTTAGTAGGTGGGAGAGAGCCCAGACCAGAGATTTTTGTCACAAACTAAATGATAAACACAAACTCTGTTAATTTATCAGGAGATAATTTAATTATTGCCAAGTAAAAGTATACAGGTATTTATCTATATTTTCAATATAAGGTTGATGTACTACTCCATAGGGCCAAGAACGACTTCGTTACCAACCCAACACAAAGTAATGTTGCACAGTCTCCCACGTAATACAATGGAAATGTTCACTGATAATTTTCCCTCAGTTAAAGGATAAATGCCAAGAATCACCACCACCACCAATTTTAGTACCTTTAAAGCTGCCTGGGTTTAAGCGAAAGAATTGCAGATCATCTCAGACCTTTAAAGGCACAGTGGTCCTTTACTGTTTGGTGTATATGGGGAAAGGGTCTGAGAAGTCTCTGTGATGTGACGAACTGTCTTTGTTGGAACCTCAGGCAGAGATGTGGCCAGCACTGCCTTGAGGCCTGAGGTTTGGGTTTGTAGCAGTGAGAACTGGAAAGCTAACTAACTGCTCGTCTACTGTACTTGTTCAGATTGTCGGGGTGCAGGTTCCTACGTCATCGAGCTAACAGTAGCATATTTACTGTAATGGGTACATAGCCTCTCTTTTCCTTGTCATTCCAAAATAGATGAGGGAAGGAGATGAGGAATCTAGGACCAATTCAGGAAATAAAGACAATAGTGGTAGCTACTGAGCACGTTTACTGTGCCTTAAACACAGTGTCATTTTACTATTTAAAATTCTAGGAGGAACGGACAGAGGAGGAAGACACGGGCTCAAAGAGGCTAAGTGATCTGTCCTAGCTCCTGCAACTGGTCAGTGGCTGAGCGGGAATTCGAATGTAGGTGCACCAGCCTCCAGAGCTCGTGCTCTCGACAACGCGGTGAGAGTTCTACCCCAGTCCATTTCCCAGCATGTTTGCCTCAGTGATGCAAAGGGAGTTTCTCTTAATCCCCCTTTCCCTTTTTGAGCCCTGCTTGTCAGAGCTCTGTCAGGTGAGTGGTCAGGGCTAAAAAAGGCTTGATATTGATCAGGCATACCTGGAAAAGGGCCACCTGGCTACCCAGTTTATGCCACACCTCTCTCCATGTTATGTATTTGCAATTGTTTTTAACATGAATATTACGTGGACATACTGGTGTAACGTGTATGGATGGGGCATTAGGTGTTTACTTTGCCCCTAGTTTTGTTTTTTTCTTGTTACTATTTAACAGACTCCTATTTTGTGAGGTTTGAGTATATTCCATATTTAATTCAATCTTAATTACAAATCTAAGAGCTCTCTCAAATTAGAACTGACTGCGAGGAACCAGTGAAAAGCTCCTCCTGCCCCCAACTCAACACCATTTGGTTTTAAATTTGTCTTAAGTATTTTGTCAGGTTTTACCAATGGTATAAACAATATGCTGGGCAAAGCAAAACTATATGTAAATGGCCTTCCAGAATAGGTTGGCACCAACCCTTAAAAACGTCGTGTATGTGTATGACCGTGCGTGTCTGTGAGAGGGGACAGGGAGTTGGTTGACTACTTATGTAACAAGTGTCCTTTGAAGCTCACTGCTTTAGATACCAATTCATTGTGGATTTCCATAATTATAGCTCATACAGTTCACGTTTGAAAGTGCATGTAGTGTCCTTTTGCTTTTGTAACCTGGTAAAAAGACTGACTTGTGGCTTAATATAATGGAAAGATAAAATTGTTTCATCTTATAAAACTGTTTGTGTTATTTTTAAAAGCTCTCTACGATATGCTGATGACAAAGGCTGACATTTGGTTTTGTTGCCTAGCAACCACTATGCGCTATGATGTAAGCATGAGTGTGCATCTATGCTTAGGAACAGCTCAACAAGAACAAGTTTTTTCTGTTTAAATTATTACATGTTAACAGAGATAAAGATTGAGATCCAAACTCTAAGTCACCAGATTCAAGCATTACCTCTTTAACAGGTTTAGCACTAACGTCCAGTTACACTGGGACTTGCTCAATGTACTGAATTCTCAGAAGACTATCTTGAAACAGCAAAAATGTTGGTTTGATTTTATGAGATAAGGGCCAGTGACATCTAGCAATTTGGTTTCTACACTTAATGAACTTGCTCTCAAATGGTTTGAATCACAGCCTTCTCGTTACTCTAAGCATTCCTGTTTAGAAGCCTCAGAAATCTTCCCAGGAGTTTCCACCTACATTAATTTTTTCCCTGATACAAAGAATAAACACTGATATATGAAAATTTCCTAATTGTAATAATTTAGACTACTATAATTTTCAAATCAATTTTGTTTGTAATTCAAGATACTTTTCACAGAAGTTATCGCCTTTCTTTCATTGAATTCTAAACAGTCCACCCACTGAGCGTTTTCTTATCTGCTTCTAAGAATCAAGTGGGAAACAGCACTTTCCGGCCTTCCCGTGTCTTGTTGACTCTGGAAAAGCAGGTTAAGTGTGTTTTTTGCCTTTTCCTTGAAAATTGTAGTTGGAAGATTTCAAGTCAGTGAATCAAGAGAAATAATCAAGAGCCAACATAGGTCATTTAATCTTTTGGCAGCAGGTCCGGCCCCAGGGAATGACCTTTATCATTTCTAAATACTACAAAGACTGTGTCAGGAAATTTTATCTATTTTTTCTGTGTCCCTTGCCCCACCTTCCAATTATATGGTAGATATTCACAGAATTCAGTTTTCTAAAAGTAAAAATCATCTTATGAACCAACTGAAAAAAAAAAGGGTGTGTGTGATAATTGGTTATCTTTGCTTTAAAAATCCTAATTTCTTATATATATTTGGCTGCTGCAAAGCTTCTGGCCATGCGGTACTTTTCAATATCATCTCATCCTATTAGCAGAGGAAATTATCTTGAGAACTGACATAATTTATGTCTCAGGGCTCCTCTGCTTCTTGTTATATGTTCTCTGACATTTCTCCCTCATCTTACCATAGCCTACATCTTGAATTTTAATTCTGGAATAGGTAGAGCACAATACTGGGTGTTTAATACTGTGCTAGTTAATAAAATAGGGAAACTGGACTTTACAAATTCTAGACAGCAGTCTGGTCATAAAACTTCCTCAAGTTAATAAAGAACAGGCCGTTAAGACCAACCATTACACTGTGATGCTTATCTTAAAAGTTCTGCCTATTACTTCAATTTTTATCTTTATGAGATAAACTAGTTTGAAGTTGCCTCAATAAAAATTGTAAACCTTCTTTTGGTCCTCAAATTTCAACCTGTATATATAAGGGATATGCATATGATACATATAAAATCTAAGAATTTAGGGGAAATTTCAAACTAAAATATATCAGAACTTAACAGGACTTGTGAACATGATTTTCCAAAATGAATGCTCAACTGGCAGTGAAAGTCTATCAAGTTATATTCTAGTCTAGTCAGTTTCATTCTATAGCATTCATCTGAAATGTGTATATGCTGGAATCAGGAGCCAGAAGATACATGTTAATAAACCCAAGAGGTAAGCAGTACTTAGGAGTGAAAATTAACTGTGGATTATCCTTAAGTTACATTCACCTGAAAATGAATGTAGTAACAAGAAGATCAACAACATTGTAAAATACAGAACCAAACTAGGGTGTGCTACCTCAAGCATCATCGGCCCCAGCGCATCCTTGTCGATGACACCCTGCCCTGTGGATGACACGTCTGACTTCTGCACTTCATCTACGTTGGCAGCTGCTGCTTTCTCTGCAACAAACGTAAGTGTGAAATAAATAGCAGTGCTATTTCAAGGACAGAGTGACACAGAAGCATTTTTATTGTAATGATTTTTATATCTCTAATGGGATCAGATATGACTATAAAAGAGTTGGAGTATATCCCCACTGCCACTGAGCAGATGCAGGAGCCAGAACATTCACTTTTCGCCACCACAACCTGTGGCTGGGCTCCCTCTCAGGCTGCTGACAAAATGAGTTTAGTGGCTTTACACTACTCCCAGACAAGCATTTCTCCTAGATTATGAAATTGCTATGTACTAGGGCACAGTCAGTTTCTACCCAGGAGATGCCCCAAACTAGGAAGATGAAGGGACTGCTGTTCCGAATTCAGTAGTGTAATCAGATCCATTTGCACACATTTGTAGGAGCAGAGAGGTGTCTAACCTGCTATGGCTGCTCACACATGACACTTTATAATGACCACCTTGACTCCTGTCCTGTTCGACCTCTTGTCATAATCACATTTAAAGTAACCAGAAAGATTTAGTCCCCGTCTTGTTGAAGGTGCTTAACCACTTAAGGCAGAGAGGACAGGCACCCTATCAGGCACCCAGAGAATTTCAGTGGCCGCCCCACTTTCCATCTGGTACAGAGGTGCCTAACATGTGCTCCTGGATTAAAATGTGTGAGGCAGCTTTCAGGCCCACCTGGCCCAGAAAACATTCCACCATGGAAAATTCTCGCAGAAGCAATAGATGCATATTTGTCAATACATATATAAAACCAGTTGCTTCAAGAATACCAAAAAATTTTTAAAGCATAATGGATACATATTGACTTGTTAGAAAACAACACAGAAACCATGTACCAGTTATTTGTACCTGAATCAATTATATCCCTATTTACGCTGCATGTTATCATTGCAATTAAATGCAAATAAAGAAAACTGTAAATCAATGTAGTACTCAGAATCAACCTGCTTTCATGATGTTGGTAAATTTTGCTGCCTCTTTTAGTATTATTATTTTTTGTAAAAAGGATTTTATACAGTATTTTGAAAACCTGTCAAGCTTAATTTGTACCTGAGAACCTAGAAAATAAAATTAGGAAAATTATGCAGGTGCTCCAAATCTTGCCACTCCCGTGATGAGAACTTCCGCATGTCTCTTTCCCAGGGGAAAGGAGATGACCTGTGTAGTTCAGGCAGACAGGCCTTTTTTTTTTAAAAAAAAATATGTTTTTATTGATTTTTAGAGAGACAAGGCAGAGGAGGAGAGAGAGATAGAAACATTGGCAAAAAGTTTATGTAAGCTGGAATTCTAGAAGTCCCTGACTTTTTAAAAAGTGAAAACAATTTCCATAAGATCAACTTAAAACTGTAACAGGAGGACATGTGATTTAAAAAAGATCTCTGAATGACTGCAAGAGAGCTTTGAAAAATATGGGGAAGGCCTGGGGGGGTGGCAGATATGGGGTGGAAGGGATCAATGGGGGAGAGGAAAGAGGGGTATCTGTAATACTTTCAACAATAAAGATAAATTAAAAAAGAAAATTGTTGCAATACTTACACAAATATCATTTGTATATATTACGAGAATGGGAAGTTTTCACTACTCCTAAAGTAAATAAATAAGAGACAAGGGAAAAGAATTTAGGGCTTTTCACTCCTGCCCTCATTAAATGTTTGGATATATGCATTTCCCAGCTAATTTGTCATCTATTATTCAATTCCATATTAAATTTTTGCTTTGACCATTCTCAGTATCAAAGATAAAAAAGGAATTAATATGAGGTGATAGAATACAGCCAAAAATAAGGTTTTATCAATGTAACTGAATTCTAAATTA
The DNA here is from genome assembly GCF_054644295.1 of Miniopterus natalensis. Lineage (NCBI taxonomy): Eukaryota > Metazoa > Chordata > Mammalia > Chiroptera > Miniopteridae > Miniopterus > Miniopterus natalensis. The sequence goes on from NC_142096.1 coordinate 26,161,093, forward strand.
AATTGGCCACGAATTTATGTTACATGGGTACTTTTCATGAAGTAACTACTACCTCTGTTCAATGTTCGGTTGATCCTTGATATTTATTATATAGAAGGAAGAAAGGAACTCCTTTGAAATATATATTATTATATGTTAATGGTACATATACTGGTATCATTTTTTTAATTTTAATTTTTCAATTATAGTTTACTTTCAATATTATTTTGTATTAGTTTCAGGTGTACATTATAGTGGTTGGACAATCATACTTTACAAAGTGTTCCTCCCCCTGATACTCCCAGTACCCACCTGGAGTTATACATAGTTATAATATTAATGACTATATTCCCTGTACTTTACACCCCTGTGATTATTTTGTAACTACCAATTTGTACTTCTCAATCCCTTGTCTTTTTCTCCCAGCCCCCAGACCTCCCTTTCTTATACTGGTATCTCAATGGAGCATTTCAGTAAAGACTATGCTATTTTTATGTACCAGATATAAATAAGCTTAAAGTTTTAGACTTCTGTAAGTATAGCAATACTATACTAAAACACACTATTTAATATTTTTAATTTAGGCAGTTTTCTCAGCGGTCACAAATTATATTTACATATCTATATTTTGCATCCATCAACCATAAAAATATATTCTGCTATAAATATATCCTTCAGTAAACTCAAGTGAAAGAAGATTGTCCCAGGGTTTCCTATGATCAAAACCTTAGGGAATCTCATTATTTCAGGTGGAACTCTTAGACTGGAGAAAGAGATGATAAAATGCAATTTTCAGAGCCTACCAAAAACCTTCCCCTCTGTGCCCTGACTTCCATTTCTTCCTCCTGCACTTCAACCATTATTCTTTTTAGATAAAGAATATGACCTAAAGACCAAAAAAGTATCATAAAATGGCTATGATCTTTTTACTAGCAGTTTTACAAATGCAAAGCCCTGATTAGAGAGGTCACCAGGATGCCTCTATAATCTTCCTCCGAGTGTCCCCTCCCTCCTGGTGGCTGCTTGGAGAGCAATCCCATCCGCTGCCCTCCGACATTTGCCTGCACTCCAGAAATCCAATACCAATTAATTAGATTTCCAGTTTCAAAGCAAAGAACAAAACCCCATCTCTTCAGGGACAGTGTTAAGATGAGTCATACTACAAACCGGAGAAAAATTACTAATATTATATCCCATACGCTTTTCTTTATAAGTAATTATTATTCGTGTTTTCTTTCAGAACAGAAGAAAAGGTGAAAGGGAAGCATATGATCTCTAGAAATAGAAATGATTTAAAAACACAAGGAGAAGCAGGATTTTTTAAAGCAGCTGGATGAAATGGTTCTTTCTCATTGGCAGCTACAGGCAAACACTTGAAAGTAAAAAATAAGTTTACTGGTGAGAACAGCAATAAATCAGAAAGCAAAAAATTTATCTTTTAAAAAGTTCAGTTAGCTATTTGAAAATTATGAAGTGGTGTTTTTTAAAAAAGACCTTTACATGTTCTTCTAAAACATCATCTATTGGTTTTTGGTAACTTCTTGAATCTTGTAATGTTAGGAAGTCTTATCTGTTTATTAGGCAACTGAACTAAACATACACTCCAAGGGCCTTCCCACAAAACATGACCAGAACAGAGCCCAATGTCCTCACAGTGACGGCAGTGGTGGCTCAGGGGCCAGCCACGTACTTGTGTTCCCACTCCAGTAGCGGCACTGGCAAGCCACCAGCGGTGACTTAGAAACCTAAATGCTGTTTAATGTCCGTTAGAGGGACAGGGCGATGTGGCCGCTATGGAAGCGGTTTAACTCCTTTTCTTCTTCATGGTTTTTTTTTTGTGTGTGTGTGTTTTAAATCATCTGAAGAGGCAGTGGAAAACTTGCAAAAATCAGTCTATCTTTTAAAAGTCATAATTCAAACAAATAGCAATTACTAAAAATACATCAACTGAAAGATAATGCATAGGGTATTTACACATTTACAGAAAAATTTTAGCACTGCCCATGTTTAGAGCTCCCTGACATGTTAAAAATTTAAAGTTATTTTTATGTTTGGTCAAGCATGAGTAGAGTGGCTTTAAATTCTATTATCTAAAGTATAGAATCTTTAGGCCCTGGCAGGTAGCTCAGTTGGTTGGAGCATTGTCCAGATGTAGCAATGACCAATGAGTGCATCAGTAAGTGGAACAACAAATCGATGTCCCTCTCTCTCCCTTCTCAGATCAATAAATTAAAAAAAAAATAAAATAAAATAAAGTATAGAATCTTTGACAAAAATGGAACCTGATACTTTATGCAGGTTTTATAATTAACTCCACTGCCTTGAAATGAGTAAAGTCACTCACTAAGAAATCTATCAATTTTTCAGTAGACTGATGTCAAACACAAGTCTAATCATCTCCACAACAAATTTTAAGACTCTGGTGGGAACACATTCACCATTTTCATCTCTTCCTGCATTCAGGAGCTGGGTGATTTCAGGTGAGAGACGGTCAACCCTGGCAGTAGTGGGACCATGCAGAGCAAAGGAGTCACTAAAACAGTGACAGGCAGTCTCCGGCCAAGCACCACAGTTTAAATATTATGGGAAAAGTTATGGATCATCTCAAAGGTTCTAGAAGGTAAAACCAGAGAATTATGCATCTGTACCCAACTAAAATTAGAAAAGCTGCCATATGGCTGTGCGAAGCCAGCAGCACATTCTTATTCATTAGGAAGCATTCTGCTAACATAAAAACACAAGGCCCTTCCTGTGCTCTCCAAATGTGTTTATCTTTTCAACATTAATGCACTATATATCATCAGGCTGCTGAAATCTCCTGCCGTGCATATTAAAAACGCGCAGCTGCACTTTCTTTAGTAGTGGGAGGAACCTCAACCCCAAGTTGGCTCCCTCTCTTTCTGACATTGAACTTCTTGTTTCCCTTCAGCATGAAGAAACTGCAAAACGAACCAATCTCAAGGCCACTGCCACCCAGCGAAACCCCCTCACTCTCTGCTTCCTAGAGCAATACACTTGGTTTCGTTTTCATCAATGGTGAAGATGGTCACTTAAACCAAACCCACGGTCCTGCTACAAGTTTGAATGTATAGGCCCTACTTGTGAAATGAATGTGCTACACTTATCAAGAGACAAAGAGTAACCAGGAGAGACTGGGTATAGTGGCTAGAAAATGCTTTTGTTTGTAAGAACCTGTCTTTGTCGGTAAGCACCTCACTTTGCATGTTACCTATCAGTACTGAATGTACTGATCGGTGAAACCGTGGCTCGTTTTAGGTGAAACAGTGGCTCGTTTTAGGTAGTAAACTGTGTAATCTAAATATGCCTATGCTGTAGGAGCTTAAATTTAAAGACAGATCACAGAAAGAAAAAAAGATCACACACACACTGGACCACATAGACAGTGGAGGAACCCTGCTTTCAACCCAGGGACACACGGCTTCAGAAGTACAGCAGATTAATCAACCGAAAGGCAACAAGTGCATGCCATTCAACTTATGTCAGCATTCCTTCCTTCCAATGTGGTCACGCTGTGTCTCTACTAGAATAGTCTACAGCAATGGAATACTGAAAGAGAAAGGCAAAATAAAATATGAAAACTGCTCCTTCAGAGTTAACTCAGTTTCACTGGCTCTGCTAGCTAAGGCTTCAGGGGTTATCTGAATAAAGAAATGGAGGGATCACTGTTTAGAAGGCTGAAAGGTGAGACTGAGACTAGATAAAGGTAGCAAAAAATAAAAAATTAAAATCAACTGGTGTGAAAGAAATGAGAAATGAGTTGGAGTTCTAATTCAGCACTAATTCAGGATATTTCAGAGCAGCGTCTCAAAAAACCAAACTATAAAAATGTTTTATTTCTTTCAAATACATAATTCAAGGAAGGCCAACAGAATTATCCCATGGAGCACTTTAAATAAAGATTCTGACAAAGAGGTTAAAATTTGGAAATGATATAAAAAGTTGTTTCTAAAATCCTTAAAATTAAGACTTTTGTCTTAGTGTAAATATTTTATCTCCCAAATCATTCTTCTGTTTATTGGCACAGCAAACCTCATTTCCCAACATTCCTTACACACCCACCCTGGCAATATTTATTATCTTCCTAAATGCATCACTGTTTCAAGATTTCAAGTATTTTCTCCGACTGTTCCATTTGTCCAGATGCGCTTCCACCGAGAAGCTCATTACAACTGAGTCAGGTGTCTCCCTTGTTTCTACAATGGCCTGTGTCTATCCCGGCCACAACAGTCCACACACCGTCGTGTTTTGAAACGAATGTTCTGTTTTCACATCTGTCCCTTTCACTGCATTGCTGGCTCCCTGGCTACAAGAGAGGTTTTTTATTCACTGTCTGGCACATAGTGGGTACTCAGCATTTGATGCTGGACAATTCTATAGCTGGAGCTACAATTCAGTACGGCTAGGATCTAAACATTGCAAATGCCTCTTTAGAGGGACCTGTACACTTAACACAACGAAAGTTTATTTTAAGACTTACTGTTAGAGTCAAAGTATCAGGTTGAAAAGGGATGAGAAAAAGATCAGACCATGTGTGCTAAGGACATCAGGGTAATTCCACGGTGCTCAGGCCAATGGGGCCAGCATTAGGAGGGAAAGTCACCAACGCTCTTTCTACAACTCAGATGAAAAAACACACACACAAAAAACCCACCTTTATTAACCCAGATGATCATCTGGGAAGTTACAACATGCTTCACACACACAAAAAAAAGGATAGTTTGGGCATCATGAGAGTTTTTATCCGACTCCGGGACTTTCCCAGCCACTCTTAGCTCTTAGGAAAATAAACCAACCAAGGAGGAGTTTTACAAATCTCCCATTTGCCTGGGGACCCAGTACAGAAGGCTGTTTCATGAGATTTCTTGTTCCTCCCACACAGTGGGCTGGCAGGAGCCCCAGCCTCTAAAGGTAAGGTAACCAACTGAGCCAGGAGAGCCTTCTAGAAAGTGAGATTAGACAGTGGAAGGGCTGAAATCCCTGGAGAGGCTGGCAAGGCTCTTGACCAACATGAAGCTCACCACCATACAGATGTCCAATAAAGCCCAGGGAAGAAAGGGATGGGGGTGGGGAAGAAGGCAAGGCAGTAGGGCTGACCCACCACGAGTCCCCACTTCCCTCAGAGGGCTCACAGGGCTTCGACCTCAAGCCTCCACTTCCCCTTCGTGGTGGGTGTTCAAGGGATGTGTCCCAGAGGGCTGAAAACCGTCCTCCGACCTGGCCTTCATTTGTCCCTCCGGGCCATTCTTCCATGCCCAGGGGTTCTCTGTGCTCCCACTTCCCTTTCATGAACATGCATCGTGCTCCTGGTTCACTTTGTGTTCTACCTGTCAGATCTGCTGGCTTTTCTCGCCTCGTGTTTTTCTCCCATCTGGATATCTTCTCCTTCTGGGTTTTCTCTACAGACAGGACCTGATGCCTATGCCTCCTGGAGAGACTGCTGGAGCTGGCTGTGCAGAGACTCTTCGCCCTTCCCCCCACTGTGACTCTAACAATCCCATAGGGAGGCTAGAATCCCTGTTTCATGTGCCTGCTACCATCTATTCCCAGTTCTCTCACTTGCAGTCCTTGCTTGAGCAACCACGAAAGGACCTCATGAGCACGCTTTTTAAAAAGCAGGTGTTCCCAAGTTAAAGCACCTAATGCAAGAAGCCAATAGCAAAACACAGAATCATCCAATGTAGAGATCGAAAACATTTCAAATTATGCTAAGTCATGTCATCCTCCTAGAGAAAGCAAAGCATTGATAACAATGCAAGAATTTTGCATAAATATATGTAGCAGCATGGCTCTGGCCAATCACAGAAAGCAGGGGAAATGAGGCAGAGCAAGGGCATGCTCTCCGGGCGTCAAAGCTCAAAGCCTGTAGCATTCACGAGAACAAAGGAGGTGACTGCATGGTAAGGGCAGTGCCCAAGGCACGCGGGACCTACTCCTAGGGTCATGGGGCACACGGGGGCCCATCTCCAGAGGAAGGCTCCAAAAATTCTTACAATCTACAACCACCCAAATCTCCTATAGGTGAAAATATCTATCTAGTAGCTAAACATGAGGTGCTTTCTAGATCAACTGAGCAGGTTTATTACTAAAACATGAACAAACACTAGGTAATTTCTATGTGAATGTCTAGGAAGGGAAAGAAGTGACTATTAAGAGCACGTTAGTCTCAAGCCCGTCCCGGGCACTTGAACAATTCTATAGGCAGAGTTTACTATTTCTTGTGACCCTGAAACCCCCATTATTGGTTGATTGGTTAGTCCTCTGTAGGTTTGTTTACGTTCTGCCTGGTTAAAAATGGATTTGTTTTAGTTTTTAACCTATTAGAAACTATGTTTGGGAATGAGACTACTTAACAGTTAAATAAATATACACGACATAAATATGAAACATTAAAAAAATTATATACTTATTCCAGAGAAATCAGCTTGGGGGAAAGTATACAATTCTGGGTCTAAGAGCTTCGCTGTCAGAAGGTCTACATGCTCCAAAAGAGAACTTTTGTGGGAGAAACTATACAAAGTATCATTTTCATATCATATAGAAACAGAAGTTTAATCTACTCTATTCAAATGCTTGAAATAGTTTTGATTTAAACTTACATTTTTACATAGAAAAGTGTGGGTACCCCTCCTTACCAACTGATTTCAAAATGGTCTTGTCTTTATGAATGTGGGCTGCACCAAGACACAACCATCAGGGCTGACCACGCAGAGCCAGGTGCAGAGAGGGGTGCTACGAATGATGCATCTTCTGCACCAGATCACCAGGGCCCGCTTACAGGAAGGGGCTGTCACCTTAGGATGGCATCTTAAAGCATCTAGACCAATGTGACGTGAAGCCACGTTGCGACTCAGCCTCATGAAGTCTGTCCATTCTAGACAAAAAAAGGATTGGATTTGTTTTGAAGGTCAAATAGGTGCATCCACAGACTTTTTTAAAAGCAAAGTGTACCTGATTTGTATCTGTAGATTTTTAATACTTGTACCCAAACTTTGTCTACCTGCAGAGAATGAGCACTATTTAAAGTAAGATTGGGAGAAAAGAGAAGAAAGATTAGGGAGCATGTGGGAAATAATCTCAAAGCAGATGTTCCTAACTTCCTAAAATGTAAAGTTTATCATTATCACAGTATCCTAAGTTCAAAAGACATTCTAGAAAAGGGGTTCCTATCAGATATCCATTCAGTAGTTACTATGTTTCAAAACAATAATAGGAATAGATTTAAATACGTCCCCAAAGTCACCCTTAAACCACCTCACGGCATGAGACGGCTCCGACTGAAGCAGGAGTGGCAGTGCATCACCAACCAGCCCTCCACACCTGAGAGCACGAGGCAGAAAAAGAAAACCAGGGTCGGCTTCGCTCAGACACTGACATGCCTCAACAGGCAGCAGGCGCCCAACCACGCGCGGGCTTTGGAAACCACACCCCAGGCACGTTTCCAAGCCCAGCAAATGTGTGGGCAAGAGATGATCACAATTTGCATGAGGACAAAGTGAAATGAACAAAGACCCCACATGTGATATCCCAACTGTCTGTGCTCCAGGGGGACCCTCTCCTTTACGTGTGGGGACGCCACTTCCCAGCCATCTCTGTAAGTTCAGGAGAACAGGACCGTGACACCTAATAATTTAGTAATTCTCCTGGATTTTATATCTGTTCTGTGCTCTCAAATACAAAGATGATTTAAAGCAGTCAAATCTACTGGCAAGAAATTTTAAAATATCACTTTATTTAAAATCCAATAATTTTCTTCAGTAAAGGTTATAAGAAAGTTTAAGCCACAACTGAAAGCCATGTAGACAGCGCATGGCATGGTTATCTGACAGATAAATAAATAAAAAAAATGCTCAGGGCGTTAACTATGATCATCCATATAGGCCAAGGAATTATCAAAATTAACTCTCTAATTATAAATATGGAAAATACATAACAGTAATTGAGTTACTTCCTATCAAATCAACTGGTTTAAATTAGTTTTGTTTTACATATCTTAGCCAAAAGAGATGTTTCTCCACCATTCTACAACCCTTGAAATAATGAAGTAAAATCTAGTCTTCTTTTCAATTTTAATCATCCTATCGAAGCTCCCAAATGCTAAATGACTTAGTGTTATGCTGTCATCAAGACTTCAGGGAAGTTCTAGCCAATGCTATTTTGAAACAGGTTTAGCTTCAACGCAGATGGCCAGTTTGAATTCCAGAAACCTGTTTTTGGAAATCCTGCCTGCCAGGTGATGGCTTAGAGGTGAGGCAGATGAAGTGGCTGAAGGTGACAGATGACAAGCGGGCAGGTCCAGTTTCGAGAGCCTTTGCAAGAGCATCAGTAGCCTTTCCCCTCCAGATGTAAAGCCTGAACCAGAAGACGCTGCTGTCACGGAGGCTGTGTGTAATTCACCTGCCTCTCAGGTGGGCTGTCTTGGATTTGCTTTTCCAAAATGTATTCTTTGTAATTTTTTATTTTATCAATGGACAGTGGGCTTCCCAGAGACTGGAACAGAGGCGATTGTTAGCTCTGTGTTGCCAAGGAAAATATTTGGCTGCATATAGGGTTCCCTGAAAGCAAGTTAGTACATGACCTCAATCTTTTCCAAGCTTATCATAATGCTGTACGGCGGTGCTGATTCAGCAAAGCAATCCATAATCGCTTGCAAAATGCCCCTGCCTCTCAGGGATGTTATGAGGCTTAATAAGATAATTCATGTGAAGCACTCTGAGCTCCACAGAAGAAAGGTGCTAAGTAATAATATTATTCTGCATTTATAATTACAAGCAGCCTTACAAAGGATCCCACAAACCTGTTCACAAATTACAAATAATAGGTACTTTAAGTAATTTAATATAAATCATTGTATAACAAAGAAAACTGTGAAATCATTCATGTTTGAAAAATGAAATGGATGGACTTCATAAGGCTAAGTAGCAATGAAAAATAATATAACTATACACGCTTCTACTAAAAGAAAATTACAATTACATCCCTTTGTGATAAAACCAACTGAATCAGAAACTTATAAGAGTATATTTTATTGAAGTTATCTTGAGACACTGCTATTAATGAATTTAATTTAATATCATTTCCATGGTTTTTATACCAGTAAGTTTAAATTAAAAAAAAAAAATCAAAGCCAGTCAGTTATCAATGGTAACAGTGAAAACATAAATTTCAACTCTTGTTGGATAACACATTAGTACTTTACCAAATATAAATTTATTTTTTAAAATATTAAAATAATGCTGCATTTTTTGGAGGAGGGGAAACAGGGTTTGTCTCCTAGATGGGAAACGCCTGCTTCCTGTCCCTCTGAGGGAACAAACCCAAGCAGGGAACACGGTGCATGAGAGACCACTTCAATCTGGGAGTTTCCAAAACAACAGGCCAGGCTGAGGTGGCATCACTGGGTTTTTGGGTGTCACTACCTTTACTGGACTGTGACTGGGGCCTTCTTTGTCCCAGGATCATTCCTTCTAGGAATCCCTGGAATCTCAAGGGGTCCAATCTCTGAACCCTCTCCTCCTCCATAACGCCGTCTTAATAACCTCACTACATCATCTGGAAGCCATCAGATTCGATCTGGAGTGCCTCAGCATTCCCTTAAGACTGTCAAGTCCTTGAGCTACACACAGTATTTTCCACTTTGGCATCACCATACTCTACTGCACTGCTGACCAAGTACATACTCAATAAAAGTGAGTGCAACAGATCCACTCTCTGGAGAAGGCAATGGAAAGAGGCCCTCAAGTGGACTGGACAGGATCAACTCCTAGCATACAGATTGGATAAGGGATTTTACTTCCTAATTTTTATTTGTAATTATTTTTTAAAAAGTAGTACTTTATGTTTTTAGGGAAACATAAACATGATATTAGATGGTAAGGATGCAAAGATAAAAAAGACAAGCCTTGCCCTCCTGTGTGTGGTGCAGGCACTCTGCCAAATGCTGAAATGGATTATCTTTTAGAGTGTTGTAGATTTATGCAATAAAGGAAAAACAAAATGTATAAATTTGTAAGTATAAGGTTTTTTATTTATTTAGCTGAAAGATTCGGCTTATTTGGAGAGTTAGGTTCAGGAAACAGCATTGATCCAGATGCTGAACGAAGAGACTCTAATTATCTAAGATTCCACCAAGAATGCTTTCATCAGAGACTGAACATGGCAAGGGCTGATTACTTACTCAAAATAAACTTCCATCAACATACCAGGAACAATGCATGCACCTCAGGCCTAATTAGTTCTCTGAAGAGTAGCAGCTCCAAATAATTTTGGAAAATAAAAATGTGAAGGTTAATGATCTTTTATATTACTCTCTTAGGATAAACCCAATTGCCAAGAAAATCAGACTTATAGGTCTCCAATTTAGGCTGAGAGCATACTCCAGAGGAATAAAAATTTGTCAACTTTTCAAAGTTAAATGCACTGGTGAACTTAAACACAAGAAAAACCTACAATTGCTTCCTTGCAAGGGTGTCTGTCTACAAGACAGGCTACGTACCTGTCCTCTCTACATATGAGCCACTAAGTCAGGAGTGGAGCTACTACACAAGTCTAGCTCTTTCCTCTCACTTACCCTAATATGAAAATCAGGGGCTCAATTAATAAACTCCAATTCCAAAGAGGACGATTTAGTATAGTATGAGGAAAGGAACTAAGGGGTTCCTCAGATTAGCTTATAGAAGAGAAGCAATATAGAGAACAATCATAATCCACGACTTACAGGAAGGAACGTCACAGAAAGCTGGGAGAAGATGAACATTCAAAGTGACTATATTATGAAAAAGAAAAACTGGGGAGGGGTGACAGATTCCTTTGGGGAGGAAACCCTAGGTTAGGGAGCTAAGGGGTGCACCTAACAGAAAAAAAATGATTGAGAAACATAGTAGCTATGACTCTACTCTGCAGGAGAGTATTTAATATTGCAGGTCTTCACAAGTCCTGACACTGGAGCCATAATCTTTCAGGTTCCTGATGACCACCTCTCTACCCTCTTACCCCTAGGGTCAATCTGGAAAAAAAAGTAAACTGTTTGTAATTTTTAAAAATATGAACTAGCTTTATTGTGTCTTATAGGCAAAGGATGGGGAGTGAGTCTGTTCTTAACAATTCTGAGTACTGTAAGTACTGGGCTGAGAAGCAGACATCAAAGATAAAATTGCTACTGGTTTAAAGCCACTGAGTAGGGACTGAAATCTCAAAGTTCCACCTGTCAGTCAGTATCTGCACCTAAGTACTGAAACAAGCCAGTCAAGGGAGACAGGTAATTCCTGTCCATCTCTCCAACTGCACAGATGGCCTCCCTCTGTTAGAACATTCCCTCCAAGATATAGATGAGCCACACTAATTCTTCATGGAACTTAAGACCCACTATCTATCTATCTGGTGTTTGTCTCTTTCAATAGAATCTAAGGAAAGAGAGAAAAGAAGAGAGTGAAAGGGAGAAAGACAGATCTGAGGGGGATATGGATGGAAGTGAGGGGGACCACGAGATAAATTCAGGGGTTTCTAAAGACTGAAGGTAAATTTGGGAATATAGACAACAAATGAAATAGGTCTTCATTTACATTTCAAAGAACATCTGGAACCTAATTTATTATGAGTTTTAAAGACTTCCTGAAAGTTTGTGACTTTTCTTTGTTATTTTTCCTTCTTCTATTTCACTAGCTAAACAATTCCAGAGAAGAAAAACCCCAGTAGAAACAAAGGGAGTGGTTAGAAGAAGGCAGTGGAATGGGCTACAGGTGAACTGTGAGGAAAAGGAACGATGACCTTGGCCCAGAGCCTGAGGTTTACCTGCCAGCCCCAGACCAGAGTAAAGCCTGCTTCCAGAATCTCAGGCACCACGTCTGAACTTCCCCATCACCCAATCCTGCCTCTGGGAACTCTGTTCCTGCCCTGAGTCTTTTTCTCTCTTTTTTTAAACCTTAATTTTATTGTTGACACAGATGTCAACACAAATATAATTTTATTGTATTATAGACGTCCCCATTTTCCCCTCTTTGACCATCTCTAACCTGCCTCTGTGCCCTCTTCCCTCTGTACATTGGTTCTTACCTCCCCTTGCCTACTTAAGGACTTTACTCAGCAATTCTCTCTCTTTCTGCATTAGAAATTTTGGCTCTCCATTGGATTATTCCCATCAACAAACATGCTCTCATGGCATGCATCTCAAAAACAAACAAAAATTCCATGACCCCACATTTCCCTCCAGCCTTTTCCTTTATTCCCATTAAGATCAAACTCCTCAAAGGAGATGTCTAGACATTGTTACCTCCAATTCTTCCACATTCTGTCTTGAATCCACTTCAATCAAACTCATCATTTCACTAAAGTTGTTCCTGACGTGCTCACCAGTGATCACCATGATGCTAAATCCAATGACCAATTCTCAGTCCTTATCTTATATGACCTATATTAGTGACCATATGTCCCAGTTTGCCCAGGACAGTCTTAGTTTTGCCTGTTCTCCCTGCCTGATTATCATTTTTAAAATATATATATTTTTATTTGGAAACAGTCCAAGTGGCCATCAGTAGATAAATGAATAAAAAAACCTGTGGTACATTTACACAATGGGATGCTATGCAGCTGTAAAAAAGAAGGATCTCATACCCTCTGAGACAGTATGGAGGGACCTGGCGACTATTATGCTAAGTGAATAAGCTAATCAGAGAAAGACAAATATCACATGATCTCACTTATTTGTGGAATCTAATGAAAAAAGAACTGACCAACAAAGTAAGACCTGAGGCATGGAACATGGAACAGAATGACATATCTCAGTGTCTGTGTGTGTTGGGGGGTGGGAGAGGAGAGATAAACCAAAGAACTTATATACTTATATGCATAGCCCATGGACAGATAATAGGGTGGTAAAGGCCTGGGGTGGGGGGTAGGGGCTGGGAAGAGGGGGATAAAGGGGGGTATTGACATTTTTATTGTCAACATTAAAAAATATATATATCTAATTTTTTAGAGTCTTGACTGATGTTGCATGGCAAGTGGAGGCCAGGAGGGGGAGGGGTCCAGGACGGAAAGGAAGGAAGAGGAAACCATGCTGCAGGCCTTTCTGGGAATCTAGAGCAGAGCTTTCCAGGAAATATATGGATGTGCTGATGGAGGAGCTTCTACAGCACCTTCACCCGTAGTCAACTTGGTCAGTGGTTCCCACATTTGGGGGTAGAGGGCTCCTTTTAATATCAATAATGTCCGTGGAGCCCCACAGAACAGTATCTACACTTAAAATAATATATAACAGAAATAAATGGTTACAATATACCCAGTAATGCTTCTAAAATAATCTGTATCTTATTTATCTCTATACCATCTCTATGTTTTTGAAACAGAGATGTACATACCTCGCATATTAAGAACTATTCTAGTTAGAAGCATTACTGGTTACAATAGGCTTTATGGAACCGGTCCAGGAATCTAATCACCAAAATGGCATTGTTTTGATGAAAAATACCCTCCATTTCAAATAGTTAACTTAGAAATAAATCTCAGGGGGAAAAATGGTTTTTACAGCTGCAGATTCTCTGTGCTTCTTTCTTAAGAAAGCATGGCAGCAGTTAATTCAACCACAGAGCCATCCATTCATCTAATCAGAGACAAAAATGATTAATTTCTTTCACCTCGGACAATTTCAGTTCTCCAACAATATTCCAAATAAAATGACTATATGGTATTTTTTTCTAATCTGACATAAAGGATCTAAAAATTGAAAGTGGTTCATCAGAATAAAAAAGGCTTTAAGAAGGTGAGCTTAAGTTAGGGGTGGTAATGAATAATTATGTCAATTCCAACAGGGCTTTTTTTTTTCTTTCCTTTCCCCCCTCTACCAGCTATAATAAGATAAATATAACACCTAGATTCTTACAGGATGGGGGTATGCAAATGCCGGCCTAATGAGGACAGGCTTAAATAAGGAATCACCACTCTACTGAGAAGGTACTGCTCCCCAAAATGGCCCAGAATTCTGTAATGTCCACCATTTGGCCCGAATAGGTGTGAAAAGGCGTCTTAGGACTGAACATGTGGGAAGCAGCACCACGCAGAGTATTCACATTATTTCTTTCACTTTACTTTTCTTCCATAAGACAAAATGTCTTATTTCCAAAATTGGCGGGCCAAAAAGGACTCAATCTATTACAGGCAATCAAGGCTCTGACACCATACAATCAGAATCTAAGTCCATTTTAATGAGCAATTTTTCTCTGCTGGGTAATATCAATATATTTTTTCTATGTGATCATGTTGAATTGGGCCCTTCTTTTGTTCAAAATGACAGAAATGAGAAATGCAAAAATACCCTTTCCAACAGCTATGGATACCTAAAAGTTTAAGTTTAAATACATGTAATCTAACACATCCATTTTCCAGGTGCACATTTGCATTTTACATACGTCTCTTTCTAGACACAAGTTAGAACACACTCTGCACAGGTGGCACAGAGCTCAGCACTCTGTGAAACATGGCCCTTGGATGCCACCCATCCTTGACTTCTGGTCCACAATGCAAAGAACACTGGGGTGCTCATAGCGATTGTCCGTAAAGCCTGTTTTGCTCCTAGTGTATTTCCTAAAATAGGAGAGAACACCTTCACCAGGCCAGGACTGTTGTTTATCTGGAGGGTACACGGCACCAACAAGATGGACACAAAATGACGACACATTCACTCATCCTCTCACATCAGGTACAAAATGAATGTTCTCAAACAAGCTTGGTATCCAGTTTTCTGGCTAAATACCAATTAAGTCTTTTTTGGCCCAGACAGGAACTTTCTATTTTGTTGGGATCTTTTATCATCTTCTTTTTCCTGACAGGAAAAGCTGAGCTGTCTTAAAGTGTACATTACCCGCCCTAGCTGGTTTGGCTCAGTGGTTAGAGCGTCGGCCTTTGGACTGAAGGGTCCTGGGTTCAATTCCAGCCAAGGGCGCGTACCCAGGTTGCAGGCTCGATCCCTGGCCCTGGTAGGGGCAAGTGCGGTAGGCACCAATCAGTGTGTCTCTCACACTGATGTATGTCTCTCTCTCTCTTCTCTCTGCTTTCTCCTCCCCCGCCCCCCGAAAAGCAATGGAAAATATATCCTCTGGTGAGGATTAGGGGGAAAAAAAAAAAAAGTGTACATTATCCTCTGAAATAGGGATTTGCAAAAAATGTTCTTCCCGGTAACTAAACCACAGTGTCTCAGTATGTCGTAAATTGGGCCTGTACATGTGCTTACCCCCTTCACTCATAACAGCTCCTTCCAAATGGCAGACAAAACCGAGTCAATCAACGGGTGATACTGGCTTTGAAGCCAGGTGGGGATCTGGCCTTGAATTCTCAAGTTCCACCACCTCCTAGCTGTGGGACTAGA
The DNA here is from genome assembly GCF_054644295.1 of Miniopterus natalensis. Lineage (NCBI taxonomy): Eukaryota > Metazoa > Chordata > Mammalia > Chiroptera > Miniopteridae > Miniopterus > Miniopterus natalensis. The sequence continues at coordinate 26,176,448 of NC_142096.1, forward strand.
CAAGCCACTCAAGCCTGAGGCGCCCTCTGTAAATGGAGTTGATGAGCGCGCCTGCCCGGGCTCCGCTCGCTGTGGAAGCTGCGCCGCGGCGGCTGACCCTCCTGCTTGTCTGAGTGTACGATCGTCTCTGCCAGGACGCAGGGAGGGGTCTATGTTTGTAGGGCCCGAAGAACAGAAACAGAACAAAACTCTAGAACTGGACGAGGATTCAGTTTTCTTCCTCCTAGATCTTTAGACAATTGTCTGAAACGCTTAGGAGCAGTGCTGCCTGGTTGGCAGGCGGCCGCCCGTCTGGAACATGTGGTAAGTCGGGCACTCACAGGGGCAGTGCAGTCAGAGCTCCGTTAGTTCTGTGGCATCTGCCTGGGAGAGTATACAATGTCAACGCACAACTCATGTCCTTTATTTTTTTACATCGCTCCTCTGGCTCGTGGAAAATGTGAATGCTCTGAATCCAGAGCAACAGTATTCAGAGGTTTTCATGTCTATGAGGATTTTTCTCACTGCTCAACAACACCCTAGCACCCTTTTCTTTTCATCCTTTGATATGAGATGGCTATAAAAAGAGTAAAAAAGACAATATTGGGAGGGATTCACCAGTAATTACAGCAGCCTGGTTAGAAAGGCAGTGTGGAGAACACACGGGACCCGGTGAGAGGCAGCTACTTGCTCACAGCCCTTGTTTGCAGTCTCCAGAAGGTTGAAGACATTTAATGAAATCACATCAAACCCCAAACCATCAGAACCCTCTTCTGTGAAGAATACATGTTAAAACTACCCCTGATGACACCCCAGTAATGATGATAAATCTTGATTTTGAGTGTGTTGCTTTTGAAATTTCTCTCATAATAAACAAAGGCAGGTTGGAGACTCAACCACCATCTGCAGAGGCAGGTCATAGAACATGGGAAAGATCACTTCAGAATCACCAGTAGACTGGGGTTCGAATTCTAGTTTGTCATTGACTAGTTTAAGCCTTACTACTGTTTCCACATATCAGTTTCCTTATCTAAGAAACAGACAACAGTATCGACCCTGAAGGAGTCTGGCAACCAGAGGCCATGCAGGGATGCAGCGAGAATAAGCTTCCAGGGGGATAAGTAGGTGGCTGGACACAGTATGTATGGACATATTTATATGACATTCTTTCAGTATTGCTAAAAAACATACAGCAGCTTGCGATACAAGGAATCCTGATTCTTAGTATCAGACTTTATCTATGTAAATATTCTAAGATGGTACACTTCACTATACTCTTGGGGGTAGAAGAAAACTTTCCCATGCCTCCTGTTATCCCAGCTTGCCTAATATCCGTATCATCTACATCCATCTCTCTCTACCCATCTATCTATCATAGCACTTACTGACTTGCTATAATTATTTCTTTTTCTTACATCTAAATACCAGCTTTATCATGGATTAAATGCAGGCACAGGCCAAGCTGGACAACCACAGGCCTCCCTCTAGTGAGCGTCCTCAAATCAGGGAGCCAGATATGTGTATGCTGATGAGGATGAGCTATTGTAAAAGGCTTTAATGATTTCTTTTTATTAATGAGTCCCTGGATGGTGGGGACAGTTTTACTTCTCTTTATGTCTCTGACGACTTGATTAGTATGGCACATACAGAGCATCTGGTAAATGCGTCCCGAATATAAGTGTAAATTAATGAGAAGTCATCATGTTTAAGTACAATTGTGGCATTGTCCCTGGCCATTTCCAGAATTCACCAATGAAATTTATTTCATGTGGTGCTATTTCGGTCTGACACAGTAGTTAATGATGGTCCTTAAATGCCTTCTATCTTTCCCCCCATTATTCTATTAATTTCTTCTTAAAAATACTATAATTTTGCTGCTTTTGTTACTGTTGTAACTAGCTAGTTAATATTAATAACAGGAATAAAGCAAAGGGGAGGTTAGACATTATAAGCACGGTCATCTGGGAAGCTTCACCAGGAAGCTACAACTTCACACTTCACAGGGAACCACCAGTCCATTCCCTGCAGATCACTAGGGAAAGGGATCCAACCAAGGGGAAGATGGATACATGCCCAGTGAAGCTGGGGTGATGTAGGGAAGGTGCTTCCTACCAGTCTAGCCTGGGAAATCATGGATTGGCTAGGGGGGTGGAGCCACTACAAATAGGGGGGAAATCCTGAAGGATTCATTAGTTAAGCTCTTAGTTAAAATCCCCAAAGAAACTCTCTCTGTTGTTCCTCTTACCACTTGGGGGCTCCTGTTTCTTGCCTGCTCCATGACCTGCACTCACCTGTCCTCCCTCCATAGCTATGTGGCCCTAGCAGCCCCCATGGCCACGTGGACCCCACACACAATGGACTGCAGCTGGGAACACAAGCTAACCTATCTAGATGCTGGGCTGGATCAAGGCTTTGATCTTAGCCCTGATGAAGACAAAAACGGGACTTTTCCATGGTGAAACAGAGGGAAATGGGACCTTGCAGGGGAACTCCCTCAGTGTTACATCATCAATAAAGCTTTCCACAATACTTATCCTCCCACGGGGGCCTCAGAAAGTTCTTGTTCCCGAGGCACCCCAAGAAACCCACTCCCACCAGTGACAGGTGCGGACACAGAGGACACCCCACGGATAACACTTTCACATTTCTTCTAACCCCTTTTTTGTCCATTACTTACATCAACTTATAAAGTATCTCTTACGTGAAAGGCATTAGGAAATGATATAAAAATGAGTACGCTATGGTAGGAGGGAGGTTTTTAAAGAAGTTTAAACTATTATATTACAAGCCAAAATGAAATAATTTATATATATATTATTTTTAATCCTCACCTGAGGACATGCTGAGAGAGAGAGAGAAAGCAGAATAGTGGTTACCAGGGGCTGGGGGGAAAAGAGGTGAATTATTATTATTTAATAGGCCAAGAGTTTTGGTTCAGAATGATGAAAAAGTTGTAGAGAGGGACAGCGATAATAGTTGTACAACAATGTGAAGGCACTTAATGCCTCTAAACTGTACACTTAGAAATGGTACATTTTAGGCTATGTGTATTTTACCACAATCAAAAAGGTCAAATTAAAATCAATTCTTGGTGTAAAGTTAATTGGTAAGCAGAGTCTTTAATCAATAGGTATTACAGGCAGAACTGTAATTCTTGTATTCTGCAAATCCTTCTTCACTGTCACATTCTTAGAAAACAAAACAGGATTCAAGATCTGATATGCTGACATGACCCTGTCTGGAGTAAAAGCTGAACGAACAATTACAATAAGGTCCAAAGTGGAAGAAGGCCAATTTTTACTAGACTTTGCACTCACAGCAAAGTATAAGCTGTTAAGGGGTCCCCATTTCTTATCAACAAAACTGAGATGAAGAACACCACAATCACTGTTTTCCTGGAATTACTACTTTAAAAACATCGGGGGTGACAGAAAAGATGAGATGATTAAAAAAAATGGACCCCTACACTTATTTTCAGAGGTAAATGACTCAGTAATTAGGAAAAGGTGAACATTTTCTAAGTAGAAATGAATTAAAATATTTCAGAGTGAACAACACAGTAATAAGAGGAAATAATTGGTAAATGACATTCATGAGTGCCTCTATTTGCCCACCCCCAAACTATAAACAGATAACCAGTATGATCCATGAAAGTAGTATTTCCTACTTCCCTGTGACCTACATAAAGACGTCTAATGTAGTAAAAGGCTTGAGGGAAAGAAGCATTCTTCAGGGGAGCATGAGAAACAGCTGAAATGAGGCCAAATATCTTAATGCCACTGTGGTTTTCTTCATTTTTTAACTGATTTCAGATTTACCTTAAGGGATCTTCCTGCATCTCACTACCTCCATCCCACACCCTTAGCTTAGGGTGATGTTTGGTGCCCTAAACTATTAAACAATATATGATGTTAAGATATTTGACTAGAGAAGGAATTCAATACTGCCATATGGTGCTAGATATTTATTCTTTCCAAAATCTCTCCTTGAGAAAGATGCTCAACATCATTAATCATCAGGGAAATGTAAGTCAAAGCCATAATGAGATGTCGCCTCACACCTGTTAGGATGGCCACTATCAAAAACCAGAAAGAAACAAGTGTTGGTGAGGATGTGGAGAAACAGGAACGAACCCACAAGCACTGTTGGTGGGATTGTAAAAATTGTGCAGACACAGTATGGAGGTTCTTCAAAAAATTAAAAATAGAACTGAGTATTTATCTAAAAGTATGAAGATAGCCTGGCTGGGCGTGGCTCAGCGGCTGAGAATGACCTAGGATCCAGGAGATCCATCCTGGTTTGACTCCTGGTTGGGGCACGTGCCCGGGTTGTGGGCTCGATCCCCAGTAGGGGGCATGCAGGAGGCAGCCGATCAATGACTCTCATCATTGATGTTTCTGTCTCTCTCCCTCTCCCTTCCTCTCTGAAATCAATAAAGATATATTTAATAAATAAACAAACAAACAAACAAATAAATAAATGTATGAAGACAAAATCAGGAAGAGATATTTGTGTGCCCATGTTCACTGCAGCATTTTTACAATAACCAAGGTGTAGAAACAAGCTTAACATCCACTGATGGATGAGTGGATAAACAAAATGTGATATGTACATACAATGGAGAATTATTCAGCCTTTAAACAGAAAATCCTGCTATATGCTACAACGTAAATGAAATCTGAAGACACTATGCTAAGTTAAAGAAGCCAATCACAAAGAGACAAATATTGTAGGGATCCACTTATATGAGGCATCTAAAGTAATCAAAGTGATAGAAACAGGAAGTAGGTGACTGCCAGGGGCTGGGGAAGGGGCCATGGTGAGTTGTTCAATGGAGACAGAGTTTCCATCAGGCAAGATGAAAAAGTTCTAGAGACCTGTTGTACAACAGTGCATATAATTAATAATACAATAATGCAGATTTAACAATTGTTAAAGAGGGTAAATTTAACTTAGGTGTCATTTACCAGCATTAAAAAAACAACAGCCTAGCCTGGCTGGAGTGGCTCAATTGAGTGTCGTCCTGTGCCCCAAAAGGCTGCAGGTTCAATCCTGGCTCGGGCAGTATGGAAGGCAACCAACCAATGTATTTTTCTCTCTCCCTTCCTCTCTCTAAATATGCCCTTGGGTGAAGATTAAAAAAAAATAATAATAAAGTAAATCAAATCAAATCAAAGTTGCATGTATAATACTTTCTTACTGTACCATCCACCTCAGTCTGAAAATTAACCTGAAGTGCACACATACAGTGATGCTTCCCTCTTCCTTGTTCTACTAGTGCATCGGATTGAGGAAACAGGATTGTTCTTACCCATTTGTTTAAAAAAAGAAACAGAAAACAAAACAAAATGAAAAAACTAAAACCAAAAAACCTAAGAAGAATGTACTTTTAGCCTAAACCAAAAAGAGAATGACAACAATAAAATGTCAAACAGTGGTATTTGTTCTTTACACCTTTGCTTTATTTCTGTTAAAATTACTATACACAAGTCCCATGCCTAGGACAGGGCATCTCTAGAGGCTAGAGGCCATGGTAGATGACTTCAAACCAGCTCGGCCAAAGATGGTGAGGAGTCTCTGATTTTATGTCACCTTCTCCAAATTCCAATATTGCTTTGGTACTGTGTTTACTGTCCCATCTGGCTCTGACCTGTCCTTTTCAACCTCAAATCCAACCAGATATGTCAAGACACAGTATTCTCTCCAGGGTCCTGTGCCTTTGCTCTGGTTCCTCAGCTCCCTGCCTGCAATGCCTCCCCACCCCACACCCCCACCCCCGCCCCAATCACCACTCTTTCACCTATTAAAACGTCACTCTTATAGCAAGGCCTGGTTATTTAATCACACTTATTCCCACTGTCCCTTCCACTTCCACAGCTGGTTGTTTATAAGCTGATTTCCTCCCAAATGAGTGGAAGCTCCAAAAAAAAGAAAAATAAAACAAAAAATCCCATGTACTATTGATCAGTGACTAACAGTATGTTCATATAGTATTCACTCAACAAAAAATTTACAGAGTGTTGGCTCTTGAATAAAATCAATACAGGCAATGGGGGTGTGTGTCAGAATTAATTTCTTTTCATAATAGTACAAGGTGATCAAGGAAAAAAGAGATGCCTACTTTCTAGAGTGTGGAAGCCAGTGTAAGTCTTGAAATTAGAGCTCATGTCATAAATTGTTAAAATTGTGAAGCATTAGGGTACATTAAATTATTTAAATCCTTTCATACAAAAGCTGTGAAACGAACAAAAACAAGCCTTTCATATAGTTAAGGAAAAAAAACAAAATAAGGGGATCTGAGGAGAAAATGAAAGCAGGATTCCACCCCTGCTCACTAATTTTAAGGATTTCATTAATAACATGAGCCATTGATCCACATAAAAATATGAAAGTGATTTATATGCAGATCAGTAGAAAAACATTTTATCTTCATTCAAAATTGCAATATCAAGGACAGAATGCTAATCTCACAGTTTAGGTTATATTGTCAAACAAGGAAAGAAAATTTGATTTATTTCTAGATTCAGGAAAACAGGCAATAGCTTCAGATCTTCAACAGTAAACTAGGGCCACATTCATCCCTGTGCTAAAGTATATAAGAATGAAATAAAAATTGCCTAACTCTTGCCCTCTTTAGTTCTCCTTAAAGCAAGATTCTTGAAAATACCACTCAGGTAACAGACAAGCAGGAGCTGACAAGAGAGCAGGAAGCGGGTTTACACCAAGTATACACTGTGGGTTCTGTCTCTGGCTGCACAGCTTTGATAGCTTCTGCCTATCTCTTTCTGTATTAAAAAGAATCAATAAGATTCTTTTTAATGCAAGAACATTAAGGTTTATAATTCAACAAAGAAAATATCCAAAAACTACTTGTTTCCTTATCAATATTGAGTCCTTAAGAAGAAAACCTAGACTGATTTGGACGATGACTCTAAGTATAGATGTGAGAAACAATATGAGTAATAACTACTGTTTCGTAAGCCCTTCTCTGTGCCAAGAACCAGACTAAACCCTTTATAAACATTGTTGAACATACTCTTCATAAGAACTTTTACAGATTAGGTAGTAAAGGCCCAGAGATGTCAAAAACTCGCACAGGGTCATACAGTAGGTAAAGAGAGAGACTGGGTTCAGCTGATTTTAAATCCAGATCAATGGCTATATTATTTTAACATATCCTGCCACCTGGGTTTGGGGTTTGCACTGGTGTTATTACCAGTCTACTGTGTTGGCCACTTTTACATCTGGCTGATTGACTTTGGCCATTTAATTACCATCAGCACCTTTAGAAGAACATAGGATAAAAAAGAAGTTGACAATTGAAACTCAAGCTCTATGTAGTAAATAAAGAACCACTGTTTTTTAAAAAAGTTAGGATATATATGTCCTTATTGGTCTCCCATTATTCTCCAAATAATCAAGAGTTTGTACTATCATAAATATTTGACTGGAATCCAAAACGCTGTCTTCAGTGTGAGAACATCTATGAGGGCATGCCCAAGAGATGCTGAGTCTGGTCACCTACTTTTCCAGTGAGATGGGCGACTCTGCCTTCAAACTAGGGTTTCCTCCCCTGGAACATAAGCAACACCTGCAAGCATCACCCCGAAAGCTTGATTCACAGATACTTGACCTCTGGAAGGAGCCTGCTACCAGAGCCCTTTTGCTTAATTTGCTTGGTGACAGCTATTAGTTCACCAAACAGGACAAAACATCATACTTCAGTATGAAAAAGCTGGTGGGACCATTCAAGTCAGACTCTGTGTACGTGCTCTGCTCCTACAAGGCCCACTGCAGTACGGCGCCCCCACGGCTAGTGGCTACCACACGCACGCCTCACACAGTGCTCTACGCAACAGATTGCTTCTTTACTTGAAAAGCTGCTAATTCCCCTCCAAGTTCCCATCCTTCAGGCCATTTAAAAGTATCCTTTCTTCTCTACCTTTATTTATAAAGTGTACGGAAACCTGAGGAGCAGCTGATGACAGAGGAGACTTGAGGGAAAGAGCTCATCATGTCTGGCAAACCTGCCTGAACTCTGGACACAGGAAGGTTCCCCAAGCATGAGCCTGGTGTTCCTGACTGAGTATTCTCTGATGTAGCACCTCATGCAATCCAGTTTAACTTCTCTAGGACAATTATAATTTTATTCAGGCTGACACCTGTGACTAAAGTACAAATTAAGTTTGGACAATGTTGTAAAGATGATGGTTGGATTTTATTTATACTGAGCAATGGGGGATTAGTTGGGTGGGTGGGCACACAGAGTGAGAATGAAGGGCTCAGGTCACGCTCATGCGTTGCTCTGGAACCCTAGTGGCTGTCAGCTGCTGAGAGAGGCCACACTGGCCCATGCAGAGCTGTGGGTGGGGTAGCACCCACAGGTACCAGAAAAACCTTACTGCTTCAGATGACCCTGTAGGGGAGGATATTCATCCCTTGCCCCTGTCCATCTGAAGGAAGCACTCACTGTCTGAAGATCTTAGTATAAGTGAAGGAAAAAAAGTCACCTTTCTGATTAATGTGGGAAAGATGTTTACTGAATACGTACTAACCATTTACTGTGACAGGCACTTGCTGAGTGTGTTTACAACCTCGATGTTGTGATCACTAGGTCCTGTATGAGAGAAAATAATTTGCCCTGGTTCAAACATCTTGTAAGTGGCAGAAGCAGGATTCAAACCTAGCTTCTGCCTGATTTGGTTCCAAAGTCCTGCTCTTTTTAAACAGACAATTCATTAACCAAGCAGTATTCTTATAGTACTAGGCTAGTTGAAAACTTAAAAGTATATTTATTCTTTTCATTTGGTTTTCAACTTCTGTTTCCCTTTTCAAAGCACATTACTTTCCAAATTAATAGGAACATTGCTAGAAGAATAAGACGTGACAGGGTGTTTACTGTTACTGCTTCTTGGGTGGTTGTGGTGTGCGGCCCATGATTAAACCCACAGTGAAAGTATGGCAGAGGCCCAGCGTGACACATCCCAACATGTTTGATGGTTTGAAGGGGGAATTACCAAGGTTTTGCAAAACTTAAAAACCTTGTGTGAGACCTGGATAGTAAATATATATATATATATTTTTATATATTTATATATACAACTGTTTTAAAGTGTCAAGTTCTGCCTAACATGCAATGTTCACAAAATGGAATCATTCAAAATTCAGAAACCTGAAACAATAAACTCAGTTTCTCCACTGCAGTGGTGTCAAAAACTAGAAATACAACTGCAAAACACTGTGAAATGTTAACCAATGATTTCTCCTAAGAGCTCTAGGAATATGAAGAAACAAACTGGAGATTAACTGAGTTTTTGGTAACTAGTGAATGTCAAGGGGAAAGGAGAAGGAAGAGAGTGATGAAGGGAGGCTGAGACGGGCATTGAGAATGGAAACTTCTTGAATGGGGAATGTCATGATAATTCTTGATGGAAAACCCAGGAAATAAAAGACTGATTTTCAGGGTGAGCTGGAATTAGAAATGGTGTTGTGTATGCTGTGTGTATATTCCTTAGAAGTTCTTAGAAGACAGACCTACATTTGTAAAATTGGTTTATATAAAAATTAGTTTAATGGTATATGTATGAAAATGGAAAAGGCTATGATGATAATATGTGAGCATGTAGCAAGGATTTTATAACAGATTGGATCAGGTAGTTTCAGGCTCATATACCTATACAGACAAAGGCATTACTATTCTAAAATTTGCCTCTTTTGAATGTTACATAAAAGGTAGATACTCTAAGAAAATGCATTAAAAAACAGATTATAGGAGATAATAACCTCCCCAGCCCGGACGGGAAGCAGTGTGTGAATACTTCAGGAGCATATTGGCCCTGAGCACTGAGGCACTGTTCATACTTGTCTCATACAGGTTTTCTGGGCACCACTAAGTCCAATGTGTTTTTTCAAATACTATTTTCTTAATGTTTTTCTGTAGGCAAAAATATCAAAGAAGAGAGGCAGAAAATGATCTCAGAAAAAAAGAAAACCCCAGGAAGAAAGCTGTCATGTTCTGTGTTTCAACTTCACAAAAGAATTCTGAGTAGAGGCGTGAGCCTTTCAAATTGCTTGTCACTCAGGATATGAAATTCTAATCTAGTGGCGCAGCCGGTCGAGTCTCAGACTTCATCAAATATGCTGACGAGCTAGAACAGGAGGAGGTTTACTTCCTTACTTCTGGTTTCCATCTTCAGTTGGCTCCTTTCTTGCGGACTATGACAGTCACTTGCCATGCAAGCTATGAAATTCCAAGATGGGCAGAAGCAGTGGGCACCTAACTGAGTTTATGAGATGAAAAGTGACATCACCCCACCGTACCTCAGGGAATTGGTGAATTTTATATAAAGCCTATTTATAAACCACTGAAAGTGATACCTGCATTCATCTTGCTCTGTGACATCATTTCCTCATCAATAATTTAAGCCTAAGAAATAGATTAAAGGGACTCTGAAAGGACTTCTCACACATGGAAAAACAGAAACCAACTAAACCCTCCAAATATCAATTTGGTCCTCTTACCTTGTTCTTTGATCTGACGAATTTGCTTCACAGTTTCTTTTAAGATTGCACATTTGTCAGGTTTGAAGTTAAAGTTGTCTATATCGTTAAAATTTGCAAATATCAGCTCTGCAAGTTCTTCGATATATTTATTTTCCTGTTCACGATTGCGTTTCTCAGTGCTCCTCTTGGGGCTAAAAAAAAGAAACACGGTTTTATTACAAATTTGAGGAAGAGCTATTATGAAAAAGGTAAGCATGTTAAACAAGTTTTTTAATACAAAGACAGCCCACAGAAGTTACTTATGTAAACACAAGAGTACTCTGGGGGAAAAAAGCCTGAATTTGCTCTAAATGGTGCATGTTTTTTTAAAAAAATTAAACTTACCCCAGTTTATAATTACACATTTACTTTTGTGATCATTCATCCAATGTGCTTAATGTTTCCACGAACAAGGATCAGACAATTTGCTCATCCAGTACTTGATACAATGCTTGGCTATGAAATTTGTTGAGTAAATAAAGGAATGTTTTAAAAAAGTTAAGGGAGGTTACATTTATAAAAATTTTAAAGGTTATTTTAGATCAGTAAAAGAAGGAAGGGAAATTAACTTAATCTAGTTAATATAGGAATAAATTTCAATAATTTTTCGGGAAAGCATAAAAAAATAAGACAAATAAATCTACATAATTTCAGAGACTTCTTTAGGATGCTAGTAATCAAACCAAACAGCCTTTTTAGATAAGGCAAAAACAACAGTACCACTAGAAACAAAAGCGAAACTGACCCAGGGTACTTGTCAACCGTCTAAGCTGAATGACATGCAAAATATAAACAAACAGTCCCAGTTCAATTAAAGTTTTAAAAAGTTAAGGGAAGGGGGGGAATTGGCAAGATCTTCTCATTTGAATTTGATAAACAGCAAACTCAAGAGTTCCCTTTGATAATAAGAGTGGACCTTTATTTTCTCAAGTATAGTAGAGGACCCACTAAAAGACATTTGAACAATACAACACATAAACAAAGCAACTTTAATCTAGCAGCTTTCCATATTTTTATTTATTTATTTTAAAATATGTTTTTATTGATTTCTTTTTTTAGAGACAGAGAAAAGGAGAGACAGAAACATCAATGGGAGAAATATCGACTGGCTGCCTCTTGCACACCCCCTACTGGGGATCAAGCCTACAACCTGGGCATGTGCCCAACCGGGAATCGAACCGGTGACCTCTTGGTGCACGGGTTGATGCTCAACCACTGAGACACCCGGCTGGGCCAGCTTTCTGTATTTTTAACAAATTTGTATTATTAATTTGCAACAGATTTCCATATATTAGCTTTATTTTCACCAACTAATAAACCAAAGGTAGAATTCAATTTCTCCATTTTATAGTGGTTACATGATTTGTCCAAGATTACCCAGTGAGTTAATCGTAGAGCAAGGACCGGTATTTGGTTTCCTATCTCCTGTTTATTCCTAGCTTCTAGTTGATTAAGTACAGGGAAAGGGAAGGAGTGGTTGGAATCTGTGAAGGAACCAAGTTCCCTTCTGACCCCCACCCCCACCCCTGTCTCCCTCCATCACTCCCCTCCCCAAACACTCCCCCCCACCCCCAAAGATAATAAATAAATGACAAATAAGTGAAGGGGGAGCTGTGTTACAAAGATGGCAGAGCACCAGGGAGAGGGCATGAGATGTGCCGTCCCCCCACCCCAGCCCCAGCTGGGTATGAGAACGCTCCTCTACTGGGACACTCTCCAGTTTACCACACTGCCTCCAAGAGGCAGTCGACAGAGGCTGTGGTTAGCCAGGAAGTACTAGGGAACCTAGAGGCCACACACAAGAGCTGGGATGTGGACAGTGGTGACTTAACAGGCTTATTTTGCTTGGCACCTACAAGGAGGAAGGGAAATATGAAATACTGGCTCTGTGCTCTTTCTCCGTCTCTTCCTCTCCTAATGACTATTTCCAGTCCTCTGCCCTACCATTCCCCGTCTCATCATTTTACTGGCGATTTAACAGAAGTTGCTGTTTTTATTTAAATTTTAAAGTCATGTATATGATTTAAATAATCAAAAGAGTGAAGTTTGTCTTCTACCTTTGCTCCCTGTTTGTCTCGTTTCCATCTTTCCATATGGGTAACAACTCTTACACGCTTTTAAATTATCCTAAAACAATACAAATATAGATTCTTACCTTCCTCCCCCTTTACACAAATGGTAGTACTCCATAAACATTTTTTAAACCCTGCCTTTCCTCTGTAACAATATTCTTATTTTTTTCATATCAACCCATTAACGGTGTCTATACTCTTTTTCAGAATAACCTGCACTGGGTCCCAGGTTATGGATGTTTAAATAGTTCAAATAACTGCCACGAGCATTTAAGGTTTTTCCTTACCTTTTGCCATTATGAACAATTTTGCACGTGCAGAAGAATACTGCTGGAAAATTCCTCGAGGAGGAGCACTGCCAGTTCAAAGGGGCTAGGCATTCGCAGCTCTAAGAGGCGCTGTGAAATTACGCGCACGGGGGCTGTAACAGCTCGTACTTCCACCCGTAAGACGACATGGGACTTGCTATAAAACTATCGGCTGTACTCATTGAAGAGCCACACTCTTTGTTACCAACTCAAAAGTAAGGGGGTTTAACAGCTCATGTCTTGCTCATCAAAAAAAAAAAAAAAAAGAGAACAAAACTGGTTTTATAAAATTAACCGGAGATCTTTCTAGTATGGGATCTTCTTGCCTTTATGACATTCTGGGATCAAACAGAAAAGAAAGGGTGACAAACTCACGATGATGGGATAAACAGGTTTTAAGAGTCAAGTACACAGGGGATATCAGACAAATGCAGTTTTCTTAGAAAGAGTAACACCACCAGTCACTGATTAGCATCTCCAAAGCGTCAGCTAAATAACACACATTCAATCAACTGTTAAGGATTCAAGTCAGTTGTAAAATCAGTGCTACAATATCAAAGAAGCCGCATGTGGCTTTCGTGGGCAATACTCTAACCTGGGTCCGAGCTGGTCAGGACATTCCTTGCGCTTTCTTGTCTCTGCCCTGGATGGGTCAGAGGTATTTTCTCCCATCCCACTCATCTTGAACACATATCAGCAACTAAAACAGAAAACAAGGGGGAAAAAGTGAAGAGCTGATGATCAAGTGGCTGATTAATTTATCAACAATGAAAAAACTTTGTCTTCAATCAGAAATCTACAATAGTTCAGACAGATGTGCATGTATAACTTCTAACAAAAAGGCTGCATTTTTTTTACCTTGTTAAAAGGTTAAGCAAACGTAAAGGTTACCATTTAAAAAAACAAACAAGCCTACTTCACTGGGCCTATACTCTTTAACCAGGAGTTGTATTTCATCAGACTGTAAACCACAATCTGCTAGCCCTGGGTTTCTGCTGCAGCCTCCAGTTTCAGGAGTGATCTTGCACCATGTGGAAACTACAGGTGTTGTAAGGGGCTCCTCCCAGTCTCTGTTTTGGGTTGGCCAATGTGAGGTCTGTGCTGCAATAGCTCACCCATGATAGACATCCCCGGGAAGAGGCAGTGCCCCACTAAGTTGAATGTTTCCAAATCCAACCAGGTACATACGACACCCCTCTACGCCTAGGCCCACACAAGGCCACCTCCTAAGGAATGACCCTTCAACAGGAGGTTCCTGCCTCACTGCCCCTCCCTCAGTGCTGTCTCCAGGGCAGCTCACCTACCTGAGCACACCTCCCAGACACAGTTTCCTCTCACATCCCTCCCCCCTTCCTTCCCTCCCCCCCTCCCTCCCTCCCTCTGTGGATTCTTGCAGCTATCACTCAAGGGCTTAAGATGTACTAAAAAATCAGGTAACATTATTGACCCTAACTAAGGAGGACAATTACTGACTCCTGCTGGCTGAAGTCCTCTCGGTAAGAAAATAAAAGGACATAATGTTTAAATACGCCAAGACCTAGAGAAACAGAGGCAGAGTTCTCAACAAACTAAACAAAGGGACTCACAAGGATTTTGAGGACATAGAAGGTGGTTGTTATTCAAGGTGCTCAATAACTGCTCAGCACCCCCCTCCAATAAAATAAATAAAACGCAGCCCAAAAGCTTTTAGCTGGCATGTAAAATCTTCCCTAGAGTTCCAATTCTATGCTATTTCCCCCGCCTTCTGTCCCCTAGGCTTCTAAAATCACCTTCGCCCTCCTTAACTTTCTGTAGCGCCTTTTCCTTTCCAGATTGAAAAAATGAGAGGGAAGGACAAATCGGTAGGAAGGTGAAGGATTTGAGGAAGAGGCTAGACAGCAACAGGTTCATCAAGAGCAAGAACAAAGAGGAAGGTGAGCTATGAAAACACCACCTGAGAGTGACCACTGTATCGTTGTCACCTACCTATCAAACGGCCCCGCTGCTCCCTCCGTGTAATCTAGGATGCTCAGTCTCACTACAATCACTCCTTCTGGCCCCAGCTCCAATCCAAGGAGGCAGAGGAGTTAATTTTTTTTTTTTAGGAGTCCTGTAAGTAGGATGAAGAAACACTGTAGCGGTCCAGAGAGTTTGTACCAATTGCACACTGTATTCACAGGTCACACAGGAGGGAACAATACTGAAAGCCAAGGCCTGAGCTTCCTGCTGCCGGGGGCAGTGTAACCAAGTCTCAAGGTCCTGTGCTCTCATCACAATTTTGGGCTGATAAGTATAATCTGTATTTAGTTACTATTCATTTAGCATTCACTATGTACCAAGAAATTTACAGATAGAACTTAATCATCAAAACCGGACTATGAGAGGCAGTAGAGCTGAGAAGCGAATGACTGATATCCATGGTCCAAGCTCCACCACTAGGTGAGACCTTAAGAAGTTGCCTCTCTTATGCCTTAATTACCTCTTCTGTAAAATGGGGGTAATCATTAGCATCTCCAGCACAGGGCTAATGAGCGGATTAACAAACTGCAGAACTGGGACTGATGAACACAGTCCGACACACTCCGGCTCTTCACTGAAATGTCTGGCAAAGGGTCTCTCATCCAATAAGCCTAATCACGCAGTCACAGGTGAGGTGGGGGAAGCAGCAAGGCACGGACTGCACGGCTCCCACGCCTGACCCTCCCCTCCCCTCCCCTCCCCATCATTCATTCACTCAGTCTGCCCGCCCGCTGGCTCTGGCAGGCCAGGCTCGGTGCTACGAGGAGCCGGAGGAGGAGAAAGCGAGGGGAGGGGGAGGTAAATTCGCGTCTAGGAAAAACATGTAAAAGTAGGTGACGGTGTTACACAGCATGCACTCCTCTGTACTGTGCACACAGGAAAGGTCACCTTGCTGGCTGGGATGGAGGAGGCTCTGAGTGGGGCCCAAGGAAGCGCACTAGATACACGAGGGCAGGGGAGCCGGGCACTGCTGAAGGCATCAATGTCCAGGGACCAAGCAAAGGCCTGGACACCAGACCCTTCCAGAAGATACCCTGCAAACACACATTTTCTGTATTTCTCTGGGAACCACAATTCCCAGAGTTTCAATCATGAGCATGTAAGAAAAACATTACTCATCCAATCTAAGAAAGCTTCCAACAACAAAATCCCAGGGACTTTTCACCCTGGAAGCAGCCCTCTATAAAGCATAAGAATTTAAGTAAACCTGAACCACGAAACTATAACCCTCAACATGTAATAAAATGCCCTGTATTGTAGGTGTATGTGCTAAGTTTGATGAAAAAGTCTCACCGTGTATATTAAAAGTATAGGTCTATCAGAAAGATCAGAAAGCTTTTCAATAATTACAAGAAGTGACCGTTTTACTTAAGTCATATGTACTCAGTTTGGGATTTAACATTAGCATCAGCATCATCGACCTTTAAACTCCCCCAGTGTAGACACGGATGACTGTAACTGCGTGAAGGGGCAGCACTGCCTTCTCAGCAAGGGGACAGGAAGGCGATGGGGAGTGAAGCAAGGAGTGTGCGTTTCCAGCTATGCACAGTAAAGCCATCTCGGCACACAGTTTGTATTTTACTTGTGTCAGTGAAGGCTGGCTCACAAAACCACTGTATTTGTAGCTTCCATTAGTTTCCTTTGGAAGGGCCAAGTTTTCCCTTTTCTTATTATGTGATGGTACCTGCAATGCATATCCTCAGATCTTAAAACTTTCAGCTTTAAGAACATGCTTGCTTCCTTATTTTTCTGTGTCTGTCCCGTATGTCTACTTTCTGAGCAACTTTCCTGGGCTGTGTGTGCCCAGCACATGTTGCCAACCAACCTTTAAGCCACCAAAGTTAAATAAAAGGGGAGGGGGGGGAGTCTGTAGTAATTGCCTAAGGACAGGCCAATGCACCTTGCCAGCCACGGCCACCAGGCTGGGGATGCCCCTGAATCACTGCTCCTCACCCAAAGTGAAAAAGCCACAGACTCTCAGGTAAAATAAAAAGGAAGTGAATTTTGGGTTGGAGCAGGGAAAGGAGGGGGAGCAAGGTGGTGACAGGTGGCCAGAAGCAGATATAATCCTGGAGCAGAATTTATGCCCTGCTCTTTAGTGGATGAACCAAATAAATAACAGTGAACCCCATTAATGAGGAGCTTAAACAGAACTGTGGGCTCCGATCTAGATGACTCTATGGATATTCTTCATGCCCCATGTGAGCTTGGCTGGCAGTAATGTTAGGATTTCATACCAGAACTGCGTGGTTGGGGGCTAGGTGAGTTAATTTCCCCCCACTCAAGTGACACATACAAAAAGCAGAAATAGACAACAGAATGACAGATTAGATAGATCTAATGACAGGTAGAGAGATCTCTGACTTTTAGTGTGCACATACACATGGAAAAATCATCTAAAATAAAAGAAACTGTATGGATTGGTGGATTGGTGGATTTTAATGCATTTTTGTAGATCAAAGTGAAATAATTTCCAACAGAAAGGTAGGAGATAAGAAATACGGAAGGGGGGCAATGAAGGTTTAGAAATTTCATTTTATAAGCAGGCCTAAACTAAGGGTTTCTTAAAATTTCTGCCTGTTTTCAACATTCACAGGAAATTAATATTCTTGAGTGTTTCATTCTCAATTCTGGAACTGTTCAACGTAAATCACAAAAACTGAAAACGACACAAGTTAACTCTTGGGTTGTAACTGATGGTAATCAGAGGCACTGAGAACAGTTTCTCCCAGATGCTGGGGGTTGTGAAAGGACAAGACTGGAAAAGAAGTTTCAACTTAATTTGTCCCTTCTTGTTTGCTATCTACAACAAGACAATGGTCCTGCTTTCACTGGGACAGCACAGCCTCCCTGCCATCCTCTGATAGCAACTTGTACGAACCAGACCTTAAAAGAGTTTCAGCACAAGAATAACAGTTTTTTAAAAGTAACAATATTCTGGGGGACAGGGGGTGAACAATGCCAGTTAAAGCCTTAGTATAATGACAGAAAAGGGAAATAAAATGTTAAACCTCAATGCAATTGAAAAAATGTACTCTTCTTGCATGGACTCATCAATGCTGCTGCTCACAACATAGCCTCATACCATTAAAACTGGTTAATCCTCCGGAATTGATGTAAACGATAATGTGCATATTATCTCTCATCAGGGCTGGCCATCTTCCACTTGAGGCCTATAAAACTGTCAGACTTCTCATACGCTGAACAAATTTAGTAAAAGAATAAATAAGGATAATGCTGTTGCTGAAATGCAAACATAATAAGCGGTCAAACATCCGATCTCTATTGCTAGTTCCAAGAAATACTTTTACGAAGTTAGGCCCTCTCTGAAATTAATTGCTCACTTTGAGATGAAATTTATAATGAAATGACATACAAGGAGCTGTTGACACAACTTCTATTAACACCTGCCAGAGGAGGAGCTGCCTGATAAAGCTGCTAGTTCTTCCTATGAGGCCAGGAAGGCTTCGAGAGCTCCCAAGGCCTTCCAGGTTTTTCCTGCCCTCTCTTTACAAGAGACAATACATGGCATTGTGGTGGCATCTGCAGTCTGATCCTTCAGAAACTTTGTAAGATGATTAATAAATGCTCAAGTAACATGAAAAGCATACATAAATCTTCACTTAGACACTTTTCCATTTCTATTCTGTTAAATTCATTGTGAAAGGACACTCAGAACCCTCTATAGCTCAGCAGACCACAGTTAAAGATGCAGTCACTATTTCTTTATCAGGGGCTCAAACATTCGTTCATTCTAACCTTGAAACAGTTCCTCCCTCAAGGTATACTGTGTTGCAGAAGGGATCCCTGTTACAAAAGCAAAATTTCTGGGCAAGACCCTGATAAGTATATGAAAACACAGCGGTATCTAATGCTTAAATATACAAAATGTGTTTTTCAGGATTAGATGCCTGAAAAAGGTAGAAAACAGAGTGAGCCAACCTTGAAAGTCGGTAATACAATACAGCAGTAGAGACATCAAATTGACAGAGGAGGGAAATGCCTCTTTCCAAACACTGTCAACTAGGCAAAATTACCCAAAGCGAATGTTATTTTTGCAAGACCCCAACTTTTGACAAAAGTTAAATATTCTCTGCAGCAAATATGCAGAATGTACAATAATATATTGTTGATTCTTACGAACAAGCAAACCAAAAAGTACCACGTGCAAATACAACATAAGCAGGTCTAGAAGGATTTTACTCCATTCAGGGATGAGAGCACACAGAAAAATCAAACATTTCCTTCCCACTGGCAAAACAAGGGACCCATTTCACACAGCGATAGGAGAGGCTATATAATATTCCAAAAATAAGTTTTAGCTAAAAAAAAACACACCCCACTATATTATTTCCAAGTATTATTACTTTTTACTAGATCACAACACTTTTAACTTCATATTTACAGAACACTAGACTGCTTCGTGTTTTTCACACAATAAAATTTTAATTTACCTCAGATATTACAGTCTATATTTCCAGATTCAGACTCATAAAATTGCACATTGGTTCAAAGAGTGACAGTGCTTGCAAAGTTTTAAGAGACTTGCTTCAAGTAAATATGGAATAAAAGGCATCTTATTTGGAAACCTCAGTTTAATTTCACAACTTTTGAGCTACCTACTATATACTTGACTCCCCCCCCCCCCCCCAATTAGATGCAATAAGCCAAACATACACCACTATTATTAGAATCTGATTTTTCAGTACTACCTCACTAACAGTCTACAGGTGGGTAGGGGATTAAAGACAATGACATATCCCACAACTACAACCACTCTGCTCTGAGTAAAAGAGCTAAAGCACCTACCTTCTCCTAGGCTCTTTCTTACTCCCTGGAACAGTATTAATAGTGTATAAACAAATGTTTAAGCTAAAAATTCCTTCCTTTCAAATATGTGCTGCTCTCAGATTTACTTTTGTATAATGGCCTTAAAGTGGTGTATCAGACAGTGACTTGAAGACATATTCCATTTTCTGACTGAAAGCCAATAATGCTCATGAATTTTTTAGCTGGAAGACACTTCAAGATGCCACCGGGAAGACTGTAATAAACACATTAGGCTGCAAATGGGCGGCAGCCGCCCTGGAACACATGCTGCAATAATCAAATCAATGCTAAATTCATGCTCACTGGCTACACAAATATTTTGCTGTAATGATTCCATCATCTGAATCTCTCTTAAAGAAGGAAAAATCCTCTCAAGTCTTCTCTTAGCAAAATTCAGTGCAGAATCTGTAAGTAGAGGAGAGCTGATGTAAACTGTCATTACCAACAGGGGAGATGTCTAGTCTGACATCAGGGGACAAGGCAATTTCTACTTTCTCAGTTCTCACAGGCCCCGTTCCTTAACATAGCGACTCACTGGGCCGCTTAGAATCCAGCGACGTCAGCGGTGCAAATGTGGCCAGGAATAGCAAGACTAGGTTTTAATAGGCCTCAGATGAGAAAACATCCCGGGAAGAAGCTGCATTCCTTGCATAATGTAAGCATTTCCCTCCCTGTCCAGCCCCGTGTACTGAGTCCCTATTAACATTCTGAAAACCAGTTTTCACTGTGGGCCTAGGACTCTGGAAAGAAGTCATCAAATTAAGAACTACAATGTAGTGCTTGTGTTTGAGATTCAAAACTTGACCAGGTTAAAATTCAATTATCTGTCATTACTGTAAAACCCATTTTAAACTTCTTTATGAGATTAAAGGAACCATTCTAATCTGTGAGGAAAACTTACTGAAATGGCAAAGGCAAAACAGTCTGTAGCTGCATATAAGTATTTTTATTACTTCAGCTGTAAATAAATAAATGGGTGTCCTCTCCCACGTGACCCTGCTTGTTTTTTTTTTGGGGGGGGGGCTAACATTTATTGAGTACTTATTATGCACCCCTTGCAGATTATCTAACCTCTCTGACCTATTTCCATAAATAATTTGCTCAAGTCACGCAGATTAAAAAAAAAAAAAGACAGGCCTGGAGTCAAACTCAGGTGCAGTGATAATATAACTATCATTTATTAAGTATTAACCATCTTGGCAAGCATTCTCTATGTACTTTATATATATCAACTTTACCTGTGATTCTCGCCATTTTACAGACAAGGAAACTGAGGTACAGGAGAGAGAAAGTAACCTGACCAAGGCCACACAGGAAATTTTAGAGGTCACAAGAGAATCCAATCAGTTACTCAATTCTTAACCAATGTGACATGAGCACTGAGGAGCCTATACCTTTAAAAAGTTATTGTTTAAACCTAGGTGACATACAATATTACATTAGTTTCAGGTGTACAAAAGCTCACCAAGTCTAGTGATCGCCTGTCACCGTGCAAACTTGTCACAATATTATTGACTACAGTCCCCTTCAGAGGATCCAATACTTCAACATTTTCATTGAAAAGAGAAGCAAACTTATGTATATTTTAATTTTATTTTAATTTTATAAGCAATGAATACATTAATTTCAAAGTATGTTTCTTTTTGCTAAAAATGTAGCAATATTAATGTAAAATATAAAACACTTCTTTCTGCAACAAAGATACATACTTTAGAATCATTCATCTATCTAGTCAATAAATAATGTACCAGGCACTATTGTAGATATTGGAGAAAGCCATGAACAAAAGACATGGTCCCTGTCCTGACACTCACGTTCTAGCGCAGAAAAGAGCTCATGCCTCGGCTTATCAACAATTATTTCCTGAAGTATTATTGTTATTACTGAATTATTATGAAGTTAATGAAATAACAAAACCAGCTAGGAATTATCTCAAGCACACAAAGAAAGCTGAATTTCATTCAAAATAGTAAAAGCCTCTTTTCCTGTAGAATTATAAGTAGTAATTGATTAATTTCAAAAGTTATCAAGAGCAATTCTAGAAAATGATACCTATTACTTTAATAATTTCATTTTAACTTTAAACATAACCATACACATTTGAGTATGGGTTTCATACTGTCTTTCTTGCATAAATCTTGCCTATCATTAAGGCACTGTCCACTATTGCCAATTTTTATTAAAATAGAGCTGTAACTTATAGACACTCAGATTCTTTTAAGAGTTTATAAGGTACCGATTTTTATTATTTTTTTCCAATCTTAGATAGATGTGCTGCATATACCTATTTGGGAGCAATTTTTGTCCATTTGACTGCATTTTTCAAAGCATTCATCTTAGCTTTTGAAGCATGTGTCTTTTCAAACTCATACTTAATCAGTTATATAATATTTAATTAACTTATGCAATTACAATAACAAGTATAACTGGCATAAACTAGTTTGGACAAGAAGCTGGCTCTTGGAAAGCACACCATGCCACTGTGGGGGCAGAATTGTGGGGTGTTCTACAGTTGCCCACCAGCCCAGAGCACTCGCTAACAGCAGTGTCAGTCCTGTGATTGGCAGGTGATTGACCTGTGATTGGCAGGTGGTTAATCCAGCCTATCAGTCCCAATGGAGGTTGATAAGAAATTCAGAATTTACATAAAGTTAGCCTGAGGGCAGAGGTCATTCAAACATCCAACAAGTAAGTATCTGTTAGGTGTCATGCATGGTTCTAGGTACTGAGGGAGACAGCAACGAACAAAACAGATGAAGTCTTTTGTATGTGACGCATGTTCCAAAGAGGAAGGAGGGGAAGGAGGAAAAGTAAGACAGATACACATTTACCACATCATAGTGATGAGGGCTACAAAGAAAAAAAGGTAGGGTGAGGGTAGAGGACAAGGTAGATGGGGTGAGGGGTGCTGTTTTAAACAGGTGATCAGGAAGTTCTTGATAGAGTGGCACCTGAGCAGAGACCTTTCTAACAGAACTCTCAGGATTCATAACAGAATTTCTTTACTATGCAACCATTAAAATAAAATTCATGAAAAGCTACAAAATGTAGTAGCTAAAGAGCACATCCTCCGTGTTAACTCTGGTTTGGAATCCCAGGGATACCACATATCATGTTAATTATGTTCTTTGGACCTAAGTTTCTTCATCTGTAAAACTGTAGAAATAACAATACATGCCTTTTTATGTTTGTTGAGAGCATGACATGTAAGGGGCACAGAACAGAGATTGGCACCTATTCAGGGCTTAACTGTCAACATGATTGTAGGCTGTTTAATAGGATGTAAATGTTTGTGAAATAATGTAAGCTGATGGTGAATACAGTTGGAGAGAAAAATTAATTTATTGGGAAAAAACTGGAAGAAAATCCACCAAAACAGCAGCAGTTAGATTTTTTTGATGGGCACTATTGGTGTAATTTAATTTCTGTATTTTCCAAATTTCCTTTCACTAACACAGACTTTTATGAGTTCAGAAAAAGAAGGAAGGAAGGAGGGAGGGTGGGGAAAGAAGGGAGGGGCAGGTAGGCTTGGTAGTTTGGGACTCCTCATTATTTCATCCTGTTCTCCTTAACTTCAGAAACTTTATGATGTTTTTTCCTCCTACTGACGTGACTCTTTCAAAGCAAGAAAAATACCTAAATCACAAACACCTTTCAGCAAAGGTTACTAAACTTGATAAGCTTTCTTAGGAAAACCTCACCCTTCCAGTTCAGCTGAAAAGCCATCCCCTTTAGAAAGGCTTCCTAGTTCCCACTAAGAGGAAGTAAAGGCACCCTCCTACTTAATCCCAGGCCATGGTATATAAAATGAAACGAACACTTCTCTCTCCTGCATTAGGGCATCCCCTGGGCACCCACTACCCTCATGAGCTAGCCCGGCTCAGGCCCCTAGGCAGGCCCACACTGCTGCTCCCCCTTCCAGTTTCTGGGTGCCAGAGACTACACTTAAGACACTCATTTTCTCATTCATGCTTATTTAACTCCATACTTTTTTTATGAGTTGTCTCTAATCACACAGAACAAAGTGGGGGCAAAAGTTTTAAGCATGTTACAGGGACAAAGTATAGGACCCAAATTAAATGCTTGTGGTTCTAGAAGAAATAAGGGACATATTATGGCCCCTTCTGGAAGTTTAAATTATGTTTCCTTACTAGGGTAAAACTGTATAAGAAGTCTTTCTGAAATAGCCTTTTTTTTAAATGCTCCTTCTCTGTTCTCAGTCACTCTTCTACAGAAGCGGAAAGTGAGCAAGGAGGAAAACTTGTTTAGTGGGAGGACCTCTGATTCATTTTTTTCACCATACAAATTCCTACAAGCTTTCTTTTGGTCAGATGGTTACAATAACTCCAAGGAGTATTTGCTATGAGGCAACAGTTGCCATTAAAAATAGAAAAGGCAGCCCTGGATCAACAGGCCCCCCCTCCTCCTAAAAAAAAAAAAAAATCCAATTTGGTCTCATAATAATAAGCCAGCTTAAGTATTTTTATTTGCAAATAACACATACCTACAGAACAATTTACTGAGAATTACTAAAATTTAGAAAGTTATTTATAAGAGTTATTTTTAAAGAATTTAAAAATTGCCCAGCTGGGTGTGGCTGAGCAGTTGAGCATGGACCTAGGATCCAGGAGATCACGGTTCGATTCCCAGTCAGGGCACATGCCCGGGTTGAGGGCTCAATCCCCAGTAGGGGGTGTGCAGGAGGCAGCCGATCAACGACTCCCTCTTCACTGATGTTTCTATCTCTCTCCCTTCAATCAAAAAAGATATGTATACATATAAATAATTTAAAAATTACCTTAGTATCTGGAAATATGAGCCAAAACACTTACTTTAACCATTTTTCTCTCTCTCAAATGTTGGGTTTTGGTGATTACTAAAACTAACCCTCCCACTGTAGCTTATGAGAGATTTATATTTCAGCTTAAGTTTCAAACTTGGGACACACAAACAGCTTTCAGTAGAAGTGCAATCACACTGTTAGTATTGTGATTGTACAAAGGAGCCTGGTCCTCTAGCCTCAGGATCAGAGGCCAGGGAGCCCTCCAGTTTCAATGAATGTCGTAAGAGCATAGTTGTTCTGGAGAGCTGTAAATGGAGGGTTTTCTCCCCTTTAATAGCTCCAGATGGAGAGTTACTGCATTTTGTGGAACTAAATATAACAACTCAAGAGTGGTAGCTTCTAAATTAGTCCGTGGGTAGTTAATACAAACTAAAACCCAAATGAGCTTAAAATGCATTATAAATAATTTAATGGACTAAATAAGGGTGTTCTAGAATAGGCAATGAAAAGATTAAAACAAACTTTTTCTACTGTAGAATGTGTCATTCTCTACCTTTTATTTTATTTTTTTATTAGTCCTCAAACGTGTTTGTACTGAGAGTACAGAATAACTGTTTTGTAAAAATGACACCTATGGCCTGGCCAGTGTGGCTCAGTTGTTGAGTGTTGACCCATAAACCTGGAGGTCACTGTTCGATTCCCGGTCAGGGCACATGCCTGGGTTGTGGGCTCAGTCCCCAGCAGGGGGCGTGCAGGAGGCAGCCAATTGATGATTCTCTCTCATCACTGATGATTCTCTCTCCCTCCCTCTCTCTCCCTTCCTCTCGCTGAAGTCAATAAAACAATATTTAAAACAAAAGAACAAACAAAAAAGAAAACTATACCTATGGATAAAGACCTGGAAGATTGCTGGCACTTTATTGATCCATAACAGGCAAATAATAAGCATGAAATAAAACCTTAAAGAAATTAAGATAATTGCTTGACACTTCAGAAATAGCTAACTATATTACACTCATTTTGTCTGGTCCTCAAATCAAAAGGATATGAATTCATTAAGCTGAAACTTGAATCCTGGTTCCAACTGGGCCAGACAATGTGCAGAAAACTAAGCTAACTCTCAGAAATATCACAACACATTACGTGCTCATAAACACAGGCATATGACTGCTGTAGTTTGGCGTTTTGTTTTAGGCCAATGTTTCAAAACCTAGAGGAATGACTATTACTCAGGGCAAAAACACATTTCGGCTCAGACAATTAAGTTTTACAAGGTTAAGTTACTAAAGAATACAGGTCTCCTTTTGGTATTAAAAATATAACCTAAATTATAGGGCTTTAATTTAAAAATCAATTTGCATTCCTTTCCTTCTGATGTTTAACTGCACTGATAATTATTGAATAGCTGCTGAGGGCAAAGTTCTGTGCTCAGTGGACACCAAAATACAGCTACTGAGTAAGAAACAGAACTTACCTCAAGAAATCAAAGATTTAGGAAGAAGAAACAAGTATGGAATTAACTGACACAAAATACCATATACATGAAAAATACAAAGGTCTAATGAGGGGAAAATTACTTTTTATTGTGGAGAGCCTTGGAAAAGATTTTATGAATGTCAGAGTTGGGTTTTAAAGAATGGGTACAACTTTTCTTTTTTTTAATCCTTACCTGAGGATATGTTCATTGATTTTAGAGAGGCTGGGGGGAGGGTGGGGTGAGAGAAAGAGAGAGACATCGACGTGAGAAAGAAACATCAATTGGTTGCCTCTGGTACACACCCTGAACCGGGATCAAGCCCCCAACCTTTTGGTGTGCAGGATGACACTCTAACCAACTGAGCCACCTGGCCAGGGCAAGAACAGGTACAATTTTTCAAGTGAAGCTGGGTAGTGGGCGAGGAAATAGGAGATACCTGCAGGGCACCATAAAGGTGCAGTTAGCAAAGAGCAAGGCTAGGCTGGGACTTGCTGGGTGAGGCTGCATGGCCATGCAACTGGCACAGGGGGCCTGGAACTCTCCCTCCTCCTCCAACCTCCTTTCCTCCCAGGTAGACGGGAGGCCCTGGTGATGGTGCTGGCTGTACCCTACCTAAACCAGGGCAGCCACAGAACTCTGCTTCTCAAGGTGCCACCTGGGAACTGTCAGAAAGGCGTGCTTGAGCCCCAGCCCAGCGTGCCTGAATGAGGAACCAGCCCTTCTGAGATGTGAAGCCTGCTGAGGTTGACTGCCCAAACTTTGGAGAGAACTTTTCTTGCCCCATCAGTGACCTGAAATGGGACTAACTCATAGTAATTCTCTTCTTCTCTGACAGAGAAGGAAAAGGAGAGATAGGCAGAGTACACTGTATTCACTGAATTCATTTATTTACCAGATATTTAAATAAGTACCTACTTTGTAGAGTCAGAATTAAGAAAACTTTAAAGGCTAGAATCAGCAGTAGTTCCTGTTGATTAAATAAACCATGGGCTCAATGAAAAGTTCTGAGGCAGAGGTGGTAAAATCACAGTTATGCTAGAAAGATCAAAGATGAGCATGGCAGAATCATACACAACATTCCTGGCAGTGTGGGGGGAGCAGAAGACTAGCTAACAGGATATTGCAAAAGGCCATACATTGTACGATTGCATTTCTACGAAATATCCAGAATAAGCAAATCCATAGAAACAGAAAGTAGATGAGTGGTTGCCAGGGGCTAAGGGGGAACGGGCAAGGGGGAGAGACTGCTAACAAGTACAGGGTTTCTTTCTGGGTTGATGAGAATGTTCTGAAACTACGGTGGTGATGGCTGCACAACTTGTGAATAAACTAAAAACCACTGCACCTTTTGAAAGGGTGAATTTTACATTATGTGAATTATATTTCAATAAAGCTGTTATTAAAAAACCAAAAACAGCAAACAACTAAAGCCCCACAAACTGATGCTGATAACCCAACAAAACTGTGGAATGGATGATGGCCTGCAAGTATTTAGGAAACACACTGGCAACTATTATGAGCATGACTTCTCTATCAACAGGTCATCCTAAGTGAATCTTCCTTATTCTATTGCTAAAAGATTAGAGTACTAGTTCTATTTCTTTAAGTTTTATTTTTGCTTAATAAAAGTAATACATGTTCACAGTAGAAAGTTCAGAAAATACAAAATGCTAAAGAATAAAATTGTATGTATTCCTACCACCCAGAGAATCACCATTAACTATAAAAAAAATTTTGCTCAGTAATCTAAAACACGTTGTATGGACATATATAATTAAACACAAACTGTATATAGTCAGCGCCACTTAACAAAAGGAACACGTTCTGAGAAGTGCGTCATTAGATGATTTTGTTGTGCAAACAGCACAGAGTGCACGTACACAAACCTAGGTGGTATAGCCTACTATGCGCCTAGATTAGATGGACAGCCTCCTGTTCCAGGCGACAAGCCTGTACAGCAGGTCAGAGCACAAAACAGAGATTAAATCAAGTACAAGAGAAAATGGTGCAATCAAGAGACTCAGTAAACAAGAGATGTGTGAGGATGCTGCCGTGTAACATGGCATACTGCTTTACAGCAAAGCTGTTGTTTTTAAATAAGTAGAAAGAGCATGCTCTAAAATACCAATAAAAAGTATAGTATAGTAAATACATACACCAGTACCATGGTCGTTTATTTAATTATCAAGCATCATGTACTGTACATAACTGTATGTGCTATACTTTTTACGACTGGCAGCGCAGGAGGTCTGCTACAACAGCATGTGAGTAATGCGTTGTGCTAGTACGTTACGATGTCACTAGGCAATAGGCGTTTTTCATTATAGTCTTGTAGGACCACTGTTTTATATTTGGTCCACTGTTGATTGAAATGTTGTTATGCAGCACATGACTGTAATCAATTTTATAGATGCTTTTTTTGTTTTTTGTTTTCTTAATGCTATAATACTAAAATTTTCCATGATACTAAATATGTCTTCATAACATTTTTACTGGCTCTATAATATTTCATCATATGAAGATACTATGAAATATTTAACCATTTTCTATAATCATTTATCTTTCTTTCATTTTTTTAACTTCTATAAATAACACTGTGATGAATATCTTTTATATAAATACTGATCTACATTTCTGATTATTAACAATAATCAACAGTCTTGATACAAAAGTCTCTGAAATGTAATTACTAGATCAAAGAGTATGACCCTAGTGAAGTCTACCTATGTATACTGTCAAATTATTTTCCAAAAAGGCTTTATTAACTTACAATCACCTCAGTGGGGTGTGCAAGTCACCACCTCCTCAGAATTCACAATAGTAATAGGTATTACGATTTTTTGCTGACTTAAAGATTACGGCATATGCCTTGGCCGGTTCGGCTAGTGGTTAGAATGTCGGCCTGTGGACAGAAGGCTCCCAGGTTTGATTCCGGCCAAGGGCACATACCTCAGTTGCAGGCTCCATCCCTGGCCCCCAGGCAGGGCATGCGCAGGGGGCACCCAACTGATGTGTCTCTCTCACACTGATGTGTCCCACCCCCCCGCTCCCTCTGAGAAGCAATGGAAAAAACATCCTCGGATGAGGATGAAAAAAGAAGAAAGATTATGGCGCGGTATTATTTCACAATTCAAGCTGATTACTAATATTGAATATCTTTAAAATATTTATTTATAAGCACTTCATTTTTACTTTGACAAAAGAATGCTGAGTCGGGCATGGCTTAGGCACAGTCTGCTCACGCCAGCTAGGCCTTTGGCAGAATGCTACACGGAGATGGGGCAAAATGCGGGTGGGTTCTGCCGGTGGTCCCCACCCACACTGGACTGCTAACGAATCACCTGAAGAGTTTACAGAAACATGGATTTCCTGGCTCCACCCCAGGCCAACTAAATCCCAATCCCTGCAGAAGAACTGTGGTGGTCAGTGGAAGCCGGCCCAGCCCTGATTGGGAAGGAGGCGCGGCCTTCAGAACCATGGGCCGGAAGACAACGGAGAGTTAGTCAGGGCTGCTGGAGTCACATTCGGGGTGTTAAGTAACTGATTATTATAAACAAAGAGAAGTTCTCCACTCTAGTCTGTTTATTTTTTTAATTAGTGACTTGGGAAAAGCATCTGTTTATCAAATAAGCAGATCACACAAGAAATGAGAGTTTTTAGTGGATTCAAAGTTTTGTTTGAAATGACAAAAAAGTTCTGGAAATGGACAACACTGTGAGTGTACTTAATGTTACAGAACTGTACACTTAAAAAGAGTTAAATGGTAAATTTTATGTTATATATACTTCACCACAATTTTTAAAAAACACATATTGACAAAACAAAACAAATGACCAGGACACCACTCCAGACCCATTAAATCCAAGATTTTAGAGGCGTGGGCTGACCATAAGCATTTTGCTTAGAAGCTCTCTGGGTAACTCAGATGTTCAAACCGGGTTAGGAACTGCTGCTTCACATTTCCCCCGTAGTGTCACCTATGTCCATGGTTCCCCAAATCTTTCTTTCCAGCCTTCACCTCTCAAAGGTTACACCTCAAAAATCCAGCTAGGGGTCAGTTCGCAGAATTGAGCTCATCCATTCCTTCTCCTCACCCTAAAATTGCCCCACCTGAAAGAGCACCCATTCGCTGAACATAACCCTTAAATTCTATATTCTCTCCATCCAGTCATCCATAATGTGACTTAGCCTCTAAAGACTCAAGTCTCTCTTCTCTTCACTATGGTAATCACTCCTGCTCTGGTGCAACCTCCATCACCTCTTACCTGGATTCGCTAACACAAGGTTCCCTACTTGCAGATAATTTCTCTGCTTAAAATTAATGGACTCCACTCCCTCCAAGCCAAAGTCTATGCTGCCCCAATAGTCACCTAAGCTGCCTTATGATGGAGCCCTTGCCCACTTCTCCAGGCTCGCCTCCCACTCCACTGTCTGCCCCTATGATGTGTACATGGTTCCTCATCTACCACACACTACTTCTCACCTCTTTCCTTGCGCTTGTTAAACAAGGCACAAACCATGTATCTTCCCCTCTGGGATAATTCCCACTCCTCTTTTAAGACCCAGCTCAGATGACCCTCTCCCCTAAAATAAATTCTCTTCCTCTGTCCTTTAATATCCTATATGTAACTCTACCATTTACCAGGTATATCATAATTACTTATGTCTTTTCCCTACCAAACTTTAAGCTCCTCAAGGAGCAGAAACTAAGTATGTTTCATCTTTTTATCCTATGCCCTTATCAGAATGCCTGACACATAGCACCTAATGTTGACTGAATAACTTGCTTTACAAACTGGTATGGATTTGAAGCTATTTCACCAAAATAGGTAACACCATTGAATATTTACTATGCTCTACCTGTATTATTTTATTCAATCCTCCCCAAAACCCTAAGAAACCATTACTATCATTATTTCCTGAAGTACACAGAAAAATCAACCAACACACCCAAGGTCAAACACAGCCGACAAGTGGTAGAAGTGAGATTTGAATCCAAGCAGTCGACTCTGGAGCCTGCGCTCTCCTGCCAGCACACTTCCTCTCTACCTGATGGAGATACAAATCTTCTCACCTGTGCAGGTCTCATCTCCTCCAGTAGATATTTCCTCCCAGTTTTTACCTCTTAAGATTTTTAGAATCTTAATATACAGCTTCGTATCTTTTAAAATTTAAGAGAAAACTTCAGCATGTTACTTACTAGTCTTCATAACCAGCATAACTGCCCACAAGGACAAAGGTAGAATCTTGCAATGAGACTGAAAAAAAAAAAAATCCACTATTTTAAGTTCTAAAATAGGGTAAAGCAAGATGATGGTCACTTAGGTGATAATAACCAGGGATTTTAGTTGACTGCCAGCTTAAAAGAAAGCAGCCAAATGACTTGATGCTAAAAATTAAATTAAAATGTACCCCTAGATTGCAAGAACAAAAGCAAAAATAAAAATCTGTAATTCAGATAGAAACATGAGATTCCATGTTGCTCTAGAAGGTAGAACTAACAGGTACATAGAGAATTTGGTCAATGAGCAGACACTAATTAAAAACTTATTTAAATAAGCAGGGATATGAGAAAGAGAGAGTTTAAAACCACTTGGGGAGATGAAATATACATAGCTGAGAAAACAAATTAAGTGTGCTGAAGGACACTTCACAGAGATGTCTTAGGTGTTCAGTAATTATAAAGTGTTGGACACAATACTAGCCAGTGCATTACTTATTCTCAGGGCTCTACAAGGCTGATAATGGGCCCCGTTTTACAAAGAAAAAACAGATTCAAAGAAGTTAACTGAGTCTTGAAGTCTCAAAGCTTACAAGTCATGGCACTCAGGCTTTCAACCAAGCTCTGACTGCAGATCGCATGTTCTTTCCACAATTGTACACACTCTAACATAAGCCATTAAATAACTACTTCAAAATACAGCACAGGAGGCTTGTCAGTAAGGATACAGGAAAGTCTAGGCACACATATTAGAAAGCATGAACATGTCATCCTCAACATTTTGGAATGTCCATCCCTGGCGATCTTCAGCTCTAACATCACGAGACAGAGAACTGACATGGGAATTGCCAGGTACGGCCACACTACCACACGTGGACTTTCCAATGTGAACTGAATGGTTAATGGTGTGAATGAATCAGAGTCTTTGTTCTCTCCTCTCAGCATTACCAAGGGAAGTGTGAACCTTTCCCTCAATTTCCTTTTGAGTTCTCATGCCACTGTAATATGCTTATTTGTGCTTCTGTTCATTTCCAGTCCTCAGACTGGTCTCCCAACCTCCAGGTACCAACTGTAACCAACAGTCAATACAGTGCATTACTTGCTTGAACACAAATTATACTGAACTTGGGAGGTTTAGGACTGGACCAGCCCCCTACTAGCTCAACTGTGTCCTCAGTGAGCTCCATACCTGTAGCCTAGACCCCCTACACCAGTGAAACACCTGTTTGTTTGTTTTTGTCTGGCAATAACTGGGTCCATTTCTCTTACTTTGGTAATTATACTCACAGTAATCCTTGTACAAGAAACAACTTCCCACTTATATCTGTTACCTTGTCTCTCCCCCCTACTTAACCCTAGGCGCCCTGATAACATTTCCAACCAAGTACATTAGAGAATTATGTCTCAGAATCTAATTCCACCTGTCTTGAAGTTACCTGGGAGTTGAAATAACCTGGGAAGTGACCAGGGAGCAAACCAAGGAGCCCAGAGGGGCCTGTGGATTGTACAAGTCATAGGAATTCTCTTTCAACCCTGGCAGAGGGAGATGTATATAACTCAACAACAGTTAGCTCTGACCAACATAGATCCTGGCTTATTTTCTAAATGAAAGATAAAACTCTACAAACAACCAAGTAGAACAGGTAGGGAATTTAAATCGGTCTTCTCATTTTAGATGGGAAGAAAATGTGAGATCCAGAATCCTGTACATCCTCTCGGTAAATGTCTCTGGGACCCGACTCTCCTGCACCCCATTCTTAACTGAATGATCCATACCCATAGCTTTCCCTGTGGACCCTCAGTGGGCTATTCCAAGGCAGCTCTGATCCAGCTCCCCACACAGAAGACACCACGACAATACAAGAGACACTGCTCCCTGGCACTAGGTGGAGGTATCCAGTCATAGGCCGCCCAGCAAGCTATTGGAGTGGCTGGCACAGAAGTCCTATCCAAAGATAACAGTGATGGGCTGAGTCTGTGAAATATATAAGACAGAGCTGTTTTGTAGGCAGAAAGAAAATTTGAAGAGATACACCAAAAGAAATTACAGAGAGGACCTTTGTTACCACAGTCAACAAATACATAGGGATTCTCGACCTTTCCTCACAGTAAGTCGTATCACATGCTCAATTCTTCCAGATTTCAACAGTTAGGAGGCTATCAAATAGATATGGAAGCTTTTGAAGTGGGGGGATTTTGGGCCCAAGAGCTATAAACTCTACCCCTTCCTACCAAAGATAGAAGCCCTACTGAGATGGGCAGCCCTACTTAACTGCATCCCCTATCATGGCCCCGCAGTCACATGAGGCCTGCCTCATCTCTTGCTTTCACCATTGACACACTGTGCAACTTTGGGAAAAGAACTTAACCTTTCAGAGCCTCAGTTTCCATGTCTGTGTAATTCAGAAATAGTATTCACTTCACAAATTGTATGAAAATTAAATGACAAAAACACACAGTCTGATATACAGACATTGCCTCATTTAGTCAGCCAGTCGCCTTCATTAATATTGCCATGATTATCTGAAACACTTGGTCCTCCACATATACTGCCCCCTCTCGTTTCAGCTCTTACGCAGTAAAACAAGTTTGCTCTTTGCAGTATATTTAGAGCCACATTTTCCACATTTTTGTGCTTTGTTGATGCCCATCTCAAACGGCCTCCAGGCATAGTGCTGAAGGGCAGCCTGGTGTCCCTATGCACAAGAGACTACGATGTGCCTTATGGAGAAAATATGTGTGTTTAAGATGAGCTTCATTCAGGCAGGAGCTATAGTGCTGCTGGCCGTAAGTTCAATGTTAATGAACCAACACTATATATGCTATAAGGGTTCCTTAAACAGAAACACATTTAAAATAAGGTTATGTGTTGAGTTGTGAGGTTTGAAGGAACCTAACTCTGTATTTCCCCAAGAAGCAGTGGCTCAGTCTTCGCTAATTCAGTGTCAGCCACCACTTTACAGAACATAACTCCTGCAAATAAGAATAAACTATTGTTCATTAAAGGTAGAACATGGCAGTAGTTGAGAATGCATAGGGCCAGATCATGAAAAGGCCTTTTATGTCCTACCAAGGAATGTGTCTAATCTGGTTATAGATGAAGACTGTGGGCTTGGGAAGGCTCTATACCATCCTGTTCCTTGGTGTATCCCTAGTGTCTGGCACAGGTGCATCACCCAGAAGAAAGACTACTGCCCCACTGTCTCCCTCGCATGCTGCCCCCTGGGCTCAGAGCACTGCTGACAACAGAGAATCCGGGGAGCCACCAATGGTCCAGTAGCCACAGTGGAAGTCAAAAGAAACAGGTGAAATTAAATTTAGTAATATCCAGGGTGGGGCAAAAGTAGGTTTACAGTTGTTCGCATGGAAAATAATACAATAATTAATAAATAATAATACAAGAACAAACTGTGTTTTGAGTACTCACAACTATAAACCTACTTTTGCCCCACCCTGTTTTTGCACTCATGTGCATTAGCCACACCTCAAATGATCAAAAGCCACTTGTGGCTGGTGGCTCCTACGCTATGCCGTGAGGCCCTCAAGTATCTTCATCATCCACTTCAGAATCAGATCAACTTTCACCATCTCTCTAAGGGTCCCCTGATCAGTCTTCTCCTGACCCCAGAGACAGTCCCTTACTCATCTCCTGTACTAATAAAAGACATGACAAACTCTTACAATAAGCAGCTGTTAAATAAATGAACAGGAGGATATGAGTGCAAGAATGAAACTGGCTATTTCTGCATTTTACAAATAAACCAGGTAGGAGGGTACATCAACGGAGACCAAAGGCAAATGATAAAGCTATATCCACACTTTACTTCCCCATTCATTTCCAAGGATCCAGTTACAAAGACTGAGTGAGAAAAACCTTTTCCACCATGAATCCCGACGAGAGAGTGACATCACCTAGGAATCAATACGCCTGTTAACTATTAAAGTTTTACGAAGTATAAGTGATCCCTCTCTGAAAGTCTATGTAGACACAAGCTCCTCTCTCGGGAATGTGTACAGACGTAAAGTGACTTACAATAAATCCTAAGCCAGTGTTACTATTCCAGGGGTGCTCTCAATATCTGAAAACAAGGGTTCTCTGGTTTTTACATCTGGGTGCAATGCAGTGAGTTAAATGACCTTGGAAACAGCAAGGTCTCCATTTGCCAAGAAAAGGAGAGGTAGCTCATTAAGAAAGTATACAGCACACGTCTTCAACTTCAGATCGTCTCCACACCGCACTAATCTCCTGGTAATTCACAGTTTATCTCCCGAACCAATCTCTGCCACCCTGTGTCAATGTTCTCCCTCATATAGTGATCATCTCCCTCTAAAGCAGATTTCTGAATCAGCTGTGAGTTACTTGTTATGAATGTTTCTTCACAGTGCAAACCAAACACCATTTAAACGATACTTTAGTCTTAACATATTTGAAGAAGAATAGAAGTTCATTAAAAGTACAAACACAAAAAACAAAATCACTTCTACCTTAATCCTTGTCTCTATGTTCATTCTGTCCTCATTCCAGAATAAACCAGCAATTCCAATAACAGCACCGTTTGAACCTAGTATACAGAGCAATTTAGAGCATAGGCTATGGAAGCAAACTACCTGGGTCTGAATCCTACTCCACTGCTCATTAGCTGTGTGAGCTTGGACAAGTTACTTTACTGCTCTGTGCCTGTTTCCTCAACTGCAAAACAGGCACAGGATAGCACAACCAGTGTTGCTGTGAGAACTAAATGAATATAGGTGAGGTTCTTAGTGTCTGGCACGTAAGTTCTACATAAAGATTAGCTTTATGGTTAACAAAACTACTGTTGCTTGCTAATGTTGTCCTCATCAAAAGACGGGAAAATTCAATTAAAAGAAAAAAAAAGAGAGGGGGGAAAAATAAAAGCAAAGCCCCCAAAATGTTATTTATTATTAATAAGATTAAATAAAAATAACATTTAAAATTGGACATTTTCTCATTTAAAATTCTAAAACACGAAAGCAAAATTTGAAAAGGCCAATTAAAAACAAAAAATTTTAAAATCCTGGCTGGGTAGCTCAGTCAGTTAGAGCATATAGTCCCGATACGAGGCTATGGGTTTGATCCCCAGTCAGGGCACATACAAGAATCAACCAATGAATACATGGATAAGTGAAACAACATCTCTCTCTCTCTCTCTCTCTCTCTCTCTCTCTCTTCTCTCAAAAAACACCAAATCAATTAAAAAATATTTAAAAAAAATTTTAAAGTACGTTACCCGATGAAGTTTCAACGTAATACTTATCATTCATTTTGCCTAGTTTCTAAGGATTTACAGAAATAAAATATGAATTCTAAACATAAACCTCATAGAATGCTTTTATAACCCTTTAGATTAGCCAAATAACTATTATTTGATTTAACATCTAAAATGATGAAACCAAACATCTGGCTTCTACCTCAATACAGGCATAACTTGTTTGATTGCAATTTGCTTTATTGTGCTTCCCAGGTATTGTGTGTGTGTGTTGTTTTTTAACAAACTGAAGGTTTGTGGCAACCCTGCGTTGAGCAAGACTATAGGCACCATTTGTCCAATTGCAGTTGCTAACTTCCTGTCTGTGTCACATTTTAGTAATTCTCCCAAAATTCCAAACTTTATTATTATTATATTTGTTATGATGACCTGTGATCAATGATCTTTGATGTTACTATTGTAACTGTTTTGGTGAACTTAATACGTGTTCTGACTGCCGTACCAACTGGCCATTCCCGTCTCTCTCCCTCTTCTCAGGCCTCCCTATTCCCTGGGACACAAAATGCTGAAATCAGACCAATTAATAAACCTACAATGGCTTCTAAGTGTTCAAGTAAAAGGAAGAGTTGTACATTTCTCATTTTAAATCAAAAACTAGAAACGATTAAGCTTAGTGAGGAAGGTATGTTGAAAGCCAAGATAGGCCAAAAACTAGGCCTCTTGCATCAAAATTAGTCAAGTTGTGAAAGCAAAGAAAAAGTTCTTAAAGGAAATTAAAAGTGCTATTCCAGTGAACACATGAATAATAAAAAAGTTAAACAGCCTATCTTGCCATGGAGAAAGTTTTAGTGGTCTGAATAGATCAAACCAGCCCTAACATCTGTTAAGCCAAACCCTAATCCAGAGCAAGGCCCTAAATCTTTTCAATTCTAGGAAGACAGGTGAGGAGGCTAGCAGAGGTTAGTTCATGAGGTTTAAGGAAAGAAGCAGCAAGTGCTGATGTAGAATCCAGAAGATCTAGCTGAGATAATTAACAAAGGTAATTACACCGAACAACAGATTTTCAATGTAGACAAAACAGCCTTCCTTTGGAAGAAGATGCCATCTCTATGATTTTCATAGCTAGAGAGGAAAAGCCAATGCCTGGCTTCAAACTTCAAAGGACAGGCTGACATTCTTGTTGGGGGCTAATGCAGCTGGTGACTTTAAGTTGAAGCCAATGCTCAATTACTGTCCTCCAAATCCCAGGATCCTTAAGAATTATGTTAAATCTCTGCTGGTGCTCTCCACATGGAACAGCAAAGCCTGGATGACAGCACATCTGTTTACAACATGGTTTACTGAATATTTTAAGCCCACTCTTAACACCTACTGCTCAGAATAAAACATTCCTTTCAAAATATTATTGCTCATTGATAATGCACCTGGTCACCCAAGAGCTCTGATGGAGATATACAATAAGATTAATGTTGTTTTCATGCCCAGGAACACAAAATCAATTCTGCTGCCCATGGGTCAAAGAGTAATTTCAACTTTCAAGTCTTACTATGTAAGAAATACATTTTGTAAGGCTATAGCTGCCATAGTGATTCCTGTGATGGATCTAAGCAAAGAAGTTTAAAACCTTCATGGGAAGAGGTCAAAATATCAATATTAACAGGAGTTTGGAAGAAGTTGATTCTAACACTCATGGATGACTTGGAGGGGTTCAAGGCTTCAGTGGACGAAGTTAACTGCAGATGTGGTGGAAATAGCAAGAGAATTAGAGTTAGAAATGGAACGTGAAGATGGGACTGGATTGCTGCAATCTCCTGATCAAACTTGAACGGATGAGGAGTTGCTTCTTATAAATGAGCAAAGAAAGCGTTTTCTTGAGATGGAATCTACTCCTGGTAAAGATGTTGTGAAGACTGCTGAAATGATAACAAAGGACTCAGAACATTACATCAACGTAGGTGATAAAGCAGTAGCATCGTTTAAGAGGACTGACTCCAATTTCGAAAGAAGTTCTACTGTGGGTAAAATGCTATCAACCAGCATCACATACTAAAGAGATATTGTTTGTGAAAGGAAGAGTCAACAGTGGCAAATTTCATTGTTAACTTATTTTAAAAAATTGCCACAGCCACCTCAACCTTCAGCAACCACACCCTGATCAGACAGCAGCCATCAACGTCAACAAGGCAAGAGCCTCCACCACTAAAAAGATCATAACTTGTTAAAGGCTAAGACGATAGCTAGCATTTTTGGGCAATAAAGTATTTTGTCTTAAAGTATATCTTTATTGATTTCAGAAAGGGGAAGGGAGAGGGAGAGAGAGAGAAACATCAATGATGAGAGAGTCGTCATGGATCGGCTGTCTCCTGTACGCCCCACCCCCTACTGGGGATCGAGACTGCAACTCGGGCATGTGCCCTGACCAGGAATCAAACCGTGATCTCCTGGATCCTAGGTTGATGCTCAGCCGCTGAGCCATGCCTGGCGGGACTAATAAAGTATTTTTTAATTGAGGTATATACATTGTTTTTTTTGAAATATGCTATTGCACACTTAATAAACCATAGTATAGTGTAAATCTAACTTTTATATGCACTGGGAAACAAAAAAATGTGTGTGACTTGCTTTATTGAGGTGATATGGAACCAAACCTGCAATATCTCCCAAGTATGTCTGTATATTTCTCAACTTGCCTGGGTTTTAAAAGGGAACAACTTATTCAACATCAAGATAATATGATAGTATTTGATATTTCTGACACAATCTTTAAAAAACAATAGTAATAATTAAGTTATCTTTAAAGTTAAAGGCCAGTGCATGTTTATGTTATACTGTTAGTGATTATTACATTACAAGCAGTAACCCTGTGTGTTAACTGTGAGCTGGGTGAAAGAAGTCATTGCTAGAACTACAACACACACCAGAAAATGCCAAGTCTTACCTCTTTAAGGACTACAACACCTGAGAGAGAAATGGGTAAGCCAAGGGATTCTAAACTTTTCTCAGCATTCCTGAGTGATAATTTTTGGAGTAAACCCTCTATGAGGTGCTTGGGAACAATTTGCTAGCTGTTGCATAGACTTTTTTACTTGATGAGTTTTATATTCCCTTGGCTTCCAAAGAAGTAAACTGTGTCTAAAATATAGCCCAATACCTTAATCCCATCTAAATCTCCCCAAACATTTACTTTTACAAACAAAAAAATTCCTATGTACATATTTCATCGAGTTTTACAATGCTGAATGCTAAGATCATCTTGAATTCCATCTTTTCTTACCCTATCTTTTTCACAAATTAAAAATCATTCTCAGCAGCAAACCCCCTCAGCCTGACAAGCTCAGACCTGGTTGTAATATTTGTGGTTAATTACTGTGGCTGGAATTCTCAAGTGCAGCAGGATTTGCAAGCTAGTCACCTGGCTTGTTTAGACACTACCCTGACGTCAAAACTCGTGCCTTTTAGCTCTAATCATAAGATTGGGGTTCTTTGCATTGCCAACCTCCAAAAGTAAAGGTATTTTTAGATAGTACAATATAAAAGTATTTTAAAATGTAAAGGACTGATATTTGATGTCCTAGGAGAAAAACAACACAATCAGGAACAAAAACTATCTTAGTTTTAACAGACTGTAAATAAAATGAACTTATTTCTGTGATGATACAAAGGAGATAACGAACTAGCACAGATGGATACCAGTTCAACCCACCATTCAAACCTGCTCATGTGAAAAGTCATTTACAAAGACATTATGAATGTACTCTCTGGCCAAACAAGTTTTACCAAAAATTCATTTTGATGATTTAAAATTCCTGTAAGATACAGCAAGTCCTCACTTAATGTCATCAATGGTTCTTGGAAATTTCAACATTAAGTGAAATGGCCTATAATGAATCCAATTTGACCACAGGCTAATTGTTAGAAATAAGAGTTAAGTTCCTAAGGTGTATTTCTGGTTACAAAAACATCATTAAACTTCTAAAGACCCCAAACGCTTCTAATATTAAACACTGAAATAAATGTGAGCTAAACACATATTTAAGAAAGATTCACGAGAACAAATAAGATAACTATTTTCCACCCCACTGATTCCAGTTCAGGGCTGCAGGTGGCCAAAGCCTGTCCCACACTCAGGGCGCAAGGTGGGACCCACCCTGGACAGGACACCCTTCCATCACGGGACCACTCACATGTATTCACACTCAGACAGGGACAATGCAGCCATGCCAACTGACCTCACTGCACATCTTCTGGATGTGGGAGGAACCTGCAATTCCTAGAAAAAACCCACACAGATGTGGGGAGAACAGATAAACTCCACACAGTGGTCCCAGCTAGGAACTGATTTTTTTTCCTTTCTCATCAATGTCATAACAAAGTGACATTGAAGGAAGCAATGTTATTTGAGAAGCTGCTGTACAATATAATTACCTTTACTGAGGCTGGGTTCCAATGCCAGTTATAAGTTATTTTGGTATAAATACCTTATTGCCTTTGTTTTCTCATAGTGCTTCATCGAGTGGTCTTGTAATAATAGGTGCTCAATAAAACCACCTTGAATTATTCCAAAGCCCTCAGATCACCTCACAGACTTTAGATAAGGCAACAACATAAAATTTAAAAGAAAAACAAAGAAAGCTCAAGTACTATGACTATATAATTTTTATTATACAAAAATTTTAACATACGATGCTAGTGACTTTTGGGCTGAAACCAGTATGTACCCTGTCTTACAGTCAACTTACAAGAAGGTGGGAGAGGTCTACAATGAAAAAGAAAATTCCCAAAAAGTCAAAACCGCAGTTACTTAACTGTTTTTAAGCCAAATTGTCTTTTTACAGAGATAAACTAAAGTGCCAGTGTTTGTTTTGTTTTTAAGGAAAATTCCACTATAAGATTAATGATTTATTAAACTATATTATGCTAAGATATGGTTTATAAACATTATAAGAAAGAAAATAGCCTGTACTTAGTATAATTAAAAATTATGTCTGAGCTACTCTCACCATCTTTTATTGAAAAAGATAAAAGAATATTTTGTAAACTGTTTATACAGTGCATAATAGCTTGATAGATTTCTTTCCTCCTCCAATGTCAATTTCACAAGGGAGATGTAAACAGTATAGTTAGTTTCAAAATGTGATTTGGAAACACACACCCCAAATTGGACATATCTGGTCTAGAAGTTAAATGAAAAATATGTTAGTGAATTCATCCCTCAGGTACATATTGTGTAATAGTTAACCCTTTTCAGATAAAGCTTATAATTATCTTTCACCAATCTCAGATTTTTAAGTACTACACCTTCCAAGGTTAAGAGAAAGCTACAGACTGCTAAGAGAATTAATAGCATTAGCATGAGCAAAAGTGGACAAACACAGTATAAAGATTAACTGGATGTTTTTAGCTTTCTGAAAATAGTAGCATAAGGATGTAATAAATCAGAGAAAGTTAGGTACTATATATATAACAACAAAAAAATTATTCATTAGAGGTCTCAGCCAAAAAAGAAACCTTCATTTATTACCTAACCAAAAATTAAATAATTTCAAATTCACTGCAAAACTCCCTCTTAAGCTTGAATTTCAAAAGGATATTGAAAAACTAAAGAGAAAAAATATAAAGCTTATATTTATTACTTAATGATTAAGGTGTGCATTAGATTCTTTTTCTGAATTTGAGAAAATGCTTACCAAAAATATTTCCTAAAACAAGCTTTATGAGGCTGTATTTGGCCACATAAAGAAACTGCAAGAAACCTTAAGTCACTACATAAACACAAAAGAAATAAGACAAGGAAGGAATCAATTGGGATCGCATTGTGTCTATTTGTTCCTAAGGACATTACCACTGCCTGATTGTCATGCTCAGTTCTCCCTTTGACAACAGCACATCCAATCCACAAGCACACAGAATTCTAAGAACATTACCAAATATCAAGTCACAGCACTTGTGAAACACACCTTGTAATTGTCCACAGCCTCTGCAGTTCAAACCAGAGCTCAGCAGCTTGTCTTTATCTTCATCAGTGATGTAAATAAAAATACCACACATCACTCTTCCAAAACAACAACAAAAAACCCCAAAAAAACACCACCCCTCAATTAGCAATAAATTTACTGCCTCAGAGATAAATCTTCTCTATTAACCCAAACCAACCTTCCGCTCTGATGGCAACCTAAGCACATGCTGAGCCCCCTGCCGCTTATCTCGTCTATCATTTGTTTCTAACCATAGCTGACAAACTAGCCTCACAAATCCTTTTTTAGCTGCTGATCAGACAGATCCCCCTTTACAATCCAGCATGGTGGAACACTCGAAAATTCTTCCTGCTTCTATTCTACTGCTTGCTCTAAAAAACGAATTTCCTTTTCATTGAGATAATAGCCTTTTCTGCAGTCACATGACTCAGAAGCTACATTAGCAGAGCTTTATGATAACAGACTGAGTAAGCCTCTGCCCCCTCCTGTTATTAAGGGGATGTCTTCTCTCCCAGCCTCCCTTCCTCCCTCCCTCTGTCACACACACGTGCATACCGCACACATGCACTCCCATGCCCAAATTTAAATCATTCACTCCTCTTGGAATTATCATAATAAATATAAAAGTATCACCTAAAATGAAAATGCTGACACTTTCTAGATCTGCTGCTAAAAATAACTGCTAAAACAAACATTCTGATGCCTGGTCTTCCTCCTTTGGGGAGGGTGCAGCACATGGCCATGAACACTTCCCTCTAAGCAGTAACATGACTCGGGACAGTTAGGAGAGAATGTGTACCGTCTTGTTCTCTTGAGCTTTGCCCCCAGCGATATAAATCTGGCATAACGAACACCCTGGAGACATTATGGCTATCTACATATTGGAAATTAGCTCCTTGTATAGTAAAATACATGTAAGCACATTTTGTAACACCAAAATGTACTCTTATTAGGAATATATACTCATTAAGTAATTTATAAGCTGTCTCAAGCAGAAAAATATTCCCATGGCCAAAACAATCTTTTTCTTTCTTTTTTTTTAAAAAAAAAATATCTTTATTGATTTCAGAGAGAGGAAAGGAGAGAGACAGACAGAAACATCAATGATGAGAGAGTCATTGGGAATCAAGCCCACAACCCAGGCATGTGCCCTGACCAGGAATCGAATCCCGATCGCCTGGATCCTAGGTCGACGCTCAACTGCTGAGCCACGCCTGGCCGGGCCAAAACAATCTTAAAAAAAATAATAATAAAAGTTCCTTTCAGTCTGGTCAATTTAATACATTTCTGATAAACGATCAACTCTCAAAACACATAATGTGGAAATGCTAGCACAGTGCCTGTCACAGTGGTTGCTCCATACTTTTTAAATGTCCCTAGTAATAGGTTGAAGTGCTAGGCAAAGAGCAGCACATTATATTAACGTCTTCTTCATTTTCAGTTATGGTTTGTTTCATATTAAAATGTCTTAAATCTACCAATCAAGCAACTTTGGGAAGGAGTTTAAGTGCAAGATGTGCTGTGAAGTCAAAAATTGTCAAAAAGATGAGGTAAGGAGTTGCCCCCAAAGAAAGCCACACTGGAGCACAACACACAACTGGAAGAACGCTGTACACTATTGAGATGAAAGAAACAAGCTAACAGATTAAGCTACATCTTACATCTTGCTTCTAATTTTTGCCTTGGTTTTCTCATCTCAAAAATGAAAAACTACTATAGTAGATATTGTAATATTTTCTTTTACTTTTAATTGTGGTAAAATACCCATAACATAAAAGTTGCCATCTTAACCACCTTAAAAGTGTACAGTTCAGCAGTCATAAATATAGTCACAGTTTTGCAACACTTCTCCCAAACTTTTTCATCTTGCAAAACCGAAACTCTCTACCCATTAAAAACAACTCCCATTCCCCCTCCCCCAGCCCTGGCAAACACCATCTACTTTCTGTTTCTATGACTTTAACTACTTTAGGCATCTCATATAAGTGGAATTGTACAGTACTGGTCTTTTTGTGTGTAGATATTTTAAAGAATAATTATTTCAATACTTATAGATCAAGACAAAGAGTTCCATCTAACAAAGTCATTTAACATAAACTGCAAGCCAATATCACACTCTTTAATACAGAAAAAACAGGAATTGTATGTACAACTACGCAGAAAGATTATTATCACATGAGTTATCTATACCAAAAACTGCAATTTCCCAGAACTCAAATAATTTGACAATTCTAATTCCCAAACTCCTAGTTTACTTGAATTATATTAACCACTCAACATATAAGTAGCTTTGGTAGGATGGAGTGGGTGTTGACTAATTCTCTTTAAGTCACTGAAAGGATCCGTGCCCACTCCGGAAAACTACTCCAACAACTAATAGAACTTAAAATAATTAGAGGTGTCAATGAACATAAGCTTCCATGAGGGCCTGCGCGAAGAAATTCAACTAGCCAGGGAATCATATGAAATTAATGTAGCCTAGGAAAATAACCTCATAGTGGATATGAGAGGAAACTTGTAAAAAGAAT
Source organism: Miniopterus natalensis (assembly GCF_054644295.1). Lineage (NCBI taxonomy): Eukaryota > Metazoa > Chordata > Mammalia > Chiroptera > Miniopteridae > Miniopterus > Miniopterus natalensis. The sequence continues at coordinate 26,221,389 of NC_142096.1, forward strand.
AGCCTAAAAAACTGCAGAGGGCAGTTTTGTGAACTCCATCTACCTGTTTGTTCTTTTTTTGCTCACAACATCATCAAACATTTGGTTATCTTATATATAGATCACTGATTTCTAGAGAGGTAGGGTAAGGTCATAGACATTGGAATGAACACCACGTGTGTCCCTTATTAACCATAACCACAATGGAGTTTTTACAATTTACTTCTCAGCCAAATCATGGGGCAGCAGCATAATGCTGTGACTTCCCGATCAAATTAACCTCAGTAAGAAAGCTGTCTCCTGCCAAACACATCTAAGTAAAATGTCTCCACCCAGATACTGTACTCACACTTCTACATATTTGCTGCCTGTCCCTCTGTCACATTTTCTGCTGGCAGCACAAACAGGTTCAGTTGTCTAACTTCCCTCCTGAGTGCAGAGGGTGGTAAGAGTAGATTTTATCATGAGGGATTTTCAACCCCCCCCCCCACTAGGGCAGTAGTGTTTACAAAGGAATTAGAATAGATAATTTATCAAGTTGTTTCTAGCTTTCATGTTTTCTGATGGTGGATATATATATATACACGTATATGTATATGTATATGTATATGTATATGTATATGTGTATGTGTATGTGTATGTATATGTATATGTATATGTACATGTATATGTACACACACATATATAGTAGTTGATTATCATATATATGTGCCTGTGGTTCATTTCTTAAAATAAGGACCTAGCAGAGTAATGGATTTTTTTGGTTAATCCTCACATGATGGTATTTTTTCCATAGATTTTTAGAGAGAGTGGAAGGGGACGGAGGGAGGGGAGAGAGAGGGAGGGGGGAGACAGAGAAAAAGAGAGAGAGAGATCAATGTGTGAGAGACATCGATCGGTTGCTCCTACACGTGCCCTAACCAGGGCTGGAAATCAAACCTGACACCCTTTGGTGCTGGGGCTGACACTCTAACCACTAGCCACACCAGCCAGGGCCAAAGCAATGTTTTAGTTTCTGTAAATTAGGGTGAAATTTACATTCAGTGCAATAAATAGATCTTTTGTTGCTGTTGTTAATCCTCACCCGAGGATATTTTTTCCATTCATTGATTTTATTTAATTATTTTTTAAAATTCTCACCCAAGGATATTTTCACATTGATTTTTAGAGAGAGCAGGAAGTAGGGAAGGGGGAAGAGAGAGAGAGAGAGGAAGGGAGGGGGGAGGAGGGAGGGAGAGAGAGACACACACACACAAACAGAGACACATCCATCGGTTGCCTCCTGCATGTGCTGGCCTGGGGCTGGGATACTGAATCTGCAACCCAGTCATGTGCCCTTGACTGGGAATCAAACCAGAGACCCTTTGGTGCACAGGCCAATTCTCTAACCACAGAGCCATGCTGAACAGGGCTAAACAGATCTTAAGTGTGTGACAAATGAAAGCGCCTAAGTAGTCCATACTCCCACCAAGAGGTGACACATGTTCACCACCCTTGGAAAGTTCTCATGTGCCCATTCTCAGGCTATGGCCACCTCCTTAGCCCCACTAATAGCTACTATTCTTATTCTCTTATTTTCTATTATCACAGATTAGTTTTGCTTCTTCTAGAATTTTAAACAAATGGAACCATACAATGAGTACTCTTTATGTTTCTTTCAGCATAAAGTTTTTGAGATTCATCATGTTATTGAGTGTATTAATGATCTGTCCCTTTCTAGTGCTAAAGGTATTCCACCGTATGACCATACCGCAGTTTGTTTATCCACTCTCCTGTTGATGGAACATTTGGGTTGTTGCCAGTTAGGGGTTTGTGATAAACAGATTCCTGAGATGTTCTGCAAGACACTCACCAGCTGGTGTATACGTCCTCATAATCCCCAGGACTGTAACTGTGGTTGAGTTTCATCCCAGTGATTAGGTTGTTAGTTGGCGCAATTGACTTTAGGACAGGGAGATTACTGAGGTGGGCCTGGCCTAATCATGATGAGTTTTCTCCAGCTGGCAGCACAAAAAACCAGAAATCTGAAGCACAAGAAGGGTTTGATATGCTGTTGGTGATGTGAGATGGAGGGGACTACATGACAAGGAATGCAGGTGACCTCCAGGAGCTGAACAGTGGTGCCAGCTAACACCCGGCAAGGAAACAGGACCTCAGTCTCGCAGCTGCAAGATACTGAGTTCTGCAAACAACAAGAATGAGCTGAAAGTGGATTTCTCCCCCAAGAGCTTCTAGATGAGAACTGGTTCTTGCTGGCACCTTCAATTCAGCCTTGCAAGACCCAAAGCAGAGAACCCAGCCATGCCATGCTGAATTTCTGATCTATAGAATGGCGAGCTAATAAATGGATGCAGTTTATGTAATCTGTTACTCAACAAAAGAAAACTAATACAGGCTTATTATATACAGGTTACTATAATACACATGTACACATCTTTTAATGGACATAGACTTTCACTTTTCATAGGTAAATGCCTAGGAGCAGAACTGCTGGCTCATAGATGAGTATAGTTTTATAAGAAGCTGTCAAATTGTTTTCCAAAGTGGCTTTACCATGTACCCTCCCACCAACCATGCGTGAGAACTCTGGGTGTCCCACATTCTCACCAACACTTGGCGATGTCAGTCTATTTAATTTTAGCTGAAATCTTAAATCTGTTAGCAGTCTCCTCTGCATATGGGGCGTAATCCTCATTTATCTCCTTTTCTATAGAGTATTTACAACATTTATAGCAAATACTACCACATTAAGCCCTGTTCTGTATTCTTTGTACGTGTGTCATAGGGGTTAGGTTCCTCTGCACTGGCGCACAGGCACTGAAGGGCAGGGATCATGCCTTTTATCCCTTTAAACCCTCAGAATCATCTATTCTGGTGCTGCTACTACAGATTATGTGGTCAAATTTATGTACTGACATTCCTTCTTGCTTAAAAATGTAACCATGTAGCAATATGGAAAAATGCTTTTGAAGAAGCCATTTTATAGCGAGGAAAGATCATGGCCTTAGGGTTACACCTTAGTTTGAATCCATATTCTAGATATATGATTCTCGGGCAAGTTACTTAACCTCTCTGAGTCCAGGCTCCTTGCCTGTACATGGGGGGGGGGGGGGGAGAGAAGGATATGCCTATACTGCGTTATTGTTAAGATTCTATGAACCACATGGAAAGCACCTAGCCTGGCCCCAGCACAGGAGGACATTAATTGCCAGTATTGTTAGCACTTAGTTTGATGTGATGTTCAGTGAAAAGAAGAGGAAAATACCTATCTATTATAACTTTAAGGAAAGAATGGAAAAGAATACACACAATGATCAGAATTGGTTAGGTGGATGAGGCATACGTGATTTTCACTCTAATTTCCAAACTTTTAGTAATGTTGTTTTCATAATTTTAAAACATGGCAAATGTTGATAACTTCTAAAACTGGGTGAAGGGTACATGGGGGGTGGCGGGCGGTTACTATACTATTCTAAATTTCCGTAATACTAACTTCAAAAAAATAAATTGAGAACACTGTACCAAAAAGTGGCAAATCTTTATCTTTTTTATTATTATTTTTAAAAATATACTTTTATTGATTTTTTTAGAGAGGGAGAGGGAGAAACATCTATGAGACAGAAACATCAATTGGCTGCCTCCTGCATAGCCCCTAATAGGGATCTAACCTACAACCTGGGCATGTATCCCGACCAGGAATTGAACCGGGGACGCATCTTAGTGCCTGGATCAACACTCAACCATTGAGCCACACCGGCTGGGCGCAAATCTTTAATCTATAAAGATTTCTTAATACACTATGACCATATATTTTATTTATTCATATGAATAAAAATGAGACAAACCCTGAAGATGTTACATTTAACAAGTTATAGAAAGTGAACAAACCTTAAGTTGTTTATACCATTAATCCATAAATGGTAGCATTATAATTCCATTATATCTAAATATCAGATTTTTAAAACCTGATAAAGTATTATAGAATAGTTAAGCTATGTTAAATATATTTTTTATGCAATGAGGAGTGTAAGTTTCATAAATAGTAAGATAAAGTGAAAAATGACACTGCCCATTTGAACTGTTTTTATTAGGTACACGGTGGCCACAGAATTATGTCCCTTGACCTTTGACCTCGTTCCTCAAGAGGGGAGCCAGGGATAAAAGAAAGGCCTGTCTGTGAATGACAGGCCTGTGGATGTCATCCTACTAACATTAACTAAAAATTTCGTTCTTTTGCTATGTAGGAAAATGAGCCTTAGAGAAGGCCCAACTGTGCTAAGCTAGCAGTGAGTGCTATTTTGTTGGGTTATTTCCAATAAAAAGGCTTATGCAAACAGCAGTGCATAATCGTCTATGATATCACTGCAGATTATAGCCACACAAAAGAGAGCTGGGGAGAAGGACTGTAGAGTGCAATCACTTCTAAACACGACTCTGGCAAGTTCCCCACTTCATGAAATGGAGTAATACACAAGCAGCACACTACAGCTCCATCTCAGGTTTGTACTTGAAGGATTTCAGACGCTCAACTACCGAATCAGATTCTTCCCAATCAGTGCATAAGTAAACCACTCTAATGTCAGTCACCTTTCAAGGGGCAGTTATTCTTTGAAGTTACTGGAGTGCTACTCGGTTCCGGTTGAAATTCTAAGTGATCTGTTCACTAGAATTAATGAGAACCCTAGTAGCCTATCAGGGTTTAAACCTTTTCTACCTCAGGTTTCCAAAAAATGCCTAAGGCTCAGGGAGTAGATTATATACCACAAGAATTCGTTTCATTGATTAATCCAGTCCTCTGACAGGATCACGGACAATTCAGAATTGTAAAATCTTGGGGCTAAAAAAAAAAAAAAAAAATGTAAGCACCATCTAGTCCTGGGACTTTCGAAGTATCCATTTCAAATTCCCAGACTTTTTCAAATACCTAACTTCAGAATCATTTACATGTTAATTAAAGAGAAAACTTCCCAAACTGTTATTAAGAGGTCAAAAAGGAACCAAAGGCAGAGACTAGACCACACTGCTTCTTTAAAATGTTTGAGGATCGAGGTCCCAGGGATAAACAGAAGAGCGACAGCCTGGCCTTCGACGGTGGTGACTAACGACCTTCCACACCTTGCCATCCTTAGCTCTGTGGATTAGCCAGATTTGCTCTTCCAACTCTGCCACCCTCTGGATCTCCTCCAGCCTAGCCTGACTTCTCCCAAATAGAGCCAGAAGGAAATGACAAGCACACACACAGGCAGAAGAGCCTGGGCTCACTGTTCTCACTGGATCATAAAGGGATGCTACGCAGGTACCTGACAGTGAGATGCTCATGTTCTTCCCTGACAACCTGTTTGAGTTCCGATCTGACTTAAAGTTTTTGTTTGTTCACAAATTTGGCACAATAAGCGGAACGGTGGAGGTTAGACAAAAAGCTTCTCTTTGAGGAGATGTTATCTTCTGTGGAAAATCATTAATTATTCATTGATTCCGAATTTCCACAGGCACCAGAGGCACTTGTGACAAAAGGTGCCGAGGAACATGTGTTTGCTATTTGTTTGTAAGACCGCGTTTCTCACAGGGCCGCTGCAGCTGAGCCCCGAGCCAATTCTGATTCAACTTCAAGGTCACTCGTTAAAAGCTTCCGAATAGGCGATGATTTCTTTCACTTTCCCCTCACCCCAGTTCCTCTTTTATCTGCTTTCTCCTCATTCTCTCCTTCCTCTGAAAATATCGTTAAGATTATTCATCCTGGTTGCAGGGGGGTAATAATAATTGCAATCAGTGTAGCAAGTGTGGGGAAAGAGGAAGAGTATCATTAGGTGAAAAAAAATATTTCTTTAAAGCCCCACAGGCCACGGCAAGTTTATAATAAAGGAAAACCATCTTTGATACGTGACCTGATGTCTTACACTTCTTTTTTGCTTTTTCTCTTTTAGCTTTAATTTATTTCATCCAACAAATACTTATTCAGTACCAATGAAGTGAGGCACTAAGTTAGGCGCTCAGAACACAAAAGGGAACAGGACAAAATCCCTCTCCTCCAGAGACCCATAATCAGGGAGGGCAAACAGAGAAGGGGGCAAAACTTAAAACCATGACCAGAAATGCCATCTCGGGTTCTGGACTGTTACAGGGATGGAGGGAGAATGCTGACTTCAAAGGGAAGGGCCGGAGAGGCTTCAGGGGCCGGTCCTGGGGGACTAGCAGGAGCAAGTGGGTGGGAGGGAGAAACAGGCGCAGAAGCAGGCGAAGCATGGGTGCACTTCTCACTCGGGCTTCAAGAAGGCCCCGTGTCCAGAGCAAAAGGGTGCCCAGGAGAAGGTGGTGGGAGAAGAGGCTGGAGAGGTGGGCATGAGCCAGGCTAGGATAAGCTTTGTCTGCCGAGCTAAGGAAGCTGAAGTTCACTCTACAGGGAATGGGGAACCTGCAGGTTCTGAGCAGTTGAAAAACATGATTGTTTTTTAAAAAGAAAGTTTACCATAGTATGGACTTCAAAAAATGATACTACTTAGGAAAAGCAGTTAGGAAGCCGTAGCAATAGTATCCGTGAGAAATGACGAGATCACATGTAAGCTAAGATAACCTTTAAAAGTCTAATACAGCCTACCAATAAACACTCAACACCTTCAAGTGACTTTTGACAAGGGTGCCAAGACTATTCAATGGGGCCTTTACATTTCTCTGGCCCTGGGAAAACTGGATATCCACATGCAAAAAAATGATGTAACTCAAACTATATCAAAGATATATGCCTAAGAGCTAAACTTATAAAATTCTTACAAGAAAACATAGGGGGGAAGCTTCATGGAGTTGGATTTGATAATCATTTCTTGGATATGTCACCAAAAGCACATGTAACAAAAGAAAAAAATAGGTAAGTTGGACTTTATAAAAATTAAAAACATTTGTGCATCAAAGGATACTATCAAAAGAATGAAAAGGCAACCTATGAAATAGGAAAAATATTTGCAAATCATAGTATTAGATAAGGGGTTGGTATCCAATATATATAAAGGATTCCTATAAGACAACAATAAACAATTTGATTTAAAAATGAGCAAAGGACTTGAACAGACACTTGTCCAAATAAGATATACAAATGGCCAATGAGCACATGAAAAGATACTCAATACCATTAGTCATTAGGGTCATCAAATCAAAACCACAATGATATACCACTTCCTATCCACTAGGATGGCTACTATCAAAACACTAATACTTACCATAAAAAACTAAGTATTGGGAAAGACGTGGAGAAAATAGAACCTTTGTGCATTGCTAGTGCCATGGAAAATGTATGCTGTGGAAACTCTATGGTGATTCCTCAAAAAAAAAAAAAAAAAAAATTAAATAGAATTATAATTCCACTTCTGGGTATGTACCCAAACTGAAAGCTGGAACCTGAACAAATATTTGTACACTTATGATCACAGCAGCTTTATTCACAATAGTCAAAAGGTCCATTGACAGACGAATGGATAGATGGATAGATAAGTAAGTCACAAAAAGATCAGAACCTCTTATATAAGCTTCCTAGAGCTGTCCCCGGGGACTGTGAATAATGGAGACAAAAGTTGCCAAGGCCCTTTGCACGCTGTGGAGAGCTGTAAAATCCAGCTCTTAAAATCCAGTTCAGTGAAGAATCTGGGAACTGACAATTGTGAGAAATATTTTCTATTTGGCCTGGGTCTGAGAAGCAGCTACAAGATCTTCTAGCTTTCCCATCCCACCCCCAATTAAGACTCAGGCAGTTGAGGCTCACTGCTCTGGCCAGACACAGGATGATGCAAAACACCAGCCTTACAGAGAGGCCAAGGGACCCGCTTGAGGTCAGTGATACTCAAACTCTGCTGCATATCAGGTTAATGAGCAACAATAACATTAAAAAATTCCACACCATTGGGAAAAAAAAAAGAAAGTAGAATGGTGGTTGCCAGGGAATGGGGGGGAGGAATGGGAAATTGGTGTTTAATGGGCAAAGACTTTCAGCTAGGGAAGATGAAAAAGTTCTGGAGATGGATATTGGTGATGGTTGTACAGCAACGTTAATATACTTAATTCTGTTACATATATTTTGCCACAATTTTTAGAAAGTCTAATATAGCTATAATTTAGTTCTTTGTCAGCTGCCAAAACAAGGAAGATTTACTCTGATTCATAAGAAGAAAATAAAACAAAATAGAAGTGGTAACAAGGAGAATTATGTGTGGCCTCTAAGAAGGGACAGCAAAGGACAACACCCACGTGACCTCGCCTTTAGGAATGAGCCGCCTGTTCTACTCTAATGGGTACATCCTCCAAGTCTGGCCTGGCCCCCTGCTGTGTGCCTGAGGCTCTAAGCGATTCATTTTATTTCTCAGTAGTCCAATGAGTAGAATTATCCCAAAACTTAGAAGTATTTTCTGCCAAACCTACAAAACAGAAGATAAAACCAAGTGTCAACTAAGCAAGACAACCTCAATGAAAAGGTAGAGATCAATTCACTTATTTCAGAAGTATAAGAATTAAGAACAATTTAGATATCTAAGATCAAGTACCCAAAGGTCACTCTACATAATCCAAGCTAATAGATGATTTCTAATTTATTTCTATTTTACTCTGGAATAAAGTAATTGACATACACTAATTCAAAGACAAAAGCACTGAGCACAAAATGAGACTTTGAATCTCTCAAGGCCGAACACTCATCATGAAGTTGGCAAATGCACAACACACACACTGTGGTTCCCCTTCTCCCCTGCACAGCAGACACTGCTAATTAATCACTTCTGAGCCTGTGTGTGGCCTCTCAATTCTTCTCAACACAGCACTCCAGGCAATCACTATAATCAATGGGAGTTGGCACCAGAGATGAAGTCGGCCTGCCATCCTAGCACCAGGGTGAAGTGGGGAAGAGATTTGGGCTGGACATGAATCACTCAGAGAAGGTCCAGCAGAAACTCTGCTAATGGAGAGGATGTTACCACCCAACAGCTCTGCACAGCAGTTTATGTGAATGGAAACAATCTGCTGATTTGAGCAGCAACCTCTCTCTTCCTAACATGTTTCAGACATTACAGAGATCCAGCCAAGCCTGCAGCGATATCATGAACTCTGGTTCTCTGAAGGCAGTGTTATCCTTGATGACGCATCAAGGGCCACAATTAGGGATATGTTCTTGGAGTTTTGTTGGAAAAATGATTTGCAATTAAAGAAAGCCTTGCCCAGTGGGAGGGGCAGGTTTCCAGACTGGCCAGGTACTCACCACCTGTTCCTCCAATTCTGCAGCTTCCTCCTGGGTTCTACTCAAACTACATTCCCAACCATTCCTAGAAACCAGCTGGCAGAATTGGGGGCAGGGAAATGGAGGCCAATTTGCAAGTGACAGAAAAGTCTTTCAGATAAGCTCTAAATCAGTCTGCCATTGCTACTGAGTGGATCCTGACAGGCACGGGAGCCAAAGGGCCACTTTCTCATTGCTGTACCTGGAGGAATCAAGACCATGCTACGCCATCCAGTCAGGTCAAACCACAAAGGAGTAGCTTTATTGTTTCTGATGTTTTGTTATTTCTTCACTTTAAACATGGCCGATTTCGTTATAAATGTGCCCTGTTCTTTTCTTTTTTTTTAAGTATGTCTTTATTGATTTCAGAGAGAGGAAGGGAGAGGGGAGAGAGAGATACAAATAGCAATGATTAGAGAAAGTCATTGATTGACTGCCTCCTGCAGTCCCCTGACTGGGGACTGAGCCCACAACCTGGGCATGTGCCCTGACTGGGAACTGAACCAAGATCTCCTGGATCCTAGGTCGATGCTCAACTGCTGAGCCACACTCGGCCAGGCAGGAGTCTCATTCTTCATAAATAAGGCATCTGACTTAGATTATAGCAAGTAAAACTATTTAATAGACTAAAGAGAGAAAAAAAGCAATAAAGACATCACTTGTAACCAAATACATTTAGTGCTTACCCCATACCAGGTACTAGTCCAAGCTTTGTATTAATTATTATACACATTTCCTTACAACAATCCTATCGTGCTGGTACTATTATTTTTCCCAATTTACAGGAAACAGGCACACAGAGGTCAAGTAAAGCTAGGAAGTAAAAGAGCCAGGATCTGAATTCATGCAGTCTGGTTCTAGAGTCTGCACTCTTAACCACTACACTGCCCACAAATACTACCCTGTCCACTCATGCCTAATGACCACTAAGTATGCACCATGACGCCAGCAAGGTGCTCTGCACGTGGTGTCTCACTGGTTCCTCCAAATACATATGGTACTGGTTTAATTTTCCCCTCCAATCAATGTGACAGACAAAATTGCCCCCTTCCCTTTCAAATACGCCAGAGGGTCACTGGTCCTTCTGAGAACTACAGATAGCCCATATTTTCTCACCATTTCCTTCAAGCCTTGCAGACTTTTTCAACATTGTCCCTTGGCTTCAATGACACTGCACGATCATGCTTTTCTTCCCACCTCCCTGCCCAGTGTTGGGTCCACTTCCCCCTATCATCAAGCCAAAACAAAATACAAAAAAACCCAACAACAACAAAGCTATGGGCATTACTTGAATGACATCCTTGCTTCTGATATCCTTCCTCTTTCCTCTCTCTGTAAGGCCACTCCTTGCAGATCTGATCTTGTGATGCAGTTTCATGACAATATTTGTATAAATGGGACTCAATGTACACTTCTAGCCTCAAAATATCACCCAGCTCCAGTGCCCAACTTTCAACCTTGCAAAGATCTCGCTCCCTAGATGTGTCCAAAATTGAACTCATCTTTCTGAGGACACTCCTCTTCCTACACCTGCTGCTTCTCATTTTCTGTCACCCAGTAAATTTTCTCTAACTCTTCTTTCTGTCTCAATCTTCAAGTTCAACCAGTTTCCAAGATCTTAGAGTCTACTTTTGCAGTTTCTCTTCTCCCATGCCAGGTTTCTCCCTTACTCAACTTATCCTATGATCAGTACCAAATTCTATCTAGTGCCATGTTTAACATGGGGAAGTTACCACAGAGCACTGAGTTGAGGATTAAATGAGGTAATTGTAATAATCACTTTCATGGTTGTTAACACATAGTAGGGACTCAGTAAATGTCAGTTCTCTTTCCTTTTCTTTTATTCCTATTCTCTATAAACTCAAATAGCGACTTGCCATTCAGGGGCCTGTGCAATCGACCTAGTTTTCCAGGTTTGTCCACCAAATATTTCCCAAGTTCTATGGTCTCAGTTCTGGCCAAACTGGAGTCCAGTGGTCTTAGACTTGACCTGGCATGTTCATGTGGGCACATCACTGCTCAAGCATTCCATCGCTTCCACTTTGAGTGACCTCTCCCCAGCCATTCGCTACCTATTTAAGTCTTCCTGGTCCTCCAAGGTATATCATCTTAATAGCCACCTCCTTATGAAGTGTTCCCTAAGTCCTTCATATGAGACCGTTCCCCTCTCAATCCCCAGAAACCATAAAACTAATCTGACAATGTCTTTCGGTCAATTTATAAACATTGGTCACTTGATATGTGTCAAGCAATGAATTGTAAAGTAAGAACAAAAACGTAAAAAAACTACTATGTTCTTTCTGTATCGCAGACAACAATAAGACAATGTACTTATTTATTTCACACTAAGTATATTATAAACTTGAAAGTGGCCCAGCACTATGATTATAAGCTCTTTGATGTCAGAGTCTGTGTATAACTCATCTTTGCATTGTCTATAGCACTTATATAGCCATAACTTGGAAGTCCTGGATCAGAACTCACTACAAGATGCTGTATCTCAGTTAACTTTAAGACTCTTATTCTATTTGTAATTCTATTTTGTTATTCAGAATTTTTCTTTTCTAAAACAGTTAGTAATCAGATTCTGATAAGCCTTGCTGTTGAAGCCAGCTCCCTCAGTCCTGCTGGGATACAGGGCCCGCTGTTCCAGATCAAGACTTCGCCTTTCACTGTTCTCCTCACCTCTGGTCTCTTCCTCTCCATTTCGTTCCCAAACACACCTTGTGTACCAACAGCAAATCAATCAACATCAAACGTCACTTTGGTAATGTCACTCACCAGAACCCGGAATTTAAATCTCTAACAGCAGCTATGGCCTAGAGAATAAACCAGCATTTAAAGGCCTCAAAGCCTGGCTCAAAGCTGTATTTCTAGCAGTACCTTCTACTGCTCTACAAGAAGGCTCCCTCTGGCCAAGGCTCTGCTCAAAGCCCTGCACAGGCTCTGCTCCTTCCTCTTTTTCCTCTCTGTTCAAGCTGTGTCTCCTGCCCAGAATGTCACCTCTCCAGGTATCCAAATCTTAGCTGTCTTCCAAGCCTTTGCCACAGGTCTTATGTTCCCATAAATCCCTCCCTAACCAATTTACCCTAACTTGGACTCATTCGTTCATTCATCCAAAGATTTAGTAGATGTAGGCATGCAGCAGGAGACACAGTTTTGGGGGCACAAATACTAGTGCCTATGTATATTATACATAAATTAAAAAATTTTTGGCCTTTCTGTTAATATATATGTGAACCTCAACTACACTAAAGGCTTCTTAAAGACAAGGAGCTCACTTTATCCCACAGAGCAACTAATAGTACTTTGTAGTGATCAGGGTTCAATAAATATTTTCTGGTTAAATAAATTTTGAAATGATATGGTTATATAATCTAATTTTTGACCAAAAATAATTAATTAATGATTATCCTTGGAGCTTTGAATATTACAACATTTTCTTGTGATGTACACATCTACACAAGAACAATGGACTTGGAGTCAGAAGGTCTGTGCTTGAACTTGGGCTCCCAACTTACCACCTCTGGCCATATAATTCAAAATATTCACACCTATCTGAGAAGACTATCACAACTGTTATGGGAAATAAGTAAATTAAGAGAAGACCTATGTTATTATGCTAGAAGAGTGCCCACTACTCATTTATTAGTCCAACTGAAATTTGCTGGGCTATTCTTAACGATGCCAATATCCTCATTTCCTAAGAGTTGATAAAGATCCATTTCTTTTCTGCTGGGTGATACGAAAGATGTCTTTAATTTATGAAAGAAAGAAGAACCTACAAAAATAGTCATTTTAATTTTTAAGTAATAATCTCTTAAGGACATAAAATTATTCCCTTTTTAAAATGTCTAAATCACCCTGGCTGGTGTGGCTTGATGGTTAGAGCGTCAGCCCTGGCACTGAAGGGTCTCAGGTTCAATTCCCAGTCAAGGGCACGTGCCTGGGTTGCAGGTTTGATCCCTAGCCCTGGTCAGAGGCAACCAATTATTGTGTCCCTCTCACATTAATCTATCTTTCTTCTTTCTTTCTTTCTTTCTTTCTTTCTTTCTTTCTTTCTTTCTTTCTTTCTTTCTTTCTTCTCTCTCTCTCTCTCTCTCTCTCTCTCTCTTTCTTTCTTTCTTTTTCTTCCTTCCTTCCTTCCTTCCTTCCTTCCTTCCTTCCTTCCTTCCTTCCTTCCTTCCTTCCTTCCCTCCCTCCCTCCCTCCCTCCCTCCCTCTCTCTCTCTCTCTCCTTCCCTCCCTCCCCCCCTCCCTTCCACTCTCTCTAAAAATCCATGGAAAAATACCCTCAGGTGAGGATTAATAAAAAAATAAAAATAAATAAAATGTCTTAATCATTCTACTTATCACATAAAGTAAAGTACAAACAGTAGGTATGTATAGCTCTGCTAAGTGCCAATAAAAATGGTGTTTCGAAAAGAATAGATTATAAAATTGCTCATTAGAATAAATATGACCTCAATAAACTTTTTACTTCCTTTTACATAAAATCATTCTATATTAGGCTTCCTGCTTGGAGTAGGACACATGGGAATTCACTAATGATTGACTAGCTGGCATACCTGGTTTTTTAGGAGAATTATTAACCTCTGTTATAAATCCCTGATACTCCTGCTAGGTAAAGTTGCCCATCTGAGAAGCAGTTTCTCCTGAAATCAATTTCTACGATTTGGAGACTGTCCTGCAATCTTCTGAAGTTCATTCTTTAAATCACCATTTGTTCTCTGTCCTCACTGTCCTAATAGACAAGACCCACCCCTCCCACTCAGCAGTGCCACACATCTCTCACTGCCCCCCCTCCATGTCAGCAACCTGGGAAGCTCACTGAGACCCACCCTGAAAGCTAATTTCCAGCAGGCCAACTGGCCTAGAATACATCCTCTAACTTTACAGATACTCAATCTGGCCATTTTTACATGATATGGCAACAAACAAATTTGTGCATTTTACTGTTCAAATTTGGAGGCAAAATCTTGTATTAGGCACAACTTGACTATTTTTTTTCTTCTGTCTTTTCTTAGACATTTTCTATACCACAATGCAAAGCCTAGGTAATTGTTATATAATACTGAATAGTTTGGGCTCTGACGCCTGGCCTGTTCAAATCCTGGCTGCACTGATTACTAGATGTGTTACCTTAGAAACATTATTTCACTTCTCCACACCTCAGGTTCCACCATCACTATCTGAAAGGGCGGTAGTATTAAATGAGTTAGTGCAAGTAAAACAGATCAGCACCTGATAGGAATTCTGTACAAATTCTGCACTTTTAACGGGAAGTAACACCAGTTACTGGAGAAAAACTTTAACTATAGTTTCATTGCTTAAACAATAAAATTGAACAAGTATCCTTCTGGTGAGTAGGTCCTTTTAAGTTTAAAAAATTATAAATACAATATTATCAGCTATCTCCTCAGCTTATCTGTAAGAATGATTATTTATAATTGTATTCCCTTCTATTATTATTATTTTTAATATATATATTTTTATTGATTTCAGATCGAGGAAGGGAGAGGGAGAGAGAGAGAGAGACAGAAACATCAATGCTCTGAGAGTCATTGATCGACTGCCTCCTGCATGTCCCCTGCTGGGGATCGAGCCCAAAACCCAGGCATGTGTCCTGACCGGGAATTGAACCTCCATCTCCTGGATCATGGATCGATGCTCAACCACTGAGCCATGCCGGCCAGGCTTCCCTTCTATTATTTTTATAAGAAAAATGTACACTAGAAAAACATGTAAAAAATTGGGAAAAGTAAAAAAAGAAAGGAAGCACTCATATTTCCACTATCTGAAATATTATTTAACACTGTGATGTATTTGTTTACAGGAATATTTGAACAAAACACAATTTTTAAAAATCAGTTGTATGAAATTGGATCTCATTAGTTCTACCTAACAGCATCACAAAAGTATTTTTCCTCATTATTTCAGTCTTGAAAATACAATTTTTAATAGCACCATAACATTCCAAGTTGAGTTAATATATTTCACACCAAACATGGATAGGACTTTCTTCTAACAACTGCAATCATGCCACTGATTCTCATTAACACTTAAGCACACTTGCCATGAAAGAACAGTAATCAGCATCTACATTCGTGGGTGTGCTCTGATTATTTTCTATAGAACAAACACTGGCATCATTCTACTATTTGGTATAGCCAAAAACAACAACTGTAGCATCAAACAAATAAATCCAAAAAAAGAAAAATATTAAAGCTGTGGCTTCAACTTAAATGCTAACTTTCATAAGAATATTTCCAATTTTTCACTAGAAACAAAGATAAAGCCATTAACAACTTCAATCAATAAAACATACAGCCCGGCTGGGCGTGGCTCAGCAGTTAAGCGTCGACCTGGGATCCAGGCGATCAGGGTTCGATTCCCCGTCAGGGCACATGCCCGGGTTGCGGGCTGTGGCTGAGCAATGACTCTCTCATCATTGATGTTTCTGTCTCTCTCTCTCCCTCTCCTTTCCTCTCTCTGAAATCAATAAAGATATATTAAAAAATATATATATATATACACAACATACACATATCTACATTCTTTTAAAAATATATTTTTAATGATTTTTAGAGAGAAAGGGAGGAGACAGAAACATCGATGTGAGAACGTAACATTGATCAGCTGTCTCCTGAATGTACCCTACAGGGTATCAAGCACGCAACCTGGCCATGTGCCCTGACTGAGAATCAAACCCACAACCTTTTGGTGCACAGGACAACGCCCAGCTAACTAAGTCACACTGGCCAGTGCCACATATCTACATTCTGATTCAAAGCAAGTTAATCAAATCTGTCCACAATAAAAATTCATAGGTGTGCCTATGTTTAAACTTTAATTTTCAATTTAATAGCTTAAGAGTGCCTTAAGATATGAGCGGTTTTAAAAATACACATACACAGGCCCTGGCCAGGTAGCTCAGCTGGTTAAAGTATTGTCCTGATACACCGAGGTTGTGCATTCGATTTCTGGTCAGGGCACATACAAGAGGCAACAAATGAATGCATAAATAAGTGAAACAACAAATCGATCTTTCTCCCTCTCTCAAAGTCAATAAATAAAAAAATTAAAAAACAAATATACACATATTCACTAAAACCCTAATTATTAATTTTGCCAGATTCAACATATACCACTCTATTGTTTGATTTACATATATTGTGAAATGATTATCACAAAAAGATTAGTTAACATCCATTATCACAATAAGATTAGATACAATAAAAAGAAAAACAAAATTTCCCCTTGTGATGAGAATTCTTAGGACCTATATACTTTAACAACTTTCCTTTATATCATATAGCATATAATCATGTTGTAAATTACAGCCCTAGTATTTTTTTGTACATTACATTCCCATACCTTATTTATTTTATAAACGAAAGTTTGTACCTCATTTCACAACCCCCCAACCCCCCCTCTGGCAACTACCCATCTGTTCTCTGTATATACACCAATTTGACTGAATAACAGCAACCAGTGAAAATGTTTCACTGAACTGGGAAGGTGAGAACCTGGATTCATGACCCAGCACAGCCCATAAGTAACTACACAACAGCCAGAAAATTATTTACTAACTATAGACCTTAACTTTGAAAGTAAAAAAGTAAAAATTCTGCTTTAGTCTTTTTTGCCACCTTGGCTCCCCTACCTGTCCTAACAACAATAACGTAAAATGGAAATTAAATATTTGGTGTTACTCTTATTGAAGAAACTTGCATTTACTTTTCTGGTGCACTAGGAAACTGATTTTGAAATCTGCCTAAACAATAGACATTAATACTACCTGTTCAAGTAAATATGCTTGCACAGTTAATCAAAAGGAATGCCGTACGTAATTACGCTTAAATTCATTTATTTTTATCACATACCTATGAACAATAGTTTAAAGATAAAGACAATAATGATGAATTACCTAAGCCATATTTATTAAGATAGAGTATGGCTTTGTAGAATTTTTCAAAGCAGATTAACTTAGCAACTAAGAAAATCTATGAATATGCTTTAGAATGCTGATTTAATTAATGTTTCCTTTGTTGGTAATGTGCAGTAAAAGGGAAGATATATGTTGAAAATATATCTTGTCACATTAAAAAAAGTAACACAGGCATCTGCTTTTTTTTTGCTTTTTAGCAAAGGGAAGCCCTCTCTTTGCCAATTTTCAAACAGTAAACATTCACTTCTGGTCTTGATTATATACAAGATACAGTATAGTAAATGATAGACTTACCATGAACTTTTTTTTTTAGTTAACAGAAAATAAGTGGGAGCAAAGTTAAGCACCAGAGTACTGTCAAGGAGACTGAGATTATTAATATTAATTTTTACATGTTTCAACTGACTGAATGTATCTGTAATTGGCACTCTGGCTGCAAGTTTAAACGGCTATGCGTACGTGAGGATTGTGTAATAATCAGCAGTCATTGTGCTCTTTCTTCTGTGTTCTCTAACGGGAAAACTGAGCAGCTCTTTCCCCTTCTTAAATTAAATACTTTTAATAAAGTAAGACTTTTAGGGAACAAATACTCAACTTCTTAAGCTATAAATTACTAAAAGCTGCTCTCACTGGACTTGACTATGGAGAAACTAGAGTGATTGAAATGTTTTCCAGAGCTTACACGTTAGTGCTTTCAACATCAAAAAGTAAAACCAGAGTCATGTCAGTGCTCGGCTCTGCCGTGCGTTACACAGAGTGAGCAAAAGCCATGTGGCCAGATCCTCGCCGCTGCCGAGATGGACAGAAACGCTGCAGCCCCCAAGCGACCAAATGACCATTTGCTTCTGACCACACGTGTCTATACACTGGCCCACAGCCTTGTGTTTGCCAACATGACTTCTCATAGACAGCGTCAGGCTTCTCCCTTGTTCCTGAATCTCACCACCTAATGAAGGAACGTCCCAGCTAAAACTCTTTCACGCCCCATGGAAAATACTTTCCACAGGAAAAATTTTATAGACATTCTAGTACACTGGGTAAGGACATTGGAAAATTATAGGGATTCTGTGCACATGCATAATTACCGAAAGAAAAGAAATATTAAAAAGTACAAATTCTGAGTCCACTGATTTCTAGTGTATGGAAATTTACCTATAAATACTTGAAAAAGAGAATTTTGAAAGGACACACATTTTTTTTTGTATTTCAGAATGTGTTCAAACTTGGCCAAATCTGTGGGATCTCTGAACATCAAACCTTTTCACTTTTCTTCTCCCATCTTTAAATTGCCTATAAACTTTCATCACCAGTATTCTGCTGCAGGTACAGACATGGCTAAAATGCACTGATTCGTCCTAAAAGGAGGGATGTTTACAGAAATTAAGCCAGATTCAGTCAAAGCAAAGCACATGCTTCAACATGAAAACCCTGCCCCCTCCAAAATGTCCCTGTAGTGTCTAACTTAGTTTCTTGTCTCTTCTACTCCTCCCATAATTTCCCTCTGTCATCATGGTTTATATTACTGTGTGCTTTTCCTTTAATAAGAGCAATTTTAAAAGGCTAAAGAATTTTTTCCTGACCATAGATTTAATACAGCATTTTGATAACGGATTGGTCTAAGAGCAGAGAATCTCTTTGCTCCACCTCTGAACATCTGTCACAAGAGTCAGATTACAAATCAACCCAAATGAGGAGATCAAGGGGAGTGTAAGTGAAGAGGGAACATGAGGAAAAGGAAACACTAGTGGTTGGTGGTTAGGTCACCTGCAGAAACCATAATATAGTTTCGAGCCTTTATTTGATACAATCAAACAAAGGGACATTATGTTAGAAATAACATTAAACTGAAAGTTTAATGTTTAAAAAAAGAACTGTGTAGTTTCCTAAATAGAAATCCTCTTTGAAAAATGTAAAATAATAATCCTTTTATTGAACATGTATAAATATTTTCAAAGGAAATGATCTTTTCATCCCCAGTTCTTATAAAGTCATTTCTAATGACATCAGAAATATTAAAGAGAAATTCATTTATTACAAACCTACTTATATAATGTATATAGCTACTTATGCATTTTACTACACAAATAATACTACTTTTGATATTTTAAATTTTAAAAACTGACCCGTGAACTGCTTTTAATAATTGTTAGTAAGTCTTATAAGTTTATTGCAGTGGAAAAAAATTAATCAATAACTACTTATGTACTGCCAAACTATACCTGTAATTTTAAATGATGATAAGAGTAGCCTAAGGCAGTTAACAAACATCTCAGAAATTTCAGAGTCCAAATGGTTTTCACTTAGTTTATGCTCCCCTGCCCCCCCAAAAAGAAAGTATGTCAAGGGAAAACTGAACTAAAGCAACAATAGAAACTTGTAAAATGCTGAATTTTTTAGGTTAAATGTGCTTGATAGTTCTCGAATATATACAAACACCTGAAAGGCAATTCAGATCCAACTTTACCCCATTAAAACACTGAAGTTCCCAAAGTGTACAGGGTGTAACCTGATCATAATTGCTGTGAAGGGTGAGAGTTGACTAAATCTTGACACTAAATCTTGCCATCTGTAGGTGCTTTACACATCCCCAGTTTTTTTTAAGTAGGGTCAAAAGTTTACAGTATATTTTCCTACTCATTATCAATCACACAATTCTTTTACTTTATGTCATCTTAGAACAATACTCTGAACAATTTTGGTACTACCCAACTGTAAGTTTACACAAAAACATGAACACTATCCCCAAATCCATTTCACATTGCTATTGCGGATACAGTCTTTCATGACTAAGCAAGTAATATTTATTTCTATATTTAACAAAAGGACTGAATTTCCCCAAAATAATTCTTCCAAAGATATCACTTTTAGACTAGAATAATTATCCTAACTCTAAGACTCCTTTATGAAATCACTGATGGCTTACAATCCAACAATTCACATTTAAAAGAAAGGTATTCATACTCAAGATGTCAACTGTGTTGTCACTAAGTGAACTCTACTATTACTCACGCTGTTCACTAATCCCACTCATTTCACCTTGAATGTTCACAACAGAAACAAAGATACATCATCTCCCACAACTGGGATTCGGGACTGGAGAACTGTCATAGTGAGTTAGACAAAAAAGGTTCACACTACAATTAAACATATTAAAATGTCTGCATATAAAAAGCCCATGTGTATCTAACAAAAAGGCAGTTTCACCCAGGCAGCAGGATGATCTGTGGTTCTGATTTTAAATTAGCAATGAACACAAAATTCAAAAAAAGCAGGAACATGCCATTTTCTAAAATTCTCTCATTTTACAGTTTTATTTCTCTCATTTATACTTATCAAACTTTACTGCCAAGCTCCACCCTTAATTATTCACAGAAATTGCGAGGAAACTGAAATCACCACCATAAATTCAGTAGGAATCATGGGCAAGCATGTAAGGATGGACCGCAGTCCTTAAAAACAAAGAAAGCACCAACATATACTTGCAGTTCAGCTTATGAAATAATTGTACACCTAAAAATACTATTTGAATCATGTAAATCTGAGTTTTATTTTCAATATATAAGAATTTAATATTTAAAAGAACCCCTCTGAGCCCTATTTTAAAGTGAATGTGAAAAATCTGACAGAACAAATAATCAACTTCTAGAAATTATTTTGTACGTAGGAATCTGATATAATAAAACAAGCTAAATCAATGTAATGTTACTCTAATTTTAAAAACCCCAGCTAATTGAAGAGGAACAAGTTAAGCGAAGAAAATATGAAAGAAAATTTGAATTAATGTTTCTAATTAGCAAGGGCTTTCACATAGACTTAACAGCAAATCTTCTTTTCCTGATTAATTAGAACATCACACAAAGAGCTAGACTCTAATTGGTAATTCTTCCAGAGAACTAGGAGGGGACAGATGTGACAAACAGAAGACATGCTCTCCAATGAAAATAACTGCAACAAAAATCCTGTGTTATAGCTATATGGTGGTTACAGATATCTAGAAAAATGGTGGTTCCTATGCTTAAAAAAGAACACTTTTGAAAAATTATAAAGGCTGTGTGGCTAGTGGTATGGCAGAGATATTTTGGCCAAAAAATAAGCTCACTCTGCTCAAAATAACACTAAACTTTGCAGAGGCTTTTTGTCAACTTAGATAGAAGGTAAAATATTGACTGAAAAGACTTTTGAAAGTATCTAGAATTGTTCTTCTTTCTATTAATGATTCCCTAATGATCAGATATATTTCAATGTTTGCCATTAATTTAAATAGGAGAATTTTACAATACACTCAGAGAATACCAATTTCTTCCTCCAAGATACAAAAAGGCACATCACTAATATGAAATGGATATGCCTAAATTAAATGAAGAGAAAAATGAAAGAAAAAATTGGGGACAGGACCCATAACAGCACTGCAATTAAAAGGACAAGGGAGGGAAATTCTCAGGGAGGAGAGCAAAATCTCCGCCTCTTAGATGAGGGACATGCAGGAGGGGAAAGATCAACATTAAAGGGCAGCAAACTGAAGGGATTTCAGAACTAATTAAAAAATGCTGCAGCAAATGTTTCTGAGTGCCAAATCTCAAGTATAAGTACACCAACTAATTTAAAAAAGATTCTCTGAAATGTAGACACACAAACCTTTTAAAAACACAGACATCAACCTACGCACATCGCATTTAAAAATGTCTCGTAATTTTTCATTCTGTATTAGCCACTAACATTCAACCTTACATTTTGCTGTCCCATTCTTTTTAAAGGTTTTTGTTTTTATTTTTATTCTAAATATATCTTGACTGATTTCAGAGAGAGGAAGGGAGAGGGAGGGAGAGAAAGAGAGAAAAACATCAATGATGAGAGTCGTGGATCGGCCGCCTCCTGCACTCCCCCGACTGAGGAGCGAGCCCCCACTACCTGGGCATGTGCTCTGACAGGGAATGGAACCCCGATCTCCTGGATCCTAGGTCGATGCTCAGCCACTGAGCCACGCCCAGACAGGCTGCTATCCCATTTTACAAGTAAAATAATTTTATAATCAATAACAAAAATAACAAAATATATACTAAATCCATATTGTAGCATGTATCAGTACTTCATTTCTTTACATTGCCAAATAATATTCTATAGTACATATATACCACATTTCATTTATCTATTCACTACCTTATGTACATTTGTATTGTTTCTACTTTTTGGATACTCTGAATGAATAATACTGCCATGGCACATTCCCCCATATTCATATTGTTGTAAATACAGAAAATCTACTAATTAGTTTTGTTAACGGAGTGCTGTAGATCATAGGGAGCCTGGATATCCAAAGGAGACTAGCCTGGTCTTTGTAGGAACTGGAATGATTTCACCCTCCCTAAGCATCCAATTATTACCTTCCTACCAACTTGTGTTAGCATTGCTCATAGCTCCTCCTCCCATCACCTCCACCCCCTTGGTTCACACCATCATCTCATCTGGATTACTAAATAGCCTAAATGTGCTGCAGCCTCTAGCCTTGCCCTCCTCCAGTCCATTCACCACAGTGCAGGATATTCATTCTAAAATACAAGTTTCACAATTTCATTTCCTGGCATCAGATTCTTCAATGGATCCCCATGATACTCAAGATTAAAGTAAAAATGCCTTAGCAAGTAAAAGACTCTAAGGTGGTCTGCCCCCGCTAACCTCTGCATTGGTGATCTCTGACTACTTCTGTTGCACATATAAGGAACTAATTCATTTAATTACTCTCACCTCTGGATCTTTGTGCATGCTGCCCTCTCAGCCTGGAACTGCGCCCCCCCCCCCCAATCCTGTGTGTTTTCCCTTCAGTCACAGAACTGTTTACCCTCTACCTTTTTATATGACATCATCTCCCTGATAATACTAGCTCCACGTGAGCAAAACATGTGTTTTCTCATAGCTAGTGGATCCAGCACAGTGAACGGCATAGAGTGAACACTCAACACAGATGTGTGACTTTGATAAGAAAATGCTAATTACCGGCATGCTGGAATAACTCCCATGAGCAGGTAAAACCAGGCTCTAGGCTTGAAAAACATTTGGTGAAGAAACACGAAACACAAACCACAGCCCTGGCTGCCCATCTCAGATGGAGGCAAGCAACCCTCATTTTCAGGTCACATGCCTGGTTCCCAATGAACTGACACCCACCCTTCCACGCAGCCCCTAGAGTATGACCAGGAACTACCCCAGGACCCTGGGCAGGACTGATTCAGAAACAAGTGGGTAATAGAAGCTGGACCAGTGAGTGCTTCCTGTGACTTTTGGTGGAGCTATCAGAAGAGAAGTAGTCTCTTTAAAGGGAAGCACCGGCTGTTAAAATGATGTAAGCCAGAGTGGCTGAGCGCCTTCTCTGCCACCACTGAGTCCTAATTGAAAAAAGAAGCCAACACAGGAAAGTGGAGACAAAAGAGAGATGGTTCTGTGACATCATTAAACCCTCCCACCCAGATGTGCCCAGAGCCAGCTGTAGCCTTAAACTGCACTTAGGTGAGGAAGGAAATTCCGGTTTTGCTCATCCTGGTTTGTGTTGGGTTTCTTTTGGGCAGTCAAGAGCCCAGGGCCACATGTCAGGAATCATCTGCCTGTGTTAGCCTGTAACTAGGCATCAAAATTCATTTGTTTTCTAGGTAATCAATTTGATAAAACTGGAGGATAAGGTTGCTTATGTAGAATGCTTCCCACTTCATGCAAGATGTAGGAATACTAAATTTTATGCTCAGTCCACCAACTACTTCCTTATGGGTGAAGAAGAAGGGTGGAGCCAGTTTTTCTGAATAAAGCGTCCATGAAATGTTACAAAATTGGGAGTTCATCTAAGCTAAGTTTCTTTTGTTGTAGGCAGGGAAAGAAACTAAAATGAAAACATTATCCTTAGCTTCAGTGACTTTTAGAGTACAGGAGAAAGAACAATACGACAAAGAAAAATCAGAAAATTGGGTTTGAGCACTGGTATCCACACTATGCAACCTACCAGACTGTTTTTCCTACAGGATGGTTGCGTATAATACTGTCTGTGTCTTCCCCTTCCCTACGGGAGTGTGTTGGGGCTGTGTGGAAAGAACTCCGCATCAGTTACAGTTATCTGCAGAGGGAAGGCGGGGAATGAAGAGGTGCACATCAGCCATCCTGGCTACGGAAGCATCTAAGGAAGGTGCTAAGCATCATGAGCCAGTGACTAAAATTCAAGGACAGTATGTTAGAAACCCCAGGTATGAAAGATGTTTCTGTAGCTTAGAGCCTTGCTCTAGTCAGGGAACATAAGGAGCTGCTGATACAGAAAACTATGCTGTGGCCTCTAGTAGCTCAGGGGGAAAAGTAAGTTAACTGCAAGTGGCCAGCGAACATTCCCAGAAAAGCTCTATACTAGGAAACTCTTCACCCCACTGTGTTTTCTCAGATGGGGCAGCGAAAGCAACCACAATGAACAGAATCAGAGACCTCAGTTAAAAGAAAAACATGGCCTCTGTCCCAGTGGCCAAGGCTGGGACCAAATGGCTTGATTCGGGGGTATGTTCCACAGCTCCTCATATGTCCTATTTTAGTAAATATTAACATTCTAAAGATAATTTTATCTTTATTATTTAAGACCTTAGGACTCTCATTCTGAATATTTGATACCAATAAAAAATGGTGGACCTTTATAAGGAGTAGGTGATAATACAGAATGCCTACTAATCACAACAAATGATTGCGTGCACACACATATAATGTTCTAACTTCCTTTCAGGAGATTCTATTTAACATCAATGTAAAGGGAAACTATTATTTAATTCAGCATCTCAGTATGGGGTTCATGTTAACCTAAGTTCATTATATCCAACTAGATGCAAACAGATTGATAATAAAGATTAATAAAAGTATATTATCACGCACATATCAACTACTACAAAACACTTGTCCAAAAAAGGACTGCATGGGTGACAGGGCAACTGCTCTGGATCCCATCTTGACTACTAATTACATGAAATTACGCAGGTCACTGGATTTGTCTTTTCCCGACTGCAAAACTTCCCTCTCATAAATTCCATGCTTCTTTTGATATCACTAATAACAGTGCCAGCTGGCAGCTCTGGGTCTGGTATAGTAATAAAGCCACATGAGGGCATCTTTCTGGTGTGCAGTAACTACCAGTGATCCAGTGTCCTGGTTTTCTAACGTATGCACTGTGCCCCGTGCGTGTGCGTGTGTGCACGCGCACATATGAACAATGATTATTGGGTTGTTGCTCAGGAAAGAAGCTCTGCCTCTACCTTCTGGCTGTATAAGTTAAGACATTTAAGGAACAAAATGGATGAGAACGAAGTATCAGAAGGAAGGCAAAAGGAGCAGAGTATATAGCCTGGGCAATAGGTGGAGCTCAGCTGAGTTGCTGACCTGACATTTTCAGAAATGTTGTTCAACCTGGACTGGGAACAGGGACTGGAGGTGAGGACCAGAAACAGATGAGGAGAGGGAGCAGAATGAGGAAGATAAGGCTAATTTTAAAAACAGTGTTACAAGTGACAGGCGCTGTTCTAAGGGCTTTATGTGAATTATCTCAATACAAGAAAACCACATACTAGAAAAAGAACAGATGTCGTAGGGAGGTAGGGAAGTGGGAACTGAAGCGGAAGAACAGATTGGACTCAAGTGGCATGAAGCATAAAGGGGCCTCTTGGTGGGCTGACTTTAAATGTTCAATAAAACTGGACCTTTTCTATTCTTTCTGTCCAATGTACCTGCAACTACTTGTAAAAAGACATCTTCTTATAATATCCTTACATCTGTCATAATTTTTACGTCATCAAGCTTAATCACTTTTTATGCCTCTTCAACTAGAGATGTTTGTTCTTTAATTAGAGAGTACCTAGATATAACCTTCTTAAACTCTACTAGGTAAACTAAAATCATTAAGAATTTACTTAGTGCTTTGTATAAACCTGTATGTTATGGGTTCCTCCTTACCATTTAGGAGGGAAATTTACAATCTAGCTGGGCTAGATGTGAAATGCAGCAGACACCATTTACAGCCCACATTCTCAAGACACTGTCAGCTAAAACTGTAACCAGTAGCTTTTCTGTCTTTGTGGCACTTGAATCTCGTCAACAGAAGATATCCCTTATTTCTGTGTTTCATTTCTAGCTATTCCTGCTGTAATGAGTCAGAACACACAGTGGCTTTGTAGACTGCATAGCAAGATAACCACAAGGTCAAGAGTGTCAAGAGATGGACAGCAGTGGGCCCAGTGTTCATCACGCATCCTGCACTGTATACCTACTACAATACATTCTTTTATACTTGTTAACACATTACCTTGTAATCCCATTTATGTAACTTAATATTTATCTGCCACTTCTCTTACTACCCTCTGAGATGTGGGTGGAACAAAGGACACATATATTGCTTCTGTCTACCTTAAACATTCCTGCTTTATTGTGTGCACAATAACTGCTCCCCAATGAATGTAGACTAAATTGAACAGGACTGTCAGTTGGCTGGAGAATGAAAAACAAATCAGGCTTTTCACCTAATAAGAAGTGCCATTTGCATCACTGGAGGAAGCCCTATGTTATACTACAAAGAGAAGAGGTTTGGGAAATATAGAGTCCCAGGTTCAAATTCTAGAGCTGCCCACCTGTCTGTATGGCTTTGATTAATTTCTATGAGCCTCAGTGCTTTCATCTATAAAATGGGGATAATTTCTCTCTCCCAAGCTGATAATAAGAATTTGATTAAATAAATTGTATATTAAGGACAAGCAGAATACTGCGTTTGAAGCCTTCTTGGCCAGTGGGCTGAGGTGGTTCTGCCACGTGGTGGATGACAACTATGTAAACGCAAGGGTGCTGCTGCAGCGGCTAAAAGCCTTCCCGCGATGCTTGATGTCTACAGCGTGAAACGGCCCATCCATGCTTCTCAGCCACGGCCCCACAATCGCGGGAGGCTGGTACAGTTCTGGTTCGCCGCCGCGGTTGCCCGGCTTCTGCATCAACTACAATCTGGCTTTGAAAACGGCTCGGTGGTCCAGAGGCCCCACTTCGTGGACGCATCTGCGCTCATCCGGCTGCCTGATGACTGACTATGGGCTACACAACTGAGTGCAAGCTGGGTGGCCACTGCTGCCCAGCCCCCTCTCTCACTGCCACCCGGACACCCTGCAGCTGCTGGGGGCTGCCCAGCTCCTGGAGTAGGTCACCCTCAGCTACAGGTCTTGGAGGGGAAGCGCAATGTCATTACTACAGGGCCTGCTCTCCGTGGAGGAGGACACCTCTTTTCCTCCCTGCATTGCCTCCTCTACCCAGATACTCCCTGGCAGCTATGAATGAAGTAAATCTGAGGTGGTAAGTAATTAAAACCTCTTTTTGTGTTTACGGTACATAATGTTAACGGTATCACCAAAAACTCGCAAGCTGCTAAAAAACACCATGTACTAATCCTATAGAGCAGCTGTAATTTCTCTTATGCAAAAAAAAGTGGGGAAAATCTGAGAGGGAAGGTGGTCTAATTTTTTAACATTTTGTAAAATGTAAATGCCATGTCTGTTAATTTAGATCATGACTATCTGACATAAAATATAGTCAACATGAAATATTCAACTGCACTTCAATATATATTAAGCTTTTTAAAAATTGAAAGGATTCTCTAGCCACTCTCAGAAATATAGAAATATAATTTTTTCTAAATAAAACCTGAAATTTGCTTTTGAATTGAACATTTCCTTTTCTTTGTGTGTGTCAAAGGATTTCTTATTATGGGAATTCCAGAAAAATCCCTCTAAAGATTTTTTTTAATTGTGTAAAACTTCTAAAGTTATTTTTAAAGAGGGGAACGAGAAAAAGAAAGTGGGCTAGCCCCCTTTTCCATCCTTCCAAACAGCATGACCAATGTTAAAAGGACATCTAAACACAAGCCCCACTGAATGAATCATCCGTGTAACCTCACGTGAAGCCAGAAACAGCTTACCATCATTTCTGTGATCTGCATCTTTCTGTATTAACCCATCCAACAGTCACTTCTGATAGGATATGCAATTGAGCAACTTCATGGGCTTTCAGTTTTGCTGGTGTCCACTATAAAAAGGGCCTGCAGACCCTCAGGGGAGGGAGGGGGTAGCAAGCTCAATACTAAGCCTTGTTGAATCCTCACCCACACTTGGAAGGTTAGCTTGAAACTTTATTTTGATATTACTAAATTTAGGGCAGGGGGCTTTAATAGTCTGCTTTTATTTTTAAAGAGAACAAATGCTGATAGGCAAAACACTACCAATGACAGACTGGGTCTGAATCCCAATTCTGCCTCTAACTAGCTAATTAAATGAGGTGCACATCACTGGGCAAGTCGCTGAACCTCTCAGTGCCTTCCTTGCCCCATTTCTAAAATGAGATTATGCTACAGGCTGCTTAATAGGTTTTTTGTTGGTTTGTTTTTGAGGGTTAGGTGGGTTACTACGAGAAGAACTTAGAACGCTACCTGGTAAGGACAATATACACACTAGCAATTATAAATGATCCTTCAGTTCCAAAAACTTTCTATTCCATTTGTACTATGATTGAAACAGGATCTGTGTGGATAATACTTGTTTCTACATTCATGTCTCTGAACTGAAACCATACTGCTGATTGGCCCATAACTATGAAATTTAATCAATATAAGTAAACAGTACATGTAATTAAGTACATGACTTAAAATGTCTTAATTTGTGTTCATGTCCTACTTTCTACCTATTTGGGGTCCCATCATGATTATCAATCTTTGGTAACATAGTAATGTTATTTTAAATAAAGTAAATTTTATATGGGCAGCTATAATGTTAAAAATGTTCTGTGAATAAAACGATGAAAATACAGAACATTAACTGACATGTTTGTTACTCTAGATAATGAAAAACAACTTTAATGAAGTAGGATGCTTCTAACTCAATTTCCTTCACATCCCGATTTATATCTTTTGAGCATGCTCTTCTGACAAAGCTCCTTTTGTAGTATCTGATGGGATCAGTTAATCAAAACTTTCCTTTTCTGAGATCGGAATCATTTTTCCCATTTAGCTAGTAAGAAGGCGGCACAAAATGTCTTTGCAATTGTTACAAGATCCAATTAAAAGCAGATGAGTTGAAAGACAAAAAGTTCTATTTCATTATACACATTATGGCCCGGTATATAAAATGCTTTGAAAATAAAAAGTGGTTTATTCTCAACTTCAAGTCAAAGAGAATTTAGATACCATCAGAATTCACTTTACATTCTGACACAAAGAATTTATTCAGAGTTTAAATTGATACAACACATGTAAAGGCCAAGAACCATGTCCTGCCAAAAGTAATAGTAAATGTTTGCTTTTCCTTTTCTTCTCTCTGCCTGTCAAACTAACCCACATTGATCTCTACTTCAAAACACTGAAAACTTTAACTATCTCACAAAACCCATTGTGGTATATGAACAAATGATCAGGTATATTAGTTTCTCAATCAGCTCTTGAAACTTGGTAGGAAATAGTACCCTTAATCAACAGATACCTCAGTAAAAACAATGATTTAATTTAAAAAAAACACCACTGACATAGAAATAGCACAATAAGCCAAAGATATCACATTTATCGGAATAAATAAATAATAAATAATTGTCTCTTATTTTCTGTCCCTAAAATGATAAAGGCTCAATAAGTAAGTGTATGGCTCCTGATGTGGCGGTCCTAGACCTCAAAGGGACCTAGACCCCAGAGGGAATCGAGGACAGCCACCACGGTAGAATGTCGGTGGGGACCATGGCCAGCACTATAGGCAGCTTTTGGCTCTGGGGCTGAAGAGTTTTAGTGAAGAGCCACTGTGGTGTGAAAAGAGAAACCTGTTTGTTTAATTTTTCCTTTTAAAAATAAGGAGAGAAAAATAAGATTGGAAATAGATATAGTGAGCACACATTATAGTTTAAAGCAATATGCCTTGGCATTTAGGATATGTTAAAACAAAAACAAATTTAAAAGATAACAGCAGTATTTTACAAAAGGCTATCATTTAATATCTTCAAAAGATAGTTTAAAGAGAAAGTTTGAACCTGACCTTGGCACATAATATAAATATGTCAGTGAACAAGTTCAAAGAAGGAATAACTTATAAGTTAGACAATAAAGATTTTATGAAACTTTGTGGATATTTTGAGTCAGTAGCAACATTAAACACTAAACATCTACATCAGAGAAAATGTAAACGTTCCAAAGCATCTAGTTTCAAGGAAAACCTAAAATTTAGATTTCACTGGGTTAATAAAACACAATCTACTACTGCATATTGATAAGACCCATGAAACCAGCCTAATCTGTTTCATTTAAGTGAAAGGAATTTTACCTTCTATTCCACTCAAATATAATAAACAGCATGAGTAACCACCATATGGTTCTCAAAATACGTTAGTTCAAAACTACCTTCTATTTCCACATTCTATCTTATAACTTAGAAAGTAGAGGTTTATTTTCTGGACTGTAATAAAACTGCCATATAAAAGGAAGAATTAGAAATCTAGATCAAATAGCTTTTTTAATGACTAAGAATTGAAAGAAACTGAAAGATGAACTATTTCCTTTTGGCCCCTGCTCTGTCTGTTCTAATTTAAGCCACCAGTTCAATAATTATGACATAGTTATTTCTTTTAAAGATACTCTTTTATAGTTTAGGTAAAGACAAGGCTCACTACTCATTGAGGCACTGGTAGATCTCTTACAAGGTTCCCACATCTCTTTCCACTGAAGCTCATGCTGGCCTATCACACCCCTGCATCTTCTGTCCTCAGTTCTCGAGGAGGTAAAATAAAACTCTGCTCCGATTCTCTGACAT
This sequence comes from Miniopterus natalensis, assembly GCF_054644295.1. Classification (NCBI taxonomy): domain Eukaryota; kingdom Metazoa; phylum Chordata; class Mammalia; order Chiroptera; family Miniopteridae; genus Miniopterus; species Miniopterus natalensis. The sequence continues at coordinate 26,252,388 of NC_142096.1, forward strand.
GGATAGGCAACAAATTTTCAGTCCTTTGGTTGAGGCCAGAAAATTTCAAGTGTATGATTTCTGCTTATGAAATTTATGTCACTGGCACCAAAAAGGCCAAAACTGTTGGTTTAAAGAAAGCAAAGTTCTCAAATTAATGAATTCTAAATCAATTCAGTATTTTTGAATACTACAAAAAGTAGTGAAAGCAAACAGTTCTGTGGCACCACAAAAAAATCAACCTTGCATGGAGATGTGTATTTAGGAGATCATCCAAAATTGGACTACATACATTTATAGCATATGGTCAAATTGCATCGAGCCGGTATTAAATGCTACATGCTTCTTACTCTCCCTTTGCTCTTTTTGGATGGGAAGGCAGAAGTGTAGCTGTGTCTAGGCCAAAAAACACATTTCCATTGATTGTAGACACCCATGAATCATTCATGAAGCAGCAAACAGTGCTTAGACAACCTAATGCATGGAATTAGGTTAAAGTCACAATTTGCAAAATTTACTGTTAACATCTCTGGTTTTCTCCTGTTTTTCTGTGTCTTAAGCTAGCAATAGAAGCCCCAAAGGAAACATCTATATCCTAATGCCGAAGTGACAGAAAAAAATATACACCTACTTAATTAATTTTATAGATATGGACAATAAATAAATGCTTAATTTATCCCTTCCAACTAGATGTTGTAAAACTCGTGGAGATTGACATAAATGATTTGAGCTTCAAAAATCAACTCTGAGGTGTTTAATGGAAGCAGTCTGATTTTATTTGCTATTTTAATTTTAAGAGGATGCTGGCAAGGTCAGCAGACTCCAGTCCAACACCTGCCTAGAAAATAACATAAAGCTGTCACCTTCTTCCAAAATGAAAGTGAACGGCACAGTTAAAAATCCTGCTAACTGACCCCAAATCAAATGCCATATATTTCTAAAGTTACTATGGTAGAACTTATGTGAAATTCTGCTCATCAGAGACCTTCTCCTTAAAGCTACCAACTCTACTATCCAGATAAGAATATACGAGTTTAAACTGAAATCTGAAGGCCACTAACAAGAAAGCCGGAGAATACGCATTTTCTTAATCTCCAAACCGCTCCCTTGACTCCCATGCACATGTACGACGTCCTCCAGGGCAGCAGAGCAGGGCCGGTAAGTCAGAGCCCACTCTGTCTCAGCCGAGGCTGACTGCAGAGCTGCTCCTCTAAGACACGCTAACTCAAAAGACCTATACAAAGTATAAACTAGTAATATCTTTCATTTTGATATTTCCAAAGAATATCAGCTCTGCCAACAGAGAAGTCACACTTAGAAACATCTAATTAAAGAAACAAAAAATGGCTCTCAACTGAAACTCAACTCTTAAAATCCAAGACGCATCCTTATGGATTTTATTAAAAAAATTTTGTTGCTGTCTGTAATTCTAAATTTTCCTATTCCAGAGTTTGGATTAACCAGAAAAAACAGGTTTTCTCATATTTCTGGTATACTATTTGGCAATGCACTGTGCTTACTAACATCGCTTTGGAAATAGCAAGACCATCATTCTAAAGGCAGACACAGCGTGGATTCTGCCATTGTCCCAACCTCACTAAGCACAACATACCCTCGTCCTGAGGTGTGTTCCTTACTCTGAAAGCACTACTAATGCCATATAAGCAAACATTTACTTACAACAGACAGCTTTTGTTGTTGCCTTAATCTCCACTTGTATGGACAGATTAGTAGGAACAGAAGTTTCAATGTAAAAATATTGAGCAAGGAAATATGGAGTAAAGCTCTCACTGATACTCCTTGCAGTTTAATAATTTTTGGTAATTATTCTGTATATTTCCCACAGCCCTTAAGACAGTCTAACACAATATAATTAATAAATATTTCTGAAAGGAAGGAGAGTCAAAAAGGAGGGATGACCTGAAGGTAAAAGGAAGGAGGGAAGAGAGAAAGGAGGGTTAATGGTGCTGAATGTATTTAGTTTTATGGTAAAAACTAAGTCAATCTGTTTACACTAATGTGTGCATAAAAAAGGGAGGAAAATGGAATAGTAAAAGCGCTTTAAAAACTGGCCTGTCATACAAACAGTGTTCAACAGATGACTTTGTGTCAGTAACACTCATTGGAAGATAATTTCAACCAACCAGGAAGCTTCTTTTGTTTGAGTCTAGCAGTCCATCTACATGCTAAAAGCACAGTAGTCTGCTCAGAGGGACTAGGATTAGGATTCTAGTGTGAAGAGTTAAAAAACTGAAGGCATTTTGTCAACCGTTAAAATATTTGCTATTTTCCCATCACAGCCTACTATATGAACATTTGAAAAAAATTACAGCAAAAGTATCAGTGCAATGAAATGTCAGAAGATTTTGCCTAAAGCAAAAGATACAGATTTAAATATTCTAAATTTTTATGTAGATTAACACTGATTTTCAGGGAAGAGTGCTCAAAGTCTCAGATCTATAACTCAAATCAAGTGGCCCGTCATGGGAATTTACACATCTCTCAGTTAAATCAGGTATCCATCCAATCACAAAGCCTTTTCACATCTATGAACAACGATGGAATTCAAAATACAAATAAAGAGCCTGGCTAGTGTGGCTTAGTGGTTGAGCTTCAACCCATGAACCAGGAGGTCACAGTTTGATTCCCAGTCAGGGCACATGCTAGGGTTGTGGGCTCAATCCCCAGCAGGGGGCATGCAGGAGGCAGCTTATCAATGATGTTTCTCTCTCACCCATGTATTTCTCTATCCCTCTCCCTTCCTCTCTCTCTAAAAATCAATAAAAAGATATATGTGTGTGTGTGCATGTGTGTGTATATATAAAAGAACAAAATACAAATACTCATTTCAAATGTACTTCCAACCATGTCATATCCAATATGGACATAAGTTCTTCTGTCTTAATATGGTTAATATAATTGTTGGTATTTAGTATATAACAACAAAGTGTACTAGTATCACAAGAAGTATATTATGCTTGGTTGTACTCTGGTGAACTTCTCTCTGCATATGTTAGTGTTGAAGAGTTGGGCTCCACCTGGTATGTGTGAACAATTCTTTCCCCACTCTGTCCTCCCACCCCAAATCTTCCAGTGTATAGAAAGTAGATTATAAATAAATCCAAAGTATATATGAATCCACAGTGAGTTCAGTTTTCCATAGTGAAGGGAAAAAACTACATTTCAAGGCTATACTGTCAAACATTTGTCTAATGCTTGCTCCTGTTTTGACTATCAATTCTAAGAAAAGTTTATTGGCTAACTTTAAAAATGTTTAAAAATGTGAGACTGGAATGGAAATACTGATGTAGCTATAGATTAAGAAGAAAGATTTGGTCTGTTAAATAAATTTTTTCATTTTAATTCAAACCACAGAAGTCCCTTCCCATATACTCAAACCTGGAGTTTGCATCTGCATTCATAGATACAATCCTTTTGGAAAGTGTGAAGAAGTATAATTAATCACATTTTCAAATCAAAATTTTAAGATGCGTTCAACAATGCCTCCGTCGAAAACACTGTCCACAATATTATACATTTAAGACTCAAAATATTTTTATGTAATATGTCCTCCTTAACCTTGAAAATAAACTAAATATGGAAAGTTGAAGTTCTCTTTGAGCCAACTCTGCTCTATCTCAAAGCGATGCCACTTTATTCTTAAATTATTAAAAAATGTTCCTAAGATATAAATTACACATTCCAAGATAAGGGGTCTAAGTAATTCTAAGGGTTCTAAGTCATTATATTTCACACAACCTGTTTTCTGTAGGAAAAGTGTAACAGACCGCAGATGCCACTGTAACCTAAAATTGCTGATATTGCAAGGCATGAAGAATGCTGATTCATGGTATGCCACAATTACAGTGAAAAAAGGAAGAATGCTGATTCATGGCACGCCACGTTTACAATGGAGAAAGGAATCCAAGGGCCTTCCCCCATGGGTCTGTCCCCAAAACGTGAGAATAACATGAAAATGCAGGGTGCAAGTTTAAATTGTGTAGGTCGTCATAACATTTAAATGACATCATGTTTCAAAGTTTGAAATAAAGGTTAAAAGTTGAGACCTGCTAATGAAATAAAAACAAAATAATGTTTGACTTTTAAATTAATTTTGAATACTCAAATATGAATATGATTTTCTTATATTAAGCTTTCTCATATTAAGCTTATTAAGCAAAATGCTTACATTCAGGGCTACTTAGGCAGAAAATAGGGCTCAGTGGTTAAGATCAAGGTCTTTAGAGTGGCAAACTGCCACTTACTTGATGTGACCTTGGAAAAGTCACTTAACCTCTCTAAGCTTCAATTTCCTTATCTGCTATTCTGAAGATAACTGAAAAGCACTTACATAATACCTGGCACACAGTGAGAGAGCAGTAAGTTACAGCTGCTGTTGTTGGTATTATCAAAGCAATCTCTGCAAATTGCACTTGTAAATTAGGTGTGAATGAGAAATGGCCTATAATTCCAAAACTTTACTTAAAAACAAAACAAAAAAGCCCCTAAAGGTCAGATTTAGTTCTTTCTATAAATGAAAAAATCACAGGGGTAGAGGAAGAAACCAATGCCTAAAGAAAGAGTTTAAAAAAAAAAAAAAATACAAGAAAACAAGAGAAAGGAACCCAGTGTCCTGAAATGCTTAAAGAAAACTGCTAAGGGCACAAGGAACAGGATGGTCAGCTCCTACCTACAGCCACCTTTGATGATGAATTCAGACATCAATACAGAGGACAGAAAAGTTTTCCCAAACTAGAAACAGAAAACTAAGTAAGTTACATTTCATATCCACTGACAGGTAGTGGGAAATTTTTTAACTTATTTGGTTTTCAGAGATTAAAACTGGACCATTTTCAAACCCACTCTGTTCTTTATAAAGTTATCACAAAACATATCTAATATGGTAGCATAATTTAGAAAGGAGGTGGGAAGCTCCCACACTGGCTTCAGGTTTGTCCTTTACTTCATCAAAACTACCTTCAAGGGTAGTGACAAAATAAATACAAAATTGGAAGCATTACCCTCTGAAATCTAGTACATAAAATATGCAACACAGGTAATTTCTCATAACATTTAAGAGATATATACTTTAAGTATCTGATATAAATTAATTTCATATTTAGAAATAAGTATAAGGAACTAGTTCTGGTTTGTATATACAGATGCAGAGTTCAGTGACTCTGAATATAAATAAGTGCTTAGTATTTATTACCCAGTAATTACTTTAACAAACATTTAGTCTTTCCTGTATACCAGGCACTACCCTAAGGGTTAGGAATACGTTTTTAACCAGACAAAAATGGTCCCAATGTTCAAGAAGCTTATATTCTAGCAGGGGAGACTATAAATAATAAAATATTATGACAAAAATAAAGAGGGTTGTGAGATAAGGAGTGACTGAGAAGCTATTTCAGACTGGTTGGACTAGAAAAGCCTGCTCATCAAATTTAAAACATCTACTTCCATAAAACTGAAATTTGCTGCCAAAATCTCTAACAGCTCTATTACTCTTTATTTACATATAAAAACAAACATAAACATTTGCCAGGCTATGAAATTTATATGTAATCTTCCCAAATATACACAGTAAGCACTGATAAATAGATACGGTTGTTTTACCCAAATGTTATTTTCAACACATAATAATAAAACAGAAATGTAGACAACATTTTTTATAACAAATGTTTTCATATTTTCATGTTAATTTTATATACATATTATTTTGCTAAACTATAAACAGAATTTTAAACATCTGATATTATTTAAAAATCAAAATATTCCAACAGAAAGGCTTAATTTTAACTCACCTGTAGCTGTATACAGTGCAGAAGATCTATAAATTTGTGGCCAAATCCAAGAGAAATCTGCAATATAAGCAAACAAACAAACATGAATAAAAAATGCAGAATCCTGTGATTTTTTACAACCATCATGTAAGTAATACCCATTTAATAACACCATTCCATTAAATCGCATGGTAAAACGGAGTAGACTTGCTGCATTACTTCTATTTGTACAAGAAAATATAAAATATGTAAGGTCACACAGTCCATTGCAGATTATAAGGTGTCTACCCTAGGGATTTTGAGAGCCCACCATTCACTTACTATACTTTCTTGTAGCTGCCTGCCTAGAAACAGAGGAGCCGGAGCTACCCCCTTGCCTCCTGCACTGCCAGGGCTAGCCCAGGGTCCAGCACACAGTAACACGATGTGCAGTAAATGTCTGCTGAATAAATAAGTAAACTTTACATGGTCATCTTCACTTGCTGTAATTTACAGTTTACCTATATGGAATTGAAAGGCTAGAAATTACTGAAATAAAACTCTATGTCATAACTGTTTAAAGAAAGAAGTTAAAAAGTGACTGAATAATTTATCTCAAAAAAGTCTTGAGTAAAATGATATAAAAATGATGCTAATATAAGACATTCATAACAATTTGCAAGAGCAAACGTGGACAAGAAAAGGAAGAACATTTTCAATGCTGAGGGCAGCTGCTCACCAAGTTTTTTCTGGGTGTGTATCTTTGAGGACAAAGTGCTTAAGGATGAAGGGCCCTAAGGCATTTCCTCGGATCTACACAGGAATCACCCCCACTGCACCAAAGATTGTTTTCACAATGCACAGGGAGGAATGCGAACATAACAGATACGTGCTTATGATATTTTATGTGCATCCATGTTTACTATTTTTGTGTATTTTTATGGACCTGAGAAAATGGTTTGATTGCTACTAGTAGAGTATGTCTTTTTCAATCATTATGAGCTACTAGATTGAACAGCTGCAAGGAATGTTTTTACAACAGAGCTACTAGATTCTTTTGTCAGGTGACACCATCAATAATAAATGACACTTTGATTAATCATCAAACTTAAAACAGTATTAACTCTCTTAAGAGCCCTTTACTCTTTAGAATAAATAGAAAGAACATAATAGAAAAAAGCTAATGCTAATTTAATACCCAAATTAACATTTTCCTAGGGCACTGGAAAGATCTGATTTCATAATCTAAGAGGTCTAAAGAGGAAAGAGAAAAAAATTGCATTTTGATTTTTACCAGGACCTGATCAGCTTGGAGATCATCATAAGTAATGAAATGCAGCTAGGATATTAGTCAGAGATGATTCATGAAAAACAAAGGAAATATGTATGCAAATATGAAGTTATCACAGTAAGTAAAACGAATGGATTCTCCTCAAGAGGCAGTCAGTCAGTAGTGTGCAATAAAGTGTTATGTAATAGGAGCCATCAATTCTTTCCAGCACTGCTGGGGTAAATGTATTCATTACGTGGCCTACTTAAGCCTATTATAATTCTATACCAACAATGAATTTGCTCAAGGACATCGCACCATGCAACAATCAAGAGCTAAAACTTGTGATATTAGTAGGAATCAAGATATTAAACTATTACTGCTTGATCTCTACTATTAAATGAGTTTTTATTAATATGCTAATATGAGGAAAAAATACCAAAGCATCCAGCTAAAAAGAAAGATACAGAAGAGACACAAAGATTAAAGACATATGAAGATGTAGATAATTTCCACAGTATAATATAATATCTTGGTGTAACACTTTGAACAAAAGGAATTAATAAAACACTTTAACACAAAATTATGAACTATTTTATAAGTTACTAAGGGAATATAATAGCCATTAAAGCAGTAGTACAGGCAAGAAGAACTCTATAATAAATTAACATCCCTCTATTCTTCCACCAGTCCTGACAGTTTTCACAAAGCTCCTTCTGGAATGTGTTTCATGGGAGGAAGAGGGGGCAGCCCTGGACCTGGTAGAGAAAGAAGGAAAGGCAGAGGATGCCTGTCATCTTTTCCCCTCTAACGACTGCTATTTCCACTGCATGAGCTAAAAAGATATATACCCTTTTCCACAAAGCCATCGGTCGCTATCAGAAAGCAGCATGGAACAGTCCAAAGAACCAGGGATTAAGCACCATCAGATAGACCAGGTTTCAGGCTCTGGCTTTGTCATGTAAACACCGCTGCTGTAAATACAGCATCACTAGCAGTGGCTTAGGTAGGCGACCTAGGAAATGTTACTGTGGACCTGTCTGTAAAATGAGGATAATAATGCCATCTTTGCAGCACCTTGGAAATAGCAAATGAAAAAATTACATAAAGCACCTAGTACATAGTAGGCTTCATAATTCTGATCCTGCCAAGTATGAGCCTGTTAAACACTGCTAGCAAAGACAGGTAACTCAATAAAGTGATGAAAAATAAAAGCCTCAGGCCTACCGACCCCAAGGAGAACTTATTTTCCCTGGGATGCTCCTTTATCAGCCCATAATCCTCCATAGAGATACAGAAATATGGGAAATTTTTGAACCGGGGCTACTTTAAAACTATATCAAAAGTTGAAAGATATTACCTGATTTCAAGACTTACTATAAAGTTACAATAACCAGAACAATGGGGTATGGGCAGAAGGATAAACAACAGAAGAGAGCAGAGTCCAGAAACAGGGCTACACATTTATATCAATTCACATTCAACAAGGATGGCAAGTTAATTCAATAAGGCAAAGCAAGTCTTCAATAAATGGTGCCCAAACTGGTGATGCATATGGGGGGGAGGGGGCAAGGGGAGGGAAGAGCCTCAACCTTTACCTTGCACCATGTACAAAAATTAACTCAAAATGGAAAGGATCATAGATCTTAAAGTTAGTAGCTAAAACTACAAACCTTTTGAAGGAAATACTTGAAGAAAAATCATTGTGGATTAGGCAAAAGGTTTTTAGATATAACATCAAATGTATAAAAGAAAAAAGAACATAAGAAAAAGACCATAAAAGAAAAAAAGAATCAATTGAACTCCATTAAAATTAAAATGTTTGCTCTTCAAAAGACAATTTAAAAAATAAAAACGCAAGTCACAGATTGGGAGAGAGTACTGGCAAAATAATTATCTGATAAAGTACATGTATCTAGAATATATAAAGAACTAGATGATTACCTGATAAAGGATATCTAGAATATATGAAAGAATCTCATAACTCAATAATAAAACGAGTAATTCAACCTTTTAGAAATGGGCAAAATATATGAAAATATAATATATATATCATATAAGATACACAATGGGGAAAGTACATAAAAATGTACTAAACATTAGTCATCAGGATAATGGAAATTAAATCCAAAACAAAATATCCTAGACATTCAGTAAAATATCTAAAGTGACAACAAGGATATAAAGAAACAAGAACCCTCACATCGCATCCCTCACTGGTGGGAAAGTATAATGGTAGGGCCATTTTGGAAAACAGTTTGGAAGTTTCTCATCACATAACCTGACAATTTCATACAAGGTGGTGTTTTCACTTCTCTGGGGGCAGATGACCACACAAAGAGTTGTAATAAATGTTCCTAGGCAGTTTTGTTCATAACAGCCAAAAAGTAGAAACAATTCAAATGTCTATTGATTGGAGAATGTATTTTTTTAGAATGTAGTATACTCATAAAGTGGAATACCACTCAACAATAAAAAAGAATGGATTGCTGATACATGCAACAACACGAATGAACCTTAAAAATACTGTGCTAAATGAAAGAAGCCAGACACCAAGATTACATATTGTATGACTCCATTTACATCTAAGTCTAGAAAAAGTAAAACTATACACATAGAAAACAGACTGGTGATATCTTGGGTCAGAGAACAGAAGTGGGGATTGACTGAAACGGACACAAGAGAACACTGGGGGCCAATAGAGTTGTTCTAAAACTGGATGGCGGTGATGCTAAAGAAAGATGTATAAGAAACATCAGACACAAACAACTATAAACTTACTAAAACTCACTGTTTTGATAATGCTATCCTTTTTACCAATTGGATTTGAAAAAGATGGCAAAAATGTAATCAACCTGAAAACTGCCCTCTTGAGGTTTCTGGTGTGGTACGAACAAGTAGAGCAAAGCATATTCCCCACATCACCCACCCCTAGCTGATATTGCAAATGAATCTTAACATTCTTTTTGGCTGACACAAATGCAGTTTCACAATTTTCTCAAAGTTGCCACCAATCAAAGGAAGTACTTCCAATACAGCAATATATTTCATTTGAAATGAAGTGAAATGAAAATATATTTGTCAACTAGAACAACTTGTTTTTGATGGGCAACAGTGTATATGGCATGTGCTACTGGAAAGAGATGACTAACCAAAGGGAAGCCCTGCGACTGCCATACTTCGTGTTACAACAGAGGTGCTGTCATTGGTCGTCTTGTCCTCTAGCCAGTACCGCCCCAGTCACCTAGCCAGTCGCACAGGCTGGTAGAAATGAAGAGGATATGGGGAAAGGAAGAAAACAGAAGCACCGCTCAAATTACTCGAGATTTTTCAACAGTTCCAGCCAAACATATCTGAACATACACCTACTGCAAGCGCTCACCCATAATGCATCATTAATAAAATAATTTTACTTTTCAACTTTTTGCTCAAAAGCACAAAAACTCCCAAACAACTGAACATAAAACACACCTTTCACTCAGCATGTTTCAAATTATACAACATCAAGAGGAAAGCTATACTTTCAAGACTTAACTCTGAGAATGATTTCAGGTTATTGAACAGGACATTATATTTTTTATTTGATATATACTTTATATAACACAAAAATGTCCTAAAATATAGCTCATATATTTTTAATAAAATATTATATTAAAATCCCAATATGATGTTGCAAAAGTCTTAGTAATGTACATAACATGGAAAGAATATGTACAACATATGCAAGGTAAAATTCTTCCCTAGGTATTAAGGTGATGATGCTAAAAATAACATCCAGAACACAGAAGAATAACTTGAGGTTAACTGATTAACTTCTATATATACTTCATACAAGCTTATGTTTTCTTTCTTTGTTCATAGGGCATTACCTCCACTTCAAACAATGACTCCCAACTAATGAAACTAACAAGTAACTTTCATTTTCCAAAGCCTTTTTCAAGAGGGTCAACAGGATCATGTCAAGACCCCTTAAAATAACACGTCTGCCTGAACATTAGCTTGTGTAACATATGTGTAAGCATTAATTACCTGACCTTATTATCCCTTCCAACTACTCATCCTGCCTATTAGATATATATATCTTAATTCACTCACAGAAATATTCACACATCTCCTAGGACAGTATCTGGCATAGAGAAGATGCTCAGTAATTTTCAGGGTAAATAAAAGCTTTCTCAGACCTCGCCATCACCCTGTCAAAGAAACTTTCCGTTTTCTAAAACTGGTGCTTAAAATTAATTGAAAGTCAATCTTAAGATGTTCTTTTGTTATTTTAATTCAATTTAATAAAATGCTTCAAACAGTACAATTAATCATAAGTTAAGTAGAATTTCAGATTTATAATTTACTGTAGTAACTTTTCATCTATACTAAATGTAAAAAAATTCCTAAGCCATATTAAAATACTTAAAAAAGGATTTATCATCAGTTTAAAATTTCCTAAGCTACAGACAGGTACACATACACGATTGATATGTAGGATATAGTGAAAAATACCAGATCCCTCAAATTCTCAGATCTCATATGAGCATTCCTTTCAGTTTGGTCTCTTGCCTTCCATGGTCAGAGCCAATGCAATAAAGCAACTATCATAAAACAGTAACTCTCCAAAGAGTAGTATTCTTGCCCAGAGACAGACGTAGAAGAAAAATTAATCTCATATATGTAATTGCATGTCTGAGGCTCAAATCGGGAACAGGACTAAAGATGCTAAATTTGAAGTCACTAACCTGAAAGTAGCATTTAAATCCACAGAAATGGTTAAGATCTCTTAGGGAGAAGTAATAAAGAACCAAGAGCTGAGAGTCTGAAACTAAGCCCTAGGGAACTCCTACATTTAAAAAGTAAGAAGAAAAGGAACTGGCCAGGGAGAATGAGAAGAAATTACCCAAGAGGCAGGAGGACCAGCAAAGACGAGCACTACAGAATCTGGGAGGAGAGGGCGGTCACCATGGCTCAATGCTAAGAGAATTAAATAGTTTCTACTTGACTGACAAGCAAGCAGAGCTCACTGATGACTTTCCTAAGAACAGTTTCATTGGAATGATAAAGATATGAATCAGATTGGAGAAAGTTGAAGTGTTGACGAGTGAATAGGAAATAAGGATTTGGACACAGCATGTGCAAATGATCACTATCATTATTGCCTTATGCGAAAATGTATCTTCTCCTCTAGACTGTGAGCTTCTTGAGGGCAAGGGTAAGTTTTCACCCACCTTTGACTAAGAGGGCAGCCTGCTGCTAGACTAGTGATTTTCAAACTACGCGCTTGCAGAAGTCCTGGGGCTTTAATTAGGGTGCTGAGCCAAAAAACTCACACAATAATAGTCTTCAGTAGAGTTTCAAGGAGGAAAGAAAAATAAGTTACTGGGAAGAAATTAATCTTTCTTAAACAGAGATAAAAGACTCCCCACCAAGACTGGAACCTGCCAATTAGCTCCCCCTCAAATAAAAGGCCCCAAGATATCATGAGAGGAATTTTAACTTTTTCTCCCCAATAAAGTAGGACATTTTCACCTAAAATGTTTCTCTTTATTCTCTCTGAAATGAGAACAGTTACTGAAACCTACTGTGTATACCAAAATAGCTGAAAATCTCCATATAGTTATCAGTTTATTTTCCACAATAAATCAATCTGAAAGGCAACATTCACCTTCCTTAAAATAAAACATGCCCCGCAAATACTAACAGTGGAGAGGAAAATCCACTTAGGGATAGATAATAGGACTGTGAACTCTTCTCAGAAACTCACCTTCTCAGGTTTTTCTCCCTTACACATAATGCTGCAAGGACCACTCTGACTGGTAGAAAACACACCCAGAACCCTTCCCTTACACCGCAGACAAGCCTGTACAATACTCACCTTGAGAGCACAGGGTAGCAAAAGGGACTGAGCCAAAAGTAACATTAAAACAAAATATCTGTCAACACAGGACAGGGGCAGTCTTGAAAACCCAATACTCAGCATTACCCCTTAGCAGCAGCCTCACAAGGACCAGCACAAAGCTTCAGTCCACCAAAGCCCCCTTGAGTTTGTTTCCTCTCTGAGGACTGGCCTCTTCCACACATGACTGTCACCATCAATTCCTACTTCCTAGGGCAAGGCCACATCTTCCAATAGTAAATGACCACATAAAGACAATCATTTCAACATAATAAAGAGAACATTCATATTTTTAAAGTGCACACAGTACAAAAGAGGCAAGGAGAGTGTCTTCTTAAAAGGAAAGATCTTGTATAATACCTGTTTTACAACCAAGAGGCGGTAACACAACTTGTCTAAAGTCAAAGAACGTGTGATGGAGCTGGATGTCGACCCATGTCTGCCAGACGCCACTCCCTGTGTTTTTCCTACTCTGACTGCCTGCTAGGAAGCACCAATACACCAGGAAAAAAGGAAAGAAAAAAACAGTAGCAAGCACCAAAACAGTGGTATTTTTAAAAACTAAAACAGCATACACATGTGTAATGTGTGTTCATGGCTGTAATTTTATATCACAGAAAATTTTCTTTCTTTAAGTAGAATTACAATTTTATATGATGCAATTAAATGTGGAAATATTTTACAGAATTCTAGAAAGAACATGGTATTCCAAAATTGAGAAAGGGACTAGGGAAAAAGCTTTGCAATTTAGTGCTCTAGAAAATGAAGAGCTTAACCTTGGAGCGTGGTTAATAACTAGCCAAATTTTTATTGTCTGTCTGTCTGTATGACTTCACTGAGTCAATCCATGGATCTAAGAGTCACTCAGAGAAATATTATAAAAAAATACTTTGTCAGAAATTTGATTCATTTTGTGGGCCTATGTATAGTTTCTCATTTCATTAAAAGATTTTAAATGTAATATTCCATTTTACTACATGTCTAGGTTCTGACAAAAAAAAATGCTGAATATTTGAAAAAATTGGATTCTATGGTAATAGTACCATTTTGAATAAAAATTTAGATCTGGAAGAAACTTAAAAATAAGTTTCTATTTTAACTACTCAGTTTTACAAATGGGACATTATGTCTCCATTGAGATCAGTACCTCTACTGACTGACAATGATAGTACTTCTCCCAGTCACCCTCTGATCAATGAAGTTTTTGTGAAGCCAGGAACAAATAATATCCCCCAAATGCTGGCCTCACCATCATATCTTAACTAACTGCTATGGAAATCATCACAAATATGTGCATCACAGAAGGGTATTATGGACACAAGAAGGTGTAACAGAGCCTTGTAACTTAGTTGTGAATCTAGAATGCATAGATAAAATTTCTAACAACACATGTACGTAAAAATGGAAAGATCTGGAGATAAGCATTCCAACATCCTAAACATACAGAATAAAAAGGAGAGCTACAGTTTATGAAGTATCAGGTATCAGATTTCTGCTATAAATTTTACATGCATTATTTTTAATATTTCCCATAAATAGACATCTATCAATTCCATTTTGCAGATGAGGGGACTTAAAGTCAGAGCAGTTAAGTGATATACTCAAAGCAAGAGGAAGAACTACGGGTGGGATCTAGGTCCTTCTGAATTCAAGACCCCCACTCCTCCCCTGCTGTTTCTATCTTGCCTTCTGCCAGGTTCCACTTCTCCCCACTTCTTGCTCCACCCACCTCCTCATCCCCCTCCAGAAAAAAGGATTTGATATCAAGAAGATGCTTTCCAACATCCAGCTATTAACAGAAATAGCCACAAGCATCAATTCACCTAAAGATGCAGCCGAATGAATTGCCCTAAAAAGTTTCACAAAGATTATTCAATTATTGGCTTGTTAAACCTATATAAGCAAAGAAAATGAAGGAAATGCTACAATATTATAAGATAAAAGACAGGAGTCAAGGGAGAAAAAAAGGCTGTGACAAAATGAGGACTTTATCTGACTCAAGGAATTGTACTAAAATATATATGTAACAATTCTAAAACCTACAGTGGGAGACAGCTAGGAAAATCACCTTATGTGGTTGTATTTTTCCCAAATTGGGAGTACCAAGAATGTACATAAATATCCATGAAGTTTTCTACTATGTTTTTATTTTTATGACAATCTAAAATTACTTACCATGTGAATATGTTAAATCATATGGACGATCATTATATAACTGATAACTAACTGACATTTAATTTCAGGACTTGCATTTACACTTACAATTGGATTAGAAACTAGTATTATTTTCATGTCTTTGATATCAAGTCTTAAGGGACAAAGGTTTTCATAAGTTCCAGAAAAGAAAAATGGGGGAATGGGGAAAGGGGGGGTGGCAGGTCTGAAATATCTTCACACAGCAAGTAGTAGTATATGAACTCAGTGGACCCCGGCCGAGCTCAGCAGATTGTAAACAGCGACTCTGTTAAAGCCAGACAACACTGCATGGAGCTATTAATTTAAACCTTATTTGGTAGTTTTGTTTATATTTAGTTAGTAAATCTGGTTTTGTTTTATAGATCCTAGTGAAACAAAAATCGTTCTGCGCTGAAAAGTAATTTAGTAACATATACTAAAATGGTTGTTTTTCATAAGGGCCATTACACTAGTTCAATTCTCCCATTATTTACATAATAAATATGGCTATAAAGTGTGGATTAAAAAATCATGCACAGCTTTTGTTTTTAAAAAGTTCTGCTGACAAATCAAAACTAAGCCCTACCAGTGGTTCCCAAAGTATGCCTCTGAGTGTAGCTAAGAACAGAATTTTTCTAGGTTTAAACCTAAATGAGAAAAAAATGTAGTGCTTTATTTTTCTATAAAGCTAAATTTTATTAAACTTGAGGAGTCTTCTTTATTATTAGATTATAAACTCATTGTTTTGTAGGCTTACATTTTCCTTTTAATTTCTGAAATGGCTGTGGTAATAGATGGTCACTTTTTTTCATGTGATGACAACAAATTTCACAATTTGGCAATTCTATGTCAGTTCCCTAGATTTGGGGGGAAATTTTTTTTAAAAATTGATTTTGGGGGGAGAGAGGGAAAGAGAGAAGGAGAGAGAGAGAGAGAGAGAGAGAGATCAATTTGTTGTTCCACTTATTTATGTACTTAATGGTTGATTCTTGTATGTGCCCTGACCGGGTATCGAATCTCCAACTTTGGCGTATTGGGGCAACACTCTTAACCAACTGAGCTACCTGGCCAGGACTGGGGGAAATTTTTTTTTTTTTTCTTTTAAATATATCTTTATTGATTTCAGAGAGAGGAAGGCAGAGGGAGAGAGAAAGTTGAAATATCAGTGGTGAGAGAGTTGTCATGGATCGGCTGCCTCCTGCATGCTCCCAACTGGGTATCAAGCCAGCAACCCGGGCATGTGCCCTGACCGGGAATTGAACCCTGATCCTTCTGGATTCAAGGTTGATGCTCAACTGCTGAGCAACACCCGGCTAGGCGGAAATTCTTAATAGTAGTACATGGAAATAAAAACCTCTAGGTACCACTGCCTACCTGTTATGAAATGGTGCATATATCCATGTATATATGTACATGGATATTCCACTCTGGCACTATGGGGAAAATTCATTCTGAGCATGAACCCCCCAATCAAGAAGTTCTTGTTTCTACCCAAAGAAACCGAACCCCCTCACCAACCCGTGTCTTGGTCAGGTCTAGGACAAAGAGTGAAGCCACAAGTACAGCCTGGAGACAGTGAGAAGAGCTATCATCTGGCCCCTAGGTACTACAAGTGGACATTCTGCAGAACCACCTAGAATAAATCACAGCCTAAAAAGGTTAATAATAATGATGACAAGTAATACATAGAGTACAGAAATCCTGGAAGACTAATGACAGCAATAAACTCTTTGCTACTCCTGCCATTGAGAAATGATGTATAATTGCCCTCCCCATGAAACTGGGGTTGCTTTGGTGACTAGTTAGACCAACAGACTGTGACTGTAGTGATATTCTGAGACTTCTGAGCCTTGAAGATTCAGCCTGAGACCCTGCAACCCTTCATCTTAGAGTCCTGAGCTGCTAATTATGTCTGACTACCTTGAAGACACCATACTATGAGGAAGCCCAACCTAGCCATGTGGAAAGGCCACATGAAAGAGACAATGAGATGCCCAGCCAGCCCTCAGCTGTTCTAGCCCCTAAGAGTTCCTGCTCATCCCAGCAGAGACCCCAGACATCACTGCTATGCCATATCCAAATTCCCAACCAACAGAATTATGAGATACAACAATCTGTTTAAAGCAATAAATAACCAGAATAAAAACTAGTAGTTTTTCCTAAATAGTAATAAAGACTTTAAGCAAAAATATAAAAATAAAAATAAAATGTCTTGAACTGTAAACCAGACTGACATCAGACACAAAAGAAGATTATGATGCATAAAGGTAAATTTAAACCATTCATTCATTTATCCAACAGATATTTATAACACCAGGATGTGTAAACAGGGATATATATGGGCTCTGGAGATGGTTTTGAAAAAAGTCCTGACTTCAAGAAACTTACAGACTAGAAAGTATTGTGCAGTATAGTGTTTTCTTATGTGCGTTTTAATATGTTTTACAAAAATGACATGATCAAAAATTCAGATCAAATCAAAATGTAGACCAATCTCACAGAGTGAACCAGGGTTTAACTTCCTCTATAACAGTGATTTTCAACCTTTTTCATCTCATGGCACACGTAAACTAATTACTAAAATTCTGCAGCACACCAAAAAAAAGATTTTTTTGGCAATCTGACCAAAAAAATAGGTATAATTTTGATTCATTCACACTGGACATCTATTGCTGTGTTGGCTGTTGTCATTTTCTATAACAATCTAAGGGAAAAGGGGTCAGTGCCCCTGATTAAACAGTCAGGTACGGTACAATTTAAAAATTCTTGCGGCACACCAGTGTGCCGGGGCACATGGGCTGAGAATCACTGCTCTATGAGAAGGAAGTGAAGACTGAACCAAACCCCACAAAAGGTCATTTGTAGTTTGTAGTATCAAAACATGTCTTAGTTAACTACAGTATATAATAAAACGTTTGGGTTCTCATTTCAGACTATAAATTCAGGGTATGCGTAACTAATCCTTTTTATTTCTTCTTCATAAAGTATCAGGTTAAAGGACCGTTTAAAGGTATTATTACAAATGTGCTGGGTAGACCTTTTAGTGCAGTCAAGATTCTGGGACCCAGAATGGGCACAGCAAGTAAGGTCAGTAGTTCCGCTGTTGTTTTAACAAGATTTATTTCTGTCTAGGTGCGCTACAGTTTAAACAAACACACTATTCCAGTGACTAAAATAATTTTAACTGCTTCTTTTATTAAAGCTTAGACAATTTAACCTTTCATAATATTATTCTCAGGGTTCTAAAATTATCCACATTTTTTTCTATTTTATTTGCAGTATTTCTCTATTCAATTTTCACATGAAGCTGAAAAGAACACAAATAGAAAAAATTATTCTACCAGGTATTTTTAAACACAGAAAACTGTTTGATCTCACATTGTAAAAGAATAAAACAGTAAATAAATATGTTCATGTATGGCCTCTTGGACCAAAGACCATAGCATGTCTTTAAATCATGAGCACCTAGCACAACCCCTCTGTAGAACGTACTTAGCAAATGTGTGTTGACTGATGATAATATATTTATTTCCCAGTTATTCTAACTGTGGCCAACAAAAATAAGTAATGTTATTTTCTGTCTCAGTAACTACTTAAGGCAAAGAAAAAAAGGATACGTTTTCAAAAGCGGTTACAAAGAAACAAACTTTCTCACTTTCCCTTCAAATCATTAAAAGAGGAGTGACCTGGGAGTATAGTTACAAATTCTATGTGCTCTAAATGTCACAATAATAAAGATAAGTGACAATATAACAGTAACCTAAATTACAAATGGTCTTGTGTTTATCTTTTCTCTCATAATTTTAATTACACGGTAACTTGTCAAAGTTTCTTTTTAAAAACATGACACAAAAGAAAGCTCTTAATGCTAAACAGTATTTGTTAATACTTTATCTAAAATATATTAAAAATGTCAAAATCGTTCTGAACAAGAACACAATTGGGAACTTTAAAATGATAATACTAACATTCCATTAAAAAAAGTAACAGTATCTGGGAGGAAGACACTCAAGAATATTTGAGTGAACAGGTAGCTCATTGTTTCTCTCTTCTAGGCTGGTCTAGAAGCCAACGTGGCATGAGACTAGGCATCAGGAGACTTGGCCGCCTTCCTCGATCTCCCTCTGAGGCTCAAGGCCAATCATTTACTATCTTTTGGCCTCAGTTTCCTCACTGGCAAAAAGTGAGAGTGGCACAAGTATCTCAGGATTCCACTTCAGCTCTAAAAAATCCTACCACCCTCAAATAATGGGCCATTAGTCTAAAAATTTGGGTTTGAAGACACCAGAATCTTCCATTTGCTTACTTAAGACAGTTATTTCCCTAACCTTACACTAAATGCTTTACAACTTTCAAACACCTACAGATAGATTACTTTCCTCTTGTTTTATCTTTACGACAATTCTATGAGATAGGCTTCTGCAATTACTACAGGCATTAGGCAAATGTTAAATGGAGGGTCAGTGAGTAAGGTTATATGACTTGATTAAAGTCACACAGCCAAAAAAAGCCTAAAAATCAGATCTCCTGACTCCCTGCTCAGTGGCCCAAATTTCCAGAAAAAGTCACTTTGAAATCCATAAGAACAACAAATAAATTATATACCAGTTAAAAAGAAAAAATACATATAGTGTTACTTTTATTTTTAAAAAATATGTATCTATTGATTTCAGAGAGAGGAAGGGAGAGGGGAGAGAGAGATAGAAACATCAATGATGAGTCACTGATCGGCTGCCTCCTGCACTCCCCCAACTGGGGATGGAGCCTGCAACCCGGGCATGTGCCCTGACCGGGAATCGAACCCCGATCGCCTGGATCCTAGGTCAACGCTGAGCCACACCCAGCCGGGCATAGTGTTATTTTTAAATGTCTACATTGTTTCTTTAAGTCGCAATGTCATGTGTTAAACTCCCTAAAATAACACAATTTTAGGTCTGTATGTCTCAAAATTATTTTCAGGATTTCTGAAATAAGAAAATCCCAGCGGCTTAAACATATTATAAAAATATTACCATATACCAAGGTTTCCTAAATTGATGTATATTCCTTGACAAAAAAGGGGCCGTTGTAGAATAAGCTTTGGAATATTTGTAGATTAACAATTCATATATGCTTTTTAGTTTAACATAGAAATTTCATAAATTTGTGGATCAATATAATTGCAGAATTAAAAAAATACCAATTGACATTCTAAAGCACTTTTGTTCCAGTGAGTCCATCTTGGAAAATACTTGTGCACATTTAAAAAATATAACCATTTGCTAAATAAAATACAAAATTACTTTTTGTATAATTTTAAATAAAGGAAAGTTATAGTTTTCCCTTACTTTCCAAGCATACATATTTTCTGAAAAGGTGAAGTCTCTTACAATTTGTACATTTAATGTGAGTGTTTCTTTTTATTTTTTTCTTAACAAGTTGCTAATCTAATATCATAATTTACAATCAACAGCAAGTTGGAATAGAGCTGTAGTGTACAGCCTTCTCATAATCCTAAAGCGTACTCTCAGTGACACAAATGAAATAATATTAAAAGGTATTTTTTAATATGTAGACACAATAAATCAAATACCCAGAACTGATACTGAAAAATATGAAGGCGACTACATTCAGACAAAGTGTATACTTTGAACTTGTACTAGCAATGCCAGGAATTGGGGGAATTGTTCGTCAGAGAAATAACATTTGAACCAATCTTAAACTATTATAAGGACCTGTGTTTAAAATTGGGAGCAAACATCTACACGTAAAGAGGTAAGTCAAATTATTTAATCCTTAAGCCCTAGTTAGCCCAATACTAATCATGTAAGTAACTACAGGTTTGGTTTTTGCCTATTTATAAAATAGTAGACTCTGAGGCAGAGGCTAATTAGCCAATCTGAATTTATTTTGTGCTCATGGTTTAATAACACTAGATGAATTTATTGAAGTCTCAAAAGAATGAGACATTTCTAACCCTTCCCCAGACAATTATGAGTTCCCTGATACAAACTAACGAAACACACTTCCGTTATAGTTTTGTCTAATAATGTTTAGCAAGTCCAAAAATACTTTTGAAAGCTTTTGAAAATGTAAGGCAGCTTAGAAACTTGAGCTGTTTTTAGTAATGGTATTTTAAAAATGGTATAACTTACCACTCCAAGCAAAGAGGTATGACTTGCCACTGGTAATCGTGGTAACATGGGAGACTGAAAAGAGCTATTTTGAGAAAATAAGAGATTGTGGGTTCTAGTCTCAAACCTCACCCTTCCCTTCACATATATGAAATTTAACGCTTATGTAATTCACAAATTAAATTCTCTTTAAAAATGAAAGCAATTACAATAAAATAAGTTCTGTATTTATTTTTTAAGTACATAGAAAAATTTTTTACAAATAGAAGCAGTGTGCCTACGAGTTTGTTCCCCCCCCAACGTTTTTAAAATAATTAAATTTGCTAAGATAACATTGGTTATAACATTATGTAAATTTCAAGTGTACAACTTTATAATGTGACATCTGTATACTCTATTGTGTGCTCACCACCAGAATTGTAGTCTCCTTCCATCACCATATATCTGATCACCTTTATAGCAGGTTTTAGATACTTCAGTTCTTCCTAATCCTTAAATGTTTATGCAGATCTTCCCTCTCTCTTTTATCCATTTTAGAATTTAGAAGGTAATTCCCTTAATCAGGCCATAAATAGCTCATAGATATAGAGTAAATTTCAAAGCCACTTCCTTCTCCACAAATACATGGACAAGTCATATTTTAAAATAAAGCACAGAATACCACAAAAAGACTCACAAAAAGGTATCAAAGTATAGCAAGCTTCACCAACCTATAGTTATTCTATTTTCAGCTATGGAGTAAAAGCCACGTTTGGGAAAATGAGTTTAGACTCCAAGTGCTAGATTAAGGAATAATATACAAGCCTAACACCACTTGAGAAATCATAAGAAACAGCATTTTTTGGAAGGCCATTTAAAAAGATGAAATACCCAAACTCCATGACAGAATCCTCTATGAGGAAAATAACAGAGCCCTGAAACACTGATTCGCCTTTGGTTCATTTCAAGTAAAACACTGAAGTCAGGGTCCTGAAATGTCCTTTAAATATGAGACTAAGCAGCATTTAACTTAAATGTAAAACAGGACTTTTTAAATGTGTATAATGAAAAAGACTGACATTTAAGCATTCTGAAATTGTTTCTCATCAATAGTTAAGTTCCTTTTGGGGGCAGTATTAAAATTGTATTGTTTTATGTGTGAAGATCATTGTATGATCAATGACATGCCTTGTACCTTTTAAGAATTTAACTGTTTCCCACTGATGTGCTCTCTTCAGTCAGCCTATAAAAATGCAGTCCTGGTCTGTAAGTGATGCCTCCTGGGGACATTTCCTTCAAGTTATGATTCCTTTTATCCAAAAGGAGGGCAGAAATGACACTACCCACTCCTGCACCCCTGGGCCATTTCATTTATTTACGCGCCCTAAATCTCTAGCATGTTAAGTAAATACTGGTGTGTGTAAAGTTTTGGAGTGGTAAGGATGACAGCACCATAAAGATATGTGACACTGATTTTAAGGGTTGGTCATGTAGCTTCTTGATAATACAAAAGTCCTTCTATCTATGATTTCTCCCTCTTTTATTCTGGCTATGTCTTTGGGCACTCAATACAATACCTCTAAGAAAAAAAAAGTGTTGAGAAAATGAGGTAAAATTCCGATCTCTGAATCTCACTCCCAGTAAAAGCACTTAAAAAACAAAACAAACAGAATAACCTCTCAGAGACCTAAAAGAAAATACACTAAAACACTAAAAGTGGTTGTGTGAGGATGGCGCCATTGTGGGTAAATTCTTTCGTGTCCACACCTTCTAAATTATAACCATATTATCAAGTTATATTTAAACCAAAACAATGAAAGATTGTTGAGAAAGTAAAAGAAAGTTAAAACTAATGATTATATTTTAACTATCCTGGGTTCATTTTCTATAAGACAAAAGGGAAGCTGCCTATAGAGCTTGACACGGTAAACAAATACAAAAATCTCTCGTGATTATTGCCGTTTTCATTGTCCGTGTGAAGAAAGGGAAAGGAACCAAGGTAATGAAAGCCATGAGTACACAGTCACAAACCAAAACCACAAGAAAATAATCTAAAACCAGGCTGTAGGAGGCAGGAGAAAAGCAAGAGTCTCTACATGAGAAGTGATTTTGCAACACTAATAGGGTAAACCCACATTCCTGCCACAAGCCTCGTGCTTTCAAATAGGCCACACAGCTGGCGGTCTTGAAAGCTTTCCAGCTAGGAACCAAGATAGTAAGAGAAATCAGTAGGTCTCAGGACTGGACCGAGCTCTAATCTGAGTCTGGTGAAACTCTGTCCTGCTGGGGAATAATATTATGGCAGTCAGAAACTCAGTTAAATAGATGATTACAACTGTTACAGAAAAGTCCTAAAGAAACATTGCTTTGAATGTGGGCCTCTTTAGTTAATAACAAACTGTCCTAAGTATTGAAAAGGACGTTTTCTATGGAGAGTCATCCCATAATAAATAACAGGGGGAATGCAGCCCCAGCTCCAGAAACAGTGTAGATGGACACCTAGAAGAAACTAGGTGAGTCTAGTTTCCTCTCAAAGTCAAAGCACCATGTGGTTCAAAAGAAAGTCTTATTAGATCTGGAGACTGAGCTTGGTTTTCAAGGGCTCCACAATTGTTTAATGAGCTATTTTAAAGGCAATGTTTTCACCAAGCCCCGGGAGTATCCCCTGTGAAACTACCTTGACCAACTCCAAGAAGCCAGACACCTCCCTACACAAATCCCAAACACTTGATCGCAATTCCCAAAGAACTCTCTAAAGCAGGATTCTGGTTTTCTTTTCAGAACATTCAAGAAATTACTCATCCCAAAGAGATTTAAGTAAGTACCTATAGAGCTGACTGTGCTACACCCAACAGGAAGCAGAACAGCATTCTTTCCTATGACGTTTGAAGTTTTCTGTTGTTGTACCAGGAATGCTTTTTCCCCCCTAGCTAGAACGTACTTCATAAATTTCATTCCTAGATAAGTTACCCTTCTTTGGGGGAAGGGTGGAATGACAAACTGAATAAATCTATCTACAAACTGCCAATTATTTACTTTATCACATCACCTAAATATAGCACTAAGAAAATCATCATGTTTTCCATTAAATCTGGTACACTGATAAGCTATACTAGCTCAGTATTTTTGGTATGGTTCTTACTGAAATCTGCTTCTTTCAAAAAAGCCATTATGCCTCTAGGTCTTAGTCAAGGCTATTAATACGAGTTCATTCCCATTATAAATATTTACTGATACTGAAGATAAACAGTAGTGATTATTATAGCACAAATGGCATAAATAAATGTTATAAGCTTCCTTTTCACTTAGCAGTATTCATTCTAAGTACAGAAAGCTGTAAATTTCTATAAGCAAGATGCCAATTATTATCGATTATAAGCAATACTGCAAGATAAATATGGGCATTTCCTAGCTCCGATGCTTGGAGTTAAGCACAGTTTTTCCTTTAGTGCCCTCATCCCCGAGAGGATTAAGGCAGAGTAAAATCCATACTAAGTTTTGGAACCCAAAGATCATAATTCAAATATTGACTTCTTAATGAACCTCTCTCTGCCTTAGTTCCTTGCTCCGTAAAATGGGAATGATGTATACCATGTTGAGTTTTTAAAAGAGTAAATTAAAAAACAAACCACATTTGTAAAGCACATATGGAAGGATCTGGCACATAGTAGGCACTTGATAATTACAGCAATTACTATAATCATTATTGACATTGCAGAGATCAACCAACTAACTTCTCCTGATAGCTGGAGAAGTGAAGTGCTCAGGACCTTCAGAAATACTTCAAAGAATCTGTTGTTTTAAAGATGTTTTCAGACTTGTACTTCTAGGTTCCACAAAGTCTAGATGACACCTCTGTCTTTAGGCTGTGTCATAGACTCTTCTATTAGGTACTTTCTTGACATTAGTGAGAGGTGAGCAGATATTCTATCACTACTTCAAACACTAGGACTGCCAATTACTGAGTCAGACTTAACTAATACATAAACTACTCAGACTATGCTAAACACTTTGGGAGGCTGTATCAGATTTTTCAACAGCTAGTCAGTGAGTATTTATTGAGTCCACACAGTGCATCCAAATGTGTACTGGAAACCTGGCACACACATCAATGATCAAACATGATCCCTGCCCTCAAAGAGTTTCACATCTAAAGGAAACACAGTGGAGATAAATGATGACAGAAAAAGACTTGATTTGGGGTGGTGAACACACAATACAATATACAGATGGTGTATCATAGTATTGTACACCTGAAACCTACATAATTTTATTAACTAATGTCACCTCAATAAATTCAATAAGAGGAACCGAGTAAATATTTGTTGATTGAAAATAAAAATAAATAAAAGAAAAACAAACAAAAAATAAATGAAAGAAAAATGTAGTAAAATCTACTATTTCTTAGCATAGCAGTTGGCTAAAGATGGTTATACAGAATGGTTGATGGACAACCGATATTAATTAGAACAGCTTCTTTGAGTCAGTTTTGCTATGTTTTAAAACAGGAGAAAATATAAGGGATGACTAACAGGTGAGAGGCAGTTATAAATATAAATTATGATTTGGACATTGAATGTAGCAACAGTAAGAAAGCACAACATAGACTAAAACGTAAATAAAATTATCTGGGTAGGAAAAGAATAAAATAAGCTAACTTTGAAAAGGTTATTGAAAAGGATAATAATAGTAGCCTAATCTGGAAATTTAATAAAATTAAAAAATGAATATTTGATACACTAAGTCCTTTGCTAATTATTCATCCTGGGGGAGAGAGAATCATTGTCTAGGGATACTTAATTTATTACCAAGACCAAATTTCTATAAAACAATGGGTAAATTAAATCAATGATTATATGGCTATAATGTTTTCTTACTCAATATTGCCTACCAAACTATCTTTTCCTTTCTGTTATTTGATATAAACCTTTGAGTTTAACTTTCAGATTTTCTAGGAAAAAATCAAATCCAAAAAAGGTCTAAAATTTAAAGAATAATATGTATATGTACATACAATTCAAATTACACATGGCAAACTAACAGCATGCCCAGAGCAATACTGATCTTCAGTGGGGATAAACAAGCTTGCTTCCCTAAGCAACTAGGGGTCCCACTTCTCAGGCCCAGACCCTCACTACCCCCATGAATGGGCCCACGTGCCACTCTAACTAGCTCTGCAACTGTTTTTGCTCCGCCTCTCCAAATCTGTCTTGCCCTCCATTTTTCAAGATTAATATGCATATGCCTAAGACACACATTCTTAGGATAAAATATACCAAGTAAGCTAGTGATTATTCCACTTCAAATTTCTCTACCTTCTCCATCTTATAAATATACATGTGACTTAACTCCAAAAGGACATGCTGAGAATCACTGGGTCAATTTGTGTCCAAAATCCAGTGCAAACTTTCACTCACTTATTCCCTATGAATTTATCAAGCACCAGAGGGTGCAAAAAAGTTGTTAATATTAATTATCCTTACCCTTATAGGATGTATTCTATAGATTAACAATCTCCAAAAAACAATCAATGCCCTTGTTACTCATTCCAAGAAGATAGAACTTACTCCACAGAGATGCTCGAATAGATCCCAAACTTGGTCTCCTATCTGGAGCAGCTCTTTCAAAATGAAGCCAGTTCTCCCTTTCTCCCCTTAATGAAGTTATTGGTCACTCTATTCTTTTCAGATTTTCCCTTTTAAGATTATAAAGTAAATAAATGTTCGTTTTGGAAAATAGAGAAAAGTTCTATAACAGAGAGAAAAATAATGTTCACCCACATCTCTGAAGTACCTTTTGTTAATAGTTTAGCAAATATTTTCATTTAGTTTATTTCTTTCAGGTATTTTTCTATCCATATCTTTAACATGATTAAATATAATTCTATATAGCAATTTACTACTCTGTTACTTGCCCTTCCCATTATCGCTGTTGCTATCGTAAGAGTATATCATCGTTTACTTAACCATTTCTCCCTGTTAAACAGCACATTTCCATTGTTTCACTGTGTATAGAAACTGTATGATGGAAATTTTTGTACATAAATCTTCATCTGGATATACGACTACTTCCTTGAAACTATCAGGAGTGGTATTCCTAGGTCAAAAGATATGACAGAGCAATTGTAAGGCTCCTAATATATGTAGTCAAAGTGATTTTCAGAAAATACAGACTTACACCACAAACCAGTAGTTCATGAAAATGCTGTTTTTTCACACCTTAATTAGTAAAGGGTAGGCTCTCATTCATTCATTCATTTTACTAATTTGATAGGTAGAAAATGGCATCTTACTTCAGTTTTCTGTTGTATTTTTTATTTAAGGATTTTTAAATTAAACAATCTATCTATTTTCCATAGAGGCTAAAGTAAGATTTAGCTTTCCCCCAGAATCTCTAACATAGATGGCCCATGAACTTGGCCTAGCATTCTGGTCTTTCTGGCCAAAGCTTAGTCACCTCTGCCTCATCACCTCAGAGATGAAGAGATGACCAGCAACAAGCAGCAGACTGCTCTCCCTGGAACACGCCTACCCTTGTAGTGGCAGAGACAGCTCAAATGGAGCCACCAGAAACCAGCCTGTCTACTCTTTACCTCCCCATAACTGGCAAAACAGGCCAAAAACACTGGGTTAAGTTTTAACAGTTCCACAGAAACTCCAACTGTTCTTAATAATACTTTCCTACTTCTTCCTAGTACCCATGATGTAGGTCAATGAAGTTTATTGTCAAAGTCGCTAAGTACTTATAACACAAACTGTCTATATATATATGCACATAAAGTATATGTGTTCTTACCCTTAATAATTAAGCTACCACCAGATACATCAGTCTGTATTTATGTGTATAAAGCACACATGCTATTACCCTTATTTTCCCACGTAATGTAAAAGGATGCAGGCATTTCTTTTTTTCTTTTTTTTAATATATCTTTATTGATTTCAGAGAGAGGAAAGGAGAGGGAGAGAGAGAGAGAGAAACATCAATGATGAGAGAGTCATTGATTGGCTGCCTCCTGCACACCTCCAACTAGGGATCGAGCCTGGAGGCTGGGCATGTGCCCTGACCGGGAATTGAACCCCTATCACCTGGATCTTAAGTAGACACTCAACCGCTGAGCCACACCTGGCCAGGCATTGGTCAAACACACAGAAGACTGACCCTTCATATACAGAGAGAGCGAGGGAGCACAGAAGCACTGTGAATCCTAGAATTACAGAAAGAACTTAAAGTAACCTGAATGGCATGTCTTTTATAAAGTTGCCTGTAACATGAAAGGTTCACACAAGGAAAACTGACAGCAAGTTTTAAATTTCTTATGTTGCTTGTATATGATGAACACAAAGATTGTTGGCCACAGTCTTAGTGAGCCAATGTTGAACATTTTCAGCCCAAAAGCTAGTGGAGTGCCCTTGTCCCATACACAGATCCACTCCTGGACACAGTGGTAGCTCTAAGCTATTTTCTCAACCTTCATGATCTTCCAGATGCATAAAACATGGAATAGGAGAGAGGTGACGAGATACTTAGCCTTCAGTGGTTTTAAAAATTAAAGTAAGTTTATTAGTAATAGTCCAAAAACTCAACACCGACATGCAAAAGGCAGAAATGGCCTTAAAAAAATAAAAGGCCTCGGCTACTTTACTGCGGTTCTAATAAATAACTTATTTATTGGGTTTCTCTAGAGACGGGACTCTTGGACAGGACAATCAGTAATTCACTCAGTCCTGTCCCAATAGCTCTTTACCAGCAACTAATTCACTTCATTGACTTTGCTTAACTTGTCTAACTTCAAAACTTTCCATTCCTATTATAAGATTACATATATTCTTGCAGTTTGTCCAAGGAGAGTAATACACTCTGCTTTGTGTCATCTCTTTTCTTACAATACAAACATACATGAACAGTCTTCAAATAAACAACAAACCTGCCATCTATTCATTTACATTTTGAACAACAGGTTAGTTAAGTGATAATGCTAAAATATATAAAGTGCGCTGGTAAAAGAATAATGAAAGAAAAACAAGGCTGTACTATGTTTCCTCTCCTCATAAATGCATGCCTACATTTACCCTGAAATTCTTACAAAATCCATAATATATTACAATCCATTCAAATATTGTACAAAGAATACCTTAAAGCTTGCTAAGTACCAAATTGCTTTAACTGATTGTATTTCAAAGATACTTATTTTAAACAATTCTTCAATCCATTCTTTATAGTAAAAGAGATATGTATGTGTGTGTGTATATATATACACACACATATATACATACATATATGGTATAGATAACAACACTAAGTTAATTCAGTGAAAAACCAACCAGTTACACAAAGCAGCAGTACAATCTGACAGTATGACTGTGTTCACAACTAACCAAACTCTACAGCCAAAACAAACCTACTGAACTTTGGAAAGAAGTTTACCTGAATCTCCAAAGTCATTCCCAATCTTACCAGAGAAAGCAACCACACCATAAATAAGACAGATTAAACACTGGTGTACTAAGAATTTAAAAACCAAAATGAAGATAGACAGATGATAGATAGACAGGATTTTAAAAGCTGTGTTACCTACCAAGTGCTTCCAACAGACCCTAGTCCTTCGGGAGACAGCATTTTATGAACCGACGACATGCATCCCAGAGACTCAACCCACATTTCCTGATTTCTATGACAAGGATTGTCATTAGCCAACCAAGATCACCAGGAATGCAGTACCAGTGTGGCCACACTTAAATAAACCTTTCATCTCTCTGAGCAAAACAAAAACACTGTGAAACTGGTAAGGCAAGTCCTACAGCTCAGCACTATTATACATTAGTTTCAGATGAGACCGCCTGACTAATTGGCATACCTGAGACTCATACAGGAAAGCCAACCAAGTGTAACTTGCATGAACTTGGAAAACCAAGGGCTAATCAATTCAAACAATTTTTAATAAAATAACTTAGTGTAATATTATGTAAGTGTGATGAATAGAATGCTAAACTCCTAAAGATTATATGTAATTGCTATATTTCGATGCAAAAAAAGACCTTGATTTTTCAGTTAAAAAAGTCATTACTAACATCTTACAAGGCAATTTTTAAGTTTGTGACATTCCTGGATACCATTTTTCTTATTCTCTCCATGTCTCCTTTGAGACATCATATGTAAACTTGAAGCCTTAAATAAAGGTCTTTACCATCTTAAATTCCCTTAAAAATTTGCCTAAGTAGAATTATAAATAAAGCAAGTGGTTTCTAGAATACTGCATTTGTCCTTATAGGAAAACTTTATTAATACCACTAATTAAACAAGCAATCAAGGCTCGCTTATAAAAGCAGAGATTAGAGAAACAAACGAAAAAACCTTGGCACCTTGGCAATATTCAAGACCATGCATACCCACTATTAATCTCTATTTATGAATAAGAATACACTTTTCACATTAAATGTTTTTTATTCTAAAATATAACTTTTAATTTGTATTTCCCTGATATCAAACTAGATACCCCATTAAAACAATTGAAATTAAAAAGAGAAAAATTAATAGATCTGACAATATGAACTTCTGAAGAAGATGTAGAGCAATCAGAACTCCCATACACTGCTGGTGGGAGTGTCAACTTGTACAAACACTCAAAAAGCTGATTGGTAGTACCTACTAAAGCTCAACATGCATTATTCCCAACAACCAGCAATTTCAATCTTGGGTATATATCCAAGAGAGGTAAGCACTAAAAATGCATAAAACTAAAAACACGTACAAGAATGTTCTTAACTTAGAGCGTTGTCCCAATAGGCCAAGGTTGTGGATTTGATCTCCCATCAGGGCACATACAAGAAGCAACCAATGAATGCATAAACAAGTGGAACAAACAAATCTCTTCTCTCAATCTCTCTCTTCCCCCTCCTTCCTCTCTTTCTCTAAAATCAATAACTAAATTTTTTTAAAAAGAAGGTTCATAGCATCTTTATTCATAATAGGCAAAACCAGAAATGACCCAAATGTCCATCTACAAGTTTTAATATACTCATACCATGAAATACTGCACAGCAATGAAAAAGAAGAATCTAACACTATACACTACAACATAGATGAATTTCACAGATATAATGCTGGGCAAAAGAAGCCTGACACCAAAGAGTGCATTCTATATGATTCAATTTTTACAAAGTTCGAAAACAGGCAAAACTAACCAAGGGGGGGGGGGGCGGGTAGAGAGATCTATCTATGGCGATCAAGACAAAAATAGTGGTTATCTTTTGGGGGTTATTAATAAGCAGGGGCACACAAGAGAGCCTTCTAGGGTGCTGAAAATGTTCTATGCATTGATCTGGCTAATATTTACAAAGGTGTACACATATTCACACACATATAAAGCTCATCTGAGTCATATTCCATCTTCCTGGCTTCCTGGCCTTCAATATGTTACTTAAACTCTCTAAACCTGACTTGTTTCCTCCATGACCTAGGGCAGATATTAAGATTATAAACCATGCAAAAATGGTCATTTATATTATTACCTGGTTTCTTATTTGCACAAACAAACATGGTGAAAGAATTTATGAATGCCAATAGCAAAAAGCAACAGCTGACAGTCATAGTAGATAAAAAATAAAAAAAATCAAACACAAGAAATTACAGTTGGAAAAGCCTGATGCCATATATAGTATAAAAGCAAAAAGCTGAACACAACAAAAACTGATGTGTTGTCACAAGAAAAGGATAAATTATATGTATGTAATCTTTTTAAAAAATATATATCTTGATTGATTTCAGAGAGAGGAAGGGAGAAGGAGAGAGAGTTGAAACATCAATGATGAGGGAGTCATTGATCAGCTGCCTCCTGCACGCCCCCGACTGGGATGGAGCCCGCAACCCGGGCATGTGCCCTGACCGGGAATCCAACCCCGATCTCCCGGATCCTGGGTCGACACTCAACCGCTGCGCCACACCCGGCTGGGCTGTATGTAATCTTAAAAGACATAAATGTATACAATATACTTAAAGATTTCCAGTTGAAGTGCTTAGATAAAATAAAAGCAATTCTAACACACCTGAGGGTTGGTTATCTTCAATTTTCTGGAAAAGGCAGTCATGTAAAGCAACTAGATAAGAAAATTAATACAGTAATTTTTCTCTACTAAATAAAAATTTTCAATTAGCTAATTTGTTTTAAATCTTCTCATACTGTTTTTATTTAAAAACATCAGCACAGAAAATAGTTCTAACACTAAGGAGGAATTCTTTACATCCTGAATTGCCCACTGCAGTATACCTTTTAATTACAAAAAGCACACTCCATGTTTAAATTACAACTTCAGGGCAGGCATTATATTTTTAAATGTTATTTCCTGGATTTTCTCTTATTATAATGGTCAAAAGTAGAATTATGACTTATAAATTATTTCTGCATCTAGAAGCAACATAAAGCTTTCTTACTAAAACAAAAATAGAATCTAACTTTTACTGACCAATGTAATGCCAGAATGCTAAATTAAAGTGCAAATCTTAAAAAAACCTAAGTAATCAAAAAAGATCATTTTAATCTTTGAGTTTTTGCTATAGCCTGTACAGTTCTTTGATTTTATTCTAATTCAAAATTCTAGCTTCCTCAAGTATAAAATGCTACTAAGAACTTTAAACTAATTTGGAAAATTACTACAACTGTATAAACTGTATGTGGAGATGTTTTTCTTCTTAACAGTTCTCTTCAGTTCACAATGAAAATTCATAGCTAAAAGTAACTGAGATATTCCTTCCTTAAGCTAAAATGTTTAAAATTATTTCTATGTATTAATTTACAACAACTTTTTAAAAGCAATGCACTTTGATGTTATTTTTATATCTACATTTTTTCCTGGCATTAAATTGCATACTACCAGAGAAATCAAAGTAAAATCAGGCTTTATCTAAGTTAATTTTAAGCTAAGCTTTATCTTTAAATGCTTACATTGAATTTTCTAAAGCAAAATCTCATATTCAGTGAGGCAGCAATCAAATATATTATGAAAAAATCATGACGATGATGTTATAGTCCCAGCAAAGGCAGTATGAAAAACTGCATTTTCACACAAATTACAGCTTTAAACAGAAAGCAATGCCTTACATCGTAACATGAACAGAGACACTGACAAGTTTAGAATGCAACGTCCCCTTAAGGTCAACCTGATTTACGTTACATTCACGTTACATGAATCCCTTTATAAGGTTTTAGAAAACAATACTTACGAAAAGCATTCACTATGTGATGATGGAAGCCATTTTAAGATGTATAAATCAGTTACTTTACTCAAAACACAAGTATATAGTAAAGAGTAACTGGAATTAGAAGGGGCTGGGAATTAAGCCAACACAACTGCTTATAGCTAAAACTGGACAAACACTCCAATTTTTTTCAATCTCTAAGAATTAAAAAATTTTAAAAAGCTAGTCCATTTTTTTTCAGTGATAAGAAAACAACTAAATTTGTGTTTGCGCAGAGAATGTCTCTGCCAAATTCAGCCTACAGTGAATTTAAATGGCTAGATTTGTAAGCAGGTTTAAAACTATGCTTAATAAATAAAAGAAAGCCATCTACTTACAACATGATTCTGAGTCTATTTCAAAAATGCTGGTCTGACTAAAACTTCTTCCTGACTTATTCCCAACTCTAGATATAAAAATGAATCTTTTCTGTAAGAGTTGACAGAAAACTCTGCCAAAATCCCCTTTGACTATCTTAGTCATAAGTTTTATTGTTGTTACTGTGTTTTTTTTCTTTGAGGGGGAGGTGGAGTTTTGTTTTGTTTTTTTAAAGAAACCTTACAATGAGTATTACGTTATATGATATAAGATATATTATAATTTAAATATATTTTAACAGCAAATGTTGATGCTTGTACCAAATTAATTTTTTTTCTTCGTTTTAAATAACTCAGTGACCAATGCTTGCTTTGGTGTTCTGGATACTCTATGTCTATTTAGTATTTAAGAACAAACTCCAAGAGTCCATAGTTCAGAGAAACACATGCTTTACAAGAGTTGGGATATGGTTGCTTAATACAGACTGGAGCGAAAAGCACTGAAATCATTACATTTTGGAGATGGGACATAAATTAGTTTTATTCACAGAGTTATGACCAATATGGCATTCCTCTTTTCCAAGAGTGGGTAATAGTGGCCAGTTACAGTGTCATGTAATAAATGCTTTGCAGGTAAACATGCTTATTAATTGTGAATTTCATGTCTTCCTTTTTTTTAAAAAAATATATCTTTACTGATTTCAGAGAGAGGAAAGGAGAGGGAGAGCGAGAGATAGAAACATCAGTGATGAGAGTCATCGATTAGCTGCCTCCTGTACACCCCTGACTAGGGATCAAGCCGGCAAACCGGGCATGTGCCCTGACCGGGAATCGAACCCTGATCGCCTGGATCCTAGGTTGATGCTCAACTGCTGAGCCACACCTGGCCGGGCCATGTCTTCCTTTCAACATTTCCACTACTTCATATCAATCCTCTCCTCTTTTTGTTTCTGCTGCTACAACCCTAGTCCAGGTCTTCATAATTTCACTGTTCAGTAACCTTTTATTTAACTAGTCTCTTGTCTACATAATCCATTCTATACAAACTAATCATTAGATAGCTTTCATCATGTCATTCCCACATTAAAGACCTTCATTAGTTCCCTACTGCTTCCATAACTAAGGCCAAACTCTTAAGATATTCAAAATTCTCCATGATCTGGCCCAGAACAACTATCTTTGCTATCTTCTTATTACAAGACGCATGCACCCTGTTCTCTGACACCAAGCCCTCTCCCTTTCCTAGCAGAGATCAGCCAGGCCTTCCCTGTATCTACCTGTGTTTGAGTGTTCACCTTGGATCCACATCCCCGTTATCTCTACCTATTAACATCCTTCCCATCTTTCACGGTTCTGATCCTACTTCAAGATCCTTCCTTGACCTCGCTTCTGAGAATTAGATCTCTCTAGTCTATGTTTCCACAAAACTTTCTTTATACTACTTATCAGACTCTCAGGCTCTGTCCTGTATTTTAGCTCTGTTGGTCCACACATCTTATTTTCACTTTTAGACCACGAACCTCTTAATGGCAGGGGGTTCTGACTTGATCTTTACATCAATACTAACAACCTGTAGCACAATACCTTCCTTGAAATACCCATTACAATAAATATCAATAAATGGACTATGTCTGGATCCTTGGCAAAAGCCATCAAATACTGTACCTGGAGGATGTGGTGAGAAATAAAACGTAAGCAAAATGACAAAATTCAGGTTACCATAAAGTAGAAACTAAAAAAATGAACAGTGGACAGCACTTAATATATTCATTCTTCCTTGGTCAGATCTGTTACCTCTAGTTATATAAACCATGGTCATTTTCTCAGTCAACCTGAACATGTTCTACTTATCCCTGTTTCCATGAGCTCTGCCCACAGTGCCCCCCATACTTGCTTATCCCTTTCTTCACAACCACAAGCTTTTTCTAGAATGATGTAAACACATTCACACTCAAACCACAATGTATGTTCTCTAGAAAGCAGAGCTAAGCCCGTTGCTCTCAACCATGGTAGAGTCAGCTGTACCAATAAATGTCTGTCAACTAAAACAGCTGAACAGATTTTATACTCAATCTCAAAGGCTTATTGTTGTTTTAACTGTGGTAAAATATACAAAACTTATCATTTTAATCATTTTGACGTATACAGTTCAGTAGTGTTAAGTACATTCACATTGTTGTACAACCAATCTACAGAACTATTTTTGCTTTCCAAAATTGAAACGCCATACCCATTAAACAACTCCATTCCCTTCTGCCCCTGGCAACCACCATTCTACTTTCTGTCTCTATAAATTTAACTCTAGGTGCCTCACGAGTGGAGTCACACAGTATTTGTCTTTCTGTGTCTTATTCTACTTAGTATAATGTCCTTAAGGTTCAACCATGTTGTAGCATTTTAGAATCTCCTTCCTTTTCAAGGCTTGATAATATTCCATTGTACGACGTATGGAGCACATTTTTTATCCATTCATCTGTCAACAGACAATGAGCGTCTTCCACATTTTGGCTACTATGAGAAATGCCACTATGAACGTGGGTGTACAACTGAAGGGCTTGTTGTGAAGTGACTCAAAAGCCATTGGGGAGGGAGGCTGTGCGAAGGGAGTCCTCAAAGGTACCAAGGGAAATAAGTCATCTGCAGCTGAGAAACAAGTGCCCCTTACAAATACTGATGGAGGCAGGCTTACAGGTATAAAAATGCCCTGGACCAGGAGCTACACACAAAACAAGTTAGTGCTTAGTGCTAACTCAGTCATGTTTAATACCTGGTTTGGACTGAATACTGACAACTTTAAGAGTAATGCCTATGCACATGTGTGTACACACACACACACACACACACACACACACACACACACACACACACACACGTTGGGCTCCCCAGCACTGCTGATAATCACTGATCATTCTCAGATAAACCCCTGCTACTGCTTGCCCTGGAACATACATATGAGACAAGGTGTCCTTGAGGAGAGCAGCTCCTTTAGCAACTGCACATGTGACATTCGATCTGGGGCTCATATTTTCCATCAGGAAACAGCACTCTCTCTCTCCCTCTTCTTCCACAGTCCTAGCCTCTCCCACAAACTTGAGCAC
The DNA here is from genome assembly GCF_054644295.1 of Miniopterus natalensis. Lineage (NCBI taxonomy): Eukaryota > Metazoa > Chordata > Mammalia > Chiroptera > Miniopteridae > Miniopterus > Miniopterus natalensis. Next base: position 26,289,199 of record NC_142096.1, read on the forward strand.
AGCTCTCATTCTTGCCCTCAGATCTATCTGTAGGATGAGCAGGTAGAATTCATTCTTGAGACAGGAAAGTTTCCACTGTAGAAAGAGGATTTGTGAAAGGCTGCTCACAAAGCTGAAGCAGGGTCACTGACCATCAGAAGCTGTCACCCTACCCTGCCTGCTTCCCAAACACCTAAAAGAGCAAGGTGGTAAGAAATAATTCCTGCCAACATGTCCCTCCCAGGGTCTCTTACCTAGTGAAGAAAACCACGGAAGGAAGGGGTCTGGCAAAAAAAAAAAAAAGAATATGGATTCAACTTTGCAAGAAAGATCTTTCTGGATAGGCAGCAGAGGCTACCAATCAAGAGCCCAAATGCTGAGATTCAAACAGTGGCTCTCCACACACTAGCTGTGGGACCATCTGCAAAATAGGGGTAACAATCATGCCTACTTCACAGTGTTGTTATCAGGTTTTAAGTAAACAAGTTAACGTTAATGAAGCACTTAGAACAGTGCTTGTCCCATGGCAAGCACACAAGCACTATACAAGTGTCTGCAAAATCAACAAATAGGTAATTTATTAAGTTCTACCGAAATGCAATCCTGGGAAGGCACAACGAAGTCCTGGTTATCTCAACCAATTTCTAAACGTGTATTCTTCAATACCCACATGCATAAGCACAAATTAAATTACCCATAACTAAAATTTCAGCATGATTGTACTGCAATGATGCATTCCCAGAAAAAAGTATCTCAACTGATTTAATTACTAATAAATATTTCAACAAAGATAAGAAAACATATTACTCATGAATGTTTCTATTTAGTACTTAAAATTTACTGCTCGCTAGCTTCATATTTGTTTATATTCTTTTATTGAATTCCAACTTTTGGTAAAGCACAGAATGGGGAACAAGCTACAAGATTGTTCACAATACTGGCAGGCACATACAGAAGGGACAAAAAAGGACCATAGGCCAAAATTTCTAATACTCAAATGCATTCCACTTAATGTTCAATACCAAGTTGTCTCCTCAATGTATTTTGTGCAAATGTTACATTTCTATTATACAAAAACTTTTCATTCAGTATGGATCTCTTTTTTTCTTTGACAGGAACTCCCAAAGTACAGCCGATAAAAAAAAAGTTCCTGGGATTCCTTTCTCTTCAAAAAAAATTAAAGATTTTTTTGGAAGGACACTAGGATTTGTAGTAAGTTTTATTTTACCTTAACTGTTACAGAACTAAATAATATACCTAAGACTTCACACGAAACAATCACATACAGAAGTAGTTATTCAACCCACCAACCTTTTCTAAATGATTTGTCTGTTTTAACAAACTAAGGACATTTAAGTTTTTGCAGTTTTAAAATGCAAAATATCTGGATTTTAAAAAATTAACCACATTAATGCTATCAGTTTCACGATTTTGAAAATCAATGTAATAGTAGGCAAAACAAAACAAAAAACACTCAAACCACCCCTAGGGCTTATAGAAAAGCAGAGTTGTTATACTAATTCACTTTTGTAAATCAGTTTTGAAGATTTACTTTTCTGAAAATTAAAAATAATTCTATACATTATTTCCTTAAATTGTTTTGGCTTTACAGCTTTTTAAATGTTATAACACTTATTTTATTATTTTTTATTGAAGTACAGATGACATACAATATTGTATTAGTTTTAGGCATCCAACATAGTGATTCAACATTTATATAACTTATGGTATGATCACCACAATAAGTCTTGTAACCATCTATCACCATACAAAGTTATGACCATGTCGTTGACTATGTTCCCTATGCTATACATTACATTCCTCTGACCTGTTTATTTTTATAACTGGAAGTTTGTTCCTCTTGGTCCCCTTCACCTTTTTCATCCCGTCCCCCACCTCTTTCCCCCTCCCTTTCCTTTAAAGTTTAAAACTTCAAATACTGCACTGTGTTCTTCCTAAAGTTTATACCAATTCAAATAAAATTAGTTTCATGTTCACACATTTTTATGTTTAATACTGCATTATTATCACTTTGAAGGAAACCCAAATAAGTCAGCTTCTCTGATTTACATCTACAAATATATTTTTTATTTGATCATCCTAATACTAAGCTAATGTGACTCCCACAGATTCTCATGTGCTGAATTACTGCCAACCTCCTAACAGTCTGGAATGCATTAGATACTGCAGGTGACCAGAGCATACATTCTGATACTAATACATTATTAATTCATTCTAGTTGGGGTTTTTTAAAGATACAGATTTTTCTGTAGTGCACAACTTACATAAACACACACACAGACACCCCTTACATAGTTTAAAATCTCTTCTAAAATATTTTTTAGCTAAGCAGCAAAATTTATGTAAGGTAGATTCCCTACGCAACATATTTGCTATTTAACACATACAAAATATAAGTGATGTCACTAAATAAAGTACATGAAGATAGTATTTCAGAAATAACAGCCTATAAGCCAATAACCATTAACTTATATTTTATTTCACTACAGGCACTAAGCAGAAAAGATAAATATTTAATATCCTCCTATGGTCAATAAATTTGAATTACTTCAGTCATGGCAAATATATTTACATGTGTTAACGGAAATGCCTATACTTATAATCTCAAATGTTAGTATACAATTTTCAAGGGACAAAGTCACTAGTAGAATTGAAGGTCATTCAATGCCTCAGATCAAATATTCCTTTAAAATTTAGGTTTTTGTAAATGAAATCAGAGCAAAATTTCTATTTATGCCCTTTCTGGTCCTTAAGTTTGATTCTGCCATATATAACATCCTTCCCAGAATGTCAAATATGACCAAAACAGTGGGTGAATCTTTCCATACTATTATCATTTCAAAGGTGACCCAAAATTCAATTAATCAGTGATGATTTATACTGGCGTATTAACATGAGTGAGTGATGTAAAATTCTGAGGACAAAGAGCCCTGTTCTCTCTCTCATCATGAGTGAGTCCCACTCGAACCTTTCATCCTAATTCAGGAGTAAGAAAGAGACGAGAAGATAGTCAACATGAGTTCCACAAGACCAAATAACCTTCCTAGAAAAATGTGTTTCAAAAATGCATTTTAGGTTGCCTGGGACCTGGGACACTCTCATATGAACACTGTCATAGGTGGTTATTAGGTTGTCTCAGTCCAACACCAAAAGCCTTTTAAATCCATGTGTTCTATCCGTACAGTACTAGAGCAGCGATTTTCAATCTTTTGCATCTCATGGCACATAAGCTAATTCCTAAAATTCTGCAGCACACCAAAAAACATACTTTTTGACGATCTGACAAAAAATAGGTATCATTTTGATTGGTTTACAAAAAACGAAAAAAATTAGCTACTCTTTTTGCTCCAAAGTCACTTTTCAATGAGACTATTGTGTCTGCCACTGAGTGGGGCAGGGGTTCACATAGGGCCAGTGGGTAGGCAGTTGGGGATGTAGGAAATGTTCTAGGAAAAGTGACGGGGCGAAGAGGTGGGGAAGGTTTGAGAGGGGATGGAGACCAGGATGGGACTGGGAGTTTGAGGGAGGTACTGAACTTGAGAGAAGACAGGCGTGGGTAAGGAACAGTGAGTACAGCAGAGCCGACCAGCGGGTCTTTCTCAACCAAGGGCCAGCTGCAGCCTTTCCTTTCAGCTCACCTCACCTGTTACCTCTGCCCAGAATTTCACTCCTCCTCTGGCTGGCTACGAAACAGAACCTAACCTCTCTTATGTTTCCATTAACAACAAACCCTGTAGATGTCTAAGGAGTTTTACTGCTAATAACAACAACAACAGCGTGTTAAATGGGCCCTCTTATGCATTGATTAATGGTGAGTCTTTTATGGAGAAAAATGTGACTCCACTCCCGGAGCTGGGACAAGGTGTGGAGTGGAAGACAGGGGACGGACAGCTTCCTTCTGGCCCAGGGCAGGGACAAAGTGGGACCAAGGTGAGAAAAGGCTCCCATTGGGGAAGACAGAACAGGGGAGAGAGCTCCCAAACTGTAGTAATAAGTCTTACAAAACAAATCAAGATCATGCAGTTCAATAACAAAAGTTCAACCATTCAAAAGACAAAGCATAGTTCTAAATAGTATTATAAACACTTTAACTGTCTCAAGAAGACAGTTCCCCGGCCAGGCGTGGCTCAGGGGTTGAGAGTTGACCTAGGATCCAGGCGATCGGGGTTCGATTCCCGGTCAGGGAACATGCCCGGGTTGTGGGCTCAATCTCCAGTCGGGGGCGTGCAGGAGGCAGCGGATCAATGGCTCTCTCATCATTGATGTTTCTCTCTCTCTCTCCCTCTCCTTTCCTCTCTCTGAAATCAATAAGGATATATTTTAAAAAAGGAAAAAAAAAAAAGAAGAAAAAAAAGAAGACAGTTAATTTATTTAATGTAAAATGTTTCTCAAGTGGAGGAGTTAATGTTAACATACTCTTTTCAACTGCTGATGACAAAGCTGCAGTTTTGTAGTAAATTACAGTGGCCAAGATAATCCAAGAGTAATTTACTGTCCAAGTTCTCCAATCACACCTGGAAACATTTAAGCCTGTCATGCCATGTATGTTAATAGTTAGGAAGCAGAGACTGTAGCTTAACCACATCTGAAAAGTTAAATTATCATTTTATACAACTCCAAAGGATCACAAATATTGCAATATGGTTCCCCCAGGGTAAAAGGCAATGTGTGACATATGGGAACGCAGGGATAAATAATCACTCCAAAGACCTTCACTGCCCGAGTTTTCAAAGAATTTGTAAACGTGCCATGCATAGTTTATAAATTTTCCTCTGCTCAGTTGTCTTCAAATTTAGAAATTAATTTTTCAGCCAGATAAAATTTCAAAGCACTTTTTCAAGAATCATACACTTAGTGTAATTTTTCCCCCCATAGGATGAACAGCACATGTACCAACTACTGCTCCAATGTGTACTGTCTGCTCTCTGGGAGTTGGGGGACGACAAAAACCCAAACTGAGACCCAAAACAATTAGCAGCAGCGTGACAGCAACTAAACCTCGACTTCCAGGAATACATATAATGCTTAGGCCCATTCCACATACCTTGGAAAATCCCACTAAAATGATGAATTCTTCATAATTTAGATCTGTTTTAACTGTAAACTCCAAAATGCAGCACAAGCATTAATTCCCTATTATAAAGAATCTCAATGACGACTTTTTTGTCTGGTGTTTTCTCCAAAATCATAGATTTTTGTTGTTGTTGGCTAATAATTTATTTAGGATTTTAACAAATTTTTCATACATAAAAATTTTTTTTTGTTTAAAATATTACAGATGTCCCTTTTTCTCCCCATTGACCCGGTCCACCCCATCCCATCTCCCTCCCCACCACTGTCCTTGTCCTTGGGTTGTGCATATTTGCATATAAATTCTTTGGTTACTCTCTCCTCCTCCACCCACCCGCCCTCCTCCATCCCTCTGACATTTGTCAGTCTCATCTATGCTTCCATATCATTGAATCTATTCTGTTCATCTGTTTACAAAATCATAGATTTTTTAAAAATATTATTATTCAGGACCTGAAAGAGAACTATTCCAACGCCCTCAAAAATTTTTCAGTAACTGAGGCACTAAGAGTCCAGGAGACTTGCCCAAGCTCAAACAGTGCCAAAGGGTAGAGCAAAAGGTGACTTCAAGTTTGGGGCCAACTAGCAGGGGCAGAGCTGAAGCTAGACAGCAATGACCCAGGCTCCACAGAGACGTCTTCTCCCCATACAAACTGCAACTCCACCATCCCCATGACTCACGCCCAAACACAGAGAGCTGCAGTGCAGGCTGTGCTGACTGTGCTGGTGTGAAATGACATTGTTACCTTTACTATGGGCAATCTGAATCTAGGGTATTAGGTATACGCTACTCTAATCAAGTAATAATCAACTTAACTGTGCTCATAAACAAAACTTATGCGGTTTCTTGTGATGTTCTTAAATGTACAGAAATCTACACAAGGACTCCTAACTGCAAGTGTTTAATAATAAAATGATTAATCAGGAATAGAACATTTTCACCTGCATTTCCTTCAAAGCTGTGAAGATCCTGCTTTTCTTGCCCTTGTTCTGGCCAGGCCACTCACTTCATCTGCCATTCTGACCTGATTAATGACTTTGAAAATAATTGTGTACAGCCACTGGGCATAAGTATCAAAATGCTTGCTAAACATTCATTACTTCTCTTAACATCCCTATTTAGAGATAAGCAAACTGAGACTCACATTAAGGCTTGTGCTGCGCCAAGCCTGGTGCTAAAGCTTAAAGTTCTGATTATTGTTGAAATGACTATCAATTTGAATGTGAGCTGCCTTTTTCCTTTAAAAAGCTAAACACTGTCATAAAAAATATATTTTTTTACAAAATAAGAAACTTTGTTTATCATATATATCTATGTCCAAAGGCCTACTGGGCTAGAACCTATAAGCAGGCAGCTTCTGGGTCTGAATCATTCACAATGGTCGCCAGCCCAGTGCCCAGATCATGTTAAGAACTCAACAAATACTGTGGAAGGCGAGGAGAAGGGGAGGAGTGAAAGCTGTAAAACCAGACTGGGTGAACAAGTCCATCCACCTCTGTACTCAAGATGTTAGGTTAATATAATTCTTATGGACATCTGTCCACTGTATTCCCAAATCTTTTATCACTATGGAATTTCGTAAGTTAAATTTGCTAACAGGTTAATGGACAGCTTAATTGTGATTTTTCAACAACAAAAGCATGATTTTAATATTTGCCAGTACCATCCCTGTAAAATACACTGGCAGATTCACATTAAATTGGCCTAATAAGAATGGTTTTCTTTAATCACCATTTTTAAAATCACCTTCTTGGTAATCACCTTCATTCTACATATTAAGGGACAAAGATAGTGGGATTTACTTCTTATATTTATAAATCCACATTGAACTCACATGCATTAATTTTTATCTTAAAATTTACAAGATTATCATGAGTTATTGAAAGCTTTTATTTAAAAAAATAGGGGGAGGAAGGGAGAGAGAAAGAATCTAGCCCTCCTAAGGCAGGTATCCATCAGTGTCCACTGTGACCCATCAGCGTCCACTGAGACCCATCAATGTCCACTGTGACCCATCAATGTCCACTGTGACCCATCAGTGTCCACTGAGATCCATCGGTGTCCCTCTGACGCCTCCAGATGCCCTTCAAGCAGTAGCTTTATTACACCACAGAGGAAGCACCCATCACCCCAGAGCATGACTCTGCACTTACAGCCACATCTCTGGAAAGGCTAAGTTTAGTGCTTCTATACTGTTTGCTCACACTGCAGTAAACTTAGGAAGAGCGTGTGAGAAGTTTCACTGAAGAAAACTATAAACAACTGTAACCACTTAGTTATTTTCTTTTTTCCACTTCATTATTTTCAGTCAGTATTTCCTGACTGTGCTAAATGCTGACAGAAAAAGCTAAGAAACAGTTCCTACCCACTAGGAGTTTATAATCTATTTACTACAAGGTATTAGGAAAGTACTCAAAAGGCTATAAGACTAAGTGAGATTAAGTGCCCGAGAAAGAGCAAGAAAAGCATTCTGCAGGCCACTAAACCCAGCAAAGACTGGAAGGGTATCCCTTAAAGAGCAAATGCTGAGCAAAAACTCAAGAAAACAGAGTAGATGGGACACTCGACCTGGAATACAGGATGGGTAAGGTAGAAAGGGAGTGTTTGGCATTACTGTGGAAGACCGGAAAAGCTAAGGAGTTTGCGCCTATTTGTGAAGGCTGTGGGAAGAACCCAGTAATCGGAGGCCTTTAAAGAGTAGTCTGATTGCCATGCTTGAGCAAGTGTAATTGTCTTTCAGTGTGGAAGATAAGCTGGACTCGGCCAGCAAGGAGGGAGCTGTCGCAACAGTCCGGCACGAAGACCTGAGGGTCTGGTACAGGTGGTGACAGGGAATGAGAGGGCTGTCGGCGCAGGGCGCAGCTGTGAAGGCAGGCTGCGCAGAGCCGGGTGAGTGACAGTGCCAATGAACAGAAACCAGGAAACTGAGGAAAAACTGGTTTGGGTGGAGGGAGCACAGGAGTTTCACTTTGGTTGTGCTGCACGGAAGGTATGATACAAGCTACCCGGAGAAAGTGTCCAGCAAGTAGTTTAGAACTTAGAATAAAGGTCAGGTTAGCGTCATACATTCAGGAGCTATGTGAATAAAGGCAATAGCAACAGCTTGGGTTAGATAAGATCACTAATAAAAAAGAGCGCAGAAGAGAGGGAAAATGTTTGAAAATGCCTACCTGTGGGGGGTAGGGAGTAAGAGGGTAGAAGACTAGCAATGGACACACAATATTGGCCAGAGACAGAGAACTAAACTCATGCTCAGTCTAGTTCAACAGAAGTTAACTGGAGGTGTGTTATATGTCAGCACCACATTAGAGGTAAAATGATGACTAAACAGTAAAGTTCCGACTTTAAAAATGCGATGTCAAGAAAATCAAGCAAAAAACCAGTTGCAAAAACAGCTCAGAAGGACATAATTATAGGTACCAGTACTGCAGACTTTTAATAATAAAATAATGCTATGAACAACTTTATGCCAATATTTGCAAGCAATGGGTAATAGTCTAGAAAATATACATTATCAAAAGAGCCTCAAGAATAAACCAAAAGCCTGCAATAATCATTAAAATGAATTTTTACCTCATATGCTCTAACAGATAAAAGAAGCAAAATTGTATGATCCATATCACTAGAGGTAAATTAGAACAAAAAGAAAACAATGATTAGCAAACTAGGGGGACTTCCTTCACCTGACAAAGGGCATCAGGAGGCCCACTCTACATTCTGGGTGGTCTCCGGTCTCCAAGTTTTAACAGGAAAAGTGACAACATGTGCAGTTGGCCCAGTGTTCCACTAAATCCTGAACTCTGCCTAACACTAAGGAATAACTTCATGTCATTTTTCAAATGGAAAAAATATATTCTTGATATCTCAAATGTTCTTTAATGTTATTCTGTTATGTATGTATCATTTGTGAATCTAATTTTTATGATTTTTTTCAATCTATATCCGATCTTGTGGTACTAATTTCCAGAAATTTACTCTCTATTAAAGAGCTTTTTAATTTATCCTAAAGCTGACTCATAAAATTCCTAGAAGCCTTCTTGCTCCACCCTCAATTCTAGCATGTTGGAATTTGAGGAATTTATCCAAGATATTATTTTAATAACCTCAACTACACCCTCCTCCTCACTATTAATAGCTCTAAGGAACAAGTATTTATAGTATACTGCTGTATGTCCAGACACTTCATTATTTTTATTTAACAGAACAACACATAGCATTTATCTTTTGGGTGTGTGTACAGCCTGGTTTTGTACAATGGCGAGATAACATGCTGTTCCCACCTTTAATGCGGAGCATATTACTGATCCTGGCATAATATCTAGAGAATCCTCTACAACAGCTTACGGATTCTTATCCTGATCATAACTGAATTCACTCCTCAATTAATAAATGGAATCCATATGATTCTTCCCTAAATAGACCACTGAACACTAGTTCATTCAGTTTTTTGCTCACTCACTGTCTGTGGTTAGGTTTTTTTCTAGAGCATTTCACTACCCAAAAGAGCTAAAAGTTTACTGTGTACACCTTCCTTTATGACATTTATAAAAATATGAAATGAAGTTAGTCTTAGCACCAATTCCTTAGGGACCCATAAAAACACACACACAAAAAACCACTTATCCTCTAGAGAAGTGACAGTTCACAACCAACATTTACTTCCTGTTTCTAAGCCAATGGGACTCCATGGAAAAACATTTCTCCTCCATCCTATGGTAACAAAACTTTTTTTTATCCCTTTTGGATTAGAACTTTGAAAGGTTTTATAAAGTTTACATAAATTATTTTCAGTTTCTCTCTAACCAACACACTCTAATAATCCCCTAAAATAAGTCCAGTTTACCAATCAGGCAGGCTTTTCTTTTGTAAAACCAGATTTAATAATTTTTGTTCTAAACGCTCAACTATTCAAATACAGCAAGACTAGCTGACATGTAATTTTCTGTGACTTGTCTACAAACTTTCTTATAATGAAACATATACTGACCACCTATCTTTATGTTAATGTAACTGGTATAAAGGGTAACAGGTTATACATTCTAGACAACAACTCTACCCATTGATATTTTCAAAACTATTAAGTGAACCACTTTATCAACTGATTGACTATATTTGTTTGCTAATTAAGCCAAGAATATTCTAATGTTTCCACAGTTCTATTTCTAGTTTTAAACAGAATTTTGGATAAAGATTCCATCTAAACATATCTCTATTTTTCATCCCTGAGTATATAATTTATACATGAATATCAGTCAGTTCTAAAAATTACCAATATATTTTTACCTGGGCTTTTTTACTTAGGGCTTATTTTAATCTTTACAACTAACTCTTTGATTTAATTTTTAATTTATCTTGCATATTATACTTTCTTAATTAGAAAATGTTTGATTTTTTTTAAAAAAGAAAACTATCTTCTATAATTATAGCTTCTTTTAATTTTTCAAAAGGTGATGAGAAATTTCTACCCATGCATGTGATCCAATCAATCTTATACTTCATATTTTTTGCAGGATACTCAAAGCAGTGTTTTAAAATAAACACCAGTATTCAATTATGCTTGTATAAACTTTTAATTAATTTAATAAATGTTTATTAAGCATCTACTACAGTCCGGGCAAAGTATGTGGTGTTTATAAATGATATCTCTTAATCATGAGCTAGTATTATTTTCCTTTTTAAATGAGAAAGTTGAAGCTCAGAGTGCTGAAAAAAATTGCCCAATGTCCCAAAGTTTTATGTGGCAAGAGTCAAAACTGGAACCCAGTTCTGACTCTGAAAATTAGACTCTTCCCTTCATGCACACTGCCACAAAGCTAAATGACCCTCAGTCCCTACACCCAAGAAAGTCACAGGCATGTAACAAAACAATCCCAACACAACATATAAGTTCTATCAATTTTCCTAATGCCATTTTGTATTTAAAAACTTTTCTGAAATTATTCTGGGGTTTTTCCTCTATAAAATTACTAAATTATATTTTGTGCAATTAGCATTTACTGACTGCCTGCTACCTTGAATGTGCTCTGTACTGTGCTACTGCTCATAGTGACTATGGAGATAAGAAATACATTTTATATCATGAACCAACGCACAAGAACTGAAACCAAATTTTCATGAAAAAGTATTTACTGTTACTACATGTATATGCTCTCATCTATTACATTTTTCTTTTTTTCTTTTTTAAATCTATCTTTATTGATTTCAGAGAGAGGAAAGGAGAGGGAGAGAGAGAGACAGAAACATCAATGATGAGAGAGTCACTGATCGGCTGCAGCCCGCAACCCGGGCATGTGCCCTGACCAGGAATCGAACCCTGATCGCACGGATCCTAGGTGTACTCTTAACCATTGAGCCACGCCCGGCCGGGCTATTACATTTTTCTTAAGGCTGGTCATGATCCACTAAATTAACATTACAACCCACTTACAGGTCACGTCCCCCAATTTGCAAACTCTGTCCTGTAAATAAAATAGGTTAACCAGACAAAATCTCCACTTTTGCTTCTGATTCAATCTGGTCATCCTTTATAAATGGAAGTATTTACAGCAGTTAACGCCTATAAAGGGCTTATTTTTGCTACGATATTTACTAGAATTATAACAGGCAATTCAAACTACCCTAAACTTTTTTTTTCCATCTTACCACCTTTTTAAAAAATTTTTACTTATTGATTTGAGACACAGAGAGAAAGAGAGAGAGAAAGAGAGAGAGAGCAATTTGTTGTTCCACTTATTTATGCATTCATTGGTTGCTTCTTGTGTGTGCCCTGACCGGGAATCGAACCTGCAACCTTGGTGTATTGGGATGATGTTCTAACCAACTGAGCTACCAGGCCAGGGCTTTACTCTACACTTTAATATGTTCTCATATTTAATGATGCACTACTTTTGAGAGCTTCAAATTTTCCTAATGATACACACATTTCAAAAATGAATAAACTAAAACAAGAAACAACTGAAGGTTCAGAGAGTTAAGTGATTTGACAAGGTCATAAACGTCCTTAGTGGTAGAACTTGGACTAGAACCTGGTTGCTCACCTATTAATGGGGTCTCTTTCCACCATGCACACATTGTCCATACCTTACAACAATCACACCAACAATAACAGTGGCCAACCCTGATAATGTCCCTTATCTAAAATTCTACGGTAATTATGGTCTGACCTGCACAACTGAAGGATACTTGACTATGTAACCTTGCACACTGTCCTCTAATTGGTTCCTGTGTTCTCTCAATAAGAGCTTTAGATATGCCTTATAAATAAAACGGCCCTTATAAACTATTGAACAGGGTAAATATAATTTAGCCATGGAACTACTTGAAAACCAGTTTCATTTTTAATCTCCTTAATTACACACAATGCCTGCCAAGACCTTAGCTCTGGATTCCATCATGTTGCTGTAACCAGCAAAAGAAAACCATTTCTCCTCTTAAAAAAGGAATCGCTCTCTTTATTTGCACAATCTACGCTTTCCCAAGGGTATGACGAAGGTTTCAGTTGTAATTTCAAATCCATTACAGAGCATCACAAATAATGTGAAAACGTGTCATTTTCATTTTGTCTTAGATTCTCAGGGCATTGTTGTTGTTTTTTATAGAAATGATTTAAATAGTTATTTTTAAAAAAGTGATCACTATATAACCATGTGATATTTTCAAATACCAAATCATAAATCTGATTTAACTCAGTAACTATTTGTTTTGACGTTCTGTTGCTATGGCTTTAAGTTATCTCAAAGGCTAGAAAGAACAAAATTCCTACTCAACTCTAAATGAATTAGAAGCCTGGGCCTTCTCATACAGGTTCTCCCAGAGGCAGCTGTGGGAAGAAACTCACGAGATGACCTGAGCATTCTTCACCTTTATAGATAAGCAGTGGCAGATACACTCCTCAAAAGACATGCTTTGTAAACATGTGGTCCAGCACAGAATAACCGCATTTTATAAAACAGGAATCTGAAATACATTAAAAAACATGACACAGCCCTATACCAAGAGTTCAGGGACTAAGGACATCTGGCCTCCATCTTTGATGAAATTTAACAATATGTTTCTAAACTCCAATTACAAAATCTCTTTACTAGGGTATCTTCCAGAAAAATATTGCAATCTTTTAGATAAAAATAATTAGAGTTTAATATTAATAGTAATGAAAACAAGCATCTACTTAATGCTAAGAATTCTATGAAAAACATGTTTGCCTAACAGCAATCATTAACAGAACTTTACTTAAGCAAGAGTGGAAAAAGAGATTTATTCTTCACATAGCATAGATTTTGAAAATGAAGTTGATGGTTTATTCTTTTCAGATATTTCAACAGTTCCAATCTAATAAATTTATTTATGGGAAAAATTAGGCCGATCAAAGCCTACTGTAATTAAAGGTGTTTTGGCACAGATGTTGGTCCTCAAATGTTTGCTTTGTCAGCTGTCTAATCCACATTGACATCACAGTAATTAGCACACTGTCTATAATATTTTAAATGCAAATTCAACAAAATTAAGCTATTATATGTTGGGAAATGAGCACTAATCAAGCAATGAAATGTACTTATATCTCGATTACTATAAGATGTCAACCATATGGGTGGCACATGTCTATGCTCAGTATGAAGAACATGCAAGAAAATTCAAAGCCAAAGACCGGACCATGCTGACCTAAGCTAATAAAAACACACCCACCCGAGGGTAAGAAATCTCGATGCTTCAACAAAGAATCAGAGTCTTCAAGCCCGGCCCTCTCCACTCAACAGACAGATATTTGCTCCTTCATTTATTCTGACATTTACTCTGAGTCTTTACTTTATGCCAGACACTATTCTAGGCACTATGGACAGAGGGAAGAATAAAATGAAAAAGAAAACTACTCTCATGAAGCCTATATTTGATAAAAGATGTAAACGGGTTTCCTGTCACATAGTAACTCCAAAACACTGCCTGAAACCATAGGCTGAGAATGTGTCCAAGACCATGTCCAAAACTCCACCAAAAAGCTGTGAGTCATTAGCAGTATGTGTTATGGACACAAAAAACAGCAAAAGACAGAGTGTGAACTTAGACTTGCCATTCTCATTCTAAGGAACCTCATCCTCCCTACTGCTTACACCGGGTGGGGAAAAGCAGATTTACAGTAGTTCAGATGGAAAATAATACAGTAATTAAGAAGTAATAATAAAGAATAAACTCTGTGTTCCATGTACTCACAACTGTAAATCTACTTTTGCCACACCCTGTATGCTACATAAAAGTTAATCTAATAATATGAAGTTTTCAAAGTATGCTGACCTCTTCTGTGACTCTGAGTGGGGCTGAACTGTTATATGAACTTCAGTAGAAGCAGAGGAATACTATTACTTAAATAAAATGATTTCTACAAAAGAGCTCAGTGTTTTCACCCTTCTGACCAAACATACAATAACCATTTTTACCTGCCTTCTTAGAATTAGAAAACCTATGGAAGAGATTACTTTCTAGCCCTTGTCTCTCTTTTAAAAAGTTTATCTTTTTCCTCCCAATAAATGTCCATGCAGCAAGCAAAAACAAAACCACTGAACTAATCATTCTTACAGCAGCATAGGAAAAGAAACACGACCCTAACAGCTACACTCCTACAACACAAAACACATATGCCATAGAAACTATGTTCCAATGATTGAAAATGTGAAAAGGGGAAGAATAAAAGCTAGAAAATTTCATATACCACATATTTCAATATTAAAGGTGTGTTTACTAATTATAAGCAAATAGCTTTGTCCCTAAAAGCAAGACATTCACATTTTCCTGCTGCTTAGTTAACCCTTTAAAACAAACCAAAATCCCTAAGCGCAAACTGGTTTGACTGAGACAAACTGATATGAAAACCAACAGCATATTCTCACAACGAAGATACACATAGACTAAAAGTAAAGGGGCAAAAAATATATTTCATGCAAATGGAGATTTTTAAAAAGCTGGGGAAGCAATACTTATATCTGAAAAAATAAACTTTAAAACAAAGGCTATATAGTAAGAGACAAAGAAAGACACTATATAATGATAAAGGGAGCAATCCAACAAGAGGAAATAACACTTGTAAACATTTACACACTTAACATAGGAGCACCTAAATATGTAAAGCAAATCTTGACATAAAAAAGGGAGAGATAATAGTGGGAGATTTTAACATCCCACTGACATCAATGGACAGATCTTCCAGATAGAAAATCAACAAGGAAACAGTGGCCTTAAATAACACACTAGATCAGATGGATTTAATTGATATCTTCAGTGCATTTCACCCCAAAGCAGCAGAATATACACTCTTTTCAAGTGCACATAGTACATTTTCCAGGACAAACTACATGTTAGGACACAAAACAAGTCTTAATATATTTAAGAAGATTGAAATCATATCAAGCATCTTCTCTGACCACAATGGTATGAAATTAGACATCAATCACAAGAAAAAAACTGAAAAACACACACAGATGTGGAGGCTAAATAACATGTTACTAAACAATGAATGCGTTAACAATGAGATCAAGAAAGAAATAAAAAGATACCACGAAATAAATGAAAATGACAACACAACCATCCCAAATTTATGGGGCACAGTGAAAGCACTCCTAGGAGGAAAATTCATAGCGTAACAGGCCTAATTCAAGAAACAAGAAAAATATCAAATACACTATCTAACTTTACTTTTAAAGAAACTAGGAAAAGGACAACAAACAAAACCCAAAGTAAGTAGAAGAAAGGAAATACTAAAGATTAGAGCAGAAATAAATGAAATGAAGTCTAAAAAAAATACAAAAGATCACTGAAATTAAGAGCTGGTTCTTTGGAAAGATACCCAAGATTGACAAATCTTTAACCAGCCTCATCAGGAAAAAAAGAGGCCCCAAATAAATAAAATCAGAGATGAAAGAAGTAACAATCGACACCACAGAAATACAAAAGATTGTAAGAAAATATTACGAACAACTATATGCCAACCAACTAAACAATCTGGAAGAAATGAATAAATTCCTACAAACGTAGATTTTTCCAAAACTGAATCAGGAAGAATCAGAAAAATCTGAACAGACAGATTACAACTAAAGAAATTGAAGCACTAATCAAAAAAACTCCCAACAAACAAGAGCCTGGGACTGGAGGGCTTCACAGGTGAATTTTACCAAACATTCAAAGAAGAACTAATTATCCCATAAAATTCAAGAGGAGGGAAGACTTCCAAGCTCATTCTACAAGGCCAGAATTATCTTAATTCCAAAACCAGATAAAGAAACTACAAAGAGAAAAAGTTATAGGCCAATATCCCTGATGAACATAGATGCTAAAATCCTCAACAAAATATTAGCAAACCTGATCCAGCAAAACATGAAAAAGATCATTCATCATGATCAAGTGGGATTTATTCAGGGAATGCAAGGTTAGTACAATATCTGCAAATGAGTAAATGTGATACATCACATAAATAAAAATGAAGGATAAAAATCACATGATCGTATCAATAGATGCAGAAAGAGCATTTGATAAAATCCCAGCACCCATTTATGATAAAAACTCTCAGCAAAGTAGGAAGAGAGGGAACATATCTCAATGTAACAGAAGCCATATATGACAAACCCACAGTCATCATCATATTCAAAGGGCAAAAACTACAAGTGTTTCCCTTAAGATTGGGAACAAGGCAGGGATGATGTCTGCTTTCACCACTCTTATTCAACATAGTACTAGAAGTCGTAGCCATAGCAATCAGACAAGAAGAAGAGATAATGAATTCAGTAAAGTAGCAGGAAACAAAATAAATGCCAGAAGTCAGATGCATTTTTATACACCAATAATGAACTAGGAGAAACAGTAACTAAAAAAAAATCCCATTTACAACTGCATAAACCCCCCCCCACACACACACACAAAAACACCCCTAGAAATAAACGTAAAAGACCTATACTCAGAAAATTATAAGACACTGAAGAAAGAAAATAAAGAAGACACAAATAAGTGGAAGCATATGCCGTGTTCATGGACAGGAAGAATTAACATCATTAAAATGTCCATGCTACCCAAAGAAATCTGCAGATTCACAGAAGTAGAATAAATATTCCAAAAATTTATAAGGAACCACAAAAGACTATGAATAGCCATAGCAATCTTGAGGAACAAGAACAAAGTTGGAGAAATCATGCTGCCTGATATCACACTGTACTACAAGGCCATAGTAATCAAAACAGCATGGTACTGGCATAAAAACAGACATATAGATCAATGGAACAGAATAGAGAGTCCAGAAATAAACCCATGCCATTATGGTCAATTAATATTTGACAAAGGAGGCGAGAACATACAGTGGGGTAAAGACAGTCTAGACAGTCTATTCAATAAATGGTATTGGGGAAAATGAATCAGTATATGCAAAAAAATGAAAGTAGACCACCTTCTTACACCATATACAAAAATAAACTCAAAATGGATTAAAGACATAAGACTTGAAACCATAAAAATCCTAGAAGAAAACATAGGCAGTAAAATCTCAGACATTTTCTCATAGAAATATTTTTTCTGATATATCTCTTAAAGCAAGGGAGACATAAGAAAAAAATAACCAAATGGGACTACATCAAACTAAAAAGTTTTTGCACAGCAAAGGAAACCATCAACAAAATGAAAAGACAACCCACTAAATGGGAGGAAATATTCATCAATACAGCTGATAAGGGCTTACCATCTAAAATTTATAAAGAACTTATAAAACTCAATACCAAAAAACCAAACAATCCAATTTAAAAATGGGCAAGGACCTGAATAAACACTTCTCCAAAGAGGACATACAGATCGCCAAAAGATATATGAAAAGATGCTCAGTGTCACTAATCATCAGAGAAATGCAAATTAAAACTACAATGAGATATCACTTCACACCTGTCAGAACGGTTATCATCAATAAATCAACAAACAACAAGTGTTGGTGGGAATGCAGATTGGTGCAGCCACAGTGGAAAGCAGTAAGAAATTTCCTCAAAAAAATTAAAAATGGAACTGCCTTTTGACCTAGTGATTCCACTTCTGGGACTTTATCTGAAGAAACCTGAAACACTAATTCGAAAGAATATATGCACCCCTTTGTTCTTTGTGGTGTTATTTACAATAGCCAAGATTTGGAAGTAGCCCAAGTGGCCATCAGTAGATGAGTGGATAAAAAAGCTGTGGTACATTTACACAATGGAATACTTGGCCATAAAAAAAAAGGAAATCTTACCTTTTGCAACAGCATGGATGGACCTGGAGAGTATTATGCTAAGTGAAATAAGCCAGTCAGAGAAAGACAAGTACTACATGATTTCACTCACATATGGAATCTAATGAGCAAAAAAAACAACAAAATAGAAACAGACTCATAGATACAGAGAACAAACTGACAGCTGTCAGAGGGGGAGGGGCATTGGGGTGCTGGGTGAAAATGGTGAAGGGATTAAGCAAAGAAAAAAAGAAAAAAAACCCTCATGGACACAGGCCAACAGTATGATGATTACCAGAGGGAAAGGGGGGTGTGCAGGGAGGTAGAAGGGGATAAAGGGTGAATAAACTGTGATGGAAGGGCACTTGACTTGGGATGGTGAACACACGATTCAATGTACAGATGATGTATTACAGAATTGTAATTTATGTACCCCTGAAACCTGTAATTTTATTAACCAGTCACCCCAATAAATTCAATTGAAAAGGGAAATTAATTAATTAATTAATTAGAGTCAAAGACTTCTAGGGAATTCTTGGCTTCCCTGACATACATCTGACCTTTTCTGGCAACGTGAGCTCTGGGAACAATGATGTGGTTTATTTACCTTTGTGAGTCACAGTTTGGGGGACTTATTGCCAACAGAACAATGTTGAAAGCGATTAGATAGCAAAAATGATGTTGTCATACAAAGCAAGCTTTGAAATTTCTTTTTCTTATTTAGTCAAATAACAGTGGGCTTCTTGCTGAAGTTCACATTGTAGCAGAACTTAAAATTTTTACATTTTTTGTTTATTTGCAAAATTGGGATTTGTTGCCTTTTTTTTTTTTTTTTAAAGAAGTGGCCATAAATGTTTTACAGAGGGAAAAAATGAAAGAGAATTTTTTGTACAACTTTTTATCATGTGTCCCACAAAAATCAAATTTCCATGCAATGATGTAAATCACAAGCAAAATTTTGTTTGTATTGCCATGTATATCAGGACTGATAGCTTTCATCAGATGATCAGAAATCAAAAGAGGATTAAGATATAATTTTTTTCTTTAAAAAAAAAGAAAACCAACAGCATAGGAAAAATAACTTGACTTTGCATTTCTATGCCCTGCCAGCTTTTGAGGAATTTTCACATTTGTTACTTCATTTTCCATCACATATTTGATGGCATGACTAAAAAGGCTAGTTGTTTTCACAAAACAGGAAACATCACTGAATCTGGATTACAGTCACTTTTTCTTTACTCTTTTCCTACACTTCACTGTTTTGTAATGTTTTCCTTTAGAGTTATTATATATGCTTTTCCCCCTAATATAGTTATTCTTTGTTTCCCCTACTACCCACACATGAGGTAGTTTAATAAATGCTTGCTCAATGCGTTCCCTGTGCTTAAAATATACTTCTCCCACATTAATTTGGATATTAAATTCTATCCTTCAAAATTTATTTTAAAAGTCCCTTCTGCCAGGATCCAAGATCAACACACACAAAAAATAGTTGTTTCTTTGTACCAGCGATGAACAATCCAAAAAGGAAATTAAAATAATTCCATTTACAACAGTATTCAAAATAAAATACCTAAGAAGAAATTTAACCAACAAGATGAAAGACTTGTATACTGAAAACTACAAAACACTGCTGAAAGAAATGGAAGAAAACCTAAATAAATGAAAAGACATCCCATGTTCATGGACTGAAGACTTAATATTGTTAGAATGGCAATATTAAACAAAATTATCTAATTATCTCATGCAATTCCCACAAAAATTCCAATAGCCTTTTTTGCCATTAGAGAACTAACCCTCAAATTCATATGAAATTCCAAAGGGCTCCGAAGAGCCAAGCAATATTGAAGAAGAACAAAATTAAAGAACTCACACTTCCCCATTTCAAAAGAAAGAATGGTCTGTTCAACAAATAGTGCTAGGACAACAGGATATCCATGTGCAAAAGAATCAAGTTGAACACCTACTTCACACCATACAAAAATTAACTCAAAATGGATCAACAACTTAAATATAAGAACTGAGGTCATAAAACTTTGAGAAGAAAACATGGTAAATCTTCATGACCTTGAATTTAACACCAAAAACAAAAGTAACAAAAATAAATTGGACTTCAGGAAAATCTAAAACGTCTGTGCATCAAAGGATATTATCAAGAAAAGGAAAAGACATTCTATAGAACTGAAGAAAAATATTTGCAAATTGTATATTTAATAAGGGTCTACAACAACAACAACAAACCCCAATTTAAGAAATGAGTAAAGGACTTGAACTGATATTTCTTCAAAGAAACTATACAAAAAGTCAACAAGCACAAAAAAAGATGTTCAATATTACTGGTCATTACGGAAATTCAAATAAAAACCACAATGAGGTACTACACCATACCCATGAGATGGCTATAATTTCTTTTAAGAAACACACACAGATAATAACAAGTGCTGGTGAGGAATGTAGAGAAACAGAAAATCTCATACATTGTTAGTGGGCATATAAAATGGTGCAGCCGCTGTGAAAAACAGTGTAGCAGTTCCTCAAAGTGTTAAACATAATCACCACATGACCTAGCAATCCCACTCGTAGGTATATACCCAAAAGAAGTAAAAATAAGCACTCAAACTTCATGTACATGCTCATAACAGCATTATTCCAAATACACAAAAGGTGGAAACAGCCCAAATGTCCATCAATGGAAGAACAAGTACGCAAACTGTGGTACATTCCTACAATAGGCTATTATTCAGCTTTTAAAACAGAATAAAGTACTGAAACATGCTGCAATGTGGAAGAACCTTGAAAACATTGTGCTAAGTAAAAGAAACCAGATACAAAAGGTCACATATTGTCTGATTATTTTTATTCCGAAATATCCAGAACAGGTACATTTATAGACAGAACATAGATTGGTGTTTGCAGATGCTATGGAGACAAGGAAATGAGGAGGGACTTTAATGGGTACAGGGTTTCCTTTTGGGGTAACACGAATGTTTTGGAAGTAGAGGTGATGGTTACACAGCATTGTTAATGTACTAAATAATCCCTTTTCTTTTCATCAACACTGTGCTTATCATTTTGTATTTATTTGCATTTCAGATACATATACCCTGCCCTAGAACTCTATTTTGCGTGTGGATCATTTCGCCTTGCCTAATCCTGTAGTATCCCTCTCTCCCAGGTTCATCGTTTCTATGTCTCTTTCTCTTCCCAGATTAAACTTTTTGGAATACATTGTGCTGGAATCCTTTAGGAAAGAGAAATGGACAAAAACTTTATGATACATATGTTAAAGTTATCCCTACTCTGGATTAACTGCAACACATGCAGTTAATTTATTTCTTTATTTGTAGTATATCAGCATCCTACACTAAATAAACTAATCTATCTGATGTAATCAAGGAACTATTAGTGCTTTTAAAAGTCTCCAAAGTCAAATCAGTGTCAATGGGTAAATCATACAGCCTTAAGTAAAACGCTAGTAAATAGCCAGGGAAATACATGTGAGTTGTCTCTTTCAGCCATATGTTTAGTTTTTAGATAAATTAGTTATCTGAGAATTTATCACATATTTTTCTAGTACATTTTAATGAAACTTCCCTATTTATACCTTCATATCACCTTTCAAGTTAGTGAAGTCTCAAGACAAAGCAACATGTAAATTAAATGCGGTCCTACAAGTCTTAACTATGAATTTAATTAGCAGTACAAACAGAACCCTTATATTTAAAGGGTAGTTAATTACAGAACATGAGACTTTAAAAGAGGTCACTGGAAGATTTTATGTTCATGGTTATTCATCCCACCCAGAGGGTTCCCGGCAACACACCTGTTTAAAAGGCAGGGTTAACACAAAATCGTTTATTTCCACATGATCAGAGGTGGAAATATCTCTGCTATTAAAAATGTTATTTTAAAAATACTGATTCTAACATGGCATTTAGCCAAACGTATCACTTAAATAGCAAAAACTACCTTTTTAAAGAAAGGACAAATTAAAAAAAAATTTGTTTAAAGACATAGTTAAAACTCTATGCCCAAAGCCACCCCTGCTAATAAATGCATTATTAAATAAAATGACCCGGATCCTAATCTCTTATCAGTGTTTAACAATAGCTTCTTCATAACAAAACTATGTCTCCACAGAGCATGCGTTTACAATGAAAACCTTAGCTAACCGAAAAATGACTGAATAGAAAAAAATTATGTTTATAAAATTCTAATTCATTTTAAATGGGTGTATAAAATCTAGCTCTTCAATGAGGAAAAATGAGAACCTTTAATGTATACTAACTCCTATCATTGATTCAAAAACAAACACTATGCTGTTGTCTTCAGCGTTCCCTGAAAACCTATTTTTACAGACCTTAAAAACCAGCCTATTCCATTAATACAGAAATCTGAAATAATTCAATTGTGTATAAATACATTTCTAAATGTCCACCATTTGCAAATGGAATATCAGTACTTATAAAGTTCAACCATTTCTCTGAATGGACAAATATTTTAAGTCTGCTTGGAGAAATTCTAACAGTGAAGCAGGGGTTAACAGTAATCAGAAACCAAGCCCTCCTGAGGAAGGATCAAGAGGAAATGGTAACTTTTGGAAAATCCCAAATATTTTAAACACAGGAACATATCCAGTTTTGACAAGCTATATGGCCATGGCATAAGTGCTTCCATCTTCAGTAGCTGTTAAAACAAGCAATCCTTTACAAGTTTGACAGAGAACAGAATTCATTTCCCCCATCCAACTGCACTATTTCAAAGCCCCTTAAACATAAGTGTGACAAGATTGATGTTTTGGAGCATAGATATTTATTGTATTGCCCTAAAGGACCTAATTTAAAAATAAATAAGTGTGTGTGGGGTTGGGAAAGGGGAATGAAGGGAGGAAGGGCAAAGTCAAAAAGGAAAACAAGAAAATAGGCTAATGAAAACCATACCTCTACACTAATACACATGGCATACTTAGATGCTCTTCTTTTAAAGCTTTTCTTGGGCTGGAGGGGTGTAGTATTAAAATCAAAATCAATGCTTAGGAACAATCCATCAAAGAAAAAGTGATAAATGAAAAGACAAACCACACCCTGGGAGTATTTACAAATCAACATATCTGATAAAGAATATATAAAGAACTCTCAAAATTCAACACTAAGAAAACAAACCAATATTTTAAAATGGGCAAAAAATTTTAACAGGCTCTTCACCAAAGAATATATACAATGATAAATAAGCTCACGAAAGCAGGCTCAACACATAATTTGTGATCAGGAAAATATAAATCCAAACCACAACTAGATATACCACAACACATACATTAGAAGGGTAGAAGAAAAAGGAAACCTGACAACACCAAGTGCTGACAAGGATACAGAGCCAATTAGAATTCTCATGCATGGCTGCTGGGGATGTGAAATGATTTGGAAAATGAGTTGGTTTCTCATGAAGTTTAACAAGCCTAAAAGTAAACAAGTTTAAACTTACCTCCCAACCTAGAAAGCCTACTCCTGGATATTTACCTATGAGAAATGAAAACTTATGTTCATACATACTATAGCCAAAAGTTTATAGCCACTTTATTCAAAATTGCCAGAATCTGGAAACAACCCAAACATCCTTTAACTGGTGAATGGTTAAATAAACTGTGGTACAACCATACTATGCAATAAAAAGGAGTGAAATGCTGAATCACACAACAGCCAGACTCACAAGGCTGTGCAATTCCATTTATATGACAATCTAGAAAAGCTAAAACAACAGAAACAGATCAGTGCTTATGAGGGGCTAGGATGATGGTTGGGAATGACTAAAATGAAGCACAGTAAAATCGGGGGAGGGGGGATAATAGAACTGTTCTATGTACACTGGTTCTGTGACCATTATTTGTCTGTATACATTTGATTGTATACATCTGTCAAAACGCACAGAACAGTACAATTTAAAAACAGATTGTAGCACATGCTAATTAAGGTCAAGAAAATGCTGGCCATCATCAGGAGTGTACTGGGGGAAAAAAACACTCTTTACCTTATTATAAAACTGGTTTTTCCCCATCACCTGTATATATGCAATACTGCTGGGTACAACAGTGAAAAAACAAAGAAGACTCAAAGAATGGCACAAAAATGGTAAAGGGGAGGGTACTGCTACATGATACTCACTCCAGACAGAAAGACAAGAACTGAAAGTAGATGTGACTACGGTCTAGTACCAGGAAAAATACGGATGGAGAGAACATTATCTTTGTTGCCAATTCCACGCTAGAAAAAAAGATGATCAGTTATTGCTTAAAAATTCGAGTTTTACATTTAGGACAAGCTGAGAGCAAACTTACAAAACTCATTCCTCACATAGTACACAGAAAAGGGGGTTGGGGGAAAACAGTATAAGCAAAAACCATAAAATACTTGGGAAAATGTTTTTAATCAACTTTAATTTGAACATAACAATAATTTTGACTTTTTAAGGAAAATTGCAATATTTTTTGGAGAGAAAATGTGGCAGTTTGGAAACAGCAAAAAAACGTAAGAGTCCAGGGATCTTGGAGAACTAAATCAGATGATACATACTTAAGTCCATAAATGGTGAAGTGTAAAAATGTAATAATAGTTGTTGTTATACTCTCTCTGAGCTAGAAACAATGAACATGAGAATTTCCAAGCCAGTACACTACTCCCACAGATGATTATTGTCACAGGGCCATAAACAGAAGAGCTAAGGCGTGAAACCCAATTTGTCTGACACCACAGCCTAAGCTCTTTAACCCCTATTTTATCCCATTTTCTAATAATTCTTAAACAACAATTTTATACCCATGAACGTAAGTAACAAAGCAATATTCAATACTGCCAGAAGGTTCTATGAGACAAATCGAGTTGTTGTTCGCAGTCTGTGGGTACAGCATATGGGTGACCATTTCTGTTTGTGTACGAGATCTCATGTGGTCGCAGGTGTGTGTGCTGCACTTCTAGGCGGGTTTCAGTTACAATGGCCAAATGATGTGGTTATTTAGTAATATCTATGCTGGCCTAATACTTCTTAGTGTTTTTCCCCCTCCATTTTAATGTGCATTATCTCATTTGAGGAAAATAGTTACCCAGTGAGGATATATAATACTAACTGGTACAGACAAGTGCCATCACTTCAATGCAATGAATGCTCATGGAGCAAACTTACACCATCAGTGACTTTATAAAACAGGCCCAACGATGTAAAGAATAAGCCCAAAGAAGGAAGTCCTGTTCTGTTGAAAACAAGAAATCACTACATATAGCCAATTTTATTTTTTCCTTCCTCTGATCATCTATATAGTTTCTAAATCTAATTCAGGACTAGGTTATATACCATACTATTCTTTTTTAGCCCATATGGTATTCTTTCACAGAAAAACACCATCTTACTGACTTCTAGTACGTTAACAATTAAAGCTCATATTTTTCCCCGGTGATCTTTTTCAAATACAGGCATAAATGTTTTTAAAATGCCTTTCAAGAGTTCCACACTAGAACCAACAATGTTCTTTCTGCCTACAGAAACTACTGCTGGTGGCAGAGAACGGAAAAGAGTTTTCTTTCAAAAAGGAAAAGAAGCAGGGTGAGTAAATAGAACAATGGAATAGGATAAATAAAAGGGCGTGGAAAGAGCCCTGGCCGGGTGGCTCAGTTAGTCGAGCATCCTCCCAATGCCCAAGGTTTCAGGTTCAATCCTCAGTCTGGACACATACAAGAATCAGCCAATGAATGCACAAATAAGTGGGACAACAAATCGTTGTCTCTCTCTCTCTCCCCCCCTTCCTCTATCTCTCCACAATCAATAAATTAAAAAACTGAAAAAAAAAAGATGATAGTGTCAATAAAAAGAAATTTAAAAAAATAATAAACTGATACAGTCCTCACTCTCCATTCTCTAAATATCCTTTTGGTTTTCCTTCAGCACTCATTAATATATAATAGGCACATATAACATCACTTGCATAACATAATATGCATTCAATGCACAGTTGTTGAGTATTGGTTGAATAAATCAATAGTACAAAAAATATTTTTTAAAAATTTTAAAGATGTGGAAAGACATTATCCAATAGAACGATTAGGTGAAAGGGCCCTAACACTCGCCATGCATTTTAATGCAAGGTGGAGGGGAGAGGCAGAGGGGGAAAGAGGTAAATGAGCAAACACTGAGTGAATTGCCCCAGTCTGTCCCGAGTCAGGGGAAAGGGCTAGAACAACAGCTACTAAAGCCAGGAGCCCTGTGTCTCTCTCTCCACCAGCATCAAAAGCTACAAGACTTCAGGCCTCTCAGCTGAACCTACGCGGATTCCAAAGACCCCAGAGAGCCCTCACCCCGCCAGTCACCAAGTTGTAGGGAGAAAGTGATATCTGGAAAGTGAGGTCTGAGGATGAGGGACCCAGGTTGCTTTAAAATGGTAAAAGGGGGGAGGGACATTCAGAATTCCGGTTCACAGAATTGCTATAGCAGGATCTGCATAATTTCTAATAAATTATGACTCTAAGAAATAATAATATAAAGGATGTTAAATGTTTCCATGTGAACTGACTCAAATATGGCCTTAGTCACAACTTAGTAACAGAAAGGCCTCAAGACTAAAATATTTAGTCCAATACTCAAGGGCTCTGGTAAGACAAAAAAAGTGTGTGTGTATGTGTGTTTTAAAATGGTAATTTTTTCTATCATGAGGTCTTAATTCTTTATTATGCTGGCTTTTCCCCTATGCACTCAATTCAGAATTGTATTTCCATTGCCTGCATAAGTACACTCTACAAATTTAAGCAGCCATTGGTTTTTCGTTTTTAGGTGTGTTTTTTAATTACTTGGAGCACCTAATAAATACTTAATGTTCTTTCCTAGAATTCCTAGCAAAGATGGGATCCCAGAAGAACTCTGGCGGCTACAGTTCACATACTTTGGCAGAATACTAGTCAGAACCTGGGCCTTGTAGCTCTGAGATAAGGAGACCCTTTACCCCTAAATGTGCTAAAGGTTCATAAAGGCAAAAGGCTCACTCAGAGTAACAGCACTCAGTACACTCCCATCTATACACAACCACCTGTAACTGACCCAGCACAGCAGAGACCTGCAGTTCTCCTAACAGGAAAGAAGAGCTACCCATCATGTCTGACGACGCACAACCTTCGAAACACCATACCAACTCCTCGGGTGACAAGGAAGATTCTTTCTTAGAGATAAATGCAAGTTACTAGAAGCCCAGATTTCCCCTTCAATATCCCCATTCCTTTCATGTGAGCTGCTAAAGCCATTCTCATTGCCCTCTTCTGCAACAATGACCTGGTTTCAGCTCCTGCACTTCATTAAGAGGCACTGAATACTGTTTTGAAATGGAATAAATTCAAAATAACAGCATTTGTGAGGTTAATGTGAAAACTTTTGTGCCGATTTCTGAAGCTCTGTGGGAACAATGGTATTAAGCGCTACTGTTTTTCTCCCTTGTTCCCCAGGTGGGCTGCATTTCCAGACACAATGAAAAGACTACCGACAGAGTCATAGTTACACCAATAACACATATAAATAGGACTGCTGAGAGTATAACATAGATTTTGGAGTTAGTGCACAGAGGGACCAATAATCATAGTACTTCAAGCTTTTAGGAAAAACCAGTTCACAGGTACAAACAGTCTCAATTTAAATGTTTGATAATCAGTTTCCATGCATTAACTAGTACCATTGAAAGCGTTTGAAATTTCTCTCTGTAAAATAATCACATATTAAATGTTAAGAATTTTTAAAAATATATTTTATTGATTTTTAGAGAGAGAGGAAGGGAGAGGGAGAGACAGAGAAACATGATGTGAGAGCGCAACACCGATCCACTGCCTCCTGCACGCCCCCTATCGGGGATGGAGCCTGCAACCCAGGTGTGTGCCCTGACGAGGAATGGAACCAGCAACCTTTAGGTGCACGGACCACGCCCAACCAACCAAGCCACGCCAGCCAGGGCTAAATGTTAAGGATTTTTAATGTTCTCTTTAAAAAGGAACTGAAGTGAAAAACTATTATAAATACCCTACAGAAATAATAAAAATAACACAGACACCAATAAAACATGCCCAATCCACACCATGATTTCAACATTTTATTCCCCCAAATCAACATTGCTATGACTCAATTTTCTCATCTCTAAATGACATTTGACCAGTATTTCTAGCCCTAAAAATCTATGACTTTATGAATCCTATGTGTTTTATTATGTGCAAAATGCTGTTAAACAGAAGTAGATGCTATAGAAATGAACTCAAAATATATTCAGCAGTGGAAGACACAGGCCTCTGCCCTAGGAAAATTTCAAAGGCCAGGAAGTGTGACAAGTAAGACAAGAGTTTCATACTAATGTTGTAACACAATGCAAGATACAATGGCCTATATGCCAAATGCGAGGTTGAGAGCAACAGTTTCATCAAATGTGAAATAAAAGGTCGCTGGCTTGGTCTGAAAAGCTAAACGAAGCTTAGCCTTCTAAGCTGTAAAGCACACATAGGATTTGGTTAGTCAGAAAAGCTAAGGGTGCCACTAGCAAGGATCAGTCAATACTGGCTAAAAAAGTTTGGCTCAAGTACAAGGCTTGTGTTCACGGCAATGTGGTTATACACTCACCAAGCCACAGCTTCAAGCAATGGGCAATTACAAGGCACTGAACAGTTAAGGGAGGCGTGAAAGGTAGCATTTTAGAAAGCTTAATCTCAAAGGGGAGCGAGGGATGTAATAGATGAAAGACCAAAAAAATAAAATGATACATAATCAACTAAGGTAGAGAATACAGGCATTACTTAGATTTTCAAGTCAAAGAAAATCTACTAGTGAGGCTAAAGTAACAGCTTATCTATATCAATGAATTTATCAACTTTATTTTTCTTATAAAACAGATTAAGAATGGTTTAGATGATTTATTTTATTAAAATCTTTTCCATATTTCTAAAGTATCACATAACAAACTATGTTTGTGTAAAAATGTCCTTTAATTTAGCAAAATTAGGACAGTTGTTACTACTGGTCCTAAACCTTTCTCAAAAGGAAATAAATGCTGCTTCACAGTCGGTACAAGAAGAAATCATTTATTGGTCAATGTAACTAACTCCTCCAAAAACTAAGCAACTTGCTTTGTCACTCCCTGTAGGAAAGTCTAGTTTATATACCCCATAAATATGCCATACAAAAACCAATTAACATCTCTGATATAATGCCTACTAAACTAAGTGAGTAAAAGTCATGAATCACTTTCCAAAAATAACATCAAAGTTCCTGAAACAGGAAAAAAAAGGACTGTGATATTCTTCACACTTTCCACTTCTATCCCATTATATTTAACTTCTTCATATTTAACAGCATGCCTAAAATAGTAAATCTCACTAACATTTTAAATGCTTTGTAATTTTTATCATCAAAATGTACAGATTTCACATGAAACTCACAGTTCATTTGACACACTGGTTTATTCTGAATTAAAAATTCCAAATTCAATTTTTGAAATTCAAATAGTTGAAGCATCTTTGAAAGATGTCCATTTAAGGAAGCCAGTACTACCATAGATTCTTTTCTAAAATTGAGATACACTGATGTAAAGTGAACGTCAGCCCAGGTTAATCTCTTTTCTTAAGTTTGCTCTTTTTAGACAGTGCTATAAAAACTGGCTTAAACATGGTATTGAGATTACTCTCATCATAACAGATCAGAGAAATGTGATACACTGGAGTGTAGTTTTCAGAATAGTGAATACATGATGCTGAGGAGCACGGGCCCGATCGATGGACAACGAATTTCACGGCTTCCCCTGGTAGCAGGAGGCCCCAGCGTGTAGCAGAAGCGCACCAGCTTTATCATCCCTTAGCTGGAAGCCGGCCTCGGTCCACAGTGTGAGACACTGCCACCCATTCCAAGTGGTGGGTGCATGTGGACTGAGGATGAGCATGGGCTGCTAGGAATATGGTGAGGCTCAAATGAGACAAACTGAGTAAAGCTCTGGGCACATAGTAGGTCCTCTCTGTCCCAGACCCATTATACTTCTGTCCTTGTCTAAGAAGTAACACAAAAAGCTACAGAGTGTTAAAGGCTAAATAGTGCCTCATTCATCCGTTTTTCAGAATTATGAACTGAATATTTTAAAACAGAGAAAGGGTGAGAGCTATGAAGAGAAAACAAACAAATCCAAAATATTGTGTCAGAAAATTTCAGGCTTCCTTTCATGGAGCTCTCTAGAAATTATTTCCCACTTAAGTGAGGCAATTATACCTTAAAGAGTAACAACTATGGCCCTGGCTAGTGTTTTCCTTTCACATCAGTGTTTCCCTCTCTCCCTCTACCTTCCCCTTTCTTTTAAAAAAATAAAATAAAATAAAAATCTTAACGCAGAAGAGTAGCAACTACGAAATAAAAACGTATTCTACTTCTGTAAGTACCTATCCTACTTCAAAAGAACCTTACTTTGTCTTCATCTACAATTATTCATATCAATTCCACAAGGGATTTGTGGCAGCTAAAAGAATGACTTAGGAAGTAGGAGAATTGACACACTGAGTCTTACTTATTAGCCCACCTTCTTCCAAACGCCATCATTTAATTATGACTGTGGTTCTCAGCCACAGTTGCTTCATGCGGACACATCCCATGAGAATGTGTTTTACATGCAAAAACATCAAATCCTTTGGGGGGGAAATCCAAACTTTTACAGGGAAAATATGGACATAAGGTGAACACACCTGCTTCCTCCCCTTGTATTGCTTATTCTTTGTTTCTAAGAAATACCACTGTAAGGAGGGGGACTGACAAAGGGAGGACAAGTACCCTAATGGAACAGAAGTCACAATGAGAAGCTCATGACAGAAAGAAATTACAGGATGATAGTCAAAAAACTGAAGAAAGTTTACCAGGAAGAAATAGTGTGGGGATCAACTTTTTAAAACTCTAGTGATTTAAAATTATTTTAAAAAATCTAAATAAACTCACATGACTTTTATTGTACTGGGTAATGATACATGTGCACTTAAATTAAATTACCTTAAAAAATAAGAGAAAGAAAAATGTAAATATACTTAGAACTACTAATACGTACACTAAAAATGGTCCAGATGGTAAATTTTATGATTTTTTTACCACAATAAAAATAAATAAAATAAAGGTAAGGATTGCATAGAACAGTCTAGGATTCTTATACACCTAAAATGGAGGCATCAAATGTTTAGGCATTCTCTTTTAAAATATATCACTTAATTTTCGAGGGAAACAAAACAAGAATTTCACTTATAAAGATACTTAAAAAGTATTAAGTGTTTTATAGAAATTCCTGATACAGTAAGTCCTTACCACTGCCAAAAGGCTCTGCAACTTTGAGACAAAGGGTGTATAACCAAACTAATTTTCCCACAGGCTAATTGGCATAAACAAGAGTTATAAGTTCCTATGGCATCTCATCTACGTGAGAATGAACAAGTGATGTTCTTCTAAGATCTGCTGTACTCTGATAAAAGGATAGATATTTTACTATCTTGGCTATCAAGGAAAACTTTGATCCTGTGAGTACTAATTTGTAGAGATGGGATTTTTTGCTGTTTTTTAACTACATACACAAAAATATACTACACTTGGGGAAATACATCAGTCCCAAGAGGCAATAAAAACTACTGCAGCTTTTAAAATATATTCATTGATTTGATTTCCTCAAAACCCTGAAAAGGAAATTCCCTATCACTTCTGGCCAACATCACAGGACCTCTTAAGAGAGGTATTCGAAAAACTGTTAAGTTTTTTCCAATTAATTATTTCATAGTATAATAAAGTAGATTCCTTCCATGTTAAATTAACAAGTAAAACCCATTAAACTGAAAAATAATTGATTTTCACAAATGTATACATATGTGCATGTAATTTTTTTTAATCCTAAGGTATCAAAAAAAGAAATGTATTAGGCTAAAAATTACATTAACTGAATTCCATTAGGAAAAGTGGAAATATTAGTGAGCCCAATCACTGAATTAATGAAGAAGGAAAATAAAACAAACCAAAAAAAAACATATGTAAGGGGTCCATTCATTTCAAAACCCTACAGATTTTTTTTCAAAAGTCCAAGCAGAATTTAAAACAGTATTTCTGGAATCCAGGTTAAGTTCTAAAACTCTACAAAAGCTCAAAGGTTATTTACCCAACAAAATCACCACTAAAGTTCTCTCAGTTACTGGAAAAGAAAAGGAATACTATATTTAACATAGAAATTAGAATTTAGTATTTTAACATGTGTTAGAAGTGTCTAGATTAGTTAGGGGTTACGCAGAACTGAGTGCACACAGCCCAGTTCCAGAGAAGCAACTCACACGCAGAAATAATCCCCCCCATGCACTTCTTTTCAGAAGTGCCGCAAAGGCTCCTTTTAGGATTTAGCCTACAACTCACGTGTGACGGGGAGGGCGAAGGGAATAGAATTCACTCTTTTTGTGGGTACTACTACCTTTGTCATTTAAAAATGCATCCAAAAGCATGGCTGCATCAAAGCTGATAGTTTATGAAATATACAATATGTACAACTGTGTACACAACAAATGTGTAGTTTGATGAGTTTTAACAAACAGGTAACAAATGTGTATTACTACAGCAATTAATATATAGAACATTTCCATCCTTCCAGAAAGTTCCTTCATGACCATTTACAGTCAATTCCCCACCCCTGGCGAGTCAACCACTTGTCTTGATTTCTATCACCATATATACCTTAGGTTTTCCTGTTCTAAAGCTTCATATAAATGGAAACATATAGTATGTACCTGGCTTCTTTTAACCATAACATTGTTTGGATCCATGTGTTGTTATGATTATTACGAGTTTGTCCTTTTTTATTGCTGAATAATGTCCCATTATATGAATATTACAATTTATTCAAACATTTAGTCTGCTGGTGGACAGCTTGGTTTTCCCTAGTTTGGGGCTGTTGGAATAAAGCCACTGTGAACATTCACGTATGTCTTTCTGTGGACATGTGCTTACATTCCTCTTAGATAAATGGTGAGTAATATGATAAATATGTTAAACTTCACAAGAAACTTTCTAAGAAACTGCCCATTTGTTTTCCAAAGTGGTAGTACAGTTGACACTCCCACTAGTACATTGAGATCGAGCTGGCTTCACATTCCCCCCATACTTGGTATTGTCAGTTTTATAAATTTAGCTATTCTATTTCCTTGTGGTTTTAATTTGCATTTCCCTGATGGTTTATGATAGTGAGCACCTTTTCATGTGCTGATTGGCCATTTGCATACCCATTTCTTGAGAAGTATCTCTTTCAAACATTTGAAAAAAAGGTGATTTCATACTATAACACTTTTGTTAAGTTATAACTCAACAAGTCTTTTGTATTGTGAATATTTTCTCCCAATCTATGGCTTGCTGTTTCAGTTTCTTAACAGTTTCTTTGTAAGAGCAGATGGCTTTGATTTTCATGAAGTCCAATTTATCAATGTATTTTCTTTTACAAGATACTGTTTTTTGTGTTCTAAGAAATACTTGCCTATCCCAAAGTTGGTATGACTTTGTTCTGTTTTCTTCTAAAGCTTTTATAGTTTTAACTTTTATATTTAGGTATATGAGCCATTTCAAATAATATTTTATGCATTTTATGAGGAAAACGTCAGGAGGACGAGGGTTCATTTTTCCCCATACCAACCAATATCCAGGTGTATATATCCAGCTGTTTTAACACCATTTGTTGATCAAAAGGCAACTGACCGTGTATGTATGGGTATATTTGTCAGTTCTATTCTGTTCCATTGATCTATGTCTGTCATTATGACAATAACACACTGTCTTGATTCTTGAAGCTTTATAATAAACCTTGAAATTAGATAATATGAGACCTCTAAGCTTGTTCTCCATTTTCAAAATAAATTCTGGCTCTCCTAGGTCTTTGCATTTCCACATGAATTTTAGCACCAGCTTGTCAATTTATATAATTTTTCTCTCACTGCTGAGTCAAAGAAAAAGGAGCTTGACAAACAGTATTAAATATATAATCCCATTTTAGTTCAATCAAGTCTATAAATAAAGGTACATGCAAAAACCAAACTGAACCCATATACAACAATATGTAAAAGAATTCTCTCTAAAGGGTGAGATTACAAAAGATTATTTTTCTTTTTGCTGGTCTTTATTTTCCAAAACTGACAATTTTATAAGAAAAAAGTTATATATAATTAATGTGTGTAGCCCATATAATAACTTAAGTAGAAAAAAGAGAACTGATGCTCAGTCATCATGTTTCTTCATCCTTAAACTCACATTTTATCTGTAAATGTAAAAAAAGGTATGAAATGATAAACTAGAAACTACTCACTCGTCTCAGGAATCAGGATAGTTGTAAGAAGAATGAAGGAAAGACTTTCCATTTTTATTTTATGTACTTCTCTGTCTGATTGCTGTTATAATGATCATATTTTATGTATTTAAGAAAAATTCACCAATAAAAATAAAATGTATGTAAGTATGATATTAGCTGAATTGAAGCACTGATGAAAAGGAAGGAAGGCTACTCAACTCTAGGTTTGCCATTTAAATTCTGAGTTAAAGAAAAGTCTTTTCTTGGCTAGGAATTTGCCTATGGCACCAGGTGAAGACAACTGATTCAGAAAATCCAAAATAGATTGATTGTGTGTCCTTGGGAATCAGAAGCAGCCAGAATACACTATTTCAATAACTAATAAAAGTAGCTAGAAATTAAAACTGTAGACAAAATTAAGGAGATTCAGAAGATAAAGGGCTATAATTCAACCTGTGTGATACTACTGTTAAATATAAACAACATCATAGGCAACTGTGTGGTGACTACTGGTACTCAACCCATATTTGGTCATACTGATTCAGAATTAGGGACTTCAGTATATCAAGGTGAACCTGTTAGAGATTCTTATATACCCAGGGCAGTCAAAGTCATATTACTTTCTTAGGAACTCTGCCCTTACAGAACATCAAGAAATGTCAATATACCTAATTCCACCCTATAAACCATAAACCTTTTATTAGCAGAAAATAAGACCACATTACATACATGAAACACAGAATCTTGTATGTTCATGAAAGAGACAGCACTGCTGAATTCAGCATGAGATTTCCTAATAATCATTTGCTCTTTTCACTTCCATTTTATCGTCAGGTAAGTAATAAGTTACCAAACAACTTCAGGAAAAATTATGGGAGAAGAAACTTGAGTCAAAAAAACTTGATCCATTAGAGCTTATTGGGAAAAACACTCTTCTGCTCAATTTAAGCGATGAAATACAGCACTCCATGGGCACATCATCTGAGAGCCATTATTCCATGACACACAATAGTGAAGAGGGCACAAAAGCGGAAGCAGGGCAGGAGCAGAGTCAGTGTTTCCCAATACAGAACACAGTGACCATGTTACAATACTCACCAGAAGGCAGATCTCACTTCCCATTTTCGAAAGAAGAGCCCTCACATTGAAATAGCCCATGAGATGCTCTCCTTTAGAGAGAGTAACTTGTATTATCAAATCTTCCTCACTTTTCTGAGCAGAACCTACAGTAAATATATACTTACACAGTGACCCAGGCCACACATAACACACAGGAGCATGTGCACACACACGCCTACACTTATACTTGCCTACATGTTGCACAGTGCACTCTGAAATTTTTCTATTATATTCTCTAATGCTGTTTTTAAGCTGGTTATAACAAACTAAAGTGATAACCAACTAATGGGACATGACCTACAGTTTGAAAAATCCTATTATAGAAGCAAGAGAGAAGGACATGAATAGATGTAACGTCTCTGAATTAGTTTAGGTTACGAAGCAAGTACAAATGTAACATTATTTTAAAGGTCTATGGATGGATGGTTTACTTTATACTAAACTTCCATAAAAAAATGGAAGTATATGATAAAGTATATAACCACAATGCTGTACACCTGAAACTAATACAAAATAATATTGAATGTAAACTGTAATTGAAAAATAAAAATTTAAAAAACAGACCAATGAAATTCAATTGTCAGAGATGAAGGCAAAATTTACTCGCCTTAGCCCAAGGTAGCAGTGTTACAGATAAACACAATGCTTATTTAATACTACTTCCTGTCAAAATCTTATTCAGGTGTATCTTTCATCTTCAGTCAGGGACTCCGGGCCCTGCTGGGAAAGAACTGCAGGAG
Organism: Miniopterus natalensis; assembly: GCF_054644295.1. Taxonomy (NCBI): domain Eukaryota; kingdom Metazoa; phylum Chordata; class Mammalia; order Chiroptera; family Miniopteridae; genus Miniopterus; species Miniopterus natalensis. Next base: position 26,325,672 of record NC_142096.1, read on the forward strand.
AAAGCCAATCTCAAAATCACTGGTGATGCGAGCACTCAGCTGGCCTGCTCTTGACCCCGGAGCATCCCCGAAGCTTCAGCTACCATTGATGGCACACACACAATGCAATCATCAATCTAAATTTTGAAAAATATATATTGATTTTCCACCAATGATGATGATAGCTTTTTCTGCAGTAAATGTGCTTATAACAATGTGTTTTTTTTCTATAGACCAAGACTACAATGAACACCAAGAATAAAAAAGTGCTTTATGTATTTATTTTTAAGGCATATTAATTAATCAATCAAACTCCCTAATGAGACAAAATCCATACCAAAATGCAACTCAAAAATGATGAAGCACCTCTTATAATTCTTACATTGTGGATAACATATATTCCTAAAATCCTAATTATATGGAAACTTTAAAAAATACATACATCAGCCTATCTTTTTAAAGAAAATCTTATTTTCCATGTATTAGAAATCTACAATTCTAACACATTAATATTTCCTAAAATAACAAATTTTTAATATATCTTTATTGATTTCAGAGAGAGAAAAGAAGAGGAAGAGAGACAGAAACATCAATGATGAGAGAGTCATCATTGATCGCTGCCTCCTGCATGCCCCGACCTGAATCCAACGGCGATCTCCTGGATCCTAGGTCAACGCTCAACTACCTGAGCCACGCCCGGCTGGGCAACAATTTTTTAAAAAAGGAATACTACCTTATAGTGGATTTAATAAGGCATAAATAAGTAAAAATTTAATATTTATTGTTACATTTATTAGTAGTCTCTAAAATATCCATTATAAATAATTAAATCTCTTAAACATTTCCCATATCTTTAATCGGTTTGGCAATTTTGAACCATCTTTCTAAGCAAAATAGGTTGAACAGCTTTAAAAAACAAAACAAAAAAACCACCCTCACCACATATTTTCAAATAAAATTGTATTTTGTGCAATTGCCTGATGAACTGGAATTTCTGGTCTAGAATTCCAGGCACTGAATTGAAAAGAATGTTTCCAATTTCCATAGTACTGCAAGTGGAAATATGTAAATTAGTTCATGGGCAGAATCATTAATTTAGATAAAAAGTAAAAACACATTAATTGAGCACCAAAAATGTGACAGCTCTTGCACAAAATTGAAAACAAGACAGCTGCTACCACTGGAGTTTATAAATCTAAATTAAACGGGCAAAAAAGCAGAGAATCTTGATTTTCCCTGTTTTCCAAGGAAATGGCAAGTCTGACAGTCAGTGCTCCAATCTTTAAACTAACAATGATTTAACTCTGATTTTCAAAGGCCAATATTGGTCTGATTATCAGTGCAAAAATCAATGTTTAGGTCTAGGTAGGAAGCAGAAAATGTTGACCCAAGTTGGAACCACAAGAGATCAAGTAAAATGGATTCCCTCTGGTTACCATTTCCTGGAAGGTTTGGTCAGTAAAACAGCCTTAGCAGATACTGCTTACTCCCCATATCAATAGCCTTGAATAAAATAGCCATAAACTGATTTAAAATAAGACCCAAATAATTATTTAGCAGTGATTAACTATGCAGATCTACAGACTTTTGTTACTGTGAAACATTTTAATATTGTTCTATATATTATAAAATATTTTTACTTTATTTTTTTATTTATTGATTTGAGAGAGAAAGAGAAAAAGGCATCAATCTGTTGTTCCATTTATTTATGCATTCATTGGTTGCTTCTTGTGACCTGACCCAGGAACAAACCCAAAACCTTGGCATATCAGGGCAATGCTCTAACCAACTGAGCTACCTGGACAGGGCTTATAAAATATTTTTAAGTGTTGAAAACCTGACAGGAAAACTCGGCTCTAAAGCGAGGGAAATAGGATCGTGTAGAAATAAGGTACACCAGTATTTTTGAACACCTACCCAATGCCATTATAATGTGAGAGGATCCACACGTCTACATAGATGGCTGAAGTAGGATCCAAAACAAAATGGGTGGGGGGACTGTGGGGTGGGGGAGATCCATTTTTTCCAAGGGAGATCGTTCACGGCTTTTGGTAGAATCTCAAAGGGAACTGGCAACTCAAAAAATAATTTCATTGGTATCTTACCATAATCCTATGAGGTATTACTATTTCAAAAATGGGAAAACTGAGACACAACAAATGTAAAAAGCTTCCCCAAGGTCAACAATTAGTAAAATAACAACTAATGAGAATGCAAGTTATTCTGGTTCCAAAGTCCCAGCTCTTTTATAGCTGCTCTGCTAAAGAATGACAACAGAAAATGTAGAAACTGTTATTCAATCAACTTTGCTAAAAGCAGCCTGATGATGATGACTACAGTAATAATAGTGAACCTTTATACAACTCTATGTTCCAGGCACCGTTGTCAGTGCCTCCTTGAGTCCTCACAATAGAACCAAACAGCAGACACCACTTTCATGATCCCCACATAGCAACTGGGGGTAAAAGAGCTGGGGGTCAGTCTGTGCCCTTAACCAGTGGGAGCTACCTTCATCACCTGAGGACCAGTGATTAAAGGAGATGGATACAAAATGTGGAAAGACGTCTTTCCCCAGATAAATTTCTTGATGGTTTAAGCAGCATTTTAGAAAATAATTATGGTAATTCCTCCTTTAGCTAAAATGCAATACTACCATGTAAGCCTTAGTTATCAAAAACAGGTGTAGGAAGAATTTTCTGGTTCCTAAAAGATCTGCATGAACTCAAGCATTATCCCATCTCCTCTCCAGGAAATCTATTATCTTCCACTATAACACTTATTTACGATGAGTACAAGAGAAATCCTATATTTTAGATGTGTTTATCAAACAGATATAGCATATGACCGAGGAAGAGAGAAAGCTCTCAAAATTCCTAAAGAAAGATTTATCAGGTGGTTTCACGCAGCCTTTTCAGTTCCCTAGCAGAAGTGTCCCCTTCTGTGAGTGGGCCTAGACAAATGCATTACTGCTTGATGGAGTCAGCAGACTGCCTATCTGCCACATAGCAATGGTGCATGTAAAATGTCACTTTATCGCTTCTACCACAATTTTAGTTTATTGGGGACAGTCACTGGGAAAAAATAAACTCCATTTACTGGTTATACATAACATAACCCAAGGGGGGAAAAAAAGCTATCTTTGTGCCAACTAAAAACCTTAGTAAATTACATGTTAAAATGAGCAAGAAAACAGTAATTTGTCTTAATCCTCCATACAAATCTTTGGGTAACTAAACTTTTCATTCTACTGTTTCCTTATGATGATTTAGTTATTATCCTGCATAGTAACTGAAACTCAGATAAAGATGACCAACAGCTGGATACAGGTTGAAATGCTCTTGTCTCACTTTAAACTTCCCATGCAAGGATATAAAAGTGTCAATGATTATTATATTTATAAGTAACTCAACAAGGTTAAAAAAAGGCAGTAGGATTAGTTCTAAGTGTTTTGAACATGTAAACGTGAGTATTAACACAGGGTTTATGCCTTCTATAAATAAGATCGGAAATAAGTGTCAAGCAGGTTCTTAATGTGAGAAAAAATGAACGTATCAGTGATGCCTTAAGTCAACTGCACCCTAATAATTAAATAACTGGTTACATGTACAAGCTTTAAAATTACCTTTTATTCTCAGTTTTATTTAGCAGAGTCACATGAATTACTTATCACTTATCTACAAACTTCACATAACTTATTAAATTACATTTATTGACGGTGACACTGGTTAATAACCTAAGTTTCAAGTATACAATTCTATAACACATCATCTGTATATTTCATTGTATGCTCACTACCCAAAGTCTAGTCACCCTCCATCACCATATATTGACTCCCTTTACCGTCTTCATGCTCCCCCCCACAACCCTTTCCCCTCTGCTGTCTGTGCCTAAGAGTTTGTTCATTTGTTGCTTTCTTAAAATGAGATCCTACTAGGTTTCAGAATTTTAGGACAAATTTAATTCTCTCTCCCCCTCAAGGCAAATTCTAATTCATTATCTGTCTTCCCCCTTCTCCTCTCCACATTTTAAATTCCAATGGCAATGAACACAAATAAGACTCATTTTCACAAGAATTCACTTTCAAACGAATTTTTTTATTCATTCAACAAATTAGCATCTATAAAGTGCCAGGCACTGTGCTAGGCCAGAAAGACAAGATCCCTGTTTTCTAGAGCTTGGACTTGAGTTTATTAGTTTCATGTCTCCTTTCTTCACCCAGACTGTAAGCCTGTTATTGGCATCCTATTAGTCCACCATGAAGCAAAATTTTTAAATGGTTGAACAGACCAAGACTTTGTTCCTTCACTCAGCATTTGTTTATTTATATATAACACATGAAATTCTGTTCTTTATAAACCTGCTTAATAGGAAATGACAAATCTGGGATTTGCTTCAAAATATTTGATGGGGGACAGTCAGTAAAGGTACAAAGGAGTTGAATCATGGGAGTTCATTATATTATTCTATCTACTTTTACATAGGTTTAAACTTTTCCACAATACTTTTTAAAAGTCTTTTGTAAAAGACTTAGCAATACCAAAAAAATTAACTTCAGGAATTTCAGGAATGTGCACAGAAAGACAGCACAGGATATTTCAATGCACTTTATTTAATCTACCATGGTATTCTGAATCCTAATCTTAACTCAACTGTAAATTTTAAGTATCCATTACTTCAACTTCTCATATGTTAAACTGAAGAAAGTAGTACTAATCTATCTCAATGAAAACATATTAGGACTCTGTGATAAAAGTTATTATAGAAAACCCTACAAAGGGACAAAGCTAAAACATATAAGCACTAACACCAATCATGGAAAAGTATTTTCAAATTTTCTTTTCTCACCTAATAGGTGAAATGGGGCTGTTATTGCAACACCAAGTACAAAGTAATATTTCTTATTATTCAAGCTTATAGAGGTGATGACAGAAATGTAAAACTGAAGCTGAGATAATAAAATATGTGGTATAGGGATCAAAGCTAGATGATTTAAAAAATATAACTCATTTTACTTGACATTTCCCAGGAACCTCTGAAGCTCTCATGTAGAGTCAACAGCTGGTGGGGATAACATACAGTTTAAGATCTCATGGCCCTATTTAAATGTGCCATAGCCATAATAAATAATATTTGCACTGGCATTTTACACATATAACAAAAATGTTATAAAGGATTTAATCTATATTTTCTCTTTTACTTTCTTTTTTTTAAAAAGATTTTTTTACTGATTTTTAGAGAGAGAGAGAGGAAAGGAGAGGGAAAGAAACAGCGATGTGAGAACGAAACATCAATGTGAGAGCAAAACATCCATCAGCTGCCTCCTGCACCCCCCTCACAGGGGATTGAGTCTGCAACCCGGGTATGTGCCCTGATCAGTAATTAAACCAGTAACCTTTCGGTGCACGGGAGGATGCCCAACCAAGCCTCTCCGGCCAGGGCTTCTCATTTACTCTTCACAGAATCATGTGTTAGGTGAGTTCATGAGAATAATATTAAAAGACAAGAATCTGCCTATGCCTCCAACTCATAGGTAGAGAAGCCAGGGCTAATCCAGAAACATCTACATTCAAATTCCTTTCACTTTCTATTATCCCAAGCTGCAGCTGCTGGAGGAGTTTATAATTAAAGATAAAAACCTAAATATATAAGGAAAAAAATTAGAACATGAGATAAGCTATCAGTAGCCAAACGTGTAGTCTGGGTAGTAAGTACCAGTGAAGATCAGGAATCGAGAAAATCGTGGATGGCCCAAGGCTATTGGAAAAGGTCTCTTAGAAGCATGAAGGTCACATAAGCCAAGAGCAGGCCACCTGGTAGAAGTATAGGGGCAGCTTTCTGTCTCTGTAGAACATTTTCAAAATCAAGAAAAATCATCAAATTTTTTAACTGGACTATAGTAATAAATTAATTAGCTAGAATAAATGGTTGTAAAAGCATACAATGAGGCTCACATTTAAAATACACATTTTGCACAGCAAGGAAAACATCAACAAAATGAAAAGGCAAACCAACAGAATGGGAGAACATATTTACAAATCATATAGCTGATAAGTGGTTAATATCTAAAATATATAGAGAATTCACACAACTCAATAGCAAAAAAATCCAACTAAAAAATGGGCAGAACTGAATAGACATTTTTCCAATGACAACATACAAATAGTTACCAGGTACATTACTAATCACCAAGGAAATACAAATCATAAGATTTGGAAAGATATTTTTCCAAAGAGAACATACAATGGCCAATAGGCACGTGAAAAAATATTCAACATCACCAATCATTTGGGAAATGCAAATAAAAACACAAGGAGCCATCACTTCGCATCTCACCAGAAAGACAAGATAGTAAGTGCTGGCCAGGACGTGAAGAAAAGGGAACCCCCGTGCACTGCAGGTAGGGATGCAAACTGGTGCAGCCACTATAGAAAACTGTGTGGAAGTTCCCCCCCAAAAATAAAAATAGAACTACCACATGATCCAGCAATTTCACTTCTCAGTATATACAAAGAAAATAAAATCACTGTGTTGAAGAGAGCTTCCCGCCCCATTCCCATATTCACTGAAGCATTATTCACAATAGCAAGACATGGAAACAACCTAAAGAACCATGGACAGATGAATGAATAAGAAAATGTAATGTATACATACAATGGAATATTAGCCATAAAAAGGAGAAAATCCTGCCATTTGCAACAACATGGATGGTCATTGAGGGCATTATGCTAAGTGAAATAAGTCAGACAGAGAAAGACAAATACCATATAATCTCACTTATATGTAGAATCTAAAAAAAAAAAAAGAACTCATTGAAAAATAAAATAGAATGGTGGTTGAGGGGGCGTGGCCAAAAGTGGTCAGAAGATACAAATTCCAGTTATAAATAAGTCCTGGGGATGTAAGACCAGGAGACAGTAATGTTCCATGTTGGGAAAGCATATTTGTTGCTTCAAGCCCACCAACAATATCTAGAATACAAAATGCAGCTATTAGATATTGTTGCTCAGGAATCCAAAACATGAACCAGGGAGGGAAGTTAGCACATACATCATCTATTCTGAATGAAAATTGAAATTTATTTGTAAAAATTAGTCTTATCCAAGTCAGAGCATGGATATATTTCTTTTTCAATATACCAGATAGCAAATTGGTGTGTACCAATGGATAAATTACTAAATGATATCATGTGCTCCAGAAAGGTTATTACAGATGATCTGGAAAAGCAGATGATCTGGAAAACCAGTCTGTTCCCCAGAGATTCATCTTCCAACCTTGACTCCCTGTAAGATCAGCTGTGTTAATAACAATGCTTTGCAATTTTATAGCACTTTTCCTGCTAAAAGCTCAAACATGAGTTGATATGGCACATCGCAAACTACACAGATGGCGCTCCACAGTTTCCACAGCTCTGATTGCATAGCTCATTTGACTTACTAATAAATGTTCCTATCTCAAAATTAAAAACAAATATGAAAAACTAAGGAAAATGACAGGAAAACAGAGAATTTTCATACCCAATTCAGTGACATCTATCTGAAAGGGCAAGACTAGCTGAGCACCCAGAACATAACTTCCTTCAGCTGCTGTACACACAGGTGTGCGCCTCCAGAAACATCCTGCCAAGCTACCAGGCTGCTGGGAGATGAAGGGAGGGCAAGGCAAGGGATGAGGTACCAAGTTTATTCATATATGGTGGCACGCAGAATGGAGGCTCCCCCAGTAGCCCCGCCCAAGTCACAAATCTAAACTTAAGTCAGTCTGCACTTACAGGAAACACCTGTCAAGGAAACCTAACATACACTCATCACAACCCTCCAACTCGGCTTTAGCCAGCTCACCTTACTCTGGAAAATAAGACCTGCTGGCCTTATAAAGAAATCTGCAACCTCCTGGCCAATCATGCCTGTTTCCGAGCAGCCTCTTCTAAAGTTCCATAAAACTCACTCACTCTTGCCCAAAATCACCTGAGAAAAGCACTCCATTGCTTGTAAGGCTCTGTGCTTCTCCAACCCACGGATTGTTTTCTCAAACTTAGTACTAAATTGTTTTAGTTTCGTCATTAAACAAGTTATGCTATTTGTTATATGAATGTGCAACAATCAGACCTAAAGGAAAAAAATCTCACTAAGAAGGAGCTAGAGCTGGAATTATCATCTTCTTCTGTTTCAGTCCGGTGACTGGTAATTACCCATGAAAGGTAGACACGTAGTCAGAAGCCTGACTAGCAGTGAAGAAAGTCTATTAGTCTAAAGTATAACAGTGTTACTGAGATTCACTGGACCCCTTTAAAAGCTGAACAGTTTGGCCCTGGCTGGGTGGCTCAGTTGGCTGAAGCATAATCCCATGTACCAAAAGCTTACGGATTTGATTCCCAGTCAGGGCACATACCTAGGTTCTGAGTTCAATCCCCAGTGGGGACCTGCACAAGAGGCAACCAATCAATGTCTCTCTCTCTCTCTCTCTCTCTCTTTAAATCAATACATAGCCTCAGGTGAGGATTAAAAAATAATAAAATAAAAACAATTTTAAACAGTTATGTTCTATATGTAGAGGTGGACTACAATCGCCCTAGAAATTTTCTTTATGCTATTCACAAATGCTTCACTCATTACTAGTAAGAGAAGGCATTCACTTCTTTAAACTTCATGAACAAAGCTTCTAAATGTTCTTCACTGGTAACTATATCTATTTCACCTATCCCTGTGGATCTGAAAATTCCCCATTAGGGAATTTAGCTATATAAAGTTTTCCACCATCTCTGGGTAAATCAGTGCACTGCATTTGTGTAGTAACTGTGGGCAAACACAACTGAACATAGGCATCCTCCATTATGATTTGTGAAATGTGAATTTATCTATGGAACAGGCCAGATCTTGAGAAATTCAATCAACTTATTCCTACAGAAAACAGAACTCTTACTGATAATCAGATTTAATTAAACTGTACAATGAAGGCCACTGAGGTGGAGAACAGCTACAGAGGCTTGCTTTCCTTGGTGATTCAACTGGTTTTGTAGTGTCTACTTATAGGATTATATTCAAGCTCCAGGAAAAACAAATACATAATTTTGGGAATTATGTCCAACCATTCTTAGTAAGAGTTTCATTTTCTGAGAAAATTATTGTATATTAAGCCACATTGTGAACTAGTCAAAAATAACATTCAAGTCTTATGCTGTCATTTTCTCAAAAGAAAAGGGGTTTTAAATTATAATAATCAAAACCAGTGAAATGATTCCAACACTGAGGCCCCATTAGATATTTTTCTGAAAAATATAAGTATAATCTCTTTAGAAAATACCACTGTCAACTTCTAAAACCAACACTTAGATATGTCAAACAAGCATTCAATCTCCCAGGTTAATGAAATGTGAATTTCACATACTTTATTTTTCTAATAATTTCAATATGAAAACTAAAATGTTTTGCCACCTCTGAGTAGTTTTTAAAATAACCCCAAAAGGTTTCTAAAACATAAGAAGCTTTAACTTTATTGATTTAAATCTGCATAAAAAAGCACTATCAGCTTTGCCTTCAACTTCAATGGAACCACGTGGTTCCATGCAATAATCTTTGTCTTCCCTCCCACTTCCACCCCCACCCATTGCAAAACACTGAATTAGACCAGTAGGTGCTAGAATGTTATGGAATTATAACAATATTTATTTTGTAATCAGAGTAATAGTATGTTTACTCTAAAGCAGCAATTTTCAACCTTTTTCATCTCATGGCACACATAAACTAATTACTTAAATTCTGCAGCACACCAAAAAATATAATTTTTGCCAATCCGACAAAAAAATAGGTATAATTTTTTTTTAATTTATCTTTATTGTTGAAAGTATTACAGGTGTAACATTTTTCCCCCCAAAATGACCCCCTCCACCTCACTCCCACTCCCTCCCCAGGCCTTCACCCCATTATTGACTGTGTCCATGGGTTATGCATATATGCATATAACTTCTTTGGTTAATCTCTTCCCACCCTCCACCCTCCTCCCCTCTTTCCTCTGAAATATGATCATCTATTGCCTGTGTCAATGTCTCTGGGTCTATTTAGTCTGTCAGATTCTTTTGTTCATTAGCTTCTTCTTAAAGAAGATACTTCAACATTTACTGTAGTGCTGGTTCGGTGGTGATGAACTTCTTTAGCTTTTTCTTATCTATGAAGCTCTTTATCTGACCTTCAATTCTAAATGATAGCTTTGCTGGGTAGAGCAATCTTGGTTGTAGTTCCATGTTTTTCATAACTTTGAATATTTCTTGCCACTCCCTTCTGGCCTGCAAAGTTTCTGCTGAGAAATCAGCTGACAGTCGTATGGGTGCTCCCTTGTAGGTAACTAACTGCTTTTCTCTTGCTGCTTTTAAGATTCTCTCTTTGGCCCGGCCGGGCGTGGCTCAGCGGTTGGGCGTCGACCTAGGATCCAGGCGATCAGGGTTCGATTCCCGGTCAGGGCACATGCCCAGTTGTGGGTTTGATGAATGACTCTCTCATCATTGACGTTTCTATCTCTCTCTCTCTCTCCCTCTCCCTTCCTCTCTCTCAAATCAATAAAGATATATTAAAAAAAAAAAAAGATTCTTTGTCTTTAACCTTTGACATTTTAATTATGATGTGTCTTGCTGTGGGCCTCTTTGGGTTCCTCTTGTTTGGGATGCTCTGTGCTTCCTGGACTTGTAAGTCTATTTCTTTCCCCAGGTAGGGGAAGTTTTCTGTAATTGTTTTCAAATAGGTTTTCAATTTCTTGCTCTCTTTCTTCTCCTTCTGGCACCCCAATAATACAAATGTTAGGCCTCTTGAAGTTGTCCCAGAGGCTCCTCATACTATCTTCATATTTCTGGATTCTTTTTTCTTTTTGCTCTTCTGGTTGGGTGTTTTTTGTTTCCTCATGTTCCAAATTGATTTGATTCTCAGCATCCTCTACTCTACTGTTGACTCCCTGTAAGTTACTCTTCATTTCAGTTCGTGTAGCCTTCCTTTCTGATAGGCACTTTATTAGGTCATCGATTTTCTCAGTTGTTGTAGTAATACTCTTACTAATAGGTTGAGCATCCTTATAAACAAAATTCTGAACTTTGTATCTGTTAGCTGGCTTTGATCTATTTCATTTAGTTCCTCTTCTAGAGATTTCTTCTGTTCTTTCCTGTGTGACATGTTTCTTTGCCTCCACATTTTGGCTGCTTCCAGGTGTTTGTTTCTATGTATTACGTAGAGCTGCTATGTCTCCTGGAATTGGTAGAGTGGCTTTGTGTAGTAGGTGTCCTGTAGGGTCCAGTGGCTCAGCCTCCCCAGTCACCTGAGCTGAGCCTCCTAGGTGCTCCCCTGTGTGGGCTGTGTGCAGTCCTGGTGTAGCTGAGCCTTGGTTGCTGTTGGCGTCACTGGGAGGAATTGATCCCCCGGACAATCAGCTGTGAAGCCCAGCTGCAACTACAGCCAAAGAGCTGCTGTGCTAGAGACACCCCTATAGATCAGGATTTACTTCAGTGGGGCTTTGGTGTTCACCAAGTACACCCCTTGAATGTGTCACTCGTGGATGTGGTAGGGTTGTAATGCAGCATGGTCGAGTCCGACCACCAGGTGCACTGTCTCTGGGGCCACCCAAGAGTGCAAAGTCAGCCTGTGCCAGTGCCTTGCTCAGGGCCACCCAGCATGAGCTACACATCAAACCATAGTTGGCTGCTACTTGTGCTGGGCTTGGCATTGTCCAGGAGAGGCCAAGCTATGAGCCAATGCAGGCTGCCACTAGTGCCAGGCCTGGGGCCACTTCTCAAGCCGTATGGGGCATGCTGCTGCTTGTTTGAGAGGTTTTAGGAAAGTCCTAAGCATAAGGCTTGAGAGGTCACTTGCACAGAAAAGCCACTGGAAATGGCTTGGATAAGTTTCCAGGTGGGGAGGGGCGGGGCCAAAGGTGTGAGTCAGGCGCTGGCAATTCAAATGTGGCGCCTGCCTGCCGGCTGTGTGCAGGGAAGGGATCGCCAAAGGAGCAATGGCCTCTGCCAGCTCCTCTGCCTGGGGGAAAGCTGCCCCTCCACCTCTTGCACCAACTTCAGGCAGGTTATTTCCCGTCCCAAGTGTCCCAGGTTCCTTTCATGCTGCTGCCTGGCGCTGGGGCTCAGAGGGAGTGCATCCGAGTAAGTCCATGCGCGGGCCCTTTAAGAGGAGCTGCCTGGGATCCTGTGGCCTCCGCAACCCTCAGTGACAGTCCCCACTGGTTTTCACAGCCCGAAGGTGTGGGGACTTCTATTCCCAGCCCTGGAGCCCTAGGCTGGAGGCCTGATGTGGGGCTGGGACCCCCCCTCCTCCCTCCTCCGGGAAACCTCCACCGCCGAGATTCCCTCCCCGGTTTAAACTGCGGTACTGGGTGTGGGTCCGTGGCCAAGTCTCCACAATTCTGCCCCATCTGCCGGCGTCTCCACCCCTCCTACTGGTCTCGGTGCTTCTTCAGTTCCCTGGCTATAGGGCTTCTGTTCAGCCAGATTTTAGGAGGCTCTGAGCAATGATTGTTCTGTATTTTAGTTGTAATTTTGGTTTGGTTGTGGGTGGCGGCGAGTACAGCTGTTACCTATGCCACCATCTTGTTTCCTCTCTGGTATAAGTTTGATTCATTCACACTGGACAGCTATTGTTGTGTTGGCTATGGTCATTTTTTCTAATTTGACAATCTAAGAGAACAGAAGTCAGTGCCCCTGACAAACAGTCAGGTATTGCATGTTTTAAAAATTCCTGCAGCACACTGGGTGAAAATTGCTGCTCTAAAGAGTTGATAATTACAAACAAAACAGTTTATAATGTTTCCTTACAAACTCTTCGTAGAGAGTGTGCATGACCCTTTGCATTTCTGGACCATTTAAGGAAACTGGGGCACAAGGCCACATTTGTTGAAGATATAGAGGTAGACCACAATCCAGGAGGTTGTGGCTCTTAAGTGCTACTCCATACTGACTTCATAGAGTAAAAAACACACAAACCCTCCTGCATTCAAAGAACTCAAAGTTTGCTAATACGTAATATTGACATCTTCCAAAAGAATATTCCACAAATTGTTAGTAGAGTCTCTAAGATTTTACAGCCTTTCTGCCCTTCAGTGGTATCATCTCATAAGACTAGAAAGAAAAACTACTGACAAGATCTTAAAAGATGTTATACTTTCATTCTACCCTTAAAATTAAAATGCCTTTCCCATAGACAAGCCTGTGGCTGGTGGTACATAACATGTCATTATTTACTTCAGTGAGGGGTTTTCTTATCTTTTTGCTGAGAAATTTCTTAATATGGCAGAGTGAGCTCAAATAGTGCACACAGAACGACAATGGAGAGTCTTGCCTGTTAATCCCCATGGTGTTTGTCCCTAACCCTCTATTTCTTCTCAGATTACTGGCATTCCTGGTGGGAAGGAGGGTTCCATGCCCGGCCTCTACTCAGGACCCAGATCAGGGGATCTTCAAGCCTAGCTCCCCACCATATCTATCAGTCACTTGAAATGTCTTCAAAAAAGCAGAGACCCACCAATACTTTTCAAAATCTCAATGAGACCGTGGAATTTCCATTTTGACAAGCAAGGTAAATAATGTATAGACTACAGACTTAGAATTAAAAAAAAAAAAAAAAAAAGTATATCATTCATGCTCCCAGCACATGAAAAGCAGCAGCGTCTTTTTAACAAAAAGCTGCCTTATCTATAAAACAATCTGCTGAGACAGCACCATTCTGGTGCATGCAGAGGGGACTATGTTAATTACTCATAAAACAAGTGGCTTTCAGGGTTAATTCCCTAGAAATGTTTCTGGTAAAATAAACAATCCAAAAATATATGTTGTTACCATTTAATCAAGAGGCCTACACAGTTCTACACAATAAACACATGAATAGAAAATAGAAAAAGGCCACATTTTTCTCTATTTGATCTTCACTACTCTGTGAGGCAAACAAATATTATCAACAAAAATGGAAATCCGGACTTAGAAACATTAAATCACTTGCTCAAAGCAATAGGTCCGTCCATAGGCAATATATACTTAATCATTATTAAACTTACATTTAAATCATACAAATTTTCCCTGGTAAAAAAGAAAGTCTATAAATTTTTATCAGAAAGTTCTTCTAAATGTCTAAATTCCATTAGCTATAGTTTAAGAACTGCTGCTCATTGTGTCTCATAGAGAATCACATCTCACAGAGAATCACTTCACAAAAATAAAATATCCTTCTTCCTCTCTTCTTGTTTTAAAGGAAAGGACAGTATTAACACTTCAACTTTTTACAACTTAGCTTGTGAAAGATGATGGTTCCCAAAGATGACCAACCATGACCTCCCAGCCCACATGTTCATCTTCTAATTCAACTTTTAACATTCCTCCCAAAGAGCTGGGATCCATGTTCTCAGACCTGTTCTGAACCTAGATATGTAGAGGCTGTGACTAAGGCATAAGTGACCTTATGTGACTTGTAAGGTTAAATCTTCAAAGGAGAAACCACTTACTTGGAATCCTCACGCGCTGAGCCTTAGCCGCCATGATATGAGGAAGCACAAGCAGGTACACAGAGAGCAATGTGCTGGTATTCCAGCCTATAACTCAGCTGAGGTTCCAGCCAACAAGCCCACATCAAATGCCAAGCATGTAAGCAAGCAAGCCTTCAGCTGATTCCAGGGCCAAGCCATTGATTCTACCCTGGCTTTGAATCTTCCTGGCAGAGATGCCAGACAGCATGAAGCAGATAAACTGTGTCCATCATGACACACATGATAGACATTTCCCAATCCTGCCACCAAGTTTTAGATGGTACATTATATAGCAACAGCAAACAGAACTCCCTAATCCAGAACACAGGCAAGAAATGAAAGAGGATAAGGAATAAGGTTTCTTTCTGAATGTTCAAAACAAAAATCCCAAATTCTGTGCCCTAAAGATCACTAGCTTTACTGGCAAGAGTCTCTCAAATTCTCATGTAGATATTATTAAAAGTGCATGTAAAATAAGAGAAAATATGAACATACTATGGTATTTTCTATCTCCATGCTATGCACATGTATCTAGAATGCCTTTTCTGTTCTGACAAAATCTCAATCAGCCTTTGAGGCTCAAATCAAATACTACAGCATCTATGAAGCCTTTCCCCAGCACACAGAATGAGCTGTTTGCTCCTATATCTATCTAGCCCTCTGAATATAATTTTCTATCCTAATGCTTATACTATGCTGTAATCACTTATCCACATCTCTTTCCATCTCTAACCTGTGAGATCTTCATGGAGAGGGGCCATTTCTTTAATCTTTGTATTCCCAATAATGTCTGGTAGATAGAAAGCACTCATTAAATTTTTGCCAACCTTGGCTGAGTAGGTCAGTTGGTTAGAGCATCATCCCAACACACCAAGGTTGCAGGTTTGATCTCCAGTCAGGGCACATACAAAAAGCAACCAATGAATGCATAAATAAGTGGAACAACAAATCAATGTTTCTCTCTCCCTTGCTCTCTCTCTAAAATCAACAAATTTTTTTTTAAACTTTTGCTGAATAAACAATAAACCTGGTTATCTGGTTCCACCACAGATAAAGTGCAGAAAATCTTTCCTCCAAGCTGACCCAAACTGTTAATATATCTGTTTAAAATGTAACACAGAACCACCATGCTTTTGTACAACCCTTTACAATATACCAACATTTTTAAAAAAGAAGTGCAATATATACAGAGTGGCAAGAACAAGGAAGTATCACCTAGTATGCCCATAAGACATTTCAGGAAAGCTTTACAAAAAAACAAAACTCAGAAAGTGAGACTTCTTTAATTTTATTTTAAATTTGAATCACCTTAAAATCACCTAGATTTGTTAAATCAAAAGTCTTCCTTTTCTTTCCATCCTCAATGCCTCTTAACTATTTTCTAAGATTATGATTTCCCAGTTTAAATATTAAAAATATTCACATGCTTTGTGCTGCTGTTTTACTGTGGAGGATGTCTACATCCCCATACCACCAGGGCGGCTCAAAGCATGATTCCTGGCCACTAGCCCAACGTTTTACCTCCAAAAATATTACTTTAAGAGAAGATAACCTCAGTTTTTGTCTTTTTTTCCCCCCTGAAGCCTAAAAGTTTCAAGCAGAGAGTTAGTCTGGGCTAATTCAAATTCTTGTGTTATTTCTTGGGGGTTTTTTGTATTGTTTTTTAGTGCTAGTGCCTATCCCACCCACAGTTCTTACACTGAGGTATCTAGATCTATGTTAAGAATCTAACTACTACTTTTCCACTGGATTAGATAGGTGAGACTAACCTCTCTGGTGTACACTACACACCTGTGAATGATGTTTACCTTTATACTCCATTTCTCAAAATGAGAATAAACTCCAGATATCCACTGTGATTCATGAGGGAAGAGTGGCTCTACTATACTTTAATAAGGTCCTAAAGTAAGAAAGAGGGTGTTACAAAGAAGCCATAGAAGCTAGAAATCATTTGGGGTAGGAAAATCAAAAGGGAGAACAAATGAAGACGTTAGAAAGAAAAAGAAACTTTCAAATTAATGTGTAGTCAAGTATTCAAGAAACTCAGTTAGCTGCCATACTCTGAAAAGACCCAGGAAACTTTTTTCTCTATAATGTTATTCAAAAGAAGTGCTTGAATAAAAGCTTTCTATTTAACCAAGTGGGCTATGAAATTAATGCCTCAATCTCAACCCTCCTCCTGTTCCTAAAGCAGAAATCTACTACTTTCTAGGAAAAAACTCCAATGAGTTCTCTGGCAGTAAAGGTTCTCATAGGCAGGTGCTACCTCTGTATTCACATCTCTCACAGCATCAGGTGTATCTCCTTATGATGTATTTGTAGAAAGTATCTCTAGGTCCAGCCCTGAAAACACTTCAGAAGCAGCGTGCCACAAAAGTGTTCTAAGATGACACTATATCAAGCAATAAGCTTTCAAAGGTCATGCTTTTCTTCAGCCCTGATCAAATTCATTAATATATGTAACAATTTAATTTCCTAACACTTCTGAAGAAACTGAAGTCTGAACATTGAAAAGATTGCTTGCACAACAATGTGAATGCATTTAACACTACGGAACTGCACACTTAGCAGTTAAGACTGAAAATTTTATATGGATTTGACCACAATTAAATTTTTTTTAAATTAAAAACAACAGACATTTTAAAAAGTCAATGTCTGAAAAAAGAAGAAAAAACAAAAACTAGAGGGAACTGTTTCATATTAAAAGAGACTACGGAAACAAATGCAATGAGTGAACTAGATTAGATCCTGATTTCAAAACCAAAGCTATAATAGACATCTTGGGAATTGGGAAAACTGAAATAAGAGGGTTGATATTAGTTTTCTTAGACTGAATAGTGGTATTGTGTGTGGTTATATAAGACAATGACTTTGTTTTAAGGCAATGTACTTTATGGAAAAAGAATCATGTGTAACTTACTTTCAAATAGTTCATTCAATACACACACACACATACAGAAAGACAGAAAGACAAAGCACATACAGCACTGAAATGTTGTTCAACCACATTATTGAAGCATCATGGAAACTAAGAAAAAGAGGTATGACAATGCATATCACAAAGCACCACCCTGCTTTTCCACCCAAGTTGTATACTGTTTCTACTACTTAAATATATAATTGGTTGATGAACAGATCACAAATAGCCTTCTGACTTTGTCTGCAAATTAAGTGATCCCACAACATAAGGAATTATTGTGTGAGTAGAAATTTGGGGAGAAGGTTGAGACTTTTTATAGATGTCACCAATACATACTAATGTGTGGACTATAAAGGGTTTGCTCTTTGGATAGCTGTAGAACTCCATTATTTTATCTATTGAGATATCAGCCCTTCGAATGACAGTTTCATTCTCTTCTTCAAAGGAAGTATTTAAGTGCCAACCCAGGTATACTTTCTTTGTATGTGGTTTTGTTTTATTACCTTTCCTGAACTCCTGAATTTCCCCAAGGTTTTCTTTACCTTTTCTCTCCTCTTTCCACTATAAACTGAGATTATTAATCCCTCTTCTCACCATAGTGTCAAAATATTCTGCAGAGGAAAATTTAATAAGTCTGGCTATGAAAAATGTTCAGTTTTACTAAAGCAACAAAGCCAAAAAGTTAAGTCTTTATTGTTTCTGACTTGAAGGTAAAAGTGGACTTTCTTCTTTTTCTAGCAAACATTTTTTTTGGTAAAATCTGTAATCAATGTAAGCAACTTACCAATAACCGTGAATATTTTTGGACTCCATCTCTCTTTTTGTTTTGATCAATTATATACTTTGCTATTAACTGAGATCAATAATATAAACTCCCAAATAAATTGAGTTTTATTTCAAAAGATTGCTTCCTAAATTTTAGAATAACTCATTAGTTTTCTCTCAGCAAATCAAAGAGCCTGTGAACCAACACGTTCTCAGGAGGCCAGAAAGAAAAGACTAATAGGTACAAAGGCTCAGGGAAAGAGGAGAAGTAGGGGAAATGGGTTTGTGACATATCTAATTAGTTGGTGTTTGGGAATGTCATTCTGTAGTGAGTGGGGAGTTTTATTATTATAAAAGGGTTATGTTGCAAAAATCAGTCTATTAATGACTTACAGTACAGAAGGAGAATTTGTTACAAGAGTCTAAAATATAGTTCAAAAATAAAAGCCTTTCGCTGTTCTGATACACTATTTAGAGGAGGGGAGAATGAATGAAAAAATATATAAATGTATATATTCCATCCTTACTTTTCACCCCAATTTTAGCAAACCAATAAAAAAACAAGTACAATTTCCTATTGTGCCTGTTTTAGTCAGACAATAAGTCAATGCATAAAATCATTTTAGGCATATTTATAGAATATAAATGGATGAATCTGAATGCCAGACTAATCAAAGTATTTTAAGTTCATGGTTTTCCTCCTTGATAATAAACTCCAAAGAACATATATTAAAAATTATAATTTGCACTGCAATGGAAAAAAATCTAATTTGATTTACTAACATATTATGAACTAATCCTCCACATAGTTATCTAAACCTTCAAAAAGCGGTCTATATAAGTAGCCTATTCCCCTAAAAGTAACAAGTACTATAAGTTGACTAGTCAGTTTGATAAGTTGATAAACTAGTAGTACTTCCTCAAAAATCTTTCGAGCTACAAGTGCATGTACCCGCTACTCTGAATTTATCCTATATATACCTTCATAATTTATCGATTTCAGTCAAGACTATTCCTGTACCAATATTTTCCATCTGCATAGTCCTAACCTCTTTAGCCTAGACTTCACACAGCAACTCCTCTGAAGGCCACCTCCAATTCTTTCTGATGCCATTCCCCTCTTTCCCCCATCATACACTCAATCCCTTTCTTAAAGAGAGTAAACATCTATGAAAAAATGAGGCAGGCCCAGAAAAACTGGATTGAGGATGCTCGAGAGACCTGAATCTCATTGGGAAATTTCTAAAGAAGTGAATGGAAAAGGGCTTGCACAGCCAGGAAAATGCTCTTGGTCCCTCAGTGAGAAGGCTCTCCTCACTCCTATGAGGGCCAAGCCCGCTGAAGGCAAAGAGAGCCTCTGAAAATTACAAGTCCTTGAAGGCCTTCCCTTGCCTTACCTGGTCTTTATCTGTTCTTGGGTGAAGTAGAACCTTCACTTTTCAATGAAAAAGGGAAAAAACCTCCCCGTGCTCAGTCTGGTAACGCAGAGCATGGGGGTGGAAGAGCTGTGGGGCTCAGTGATGCCTGAAGGGAGCAGGCCACCAGCACCATCATCCTGTTCCAGAATTAAGGATGCAGACCAGAAGACTCTACACATGAGAGCTGTGGTGGGTGATTCACATGCAGACAACTGGTGTGCAGGTGAGCACCTGGGACCTCCATGCACTGGGACTCATCTTATGTGCCACCTACCACAGGTTCTTTCTAGGGCCTCCTCTCCCCTTCCTTCCCTACCACAGGGTCAGTGGCTGCCTCCAGGGGCAGTGACAGTAAGAAGAAGAGGCAAGGAGCAGCTGAGGGCCTCTTCCAGTGAGAGTCCTGACCCTTCCAGGAGTCCCACTCACCCTGCGACCCACATGGAGGGCCAGGCCAGATGTGTCCTGGCCCAGTGTCTTCCTGCTTAAGCCTCTGCTTGCTTAGAGCCAGAATCTGGGCTTCCCTTCATCACCTGGTTCTCTTTTCTCCTGAAAGCCTGTTCTCAAAGTGAGAATATTTACTATTACAATGAGGTCACCAATGATTATGAGAATGCCACTGTTATTATGTGTCCTTTAACCAGAAGGATAGTGCTCCAGTTTTGTTTTCTAATGTCCAGGCATTTTGTTGACTTTTGTCATTGTCAGTATGTTCAGTCACAATGAGTATCATGTCATTTTCTTGTGTTACACCTAATAGCTTAAAGCCTTTCGATTATTAGTACAATTCTAAATTATATATACCTCTTGCTTAAAATAAAAGGCAGTACAGCAAAAATAAAAGATCTTTATGTGACTTGTCTTCCTTCACTAAGCTCCATTATTTATACTTACTATTTATTTAGAAGAGACTGGTGGTGCTAGAATACAATAAAATCACATTTTTTAATCAAATATTTTTATATCACACAGAAAAACCTTAAGGAATCAATACATTATTACTTAAAACACCAACAAGAACACCACACATAAAATAATTTTCAAAACAGAATTATGGAAATTGAAAATACAATAATACACTACCAGAAACTCCAAAGAGGCAGGCATTCCTAAGGCTTTAGGAATTTGGTTACAATTTTCACCAATCTTAAGTCATCTTAACATTTCCAACTTACACCATTTTGACCACTTGAATCTAATGAACACTTTCAAGACATCTAACACTACAGAATCTGTCACAATATCTTTAAACAGGGGAGAAATAAAATACATAAAAGCTAGGGAATATAATACTCATTCCCATTAGACAACAGAAGCTCTGCATCCCAGTCTGCCGGACCACTATGTCCAGCAGCCAACTAACTTCCAACAAGTCAGTCAATCACTGTACTGTGTCTGTGCTAAGTGATCGGTTTTCAATCTAGTGGTTTCCTTAACAATATGACTAGCTTCTTCACCAAGTGCTGTTAGCAGAGCAAATCTGGTAAAAAGGGAAACCATACATCATGATCACACATGAAATATGTAATGATGGTAACAGACTTCCCCATAATCTTGATTGTGTTCCATTCACTACCACCCATCTTTCATCTCCAACTTTAAGAAAACAGATGAGAAAGTCAAGGAAGATGAAGGTTAAAGGAGATAGAGGAGAAAAGTCTACAAAGATTTATACCCAAATTGAAGCAGTGTGAAGTTGTGCCATTTTTTTATCATTCCATCCTCACTTCAAAGTACTGGGCCATGCTGGGCTTAGTCTCAATGCACAGCACACCCAACACAGTATCCACAGCTGCAGGCACACGGCACAGGTAACACCCATACAGACATCCCCCACCCCCATCTCCATAACTCTCACAACCAGCTGCTGGAATTTTAAGAAAGCTAGTATGTTAAATTTGAAGAAATTCATACACTCCTGACACTCAGATTTTGGTATGGAATTTGCATATTCCTTACTTAGGAATCTAAAAATATATGTGAAAGAATTTACCATCTATGTTCCAACAATACCAGAGGTGATTACCTAATAAACATATTTATGAATAATTCTATTTTTAAAATACAGGGTGGGGCAAAAGTAGATTTACAGTTGTGAGTACACGAAACACAGAGTTTATTCTTATATTATTATTTATTAATTATTGTGTTAGTTTCCATATGAACTGCAAACCTACTTTTGTCCTACCCAGTATATATACAAGCACATTAAAAATGTATTTTTAAAAATTTGTTATCCATGTAACTATCTAAATTTCCCACTTAGTTTTCTAGATGCCTAGAAATGACTCAAGTAAAGATAGTTTCCTCTACAATACACAATTTTTTAATTTACATACTGACAATTACTAAAGCTTTTCATTATTCAACATATTAACAATAGAGTTAGAAATCTTAAAGTAAGCTAATATTTAATATTCTTACAAACACCGATGTAACACCCAAACAAGGGAAGTCATTTCATGGTTGACTCAGGAGCTGATTGTATAAGCAGGAGTCAGTCATCTTTAGAAAAGACAGTCCTCACTTAAGGGTACTTCAATGGGCAGAGATCAGGCAGCAACAACGGGAACTTCCAGAACTCATGCAAGTTAAGCCTTGGAGATGCGGGATCACATTTCATATAACACACAGATGAATAATAGAAAATACCATGCATTATACTTTCATCTGTGACAACAGGTCTTCAGCCTCAGCAGCTGGAACACTAAAAGCAGTGCGTGCCGATCCCCACACGTGCCAAGGTGAAAGAGTTCCCTGAAAGCTCTCCTCACTCCCTGCAAACAACTGAGCAGACAGAAGAATTCCACAAATAGCAGAGCAGAAGTCAGATGACTGAATGTATTATCAGCCTTCTTTTGGGACTACAATACCTCAATACCGCGTCATCCATGCTACATAGATTGCAAAAAATCTGCAAAACATGCATAACACAATCACCAACTAATAGTTAAACATACTAAAATTAAACATTTTAAAGAAATAAGACAAATATCTCTACTGGTGTTTCATCCTTTCTAAACCTGTATCCCCAGAGTGCTTGCTAATCTATTTTCCACCTATTCCCCAAATCAAGTGTTCTTGAGCTCATTTTCTGAGCTTTTTATTATGAGAAACAATAGGCAACCTGAATAGGCTTTTTCAAAATAACTGCCTACCCATTTTCCCTTTCCCAGTGGAGAACTACTGTGTTATCTCAACTAAGTCCTGAATAAGACACACCCACAGTACACTGAAAAAAGGTGTAGCCTACCAGCTAACAAGAACATAAATTAAGGGGGCAGGGCGAAGGGCCAGTGTTTGCCTGGGTTCAAATTCCTCTCCAGTAGTCTGGCTATGTGACCTTTGGAAAATTATTTGACAGCTCCACGCCTCCACTTCCTGAACTGTAAAAGAGAAATGACAGTTATCATATCACTGTGCTACAGTCAGAAATATCCAATACTATACAATCAGGGCACTTTAACCCTGCATCAGTGTTGTTAGTAAGCCCTCAATAAATGTTTTTACTTCATCCATTACAGTTCTTATTTTGTAAAAATTACAAGACAAAAAAGAATCCTGTGATTTAAGAATTGTTAAACACTGAGCTGATGACTAAAAAAAGCTAGAGACTATTTGTAGGTCTTAAGTAACATCTGTCCAAGGCCTGCCTTGAGGCAAGGGTTTGGGATATACCTGTTGACAAAATTTGCAGGGCTAGAACTATGTAAACCTATTCATCCTTTTTATGGATCAAACTACCAGACTGAGAGCCTTATAAAGGCCTACAAACATATGTTTATCAGATTTTTAAAAGGAAGACATTCTCAGACTGACCATTCCCTCTGATATTTTCTTCCCTACTCACTGGTCAAGGTTAATTGCCCCCTCCGAGTTTTGCCCATAGGCACAATGACTAAATACCCTTTAAGCTTCACCTTCTTCTGGAAAATGGGGGTGGCCTCTACTTTATAGGGTTGTGGCAAAAATGAAAACGTGGAACACCTCAAAAACCCTATACAGTGGTCTGCCTTTATCCGCGGGGGACACCACCCAAGATCCCCCAGTGGATGCCTGAAACCACGGATAGTACTGAACCCTATATATACTGGTTTTTTCCTATATATTCAAAGACAAGATCTAAAAGGCCCAACGTGAGATTTAAGTTGGCCATCAGGAACCTATGATAAAGTTTAATTTCTAAATTAGTCAATTTCACAGATATAAGATTCATTCTTACGGTAGATCTTAGCAACCTCAGCATACAGTTTTCATACTTTCTTTATTAAGTAGAAAACTTCCACCTTTTCACTTAAAGGAATCACTTAATGGCTTCTCTCTGGCATATCAGAATTGCCAGCATCACCATTCTTGCTATTTGGGGCCATTATAAAATAAAATAAGGGTTACTTGAACACAAGTCCTGTAACACCACAACAGTCAATCTAATAACTTAGATGGCTACTAAATAACTGACCAGCATGGAGACAGGGGACAAAGGGATGAGTAATGTCCCGGGTGGGACGGAATGGGAAGGCATGGGATGTCATGAGATTTCATCAGCCTACTCAGAAACCGCACACAATTTAAAACTTATAGTTTATTTCTGGAATTTTGAATGTACTATTTTTCAGACTACGGTTGACGGCAGGTAACTGAAACTGTGGCATTCAAAACCGTGGATAAGGGGGAACTACTGTAACCGGTTGTCGGCACTCAGTAATAGCTACTATCATCATTCATGTTGTTATCGTTGTTACTGTTCCAATACAGGCATTTTAGTCCGAGAAAGAACGCGTTACATCCAGAAAAACTGACAATCATAACAGTACTTTTGAAGGCTGCACAAGGGAGTTTCCCATCCTTTACAAACCTAGGGTGGGAAGGCCTAGACCATGTTAGTCTTAAGCAGCAGAAATGCAGATGATCCACAGAAATGGGGAGTCCCTGATGTGCTGCACTGCAACCTTCAACCAACCAAAGATTGCCATCCTTACCACACACGCTTCCAGAAGACACAACCATTATAATCCTATTTTCAGGGGGGGAAACCCCAATTCAGATCAGAGCAGAGTTTTTTGGCATTATATAATTAAAATTACACAAACACATAAATCTTTAGCATCATAAGCACACTGAAAATTAAGATGAACATGTCCCCTTTCCATCTTATACTATCTGTGGATCCTGAGGAAGAAGAAAGCTACTAAGGAGAAATTCTGGTGGCCTGTCCTCATATTTAACAACAACAACAAAAAACAACAGAGCCTAGTGGCCATTTCTATAGAAGCCTCTCGCCCGAGTCAGCCTCGGGGGAAGCCGCTGAAGCGCCTGCCTGCACAAGGCTCCTGCCACATGAGCCAGCCCTGGAAAGCGTTTCCTGGTTGTATTCCAACCAATAGGCTGCCGCTTTCCTGGTCCTGTCAGAGCTGTGGGGCTATAGCCCATCAGCTTCTTCACCAACCAATCAGAGCAGAAGTTTTTGGACCAATCAAACTTTGACATCTGGAGTCCTCATTTGTATAAGGACAGACCAATCAGGGACCAGGGGCCAGGACCTCTCTGTATATAAGTCAGGGCCCCGTGGCTCCAGCGAACTACCGCCGAGGAGGGCTGCCTCGGGAAGGGGTCTGTCGCTAGGAGCTGTTTGCGCTGGATGGAGTTTCCCGCTTCGCCGCACCTCAGACTGGAGATTCCTACTGGTGTTGAACTGGCGCCAACACCATCAGTTGACATATCAAAGTAAACTGCCAATGCTGGGACACTCAAATACTCATTAAATAAATAACTGAACAAATACATAAAACAATGGCTAAATGAGGCAAGAATTCAAAGACAAAAATCTAAAAAGCCCAAGGTGAGATTTAAGTTGGCCATTAGAAACTCTTAACAGTTCATGACTGGCTGCCTGTAAGTGATAAATTCTGCCAGAATTAACCTGCTAACTTCAATTCTCCCTGTATCTGTCCATTGATAACCAAAGTAAAAACTGTCTTTTTCTTTTAGAACCTTGAACGATTGCTAGTAAATTCTACCTATAAGCAGCTCTCCTCTCTGACTTAAATTTAGGTTCCATGTCCCAAAGCCTAGAAAGCAGCTAAGTAAAATACCACCATTGCCCCCCTGCTAGAAATTTCCAACTACCGAACCAGCTGAAAAATTGTCCTAGAATCAATGTTTCCACAATTTCATTATGTCATCACAGCCAATGGAAGCCAGAAATTTGGTCACTGATGAACATTTTATAGGGAAAACACATAAAATCTTTACCCTAAAAGCCAAGAGTATTATGATGTACATGGAGACCTGAGTTTCTTGACAAGTTTATTTTTAAGAATTCCACTCCTTTTCATAATCAGTTTTGCCTCAGTTTTTACAACAGCTAGGAAAACCACACCAGCTTCAAAAAATATCCACAGAAGTCATATTCTCACCTCTACTTAGAAAATAGTATCTAGAATCCATAAAGTATGTTTTCTTTATGCTGCCTGATTTGAGGGTCTGAGACACTAAAATTATATTTTATAGCTTTTCCAGACATTACTTTTAATAGACTTGAAAGAGTAATAAGACATAATATTCTTTCTACACTTTGCAATTCATAAACCTTTCTACGAGCCTTTAAAACAAAAAGAAAATAAACACAAACTCTAAGAACATCTTTTTTGTTTAGAAAACAAGCCATAGAGGTAAAATTAGCTTGAGATACGGGATATAAAAAAAACACAGGGTTTCATTCTGTTTTCTCTTAAATGGCTTTCATTATTGGTATGTAAATATAGTCTGATTATTTCATCAGAGAAAAAGATCTCAATTTGCTGCTGTTTTATGATTTACTGCAATAAAAGACCAATACCTTAAAGTAGTGGCTTATTTCTCCCTCCTATTCTCTTAATTTAAAATTGATAGAGCATGTAATAACATAATCACCAAAAACTATAAACACAAAATATTGAAAAGCTAGTAATTTCTTAAATAGCAGTTTTGCCACAAAAATAGCTAAGCATATGTTTTTAAATATAACTTCAACTATGACATAATAATGGTGAAAATATCAAATAAGGACACGCTGCATTTCAGAAAACTAATCATTTTGAAAAACTGAAGAGACTCCCCCCCGCCCTTTTTTTTTTTTTTTTGCTACACAGCATCCTAAGGACTACTTATTAAAATAATCATTTTAAAATTCAACACAACACATTTTTTCCCAAGAAATCCAAACTGTCAACTTATGGGTCATATTTCAACCTGAGGTGATTTTAAACAGCTAAGGTACTGAATCCTTACATATAAGGTGTGTAATGGGAGCACTGCTCACAGGTCCTTGGTTCTGAGGCTTGGAAAGCTTTTATATGGTGTAGCTACAAATAAAACCCTTTCTGCACTCTCATACCACAGCCCAAGTCCCCCTCTAATCCTTATAATTTACATTTTCAATAAAATGCTTCTCTAACACTGAGCGAAAGTCATGTAAATTTTATTGAACGGATGAAGGGTTAAAATCAGAGCCAAACTATCTAAAAAATATTAAATTCATAATTGGTGAGCTCTTTTTACCCTCTGCTTCAGTATCCTGACATCTAAAAGTCAAAGAACTCCTCTGGTAAGACTGAAATTCCCAGGAGGAAGAAGGCTCAGATCCAGCCTGAGAGCACACAATGGAATCACAGCTGACGATGCACATCTTTTTCTAGATGTCTCCATATGCTTGAGAGGGTTTTTTTTCCCCCTAGCCAGGCATTAGGGGACTTGCTACACTCTGCCACCAAGAATAGGAGAACATTTTCAAAGATTGTTGCAGAAAATGAAGTAAAACAATGTGTTGCTCCCGAGCATACAAAAGAGCAAAAGGGGCACACGTCAGGGTGGCCATCAGTAACTAAATTAACTAATGATGGTGGGAGGGGGAATTGAATGTTGTCAAATTTTTAATGTTGTTTAATTTATAATACTCCCTACTGGTAGCTGTTCATTTTATCTTTGTGGTTTTTACTATTCTGTCACTAAGATAACACCTCAAAGGTTAAAGCAAAATAAAATTAATTTTTGTCTAAATGAATACTCAAAATTATACTGGATTGGAAATTCACATTATAAATTTGAAAATGGTATATTACAACAGAACACATCTGCAGGGTGTGGTACTTGTCCCCTAAAACTACAGTCCCCTTCTATTCTTTCTTAGTAACCCAATATTAATAAAAGCTAGAGAAATCGGAATAGATAAGATAAATATCATGCAGATAAAATACCTAAAAAAAAAAAAAATCCCTAGCAAGATCAGTTAAATTCATGGGATACTTATCACAAAATGGACTCATTCTCAATTTAATATTCATTCCTTGAACTCCTAAAGACTCTGCAAATTCCAGTTGGGAAAGCAGCCTTGCTGCTGTCAGTGTGCACTAACCTCACCAACAAAGAACAGGAGCACACGCACAAAAAGCACTGTAACAGCTGCTGTCTTTAAAAGACGGCTATTCCTGCCGAGCAACCTGTGATCCTTATAGAGAACCAAAGACCTACCCTCCCTATTCTTAAAAGTCAAGAGTTGATAAAGTCACTGGACCGAATGCAACCTACAACTTAAAACCACCAAAGATGTCTCCTCTCCTTGCATAAACAAGAAAAGTACCCACACACTGGACAATTCAGCTGTGTTTAAGAAAAAAAGACTAAAATAATTTATTTTTAACACTCTTTTGTGTTGGAGTAATCTGGCAAACTACTTCTTTTCTCTAGACAAATATTCTTTGATAAGCTTTGCTCCTTAAATACCAACGCTTTACATTTCAAACAGTGATGCTTTGGTTCCTAATTTCATTTTGTTTGCTCAAGAAAGAGTGAAAAAAAAAAAAGGCATACCATAAAACCACAACTTTTTTTAATGTCCTCCCCAAATGCAGAACTTTCGAGTGCACTTTGGGAATTGGCGGTCTAATTAAACAAGGAGCCAGTGAAGCCCTTACAAACAATGATACTTTACATTCCCAATAATCAATTGCCGTAAGGCTAGTCATTTTCAAACTACCCTTTCAAATTTCACTGTCACCACGCCGGAGTAGCTGAGTGAAACTGAGGTGGAGGTAAACAGACAACTCCTATGACCCTCAGCATGTAAACCAGGCGCTGGGGTCCAGAACACGATCTCTCCAGTATATGCCATTTTAGAAACGGGCCTCGGAGTTACTGCCACATCGTTTGAGTGGCTTTAGACTTTGTCGTGTCTAAGACGTCTCTCGTGGTACCAGAAAAACATAGTATCTCGTGTAGCCCTTCGCGTCTCCCTGGGCCAGCCCCCCTGTAAGTTGCACTAGCTACAGATCTCGGGAGCGGGGGACTAGGGATGGACCAGAGTGGATATAGCTCTTGGCGTCTCCATGACTCCCCCGCCCGCGTGCAACTCTGCTCCAACTGGTCCGGTGTAAGCCCCGCCCCCTTCCTTCCTCCGGCCCTCACCATTGGCTTACCCACATCTCCGATTGGCTCACTGCCCCATCAGTCACACGCAGTGAGATTCGGGTCGGTGGGAGGGGAAGGCGTTGGAGGAGGTGGAGTGGGAGTGGGATTAGAGGACGAGGTGGCAGAGGAGGGTGTTCAAGCTCGGTCCCGGTTTGGGAAAGTTTCCTCTACCAGTGACAGACCCGGAGACGTTAGGCCCAGTCCAGCTCCGAGCCGGTGCAAGGGGCTCGGGTCCCCGATTCCCGCCCCTCGGTCCCGCAGGCCCCGGAAACCACTAGGGGGAGGGGGAAAGGGGAGGGACCATCTGACCAGGGACCGACCCACCCCCGATCTCGGAAGAGACGCCTCCGGGACTCCCTGGAGGGGCCAGGGGCAGGGAGCTCCGAACGGAGAGACCACCCTGGCCCCCTCCGCCCGCGGCCCCCAGGGGCCCGAGAGAGAAGTGCCCTCGGGGCGTGACCGTCGCCAGCCGGCCGGAGGACCCCTCCCGCTTCACCCCAGGGGCCCTGAGGGCCTGTGCCTTCAGGGGCGGGGAGAAGGGGGAAGAGAAAAGGGGGCGCTGGCGAGCCAACCCGGAACCTCCCGGACCGCCTCCCGCCCCCAGCCCCGGCCCCAGCGCGCCTCCGGCACACATGCCCGCACCCAGAAAGTTAAGTCAGGGGCGAGCCCGGCTCGGCGCCGCCGCGGTCCGGCCCCCGGCTCCCCGCCCCCACCGCGGCCCGGCCTGCTCGGCCGGAGCGCCCCGCCCGCCGCAGCTCCTTCCCGTCCGCCGGCGGCGCGCGGCGCCCCTCGCCCCCCGCCCCCGGCGCTGACACGGGCCCGGCCCGCCCGCCGGGCCGCGGCTCCCCCTCTGCCCAGCATCTCACCCCGCGGGCCGCCCCTGACATCACGCTTCACCTTCACACACACCCCCGGCACTTCCCGAGTCCTGCCTCCCCTCGCCCGGCACCCACCATCCGCTGCAGTCGCTCCGCGTTTCCATTAAAGAATGCACCTTCTCAGAATTCACCTTCCCGTCTCTGCCTCGTTCCCCCCGAGGGGGCAGGAGCCCCGATCCTCACGACCTCGCACCCGGCTGGGCGGTGGGCGCCCCGCTCCTCCAGCGGGGGCCGCGCCCGCGCCCCCGGCCTCCCCGCTGCGCCTCGGCGCTCACCTCTCGCCGGCGCCGCGGGCTGCAGCCTCCGCCCGCCTCGCGCTCCGGGACTCGACTCCCGAGCTCTCGCACAGCGCTGGAGCGCCTCCTTTCTCTCCCAGGGACTCCGCGTCTCCCCGCCGCTTCCCGCCCTCCCCACCCCCCAGCCCCAACTCCCCAGCTTCGCGGCGCCTCCGGGATGCAACTCCCGTGCTTCGCGCACTCGGGCAGCGCTCCCCGCGCACACAACAGCCCGCTCCCGGGCGCACGGCTCTGCCCGGCTCCGCGCAGGAAGGGCAGTCGCGGCCGGGAGCGGGGAGGCGGCGCCCCCCGCCCGCCGCCCCCTCCCGCCCGCCCTCGCGGCCCCCAGGGAAGGCGCGGTTACCCGCTCCGGTCGGTCACGCCGTCAGGTGCCGGCTGCCGTCGGCGCTGACCTTCGCCGCCGAAGCCGTGGCTGAGGCTGCGGCCGCCATGTTCCCGTGTTAATAACTGCTGCCTGGTTGTTTATTTCAATGGAGATCCTCCCCCAACTCCCTCCTCCTCCTCCTCCTCCTCCACCACCTCCTCCTCCGCGTCTCCGCACTTGCGGAGAGAGACACAGACCGCGCGAGCTCGGGAGCAGGGGAGGGGGCTCGCGGGCCAGGCCGTCCCTCCCTCCGCCTCCCCGGCCGTGGCCGCCGCCAAGTCTTGTCACTGGTGAAAGGACAGGGCGGAAACTTGCCTCCTGCGCCCCGGGGGCCGGGGCAGAGGTGCGCCGAGGGCTCTCTGGGGGGCAGACCCTGGCCGCAGGGTCCGCAGCATCTCCGTGGGCAGAGTCCTCAGAGAAGGCGACCGGGGTGGGGGGGTGGAGAGTGAGGGGAAAGGGGACAAAATGGGTGACTGTGGCAGAGGGAGGGTGACCTAGGGGTGAGTGGAAGTGAAGGGAGAGTAAACAGATGACTCCATGGGAGGGCAAAGGGCAGTGCCAAAAAAGAAAGCGAGCCGAAGGGGCACGCGGGGGCTGCCGAGCGGCGGCGGCGGGATCTTGGGGCTGCGGACCGCGGGGAAGATGCCCCCGGGCCAAGGTCGGGGCGAGCCCAGGGTCAGGTTCGCCTGGGAAGCCTCCCGGCCGGGCCCCTCCGCCAGCAGCTGCACCCCTCGGGCGCACCTCGCACCCCCGCGTCCGCCGCTGCGCCCTGGAGCCTCCCTCTGCTTCGGCGAAGACCGTCGTCTCCGGTTGCCGCCCAGTCTCTCCAGGGGATGGAGGGGTGCGCCGGGGGGAGGCGAGTTTAAAGGGGTGCCACCCAGCAATTGCGTGACCAAGGCGAAGCGCACACTGTGAAACCTAGCCTAGTTGAGCATTCTTGTCACGACCAGAGTCACAAAAGTTTTTTATTGGATAGTCCGCTTTCTAGACATCAGAAAGTGGTGTTTGGGGGACGCAGGAGAGCACCACCGAAACCGGAGAACTCGCGTTGAACCATTACTGGGGCCAGTTTCATGCTTTGGAGAAGCGGGTTCTTCCGAACTTAGATATAATTCTTCGCGGGGGGGGGGGGGGGGGGGGAGGGAGGAGGGAGGAGTGAGCAACATTTATTTAACAAGTTTCTTTATTTTTAGTCTTATTATAAGGTCACTTGCCACAGACAGTTATGTTTATTGAACACTTACTGTGCGCCAAGTGACTTACATACGCTAGATTTTGATCTTCAAGCCTTACAAAATATTTGCCATTTTTATTCTTCACAAAAAAATTTAAAAAATAAAATAAATTGAAGCTTAACGAAGTAATTTGCCTACAGTCATACAGCTGGGAAGCTAGAGAGGATTCGAGTCCAGTTCTGGTTGGCTCAAAAGCCCATGCTTTTAATGACGTCTGCAACCTCAAATTTGTGGAAATACCACCAATTTTATTAGGGGAGAGAAAAAATACGTGTGTGTGTATGTGTGTGTGTTTGAGTATGGATAGAAAATGTTTGGAGAGCTACAAGCTGTTAGCGCTGGGGAGCATAAGTGGGTGTGTAAAAGGGTACTTCCAGTTTTATTTTGTACACTTAACTATATAGTGTTTGAAATGTTTGCATTGACCATGTGTTAATTCAGGAAGTTTTTAAAGATTATTTTAATTACCTGGCATAACAGAATTCTGTTCCCTGAAAACACAGAGCTCTCCAAAAACTGGGAGAAGAAACGGGAAATGGGTTTTTTTATGGCCTGTCTTCTTCCACTAATACTAGTCCATTGTAATTTCTACAATGAGGTGGTAGTCACCTGAGTTCTGTCACGTTGCTGGACTCCAATTTTCTGTCCCACCACCAACCCTGAGCTGTGATAAAGATTCTCCTTGCTTTCTACCCCCCTTTTTTGGCAGAAGTCCAGAGTCCATCACTCCTCTGAAACAGTAGATTTCACACTTTCAAAAATCACCCATGATATCTGTGCAAATAAATGACTCCCCATTGCATTTCCGTATTACTTAATAAAACTACATGCTAAAGATACAGGATTGTTTCTGAAAAAATAAAACAAGCAAAAACATCTGACAGCAGAGCATAATGAGTTCCGTGTCCAGCTGCTACTCCATTGCCTCCAACCTTGAGGAATCATTTAATTTCTGCTCTCTAGTACAGTCTCTGGGCTCCCTCCGCACTCCATGCCATTGTTATAACAATATTGTCTTATACTGCAGTTGTTTATATATTTGTCTTTCTCTTTCACTAGACTGCAAACTACTCAGGGCCCAGGCCACGTCTTTGTACTTGCTAGAGCTCCTAACAAGGTCTCACATAATGTTTGTTATTTCAGTGAGTCTGTAAAATATAAACAATAGTGTCTGATCCAATCCCCTTCCCCGCCTCACCCTCCAATAACTTGCTCATAAAACATGTATATTAAAAATATTTTCAGTATTTTGAAAGAACTTAGATTTTTGTGAGACCTCAGAATAATTCTTTATGAAAACTAGCCATAATTATTAGTGAATTATCACTGATTATGTAAAATGAAAAGGTTGAAAAGGCAATAGATATGTTGATTTGATGCAGTCAAAGAAAAAAGAAAGTAAAGATATAGGAAGTAGTCTACTGCCAACAGAGAACAACTCAATTAGGAAAAAGTGTGGGTGCAAATCATAAAGGGGAAGGAAATTATTGAAATTTAGTAGAAGCAGAAACTTCACAGACCATGGATGGATGAGGCAAGGAGGCAAACCAGAGAGAAAGGTTAGCAGAATCATAAATGCAGCATAAAGTTGTAAAGAAAAGTGATATTTATATATTTAACAATACACCTAAGAAAAATCAGAACAGTATGAATACTACAGGGTGAGAAATTCTATTTTGTCTGCCTAATCTTCCCCATTCAATTTCAAGCGTCCCACTTTCTTCATTTATAGACTACATAAAAACGGAAGATTCAGTACAATTTTGTATCATTAATACTTCTAGCATACATCATGATATAATGAGAGGTAACACAATATGGTAAAACAAAATGCTATAAAAGAAAAATAAACACCAACTGGACTTTGCTACTTACTATGTGACCTTAGATAAATATCTCAGTCTCTTCATTTGTATAATTGTTGTGAGACTCAAACAAAGTGGTATAAATAAATGTACTTTGTTAACTATCAAGCTCTTTATACAAATGTAAAGGAATATTTTTATTAGATCTGTACATACACTGTTATCTCTATTTTGGTGCACTCTAAAATTGCAAAAGCAAAAACCTATGGTTTATTCTTTTAAAAATCATTGGAAGGAAAATCAGTTAAAGCATTTGACAATTTGATTATTAAACAAAACAACTATTTGACTTTCATTTTCACTGTTTGCTCTCTCCAAACCCCTTTAGTATTACAGCTACCATAAATGTGTCTAATACAGGTCAAGCATATTACATATATTTTTATTTCTAATCAAAGTAGACATTATATGTATCATTATTCCCATTTTACATATGAAAAAACTGAGGTTTAGAAAAGTTTATACAAGATCAACAAGCTGCCTTTGCAACATGGCTAACAGATTATGCTGAGTCTCCATCACTAATCTCTACTGCCCTAAGCAACACATCTTCATTTTTATTTCCTCAGTACCTAGAACATAATACATGCTCAATAAATTATTGTGAAATGAATGAATAAGTGAATGAGGGGCTCCCTTCAAACCACGCTGCACACTCACAAGACTCATATTTTCACTTTTATTCTATTACTTTCCCACTCAAAAAGAATTTTTCATTGCCTAAAAAATATAATTCAAATCCTTTATCTTATATTCAAGACTCTTTTCAATATGACCCTAGATAATTTTTCTAGCCATATCTTCTTAAGCAATAAAAGCAACTAAACATTTAAGACACACTCACTCACTCTGGGATGCCCTGGAATCAAATTGACATGAGTTTCAAACTCTTACTGTGTAAGTTTAGGCAAGTTATTTAGCCTCTCTGCAAATCCTATCCAGTTTAATAAGGCAAGAAAATGAAAAGAAAGGAAATAGAACCATTTTTATTCACTGATGAAGTGATTGTGTACATAAAAAATTCAAAAATCTACAAACTATTGAAATGAATGTTAAGATCATAGGACACAAGGCTTATACACAGAAATCAACTGTATTTCTATATATTAGCAAGAAACAATTGGGAAATGAAATTTTTAGAAGTGTCACAAAAGCATAAAAAAAATAAAAGGCTTAGGAATATATTTAACAAAAGATGTTCAAGATTTCTACATTGGAAACTGAAAACATTGCTGATAGAAATTCACAAGACCTAATCAAAAGGAGAGTTGGGTAGACACAATATTTTTAAAGAGTCAGCTCTTCCGAAATTGATCTATAGATTCATTACAATCCCAATCAAAATCCCAGCAGGTCTTTTTATTGAAAAGTGAAATGCTAATTCTAAAATTTATATGGAAATACATATTACCTAGAACAGCCAAGACAAACTTGAAGGAAAGTAGGTTGGATAACTTACACTACTGATTTCAATATTCACTAGAATATTGAGCTACAATAATTAAGACAGTGTGATATTGGTGTAAGAATAAACAAATAGATCAATGGCACAGAATAGAGAATCTAGAAATAGATCCCCAAATTTACAATCAATTAATTTTTTACTAAGTCATCAAAGAAATTCAATGGAAAAAGAAAAATCTTGTCAATAAATAGTGCTAGAACAACTAGATGATCAGTATGAAGAAAATGAATATTGAGTTCCCCCCCTTCACACCATACTCAAGAATGAATTAGGGATGGATCACAGACTTAAATGTTAAAGCTAAAACTGAAAACCTCCTAGAAGAAAATATGAGATAATAAATATTTTTACAACTTTGGGATAGGCAAAGGTTTTTTTTAACATGACATGAAAGACGCCAGAAAAGACAAATAAATGATAAATTGGACTTTATTAAAATTATAAACTTTTTTATCAACATAAAAATTATTTAAAAATGCTACTAAGGAAGTGAAAAGGCAGTCCACAGATTAGTAGAACATATTTGTGATATGCATAAAGTAACTGTATCCAGAAAAAGTAATGAACACTTCCAAATTAATTATAAAAAGACAACCCATAACAAAATGGACAAAAGACTTGTAAAGGTACTTTACAAAAGTTTAGGAATGGCCAAGAAACATATGAAAAGATGCTCAAAGTCATTAGTCATCAGGGAACTAATGAAAATTAAAATTGCAAGAGATACCACCTACCCTCTAGAATGGCTAAAATTATAAAGGCTGACTATACCTAATATTGATGAGAACTGCAATAGTTGGAACTTTTATTCATTGCTGGCAGGACTATACAATTGGAAACAGTGTGGCATTTCCTCATAAATTTAAGCATAAACTCATGGCCCAACAACTCTACTCCAAGTATTTACCTAAGAGAATATTGATCTGGGTGATGGTTACATTTTGACAATGGTTCTTCAAATTTTATTGAATTATACACATAATATTTGTTTATTTTTGCTATCTGTAAATTATACCTGAAGAAAGTAATATTGGCATTTAAAAAAATGGAATGGAAGAGTTCCCTAATATGATGATGTGAATATACTAAAAGCCTGTGAGAAACGTCATACTCGGTGGTGAGACATCTACAGCTTCTCCCTGAGATTGGGAACGAGAACTGGGAATAGTATGTCCACTATTACCATTTGTATACAACACTGTGCAGGAGGTTCTAGCTGATGCAATAAAGAAAGATGGTGTAAGTATTGCTAAGGAAGAAATAAAGCTGTCATTATTTGCAGGTGGCATGAACATTTATGTAGAAAATCTCCAAGAATCAGCAAACTGTTAGAATCAAATTTAAGATCTCTGGAATGAAAGGTCAATATACAAAATTCAGTTGTGTTTCTGTATATTAGAAACAATTAGAAAATGACAACTTGAGTCCCAGTCAGTTTGGCTCGGTGGTTAGAGCATCAGCCCTCGAACTGAAGGGTCCCAGGTTTGATTCTGGCCAAGAGCACATACCTCAATTGCAGGCTCAATCCCTGGCCCGGGGGGGGGGGGGGGGGGGGGGGGGTTGTGGGAGGCAACCAGTCGATGTGTTTCTCTCACATCGATCTCTCTCTCTCTCTCTCTCTCTCTTCCTTCCGCTCTCTCTGAAACGCAATGGAAAAAATATCTTTGAGTGAGGGCAAAAAAAAAAAAAAGAAAGAAAATGACAACTTGAAATGTAAATTGAAAGGCTGTTTGGCAATATCCACTAAAGCTGAGCACGTAGGCTTTACGACCCAATAGTCTCACTCCTAAGCATATATCCAATAGAGTTCCTTCACAGAAGAGAGAGTAAATTATAGAGTTTTTGCTCAAAGGAATACTATATTGAAATGAAAATGAAGAAGTGCAATAACATGGATGAATTATATAAAAATAATCTTGAGCAAAAGGAGCCAGATAAAAGAATACTACCATATGATGTTATTTACATAAAAGTCAAAGACGGGCAAAATTAATCTATGGTGAGAGATACCTGGACAGTTGTCAACTTTTGGGGAGTAGTTAGTTGTTGCCTGGGAGGGTACATGGGGGAGATTTGGAAATGTTGAGAATTCTATTTCTAATATGAATGGAGGTTACATGGGTATGTTCATTTCATGAAACATTTTGTGTGCAGCTCATTCAAGGTATGCACTTGACTTGTGTACCTGTGTATATTATACTTCAATATTTAAAAGTTATTGTTGTATGCATTTGCTGATGTCTCCCTAACTAGACTGCAGGGATCATATTTCTTAGTATCCTGCACAGATTTTAGCACAGCGGCTTCCTGAAATAATACTTTACATGACATAAGTAGATACAGATGCCAATAAAGTTTATTTTTAGTGTAAGTATAAATAATAGTAAAACAACATGCATATATATATGTACTTACAAATATAATCAATTTTAAAAGTATTGACATTTTTCCTACAATTCTCCTTTCTCTTATGTGTATCTCAAAAACTCCAAAGTAAAAATCTAAATGTCTATTAAAAATAGAATCTAACAAATTAAGTGCAATATGAGGATTACAGCTCACTGTGTACCCCAGTGAGTAAGAATTAGTATGTGGCCGCACCAGGTGTCAGCCTCATCTCACTTAACATAATAATTCCTGGCAGGTTGGCTGAGGGGGGTCTTAGGAGAAAGAAGTCTATTCTAGACCAGAATTTAAATCCATAATCAATGTGACTTGAACATGTTTTTGGTTGGTTGGGTGGGTGGTTGCATCTTTTTACTGTGGTAAAATATACATAACATAAATTGCCATTTTAATCATTTTTAAGTGTTCCTCTCAGTGGCATTAAATCCATTCACATTGCTGTGCAACCATCACCACTATCCGTCTCTAGATGGAACTTTTTCATGCAAATGTTATTAAATGCATCCAGGACTCAGTTTCCTCCCTGAGCCCTTCATTTTTAAGCTCCCCTGTAGCTCAGAACTACTGTAGCAGGAAGCAAGCACGCTCAGAGGGGGGGAAAACAGCTTTTGTCAAAAGGCAAAATCTTTATAAAATCCTAGTTCTGGAGGAGGACCTTAGTGTTCAGTTAAAGCTGGGATGGAAAAATGTCTTCGTGGGAAAAAGGTGACCTGAATAACGGGTCTTTTTCCTTAAGAGAAGAATCATCTTGCTTCTTTTCAAACAGGTCTTTGTGAGCAAGGACCACTTGACGAATGGTCCTGCTCACCACTCGTTCTAGCAACATTTCTTGGGCTTTCAAATATAAAACCCTTTTTATTCAAAACATTTACAGGGGCAATCAATATTATATAATTAATTAATTAATTTGTAATCCTCACCCAAGAATGTGTTTTCCATTGATTTTTAGAGAGAAAGGGAAAGGAGGAAGGGGGAGAGAGAGAGAAACCCCGATGTGGGAGAGACAGCAATTGGTTGCCTCCCTCGCACAACCGGATGGGATTGAACCTGCAGCCCAGGTACGTGCCCTTGACCGGGAATCGAACTCAGGAGCCTTTGGTGGGCAGGCTGATGCTCTACCCACTGAGCCACACCTGCCAGAGCAATATTACATTTTAATTAGTCTATTATGTATGCATATCAGCTTTTGACACCCTTAGTTACATGCCTGGGTTCCTGGCTTGTTTGTTTTGTATTGTTTTCAGCTTTTCCCCAAGATGATTATCAAGTTCCAGGCACACAACTACCAAAAAGATCATAACTGTTTTCTTGGCCCATTCAAACCTTAAATGGTTAATATCAAATTTCTCACTCTGAGCAGAGAGTATATGCATATATTTAATAAAAAACATTTTTTAAAATTCCTACGGTATACATTTTACTTACACACATTCTTTTGTTACAAAACAACAAAAGCTAATCCTTAGTTCTGTTTCCTTTTAGACACAGTTTTAAAATGAACAACTGGTAGGTACTTTCTAATACGGTCAGGCCCTGATTCATACGCGGCCAGCCGCACACCTGAGATTGGTAAGGTTCTGACTGCACTGGAACTCCCTTCTCTTGTCTGTCTCTGCCTGGAATGTTCCCTCTTCTGGTTCCTCTGCCCTCTCCTTGGTGTAGGCTACACAGCCGATTCTTTCCCTTTCTTAATAGTGGTGTCGTTTGTAATCTCACCAATTTCTCTTATGTGAGTCCTCCCCCCTAAAGAGTGTACTGTTCTCCTCAGTTGGAAGCCCTGCTGCCGTCCCTCAGATACAATACCGAGCACGGGGGAGTCTGAGCACTTTTCTCCAATGTGCCCACGGTAC
This sequence comes from Miniopterus natalensis, assembly GCF_054644295.1. Taxonomy (NCBI): domain Eukaryota; kingdom Metazoa; phylum Chordata; class Mammalia; order Chiroptera; family Miniopteridae; genus Miniopterus; species Miniopterus natalensis. The sequence continues at coordinate 26,365,053 of NC_142096.1, forward strand.
CCTAAGACCCACCCTTCTAACAGCCCCTCCCCGAGTGCCTGGGGTCAGGTTATTGTTTTGCACAAAACATACCCGTGATGATGATGTTCTGTTATGACTACAGAGCTGTTTGGGATGTCACAGGTTTTAGGATGGCAGCTCAAAGAACCTAAACCCCATGCAAAACCTTGTTTCCATAGAAAACTATGTTCTGCCTCACAGCCAATCAATGAAAACGTAAATTTTGAAACAAGTCCATGGCAATTGCCTATATTTTTCGTATGACTTCAAAGCCTTTCACAAAAACATCATTTTTTTAAAAAGCCATTTTGCCATAGCTAATAGTTATTAAAGGACTTGTCATCTAAACAACTAAGAAGTGTATATGAGCAACCTTTGGACACGGAGTGCAGGAGATAATGTACAGATTATTATGAGTGGTATTGGATATGCTTCTTTCCATTTATTAATTCAGCACAAGTTTCTTGGGCTCTTATTCTGTGCAGGGCATTATTCTCAGCACTGGAGAGCCAGTGCTGAATCAAACAGGCGACACCCTGTCTTAATGGAATTTACAGAGGATATGGCCCATTCTAGGCACTTAATAAATGTTTGTTGAATGAATGATTGAATGTGACTAACAAAACCATTAGAATATGGTAAATATTTATGTTTTATAAAATTTAGTGAAATCACTGAACAAAGGGGCTGCAGAACATAAATTAGGGGAATTTGTTCCAGCAGTCAAGGTTGAAATATTTCCTTATTATAGGGAAGCAGTACTGGGTAAGAGTGTTAGGTGATCACAACCAGAAGGCTAGCCCCTCTACACTCCACAAGGCCCTTACATTGCAGAGCACTGATTTGGAGGCAAGTGACATCCCACCTCTACCTCCATGCCTTTTTGCAAATTATTATTTTGAGACCACAGTTCATTTTATTTGCAAGTAATTTTGATTTATCAACTTAACTCCAAGGCCTTGGTATCAGTTTACGGTCTCATTATACAGCAAAGGAAAACATTTTGCCAAATGTAACAGAAGCTTTAAGACTATAAAAATTGGGTTGCCTTTTAAATCCCATCTTCATAGATATTTGTAATATATTTCTTTTTTTATGATATTACCTACAATTGCAACCCCCTAATAGGGAACACACACACACACACACACACACACAGATTTATTGTAAGGAATTATGCAACTATGGGAGCTGGCTAATCCATGGTGGACCAGCAGGCGGGAATCTCCAGCAGGAGTTGATGTTGCAATTTTGAGTCTGAAGGGAGTCTGGAGACAGGATTCTTCTTTCTTTGAGAAACTCAGTCTTTTCTCTTCATGCCTTCAGCTGATTGGATGTGGGCCACCCCCATTACGGCGGGTAATCTGCTTTACTCAAAGACTACTGATTAAAATGTTAATCACATCTAAAACATACTTTCACAGCAACATCTAGACTGGTGTTTGACCAAACAACTAGGCACCATAGCCTAGAAAAGTTGGCCCATAAAATCACCATCACAGCCCTGCCTGGTGTGACTCAGTTGGTTGGAGCATTGTCCCATACACCAAAAAGTGGCGGGTTTGATTCCTGGTCAGGGCACATGCCCAGGTTGCCGGTTCAATCCCCAGTTGGCATGTGTGCAGGAGGCAACCAATCAATGATTCTCTCATCTCGATGTTTCTCTCTGTGTCTCTGTCTCTGTGTGTCTCTCTCTCCAAAAAAAAAAAAAAACAATAAAAAAAAGATCTCTGGCCCTGGCTGGTGTGGTTCGGTGGTTGGCTCCTGTTCGGTTTGCGGGTTTCAATCCAGGTCAAGGGCATGTATGTGGGTTGCAGATTTGATCCCTGACCCCAGTTCAGGCATGTGGGGAAGGCAACCAATCGATGTGTCTCTCTCACATTGATGTTTCTCTCTCTCTCTCCCCTCCATCCCTCCACTCTCTCTAAAAATGGAAAAAAAATCTGAAAACAAATTAACCATAACAGCCCACTGCTTATCAAACTTGACATTCATGTACATCTGCTTAAACCATCCTTGATTTTTAAATAAAGAAAATAACGAAGTCATACTTCCACCTAACATGATACAACTACCATGTGTAAAGCTGAAAGCACACCACCTCTTTCCCTAAGGAGGGTTCGAAGTCCTTGGGTGATGTTTACTTTTCTTGATATCCTGTAACAAATACTCGTTTGCAAAGTTAACAGTGCTTAAATACTATGATGTAAAGTCAATACCTCTTATGTCATATGATAAGGGGACAAGGGAGGGAAGAAAAAATAGATAGATAGATAGGATAAACAGATAATATTAGGTAGGTACATACATACACACACGAGCATATTCATAATAATTATTACAATTATAGTCCTCATCTCTGTAGCTGGTCACATTGTCATAGCTGGCATTTATAACTACCTTCTTCCACTACTCCTTTCTCTCAGCAGATGCTTTGGCTGGTTCTTTGCCCAGCAGGGTGATCCAACCTTCATTTATGAAGGATCTGAGCCATTAAGCCACCTGCCTGACTTAGACTGTTGTAGTTTTCCATTGACTTTAATCCAGGGCATGGTACAAAAGAAGCCCTAAGGAATCTTCTGAATTCCAGACATACTCTTCCACTGTGTAGCAAGTAATCAGGATTAATCACCGCAGCCAGTTCTCCCTTCTTTGCTAGTTATGAGGCTTGAGAAGACCTCTACACCAGCAAAGCATAATGTTACAGGGACAGGAAGCAAAAATTTTGCTAGTGGATCACTAGGGGTAGTAGTGGGTGGCTCCATTCCCATTTCCACCCCTTGGTTCTTGGACCAATGGATCCTAGCTGTGGGAGAAACAGCATAGCATGCTGGACACCAATTTCGAGCATATACAGCCTCCTGAAGAACCTTGCCCAGCTCTGTAAGATATTGCCACCTCTCTGGTTCTATGACGGAGTCTTCCAAAGGCCATTCCACTATTCTATCAAGCCAGCTGCTTCAGGATGGTGGGAACACGGTAAGACTAGCGAATTCTGTGAGCACTGCCCCACTGCCCCACTTCATTTGCCATGAAGTGAGTTCCTTGATCAGAAGCAATGCTCAGTGGAGAACCACAATGGGGAGGAGGGTGGCTTGTCATTGCCCAGTGGGCTCATGAATGATGTAGTCACAGTGGCAGTGTAGACTTCCATCATCAAGGTCAACCTGGCTATGGCCACTTCTGAGTGCAGCAGAAACCAATACTGGGTCCTCAATATGGCACCATTCCCTAGGGTGATCTGTCAGCTCCCTGGTGGCAGGCTGATTGCGTTGGATCACTTCCATCATGGAAACGGGAGTATTTTGTTCTTACTGGAATAGACACTCTGGAAAGGGATGTGCCTTCCCTGCACGCTGTGGTTACACTAAAATTACGATCATGGACTACTTTGCTAAGGAGCACTATCTCGGCTATATTTTGTAAAAGACTATACAGAGCACTGAATAGCAGTTATAACAGCCTAACTCAACTTTCTTTTGTGACCAAAAATCTAGTACTCTATTAGCAATATAGTAGTTTTAATAAACTTGCTCTAATTGCAAAAATGTCTTATTCATAAGTTACCACTGGTTATAAACATACTCTCAGCAACATGGAATATCAGTGGTATTAAAGTGAGTAATAGGTTCAGTCTTCTTTTCGTCAGTGTATATAATGGGCTGTCAGTGCCAAGCTAAGTTTTGGATCCCCATGAGCATAATTTCAAGATTTCTTTATAGTATAGGAAAATTTTGTAGAATTTTATAGAGAACAAGACACCCAGATTTCTCACTGAGCAAATGCTCCCAGTCCATTTGGCTTGATTCCGTTTCAGTCTTGGCTTAAAAAAAATTTTTTTACTAGAGTTCACCTTAAATTTAAAATAAGGACATTTTTGCAATTCTTTTTGAAGTTTTATTTTCAGTTTGCTCACTCCTAAAATAATGGTTTTTTTTAAATGAACCAAAGTGATACATTTTATATAGCATATTTTCAATAAATAATAAATGCAGTTCTTGTAGTAGTGTCTTTTTTTAAATACTGTGCTATTATTACACACAATGTTTTCTTTAAAATTTGACACACTTTTCTTCCTTTTAATGTATCATTACCTCCTGGTGTTCTCAGCTACAGTCTAACAGTCATGCTTTCTTCATGAGACCCTCTTACCTTCTTTTTCTTGCTCTCTTTCCTTTCCCTGTTTTTATTTTGTTCTCGGTCTGTCTTATTGGCCCTTTCTTGAATGACTTAAGCATCATTTATCAAAATGAGTTTTTTCTGTTTTACACCAATATTGAACCAGTTTTTATTTGTCATTTCAAGGCATCCTCATATTTGACCTCAATTTCAAACAACTTCCCATTTGCTTTTGGTATAAATGTAGTGCTAGTCTATGTCTCACTTTCCTGTAACTTCCAATTTAATGTGAATTATTATATTTTCAAACTTGATTTAGACATGAAATATATTCTATTAATATGCTTGAAATTAGATTTTAACAAACCCCTCATACAGAGGAAGCCTGCACATGCCTTGGGCACAGCACATAGGCTTTTCACCATAGTCACTGAAGTACTTTTCCTCCTGATAATTGTAAGCCCCTTGAAAGAAGGGAGTATTTGTAAACCTCTAATGTCTGGGACAGTGTAGATTTTTAATGAATGAAGAATGAAGAATGAATGAATGAATGAATGAATGAATGAATGAATGAATGAATGAATGAATGAATGAATGAATTAGAACTGTTAGTTGTATAATTTCAGGGGGCTTGTCCAAAAAACCACTTTCCCTGGCAACTCTAAGTGACAGCAAATAAAATTTCTTTTGCAAAGGTCAAACCTTTTAATTTCCCAACTGGACTTATTTTACAACAAAAATATCCTAAGAAGAATGTGTTTATTTTAACCTATTCATCCAAGGCAGAAGCTGTCAATCCTGGTTGGAGATGAGAATCATGTCCCTACCTCGGTAAAAATAAATTAGGAGCCCCCCAGATAGTTTTAAAGAGCAACCAAGGCTGAGAGCTGCTGTGCTGAGAGAGAAGTAACTAGTGGCAGGTTCTAAGGACCAAGGAAAGGAGAAAAATTAGACCCTTAATGACGTAGCAGAGAATTCTTTATTGGGGGGGAGAGAGATGGGGTGTCTGAGGGGAGCCCAGCCCTTTTTCAGGAGGCTAGGGTAGCTAGAGAAAGACATATTTTTAAAAGCATCTAATGTCTTGAAAAATTAAGAGGAAAAATTATAAGTACTTTCTAAAGAGGCAAACTTTGAAAATAATTTAAAATTCAAATTTAAAAATGAGGTCAGAGATTCCAACAAATGCTAATAAAAGGGCCTTTTGAATTTCTTAAACTTTTTACAAAAATACTCCACAGACTCACAAATACAGCAAATGTATTAGGCATACAGACTAAGAGAAAAGTGTAAAAGGAACAAGAGTTAACAAAGCAGAACTTGAGAGAACTATTTAAAGGATTAGTAGTCCCCAAATTTGACTTTGCTTTAATTATAACAACATACAAACTATACATGAACATGGATGGGAACAAGAAAACAGATGTTGAACAATTGGCATGTTTAAGTGTATTGAACTTGAAGTCTGACCTTCTAGCTCCTACTTTGCTACTATAGTTGTCTCCCTTATCCACAGCTTCACTTTTCCTGATTTCACTTACCCGCGATTAACCGTGGTCCAAAAATATTACAGAATAAAATCCAGAAATAAACAATTTATAAGTTTTAAATTGCTGGCCATTCTGAGTAGCGTGATGAAATCTCCTTCTGTCCATCCAGCCCAGGACATAAATCATCCCTTTGACCTACAGATTCATGTATTGTACGTACATTACAATAAGGTATTTTGAAAGAGAAAGACCACATTTACATAACTTTTATAGAGAATATTGTTATAATTATTCTATTTTATTATTAGTTATTGTTATTAATCTCTTACTGTGCCTAATTTAGAAATTCAACTTTATCATAATATGTATAGTAAAAAAAAAACATAGTTTATATCAGGTTCAGGGCTCTCTGTGGTTTCAGGCATCCACTGGGGGTCTTGGAATGGATCCCTTGGGAATAAGGGGGGACTACTACAATATCCTGTACTTCCACAGGCAGGTCTTGATTTCCTTACCTGCCAAATAAGGGAGTTGAGAGCTTGAACTAAATCAGTGCTTCTTGCAAGGTTTCTCTAGAAGAATAAATATGTGTACCCCCAGGCTCAGTGTGGGGGTGGACTGCAGCATCCACTGCCAGTCCAGATCTTTTCAAAGTCTCCTGTTTTGTCTTAAAAGTTCGTGTCCTGGTATGCGTTTCTCCCCACCAAAAGTTCATGTACTTTTTATTCCTTACTATTCTTTTTGTGCGTTTTTATTTTAAATATAGTTGAACTTGTATATAAAATTTTACATTCTACTTTTTCTCCCACTAAATATTATATATTTTACATATTATATGTGTCATTAAAAAGCTGTTACTTTTCTTTTAATAACTATAAAATAGTCCTCAGATGGCTGCCCTGTAAAGTACTAACCATCCCCTCACTGGGGTTAGTCATGTTACATACAGCACAATGCGTTTTCACCACCACGCTGCCTTAATTCTTTCTACTTGGTTCTGTGTAAAGATTCGGATTTCTTTATAGTTTCTAACTAAATCCTCTGAAGTGCTGAGATTATAAGATCTTGGCGATGTAAATTGTAATTCATTCTTTCTTGAGATTTCACTGAAGTTGACACCAAGCAGGGTCTTTTGTAAAGGTCACTATATGTCATCAGCCCAGTGGAGCAATGGCTCTATTCCACTTCATTTCATAATGAGCTGAGTCTCAAAGGACCTGGGAAACTGGCTAACGATGCGTAGTCCCAGGGCTTAAATGGGTGTGATCCCCCCAGCTCTGTCCCAGGCGGTCCTGTTCCTACCCTCTGGGCCCATAGCAGCAGCAGGGGGAGCACACAGACACCCCTGTTCCTCCCTCAGCGTGAATCCCGTTTGCCAGTCTATCTTCTTAGCAGTTCGTTGGTCTCTCCTGAGAGTCACATCTTATTTTTGGGCCAGAGTCTTTTCATTTTGTTTTGTTTTAACCTTCACCCGATTAGAGAGAAAGTGGAAGTGAGAGAGAAACATCGACTGGCTGCCTCCCACACGTGCCCCGACTGGGGCCAGGGGGCTGGGATCAAACCTGCAACCAAGGCACGTGCTCCTGACAGGGAATCAAACTTGGGACCCTTGGGTCCACAGGCTGACGCTCTACACCCTGAGCCAAAGCAGCCAGGGCAAGGACCAGGGTTTTTAAATGCAGAGCAGATCATTTGTTTTCAAAGGATAATTAAATGAAGGATTATTTTAATGCCTAGAGTAGGGGTCAGCAAACTTTTTCTGTAAAGGGCCAGAGAATGAATAATTTAGCTTTTGCAGAACATGTGATCTCTGTCCCACCTAGTGGGAAAGCAGCCACCTGAAGTAGGGAACAAATGGGCATGCCTGTGTTCCAATAAAACTTTATTTAGGAAAGCAGAAATTTAAAATTCATGTAATGTTCACTTCTCACAAAATATTACTCTTCTTTTGATTTTTTTCATATATTCAAAAATGTACAAACCATTCCTGCCTCATGGGCAGTACACGAAAGGCCATGTGGGCCATAATTTGCTGACTTCTCCCCACTCTCCCCACTTTGGGCCAAGAGTTCAAGTGCCAGGCTTGCTATATCTGCAGCTCAGGGTGAGTGGGCGATGGGGGAGATGCGGCTCGTGCTCTACTTCCCCCACTGGATAATTCTAAAGAATGTAGAGGTAATAGAGATCTCAGCCAATAATTGCATGTTCATGTATGTTGAGAGTAGGTAGTAAGTGATGTCAGAAATGCATCACTTAGAGACCAAGCAATAAGGGATGCCCTCTGATCCCAGTGACTCAGTTAGTACTCTTGTTTCCTGGGAGGCATCCTCACACTAAAGATGATATGTCTTGTTATTTCCACCCAAATTTTAAGCATGTCTTTAAGACTCTCACACCCGGGCCTCCCAGTGTCTCACAGTTCTCCTGTTTGAAGACAGCCCACAGTGCCATTTCAGCTGCTGCCTCCTGAGGCCATGGTTTAGACCTGAAGCTAAAACTGTCTCCTCTCAAGCCCTTACTCTCACCCCATTCCTCCACCTCCTTACTCTCTTCCAACAATCCTGCCACCCTATTGGAACCTATAATCAATTGCTTCTAGTACCTGTCACTGTCCTTCACCCAAATCAAATCCTTACCTTCCTCGGTATCCAACCTAAACTTCAAGGTCAATCCTGATACTGTCTTCGTCGTGTATGCCCTCAGGGTCTGGTTTTTCGCAACTGGTGGTGTCTTTTACTCAGACATGCAAGTATAGAGAAGATGGGGGGGGTAGAAAAAATGTTGAGTTAAACCCCATTCCCTCCCCCAGGGTTGCACTGTCCCTGAGGGCAGCCCCTCCCACCAAAGCCAGTCTGGCCTGGTGGTGCCCGCAACAGCAGGGGCCCTGTGTGCCACATTGCCTGAGCATTTCTCCAAGGAAAGCCTGCTCCCTAGCCTAAGTCTGGGTCCACAACTCATCTGCTCTTCCAGGCATCAGGCCCAAGGAACAATCAGAGGGAATGTGAACGGAGTTGGATTTTCCAGAATTATCTGGACTATGTTTCCATTTCCCTCAGCTCTATCAGGTATATTTTTTATGAAATAAATCTAGGTGGAGGAAAAAAATTAGATACCAGGTACGCAGCAAAAACTCTTTTCTCTATAGCTGGATTATTAGTGCCTTCTAGGCTGAGAAGAGAGATGACCTAATACTTCCTACTGGGAAGCAGACAAGTGATTCTACTTCATTATGACTGGTACGTGGAATGTCAGAGCAAGCAAAATGTATAAATGATGTGACACTATCTTTTTGTTTTTTAATTGATTTCAGAGAGAGGAAGAGAGAGATAGAAACATCAATGATGTGAGGGAGTCATTGATCGGCTGCCTCCTTCATTCCCCTTCCTGGGGATTGAGTCCAAAACCCGGGCATGTGTCCTGACTGGGAAGTGACCAGTGATCTCCAGGTTCATGGGTTGACACAACCACTGGACCACACCAGCTGGGCAATATGACACTGTCTCGATGACTAATAAAAACATTCAACTAAAGTAAAACTAATCCAGGAAAAAATTAACTGCTTTTAAAAAGAGCTGTAAGATTAGCAGATGAAGAGAAGGTATTATACTTTACTATGTTTGATTTTTGTAAACCACTCATATCATAAATGAAGTTGTACTGAAAAATCAATTCAAATTGACTTAGTTATGGGCACTAGTAAGTAAACTCAGACCTGATTAAAAGACCAGCAGAAAATGTGGTCTTGCCTCATGTTAATGATACGTACTGTGAACTCTCCAATACCTAGCACGCTGTTGACTAGAAAGCTCTCTTATCTACCCATTGTTATTTGATACAAGTTCCTAGAGGGCAGAGTCCATGACTATGCATCTGTTTGTCTCAGCCTTAGTAAGCTCAAGAAGCATAGCTGGAATGAATGGTGAATGAACACAGTGGTGAGGGTGAGACTGCGAAATTCTGAATTGGCTTTTAAACCACTGAAGAAAGCCTAATTACATTCAATGTGACTTATATTCTAATTATTTGAATATTGTTCATCTGATATTGTGTCAAATGGTAAATTCTGAATTTAGTATGACACCCTTATTTTCTCACGGAACTGAAAATGAGAGTTTATTGACATATTATTAGATAGTAGATCTAGTGTTAATATATATACTTTAAAATATGTCTATATTGATTTCAGAGACAGGAAGGAAGAGGGAGAGAGAAACAGAAACATCAATGAGAGAGAGGCATTGATCGGCTGCCTCCTGCCTGACCCCTCTTGAGGATCGAGCCTGAAACCTGGGCATGTGCCCTGATCAGGAATCAAACCACAGTCTCCTGGATCCTAGGTTGATGCTCAACCGCTGAACCACGCCAGCTGGGCCAGTGTTAATATTTTTAAAGGTAGCCTTGAAGGTAATAAATACCTTTAGTTTTTAGTGGAAAAAACAATGGAGAGTATTTCATTAAAATAGAGAAACTAGTCCAACTAGAAATAAAATGAATATTAACCTGAGATACATAAATCTTTAAATATTTAACTTTATCTTAAAAAGGAAGATTAAAATATTATCAGGCATAGAATTATATCTGAGTGCAAGTAATGATGTGTTCACATGAATGCTTTACTACAATTAAATATATAAAGTACAAGATCTTTTTATCTATTAATCTTGCATCTCTATTTAAAAGAAGTTCATTTTCTCTCAGATTGTCTTTAAGCATGGATATTGTTATTGGGCAGCAAAACAGTGTCACGTCATTTATACATTTTAGTATTAAAAACAAGCAAACTGCTGCTAAAGTGACCTAAAAGCCCTTGCGATCTGTCTTAATGTTAGAAGAAGTTGAGTAGTTACTTCCTGCAATTTGTACAAACAGGTACACCTTGCCCAGCCCCTGGCCTATTTCTCTCAACTTACCCAAGCAAACTATTTATACTGAAAGTTGGCAGCAGGAGGAAGATGCCACCAGAACAGCCCTGTGACCCCCAATTTCATGACATGCATGTGAAACTCCTTCAAGGTGATGCCAAACCTCTGGCTTACATTCACTTTGTCTGAAGTTAGGCCAGGCGGGCACACCTGGGTGCTGTGGCTTCTCCCCTGGCTAAGTTAGGTACTTTTAGCTGGGTATAGACAAATGTCACAAACATGTGTCACCAGACCAGTGTACAAAAACCTGCTCATAGTAAGGCTTTTTTAGTGAAAGTGGAAAGCCTAAGATCTTTAATATTTTAAATAAAATATGCTTTAACATCTGATTACCATGACATAAAAATAAGGGAAAATAGTGAGAAAAGTAACCTTTCTCATGCAGGGTTGATAAGAATATGATGTTTTTGCCTGGCCAGTGTGGCTAAGCAATTGAGCACTGACCTATGATCCAGGAGATCGAAGTTCGATTCCCGGTCAGGGCACATGCCTGAGTTGCCGGCTCAATCCCCAATAGCGGTTGTGCAGGAGGCAGCTGATCAATGACTCTCATCATGGATGCTTCTCTCTGCCCCTCCCTTCCTCTCTCTGAAATCAATAAAAAAAATATATTTTTTAAAAGAATATGAAATTTTTTCCCCCAAACTCAATATTTTCTTAAGAATACCTTTACTCTTGTATGTATAAAATCTTTTTAAGGAAGCGTTATAATGTATCTCGAATTCATTAATTCCCAACTGTTTGACTGTCAATGATGACAGGAGACAGGAACTTGGTTTAGTAGTTTGCCCAAAGCAAGGAACCATAGCAACTATTCTGTAGGACAAATTACTCAGCAAGCAATATGCCCTCTGTGTGAAATCTAATGTGGGCCATGTTTAACTAATTTGCTTAAAAAATCTAGAATAAAAGGTATCACTATATCTCAGTAACTATTGGAAATAACTATATATGTTTTGCATGATTTTCTGTCTAATATAAGAAGAATAAAGATTTATTGTGGTTAATGTCTATATTTCATTATTTTGGATTCTCTTCGTTTCAAAACCTTAACAATTTCAAAATTCCAATTTGCAATTCTACTGCCTTATGCCAAAACATGTTCACCCGGGCCAAGCTGAGTACAATGCATATCCGTGTGCCTTTAGTAACTATCCACACACAAGTTAAAGATGTTCAGTGGCAATGCTATAACAGGCTCAGTTCTTCCATTTATACTTGAAGCCTGATAGAAATGTGTGTGTGGTGGCTGGGATGTGAGGCTGAGCACCAGCCTGTTGGATTCTTCCTACCCAATGAAGGCTCTCGGCCATGGGCGGGCACATGGCTGTCCCAGAAGGTGACAAGCCTTTCAGTTAAGCAAGGCTACTTGAATATGGCCCTGTAACAGAGTAGGAGTGTTGTAAATGTGCTACGATTCCACTTAATTTATGCATCTTTCTTTCCATTTCCTTTCTTTCCTCCCTTTCATCTTTTCTTTCTTCCTTTTTTATTTTGAAATTTATACTCCGTTCTAGACCAAAGCCACTTGATTCATGTGGGGTAATTTTTTCCCGAGTTGTGATGGTTGTAAAGTCATCCTTAAGAATCTCATTTGACATTTCACTCTCTTTTATACAGGGAAAGACTTAAATTGATTAAACATGACTAATGGGAAATATGAAACCATCATAATTAATCTTAAGTGGGGAGTAAAACAATAATAAATGTGATGTTTTAAATTTTAATCATCAAATTGGAGAACAAAAGGAATAAAGGCTAAGATCATAAAGATACCAGCCAAAGATCATTTGTAAACTTAAAACATTGTGTGATTTTAGTAATTTAAATTTTTAAAATTAAAAGACATTTACTTTTGTATTTTTTTAATGACAGTTAATTGTCACTCTGAACTGTAATAGACAACAAGCAAAACAATACGTAGAAAACTATATTTGCCTTAAGTAAGCTTTCCTAAATTTTCTAACTTACATCACAAATAAAATAAGGAAAAAGGAAAACTTCTTGTTCCCTTGAGGAAAATGGTATAAAATCACAATCACTTGATAATTACTTTTACTTTCATAATTACCTGTACTTTTACAACAGTGCTACTTTATTTGCAGCTTTGCATATGGAAAATCACACACAATTAAAGTGAACAATTGGATAAGCTTTGACATCTGTGTGTGTCCTTGAGGCCACCACCTTGATGAGGACAGTGAACAGGCCGGTCACCTCTCAAAGCTTCCTTGAGCCCCTTGGTAATTTCTCAGCTTCCTCCCCAACTACCCTGTTTGCTGTCACTACAGGTTAGTTCAGCATTAGCTTTAATAATCTATAACTAAACTAAAATTATTCCTTTCGCTCAAAAAAAACTTGTACTGTTTCCTAACTGAAAGAAAAAAATAATAATGCTAGAGTGAGGAGGATGCTACACAGGTCATTAGAAAGCACTCTTAATTGAATCATGATTTTGCAGATTATTTTTATACTCCACAGCCTAATGCTAATTGGATTAAAGAATCAAGAATCCAGGAAATGAGGTAAAAGAGGAGGTGTGTTAATTTTAATAAATAAGGTATTTCCCCCCTATCTCATCTGTTAGCTTATTTCTAATTAATAAATGGATTTTAAACCTGGCCAGAAATGGAGATCTTCAGTGATAAATGGTCAAATAAATTGTGTTTCTTATTTAAAAAAAGAAAAAGCTGTACGTTGGAGTTACATGTCAATAATAAAATAATAATGTGGATTGTTGTAAGTGATATTAAAACACTACCTAAACTCTACCTTACAAACATACAACTTTATTCTAATCTATCATTACAACATGCAAAAATTATGTTTGCATATAAGTAAAGACTGACTAAGAATGCTAAAAGCTATAGCAGTTTAATTTGGGTGGTTTGTGGAATTATGTGTATATTTTGTATTTAATTAAATAAATATTTTGGTAATGTATGTGTAACAAATAATTTATTCCTATCCCTTTCCAATATACATTGTTCTGTTGAACTTGAAGGTACGCGTCTGCATTTTGAGAGTGTTTTTGTAAGATGTAATATCTAAAGTAAACTCAATACTTCATTTTATCAACAGCACATTTTTCATTCTCTTGACATACCCAAATGAAAATGCTGTACATTGGAACATAAAACAAAAACAGACCCAACTGAGGTGGAATTATAATATATGTACGCTAATGCCACTTATTGATTACACAGAGGTGTTTGCTTATGCTCATTGCAGCTTTTCCACTATGGAGCAAGAAATAGAAATACAGTATTTGTGAAAGGTGGTTGTATTAAAATGTTTTCAGGTGGTAAATGTGTATTCCATACTCTCATAAAGCAAATTAGTCTTTCATGATGAATGAAGTATTATTTCTTTGGGCTATGTGTATTTTAACCCTTGGAAATACTTAATTTAAATACCAATAAATCTATGTAAAATACAGGCCCAATATATATTTTATACATTGATTTGTATGTGGATTTTAATTAAAATATGTTCCAAGAAGTCTATTAGTTCCAACCACTGTTTACATAGTTTTGAAAGATATGGCAGTGACCAACCTAGTTTTACAATGACCTAGAATATTTTATTTATATATTTCTGATTTAAAAGATATAGTGGTATGCTTAAATGTATTCACATATAAAACACATTTTTTGAGCCCTTGGAACATAGCACCAGACTATAAAGTTGTATTCAAATGAAATAGTAAAATGGTAAATGGGAGCCTGCCCTTAAGGCGAGCACACACAATTAGGGAGAAAGTAAACATGAACCAGTGGTTGATAAACGTGAATATAGATGGGCGTACAGATAAGTCCTATATAGGTACCCTATTTACACTCCTTGTTAGTACTGATAACGGAAGTAAGCCGCAAGTCCAATTTCATGACTAGTTTCAAATTTGCTAACAATTCCGCTAATGGTTGAGACCAAGGTGAATAGCTTTGATTTACGATTGGTATATTTCTGTGCACCTGGAAAGTATAGGGCTTTAATTTTTTTTTTTTAAGCAGATATGAGATACTTGTTCTACAGGATTTTAGAATATAGGGTCTTCATTCCAGACAGAAACCAGGCCACGCAAAGTTCACACCTCTGAATGCAGAAAACCCTGGGATTGACCTCACAAAAAAAAAATGCTGGGCTCTCAAGAAGTAAAATGATAAATTCTTTAATGATAATTTCATATTGATATGTATTTCTATCTCCTCTGGTGAGTTTAGATTTGGCCAACATACCTCAAACTAATAGGTAACTACAATTCAATGTACTTTTTTCTTCTGAAATTAAAATCTATGTTTTGGTTAAAGCCCCAAATGTGAACAAAAACAACTTATTCTCATCAATTTCTTTCAGAGATGTATGTGTTGTTTGGGAATTCTGCTGTTTATCTGTTGATTACAAGCTAAAATTACATTATGTAAACTGAGAAAGCATGTCACAAACTGGTTTTAGCAATAGCTATAATTTTTACTTATCTGTCTTTTGAAAAAGCTGGACAGGATACCTATATTTTACTTAGTAATATCTCAATTTCCTCAATAAGTAAGTCCGTAAATTGAATTTATAGTTTATTTTGTCTTTCCTCCCATCAAATTATGTGAATAAGAAATACTGTGGTCTCATAACATAATTCTATTTCCAAGAGAAAGAACATGCAAGTCTATAAAACAGTATTTAATAGTGATTTTTGTCAAAACATATTTATTGAGCACCTACAGTATGCAGGGCAATGTAAGGGTGATAGAAATATATTTTGTCTAATGCCCTTGCTTTTAAGAAGAGCATAGTTTAAAAAGAGAGAGAAGAGTTCACTTTAGGTAAGAATCTATTTTTAAGCAAAACAAACAAAGACCATGTTTTCTTTTTTTAAAAAACATGTTTTTATTGACTTCAGAGAGAGAGATAGAAACATCAATGAGGAGAGAGAATAGTTGATCGGTTCCCTCCTGCACGCCCCCTACTGAGGACTGGGCCCAAAACCCGGGCATGTGCCCTGACCAGGAATCGAACTGTGACCTCCTGGTTCATAGGTCGACACTCAACCACAGCCATGTGGCCAGGCAAAGGCTGTGTTTTCTGATCTATGTATCAAAGTAGCTTCTGTGGATTCATATATGCCAATTTAGGACCTCTGGATTTAGACATTTAACAATATTAAAAATAAGTTACAAGCTTGGCCGGGCATGGGTCAGCGGTTGAGCATAGACTAGGATACAGATTGTGGTTTGATTCCTGGTCAGGGCACATGCCCGGGTTGGGGCTCGATCCCCGATTGGGGGCCTGCA
Source organism: Miniopterus natalensis (assembly GCF_054644295.1). Lineage (NCBI taxonomy): Eukaryota > Metazoa > Chordata > Mammalia > Chiroptera > Miniopteridae > Miniopterus > Miniopterus natalensis. Next base: position 26,380,869 of record NC_142096.1, read on the forward strand.
GGAGGCAGCTGATCAATGACTCTCTCATCATTGATGTTTCTATCTCTCTCCCTCTCCCTTCCTCTCTCTGAAATCAATAAAGTTATATTTTTTTAAAAAATAAGTTACAAGCCTCAAAAGCTTAGAAGGTCAGTGGTAATGGGAGAATGTGCTCAATGTGGACAGGTGGGCAGAGGCCAGATTATAGAGGGTCTACATTCTTTAAGCAGTGGACAGCTATTCAAGGCTTTCAAAGCAGGGAGCAATTTTCCAGGCACAGGTGATAAGAATCTGAATTTAGGAATAATAGCTTGACCAGAAAGGAGAGTCTGAGAAATGCTAAGGAAGCAGCATTGTCAAGACTTGGTCACTGACTGAAGGTAACTGGTTATAAAACGTTTGCAGGTTTCTGGCTTGGGTGTGGTGGATGAATTGCCACCCCTTAAAAGGAGGAACCAGGAAGAGAAGCACCTATGGAATAGAAGCTGCTTCCCTTCTGGATATGTTGAGTTGGAAGGGTTTTGTGAGACTTTAAGACAAAATATCTGGTAGGTAGCCTGGTCCTTTGGAACCTCAGGGGAGAAATCTTTGCTAGGGTTAAAGATTTCAGATTCATTAAACAAATGAGACTCATTAGCATACACGTTGCCATTAAAATCATAGGAGTGGATGAAATTGCACAGGGTACCCAATAAATGTTTATGAGTATAACGAATGAATGACTAAGAGTGGGGAGGTGAAAGTCAGAGGACTGAGAGGGGGAACTGAAGAGTTCCAAGATAACAGGGGAAGTGCCAGGATAAACTACCTACTCCATAAATGTCCCCAGAATTATCTTTGGTCATAAGAACACATAGTTATGTAACTAAATACCAACAGAAGTAAAATGTGTATACAGTAAATGAAGTTTTATTTGATAAACGCACAATTGATTAATTGGAGAGAGCTAAACTAGCTATTTCAGGAACTTACCCATTGTAGCAGACTGTGGATATACATTGTTATGCAGCCCACAGATCCACATTATTCATGACATGTGAGTGTTAGCCCTGCAAATTGTCCTCGGAGAAAAGACAAAACATAACACGAAGATTGAGAGGCATTGGTAATGGTTAAGACCACAGGCTCTGGTGTCTCTCAGCCATGTTTTCATTATTGCCCCACCCCCAGGAGAATTTTAGACATATTTTTTCTAACCAATCCCTTCCTCCATGATCTTTTAACACCATCAATTTACTATATGCCTGTATATTTACTGTGGCCCTTGGGAGGGGCTCACACACCATGGCCATGTTTAAGAGATTTTTTATCCTTAGGGGCCAATTTTCATCCCCACTGAGAATACAGGCTCTGGCTGGCCACTCTATCTGGCCTCAAATCCTAATTGTACTGCTTGTTAACTGTGCGATCTTGTGCAAACAAAACTGTGCCTCAGTTTTCCCTCTGTAAAATGGAGAGAACAGTAGTATGGTCCTCATACTAATGCTGTGAAGATTAAAGAAATTCTTACATGGAAAGTACCTAGCCAGCCCAGCATACAAACATTAGTTATTAGTTCTTTCCCACTTTATATGCGTGTTTCTCTCTTTCTTTTAGCTCTTTGATCTATTTTCATTTTACCTGTTACATTGGTGGCTGTGAATGGTAACTTTTTGTTAAAAAAAAATTGCTACTTGTAATTAGAAAACAATTCATTATTAATATTATTCATGATAATTTTTCCTCTCTTTGATATATAAGAATGACTTGACCTTATATCAGTTTCATTGAAGGGTGTTTAATAAAGTCATACTTTAAAAGGAAAAAAATAGTCTTTTCTCAAAAACTAAGTACGAGTCTTCAGAGACTCTGATTTGATTTCCATGCCTCATACTATTTTTCTGTTTTAGTCCAATGCCTAAACACTGACTATTTGCAACTGTTATCAAAATTCCGGATGAAAACAGAATCATCTGGTAGACTCTTTAACTAAAATTAAAAACTTTTGTCCAGATGTTTAGTGTTATGTAGCATTGCTCATTACATATGTGGAAGTTGGTCAGGGATACAGCGAACACCTGCCTTTAGAGAACACCTGTATTTCAGGGTTACATAGTGTTCCTAGGAAATGTCACAACATGGTAAAGACCATTAGGCTCCATCCGACTGTGAGGGTGGACACTGAACAGTCAGTGGTTTCACGTTCCCCACATCTCTGAACCATGTCTCCAGTTTGCATAAGCGGTAACAATATTTTGCCATACATTTCACCGTTTATCTTAGATTATCAAACCCTTTATGCAACAGCCTAAGGTACTGTCAGCGTTAACTATCAGTTTTGATAATGAGGAAGCAGGGGCAGAAATTGCTGGACCTAATCAGAACCAAAAGCATTGACTGAATTCAATCCACTCGAAACATTTATTGAGCACTTATTATGTGTGTGTGGAATACAGGGGTGACTCAACTCATATCCCAAACACGATGTAGCTCACAAGGGAGAAAGGCTGCACTGTATAAAAATAACCATCACACGAGGCAGATCGGGAGAGATGAGGCAACACACATGTTATCAGACTGCTTTGGAGCACAGGAGAGAGAACAGCGTATTTGGCTGAAATAATTGGGAAAGGCACTGTAAAGGAGGTGGCATTTGAAAAAGGCCACATAGGGTTTTGAAGACACCCATCAGAGCGTGGGGAAGAGTACTTTAGGATATGATGAAACTTAACTTGGTTTGCAAGACCTCCGGCCCTTGCAAGGGCATGGTCTGGTCCCGTATCTCTGGGTAGCCTTGTCTGAACACACTCCTCTCTTCTCTCTGGTCCAGCTATGCTGGCCTGTCTCAGTTTCTACTACCTTGTCTCCTGGCCTATGATTTCTAATATGCTGTTCCCTCTGCCTGGGACATTTCTACCACCTGTTCACCTGGCTAATTCCTAATTATCCTTTAGACCCAGCTCAAGTGCCACCTTCTCAGGGAAGCCTTCCCTGACCTCCCTGATGAAATAAAATCTTCGAAAGAGGCTCCATACCATTTGTTCATACCATCCCTTGATGAATGTCTGCCTGTCTTTCGGGTCATAAGCTCCACAAGGGCACTAAGTGTGCGTGTTTTCACCTTTCTACTGCCCGCATCTGGCATGATGTCTAGTACCAGCAGGTGCTTCATAACTAGTTGTTGAGTGAATAAGTGAATTGATATGAGCCAAGGAAAACAAAGAGATGAAAAAGCACAAGGTGTTTGGAAACTGGTGAAAAATCTGGTTCTACTGAAAAAGTTATCCTCAAATTGATATTCTGAGATGATGATGATGAACAAGTTGTACAGAGGTGATTTTTTGGGCAAAATTAAATTATGGCTAAATTTTCCCACTGCATGAAGAATGTATTAGTGGGGAGAGTTCTCTACTTAAACTGACATATGTTACTTAAACATTTGAAGACTGCTAGAGCATTTGTTTAGCTACTACTAGTGAGCAGTAGTGAAGAACAGAATAAATGAGTGCGCAGCAAGTAATATTAGGAGAAAAAGTTAATCTTGATTCATTTGACACCATAATTGTTATTGACATGTGTTCATGGATATTGTATTGTGCGGGCATATAACGGTTATATTTTTCACGAGTTAAGTTGTTCCTAATTGATATAATTCCCCTTCTACTGCAAAGTTGTAGGAAGGGTTGGCCAGAATCAAACATTCACAGGAGAAATGTAAGTTCACTAAATCACCCATAGAGCTTGAAATACTCTAATTTTGCAACTGTATAGATAAAACATTTGGGTGATTACATGAATTTTTCACTTTCCACCCAATTATTTTAGTTATAGACTCTCCTTCAATAGCTTAATATCACCATGGTAACTTTGCATTCTATATGGACATTCTGCTTTTGCTATGTATTAATTATCTGACAGTAACTTAGGATTTAAAAATCACCATTGCAATACTACTTTCTATTCAGAGACTTTCACTCCATTTCTGTATTGTTATTAGAGTTTCCCAGTTCCTATTTTCTAATTCAAAAGTTTCTGTTAAGAGTATATTGTAATTCAAAACTCTATAGTTTATTCTAGGGTTTTTTTGCCCTTTATATTTTCCTGAAGTATTCATTTTATTCTTCATTTTTCTTCCTCTCTTTTATTTAATCATTAAATTATCTTATTTTATTTAGCTTTATACTAATATAACTCACTATATTATCCTGACCTCACCAAAGCTAGACATGTGTACAGCATTTACTTAATTGAACCTTTCTGGCTTGTCTTGTTCTATATTTAAGCCTCCATTATGCGATGCTATTTACTTGATTTATTGGGTTTGGCTTACATGTTTTATAAATTGTGACTGTTGGGAAAATTTTAAAGAGATTGACTTGGCCTGATAGGGGAGTTTCATATTGAGGACTCATTGCCATTGAAGTTACATTTGTTTAAAAAAATATTCATTTTAATACGGATCTTGATCTGGGAGTAAATAACCCTAGCTGCCAGAAGCCAGGACAAAGGGTTTCTTCCAGTTTTAGATTCCCCCACCCCAGGGTTAGAATTTGTTTAAAATCTCTACTTAAGGCTAAGTCTATATGATACCAAACCCCATGGTAAGGGGTTGGAAATTCAGCCACTGAGATGTCTCAGAATCTCTGAACAGAGCGCACTATGTAGGTCCTAAATTTAAGTGAGTTTCTATGTTGCCCTCTTTCCATCCAGAAGCGTGGGCTTCTGCCTAAGCCCCCTTCTAAGGGCTTACCCTCCTTCTCTAAGGCTACCTTTATGTTAAATAAGTAGCGTAATAGTTACCTCATTAACAAAGTTTAATGAGCATTACTCGTTAAATGGTTTATATCTTTCATATCCTCTAATGAAAGGGACTATTTCAATATAAAATACTGCTTTCGCTTTTACTTGTGGTCTGAATTCCTAATTCTGTGTGGCTTTTGCTATACTTAGTAATAAATGGAGTGTTACTTACTGCGTGCCATGCACTGTGCTAAGTGCTAGGGGGTCAAGGCTAAATGAAACACATTCACTGCCCTTCAGGAGCTCACAAATACATGATGAGGTAAAGGGGACACATTCAAGGTGTAGTGGTGACGTTCAAGAAGGGCAGTGGGCAATGCTACCTGGCCAGTGGGAAGGCGATTCAGGGAAAAGGTCAGGGAAGAGGTGACCCTTGAGCTGAGTCATAAAAAATTTGGATCTAATGAGTCAGACAGATGGGAAAGGCATTCCAGGAGAGCACACAGCAGAGAGGGAGCTGTGATACCTCATCCTTCATTTATTCACTCAACAAATATTTACTGAGCAAGTTCTATGTGAATAGAAGACATGGCTCTGCCTCAAAAAGTGCACTGTCTAGTGGGGACAGAAGACTCAATGAGCAGACAATGTCCATACAGTGCTGTAAACGTAACAATAAAGCAGAGGGATCCCAGGGTAATACAGAGCTCAGAGGAAGGGCTGCCAATCAGATTCCTTATCTGGCTTGACTGAGGTTTCACTCTACTTGGAGACTCTTACTGCCCTACTCCAAGGTACTGCCTCCGGGATCCACCCGAGTGGACTCCATTAATTTTGACACTGTAATTTGGTTTTCAGGGTTGTCCCCCAGAGTGTCTGCCCTATGCTGTGTTACTCCCCGGCCCTGACTCCACCTATCCCAGGTGTCCCTGGGGTTCCACCATACTTTGTGCTCAGGACCTCAAAATTAAGACCTGTCAAGAGAGCAATCTTGCCAAAGACTCAAAGGTGTGGAAGAGTCCCTGAGAGATGGATCAGAAGTGTTGCACCTTGTTGTTTCCAAAGCAACTTATTGGAAATGTGACATTGCAGACCCCCTCTCAGGCTCACCAATTTTAACAGGATCCCCAGGTGACTAATATTCCTGTTAAAGTTGAGACCTACTGGACTAGTTCACACATTCAGGTACACTTCCATTTAAGCCATTCTAAATGGGTGGAAGTCTATTTCCAGGGCTAAAGAGAACATTTACCAACTTTCTTAGGTATCTTAGGCCTCACTTGGAGATATATATATCCCTCAAGCAACATATCTGAAATCTTATATTTATCTTTATTCAAATTTCAGTGGAGATGAAAATAGTCATTATTCTTTTAAAAACATTTTTATTAATTTGAGAGAGAGAGGTTGGTTTGTGGTTCCACTTATTTATGCATTCATTGCTTTATTCTTGTATGTTCCCTGACTGAGGGTCCAACCCTCAATGTTGGTGTTTTGGAACAGTGCTCTAACCAACTGAGCTACCAAGGTTGATAGTCGTCATTCCTGAATATTAACCTTTCACATGTTTTTTAAGTGCCTGGTTTCCTTAGCTCATAATTAATTTTAAAAAGCCTTTATTGGCACAAAAAGGAAATTTTCAAGGGTTACCTAAATAGCACATCCCTAATTCTGAAACAAATTTTTCCTCTGAGTAGTATTTATTTTCTTGTACTAATGCTTTGTCAACAGTGACTGTCTTCTGTTTTGCACAAAGCATCCTAGAATGTTGCAGTCCTGACAAACCACTGCTTTTTCCTTTCCCCTGAAGTCTGATAACCAGTATGTCCAGTCACTTCTGCTGGAGAATACTTCCAACTTGCCTTTTAATAGGAATGGCTCTCCTTACACCTTTTCTCAGTCACCAGTATGCCCAGCGCAGTGCTACCAAGATGGTAAGAGGATCAGAGGTAGGATTCCAAAGCCCACATTTTATTATCTGAGAGACCCTCAAGTCAGAGGAGTGATATTGACTCAAGAGGGGGCATTTATGGATGAGCACCCATACATGGTTCATTCTACAAAAAAGCCTGAAAATTATTTTTACTAGCAAAAACATAGTACATATATAATTATCAGGCTTTCCAAAGACATAGAAATTGTATAATAGGCATAATACAGTTTCCTCTTTATTCTGTAACTTAAAGGAATCGCTGCCTTTAGACAGCAGTAATTTTCTGCATGCTTGTTAAGTGTTTTTTTAACTTGTTCAAGGACATGAACACTCTGCCTCCGGCAAACTGCTCTGTTCACAGCTCCTTGAACCGGTCCTTTGCACGTGCTCTGTGCCTTTGGCTCATGGTCCCACCTGCCTGGGGTCTCGCCCCCATTCTCTCCATTTGTGAGTGTGTGTGCTCTTCTTTTAGCATTCAGTTCAAGTCTGAACACTTGCAAGAAATCCCTACTCAATTAACTGAGCTCTTGATAATATACCCCTTTCCTGGTTTCCATACCTTTCCACTAATTTAGCCCTTAATCTATGCTATTATGGTTTAGTGAGGCCGTTATTTCTTCAGGGCATAAGCGAAGTCATTCATCTCACTGCTGTGAAAGATGAGGGGGTAGATCTACCGTAAGGGTTCTGGAAGCTCTTGATTCCCCACTAAAGAGTTTTTCTTTCATGAACAAGAAAATTTTTTAAAAAGTACGTTTTTGAATTTTGATGTATCTTATCTTTAATATAAACTCCACATTGCCAGATTAATTATTCTAAAATAAAGTTTTCATCATATTAGTCTCATATTGACATAGCTTTCTTAGCTTTTAATTACCAAACCTCCAAAGGCCAAGTGCAGGCCTGGCACTGACGGCTGCAGCGTCTGATCGAAGCCACTTTGTGGTATTGCCACTCACTAATTCCTCACAGAAACTCCTGTTCCAGTTGATAAATCTTTTTCCCACTTTTAAAATGTAAAATGGAGATTTTTCTGCCTTTGCTTTTGTCCTTTGTCAATGACACTTCCCCTCTCACCCGCTGCTATGCAATTCCTCATAACTTCAAGATTCAGCCCAGGCCTAGTCTCTGGGAAGTCTACTCTGCAGGCAATTCTAACCATCACTCTGTGCCCAGTATGTTCCTGAACTGTAAAGCCCTCGAAGGCAGAATCACTTATACTTCCTCATGGGACTTTGAGCCCCTCGAGGTCAGAGCCAGTGTTCGGTCATCTATGCATTTCCAATGTCTAGTACGATTCCTGGTACACACTAAGGGTTTAATAAATGTTTTAGATGAATTAATGGATGAATAAACTGCTCTAAATGAGTATGTGACCTTCTCTGAGTAGCCTTAGCTTGCAAAGAAGAGAAAATGTTACAAAAATTCATCTTTCAGTCAGGCAGCCAACCTGGGGTGGTTGGGTTCTTTATACTATGGATCATTTTAGCAACACCCTAGGGTGTTGAACAATTGCTCCAACTCACTGTACTTGTAGGGCAGCTCTGTTTTGTTCATCTGTCTAGCACAGTGCCTGGCACAATGTTAAGACTAAGTGTGTGCTCAGTACATATTTGAATTAAGGGCAGATGTTATTAGCAAATGGTTAAGCAGGTTGCTCTTGAGATGGGTAGTACTTGTCTGTCCGTATCATGGAGTGTTACTCAGTGATACAAAGGAATGAACTGTTGATAAACACAACTTGGATGGATCTCAAGAGATTATGCTGAGTAAATAAGCCAATATCAAAAGGTTATATACTATATGATTCCATTTATATATAACATTCTTGAAATGACAAAATTATAGAAATGAAGAAAGAAGAAATTAGTGGTTGCCCAGGGGTTAGAGAGTGGGGGAGGGAGGAGATGGCAATGTCTACAAAAGGGTAGCACAAGAGATCTTCGTGATGGAACTGTTCTGTATCTTCACTGGTGGTGGTCACATAAATCTACACATGTGATGAAATTGCAGCGAACTAAATACATAAACACACAGACATAAAACTGAGTAAGATTGCTGAATTGTATCAATGTTAACTTCCCAGTTGTGATACTGTATTATAATTATGAAAGAAGTTACCATGGAATGAAACTGGGCAATAGTTATATGGACTCTCTCTGTATTATTTCGTACAACTATATGAGAATCTACAATTATCAAAATAAAAAGGTTTTAAAAACCATAGCAATTTCTCTGAACCTGGAGCTGTTTTAAGATGAATAAGACAGCCCTGGCCAGTGTGGCTCAGTTGGTTTAGCGTCTTCCCATGGACTGAGAGGTTGCAGGTTTGATTCCCGGTCAGGACATACGCCAGGGTGTCGGGCTCGATCCCCAGTAGGAGGCATGCAGGAGGCATCCAATCATCAATATTTCTCTTTCTCTCCCAGCCTCTCCCTTTCACCCTCTCTAAAATCAATAAAAACATATTTTAAAAAACACTAATAAGATGAAATATATAATGGGGATCTTTAAAATGCTTTCTTTATGTGTGCAAATCATTAATGTTATTTTTAATTCTGAAGGGGAGCCTCAACATTAGATTTTTCTAAACAATTTTTAAAATTTTTCAATTACAGTTGACATATACTATTATATTAGCTTCAGGTGTACAGCCCAGTCATTTGACATTACATAACTTACTAAGTGATCATCCCAATAAATATACCCATCTGACACTATGCATAATTATTAGAATATTACTGACTGTATTCCCTATGCTGTACCTTACATCTCCATGACTATTCTGTAACAACCAATTTGTACTTCTAAATCCCTCCTCCTTTTTCACCCAGTCCCCCAACCCCTCTCCAATCTGGCAACGGTCAAAACGTTCTCTGTATCTATGAGTCTGTTGCTGCTCTGCTTGTTCATTTATTTTGTGTGGTTTTTTTTAGTTTCAATTGCTGATAGACATGTATTTATTGTCATTTTATTGTTCATATTTTTAATCTCTTTTTTCTTCTTTTTCTTAAAGAGGACCCTTCAACATTTCATGTAATACTGGTTTGGAGGTGATGATCTCCGTTAGCTTTTTCTTGTCAGGGAGCTCTTTATATGTCCTTCAATTCCAAATGATAGCCTTTCTGGGTACAGTAATCTTGGTTGTAGGTTCTTGCTTTTTATCACTTTGAATATTTCTTGCCAATCCCTTCAGCTTGCAAAGTTTCTGTTATAAGTCAGTTGAAAGTCATATGGGTGCTTCCTTGTAGGTAACTAACTGCTTTTCTTTTGCTGCTTTTAAGATTCTCTCTTTGTCTTTAACATTTTGCATTTTAATTATGATGTATCTTGCTGTGGGCCTTTGTGGGTCCATCTTGTTTGGGACTCTTTGTGCTTCCTGGACTTGTAAGTTTATTTCTTTCACCGTGTTAGGGAAGTTTTCTGTCATTATTTTTTCAAATAGGTTTTCAGTGTCTTGCTCTCTCTCTCCTCGTGTTGCAAATGCTGGTTGACTAGAAGTTGTCTCAGAGTCTCCATAAACAATTTTCTTTTTATTTTTTGGATTCTTTTTTCTTTTTGCTGTTCTGATTGGGTGATTTTTGCTTCCTTATATTCTTCCTGACCAGTTCTTTTTTTGTGCCCTTTTATATCCTGCTGAAGTTCTCATTCAGTTCATTGAGCATCCTTATAGCCAGTGTGTTGAACTCTGCATCTGGTAGGTTGTTTGTACCCATGTTGTTTACTTCTTTTTCAGGAGTTTTGTTCTGTTCTTTCATTTGGGACATGTTTCTTTGTGTTCTCATTTTGGCAGCCTCCCTGTGTTTGTTTCTATGTATTAGGTAGAGCGGCTGTGTCTCCTGGGCTTGGTAGAGTGGCATTATGTAGTAGGTGTCCTGTAGGGACCAGTGACACAGCCTCCCCGACTACCCAAACTGGGCACACCAGGTACCCCCCCTACCCCTGTGTGAACTGTACACCCTCTTGTTGTAGTTGAGCCTTGACTGCTGTTGGCACATCAATGGGAGGGATTTACCCTCAGCTAATGGCTATGACCACTGACCACCATGGAGGATCATCTGTGCAGGGACCCACCCTACAGAGCAGGACTTACTTCAGTGTGGCTCTGGTGCCCACTGAGTCCACCCCCTAAAGTGTGTTGCTTGTGGAGGTGGTTGGGTGGTGTGTCAACGTGGTCTGAAGCTGTCCACTGGGTGTGCTGGTTCTGAGGGACCCCAGGAGGTGCAGGCCAAGGTCAGCCACCACTTATGTTCTGCCCAGGGCCACCCAGCATCAGCTACAAAGCAATCTGCAGATGACTGGTACTTATTCAGGGATTGGAAGTGCCCTGGAGAGGCCAAGCTGTGAACCAAGGCCAGCTACTGCTAGTGCCAGGCCTGGGGTCACTTAGCGAGAGGTATGGGGCATGCTGAAGCCAGGTACTGCTAGTTTGAGAGATGTTAGAAAAGTCTGAAGCATGAGCCAAGACAGGCCATTGGTATGGAAAAGCTACTGGAAACAGCTTGGGTGGACCTGCAAGTTGAGTAGGGCAGGGTCTCAAGGAATCACTAGGGTGGAGCAAACAGTGTGAGCCAGGTTGATTGAGACTCAGATATGGCACCCACCTGCCAGCTCTGTGTGTATGTGTATGTGTGAATGTGTGTGGGGGGGTTGTCTCAGAGAAGGAACAGTGACCACTGCCAATGCTTTTGTCTGGCAGGAAGCTGCCCCTCCCCAGCTCTTGTCCTGATGCCAGACAATTTAGTTCCTCCCCATATGCCCTGGTGCCCTTCAATCTGCTGCCTCAGTAATAGAACTCAGAGTGAGTGAGTCCGAATAAGTCCACGCACTGGTCCTTTTAAGAGGAACTGCCTGGGACTCCAGCAGCTCTCCCACTGCCTTAGCCTCAATCCCCCCTCGTTTTTATTGCCAGAAGTTATGGGATTTCTCTTTCTGACACTGGAATCCTGGGATGAGGGGCCTGGTGTGGGGCTGGGCCCCTTCGCTCTTCAAGGGGGACCTCCGGAGCCAAGATATCCCTCCTGATTTTTACCCACCACATGTGGGTGTGGGACCAGCCCATTTTGCATCTCCACCCCTCCCACCATGAAGCCTCGATGTGGCTTCATCTTTAAATACCTAGTTGTAGGACTTCCATTCAGCCAGATTTCAGGCAGTTCTGAACGATGGTTATTCTGTAGTTTAGTTGTAATTTTGATGTGGTTGTGGGAGAGCATTAGATTTTTAAAATTCAAAATTACACCAAACCAATGGACCTAATCTTGATTTTACCTTTTAAATTTGGAATTTTGGATTTCATTAATTTTTTTTTTTTTACTTATTAATGTCCACTAGTTTTGATTAAAAAAACTTCAGTAAATGTTTCTACTACTTAAGAGATTTTGTGTGAGACGTTGAATGCTGTATTATGGGTACATGCTATAAATACTGTTTAAAATTAGATGGCAAAGACTTCCAATTTACATCCTGCCAACTGTTTTACCACACTTTTTTTCTTGCCTGTTTGCCTGCCATGTTATCCTCCATAATGAGTGAGTTACAGTAATTGTAGCTGGAAAAATCATCATGCAAGGGGGGGGGTGGGAGCTCAAAACCTGCCTTATTTTTAAATCAGTAAAGCTTCTGTCATTTTTTGGCTGAGTTACAGCTTCACAGCAAAGTCAAAGAAGCAGTAGAGTAAATGCCACGTGGGGAAAGGCTCCGTTGAAGCATAAATTAACTGTATTTCATTTTCCCTTAATAAAGAATTTCAGTTTTTCCACAGTTAACTGTATAATCAATTTGCTCCCCTGCTGGTTTGCTAACTTGCTGTTGGCCGTACTTCAATAATATTGAGCCGAGGCTGGAAGGAGAGGAGGAGGAGCTGATCTCACTGAGAAGAAATACGTGGCTGTGATAGAGCATAGTTTCTCCTTCTGGAATTTTGATGGGCCTTTATTCTTCCACAGCCTAAACGTGTTGCCCTCAAGGCCCCACACTCCTGTGGTAACACAGCTCTCTGTGATAATACCTGGCATATTCACAGAGCTTCTGTAATCATGTTTTGGTGACTGGATGATGTTAACATTTCAAATCTTTCTCAGTTTTCTGCAACCTTGGGTTTTCCAGCCCTTGAGTGCTTCTGGAAGACTTTTTGTTTTACTTTTCTATTTTTTTTCCTCATTTAACTGTGCAAGAATTGAGAGTTCTAAGTAAGAAACTATTTTAAGTAAAGTTGCCTCCATGAGTAATGCAACATAACTTTATATCAAACGCTGCTGTGTAATCAGCACTTTAATTGTAAAATTATCCTACTGGAAGGGTTGGAGAGAGCACAGAAAAAATACATTCTATCCTAACTGCTGATTTTGTTCTTCCTGCCCTTCCCATGCCTAGAAATTATACCCTATACTATGGGTTTGTTCACTAACTTACTTGTAATTCCACATTCTCCCCCAAGCTCTCTGGATTACAAGACACAAGTTAAACATACAAGATAAACAAATATTATCTTTAGTCACAGAATCACCAGACAAAAAGCTCTTCAGAGTGCGCTGTCTCCACCCCTCCACATTGCTATTTCTGCTCCTCATTTCTAAAGCAGCATTTCAGTTTGAGGACAGGACACTTGGTAGGATTGGGAGAAGCAGAGTACACCACAGTCGAACAGCAACAACCCCTTTATCAGCTTCAGGACTGGGTGCCTGAAATTTGATGTGTGCCCTAGATGGCTTCCTAGTCACATTAACCGCTCAGATGCCTTCCAGAGGGCCGTGGAAGGGTATAGGGTTACAAAACTTCATGGATTCTTGGTATAGGGGTGAAGCTCACAAAGAACCTCCCATTCTCCGCAGTGGTCATTTCCATGACTTTCCTTATGGTGACAGCTTTCGCTGTCTAGTTTTGGACTACATTTCTCACTGCTCTCATTCCTGGGTCATCATTACATAATGGTTGGGGATGGGTTTTGCTTTTTGTGTTCTTTCCTAAATCTGTAGTAAATCTCAGTTTTGTCTCCCTGCCTTTTCCCAGAGGTTCCCTAGAAAGTATTCTAGTTAACCAAATGATTTTTTTTTTTTAATTTCACTCAGTTTTTCCATCTGAAGGGAGGGCCTATTTAAATTGATTCTTCTGAAAGAAACAGTTCTTTTTCTGCAAGATACATGAGAAGGAATAAAAAGAAATAAAAGGGTAAGAAAATATGCCATTGAACACAACCTTTGCTTTCTGAAATCCTCAAGGTTTGATGTGCACCCTAAACTATGCATAAAATGTACTAAAGCATTCAGATTGCCGCGTCGACTGTCCATAAGACTGAGGCTTCTAGGTTTCCTGAAGTTTTTTTCAGTGATTTGATCAAATAAAAAATTAAGTTTAAGTGGCTTGAAATCAGGGCAATACAGGAAATTCAAACATACTAGAGTGATGACAATTCATCTGTTTTACAGAATTCACAGGAAAATTAAACCAGAGATAATTATGATTGAATTTCTCTCTGGTGATTGCTGACAATTATTTTTTGAGAAAAATATAGTTAAGAATGGCATATTTACTTGAAGAAAACAACCTAACACGTTGTCACTGAAGCAGGCTGTTTTGGTGAACAGTCCAAGCCCTCTGCATGCCATTCCCCTCACGATCTAGACCAGACTAAGAGCTCAGTCAGTCTCATCAAGGCTCGGAACAGCTGGATTGGAGAAAAAAACACACATTGAAGGCAGTTGTTTGACTGCTTTGGGACAAGCCATGACAAGCCCAGGCAGTAATTTGAAAGAAACTTTTCCAAAAAGATCATGTACGAAGGTCCCAATTTAGAAAGCAGTAGGGATCCTGTCCAGTCAAATAATGGCAGCCACGCCCTTTGCGCCCAGTCAGATAAGCATCCAAGAGCTTCATGGTGTGACTCACATCAAATCCACCAAAAAGACGCTCTGCAAGTGGTTCTGACTTTTTTTTTTTTTTTTTTAAATCTAATCCTTGTGAGAGAGCAAGCCTAAATTCCCACTTTCATTTTTCTTTTCAGAACTTGCTGAAATGGTGGCCATTTCTTTGGTCTTCGGTCTATTAATTCAGTATTACTGATCTTTCATCATCTTTCATATTCTCATTCTATTCAAATTTCTTGGTAGAGAGTCTGCATGGACTATTTGTTCTTTCTAGCAGACACTTTTTCAGTAAGTTTATAGAGGCTCTGGTAGAAAGGCCTAGAATGGATGGGAATGCTCGGTCCTGTTTCTTTCTTCCTGCCTTCAGGAAAATGAGGGGACTGAGGGAGTCACCTATGAAAAGATAAAAAAGTTTGGTTGGTCTTTGCAGGGCAGTCAGCTGTGGCTGCCTTGAAGCCTGCTGTCAGGTAAGTGCGCTTGCAGGTAGGAAAGGTCTCTCTCCTTAGTGTGGCCCTGTTGAAAACACACACACACACACACACGCGCACACACACACACGCACATGCACCGTAAATAAATGAAAACGAAGCAGAAAACCAGAGGGAGCAAAGAGAAGGCAAAAGTGAAAGATGTAATAAGACCAAAGTGAAAATGCAGTGCACTACACCCCAGGGGTTTTTTCTGCCCTGTGATCACAAGCATTCAATGTGACAATTGGCAAAGACAGAAATCAGAATAATGACTATGAAGAAATTGCAAGAAAAAACTATAAGAAGTTTTTGAACTGAGAGGAAAACTGCTGTTTTCTCTCTTTCCTTTGCTATTAAACTCACAGTGACACACACATCACTTTTATTCTATAACTTAAAAAATTTTTTTTAATTAAAGTGTCCCTTGCTTCCACCTTTCCATGCTTTTGTTTGGAGTACAGAAAACAAAATAATTAATTTCTGTGGTGCCGCGATAAAGTAGATTATCATACAGTGAGACATGTTACTTGACATTTTAAGTTAGAAATAGATTTCCCAAATAAATCAAGTTATACAATTAGTGCAGACTGAAAATGTACCAATTTTCATGGCCTTTATCAAAAAATCGCACCTCTGCCCAAGTAATTGTCAGGGGAGACAAGATGAAACAGAAGCCTCTGCTCCCCATTTATTCATGTATTAATTATTTAACAAATATTTGTTAAGCACCTACCAAGTATTGGGTGCTATGGGGGACTGTATCTGTTAGGGTCTCAAGAGTGAACAAATGGCACATACGAATTAGGATAATCCAAGGGGAGTTTACTTACAAAAGGGATTAATTTCAAAGGTGTGGGTAAGGAGGGATTGTGCAGGAACCCGAGGCAACGTGAGCACAGCTGTTACCACCCCCAGGTACTGAAGGGAGACGGCAAGAGTGAGGGGACAAAGGAACCCGAGAGAGAGAGAGAGAGAGAGAGAGAGAGAGAGAGAGAGAGAGAGAGAGAGAGAGAGAGAGAGGAGTTGGGAGGAGCAGAGGACCTCATGGGACAGGAATTAAGGGAACGAACAGCCTGATCTCACACTCCTTCCCCTCCAGTCTCCACCCAGGGCTCCCCACCTACTGAACGCAGCTCATTAGAATGTGGGGATGCTCCCATCGAACGAGATGCGTCTTAAATGCTGTTAGGCAAGTACAAACCACTGCTAATTTCCAGTTGGGGTGATACACATAATGCAACGCAGTGGCAACACCATTGAGTCACTGTGCTGTAAATGTCTATTTTTCTTCAAAAGGAGATTATTTTTCAAACCTGCTTTGTTTACAGTTTCTGCCTTAGAAGTAGTAGAGCCTAATACATTTTGAGGGGTACAAAATGTCTTCTCACGTTACCTGTAATCCAGTCTTCTTTTCCTAAGTCTTTTTTTCTAAGTGTTGCTGATTAAAAGCAGCATCTTATTAGAACCCTATGCACAATTGTAGAATAATCTAGACCTTTGTCATTTTTAGAGACCTTTCTCCTTGTTCTAATGGGGTGATAATGCTGTTGGAGAGGAGAGAATGGAGCCACTGTGTGAAACACATACCCTGTTTTCAAGCCTTCCCCTCGCCGTAAGCATACGCTCCTTTCTCTGGCATATGTCTTACACATACACTAGAGCCCTTGCTAACTCATTTCCTTTTTAAAAACTTTCTTCTGATTGCAGTGCTACCTACCCTTTCAGGCTGAAACTTCTCTTAGTCCTGCAGCACTAGTTTCTTCTAAGCCACCACAGCACATAATTCCTTACTTTATTAGTTAGTTATGTGTGGGTGTCTTCTGTCCTTTCATCTTGGCCTTAAGTTGCTTAAAGGTTCATGAAAATGTTTTGTATTTTTTTAGTTTCCTTTCCACATTAATTAGTACTATAGGTAGAACAGGGAGGGTACTTAATTTGATTAACTATATTTTATTATTAGGGAGGATTCATTGTCCCATTAGAATTAACATAACATTAGCCCTGGCCTGGTGGTGTGGTTGGTTGGAGGGTTGTCCCGTACACCAAAAGGTTGTGGGTTCAATTCCTGGTCAGGGCACATGCCTAGATTACTGGCTCTATATCCAGTTGGGGCACTTACAGGAGGCAACCAATCAATGTTCCTCTCCCATATCGATATTTCTCTCTCTGAAAATATATAAAAAACATATTCTCAGGTGAGGATTAAAAATTAAATTAAATTATCATAACATTTATTCTTCAACTGACTGGATTAAGATCTTCTATAACATCTTGGCTGGTGTGGCTCAGTCGGTTAGGTGTCTTCTTATGCACCAAAAGGTTGCTGGTTCAATTCCTGGTCAGAGCACATGCTTGGGTTGTGGGCTCAATGCCTGGTGGGGGGCATGCAGGAGGCAACCAGTTGATGTTTAGCTCTCACATCTATGTTACTCTCTCTGTCCCTCTCCCTTCCTTTCTCTAAAAAAAAAAAAATTCAATAAAAATATTTGAAAAAAGAAAAGAAATCCAGCTTCTTCTTAAAAATAAAATCTTCTATATGTGTGTTGACTATATGTCCAGTTTTGTCTGGAACAGTCTCAGTTTATGCCTGTATTATCTGAATAAGTATTAATATTTGCCCTCCTTTACTTTTAAATGTATCCTGAAGAATATATTTGCAATTCAAATGCTAGGTAAGGATCTAGTATCCATAACATATAAAGAACTCTTACAACTCAACACTGGAAAGACAAATAACTCAATTTAGAAATGGGCAAAGGACTTGAATAGAGTTTTCTACAAAGAAGACATGCAAATAGCCAATGGGCACATGAAAAGGTGCTCAACAGCACTAATCACTAGGGAAGTGCAAATCAAAGTCACAGTGAGCCCTGGCCGGTTTGCTCTGTCGTTAGAGTGTTGGCCTGGGGACTGAAGGGTCCTGGGTTCAATTCCCGCTAGGGGCACATACCTGAGTTGCAGGCCCGATCCCGGGTTGGGGCGAGTGCGGGAGGCAACATCGATGTTTCTCTCTGCCTCTCTCTTTCTCCCTTTCACGCTCTTTGAAAAGCAATGGAAAAAAATATCCTCAGGTGAAGATTAAAAAAAGAAAGACAACCACAATGAGATACCATGTCACACCCACGAGACTGACTATAAGCATTTTAAAAAGGTGTTGGTGAGAGAAATTGGTGCCCTCATAAATTGCGAGTGGGAATGTGAAGTGGTGCCACCACCGTGGAAAACAGTGTACCTCAAAAAGTCAAATGCGAATTCCCATGTCACCCAGAAATTCCATTCATATGTATATACTCAAGAGAAATGAAAATAGGTAGTTTCACAAGAGCTTTTACATGGATGTTCATAGTTGCAATATTAATAATAACCAAAAAAATGGAAACAATCCAAATGTCCATTAACTGATGAATGGACAATGAAATGTGGTGATGGAATATTATTCAGCCACGAAAAGGAGCAAAGTACTGATTCCAGCTACAAGAGGGATGACTCTTGAAAATATTATGCTAAGTGAAAGAAACCAGCTACAAATATTGTGAGATTCCATTTATATGAAATGTCTAATATAGGCAAATGCATAGAGACCAAAAATAGATTAGTGGTTGCTAAAGCCTGAGGAAAGAAAAATGAGGAGTGACTACTTAATGTGTATGGGGTCTCATTTAGGGGTGACAAAAGTGTTTTGGAATTAGATTGAGGTTAGTGTTGCACTGAATATACTAAAACTCACTGAATCTTACACTTTACAATGCATTTTATGTTAAGTGAATTAAACTCAACTTTTAAAATTGTAAAAAAAGTCTGTAAAACAACACCATACCCCAAGGTGTCCTGGTTTGGACAGTTATCACTCTACCCATAGGGCAATTACTAGGGAGTAAGTGGAAGAAGGTCAGGAATACAGAGACTACAAGGAGCTGGGTGCCAAAGACTGGAATACAAATCTTTTTTTCAGACTCAGTTGTCTAAGAGGCAAATAGCTAGCATTACAGGTGTAAAGGTTTGGTTTTGTATTTTCAATCTGATATTATTCAGGATAAAGGTCAGAATGAAATTCAAAGATTGTCTTGAAGAGGAAGAGTTAATATTCCTTAGTAAAAGAGTCCCCCTACCTAACAAATTTTCTTTTAAATTTTTAAGTTTTTAATTTTTTTGTTTATTTTTGTTTGCCTAACAAATTTTAACTTAGAGCTTCCAAATGGAAGATAAAAAATAGAGGCTTATTAGCTGAATTTTAATTCCACAGAGGGCTAGGGGTTTGAGAACTTAAATGCTAAGTTCTAAGCATGGCCATAGTGCTGCCGCTGAAACTTTTGTATCAAGAACCACCCCACCCCCCCAAATAAAAAAATAAAGACAAAAATAAGGGTCATATGATTTGTTCAAAGTCACTCATCTGTTTGGAGGAAATCAGGATTCAAACTCGGCTTCTGATCCCAGGTGCAGTGCCCTATCGATTACAAGCCATCAATTCATTCATTCAACACAACTTCATTTACTCAGCACTTATTCTGTAACAGGAGCAACAGGAGCCAGAACAGGAGTACTGGTGGGGTTTTGACCCATTCAAAGAGGCCCAACGCCGGAGTCAGCGGCAGGCAGACAGCAAGAAAGACCCTCCAGCTCCTAAGGGGTCCCTAGGCCCTTCAGAAATCATCAAGGAACGGAGTTCCTTCCTTCCTCACTTGTGCACTGGAGATGAAAATAATTAATTTTACGCAAAAATAGAATGTGTATTAACCTCGTTCTAAAGCTTAAAAGATGAACTCACACTCGCTTCTGCTTAGGGGAAATGAATTTGAGAGCTGCCAGTTTATAAGCCTGGCCTGCTCATGAGTAGAAAGCTGTGCTGAGTCTCTTTCCTACCTTATTTTACATCAGGTGCTGGGTGAGAGTTTTCCTAATCCAGTAAAAGGCCCTGAAATCTCGGTGAGGCCCTCTCAGGGGTCTGGTCTGCCTCCATTTGCTACCAGGTCTTCTTTCTCACTCCTTCCTTCTGTTCCTTTCACCCTCCCTTTCATTAAGGACCTTCCCCAGACTTCACAATCTCAAGTACACACGGAAGGGAACCCTGGATGTTTGCCCTCAAAGGCACTACAATCAAATCAAAGAAACAAATAGAAATACATTAAAAAGAAATACATAGAAAATGTTAGATAACGGTATGCTTTAAACAGCATATGAGCATGTCTCGAAGCGACTCATGTATATGATTAAATCCTAGATAAGTGGTACAGGGATAAGCCTATCAGTCAGGAGGAGGAGATCACTGTGGGATGGAAAAGATTGAGAACAGTCATGCTTCATCTACGGTAACTCTCATTCTGAAGAACTCTTAGGGATTTTCCACTGATAATTGAAATGTGTTGCCCATTGACTGGGGCTTGAATATAGTTTTGTTTTCTATAATTGTAATCAGATTTGATGCATACTGTAAAAACTCGAATGCAATCTCCTTCCTATCTCCAAATTGGACAGCCTCTTAGCATTTGTGGTAACAGGATTTGACCTATAATACATAGTGTTTATATAATACCCTATATTTAGCATCAAATAGAAAAGTTTTCCAATAATGAGGTTTTGGAACACAGTCAATTCATAGGAATCACGTCATGCTCTTGACAGCTCAGCAGCTCTGAACTGTTCTGGAGAAGAGTGAGTGGCAGGATGTAAAACTAACAATTGTGCAGAGAACTAAACTGCTCCCTTCGTCAAAACCTGACTGTAAACTTTCTTCATAATGGACGGCTGGGTTGTTCGACCTTTCCCTGGGGAGAGTGTTTTTAGAGTCCCTGATCGTCCTGTCCGGCCACCCCACTCCTGAAACCTTTTGTTCTATCTCAAATGTAGTACTAGACCATCAGCTAAATTACCTCAGAATGTTGACAGACTTGTTTTGAGTTTGATAATTGCTTCATTTAACCCTATTTTTGTTTTTCATTCTGAAAAACCAAACCAATCTACAACAAAATAAACAAAATTTACCACCACCTCCCCCTCCAAAAATACCCAAACCATCACCATCACTGCCTATTGGGAAACAAAAATTCCCTAAACAACAATAACAACAAAAATCATTCCATGAGATAAAATTCCCCTGCTGACCTCACTTTGCAAAGATTTGAGGGACACACTCTGAGAGCCCTCCATACTGAGAATGTTCTGGCACAAAGAAGCGGGAAGTTTTCCTGTTTCAGGTGTGGCTTTTAGGAACAGAATTTTCCATACTGGATTAGATCATTTTTCCATCAAGGCCAATATCCTGCTTAGCTGACATGAAGTTAATGATGGTGAAATGCTTTGAAAACATAAATACCACATATATATGAGCAATAATGAGCCTGCATACTAGTAACTTTATGGCCCCAAGCCCTGGTTCATGAAAATATTTTTTTGGAAAGAAAACCTTAAATGTATAGAAGAGACAAAATATTTAAATGTTAACGTCTTGTTCTTTTCACATTTTACATGTCTTGAGCAAATAAATAATTTTTTTAAAAAACCTGGACGTTTAGGAGCTAAGGGTATTTCCAGAGCCAGCCAAGCACGTGTTTTGTGGTATTCTGCATTGTGTGGAAGTGTTTCAAGGGTCTGGCTGTGAGGACCTGAGTTAAGCAGGTTGCATGTAACTCTAGGGCTCACTGCCTAGAAATGATTATTTTTGTTCTTTCTTCTCTCCTATTGCACAGGGACTAGGAGGGACGGAACTTTACCAACTCATATTTTTAAAGTTATATAGCTTTATTTAATGTGCAGAAAGAGGAAGCCATTTTCTTTCAATCTGTTTACCTGGTGTACTTGAACTATGGGAAGAACTTTAAAATAAAGAGTGTAGTGTTTGCTTCTTTGGCTTTGTGTTGTTTATCAAACAGGTTTTTTTTGTTTGTTTGTTTGGTCCTTTAAATATATATGTATATATGTATATTTTAATTGATTTCAGAAAGAGGAAGGGAGAGGGAGAGAGAGCTGAAACATCAGTGATGAGAGTCATTGATCGGCTGCCTCCTGCACGCCCCCTGCTGGGGATCGATCCTGCAGCCCAGGCGTGTGCCCTGACCAGGAATCAAACCACGATCTCCTGGATCATAGGTCGATGCTCAAGCACTGAGCCACGCCAGCCGGGCTCGAGCAGTTTTTTAAGATCAACAACAACTGAAGAGTGTATGCGAGTCATCAGTGAGTTATGGTTGCTTTGCTCTCTACAAGGCTGAAGAAAGTCACACGCCAGTCCTTCATTCTGTTTGTTACTTTTAAAAAGAGAACTTGAATTTCCCATTTCCAAAGTTTCCAGCCCTGGCTGGTGTGGTGTGGCTCAGTTGGTTGGGTGTCATCCTGTGCACCAAAAAGTTGCCGGTTTGATTCCCAGTCAGGGTACATGCTAGGGTTGTGGGCTCAATCCCTGGTAGGCTCGATCCCTGGTAGGGGTTGTGCAGGAGGCAGCTGATCTATGTTTTGCTCTCTCATTGATGTTTTTCTCTCTCTCTCCCTCTCCTGTCCTTTCTCTTTAATAAAAAAAATTAATTAAAAAAGAAAAGTTTCCAGAAAACTTTACCATTTGCTCTTTATTTAATTTGGAACTGTTCAGATCATCTCAACAACATTTGCTTTTAAAAAATTTCAGAACAATTAAAATTCTGATGTTTTAGGAGCCGATATTTTTATTAGGATTCTATCTGAGAGTCTATCTGGATGTTTTTCCTACTTTTTCTAAGCATTACCATACAGTTAAGCACTTTGCACACAAATATTTATTCTATTTTGTAGATAAAGAGATTTAAGGAGCAGAATATCATTGAAGCACTTGTGTAGTAAAAAATGCTGGAGACAAACTTGAACATGCCATGATAGGCCTGGCATTTAATCTCCCTGGACCCCAGTCTCTCCTCCTATAAAATGAGGAATTTGGACTAGATATCCTGAAGACACTAGCATTCCACATGTCTAACCTTGGAGGAACTTATCAAGAGGAAGAAAGGGAATAAGAGCTATTTAATTTGTCAGCCCCAGAGAGGACAGGGACTGGGGGCCAGAGGTATAAAGGCAGTGGGAAGTGGTGGCCTTAGAAGAGCCTGTTGTCATCAGGCTTCTGGATGCACCGCTGAGCTCTGGGCACCGCTGAGAAGAGCATCCAGGGTTCTGAGCATGCGTGTATGTGCAAAGGTCGGGATGCCTGCAAAATAAAAGTTCCTGAGAAAAAATCATTGTTTCCAGCTATGTATGCCCAGCAGGAATTAGATCCCTAGAGCTTCCACTGCTTTGCTAACTTACTTTTTAAATGTGCCTTTCCAAACCCGGAGTAACTTACTAGGAGGTTCATAGCTCCGATTGTATGTACACAATGCCAAGCAATAACCTAAACGCCTTTAGTTTCCAAATTAACTGACACCACCTAATCACACAATAAAAATGCTCTTCTGGTTATAAAAACAATACATGTTTTACTGAAGAACATTAGAGAACGTTTTAAAACTACAAGTAACATAAAGATCAGCAGTAACCCTGCCACCCAGAGAATGAGTAGCCGCTGTAAACATTCCAGTCTGTTTCCCTCCAGGTTCTTTTCTCTGGGCATGTATACAATTTCTGTTTTCAAAACTGGGATCGCACTGTATATACTGCTTTAAACCTCTCTTTTTCAATAGTAAGGGTATATCGTGAGCACTTTCCCATCACAAATGCACTTAAGCAGTAAGATGGTATTTAATTCTGATGCCAAACATCTGGATGAAAAGTAAAAAGCCAGTCAATTATCTAGATATTTTCAAATACCCAGATGTTTGGCACCATGTCGACGAAACATTAAAATCCTTGACCAAAGTTTGCAGCTTTTGCACAGATGTCTGGCATTATGTAGGCAAACTCTCTCTGAACTGACTGGGCCTTTTGGCAACATAGAGACAGAGCATTTATTACATGCTTTAGGTCAAAAGTGTTTCCAACTTTAGCTCGTGCACACGGGTAAGTTTTTCATTGTTTCATAATAAATCAGCAGCATGAACAATATATATATATATAAGGAAGCCTTAATCCACTATGATAAAAGTCTGCTCTCTATATTTTTGGTCATTTGTCAGCCAGATTTGACTGTTGACCTTGAGAGCTTAGTATAAAGTTGTCATTTCAGCCAAGTCTTGGTCTTAAGGATTTGTACACTGTGGGGGTTTTGTTTTGTGTCTTTGCAATCATTAAGAAAGTTCTTTCTGGATGATAATTTTATTAACAGATTGCTCTGAATATTTAAAAGTCATATTAATATGCCAATATCCTTGACAACAGTCCTGCTTAAAATACATTAAGATTTTTTAAAAAAAGATATTTTTATGATTTTCTAATGATCTTGTTCCTTGGGAATATTTCTCCTTCTAGGTCTGTATTAGTATGTATAGTTTGCCCTTTTTTGACTCCTGAAGGCATCGTTTATAAAAGTTCAAAGAAGTTCAATGTTAGTCACAATTATATCATACCAAATTTCAGGTATTTGATTACATATTAATAATTATCTTTGAAATTACCACTCAGTATTTTTTTTCTTAACACTCTAAAATGGAGTTCTCTTTCATTTTCCAATCCCACCTGGTTTTCTTTTTGTTAGTGTTACTTGATTATGTTCATTACATATCTATTAGGAAAAAAAAATTTCTACTTCTGTTGCTGAAATAGGAAAAAAAGAAAACCTATCCAAGTTATGCCTAAGAGAGCAATGTACCTGAACAATTCAATGCATGAGTCAATGAGTAGCATGAACTAATTTTCATTTTGCCTCTCACCCACACAGCACTGTTCAGCTTGTCCTGTGTTCTCCTGGCTGTGTCACCAACTTGTTCAATTGCCACAGGCAGGACATTAGCTGGGGCTTTGCCTCGGGTTCTTCCTCCTTCATCCATGAAAACATAGACATTCCCACATTAGTATGTTTCATGGAATGATTTGTAAAGGTTCTTCAACATCATAAATATTAAATGTTGTTACTATTGAGTAACTTGATTTATCTGAAGGGATTGCATTGAAAAACCAGGTGGATATAAGTTTTTGATTTTTACAAAATATGTATAAACCATCCCACATTTGAGGGTTGGCTGCTTTGTTTCGTACGAGGCTCTGGAATCTCCTCACTTTCACTTTTAGCACCTGGGTCTATGTGTGCTATTTGCTATTATGAATATTTTCTTCAGATTTATTAAGTGTTATGTTATGCTTGGTGCTCTTGCCCAACTGCAATTTGCTTATGATTTTATATTCTGCATGCTTTTCTGCGGTCTGTGCAGGACTAAGTAAAGCAGTCATTAATGAGGTGATATGCCACTGCTATTCTGGGACAAGATTATCTTCACACAGTTGCTATGTTTTAGAATGAGAGCAAATTTGGGGTAAAAATGAAAAGTTATAGCTACTTAGCTAAATACTTGGGAATCTCTAGAGAGCTGCATGATTGATTTTCATATAAAGTACCATAGTGCTGGGCTTTAAAAACCAGAACCCTTAGACTTCTGACCTGGGTACTCCAGATGTAATTTTGCACTTGGCAATATAGGTTGTATGTATAGATAAGCAGAAAAGTAGACTTGTGGACATACGTACATTGTTGAAAGAAATGGCAGAAACAATTCAAGCATTTATTTGGCAATTGATGGCTAGATTCATTCACTAATTGGTTGCTTTAAGTAGTTGTTTGACAAATTTCAATTTTTTCACCTTAGCATTGGTGTAGCATATCCTGGTGCCACATATTCTTATGCAGCTAAATTTTAGTGGCTGTTTTCTGATATCTATCAATGATGAGGAAGGCCAGATTCCTCTGTTTTTCCTACATCCCTCATCCAATCCATTAGCAAGTCCTGTAGCACTATCTTCAAACATATTCTGAATTGTACCACTTGTCACCATTTTTACGACTCCTACTTTGGCCCAGGAGGTCGTCATCACTTACCTGGACTATAGCAATCGTCTCCAGACTAGTCTCCATCTTTCTAATCTTGTGGCCCATAGGAACTATTCTGACAGATGTCAGAGTAATCTTTTAAAAATGTAGCCTAGCCCTGGCTGGTGTGGCTCAGTTGGCTGGGCATCATGCCATGCATCAAGAAGGATGCTGGTTCGATTCCCGGTCAGGGCACATACTCAGGTTTCAGGCTCAGTTCCCAGTAGGGGGTGTGCAGGGGGCAGCTGATGCATGTTTCACTCTCATATCAATGTTTCTCTTTCTCTCTCCCTCTCCCTTCCCCTCTCTCTAAAAATCAATTTAAAAATATTTTAAAATGTAGCTTATATCATGTTACTTTTCTGCTCCACAACCTCCCAAAGCTTTCCAGGATTCAGAGTACAATCTGAACTATAAAACCCTTCATGTCCGGCTGGGCATGGCTCAGCGGTTGACCATCTACCTACGATCCAGGCGATCGGGGTTCGATTCCCGGTCAGGGCACATGCCCGGGTTGCGGGCTCGATCCCCAGTCGGGGGCGTGCAGGAGGCAGCTGGTCAATGACTCTCTCATCACTGATGTTTCTATCTCTCTCCTTCCTTCTCCCTTCCTCTCTCTGAAATCAATAAAGACATATTAAAAAAAAAAAAAAAGGACCCTTCATGATCTGGATCCCGCTTACTACCGCACTTCAGCCACACAGGCCTCCTCACTGTTCCTCACATACATGAAGCCAGCTTGTGTCTCAGAGCTACTGTACTCACAGCATCCTCTCCATTGAAGCTTCTTGCCCTGCAGAGCCATACGCCCCAGGTCTCTGTTCAGTGTCGCCTCCTCAGAGAGACCTTCCTGTCCTATGTTTTCCAAATTAAGTCACCTGCCCCTTGTCATTCTCAGTACCCTTGACCTCCCTTATTTTTCTCCATGGCACTTTTCACTATCTGAGCTTATATTACTGTTTATAGTTCATTATCTCTCTCAGCTACTAGCATATAATCTTCATGAGACAAAGAATTTTGTTCATCTTGTGCATTGATGTATCGCCACACACCTAAATTGGTAAGGCATATAGTACTTGCTCAGTAAATATCTTTTTA
Source organism: Miniopterus natalensis (assembly GCF_054644295.1). Classification (NCBI taxonomy): domain Eukaryota; kingdom Metazoa; phylum Chordata; class Mammalia; order Chiroptera; family Miniopteridae; genus Miniopterus; species Miniopterus natalensis. The sequence continues at coordinate 26,407,848 of NC_142096.1, forward strand.
CTGAAAAAAAAAAAAAAAAAAAAGACTCAGGGTTAACTAATACAGGACCTTGGTTCTCTAGATAGTCTCGATAATATTAGGAAACAGTTGAATTAGATTATCATCAGTTGATTATTACTTGATTTTTTTCTTCAGCTCTGGTGATCAGTTCTGTCAGGTGACCCAGACATGGGTCCTATTGGTTCATAGCATGACTGGGATTAAATGTGCCACTTTCACATGCCATCTGAGGAATGGGACCTGCACACTCACTCTGTGTGTTATCAGGGTCAGTTTTCCATCTTGGTTCACCTCACAAATCACTGAATGTTTTTCTGGGTTCTTAAAAGTGTTCTCTTCCCACGTTATTGAAAAATGAAACAGACAAAAGTTGATTTGAAAAGCTTAGCCACCTGAGAAGAAACTTCCCTTTTGTGAATACTTAGCTCCATAATAAGTATATGGTGAAGTCTGTCTGTGTGTCAGATTATGTGGTAAGCATTAAGAACAGGCAAAAACACGACTGCCCTTACATTTGTATCACATTTTTTTTAGAGTTTTAACAGATGTTCTTATTTATCTCATTCATAGTCTTTGCTCTCAAGAAGCTTATCAAGTATTTACGACTAAAAAAAAAAAAAAAATCACAAAATATTTAGAGACTAACGTGAAAATATGTAGTCATGCCCCACATGTCAATGTTTCAGTCAACGACAGAGCGCAGAAATGACGGTCCCATAGACTGTGATGGAGCTGAAAAATCCCTGTCATCTAGTGACACTGTAGTCTGACATGCCTTTGCAGCTGAGGTGACTTTGCAGCGACTGTGCGGCTGTAACGCAACGTGACTCCTGTTTGTGGGGATGCCGGCCTAAGCAAATGTGCTGTGCCGCCAGCCGCACGGAAGGACAGCACATGCAGTTACGCGCCCTCCGTGGTACTTGATGCTGATAAACTACTACGCTGTTGGTTTCTGTATTTACTCAGCTGTACTCTCATCATTATTTTAGAGTGTGTGCTTTCTATTTATTAAAACACCGCTATAAAACAGTGTGCGGTGTTCCGCTAGCAGCAGCCGCGCGCAGCATCGCGTCCCCTTGCTGTTGCCGAATCTTGCAGCGTGTGCAGGAACCTGCTGCCGGGCGCGGCCTAGGAGCGGCGGGCTGTCCAGCCAGCCTGGGCGCGCCGGAGGCTGCTCATCTAGGTTTGTGTAAGCGCGCTCTCTGATCTTCCCACAACGACAAAATCAACTAACTGCACTTCTCAGAATGTGTCCCCACCTTTTAGTGATGCACGACTGTACTTAAAGGCTAAATTGCGTGGTTGAAATAAATATTATAAATTAGCCCTGGCCGGTGTGGCTCAGCGAGTTGGAGCAATGTCCTACACGTCAAAAGGCGGCGAGTTCAATTCCCTGTCAGAGCACATACCTGGGTTATGGGTTCCATCCTGTCGGGGTGCGTATGGGAGGCAACCGGTTGATGTATCTCTCTCACATTGATGCCTCTCTCTCTCCCTTCCTCCTCTCCAAAATAAATTAGAAAGAAAGAAAGAAAAAAAGAAATGTTATAAATTAAGGAACAAACTTGGGTTGGATTGGACCTTTCAGAGAAGGTTCCAGAGACAAGGTTAGAGATGATCTGGAGCTTTGGTTGATTTCTCCACTGAATCATTGCTTGCATTAATATAAGACATATGTTTCATGCTTCCAAAGATCTTGTAATCTAATAGGAAAGTTTAAAAAGTAACATTACAATAAAGATGAATTTAGTACATAATATAAGAAAGATATAAACAAAACAGAATGGGACACCAGAGGAAAAAGAGAGAGCCTCCTGTCTGGGTACCAAGGAAAGCTTCCTAGAGAAGGGGACACAGAGCCCAGTCTTCAAGGGTAAGGGACGGTACTGCAGGCACAGACAATAGTCACTCAGCTGGCAATGACTCTTCAGTTTGGTCAACATTATCAGAGCATTTTGAATGTGTAGTTACAACCTAAAGAACTTCCCAGAGAATAATGTGTTTTTTAGGTTTAAAACGAACAGTACTGCTAAAATAATCTGTATTAGAAAGCTATTCCAGAAGGGATTCACACCTACACGCAGTCAAGCAAGAAGGGGAAGTCACACTTAAGATGGAGTAATTAGCTATGCAAAACTTAACTGACTACTGTGTTCAGTCAAAAAGGTTTTCTTTGAAGGAGATTTGACTTGGGGTTGTGAACACACAATACAACATACTGATGATGTATAATAGAATCGTACACTTGAAATCTATATAATTTTATTAACCAATGTTACCCCAATAAATTAAAAATAAAATAAATTTAAATTTAAAAAATCCCTCCCAAAATGCTTTCCTCTGCTCCCCAAATCCAATAAAACAATACTATTTGCTCTCATAAGTGCAAAACCTAGTGCCAAAGAAAATAATCAGAATATTATGTTGCTATGTAAAGTAATGCAGAATTGATAAAACAAGGTGTATCAGATAATATGCTCTTTACACTCAGAATCGGCAATCCTGTGTATCAAAGAGGTGTGACAAATCCATTATGAGATGGCAAAACTGAGTTTGGGTTAAGTCAGGTACCCAGACTTCCATAGCTCCTAAGCAGCATCACTACTGGGGTTTGAAGTCATGTCCGCCTGGCTCCATTACAACCCCATGAGCTGCCATAAAGAAAACAGGTGAGCCTGGCCACTGTGGCTCAGTGGTTGAATGTTGACCAATGATCCAGGAGATGGCGGTTCAATTCTGTTCAGGGCCCATGCCCGGGTTGCAGGCTCCACCCCCAGTAGAGGGCGTGCAGGAGGCAGCCCATCAATGACTCATCATTGATGTTTCTCTCTCTCTCCATCTCCCTTCCTCTCTCTCTAAAATTAATAAAAACATATTCAAAAGAAAACAGGCTAGGTAGAAGCTGGAAGCCAGCCTGCGGTCATCCACAAGGTGAACAGTTACACCCCCTTGTAATAACCTGCTAGGTGCACATATAGATGCCACCACTGTCAATCCAGAGTATATCACCTGCAGCAAATCTCCCTTCTCATTTTAACAGCACGTCAGAGTTCTTAATAATTAGTTGCTTTGATTTTTCAGTTTTCTATATTTACACTGATTTTTACATGAAATTTACACATTAGCAAAGGAAGCACTTTGAATCAATCCCAAACAAAACACAAAACTACTGTCTCTGAGTCAAGAAAGTTTGGGGAGGCAGAAGTGTGGGCTGCTGGGTCACATCTGTTGGGAACATTAGCAGTCTTTGCTGGGTGGCTCAGGAAGCAGACCTCGGCATAAGGAGTCAAGGCGGCTTCCCAGCTCTCTTGAGTTATGCCTCCATCTAATTGTGTTTGAATTTTGAGATCAAATCTGCCCATATGTAAATATGTCTTCACAAAAGCACATTTCAAAGCCAAATCTAAGTACTGTTTACATCAGCTACCATTTTGCATTACCCAGACAGTGTTCTCTTCCATTAACTTTATTAACTGAACGTTGGTTAGTGCTTAGAATGCAAACAAAAATATAACATTTCATGGTTATTGCCCGTGACATATTTCAAAAGCGAAGTTACACTGAATGTGACAATTCAAAGAAATTCCAATACAGAACACGACCTCTGCCCCCAGTTTCTCCTGTATCTCCAAACAGAGGTGCCAAATTTTATTTCTCATATGACTTCCTTGTTGGTTTCAGCTCACGGGACTGGGGTATGGTTGCCCTGCTGGTAATGGGGGAGCAGGAGAAATGAGACCTGACAAGCTTGTTCATGAGGGAAAATTGGGGAGACAAAACTAACAGGCAGAAGAAGGATGGGACAAGGCAGTGGGAATAGGTTGGGGCAATGGGTTCAGAACCAATAGTACCCCTTTTATGTGGCACCTTGGTGACATAAGACCAGGCTCTAGTTCTTAACATTAGCACCCATCTAGTCTACCAACGCAGTAGTGGTGACTGTATTACAACTTCCTATTATTTTTATTACTTTTCACATCTATACCGTATAGATGTACTTAAGGTAGTTTTTAAGATCTTAGTATTATTTTAATAGTCTTTCTCCCTTGTCTTAGACTTCTCCTGCCAGTTCTAACAACCAGTAGAATAAAAACCTTAGATCCTAAGACTTACTTTATTTTTTACTATTTTCTCTCATTTATAATTTCAACTCAAAGTCACAAAAGAACACAGGAAAATCTCATTCAAAAATAGTGGGAATATGAGAGTGAGTGCACTTAGTAAGTACATGCAACCTTCTCATGTGGATTGTATTCCTCAGAAACTCACTACAAGTGGAAAAATAGTGGATCAAGTATTATTTTCTTGTAGAAACAGTGCTATAACAGGAGGGGAAAGTTCCTGACCTCGGGCCTTATGCCAAACTTTACCAAACGCAGGGCTTAATAAACTATAAAGGATATATTTCATGTTTCATAGCATAAAGCTTTCTGAAGTATACATAAATCAATTAAGGAGCGCTACAAGTAGTCAATAAACATAAAATCCATTTAATATGACTCAGTCTCTTTGACCAAGTTTTCCTGCCAAATATTATACCAAAGCCAAACAGCTCTAAAGAGCAGGTTTATTTGTTTCATGGGTTTCAGGATGATTTCCTTGAGGACATTTGACAAGCACATTGAAGGAAAGTGTTGCGCAGTGACTTGTTGCTGTTTAGGAAAAGAGAAAACTCACTCAGTTTTCTTATAGTCAATTTTCCTGCCATAAAACCTAGGGATTAGAACTAATCACAGCCTGCTCGTGTGCTTGAGGTTGGGATTAATTTCCTCAAAAGAGAAGAACAACATATGTTCATGTGAGAAACTGCCTGTTTAAGTGTCAGAAGTTACAACACGGGTGTAATTGGCAGAGGGCTGAATGTGTGAATTGCTCTGCGTACAAATCACCATAAGGATTTGCTTGCACAATTTTTTTCCTCCCTCCAATTCATCACGGAGTGGAAGAAACATTAACTGGGAGGCTTGGTTTGTAGAGTCCCAGTTAATAAATTCAAGATAAAAATGGGCAGACCCTGTGAGGGCCTACCTAAGAATCCTGGACTAGACCCTAAAGTCATCCCAAATGTCATCACTTTAGACTCCTATTCTACAGAGAGAAACTGTCACTAATCCTTTAAGAATCCAATAAGTGTTGAGGGAAAATGGATCTCTAATAATTAGTCTCCAAATCTTGTCATAAAATCCTGAGTTTCATGTCAAGCAAGTCTGTGTGACAAGACGCAGTGAACAGTACAATTCGTTCTAGTTCATGTAGGGGAAAAAAAACTATTCATTTAATCTCATATTACAGCAAAATTGATTGAAAAAAGCCACAGATTAGTCCTGTCATTCCTGACAACATGATTTTTATCAAAGGACTAAAAGCTTCGTTACATGGTGGGGGACGGGAAGAGATTTTATTTCAAATCTTGGGGGAAAGACCCTTGCATCAAAATGATTCAACTATCATGTACAGATATCAGTGTTCAGGATAACTCCCCTGTAGCTGTGTTTATTTTTTGTAGAATGTGCTTTGTCAGTTTCATTTATCTGAAAAAGTCCAGTTATTCCTTCCCTTTGTGTATAACCACCTCTCCCAAAGCTGTGTTTATCTCTGCTTGTTTGCTCCTCCAGTGAAACCAAGGAGGCAGGATGGTCAAGTATGATTTCCCTTTGAAATGGAAACTGCTGTTTGCCTAGAATGTTGCAAAGCAGAATTCTTGTTTTCTGGAATCACCTAAAACCCACTAGGAAGACGAAGGTTTCTCTTCTAAAAGCTGGTAAACCCAGTGTCACAAACCGGTCCGTCCTGGATAAAGGCAGTGGTGTGGTTCAGAATTTGTCCTTCAGAAGGTAGAAAAAGTGGTCTTCTCGGGTTCTGGAAGTGGAGGGGAGCCACTACACCCCTAGGCTCTTCTAAGTACAAAACAAAGGGCGGGGCAAGGAGTGAAGCAGGAACTGGTGATTAGTTTTCCTTCCTTGGCAAATCCAGCTCTCTTTGGACTATTTCTTTTCTGCCTTCTTAGCAATGAGTCAATCCCTTTGAAACAAGGAGGCGGTTCTTTCAAGAACACCTTTCCCTCCCTCAGCTCTGTTCTCTGATCCCCCAAACCCACCCATTGTTTGACTTGACAAGTAAGTGAATGAACACAGGAAAATTGTGTAGAAGCTGCAGGTTGAGAAAAAGAAGCGCTGAAAGAAAGAGAAAAGCAGTAAGAACATTGCCTGAAACCCTGGAATGGCCGCCAACAGCAAAGATGTGAGGTAAAACCAGCCTTTTCATGGAATGGGCCTCACCCAAACGCAAAACCTGTTTAAATGTCAACACACCTCCAACAAGGAGATAAAGTCCTCGAAGCAAAACAGTGAAACTCATTAAGAGGCACTTCTAAAACTTAAACTGAGAGAACTTCCCTCAGGTGACTTCTTAAGGGGCTGAGTGGCCCTTCATCATCTTGACAGAAAGAGGTTAGGCACTACGCTGTATTAAGGGTTATAAAATAATATCCACCATTTATTGGGATCTCATCTTGAGCCAGGTGCTTATGGATCTCATTTGACTTGCATAGCAGCCTATTAGTTATTATTATTGCCTCCATTTTATAGATGAGCATGTGGCTGCCTCCAGGCGCAGCATTAGTGAGGTAGTTGGGATTTGAACCTAGAACTTGATGTTTTGTCTGCAACGCAAAATGGTTTCCCTCAAAAGATAATCTATGAAACTGCTTTGTAAGCAGTAAAGTTCGGTGGTATTTTATAGTGAGAGCTTTCCTATTCTGCAAACTTGGGCCAAAATTCAAAACAGAAGTTTCCTGCAAAGTGGTCTGAGCCTGGGCCTAGCTGTCACTTGTTGCCTGAGTTACACTCGCACCATGTTATTTATCCCTGTCGGAACCTGAATTGTTTTCCTTTGTAAAAGCGTGATGATAATAGCTCCTTAACAATGGTTTTGAGGAACAAATGAGATAATATATGTTAAATACTGCCTGGCACATAGTACGCTCAATAAACGCCTCTTTACCCCTTTCCTCATAACTGTTCAAACACAATAAAATTGTGGTCTCTATCTTCTCTAGTACCATTCCTCATCTCTTCAATCACCCAAGCTGTAAACTTGGAAAGAATCACTCATTGATCCATTTAAAAAATACTTTTGAATGAACCGTAACTGAAAAAATACATTAACAAAAATAATAATCTAAGAAAAAAACAAAACCCCAAAACAACTTTTTGAGCACTTACCTGATGCTGCGAGGTGTTCTGGGAACCGGGGAAGTGAACAAAACAGGTGAAGATAATTTAAATACTCTTTCCATCTCCCCAACTTGCTACCCTAACAATGACCAAAGTAAGTTAATGAATTAGAAAATGAGACTCCCGTCTTACTAGAACACCTTAGATCTGCCCCATTCTAGTCTTTCTTATTGCCTCCGCCCAAGTGGGGCAATGCATTCTCCTAGACCTTGGGTTTCAAACTTTAGAAGGCATCAGAATCACCTGGAGGGCTTGGTAAAACCCAGATTGCTGGAATCCACCCTCAGCGTTCCCAGGTGATGTTAAGTCTGCCAGTCCAGAGACCACAATTTCAAAACCACTGACCTAGACCATTCCCAAGGTTACTTACTGTTCTCTCCACTAACAACTTCACTATCTTCTCCTTCAGGGGGTCAACAGACTCTGTCCCCTTAGGCCAAATCCAGCCCACACCTTTTTTTTGTAAATAAAACTTTATTGGAACACAACCATGACTATTTGTTCACATTGTCCATTGCTACAAGGCAGACATAAGTACTTGTGACAGAGACCATCTGGCCAACAAAGCCTAAAATATTTATGATCGGGCCATTTATAGAAAAGAAAGTGCTGATCTCCTCCTTACTATGCTTCAAAAATGGGCTTTCAAAAAATAAAGCCCCTCCTGTTACATCCTAATTTAAAAATATCAACTGGCTCCTCATGGCCTACACAGTTGAATCCAAAGTCTTCTATGATGCACCAACTCTCCAACCCTAGCTTACCAATCTCTTTGTACCCTATCCCAGTGATTTTCAACTGGCGTGCTGCAAGAATTTTTAAAACATGCAACACCTCATTATTTAGTTAGGGGAACTGACCTCTTTTCCCTTAGATTGTCAAATAAAAAAATGACAACAGTCAACACAATAAGAGCCATCTGGTGTGAACGCCCTGTCTTGAACCGTAGATGTATAGGTCATATAATAGAGTTGCATTTTATTGGTCACATCACATAATAAGATTGTGTCTGATTGGTTAATTCTTGGTACCAGAAATCCTTATATGCAAGAATAGGCACCTGATTTTTTAAAAAGTCACTTTGGAACAACAAAGGTAGGTTAAGTACTATTATTATTATTTTTAAATAAATCAACCAGAATTATACCTCTTTTTTTGTCTGATAGACAAAAAATATATATTTTTGGAGTGCTGCATAATTTTAGTAATTAGTTTATGTGCGCCATGAGATGAAAAATCGCTGCCCTATCCAATAATCTGACCACCCTGGACTTCTTGATTTTCTCTGAATATGCCAAGACCCTCTCCTATTTCTGTCTTCCCACATCTATCCCTCTATCTACAATATCCTCTTTCCTTCCCTTCACAGGATGAGCAACCACATCATATGTGAGTTTGATTTTTGAAAATTCAACTACACATGCTACGAAAAGACAGGAAGAGGACACTTCTGCCTACGCATTCTACTTCATGAGCTTCTGTTTCTGAATGAACCAGAGCTAGGAGACTTGAGTCTACTGCTTCCTCAGCCCGCTCAGATCCCTTGTGCCTCTTCTGTGTTGGTGCGAGTATCTCACCACAGAGGGTGTAATCCTAGTGTTTAAAGATAAGTGTTTTTTATACAACAGAGCCAATAAACACCAGCCAACTCTTCATCTGGTGCTCAAGGAAAAAGTAGCAATCTGTTCCAAAGCTGGAAGAAAATCCGGCTGTGTTGGGCTTATTAGACACTGGATACTAGATACTATATATGTAGAAACTGTGCCTTTTGGGTGATTTAAGGTCTCACTTTAAACAACTACATTTGGACCCAGAGCCCTAACTAAGATCTGACTCATTCAATAAGCCATTTCTTCTCATTTTCTTCCTTACATACCTTCTATTCCGTAAGGAATTTGCGCACATCTGTAGTATAAATGAAATTGCAATTATTTATTTAATTTTCACGCTTTCTTTCCATTAGACAATGAGACATTCAAAGACAAAGTCATATTTTAGTTATCCTAAGTCTTTCCCTGCACCTAGCTTAAGTAGAAACTCTTAACCAGTGTTTACTAATGAAGTGGGCGGAGTCCCACCTCCCACTTTAGATGTTCCTTCATCTCTGAACAGATCTATGAAGTCCTGTTGAACTTTTCAGTTAATGCCTCTAGTTTAAACTTTCAATGAATTTTAATTCTTCCAGTGTCCATTTTCTTTTTCCAACTTGATGTAAGCTTGTTCAGGGGAGAATCTCTATATTCTTAGCCCATCATTACAACAAAATATTTGTGAATTAATTGCTAATTTGAGTGTGATGTGTTCAAAACAGAGATAAACTAAGAAAATTAGTTTTTACTAGGTCAGAGGTTTGTTTATGGTTGCTTGTCTAGAGTTATAAGGCCCTGAAACAGAATAAATATTTGTGACCCCCCCCCCCAAATTCATATGTTGAAACCAAGTCCCCAATGTATTTGGAGGTGATTAGGTCATGAGGATGGAGTCCTCATGACTGGGATTATCGTCCTTATAAAAGGGACCCAGAGAGCTCCCTCCCATCTATCATGTGAAGACATAATGGAGAAGATGGCCTTCTGTGAACCAGAAAGTGGCCTTACCAGACACCAAATCTGCTGGTGCCTTTATCTTGGACTTTCAAAGTCCAGAACTGTGAGAAACAAATTTCTGTTGTTTATACCCCACCTAATCTATGATAATCGATTATAGCAGCCTGAAAGGATTAAGACAGGCCCTAACTATGGCTCCACTTTGAATAAGGGACCAGCTCTCCAGATTTCAATAGAACCCATATTCAAATGCAAATGAGCCACACCCACATTGATATTATTGTTTGTAGCAGCCTAACCTATATCCTTTGCCTGGAAAGTTCTTGCTCACTAGCTGGCTTCTTTTTCACCAGCTCTGCTCCCTACACCTTTATCAGAATTCCAGCTCTCTTCCATGATCCAGTTTATTTTTTCTTCATAGCATTTGTTAATAATGTAAGTTAAAAGTTCTAAATACATATTTGTCCAGTGAATGTCAAGATGCCACAGATGTCATACTAAAGGGGAGAGCAGCTAAACTGACCTGACCCTTTATTCAATTTTTCTATCTGTGGCAAAAATCAGTAAGGAGGAAGTAATAGAGATTGGTTACTTAGAAGTTAACCAAACTTAAGAAAGGCTAGCATGCAAGGTATCAATTATTGTGAAGCCTTCAAAAGGCTTCTGGGTTTTATTTACCAGGAATTTTCTGGACGCCTCAACTTCTTAGAATGCTAAGCAGTATTTCTTTTATTTTTAATAAATTTTTAATTATTATTAAATATGTCTTTATTGATTTCAGAGAGAGGAAGGGAGAGGGAGAGAGATTGAAACATCAATGATGAGAGAGTCATTGATCGGCTGCCTCCTACACACCCCTCACTGGCGATCGAGCCTGCAACCCGGGCATGTGCCCTGACCGGGAATCAAACTGAGAGCGCCTGGGTCATAGGTCAATGCTCAGCTGCTGAGCCACGCCGACTGGGCAAAGCAATATTTCTTTTAAAATGAACCATAATTTATCACACACTTTTGAAACTTTACTCTTCACAACCTTAAGAAACTTTAGAAAATATTTTATTTTCCATTTTCTTATATTTTTGAAAGTGAAATAGAAAGTTCACTCAATAACATTGTGCTGAAAAGTTTGAGGCTAGGAACAAGGAAAGTCCTCTCCTGATGAATGTCATTGTGAGCTGGCTGGGGATGTTGGCGTGTGGATGTGTGTGTGTTTGTTAGTTTGGAGCCTGAACATTCAAAGTTGAGTCCATTTAGAGATCCCAGGGAACCCAGACTTTTGCCTAAAAGCTCAGGGGAAATGAAGGAAAAGGGATTGAGGACTGAAGTTGGTGGTATGGGTTTCTCCCCCTGTGACCCCCTTTCTCTTTCCCTTGTTCCATTTATATAGATTTTATATAGATTTTTGTTCTCTATCCCTTAATCTCTTTCACATTTCCTTTTTCTCTTTCACTTTTTTTTAAACCTCACACAAGGACATGCTTTCAGGATGTGCTTGGAGAGAGGAAGGGGGGGAGAGAGAGAGATAGAGGCAGAGAAACATTGATGTGAGAGAGAAACATTGATCGGCTGCCTCCTGTATACATCCCAACCACAGATTGAACCTGCAGTCTGGGTATGTACCCTGAGCGAATTGAACTCACCACCTTTTGGTGTAACCCAGCACCTTTCGGAATACGGGCTAAGGCTCCAGCCAACTGAGCCACACCAGCCAGGGTTTTTCTAATCAGTTTTATAACCATGTTCTCTCACTCTCTTTTCAACTTTTTTCCTTCTTTGCTTGTCAATACAAGAAGTTCTCAGGGGCTGGGGAAACTACTGGTAAGTAAGTTGTCAAGGCCTCTGCAGCCCCAAAGTGCCTTAAAGTAAAAAGCAGATAACATGAAAAATTCACTGCTCCAGAGATCTGTTCTCTGATGGAAATGTTCCTTAGACCACTAGGATTTTCTCTCAATCTGTTTGATTTTAATGGTTTTCGGCTTCAAGATATCCGAGGGGGTAGATTTCTAAGAACTGTCGTCCAATGTCACCTCCTTACCTGGACATATAGTGACATGCAGTGACTGCAAGAGTGGACAGTTTTAAGGCAGTATGCACATTAGCAAAGTAAACTGGAAATTGGGACAGTTTCCCAAGGCCTCAAACTGGTTTCCCCTGACCTATTTGTCTTTTCCATGCTCATGCCACCTTGCCCTGGATTATCCTGATAATTCTGCATTTGGCATTTGACTTAATTCCAAAGGCGTAGCCAAGGATTCCTCTCTCTTGCGCTCTGTGAATGGCAAAGCCAGGGCCCTGGTTTGGAGAGTGGTAGCAATAGGCTCTGTAGCAGAAGAGAAGCCGTCATTCTAGAATGTGCATGGACCTCTAATGTCTTCTAATATTTCAACCCCAAATGTGAGGTTAAAGGAGCAGAGGGAAGGATCAGGGCCTGGCAATTGCACATGCTATTTTTAGCTCCTGTGTTTGGCCCAGGAGACCTGGGAGACCACGCATCCTCTCTGTGTATTGGTTTGCAACAGACGAAATGAGCCATGTGATACTGTAGGTGGGGAGCTGCTTAGTTAAAGGCAAAGGAAAGAATGCTACAAACAGGGAGCTCACGGCGATGGGGGAGGCGATCATTCTTTTCTAGATTTTATCTCTGCCTTGGTGTGTGTCCCTGGTCACTGAGGCTATTTCTGTGACCTCAGCTTTCTCATGCATAGACAGGTAATAATACTCTGTTCTCTCTACTTTCATTATATGGGCACTGTGAGAACAAACTAGCAAGTTAATGAGATTTAAAATAGGAAGAAAATACTTCCCCAAGCCTTTAAAGTACTCTGAGGTTTTCAGGGCCTCATTAAATGAAAGGTATTGTTTCGAGAAAAAAATCTGTCCAGTTCCTATCACATACACACTGTTTCCTTGAATGCTGTATTTGACAATTTCTTTTTCCTTTCTGCATAAATATTGAGGAAAGACAGAGGCGAAGTAAAATAAAATGAACAAGTTGCCTGAAAATGAAAGTGTAGCCCATCACATTAAACCCTGGATCCATATTTTGAATGGAACCGGCATTAAAACTCCTCTCCAATAGCTTTGGACAGAGCATTTAACAGGGTGACTGAAACGCTCACCCTGGCACATACGTTTCTCAGGTGGAGACACTGCGATTTTATCTTAGGAGAGTCCTTAGGACACACGCAATACTGAGGACATTTCCTGGAAAATCCGTGGCCTTCGCCTGGGACAGTTGTATCACACAGAGACGTTTCTGGTTCACATTGACAAGCAATGTAGGATCTGAAGCCAACATACGACTTTTGCTCAGCCTAGCCAGGAACCAGATTTAAAATGTGAGGCATTTTTCCCTATTTGCGCTTTGGGAAAGAGTTTTCCAAGTTTTGCAGGGTTCCTCTTCTACCTCCCTAATGAGCCAACAAATCAAAATAATAAACTACCTCAGAAGAAAACAAATTTTTTAGTTAATTCAGACTTTTAATGAGTCTCTCTCCCCTGTGTGTTTTTCCTTTCTTTTGTTCTAAAAATACATCTAGAAAGAGGGGAAATGGCCAACAATTGTTAACATATTTTCTACTGAACTTTATGTCACAAATATTTAGCTTAGAGTGTGGAATCTGAAGAAAAAAACGTTCTTTTCCAAATATCATACAACTCTGTTCATTGTGGAGGGATAAGCAAAACAAATAACACTGATTATCTGCTGTGAGGTCCGGGGACACAGGAGGGAGAACTCGCCTTTTCCCAGTTTCTGAGGTTTGCACCAAAAGTAATTACCTGCTCCCAAATTAGATACTAATTTTAAAAGTTTACCTATGTGGGAAGAAATTGGTGTGCGGAATGAGGAGCTGGAGGTATTTTTTATGGAACCATCCTGATGAATTTGCATTTTTGCAATATGGATGGATAAATAAATGCGTATTCATAATGAAAGTGAACAAAAACAGGAAAAACAGAACTAAAACAAACACCTGTGTGTTCACTACTCCCCAAGTAAGGAGGAGTCCCCTGCTGTTTTCTTACACGCGTAGTTACAGTTTCCACGTGCCAAAGAGCTTCCCGTAGTCATGGGATGAAGAGAGAGCGCCAAGTTCATTTCTAAAGTCTAAGGCAAACGGTGACGACGTGGCCTGCTCTGTGCAGACGCAGCAGAAGCACATTCTCTGCGAAAAAGCCACAGATACCTTACAGCACTCAACAGATCACCCTGTGTGGAAACTGTAAAACCATTTTAACTCTTACTGCAGATGTTATTACACGTGACAAAGTATTTGCAAGACCAACCAAATAAACTGCTTCTAGGAAATGGGTCCAATAGGGTACTTCTCGGGTGGTATTGCTTTTCTTAGGTTACTGGGGATTGAATTAAGACACCGAATCATGAAGTCAAAACCTACATTTTCAGCTGAAAACTTGTATAGAAGCTTCTAGATACTATAGTATTTCTCACTACTTTTTTTATGCATGTAGAAAAACTGAAATAGATTGTCTGCTTTGCCTGGCAGAGAATCTATATGTGGGTATTATAAATGTGACAGGGTTCCAAATGGGACAGTCTATATCTATAGAACCATTTACCCATTCATTCATCCATCAGTCATTTATCTTACTGTGTGTGCTGCTCTGAAGATACAGAAATAAATAAGACCCAGTTGGAAGAGGGGAGGCCGATGTGAAAATCAGAGATCACCGGCTGATGTGACAGGGAAGGGATTGTCTGTAAAGCACAGGTGTACCCTAGAGTCAGACAGGGAGGAAAGTGACACCTCTCCAGAAGAGTGGCCATGGAGCTTAAAAAGAGCAGGGCATGTAATGTGCTTAGCACAAACTGACATGCAATAAAGGATTTCGAAGTATTAGGTATTATAAAGAATATAGCAGCTATAGAGTATGTGTGAAGAGTCTCAGAAGAGAATGTAATTAGGCCTGAAAGTAGGAGAGAGAAGGGAGAGAAGAGAAAGACAGAAGAGAAAGGAAAAAGGAAGGAAGGAAGGAAGGAAGGAAGGAAGGAAGGAAGGAAGGAAGGAAGGAAGGAAGGAAGGAAGGAAGGAAGGAAGGAAGGAGGGAGGGGGGAGAGAAGGAGGGGGAGAGGGAGGGAGGGAGAGAGAGGAAATACTAAGAAGATGTATTTTAGGGGCTAGTTGATAGCTTCTAAAAGTACATTAAATTCATAAACAACCAATTGATAATTTTAACTGGATTTTCTTATGAACTTGGGTTAAAGCAGGGACATTTCATTTACCACACTAGGATCAAAGGAGACCAAGGTCTCTCACCCTTTGCACTATCAACATTTTAGACTGGATAATTCTTCGTTGTGGGGTTATGTGCTGTGTGCATTGTCAGGTGCTTAGCAGCATCCCCACTAGATGCCAGAAGCAGCCTCAGGTTGTGACAACCCAAAATGTGTCCAGCCATTGCCAAATGTCCCTTGGGGGAGGTGTGTGTCAAAATTGCCCCCAATTAAGAACCACTGCCTTAGACTAAGATAATTTCATTAAGTATTAAAAAGTTGCATAAGCTTTTATGTTGCAGATGGAAAATTAAGGTAGATAGAGAACCAACTTAAATATTTTCCTCTTGTTTCCATTGCTGCTAAATGTATTGTGATGAAAACTATCCAATTAAGATGTCTAGAGATTGGTTAATTCTCATTTCTCTTTGCCAGTCATAACAGAGTTTGAAACATAATCCAGGAAAATGTCTCAGATTTGACGTGGACACCACCTACTCAGGGAAGCGAAAGCTTATCCTAGTTTCTAAAGACCTTTATGAAGTTAAGCTTTCTTTGCAGAAACTGTAAAATAAGGTTTTTTATCATCAAGGTCACCACGACTTTAGACTCAACATTGCTAGCTGTAGTTCTCTCCCACTGGCCTGTTGGCACAAAGTGTTAGACTGGTGACCCTTGTCTTTTATCATCTTCCTCTGCACTTAATGGAAAATTGCAAAAAGCAAAGGTGACCCAGAGGCTGCTGGGAGATTTTTGTTTACCTGCTGGGATAATTCCCTTCTGCCTCTCATTGTATTTTTAACTGCTCAAGCCACTTCTATAGTAAACCGAGATTTACTGGGACTCACTG
This sequence comes from Miniopterus natalensis, assembly GCF_054644295.1. Taxonomy (NCBI): domain Eukaryota; kingdom Metazoa; phylum Chordata; class Mammalia; order Chiroptera; family Miniopteridae; genus Miniopterus; species Miniopterus natalensis. The sequence goes on from NC_142096.1 coordinate 26,423,715, forward strand.
TGGAACAAAAATGAAAAATACTCATTTTTATCATGTTTTTAAAAGAAAAAAGGAAATCAGAAGAGGCATGTTTATATTTAAAGTGTATTGTCTTTTGACGTAAACCTTCAGGATAAAGGCTGGGTATGGGATAGTGAGTCAAGGACATCCTTAATCACAATTTGTCACGATCAGGTTGATTCTGCTATTACATAAGGGATCAAAGTGCTTTTTCTCTTTAGATAGTTTATACCATTTTTACTTCCAAAATGATATCAAGAGTTTTACTTAAAAACTATATATGCATATATAAATATGTATATGTAGGGATGGCCCTTTCTCTTTTTTATAAGTCCAAATTTGAATATACTCTACATATTTTTCTACAGATTGAATGTCTTAACTTAAAAATATATTGTATAGGCAATTCTATATTAGTTCATAGTGCTGTAATTCAGTCTTATAAACAATTGCATAGTATCCCATTGCATGATTGTAGCACAATTTATTTCACTAGCTCTTTGTTGATAGACATATAGGTTGTTTGCCATATTTTGTTACTAAAAATATTGTAATGACTATCTTTATTCATATTCTTTGTGATTCTTAGCATAAATTCCTGGGAACAGAGTGGCTGGGTCAAAGGATATTTGCATTTAAATTTTTTAAAACATTAACAGATTATTTCCTGTAGAGGCTGTACCAATTTATTTTCCCATACTGCATGAGAGTGATTCTCCCCCGCCCCCCCCGATATATCTGCTAGCATAATATATTATAAAACTTTCTGATGGGTTAAAAATACCTTATTGTTACTGAACTATCAAGCAAAATAGAGACAGACTCATAGATAGACAGCAGGGAGATAGCCCTGGAGGAGGGGGAGGAGAGGAGGTGTTGGGAGGGGATTGAGTAAAAAAAAAAAGAGAAAGAACTCATGGACATGGACGGCAGTGTGGTGATTGTGGGGGTGAGGGGGGTGGGTGGAGGTGGAAGAGGGCATAGAGGGGATAAGTGGTGATGGAAAAAATTAAATTTAAAAAATACCTTATTGTTTTTTAAATTTGAGTTTCAAAATTACAAGTGAAGATTAATATATTTTCCTATGTTCAAACAAACATGTATGTCTTTTTCTGTGAACACCTTTTTCATGTCTCGACAAATCTATGTCTGCCTCCTCCCTCTGCCTCCTTCCTTCTGCAGTTATTTCTCTGCCTTTCTCTGTCCTTCCTAAGAGCCCTTGGAAAGTGGCCTTTTTTTATTTTTCTATCATACCTGCTGCAAATATTTTTCTCTGAGCTTGTTTTTGCTTTCAGCTTTGTTTATGGTAACTTTTTACACAGAAACATTTAGTTCACATAGTCAAATGTATTCTTTTTTTCTCTATGACTTTTGTCTTCTGCTTAGAAAGTCCTCTCTTACTTTGAGATTATAAAGAAAAAAAATTCTTCCATGTTTTCTTTTAGTACTGTTTTGGTTTTACTTTTCATCTTTAAATCTTTGAACTATCTAAATTTTATTTTTGAATGAGTGAGGTAGGAACCCAAGCTTTATTTTTTTCCATATGGCTAGCCAAGAGTCCCAACACAATTTATTTTTCCTCCAACTGGAACCTTTATCTTATACTAAATATTCAAATTTAGGACTATCTCAGAAGTCGTAATTCTTTTCCATTTATCTTTATCTCTTTGCCTACCAGTAACAAACTATTTTGTTTATTAACATTTTATTTTTACATATTTATCAATATCTCTTAACTATATATTTCTTGTTATTACTAAGCCTTCAGGTATAGTGATAAAGGTACAGGGTGATAGTATACAACCATTTTTGTAGTAGGAACATATTAACATTCGTACTATTTTGAGAATCCCCAAACTTAGGCTATTAAATACTCAGCTGTTTTTTTTTACTATCTTTCAAACTCTGAACATTACCTTACCTCTTAACACCCAGTTTATCTTGTCTATCATTTCATGTCTCAACTCAAGAACTTGAAACAAGTCAGTTTACTGACTACAGTGGGGATAAGGAGAGTTGTGACAAGAGGGTCCAGGTAGTGACTACAAGGAGATGGAAGTCAGTGACATGTCATTAAGAAGCTGCAGCTGCAAAGCATTTGTAGGTAGTAAGTGGCCATGGGAGAGGCCCAATACCCCAAGCTTATCAATTATGGGGACCACAGGAACAAAACTGTCAGGTAAAGCAAAGGATTGTTTGATTGTATCAGAAGAAAAAATCCAGACCTGACAAACAGGATCCTGTACCCAATTCAAACTCAACAGAGCAAGGAGTGCTGGGCCCTCAGGCAAGTCCTAGCCTTGAGTTCATTAAAAAATCCAAGGCATGCTTAACGAAGAGAGAGTCTGGTTACCTTTAAGGAGGACTGCTACCAAATCTCAAATGTATGTCATGAATCTTCCTCCAGTCTTCCCAAAAGAGGCCCAAAAGAGAGCTTCCCACTGGTCCTATGAGTTTAGAGAGGACTCTGTAGATCAGGGTACTGTGTGGAACTCGTAAGAAATCTGTGTAGGTGATCCTGGAGATTTTGGAGCAAACCCATGCCCTCTGCAAGTATGCCCTTTTCCATATGAAGAGCTCCTGACTTGCTCCTAGGCTCACAAAGTGCTCATGATGAGAAGGTGATCTGCCAGGGCCCACATTTGAGTATGCCAACATCAAGTGGATCCCAGATCTGCCACTTACTTGCTGTGTTACTATGGGCAGGTACTTAATTTCTCTAAGCTTCAGTTTCCTTTTTTGTAAATAAATTTTACAAAATCCATAAGTTTACCTCCTAGGGTTGTGAGGATTAATTGAGTAAGGAGGTATCATATAATTTAAGCATGAACTGGCTCATAGTAAGTCCTCAATAAATGTTAGGGGTTGTTATTATTATTATTGCAAAAATGATTTGTTTAAAGACCAGGATTCCACAGAGTACAAGCAGAAAATAACTTTATTTTTTCCCCCCTACTGCCCAATCAAACCCACTCTGTGAAGCTGGTCTTTCCCTGCAACTTGGGTGAAATCTAAGGCAGGCCCTAGGACACCTGCAGTCACTCCTGGGTAATAAAAAGTTCTCTGTCATGCACAGTATCAGAACAGTCACATTTCAATGATTGAAATGTCCAGTTCTGTGTAAAAATCTCAACTTGAATTTCATTTCCCCCGTGCTACATGCCAGCCTCGATTCATTAGAGTTACCCCTTTAACAATGCAAAAGTTAGGGGCGCTGAGCCCCATGTGTGACTTTTGGCTCTACCAATGGCCTCAGACTCAACTGACGGCAGGTGGAAAACCACGGATCAAAAACAGTATCTTCCATCTCGGGTGGTTATACACACTTGGGAATGCAAAAATCCTGTTTTCCATCTGCGCTTGGTTGAACAGGCAGACGCCAAGTGGGGAAGGTAGAGTTCAACTGCCTGGGGATCAGAGCCCCTAACCCACATTGTTCTAGGATTAAATGTATGTAAGTCTGCAAAGGACAAAGGGGTGGGCTCGGGTTGGCTTCCTCTCCCTTCCCAGCCTGCGCTTGTCCACCTCAGTTCCCCACGTCCCACCCTCACAACCAGAGTAGTCGACCCCTCCGTGATTTTTCTTGACTGATACTGGTGTTGGAGTTCTCCGAAGATAACAGATGTCCAACACTGACTCTCTCATGGATGTTTCTTTGGTCCCTTTGAGACTTCCATTTGGGGGCATACTAGCAGCACCCCTGATGTGGACGTGAGCAAAGTCTCTCTTGGGGGCTGATCACTGACAAGCCCTGCTGACCTCCCACCCCACGTTCCTGCTTAAAGTCCTGTGTTTCTGGTGTCAGGTCCCTTCAAAATGACTGATGGCCTGCCCCTCCCACGTGGTCATCCTGTCCACGGAAATCACATACTTCTGTCCTGCTGACCCTGGCAGGTCAACCTGCTCCCAGCCAAGGCGGCTCTCTCTGTTCTACCCCCAGGCTAAAAGTCCCCAGGCCTTTAGGTGAGGTGTCATGCGTTATATACCAGACCCATGTGACCCCAGGGGGCGAAAGACCAGCTCTCCTTAATGTCCCTCTCACTAGACTTGGGGTCCGGGAAATACTCTTGTCCTCTCCCCTTTCCAGTGCCTTTCCCAAAGATGCCTCTTTAACCTAAGGGGCAAAACTTGTCCTTAACCACCTCCCATGGAAGTCCTGCAGAAGTCTGTTAATACCTCACTTTGGAACGAGGGAATTCTTGCTCATATTGTTTTGTTCTCAGCTGAAACTCAGGCAAAAAGACTTACTTTTAAACATCCTGTTATATTATTTGTTTCATCATTATAGGGTTGCTATGAGATTTAAATGGGGGGGGAAATGCATGTAAAATACTTAGCATGGTGTCAGGCACATAACAAGTGCTCAATTAATATTATTTAACAAACATTTACATGACATTAATTAGGTAATCTAAGTGCTTTATAAGTAATAACTCATTTAATCCTCAAAGTAACCCTATCATTCTCATTTTGTAAATTAAAAAAAACTGAGGCACAGAGAGGTTACATATCTTGTCCAATATTAAATAGCTGGTAAGTGATGAGGCTGGGATTCGAATTCAGACAGTCTGGCTCCAGGAGTCACGCTATTAGAACCACTATGCTATTTCCCATTCCTAATAATAGCTGTTGTTATCATTGCCATAATGATTATTTGATTTGTATGGGACCGGGCTTGTGTAAACCTCAAAGCCAAATAAGTTTTATGAGCAAGCTGCTCGAATGTAAAGTTTGACTTCATCTAATTGAAGTGCTAACACTCTCTAGACCAGAGCCAATGCTAGTTTGGCTTTCCCCAGTGAAGTATTGACAGAGAAAGAGCACACATGGATCTGGTTAATAGATAGTTGTGTTCAGTATTCCAGAAATTGATTTCAGCTTTATGGAGCCTGAACAATAGTGGATATTGCTGAACAACAGTGAGGGTGAGGACTTCTCCTTCACATTTCCCTCATCCTAAGAGGAGAGTTGGCATAGATCAGGATTGGCAAACACTTCATTTTGGCCTGATGAGCAGGAACTTGGAAAGAGCAAGTTTCTTTGCAAAGAAGAGACATATAGATTCTGTCAATGAATTAATTATAGCAGAAATAGGAGATCAATCATCTTCATGGTGGAACACAGCAGTAAAGAACAAGGGACACCTGCCATCAATCATTAGACATGTTCCTTTGTCCTGAACAACATCCCACTCAGTGTGGCTGATTCCTCTCCTCTTGACTTCCTGTGTATCTTTATAATCAATTAATATAACTAATGTAACTTGAACATGCTTTTATGTCTTGCAATCAAAAGAACTTAATGCAATCGTATTACCCTCAAATATGATAATCTAATCTTTCTCATTTCTGTTTCTTGTCTTAAGGCATTAGCCAGAAATTTCAGAATATGATTAAATAATGGTGGTAATAGCAAGAATCTTTTTCTTGTTCCTGATATTAATGGTGATGCCTCTAGAGTATTTTTGGCATGCTCTACCCCTTTAAGAATTTTATAAAAGCTAACCCTAGAAAAATGCAGAGGCCCACAAAATTTGTAAAGGACCAAGGACGACATGGAAGTTTTTTGTGAATCCCATTAAGTATGAGGTTTAAGATAATTTTTTTTTACCATATCAATAAAGATTACTGATAGTGCTAATTTAGAAATAATAAAAAATATGAATTTCATGAAATATATTTTATAATCAATCAATATACTTATACATTTTCTCTCTTTATTTTTACTGATGCTGAATTATACTAATATGCATACCAGTATCAAAATATTCATGCATTTCTGGAATAAACTTTACTTGGATTTGATATTTGGTTGCTTCAATATTCTGTAGGATTTAATTTACTGAGGTTATATTAATGACTTGACATTTGAATTTACTAAAAGGATTATAATGCATGCTAGAAATATATACATATTACATATATATATATATATATCTTTATTGATTTCAGAGAGAGGAATGGGGAGGGGGAGAGAGAGAGAGAGACATCAATGGTGAGAGAGTCATTGATCAGCTGCCTCCTGCAAGCCCCGCACTGGGGATGGAGCCTGCAACCCGGGCATGTGCCCCGACCAGGAATCGAACCGGGATCTCTTGGGTCATAGGTTGATGCTCAACTGCTGAGCCACGCTGGCTGGGCTAGAAATATTTTTGAATAAAAAGAACTGTAAGGAAAATTACTTGTTAGTTAAACCTCAGTTGTCAATAAAATACTATCAATCAAAGCAAGACTTTTCTAAGTATTCTAATAAAGATTAAAGAATCAGAAGTGAAGAAAATTACAGAGCTGAAAGGAGGGTCTGGTCAAACCTACTGATTTTACAGGTTAGGAAGTCAGTTGCTCAGAGACGTTAAGTGACTTGTACAAGATAACACTTCTTAATAGTGACAGGCACTGGTGATACAAGCCAGTTGTATAAGCAAGTTGTTGAGGCTGAAAGAGAAAATCAGGGGAAAGACTTGTCATGTTTCCAGTGGGACAACTTTAATTCTATAAGAAGTGAAAAGAGTGACTACATTTGTTTCTGAAACAGTGCAAGTTTCACAAAGAAATGATGTCAGCATTTTAGTAAAGTAAAGACATCATTGTCATCTTAAAGGGATTAAAAACATTACTTGGCTTGATTTTCCCATATCTTTTAGTTCCAACTGTCTCACTTTCTCTGTACGTATAGAGACATACAGTTCTCCTCAGCACACACCAGGGAAGCCTTCCTGCCAAGAACGGGCTACAAGCCTTACCAGTAGGGATGGAAGAAACGCAGAACAAAGGAAAGAGGCTTTGAGGACATACATTTTAGAAAGTTGTCAACTTTTAAAACTGTCTGGAACTATACCAACACATATGGAGGACCCAGGCAAAGTGGGGGCTTCGTTTGCTTGCCGTTTGTGCAAGTTCAAGCTGCTTGTCTATTAAGACCTCATACAGGGTCCTAGAATCTTCCCAACTGCCCCCTCCCTTTAACCCCATTAGCGCAGAGTCCCTGGAGCCTTGCGGAGCAGACGGCACGGTGCCTGGTGCCCAGCCATGTACCTGGCTTCACGTGTGGCAAAGGGCTGACCTTCAAGAGCTGTGACAATAGAAGTGGTACATCTACCGGGTTTGGATAAATCAAGGAGAAACTCAGCTGAACTGGTTGTTTGGTGTCACATAGCAAAACAATCAGTTAGATGACTGATTTTTTTTCCTTGTAACTGCCATGTTGACTCTGCCTCATATTCTAATCTGATTTTACTGAAGTCTTGCTACAAAGAGCACCCTTTAAAAAAAAAATTAACCATTTAAGGGGATGTTATTTTTACTATTTATTTGAATCTCCAAATACTCTGTGCAGCAGATAGAGCAGCTAATATTATCCTAATTTAAGAAAAGACGGAAGTGAAGCCCAGAGGACTTGATTGATTGGCCCCAGGCCTCAGAGCTTATTAGTGGTGGGGGCAGAACTGAACCCCAGCTGCCCTGACTTTACCTGCCCACCTCTCCCACAATGCAACACTGCCCTACCTCATTAGCATTTATTTTCTACAAATGTATACTTTTTCGAGAGAAAGTTGTAAATGTTAGGGTTTTAAAATTGTAAATACTTCCAAGTATTTGTGGAATACAGGAGCATTCAATAAATAAATGTTATGTAAGTAGTAAATACAGTTTGATGAGGAAATTTTTTACATGGAGATTTGGAAGATCACTTAAGAGAATAGAAATCTATTTCTTAACTAATTTAGTGGCTGTATGAAATATTAATATATTTTTAAAAATCTGATCACTTAGAATTTAGGACATTATTTTTTAGAATTTCATTGTGGAAATTTTCAAACATATACAGAAGTAGAGAGATTATAATGAATCCATCACCCCACTTCAGCAAAGCAATTATTAACATATAGTCAATCTTCTCCTCCCCCAGGTCCCCTCCTCTCCCAGCCAATCTTCTTTTATCTCCACCCTGTACTCCTCCTGCCCCTTCCTTGGATTATTTTAAAATAAATCCCAGACATTATATTGTTTCATACATAATATTTCACTATGTATCTCTAAAAGATAAGCAACTTTTTAAAAAATCACAATACCATATTGCATTTTTAAAAGTTAGCAGTAATTCCTTAATATCATCTAATATCCAATTAGTATTCAAACTTCTGATCATCCACCAAAATGTCCTTTACAGTGATTTGTTCAAATCAGGATGCAAACAAAATTCACACCTCAAATTCAGCTAGTATATCTTTAAATCTCTTTTAACCTATAACATTTTGTCAAAAGAAATATTTAAATAATTGCTCCTGGAAGAATTATCTGGTGTTCAAGGGAATAGTTTCATTTACAAATACCAAACTTTAAGGTGGGATTAATTGTAAGATGCATTATTATTTTTAAAAATGTATTTATTTTAAAGAGATAAAGAGAAACATCGATTTGTTGCTCCACTTATCTATGCATTCATTGGTTGATTCTTGTATGTGCCCTGACTGGAGATGGAGCCTGCAACCTTGACGTATCGGGATGACCCTCTAACCAGCTGAGCTACCAGGCCAGGGCAGATGCATTATTATTTTATGTACCACTAAGAAATTTAAAGTGCTGACAATTAGAATTGTAAGATGCCACCAATTGTAACATATATTCCAACTTCAGAGATATAAAGTGGAAAAAATATATGTCTTAAGATCAGTGAACTTTGGTATAGTTGGAACACAGAGAGCTCACCGTAGTTACAAATTTTATCTTGTGATGAGAACTTTCAAGATCCACTTTCCTACCTACTTTCAACTATGAAATACGGCATTGTTAACTATTGTCACCATGCTGTACGTTGCATCCCTGTGAGTGGAAATTTGTACTTTCTGACCCCTTCAGTCACTTCATGCTTCACCCAACCCCATACCGCCGTAGGCTACCACCAACCTGTTCTCTGCATCCACGAGCTCAGTTTTTCTTTTCTGTTGTTGGTGGCTTTTTGTTCGTTGTTGGTTGTTGTTTTTAGATTCCACATATAAATGAGATCATATGGTATTTAACTTTTTCTGTCTGACTTACTTCACTTAGCATAATGCTCTCAAGGTCCATCCATGTTGTAAATGGCAGAATTTAATTCCTTTTTATAGCTGAATTATCTGTATCTATATCTATATCATCTATATCATCTCTATCTATCTATATATATCTTACATTTTCTTTATCCATGCATTCATTGATAGACATTTAGGTTGTTTCCATGTCTTAGTTATCGTAAATAATGTTACAATGAACTTAGGGGTGCATATATCTTTTTGAATTAGTATTTTTGTTTTCTCTGGATAAGTACTCAGAAATGGGACTGCTGGGTCACATAGTAGTTCTATTTTTAATTTTTGAGGAACATACATACTGTCTTCCATAGTGAATGCAGCAATTTACATTCCCACCAACAGTGCACAAGGATTTCTTTTCTCTACATTCTTGCCAACACTTGTTATTTTTAACTAATGTTATTTTTTTAATTTAAATTTTATTTTTAATTATAGCTTATATTCAATATTATTTTGTAAGTGATATTATTTTAAAATTTTTGTTTTCTAATTGTTTGTTGTTATTATATAGAAACAACATTGATTTTTTAAAATATATTGACCTGGTATCCAGTGAACTTGCTACATTTACTGCAGATCTTTCATATTTTCTACATAAACAATCATGTCATCAGTGAATAATGACAATTTTATTTCTTCCTTTGACATTCCCACTACTTTTTTTTTTTTTTTTGCCTTATTTCACTGGCCGAGAACTGTAGTTCAGTATTGATAAAAATAGTGATAAAGAGCATCCGTGTCTCACTCTTGATTTCAGGAGAGAAAATGTTTAATAATTCACCATTAAGTGTGACATTTGTTGTTTGTGTTTTTATTAGATTCTTTTTATCAAATTAAGAACATATTCTCCTGTTTCTAGTTTGCTAAGCTTTTTCATATGAATGAGGATGGAAGGAAACTTTTAATCTATCTCCTCCATTCTTAGTCTAGAGTACACACAAACTACTTTGCAGTTGAGATGACATTATTAAAAAAAAAAGCATACACTTTAATAATACATTCTCATGAGAGGGTTGATATATTCTATTATCTCCATTCAGTTTCCTGCAAATGGGGATAATGATAATAGTATCTACCACAGGTTAAAATAAGTTATATAAACTATTTTAACAGTGCGTGATGGAAGTAAGCATTTTATAAATGTTAGCTATTATTACTTTTTTTTTCAGGCAAAGAAAACAGGGCAGGGAAAGAGTGAGTGACTGCTAGTGATGAACTTAATGCTGGAAGCCAGATCTCTGGACTCACCTCCTGAATCTTCCCCTTACATCATTTTGCCTCAAGAGAGGATTCAGTCACTTTTTAGTAATTCTCCATCAGTAAGTCTCTTCATTATACTAAAGGTTTTCAAAAGATTATAAAATAATTCTTACAAAGTGTTTTGACTAGAAAGGCTCTTCTATAGATAATTCTAAGTAGTCAGTGTACTTAGTGTGCATGCTTCCTTAAGTATGTCTCCGAATAATAGAATTATTTGAGAAAGAATTTTTTGTCAAGTTTTTTCTTAGATAGGTCCTTCTTACAAGTTAAGACAACCACTTCACTCATGATTGCCATGCAAAGAATCTTGTCTTCAATCAGCTCATTAAGGTAACTTTGTAAAAATAGTGTTTTTATAAAAGGCACTTTGCCAGCTCCCTCAAACATAACTTTGCAAATGGACAGCAAGAAAAACATGGCAAATCACTTCCATATGGCTCAAGGCAATGAGAAATTCTTTTGATTAACAACACATTCAGTACAATAAAATAACTTTCAATCTGCTAGAGATACACTAACTTATCTGCTTCATTTATTTTCTGTTTGATTTTTCATTGTTTTGACTCTCCAAAAATTCTCCTAAACTCCCAATTGGTTCATTTTTAAATAATAATGGCCTTCTCCAAGACAATCACCTGTTCCTATTTGTCAGCCCCATCAAGCAAATAGCTGCTCTTAAACTTATTTTAGAATCAGCTGCTTTAAACATATGCTTCAAAATTTCAAGAGATGGTTTTTACAGGCTCATCAGTTGATAAAATCATTAACATGTCATCTGCATATGCAAGTACTAGTTTAAACATCTAAACTATTTTATTTCCTTCCACACCTGTCGAAAGAGTAAACCAAACAAGTGAGTGCACATCATAAATTCTCATCAAAAGGCTTTTAATTAATATATAAAGGGCAAAATGGGCACCCTGGCCTTAATGTTTTCATTATCTGGATCCCTTCATTCCTCCCAGACAGACACTAATCACATCACTTTGCACCCTTGACAAATTGAAAAGGTATGACATAAGCTTACACAACTTTAAGCAACATTTCCTCACCCATCAAGAGCTACTTTTTCTTTTTCAAATAAAAATCCAACTGTCTTTTACTTTGTGTGTTTTACAGTGTCTCTTGGTGTAACAAAGCCATCTGCCACCTCTGTCCCTAATGCCTGGAATGAATCAAATCGTCTTCCTTGCACACATTGTTAATCTCACAGTAATCCCTGCTAATCACTTTGTAATCAGCACTCCGAGGGCTGACGGTCCTTGATTCTTAATCACGATATTTTAATCATCATTCTTGTGAGATGGCAGTTAGTAATCCCTGAATCTTGGGCTTATTTCTTCTCAACTTCCTAATTATTCCCTAGGACAAAGAACAGAAGCTCTCTAAGTATGAGCAGCTAGGTCTCTCTGGCTAGAACTGGTTGAGGGGAGCACGGCAGGCCTAGGGCGGTGTTTCTGACGACTGTTTCACCATTATTTTCAATTTGGGATACTGAAGGCAGCTCCTTAGTTTTGTTTTACTTCTTTATTTCCCTTTGTTTTCTTTTACTTTCATATTCTTTTCCTTAATCTCTTCTTTCTCTTTTACCTCGGCACATTTTTGCATGAGTAACAGCTTATATTTCCTCTCTGCATCCTTAAAAGGCTTTGGTTTCTGGTTTGTATAATTTCCTTTTTTCTTCTTTCTCAGTTGAGGAAATTCACCTGTATTCGTAGTTTGCTGAGAGCTTATATCATGTATTGGTAGTGAATTTGGCCTAATGCTTTTTCTGCATCTATCAATATGATAATATGATTTCTCTTCTTTGGAGTGTTGATGTGATGGATTACACTAATTAATTTTTGTCTTTTTTGCATTCTTAAAGTACAATATTCTTACTCTTTTATATAACTTTACAACTCATTTCTTTTTTTTTTTCTTTTTTTCCCCCTGAAAGAGATGGAAAGAACTCATGACATATCTCAGGGGCTTGCTGTCTTGTATATAACGGAATATTCCTTTCTCTTCATTCTTAATTTTTTTCACCATCACCAATTTAAGATAGTGTGCTATTTTTTCATCTCACAATGTCTTTCTTGACCACTTATCATAAAGCCTGCTTTTATTCTTAAAATTCATTCATTTAATTTTTTAAATATTATTGAGGACTTCTATGTGCCAGGCATGATACAGAAACTTATTCACTTTTAGTCTGAGGTTCTACATCAGCTAAATACCTCTTGCTCAGAATCAAAGTTTAAATTCTTGACCTTTAAGTAAACGATTGAGAAATGGTCATTTTCTGTTGGTTACTTAAGTAATAAAAGCTCTAGAGAGTTGGGACCTTCTTTTATGATCTCCTCTTCCCAACTCCCACCCTAGAGCATATTTATCAATTTATCAAATATGGATTTGATAGTTACCATAGATTTGGTAACTAAGAGTGTTCTGATTATATTTGATGGGATTAGGAATGGGGTTGGGGAGAGGGGAAGAAACTTGAGGATGAGATGTCTTTCCTCTAAGAGTCTAGATTAGAAGAGGAATCTAGACAGTAATCTAAACAGAAGAGTGCTTTCAGTTTCTCTCTATTCTCATTAGAGTAGTCTTCCTCAAACATAGCACTATATGTTAACAACTCAATAGTTTTTTGTACGTCCACAGAGTTGTACAATTATCACCACAATCAATTTCAGAACATTTTTACCATCCCCCAAAGAAGCCCTTACCCCTTAAATATCACCTTCCAGTTCTCCCATCTCTCCATCCAGCATTAGGGAACTAATCTTTCTGTCTCTATGGACTTCCCTATTCTGGACATTTCATATCCATAGGATCATATACTATGTAGTCTTTTGTGATTGGTTTCTTTCCTTTGGCGTGTTGTTCTCAGCGGTCATCCATGTTGGAGCATGTAGATATATCACATTTGTTTATCCATTCATCAGTTGATGGGCATTTGTATTATTTCTACCTCATAACTGTTATGAATACTGTTATGTGCACATTTATTTCCAGGTTTTTATGTGGACAAGGTTTTCATTTCTCTTGGGTGTATACTTAGGAGTAGAATTTCTTAGTCATATGGTAACTCTATGTTTAACTTTTTGAGGAACTGCCACACTGTTTGTCTAAATGGCTGCACTATTTCACATTCCCACCAGCAGTCTGTGGGGGTTCCAGGTTCTGTACATTCTCACCAACACTTATTATTGACTCTTTTTTTCTATTATATCAAAAATGATGGATGTAAGAGGTGTCCCTTGTGGTTTTGATTTGCATTTCCCTTATGACAATGTTGAGCATCTTTTCATGTGCTTATTGGCCATCTGTATATCTTCTTGAGATATTTCTATTCAGATCCTTTGCCCATTTTTAAATAGGATTGTTTGTTTGATATTGACTAGAATATTATATATTCTAGATGCAAGTCCCTTATCACATATGGTCTGAAAATATTTTCTCCCATTCTGTGGTCTGCCTATTCACTTTTTTGATGATGTCCTTTAAAGAACAAAAGTTTTGACCTGGCCGGTGTGGCTCAGTTGGTTGAGTGTTGTCCCATGCACCTAGAAGTCACTGGTTCGATTCCCAGTTGGGGCACATGCCCCGGTTGTGCACTTGATCCCCGGGGGGGGGGGGGGGGGGGGGCATGCAGAAGGCTGCCGATCAATTTTTCTCTCTCTTATCGATATTTCATTCTCTTTCCCCCTCTCCCTTCCTCTCTGTCTCTCTAAAAATTAATTAAAAATCATATTTAAAGAGCAAAAGTTTTTAATTCTGAGGAAGTTCAATTTATCAATTTATTTCTCTGATTAATATGTTTTTGGTGTGATATCTAAGAAACTATTGCCAAATCCAAAATAGGATTTACCACTGTATTCTTCAAAGAGTTTATAATTTTACCTCCTATATTTAAGTCTTTGATCCATTTTGAGTTAATTTTTATATATGATGTAAGGTAGGGGTCCAACTTCATTCTTTTGCATGTAGACATCCAAGTTGTCCCAGTACCATTTGTTGAAAAAAGTGTTATTTCTATTGAATTGTTTTGACAACCTTGTGAAAAAGCAATTGATTGCAAATGTGAAGGTTTATGAGTTCTCAATTCTAGTATTTTATTCTATTGATGTGCTGACATTACCTGATTTGGTAAGGTTCAACCTACCTTGCATTTCTGGGATAAATCCCATTTGGCCATGGAGGATAATCCTTTTATATGATGCTAGATTTGGTTTCCAGATTCTCTGCGGAAGATTTTTGCATCTGTATTCATAAGGGAGATTGGTCTTTAATCTTCTTGTGATGTCTTTGCCAGGTTTTGGTATCAGGATAATACTGACCTCATAGAATGAGTTGAGAAATTGACAATTTGGGGAAGAATTTATGAACAATTGGTATTAACTTGCCTGTTAAATTGGTAAAATTCATCCAGTGAAGTCAGCACTGATTTTTAAAAAAATCTTTTTATTAAAAATCCTTTAATGATTACCAATTACTAATGAATTAGATACAACATCCTTTACCGTGCCCTGCACAGTGTCACAGTCGGCATTCCCAGTGTTGTGTTCTTCTGTTCCCAGCTAGTATCCCACTGGCCCCTGCTAACAGGCAACTCATTCACAGGTTATCCCACTTCTTGCCTTAACCTGCCCTTCTTATGTACTTGTGCATCTCACTAGTCAGACTGCCAGCCCTGCTTAAGACATCTCAAGTGTACCTATACCTTGAAACCTTTTCTTGTCTCTCTGTTCAATTAGTTTAGGTGTTCTTGCAATTTTCTAACCAACTTCCCCTAATAGCCATTTAAAAAATTTCTATTGATCTCCACAGTATAAGACTTATTGAAAAGTCTCCATAATAAGCTTCTGTAATTAATTAATTTTAAAAGGCACCTTAATGGGAAAAGCCTCATTTCAGTTAAATTGGGACCTATTAGTTACTTTGGTAATGACACATAACTATCAAATGCCATATGGAATCCACTGTGAACAGTATTTCTCTGTGAGTTCTTTTTTTTTTTAATGTCAGAATAATTAAAAAGAATTTTTGCTTGAGGAACTCATTATGAATGACTTCTCTGTGTTTCACCATATTTCCGAGGAAAATTTGTCTTAAAAAATTGATTCAGTACTGGGGGAGGTTCTGCATGCCTTTTTGCTGACTTTCCACATCTCAAAATAATGATCTTCACAGTGGGGAATAGCAAAGAATCTAATGGTAGAGTTACAATGGTAATAGTTTTCTAAAAAGCATTTCTTTTTCCAATATCTAAAATGAAGTTTTTCAATATTTTAAAGCTGAGATATAACTTTTTAAGACACTGTATTACCTTAGTAAATATAGTATTTTATATATAATATTGCTTTTCAAGTACATATGAAGATTGCATTTTATTAATATAGTTTTGAAATGTTTATAAGGGATAAAGAATTATATGGAACATGCTCAAAACCCTTTCTGTTTTGCCATATTTTGATGGCACTACATGAATGAGTTAAATATGTGATAATGTGAGTGCTGCGCTAACATTGTTAATGTATATCTGCTTCCTAACTTTCATTAAGATAAAACTTTTATTTTGATGAGGATGGAGTTAAGAAGGAGAGTTTAAGATAAAAGGATCAACATATATATAGATCTATATACTATGTCCATATAAATGTTGTGACTACAGCCATAACATTAGCTGACTTCAACAATATTGCCAAAGTTATCCAAAGATTAGCCAGGGAGGTATGTTGGTATTGCCTGTAGTATTATTATCAATAAAAAATAATAAGAGATGCATTCATTTTTTTGTTACCGACTGTGTCCTAGGCATGACTCCAGACCTTTATATTATCACCAAACTCACAACAAACCAAGGAAGCTATTTATATTAGGATTAGTTTCAATTGTGAGTAACAGAAACCTAAAATAACAATGTCTTAAACAAGAGAGAACTTTATTTCTCTCATGTAAAAATCCAGAGGTAGACAGTCTAGGGCTGGCTCCTCAGTTCTGCTTCACAAAGTCCTTAGGGACCCGAGCTCTTTCTCCCTTATAATTGGCCACTAGCTGCAATGCCAACAGAGAGAAATGGGATAGAGAAAAAGGCAGCAGAGGAAATGTGCCAGTTTCCTTAGAAAGATTTCTACTACATGATCTTTGAGTTAGAACTCATTGTTCAGAATTTGGTCACATAAGCAAGTCTGAGTGGATGGCCATGGGCCCAGCTAAGAATCTGGGGATCTAAAGCATGCAGAAAGGAATATAAGATCCTGGGGGATAACTAGTTACCTTCTCTGTCACAAGATTATTAACTCTATTTTATAGATAAGGAATATGGACCTTAGAACCATTAATTAATTTACCCAGATTCATCTGGTTAATAAATGTTTTACAGAAGATTTAAACCCAGATCTGCCCATCTCAAAGATCTATGCTTTGGGGCAGGAGAAAAGGGGGTGGGGTGAGGTGGTAATAAATTTCTTTAAAAGCCTAGTAACATTACCTTGAACATGGTCTCAGTTCTTGCCATGTAACAAACCATGCCAAAATTAAAAAATAAGCATTTATTTAGCTCAGGGATCTTTAGGTTGGCTGAGGAGTTCTGCTGATCTGAGACAGTCTTGGCTTAGAGGTTGTTAAGGGACTGATCCAGAACTGACTTGGCTGTGACACCTGGACGTTACTCCACATAACCTCTCATCCTCCAGCAGGCTAGCCTGGACTCATTCTTGTGGCATGGCAGAAGTTTAAGAGCAGAAACAGCCCTGGCCCATTTTGCTCAGTGGTTAGAGTGTTCACTTGTGTATTGAAAGGTCTCAGGTTCAATTCTGTCCAAGAGCATGTACCTCGGATGCAGGCTCGATCCCTGGCCCTGGTTGGGGCTCGTGCGGGAGGCAACCCATCGATGTGTTTCTCCCACATGGGTGTTTCTCTCTCCCTCCCTCTTCCTCTCTCTCTCTCTCTCTCTCTCTCTCTCTCTCTCTCTCTTCCACTTTCTCTGAAGAGCAATGGAAAATATATCCTCAGGTGAGGGTAAGAAACAAACAAACAAAACCGCAGAAACATAACAAGGCCTTTTGAAGCCTAGGTTCAAAATTGGCTCAGTGTAATTCCCACTGCATTCTCTTGGTCAAAGTAAATAATGAGACGAGCCAAGATTCAGCGTGTGTGTGGTGGGGGGTGTGAGCGGGGAGACTCCATCTCTTGATGAGCTTCTAAGTCACATTGCAAAGAATGTGGACACAAAGAGACCAGTAATTGGGGCTATTAATACAATAATCTACCATCATACTAACAATGTAATAGTGTTGATTGGGATTGAGAATAGTAAAGATAATTTTCAACAACAAAAACAAATACACAGTCTTAACTTGGCATGTGATCAATTGTTTTTCTTCTTAGAGGAACTCTTGTTCTAGGTCTACTTAGTTACAGACACACTCAAAAAGTGAAACATAGAAAAGGATCCTTGGATATTGGAATATTTTCTTCTGCTAAACTAAATTTGGATTAAGTCTAGAAAGGGATACGGAGATAAGGAGTCTGTAGCTAAAGATTTTTTTCATTGTCCTTTGAAACTGTAATTTGTCCTGGGTTGTGTTTTTCTCTGAAATGTCTGTGTAAAATCTTAATAAAAAGTGTGTGGATGTCCTTAGGTTCTTGAGAGAAAGAATGAAAAGAACTAATTTTGTATTCTTGATTGTTTGGGCCAGTTTACTCATTCATTCACTTAACAAAAAATTTACTGAGTCGCAACCATGTACCAAGCACCATGCTAGGCACTGAGATGTGATTAGCAAAAATAGAAATGGTACCTACTTCCATGGAATTTACCTCTGAGGGTTGGGGTAATGAGATATTAATTAATCTCAAAAAATAAAAGCATCATGACAAATTGTAAAAAGTGACATGAAGTAAAGGTATATTGATGACATGAGATTTCCCAAGACAAAGAGTTGATTTGGTCTGGGGCATCAAGGAAGGTTCTTGAAGAAGAGCTGTTCAAATTGTGATTTGAAGGATAAGTCGGAATTAAGCTGGTAAGGATAGAGGATAGGGTTCCAGGCCAAAAAATAAAAATAAAAATTCAGCATTTTAAAGGCCCTGAAGTGGCATGGAGCCTGGCATTTATGAAGGACTGAAAGAAAGCCACTGGGGCTGAAACACAGAGAGTGAGAGGAAGTGGGTTATGAGAAGAGGCAGAAGGACTAAGGGCTGTCAGATTATGTTGAACCCTAGGTGATTATAAGAAACTTTTGTCTTTATCTTCAGAATTAAAAAGCAGTCATAGGAAGTGACATGAGCAGATCTACGAATTTAAAAGATTACTTTGGAGTTAGGTCCAAGATAGGATAAGCACAGACCAGCCAAGAGGCTATGGCAGTGTCTGGGTGGAACTTGATAGCTTAGACAGGAATGACGATGGAGAAGGTAAGAAGCAGACGGATCCAAGAGATTTGGGTGATAACGCCAATAAGCCAGTATAATGTGTCAGCTACGGGACAGTGAAGAAGAGTAGATGTGGCGCAGTGAGTGCTTCGCCCCTTCCTGCGCCTGTGCTGTTGCCAGTTCCTCACTGGAGGCAGGCTTTGAGCTTGACTGTGGGGCTTGCTTCAGCCAGTGACATAAACAGGAACATCAACGTGCCATTCCAAGTCTGTGATTTAAAAGACCTGTGTACTTCTGCTTTGCTTTTGAGCCTCAGCCCCCATCAGGAAAGGAACATGCCCAGACTGGCTTATTCGGTGAGAGGCATGTAGAGTAGACACAGTGCGCAAGCCTGCAGCAAAAAGCAGAGAATCTGGCTGCTACAACGTACAACAGAGCAGTCCAACCGAGCCCAGCCCGGATCAGCCAAAACCCAGCTAACTTCTAGATACATAAGCAGTAATGAATGAATGTTGTCTTAAATCTCAAAATTTGGTGGTTTGTTACTTAGCAATTGCTAACTAATACCAAAAGGGTCATAAAGTACTCTTGGGCTTTAAGCCCACAAAACTAAGTAAATGGTGGTGTCACTCCCTTCAGTTAAACCACTTCCTATCTCCAAATGCCTTTCTTTGATGGGTCCAGTTTTCCCAGTTCTTTTTCTGACACTATTTCTCTTACTGCCACTTAGTCCCCAGAGATGAAGTTAAGTAGGAAGCTGGCTGGGAGGAAGGAAGCAAGGGTGCTATGGACTGAATTGTGTCCTGCACAAATTCATATGTTGAAGCTCCAGGCCCTAATGTGATTGTATTTGGAGATAGGGCCTATAAGAAAGTAATTAAGGTTAAATGTGGTTATAAGGGTGGGGCCCTGATTCAATGAGATTAGTGTCCTTATAAAAGGAAAAAAAGAGACCAGCAAGTTCTCTCTCTCTCCCTCTTTCTTTTTTCCCTTCCCTCCTTCCTTCCCTCCTTCCTTCCTTCCTTCCTTCCTTCCTTCCTTCCTTCCTTCCTTCCTTCCTTCCTCCCTCCCTCCCTCCCTCCCTCCCTCCCTCCTTCCTTTCTCCGTCCCTCTTTTCTTTCTTCTTTCTTTCTTTCTTTCTTTCTTTCTTTCTTTCTTTCTTTCTTTCTTTCTTTCTTTCTTTCTTTCTTTCTTTCTTTCTTTCTTTCTTTCTTTCTTTCTTTCTTTCTTTCTTTCTTTCTTTCTTTCTTTCTTCCTTCCTTCCTTCCTTCCTTCCTTCCTTCCTTCCTTCCTTCCTTCCTTCCTTTCTTTCTTTCTTTCTTTCTTTCTTTCTTTCTTTCTTTCTTTCTTTCTTTCTTTCTTTCTTTCTTTCTTTCTTTCTTTCTTTCTTTCTTTCTTTCTCTTTATCTTCCCATCCATTCCTCCCACCTGCCCAACGCACACACGAAGAAGAGATTATATGAGTACACAGGGAGAAGGCGACCACCAAGAGCCAAGAGGAGAGGCTTCAGAATAAAACCTACTTTGCTGGTACCCTGATTTAAAACTCCCCAGCCTCCAGAACTGAGAGAAATGCATTTCTATTGTTTATAAGCCATCCACTCTATGGTATTTTGTTACAGCACCCTGAGCAGATTAATATGGTGGGTGTGAGACTGTGAGAGAGAGGAGAAGATGGGAGTGACAGTGGATGGGAGATGACCATGGATGGCTGGTACCATGTTGGCATCTCCTCAGCAGGACATACTTTAGACAACTCAGGTACCACTCTGCTGTTGGCCTACTTGAAGTTCTCAAAGTGACCCTTTTCCAAAGAGGACTATATTTTAGCATAATACGCAATCTTGAAAGAAATTACAAGTTCATAGTAAAGTAAGGGAATAATAGCAGGAGCCTCAACCACTGCGAACCAACGTATTCTGCTCTACCTGTCATGGGATGGAGCTGTGACTAGCGCCACACTTGGAATAGGACCCCGCTCCCAGCCAAAGTCTCTGAGGAAGGGGAAGGAAACAGGTTGAGGTCAAAGGGGATTTTTCCTCCCGTTGACCCCATCCAGTCCATTTCCCTTCCCCTAACAGAAGCAGCAGAATAAAGTTGATTTGTGAAAGAATTTCCATGATGTTGTTTGGATTTTGTTTTCATTTGTTGCTGTGGATACACACTGTGGTGAGTATAGAGCAAAGGGAGGGGGTTGCTGATTAATGTCTTTTGGTATCCAAAAAAAGAGATTGCCTAAAATCATCACATGGCACATGTTAAAAACTTACCTGCTGCCTTTTAAAGTGAGGCGTGTAGCTATTACATGGCAGAGGATACTCCTAACACTGCTTGGTGCTCTCTGCTGCCTAAGAACGTCATAGAGTAACTGTTGGAAAACTTAAGTGTCAAACCAGAGAGGGTCTTTGCCCTGATACAGTTTTAATGAAGGAAATTCCATTTGTGAAGAGAGAGAGAGAGAGTGTGTGTGTGTATGTGTGTGTGTGTGACAGAGACAGAGACAGAGACAGAAAAAGAGAGACAGAGAGAAACTGAGACACACCAAGCAAGAAGCAGGGAGCTGGCTGTGGTGGTTCATTCCTATAGCCGAGCTGTTGGCTAGGTTGGTTTTTCTTTAACTTTGACTGACATTTGACTCTGTTGCCTTTTCAGAATAAGGTCTTTTATAATTTCCTCCCTTTCCCCTGCATGGTTTCTGACCACCATTGGGTAAAGCAGAATTATTCCTAATGGGTTTTTGATTTTTCTTTGGAGCCCCCATTTTTAGTAAGCATACAAAAAAACTATTCATCCACATTGCTACCTTGCACTAAACGTTCTTTGTTAAGTTAAATTCTACAGGCTGAGCAGCATAAACATTCAAGAAAAAAAATTCATTGTACCGCCAGTTCTAAGAATCTGGCACCAAACAGTCCTCTAGGGTTTGTTTAAGTAAGAAATGTATTAAAAGAGAGACATTTTTCACAGTGACGATGGCCTTGGCCACAGAAGTCATACAGTTGAGTCCTGGTCATTGCAGAATTGTTAAGGAGCCTGTCAGCAAAGCTTTCCTCCAGGGAACAGCCAACGGGAAGGTTGCTTCACTTTGGAAGTTCTGCAACTTTTAGTTTTTCTAAGGATAGCTTTCAGACTTAGCACATGTCACTACTTGAGGAGAGAGTCAGAAAAAAGCAGCTGCAAGTGAAAATAAATTTGCTTTAAGGACTCAAACAGTTCTGTGAAATCATGCTATTCAGTGACTTTCAATCAAGTTGATCTTAATTTTCTAGCCGCTTCGCTTCTAATTTAATCTCATAAAAGAGCTTCAGCATTAAGGATGCGCTGGGCAGAGCGGGGGCCAGGATGCTGGTTTTTCGCGTTGCACACCGTGATTTTGTCGGTCTTCTTGCCCCATCTTAGCTGCTGTCCTCAGCAAGGGAGCAACCCTGAAAGGAGTCACTCACACATGTTTGTGCATTTCCACAACACCGTGTTAATTGGGGAACACCTCCCCGATAAGCCAACAGAATCACACGCAGGTTACACACCGCGGAGCTTACGTGACGGGAGCGAGCCTGTGGCGCCAAGTCACTGGCGTCTGCAGGTGGAGAGGCGGGTGTTGGTCCCGGGAGTGGTTCAGCAGGGCTCCAAGTGTGACCCATGGTACAGCCAGGCTCCAGCCCTGGGTGGCCGGAGCTCTGAGTTCCTATAGCCCACCAGGGGCAGAGGTCACACTCATATCGGTGTCCAGATGGAGTCTTTATCCGAGTGTCCAGAATTGTGGTTTGGGGCATTCTGGGCCTTTCCCAAAGGCATTCCCATTACACCCCATTACCTCAGTCTTGGCATAGCACTTGACATAATTGTCGTGGTTGACAGTGACTCCATACTGGGTTGTCAAAGATACCCAAAAAATCCGCCCTGCTCTTGCTCTATATAGCTGCTCACTCCCTGCCTCTTCCTCTCCTGCTCATACCTCTGTTCATTCCCACCTTGCTGTAAGTCATTGCTCAGGTGTAAATTTAATCATAGAATTTATTATTACACTTCATATTTTGTTCTGAAGCATTCATAGACTTCTAGGATGATTAGTGCTGACAGGGTCATTCATTCATTCATTCATTCATTCATTCATTCATATATTCTTCACATATTTGTGCTTTGTGTCAGACATTGCTCCAGGCCCTGGGTAGCTTCCATTCTAGGGGGGTGGGGATTGACATGCAGAGAAGCCATTATAACCCAATTGAATAAATTCTTTAAATGGAAGTGTGAGCAGAGTACAGTGGAAGTGTAGAAGGAGGTGGTCACTCTGTTGGGGAGGAGACTGTGAGGGCTTCCCAAAGCTGGCAGTGGGCAGATCATAATTCGGAAGACAGGTGTAGGGATAATGTTTCTATAGGACAACATTGTGTGCAAAGACCGGTAGAAGCTGGTAGACCACCAGAGCTGAGTATTGTTGCAGGGATAGTGTGAGCAGGGAAGCCACTGCCAATGGCTCTGAAATGGTGGGATAACATCTTGACAGACCTTGAATGCCTTGCAAGGCAATTTAAATTTTAAACTAATGGCAATGAAAAAAATCATTGAAGATTTTTAGTGGATATTTTATGTTGGAATGATCACTCTGGAACTAAAGGATATGAATGGGGTAGGGGAAGGAATCAGTAACATTCAAGTCAAGGAAATCTAGAAAGAGGTAAAATCCAAGAGTCCAGGCAACAATAATGAAGGTCTGAACCAGGACAGAAACTCTGGGCATAAACAGGGAAGACATTTAGGACTGAAAGATTAACTGGGTGGGGAGAGGGAGGAATCTAAAGTGAAACCAGGTTTTCCTGGCTTTGTTGATTGGATGGATTGTTGTAACTTTCTCGTAGGAAATCTGCATATGTACAAAGAGCATTTTAGGGCTGAGTGAAATGAGGAGTTCAGTTTTGTGCTTCTTAGGTTTGGACTGGAGATATGGATGGCAACTGAAGTGGAAGAGGTCTGGGAAGTGAAGGTCAAGGACAGAGTTGTGGGGTTGTTCACATTTAAGAATATCATTAGAGATTATCTCCTCAACTATGCGTAGATTTTAGGTCCTGCCCTAGATAGTTTAGAAGGTCTGGGTGAGGCCTAAAAATCTGTTTTTAAAAGCTCCTCAGAGGATTCAGATAAGCAGCTAGAGCTGGGAACCACCCTTTTCCAAGCAAAGCAGGAGCCTGAGGTCCCGGGTGGGGGTGGGGTAGAATGACTTTCCCAAGGTCACAGAGTTTCCTGAAAGCTGAGCGAGGCTCAGATTCCCAATCCACTGTCTTTTCTCCTCTGCTGCACTCAGCATCACCAGATGCCTCTGTCTTATTGAGATTTTAAAACCACTGGGGGTGGTCTGCACTTCCTTCTTCTGTTTGTAACATGTGATCAGTTATAATAGCATAGCTGGCTGAGCAGTGGATCTGGTAGACTGAAGGAGAGATGTCTTTCACAACTTCACGCCACCGGCTTTCTAACAATTCCGTCTTATATAGCACTCTCACCAGTAGAAAAAAAACATTATCAGTAGGTCAGTCTTATTATTCTACTAACAGCTTTTTTGTAGAATCTGGTCTTTGACCTATATATCTTATATAATCTGGACTATGGAATAGAAAAATGCTTCTATTTTTGTGGGGTATGTTCAGTAGGGAAAAATAGGCCCCAGATCTACAAGCTTTACAAGAATTTATGGATGATGTACAATAAAAGATCACTGTGTTTAGGAAAACAGGAATCTTTAGGAAAACTGATTTGTGGGAGACCTTACTAATAAATACCAAAATTCCTTTCCAAGTCTTCTCTCCCTCAGAGTACAAACCCCCTTGGAATTAGTCACAATTATGTGACTTGCTTTAACCAAAGAAATGTTAGCATGATCGAAGTGTGTCCCTTCTAGAAGGAATTAACATGCGAAACTTCTCCATTCTCCATGCTTTGTGGCCCTGACCCCACAAACCCTGAAGATGGTTTGTGCATTGAGATGGTGGTGTCACAAGATGGTGGGACTTCTTTTAATCCACACCTTGGAGTGACTGTTGTGGTCAGAGCCTCTCTGCTGACCAGTGTCGAAAGTGTAGCACAAATAAGAAAAGAAAACCCAAAACTATGTTTTTAATTCTAATCAGAAGAAAGTTTGTTTGATGCCTCTTGTAGAGACACTTGAAACATATTTACTAATAAAGACAACCAACATTCAGTTTCTACTTTTATCAGCATTTATTTGATTCTGAGTTTACTGCCGAGCCATAAGATTTTGTTTCTTCTGTTTCCTTTGGGATATCTTTTTCTTCTGTGCAACCTCCCCTTCTGGTTTAGGAAAAACCTGCTCTTTTTCAGTAAGATCACCTCAGTGTGGCAGGGAGAGCTCATGTCTGGGTTAATCTGCCCATGAGCTCTATGAATTCTGCACTGAATCTTGGGAGCTTTGTTCACCTGGATGTGCTCAATGACCAGAGAATCTACATAGCAAAAATTCAGTACTCTTTTTGGGCCACTGACCCTATGTCCATCCCCACTGTTTGGCCAGGACACACCTACCAACTCCACCATTGTAATGACAGAATGGCACATTTTGCTTCTGTAAAACGATATCCTTCAGGTTGTTGGTGGCTTCTTGGATATGCATACCCTTGATGGCCTGGGCAGTTTCACCAGTGTTCTTAAAGTGAACATGAATATTTAAACCTCTTGATTTGCATGTTTGCGGGGATTTCTGGGTCAAGTAAATAGCAAACCATTTTCAGAGGTCACTTCAGGTTGTTTTTGGGAGAGCAGAGAACCCAAAACTATTGTTTTAAGCCACTGAGATTGGGGGTGACTTGTTTTCAGCAGCATAATTTAGCTTCATCTGACTAATGGACTGATCAATAGGAAATATGCACCAAAAGCAGGCATCTCCTCACAAAGCCTGAGGTGTCACTAAAGGGAAAGATCTCTACAGGCTCGAGGAGTCAGAGAAGGCAATTCTGGTCAACTGGAATAATAAGACATGGGCTGGATGGAGTTCAGCAAAGGAAAAGTCAGGGTCATGCACTTGGAGTTGAAAAGTGAACATATTCAAAGGCAAGGTGCCAACCACTCAAAGGCAGTTGGCTGGAAAATTGAAAGTATAGCTTTAGTGGATAACCAGTTGACCGGGAGGAATTGCCACAACTCTGCAGTTCTGTTGATTAAAAAAAAAAAAAAAGAAAGAAAAAAAGCAAGTAGAGAACTGTGGCAAATGAAAAGCATGTCTGGATCATGAGGTAATTGCTACACTGATCTGTACTGATCAGAGCTGAAACAGAGAGCTGGGGCCAGCTCTCGTCTCTGTAGTTCAATGGGACTGAGAGAATGTGGAGAGTTCAGGGCAAAAGCCAAACAGTCATTCAGTGACCAGCCAAGAAGGGCTGATGGACCTGGGAGGGTTTATCCCAGAAGGGAAAAGCTTCAGGGTGATTTAAGAAGCATCAGTTTTGGACATGAACTTCAGAAGAGGCACTGCATGGAGGATGATGGCTGCTTTTTCTCTGTTGCCAAGAGCACCAAAAGAATGGGCTTTATTAAAGTTAAACAAAAGGAAGAATTTCCTTATCCCAAGGGTTGTTTGACACTGGATAAGGCTGGAGGTTTCTCTCTGGAGGACTCTACACAGATCAGTGTTCTTTTCAATGTAATGGATGCACTGGGCCCTTCCTGAAGCTAAGGGATGGAAGGGTCTCAGTCTCCTTTCGGCCCTGACCTAGATGATGGATGATGGCCACTGTGGACACATTCCATGGGCATGCTAACATTTTGCAGGACTCCCAGCATCCTTCTGGCTGCTATGTGCCTTTCCTTCCTCTCAAGAAAACATATCAGAAAACAAGGGAACAGCAAAGAAGGGCTAACCTCAAATCAGGATAACCACAAATCCTCTTTTAAAAACAAGGTAAATGTTTTGTAAATGTCAATATTTTAACTGTTGTTTGTAAAAAATAGCTTGTGATCATTCAACACTTAATTAGCATGTAATTATTGAGTGAGGAGTGGGGGGGGGGCTTTGGGGAGGTAGCTAAAACATGCAGTTAGGATTCAGTGTGATAAATGCTATTATATGGGACATGTGATAGGCAGTGAGACCAGAGAGAGAGCTGGTGAGCTGTACTTGGAGAGTCAGGGGAGCCATGTGCAAGCTGAGATCCACAGGATGGGTAGAAGAAAGTCAGCCAACACAAGAGGAGAGGCCAGAAAGTAGAAGGGGTGCGTGTGTGAAGGCATGGAGGCTGGAAGCATACGGAGGATTAGAGAAACGTCCAAATACAGCACAGGGACTGAGGGGAGCAAGTGATGGTAGGGACAAGATTGGGATGCAGGAAGAAGAACACTTGGGTCCCATCAGTCATGTTAAGAGGCTTGAGTTGCACCCCAGGAGCACAGTGGGGCCATGGACCTGTTTATGCAGGGATAGGACATATCAGGTTTGTATTTCAGAAAGATCTCTCTGCTGCATTGTAGAAAATTTGTTGGAAAGGCTTTGAAATTAATCAGGTCTGGGTTTGAATCTATGTTCTGTATTACTGGCTATAAGATTTTTGACAAATTAATTTCTCTGAATCTCAGATTCTTCATCTGTAAAACAGAAGCACTGATGTCCATCTGGCATGGTGGCTCTGAGAACAAAAGTAAATATTGTATGTTAAAGGCCTGCAAAGTGCCTGATACCCTGACCAGGGGTGCAACAAACCTTGGATTCCTTCTTTAGGAATTCATCGTCAATTAGCAAATGATAAATGCACTTGACACAGTACAGAGTCAAGTCCTTTTTTCATTGGAGAGCGATTATCACATGGGTAGTTTCTACATTCTTCTTAAAACTATAGAGACCAGACTACGTTTTCCTTCCTTCCTTTAATCATCTTTGTGGTTCTTTGTAGAACCCTCTCCAATATTTCAAAATTCCTCTTCAATTGTGGAGACCACAGCTAGATTAGTCACCGTAGAGAATTCATTATAATTAGATCAACACTGTGCAGTCGCTTGGCTGGCTGGCTGAGCCATGTAAACCCGGTCAGCTGGTCCCTGTCGACAAATGGGTTGTATTCCAGGCGTTCATTATTAAGTTGGTTGTTTGGAACACAGAAAGCTTTTCCCCATAGAAACAGAATTATAGATGGTGGCTTGTTTCCCAGGCCAGTGCACAAAAATCTATTTAATGCACATGCAGCTGAACAGGGCCTGGCAGTAATAGTTCCTGAAGCCCATGATTTGCCTTGGCCAGTCTCAAGGAGCCCTGAGGACCTCTGAACCCAAGACATCTGCCCTCAACCACCCGAGGGAAGTGAGAAGTGGGCTGAGCTTTAGAGTGAGGATCATTTGCAACCTGACTGAAGAACACTTAAGTCTTTGAACTCTGCCTTTACCTGTAACTGTGCTTTTCTTACATAAGTCTATAATCAAGAGCTACCTTATGATAAACACACCTACAATATGCTGGATAGTTTACCTAAATCTACCTAAATTGATCTTAATCCTCATGAAAATCCTGTAGGAAAGTTCTTCTCTTCTTCCTATTTTGCTGGTGTCTGAAGGAGACTGCGTGGCCCAGGGACAGGAAGGTAGAAGGTGGCAGAGCTGATGCGGAAGCCCTGGCTTTCTGTCTTGCAAACTGAGAGCTTTCCACTGCACAATACTGCCTCCCAGTGGACTATGCTCAGCACATAACCTGGCATCGCTAAACCATGTATAGTGAAGTAACAAGTTCTTCATTCATACAGCCAACAAAGGATCTTTGAGTGCTCCCAGTGAGCTAGGCCTTGGGAACACAAAATCAAATTAGGCTTGGTGCCCTCACACAGTAGTTAGGAAAGGGAACAAGTCAATCAAGGACTGAAATCAAGCAGACAAGAATATGATAAAATTTAAAAAAAATATTACACAGAACCCAGAAGAGAGACAGATTAATCAGACTAGGGTAGCTGTCATGGTAAACAAGGAAGGCTTCCTGGAGAAGGTGAGATGGGCTGAGTTTTGAAGAATGAATTGGAATTAGATGTTAACCTACATGACACACAGCAGAAGGAAAAGCATGTTTAAATGCATAGGGACAGGAAACACACTAAAAACATGTCATTTCTTTGACCCATCTGCTTTTGTGATAGATCAGCACTATGCAAAGAGTAGCTGATAGACAGATGAAAATAGTACTTAGCTCGGCCGGGGGTGGCTCAGTGGTTGAGCATGGACCTAGGATCCAGGCGATCGGGGTTCGATTCCTGATCAGGGCACATGCCCGGGTTGCGGGCTCGATCCCCAGTCTGGGGCGTGCAGGAGGCGGCCGATCGATAACTCTCTCTCCCTCTCCTTTCCTTTCTCTGAAATCAATAAAGAAATATTTTTTTTAAAAATAGTACTTAGTATAGCTTTAATTTGCCTTTCTTTGATAGGGACATTTTAAGATTCTTTATATATTTAAAATACATATTTGTATTTTTTCTGTGAACTGTTTATTGTTGATTTTTCTTTTGGGTGTTGGTCACTTAAATATTGATTTGTAAGGAAATGTTCATTGCAGCATTATTTACAATAGCCAAGGCATGGAAGCAATGTGTCATTTAATGGGTGAATGAATAAAGATAGTGTGACTATATATATATATATACACACACACACACACACACACACATATGTTATGTAATATATATATAGGAATATTATTTAGCCATTTAAAAAAGAAGGAAATCTTGCTATTTACAACAACCTGACATTATTCGCAATAGCATTATACTAAGTGAAATGTCAGGCAGAAAAAGACAAGTATGATCTCATTTATATGTGGAAACTTAAAAAACAAAGCAAAAATAAGCTCTTAGATACAGAGAACAGATTAGTGTTGCCAGGGAGGGTTGGGGGGGAGGTGAAATGGGTGAAGGAGGTCAAAAGGTACAACCTTTAAGTTATAAAATAAATAAGTCCTCAGGATGTGATGTACAGCATGGTGATCATAGTTAATAACACTGTACTATATAGTTGAAAGTCGCTAAGCAGTAAATTTTATAAGTTCTCACCACAAGAAAAACCTTATGACTATGTATAGTTGTGCATGTTAACCAGCTCACCCCCACAACAAAACAAAACAAAGGCTACACACCAAATTCAAAAGCACGTGAAGACAACTGCCATTTGAAAACCAACAAACTAAACAGGAGTTGATTGAACTGCTCATAGAAACCGCTGGCAGGCTCCCCACCAAGATCTCTTTTGAGTGGACGAGTACTAATCTCGTTAGGCCTTCATCCCTGTGCAGTCATCCCACAGAGCCCCCAGGCACCCCGTCACCCCCCTCTCCTGCCTCCCAGCCTCTTCCCTATCCTGTCCTAATCTCCCATCCCCTCCAAGCCCTGAAACCGTCCCATCCCCCTCAGGCCCTAGCGAAGCCCCGCCCCCGCCACCCCATCCCTCAGTGATCAACTCGGCTCCTGCTCTCACCACAGCCTGGATCTCCCCTGGCGTCAGGCTGCCCCTGCGGTCCTCTCCCCAACCCCCATCCCTGGGACCCCTGGGCCTGGGGTGCCCTCCTTCCGCCTCTCCAGTACTTCCTGCCCATCCCCAGCCTCCTCCCAAATTCACCCAGCTTTCATCTCATGTCATCAAACTGCATCGTCCCCGCTCTGCAATACCTGACCCCCGGGTTACTCCCTGCACATCTCGGTGACTGTCATTTCTAGCTCACTGTGAGTCTCCCCAGCACCACTCCTGTCTTAATTCTTGGTGACTTTAACATACACATTGATAGTTGCTTTAATCCCCAGGCCTCTCGGGGCCTTGACCTCCCCTTTTCACCTCCCCTACCTCATAACCTCAGTGGTCATTCTCTGAATGTAGGAGAGGAGAGAAAGGAATACCGTGGGAAGGACGCCTAGGGACTGCCAGTTCACAAAACGGAGCTGGTGTCTACCCTGGTGGCCTGAGGTTGGCCCCCCACAGACTGGGCTGTACCCCCGTTGGCTCTCTCTTCCTAGGCCTTGCCCCATTCACCCCCTCCAGGCTCCCTCATAGCTGGACCCTTGTTCCCTGGACATTGAGGCCGAGTTTCACTACCCCAAGATGAGCACATCCAGCTCCCATTTGAGACTTTGTGCATAGTTTTCAAGAAATTCAAGAGATGAGAAAAGGGAATGTAAAACAAATGCTTTGGGTTTTAGCTTTTTAATTCCCCTTCAAGAAATCTCATCAGTCGAGGCTTCCTCAAATGGTGAGTAGACAGATTTTTGCATAAACGAATTAGATAGTGACATGTATTTGCCAATGGGAATCGAATTACCTAAGTTTTGTATTATTTTTTCTATGTTCTTTAATTTCCAATGTTTTGCATCAAATTCATGGAGCTTTGAGTAAAACAGTACAGCAGCAAGGAAAATAAAAAGCACTTCGAAAGTGGGGAAAAAAAGGTACCTGCTGTTTGATTTACAACGTTTTATTAATGGATTAGTCAACATTTACTCAGAACCCACTGGGTACAGAATGTAATAGACATGTGGGAAGATTGCAAAATATATGGGAAGATATTTTCTCATGCCTGCAAAAACCCGACTCATTTAGTCTAATGGAAGACACCATCTAAAGACACATGAGTACAGCTAAGAATACAAATAATGGGGCCCTGGAGATGTCCACTTAGGACATATGGGTTTCAATTGCCCATGAGTGCTGAAGCGCCGGCTTAGTGAGAGGGTCCCCAAAAGCAGCCCAAGTGGGGATGCTGTGGCCTCTCCCTGGCCAAAATCAGTCCAACAGCAGACCTCATCTTCTCAGTCACTACGAGAGTCACGATAGGTAAATGTGGTGACTTTGAAAGGCTGGTTACCTACCCAGAATGCCTGATTTTATCTAACTGACAGTGCCATCGCTGCCACTTGGAGACTTGCCATGGGCTTTGTGACTGTATCAGCCCAGGACGCTTCCATCTGCTTAAAGCTAGAAGCAGCAGAAGTGACACTGGCTGGGAAGCAGCGTTGGCCACTCAGTTTCTGCCTCCATGCTCTTGTGGATTTCCTGTGAAATGAAGCAGCCACTCTAGATAAACCTGACTTTCCAGGGGAGTGGACTCTGCTTTCCAGAAGCCTCCTTATGCGTGTTTCCTGCTGGCAGGAATCTGGAGAGC
This sequence comes from Miniopterus natalensis, assembly GCF_054644295.1. Lineage (NCBI taxonomy): Eukaryota > Metazoa > Chordata > Mammalia > Chiroptera > Miniopteridae > Miniopterus > Miniopterus natalensis. The sequence continues at coordinate 26,455,529 of NC_142096.1, forward strand.
TGCCAAGAATCTGGCCAAGAACCTGTTTTGAATCTGAAAATCAACAGAGTGGCTCCAAGCTCCCTTCTGACTTGTCGCCAGTGTTTTTAGGTCTTTTGGGGACTGTTGGGTTTCACTGCCTGTGCTTTTGAGTGGCGTGCCTTTGAGGTCCCCGTAGGGGCTCACAGCACCTGTGGGAAAGGACCAATTTTGTCTTAAATCCATCGTGTAGCAATATTTGCGATAAGACAAACTATTAGAAGAAATCAATTAAAAAATCCTCCAATGACAAACAAAACACAAGCTCAATTATTATTATTATTTTTAATTCAAAAGACATGAAACTATTATGTCAAATTGCCATAAAAGCTCTACATGCTTACTCTGTGTCTGTACTTATCTCATTGCAGGCTGGATTACAAACAATTTGCAGAATGGAACAGAGACTGGCCCCTGGATCCCAGTTTAAGCAGCACTGACTCCATAAATGATGGAGCTGTGGATTCTTTCCCAAGTAGGGGCCTCTCAACTAATTGTTAGAGAGCCATAGAGAAGGCCCTCTTCAGTTGATTCCCTGGAACTCTTTTTGTGTGTGTGCATATGTGGGCTTGTGCCGTTGTTTTTTTATTGTGTTTTCAATGGAGAAGTACATCATCTGTTTACAAAATTGCTCTTGAAAAATGCAAGGAGTACAGATACTAAAAAATAAAGCAAACTCCGGTCACAAGACACCACATACATCACGTGAAAGCAACAGTCCGATCTCCAGGTTATGAAAACTAGAATTAAAAAGTCACTACACAAAAAAGGCCCAAGTTTCCAGCCTGGCAAAACTTGGGTGCAGTTACATGAAATGTTGAATAAACTGAATTTTTTCTCCAATGTGTAAACAAAATGACTAGACTCAATGTGTGCCTGGCAATTTCAACCTAACTCTGTAACAACACAAAACACACGGTCACCTTGTACACTTCCCCTGTTACTATGACCGTCTTAGGTGGTGGGAAACAGGGCAAGATGACTGTGCAGAGCGAAGATGTGGGGAGTAGAAATGCTTTATCCTAGACATTATAAAGTATGGTGCAAAAAAAGCCTCAATTAACGCATAGCCTAAGGGGACGACTGCACTCCATCTTCGGGAAATTAATTTAGAAGGATAGGGGCGAGTTTAAGTAATTGCAGTTTAACATAAAAATGCACATGTGATAGAACGGAGCACAGTGGAGGATTCATGAAACATGCTCATCAGAAGAATGTTAGGTTTGCTTTGTCCAGATTAAGAAAGAATGTTTCCCAACATCTGGCATCCCTCAGAGTTCGTGAAGATGATGTTCTGCTGCTTAATTATGAGGAATTATCTCCTTTAAAGAAAAGAGTTCCTGCCGTGTAGCTTTTTTGTTCTGACTTAAATCAGAGCTTGAACATTGGAAATCAACAGTGTTTCTCCCGAAAAGCCGGTTGCTGTCTCTCTCTGCCTCTCAGCTGAGATGCAAGCTCTTGTGCCCGCTCACACACAGCTCCTCAGTGGGTTGTCTTAGCTCTTACTTACCTGCAGGTCTCATTCAACAGTGCCCAACTGATGCAGGGAAGGGGAATGACATAATAAAATCATACTAATTACAGGCACTTTCCCAAAATATTGCTGAGTGTCCCAGGAAATTTGACTTTCACCAGCATCTTCACAGCAGAAAGACTTGCTGGGAAAACAGGAGGGGAAAAAGCAAGGACACGCCTTCCACGCACCTGGCGCAGGTGGCACCGTCAGCCACACTCCTCCATGGGAACTGCCGGGCGAGAAGGAGAGATACTCGGGCGCCAAGGGCAGCGAGCTGGACCTGGATCCCCAGGCCTGGCACACAAGCCCCGGAGACCCTGCCCTGCCTGCCGGCCCTTTGCCACGTCACCTTTGTCCTGGGGGGCTGTTCTGACAACCCTCCCTCACCTTTTCGTCTTAGTGCACCCATCCTGAGCTTCTGGGCTTACAGGAAAATTTCTCACGGAGGACTGGCTCCTCTCCCTCCATCCTCTTAGCACTTTCTCCCTCGACAGCACTTATGATTGTCAGATTTTTGTACGTGTTCCTTGTCTTCACACTTTAACTCCGGAGAGGGTGGGGCCCCGCCTGTGCCTCCCCTCCCTGTGCACTCTGTCTGGATGCCTGGAACCAGGGCATTAGTGACAGCCCGGCCACAGCCACGCTGCTTGTAACCGCTTTTATTCCCTCCGTTGAGTTTTGCTTGTAACCTTTTCACTCGATGAGTTGGGTTTGATCGGGTGCAATCATAAAGCAATTTAACTTTTCGTTTCGTTGTCCCTTCAACGCACTCTGGGGGCTCCTTTTCTTCCTGCTCGTGGACATGCTCTTAGGCAGATCCTATAGCTTGTAAAGTCAGTCATCGGTCATAAAACGTCACCTGCGGTCACAAGAACTAATATTAGCAGTTAGGGCTTCAGCCAGGGGCATGATGAAAGGGGTAAATGTTTGCCCAGGCTCAGCAGCTCCAACTGGCGGGCCCCCGGGCTGCTGTCTTCTGCGCAAGGCCAGCCCACTGGAAGGCTCTCAGCCAGGGGAGGGCAGGGCGCGGTGTCCCAGCACCCGCCAACCTCACCCGCACTTCTCCAGGCTGGGTGTGGTGGTGGTCAGTGCCCACAGAGCTGCACTCACTCTCTCTTCCTGGCGCTAGGAGGGGTCCAGTACCTGCTTCCACGTGGCAGTCAAGACCACACCGGATCCCACCAGGTCCTTCCAGGCCTTAGGTCCCTAAGCCAAAATGAAGCAGAGGGAGCCCCTTGGTGACACCCATTGCTCCTCTTACTGAGTGCCCCAAGCCTTCCTAACAGATAAATCTGATGAACTCTTTGCCTTTATTTTTTTCTTCTTTGCAACTTCTGGCACTGCTGACACTCCTTGGAGGCCTTTTGCTTGGTTTCCATGACCTCTGGTTTCTCTTTACCTCTTCCCATCCCCTCTAAGGCTCCCTCAAAGTTTTGTCTTTCATTGACTGCTTCTTACATATTGGTGTCCCTGAATTATGGGCTCGGTCTCTTGGAAGCTGTGGCTGATTCTTTCTTTCACTGATTGACTGACCGAGTCACTCCTGCAGTCACCATTCAGAGCTGTGCATGAAGCCCCGAAGCAAATTCTCATGATTCAACACTCAGTGTCGAGGTCATGTCCTTGGGGAAGCCTCTCAGCTCCCAGAGTCCAGCTCAAGTTCAGCCTTGTTCCTGCGGTACCTGGTACTCTCCCTGCTCTAACTATCTCCATTGTTAGTTACTGTCTGCGATGTCTGCCTCTCCCACTAGACTGGGCCCTTGGAGACAGGGACTGTGTTCTAAATTTTGTATCCCCATAGTATCCAGAAAAAGTCTATTAGTGTTTATTGAATAAATTAAAATGTTTTGTGAGCTATTTTACTGTGCATGATTAGTATTCTCTAATTGGAGATAAGCTTATCTTCGCAAAACTCTGAAAAAAGAACACTGAAGATCAAGTCAACTGATCTTTTTCTAAGGCAGGCTTGGGCGGAGAGGTGTGCGGTGAAACGTGAGCACGGGGCTCCACCAACAGACCTGTGTTCAAAGCTTCACTTTGCCACTTCCTAAGTCACTTCATCCCTCTGAGATTGTGTCTGTAAAACAGGCTGCGTATGATCCCTACCCAGTCCTGGAGTTCTTGTGGAGAATAAAACTGAGAGGGAAAAGCACTTAAAAGAGTAATTGGGCCTGGCTGGGCGTGGCTCAGCGGTTGAGTGTTGACGGAGGATCCGGGGGATCGGGGTTCGATTCCCTGTCAGGGCACATGCCCGGGTTGTGGGCTCGATCCCCAGTCAGGGGCATGCAGGAGGCAGCCAATCAATGACTCTCTCATCATTGATGTTTCTGTCTCTCTCTCCCTCTCCTGTCCTCTCTGAAATCAATAAAGGTATATTTAAAAAATAAAAAAAAAAGAGTAATTGGGTCTGAGAAACCCTTTAATAAATGCTAGCGATTTTTACTGGATTTTATACAATCGAAGAATTTCCCAGCTTTTTTTAAACTCTGATTTTGTGTACACTAAGAAAAATGCTGCCAATTATGACATGCCATGGACTGAAAGGCACATTCTTATTTCAGAGATGCTAATGTATGGTGTTACTGTCTTACAGAAAAGAAGAAAAAAAAAACTTGTGAAGAATAACAATGGGCTGTAAGGAGAGTTTGGTCCTTTGCTGAATCAGGATGTAAAGAAGCAAATGTCCTTTCTCCACTTCTTCCATTTCAGATGCAAGATGCTAGACCTTGGATCCCGACTGCATGCAGGGAAAGATGAAGACATAGCTAATGTAATTAATGTGAACAATCATCTCAAGAGCAGGGTAGGAACCCACTAATACTAAGTTTCTCTGAAATGAGAATCACTAAGTATAAATTATCCTACATAACTGATAGCTTCAGTTTTTTAGGCGTTTTAGAAAACATCAAGAATTTCTAATACTTTTAAAGCCAAACTTCAGGTCAGTGAATGAAGTTCTGGACCTACGTTCAACTTGGTCCCTCGGGTTGGCATTGTCACATCAAAGCGCAGCAAAGTACAGCTCTTTGGAATTTTGGACCTCAGTGTGTGACATATGGGAGTACTACTTTATTTTATTGATTCAAGAGAGAGGAAGAGAGAAACATCAGGTTGTTGCTCCACTTATTTATGCGTTCATGGGTTGATTTTTGTATGTGCCCTGACTGGGGATCAAACCCGCAACCTTGATATATGAGATAAGGCTCTAACCAACTGGGCTACCTGGCCAGGCTTGTGGGAGTACTATTCTGGATGGAAGTTCAGATCCTGCATAAAGAAACAACTGAAATAATCAATGCAAAAAATAAAAGTAAAAAATCACAAGCCAAAGTGTTTCCTTTCGTAGAGATTTGTGACATTGTTAAAAAAAAAAAAAAGGAACAAATGTCAAGGGTGGCTGGTTAATGAGTACAGCGAGCACAGCTGCTTACTCCTGGAGCCCAGAGCGCTGACGTGGACGGAGCCTGCGCTTCTGTAAAATTAGGGTGGTGATTGCTGCAGCCCCTAACCGGCACTTACCCCTCAGCGACACATAATGGGGGTGATTGGCACTGCCTACCACACAAGAGATGCTGGACTGCAATTAGAATGCTGGCGCTCATCAAAGTACAGCCAAACAAGGAGAGCGGTGATTACTTAAACCTGAAGCTACATTCCACAAGATGGCTTTGCTGTTTTAGCGTTCGTTAAAAACAAAAACCCCCCAAACCACAGGCTATGCACAATTAAGATGCTATATAATAGAAGAATACATGAAACGAGGCTGAGCTTTCTGTATAATGACCAGCATTTAGAGATGTGCTTTATGATTTCAGTGGAAATCACTGCAGAGTGTTTCTCTCCAGAGATTTGTTTTTTGCTAAGTGGTTATTTCCCATCTTATTTCTCAGTACCACTGTTTCTGCTTCGCGACAGAGTTGACCCACCATCCACTAATGTGAACAGAGAAATGAACTGGGGCTTTCTACTCCCTGAGAATGATAACTGTGTGGTTAAGGAAGTTCTCTTTGAAGACAAAGTTGAACCTTGCATGTTTCTTTTGAATTTTTCAAAGCTTCCTATGTGTTAGGATTAGGTAAATCACCAGACTTCTACCATATTCCTGGCAGTTTGCTAGGCCTTGATCCTACAGAGTTGAATTCACATTGTAACAACCACACTGGAGTTTTCATTTTTCATACACTTAGTATATACAGCCCAGACATTTTCCCCTTCTGACCTAAGTTACAAATAATATGTGTCTTACAGTTTTGTTTGTTGTGAATGAAATCAGCAAGAAATAGAAAAGGCCCACTCTAATTGGTCAGGAGAACACTAGTAACCTAGTTTGGTAAAATTGCATTTTTGAAAAATTAATCTCTAATTGTCCTCATAAGGAACTTTATTACAGGTTCTCTTATTTGATAGAGGGAAAAAAGGGGTTCATCCGAAGTCAACAGCAAGTATACAAGTGAGTAACAATCTTAGCCTTCAGATTTCAGTCTGTTGCTTGCACTATCCACACTCAGATGTATGTTCCACACACATTGTCACATCCAGGCCTTCCAGTCCACTTGCAGAATTGTAATTTTGAGAACATCTTATGAAATCAGTTAACATTTCTTGACAAACATTATTTTGTAACATGCCACTTTCCTGCCCCAGGTAAATCTTCCCACTTGCTTGTTGGAGTTTGATTCTTCCCATTAGAAGGTAAGGCAACTCTACGCAGCCAAAAATTCTCTGGAAGTTGTACACACCATCTAAATGAAACTATAGTTTCATAAGTCATAGGTATCTGATTTTTAAACTATTGCTCTTCAGAAACTAAACATACCATTTGCTGTTTTCAAGTGTAAATGATTCAGTTCAGACTTGGATGTTTGACTTCTGCATTTCTGTGCTGGGTAAACCTTCCAATGACTACATGGCAGTAATGTTGGCTTGAGCACCTCCTGCTCCTTTATTGGTCCACCTGCTCCATCCAGGGTAGTAGCCATAGAACAATGTGCTTGCACTGGAGAGCACGAGTACTCAGGAACCTTCCACATGGAGCCTTATAGAGAAAACTAGCAACAACCAACACGACGTCATACTTACCATTAGCCATTCCCTGTGCTCTCTGTCACAACCTTATGAGCTAATGACTAACATTTAATAAGTATCAGGCATGGAGTTAGGCACAACCCAGGCGCACTCTCTCAGTTCTCAGAACTATCTTGTGGGGTAGGTGCTAATACTTTTCTCAGGAAACCGAGGCACAGACATTAGATTACACAGAGCTAATTAAAGGAGCCAGAATTTGAATTTTGGTCTTCTAGCCTATGTACCTATTAATATTAATTGAAATCAACAAGGTTATTATCACTTGAATTCGTTGAAGTTTAGATCCTCCAAATAGAAGAGTTTTTTTCTTTTGGTCAGTTTAAGGTTAAGTTGCTAAGTCATGAATTAGACTTAAGCCTCTGAATTTTTTCTGATTTGCTTGTTTTTGGGACACCCCAAATGCTTGATTTCAGCCTTAAGCAAACACATTCATAATCTTTTCACCAAAAATAGTTAAGCTAGCCATATGGGCTAGCCTTTTCCCACAGGTATTGGCTAACGCTGGTCAATGTGTAACATAGATTCCTAGTGCAGCTTTTTGTAAAGTACCTCAGGCTTAGGTAAACACAGGACTGCTGTGTCCTTTCATTATTGGGCCCTGCTGTCTTCACTCAGCACAGCTGAACTATGGGGGGGGGAGGGGAGGGTGTTGCCTTCTGTAAATGGCTAGTAGCTTTTAAAAAGTACTCAGTAACCAGATTAACAAAGCCCCATTATTATGAGTTTGACCTCTCATTTCATCCTAGTGGATTGGACTGTATGTATACTCAGTGTTTCTAAAGCACCTAGAGACTCAGTCCAACCCCCTACAGGCTCTGGGTTACAAGTCTTTAATTCTCCCTCCTAATACTTGCCAATGTCCACTTTGAAATTCCCAAACCTGTCGTGTTGGTTTAACAGTAGATGATCCTTAACTGAATCACCTATCACACCTAGAGTGGATTTTGGGCCAAAAAACAAGTAAGTATTACCTAGAATTTCCCCCAGGATTACTTTTAAAGCCAGTCTTAAAAATGCAAACAGGTGATCAATACTGTTATAATTTCTTAAAAAGCTCCTATTATTGTCCATATGTAGACAAGTAGCAGTACCATTTTTTTAAACTGATTTTGGAGGGATGGGGGGGAGAGAAACATCGATTTGTTGTTCCACTTATTTATGCAATCATTGGTTGATTCTTGGATGTTCCCTGACTGAGGATCGAACCCGCATTTGGTATGTCAGGACAACACTCTAAACAGCTGAGGTACCAGGCTGGGCAGCAGCACTAGTTTTCTGTGAGAACATTTGGCAACACCTTGGAGATATAGGGTGTTGTTGGCTATTGCTAACATCTGCGCAAAACATTTCTCTCCCCTTTCCTCATCTACACAAGCTTTGCTGCAGGATTAGTCCTGAACTTAAGGACTGTGGTTCACTTAATTTTAGTGAACACAGTTAATTTCTTAAACTCACAACCATATTCTAAAATGCAGGCAAAAAGGCATTTTGTAGAGGGAAGTCTAAACCCTAGAGTGGCAAAGCAAGTAGTTCAAGGTCACTCAATGAGTCTAAGAGCTGTCCAGGTTCATGGGCCTACACTGATGTGTCCTGCCACGTTTTAATGTTTGACCTGAGGCCAGATGACACTGGCAAACTCTGCTGAATCTGGAGGCCAGTGAAGACAGACTTTGCTCAGAGCATTTGGGAGAAGGAAGTCTAGGGCTTCTGATTTACTGTTACACTTGTGTATTTTAGTGTCTTATAAAGTTTTAACTACACTATCAAGGGCTTTTTTCCCCTTCCCCTAAACCCACAGCATATGCTGCAGAACACAAATGCTGTAAGTAATTCCACAGAAAGAAGTTTCCACAATTAAATGGGTTGGAAAACTGCATATTATATCTCTACTGCCAACATTCTTGGTGCATCAGAAAACACATTTGTATATAAAGGAATCAATAGTCCTGTAGTAAAGAAACACCTTGAAGTTTGTTTAAACCAGTAATAGTCCCTGAATTTGGTTACGAACCATTTTCCCCCAAAGTAGCCCCTGATCATGTTTTATAGAAAACACTTTCTGGGAAAGGCTTTTCTAAGTGATTATTACGAGTGTACTCTGTAAATATGGTACATTTTTAAAAGTTTACATTCTAAAATAGCATAAAAGCTTGCTAAAAATGAAGAAAATGTCCAGGATACCGCTTGTAAAAGTAAAAAGTTTTATTTTGATTGATTTCTCAATGAATGGTTCAATATAATGCCAGTTTTTAATGGCAAAAATTTGGTTCCAAACTCCATGATGCTACAGAGAGCTACTGCTTTTCCCAGAAGTAGGTGAACAGCTGGAAACAGAAAGCACAACTTCCTAGCAGCATGGGAACTCCTTACCTGCAGGCCCAACAGGCTGCACCTTTACACTGAAAGTAGCACAAAGATGAGCTGGTGACAAAAGTGAGAAGTGGGAACAAGATGCGAACATCAAAAGGAGCAATACATGTACTAAAGACAACAAAAACCCAACACAGCTACACAGATTTTAAAGGATAATTATAGAAAAGAGAACCACATATTTTACTCAAATGTTTTTTAGAGACTTTCTGTAGAGATACAAATATATATATATATTTTTTTATCCAAAAATATGTTTTATACAGATAAATGCTTCTCAATTAAAGATGGGACCAAAGCTATAGTTGTAACATAAAGCACTATCTCCTTTTAAGACTATTTATCCACCTGAATTTTCAGTTTCTTTAAGGTTAGTGCATTAAATGTTTTCCAAATATAATTACCTGACATTCTTTTTATAGATATAAATCAAGTAGGCATTATTTTTAAAAAGGGTTTGCAGGTTAAACAATGTTCTTCTAAGATGCTGTGCATATTGTACTTATGACAGGCCCCATTAAGAATCATTATTAATAAACATATCAAAAAGGGCTATATCAGATTTTCTTCTTTATAGTAAATATTTAATTTTCTGATTTCCCGTTTACAAGTGTTGAAAATGCACAAGAAAGATTTTACTTCACAGGTACTTTTATGTTAATAGAAGATATTTTGATTCAACAAATATGATAATAAATCTCCACATTGTAACCAAGAGTATGTGTTTTTTTCCTTAAAAAAAGAAGAAAAAGGGATGTAACACTAACAACCATTACCTATAAAATAAAGCACACTATTATTTTGGCGAATTTACAAATTTTTCCCCCCTACAAAAAATCCTAAAAACTCCTAAAAATTAGAGAACACTGAAAACATATTAAAGTTTGACATCCAACTTTATATTATTTCCATTTTACCCTGAAAGATAACTTAAAAAATATGACCTGGCTGGAAGAGGCCATCTTGCTAATATAAAAAAACAGTGAGAGCAAGAAATTGTATCATTGATATGTAGAATTTTTGTAAATAGTTCTCTCTCCAAATCATTAGAAAAATGTTGAAAGATAGAAAACAAAGTAAAATATGGTGGTGGTCCCTAAACTATTTTAAAGGCAAGGAGCTTAGTCTAAGCTAAAATAGTTCTCATTCAATAGTAATTATCCTCCGCTCAACTGCCCTTTAAAAAACGCATGAAACAGTACAACAGTGAGAATCAAAGAGCACAAACTGCATTTTCAAGAACAGAAAAAAAATCTCTAGTGCTGAAAGATATAGTACAAAGCAGATTTCTTTGGGGACATTAATCAATTAGATTATAATTCATTATGAAGATTTCTCTTTTCTATTACGGGGAGAGTCTGCTCCATTTGAAGTTACTGTTCCATTTACACCATTTTCTGAAAAGAGAAAAGAATCAGTGTTACTCTCTTTTATGAAGAAACACAAATATCTTTATACATAAAGGTACCTTCAGAGAAGAAAACTTAAAATCCAATATATACTTTGATGCCCACAGGTGAAACTTATTCACCAGTCCTTAATCTTTACTAGCTTTTAGCCAATCATAAAACCTGATTTAAACATTTAATTGAAAGTGGCAAATCAAAAGCAAAGTAACTATAATGTCATTAGATCTCAATAAAAAAATAAAAAAGTAACTACTATTGAAAGCAGAAAAAAGTGGTTACAGATAAAAAACTCCAAAAAACAATTACAGGAATTTTTAGTCTTCAGAATAGTACTTTTGGTAGAAATAAAGAACCTTTTACATTTGACAGTAGACAAAGTTCTTGGGAATGTTTCCTTATAACATACTAAAAGTTGCATTTAGGATAATAACTCTTATGTGTAAGAGTATATCATGGCCTTCTTTTTCAAGCTATGATAGAATAACTGATTCCAAAAATACCCATAGAAGTTGAATACACAAATGGCTCTTTAAAGGTACTGGAAAGAAATCAAGGCAGCTATGTGTATTTCTCCCTCAAGATATTTGCCGACTATTAAATGTGCAGGCAAGAAATGAAGCAGAAAGCAACTCCTAAGGACAAAGCAAGCTACACAGAGATTTGAGGAGTCTCACAATGATAGGGAGACAAAAACCTGAATTTGGGGCCCATCAGGGAAGACAGCCCTTATATATAATTTTTGTCCTGAAAATGAGGGCAAACTAGAAACAGATCAGTTTGAAAGAGATAGAATGCTCTACCCTCAAGGAGATAGAATGATCTACCCATACTCAACTCAGAAGTTAAACAAATTCATCCCGATCCTCCACATATTTTACCCAAAACGTCCAATATTAAATTAAAAATTACCAGGCATGCCAGAAAACAAGATCAAATGACTAAAAACTAAGAGAAAAACAGTATCAGAAATAGATCATCAGGTGATTCAGACTCGTAGTTGTCAGATAAGAACAATGATTAATAAAAAATAAATAAAAAGATGGAGATTTCACTAGAGAATTGAAGTCTTTAATCCCAGAACTTATTATACAGTAATTAAAATATAAATTTAATAAATGAGTTTAATAGATTAGGCACAACAGAAGAGATTAGAAAACTAGATTAATACTCAGATTAAAAGAGAAAGAGGTAGAAAATACAGAAAGTCTGAAAAGATACAAGGGACAAGGTAAAAGGGTTTATTTAACACATATACTGGTGTTCCAGAAGGACAGGACAGGAGAAAGAGAATGGGGCAGAAGTGATACCTGAAGAAGTAATGGGCAAGAATTTTCCTAACACCATAAAAGAAACCAAACCAAGATTCAGTAAACTCTACATAACACAGAGCAGGATAAATACAAAGAAAATCCTACCCAGGTACATCACAGCATAACTGCCAAAACAAAGACAATAATTATCAGACTGAGTGAAAAAAATCCAATTATGTGCTGCTTAAAAGAGGCACAATTATATTTAAGGACAAAGAAAGGTTTAAAGTAGAAACATATATGAAAAGCTACACCATGTAATATTTCACCACAAGAAAGTTGCTGTAACTCAAGTAAATTCAGAAAAACTAGAGATGAAGATGGACACTTGATAATAAAAAAAGGACAAATTTTACAGGAATTTATAATGACCCTACATTTTTATGAAAACCTTTAACACGTCATCAAAATAATTAAAGCAAAACCTTACAAGTTATGAGAAATGGTCAATTCCTCTTGCAGTAATTGACTGAACAAGCAAAACTCCTTTAACCAAATCAGTAAAGATAGAAAAGACTGAACAACACAATTAACAAATTTGACCTGCCTACAGAACATAATACCCAACAAATGCAGATCATGCCTTTTTTTTTTTTAAATATGTTTTTACTGATTTGAGAGAGAGGAAGGGAGAGGGAGAGAAAGAAACACCGATGATGAGTCATTGATCAGCTGCTTCCTGCACGCCCCCTGCTGGGGATTGAGCCAGAAACCCGGTCAGGGCATGTGCCCTGACCGGGAATCGAGCTGTGGCCTCCTGGATCCTAGGTTGATGCTCAACCGCTGAGCCACGCCCAGACAGGCTACACCTCCTATTGAAGTGCAAAACTGTATACATGATGAGCCATAAGGAAAGTCTCAACAAATTCCAAAGAACTGAAGTAATTCAGGGTATGTTTTTTAACCAAAGTGGAATTAAACTAGAAATCAGTAACAGAAAGAAAACTAGAAAATGCCTATATATTTGTAAACTTAACAATGCACTTATAAATAAGGCATGGGTCAAAGAAAGAAATCACAATTGGACACAGACAATGGTGGGTAGAGGACTGGGGAGGGGGGTGGGACGGGGTGGAATGGGTCACTGGGGAGAAAAAGGGACATCTGTAATATTTTAAACAAAACAAAACAAAAAGAATGTGAATCTATAGTTAAAAATCTTCCAATAAAGAACACTCTAGATGATGGAAGGAAGCTTGACTTGGGGTGGTGAACACACAATACAATATACAGATGTATTATAGAATTGTACACCTGAAACCTATATAATTTTATTAACCAATGTCACCCCAATAAATTTAATAAAAAAGTTAAAAAATAAAGAACACTCTAGGTTAGATTTGGTGAATCCTTCCAAACACTTAAATAAAAAATAATGCTGATGTTACACATGGAACAAACTGCCCAAGATTTTCTATAATGCTAGAGTGACCCTGATACCAAAACCTGACAAGATTATTACAAAAAAAAAAAAGAAAAAGACAATTACAGGCCAATCTTTTACATGAACACAGATACAAAAATCCTCACAAAATTCTGAAAGAAATTAATGCAGGCAAAAGGGATGTGTTATTATCATCACCTTTGGTTTATGCCAGGAATGCAAGATTAAATTAGATTTGAGAATTAATACATTAAAAAATACACATCAATATCCTTCATGAATGCAGATGTAAAAATGCTCAACATCCCCGCCCCCCAAAAACCTAGCAATCCAAAACAAGCAACATCTGAAGAGGATTATGTGCCATGACCAAGCAAGATTTATCCCAGGAATGCACTATTGACTTAACATTCAAAAATCAATTAATGTAATCTATGATATCAATAGAATAAAAGACAAAAACCATTTGATGATTTTAGTAGATGCAGAAAATGCAAGTGACAAAATCTAAAAGCTTTTTATAATAAAAAATACAAGTGAATAGAGGAAACTTTCTCAACCTGAGAAAGACCATTTAGGAAAAACCCACAGGTAACATCGTACCTAATGGTAAAAGACTGGATGCCTTCCCCGTAAGATCAAGAACATGGAAGGACATCTGTCTGCTCTTGCCACTTCTAGTCAACATTTTTCTGGAGGTTCTAGCCAGCGTATTTTGTGAAAAAATGAAATAAAAGGCATCCAACCCTAGTCAGTTTTGCTCAGTGGTTAGAGTATCAGCCTGTGGACTGAAGGGCCCCAGGTTTGATTCTGACCAAGGGCATGTACTTAGGTTGCAGGCTTAATACTGACCCCAGCTGGGGTGTGGAGGGAGGCAACCAATCAATGTGTCTGTCTCACATCGATGTTTCTCTCTCTCTTTCGCTCTCTCCCCCTTCCACTCTCTGAAAAACAATGGAAAAAATATCTTTGGGTAAGGATTAAAAAAAAATAAATAAAAGTCATCCAGACTGGACAAGAAGTAAAACATTCTCTATTTGTAGAGGACACGATCCTGCGTACTGAAAATGCAAAGGTATCCACACAAATACTATTAAAATAATAATGATTTTTTATAAACCTAGTTAAGTTCAGCAATGTTGCAGGATACAAGATTAATATGCAGAAATCAATTGTATTTCTACAATTTCTATACTGGCAATGAAAAATCCAAGACTGATATTAAAAAGATAGTTCTATTTACAAGAGCATCAAAAAAATAAAATACTTAGAACAAATTTAATGGAAGAAGCGTAAGACTTAAAACATTGAAAATACAAAATTTAACTGAAAGAAATCAGAAACGGAAAGACATTCAGTTCAGACTCCCCAAGGGAGTCTACAGATTCAAGGTAGTTAGCTTTTTTGCAGAAACTGACAAGGTGATCCTAAAATTCACATGGAAATGCAAAGGACACAGAATAACATAAAAAAGAACAAAACTAGATAAAACTCACATTTCCTAATTTCAAAACTTACTGTAAAGCTACAGTAATTAATACAGTGTGGTACTGATATAAGATAGACATACAGATTAAGAGAATAGATTTGAGATTCCAGAAATAATTACTTTTAAAATCAACTGATTTTCAAAATGAGCATCAAGACAATTCAAGAGATCAGTCTTTTCAACAAATGGTGCATATGCAAAACAATGAGTGGTTCAGTCACTTTGGAAAACAGTGTAGCAGTTTCCCATAAATGTTAAATACCCATTTACTACATGACTCAGCAATTCCACTCCTAGGTATATACCCAAAAGAGTGAAAAACAGGTCATCAGACAACAACATGTACAAGAATGTTTACTGAATTATTCCTAATAGCCAAAAAGGGGAATAACCCAAATAATCAGCAACTAATACACAGATAATCAAAACATGGTATATCCAAACAATGGAATATTATTTGGCCATAAAAGGGAATGAAGTATCAGTACATGCTAAAACACGAATGAACCTTAAAAACATGCTAACTGAAAGAAACCAGCAGCAGAAGATCAGCTATTGCATGACTTCATTTACACGAAATGTCTAGAGAAGGACCAAGCAGCCAGATGCTATTAAACACACACAAAACTATTCCACTTGGGACTCAAGGGCGGAGGAGAGAGTTGTAAAGAGGTTTTGCTTTTTAAATATGAGTAAGATGCCTGGAAGCAAAAACTATTACTTTCTAGGCCAGTTATTCACTGAAACTGCCCATATACTTTGGTCCACAGTGGTTCAAAGTAATCAAGCAGGGAAAGCCTGTGAGAAAGTGAGTAGACAGCTTCTGAGGGAAATAAGTGACCCTACGGAATCACCAAATTCTAGAGTAGGGCAAGATTATTTTGCCTCTAATTTTGCTTAAAAGTAGAATAAAAATTTCTTTATAGGATTTTAAATCTTAGTAAGGTTATAAATAAGACCCAAAACATTTTTTTTTATGTTTTCTACTCTAGGTTTTTCATTGTTTACTGAATACAAACCTGTTCCTTTTCTAGATCTGCCTTTTGTCACTGCTGGTTTCTTCTTCACAGTTGGTGCCTGAAAAGCAGAATGTTCCCTCCACCTGCGAAGCTGAAAATTAATGAACTTCCACATCATGAATGCTTGGGTGATGCAAATCGATGCCAGAACTGCAATTCTGAGAATATGAAGAAAAAAACAAAAGATTAGAGGGCATCAAAACAATGCTACTGAATAAAGTGGTCTATCTTGTTTTGATAGTATTTAGTGCTAAATTCCCAAATTATTATCCCATTAATAATAATCCCAGAAGTTAAATAAATGCTTTGGTATTTAAATTTAGACATACAAAACAGGTATAAAATCAAACCAAATGAGTATTTTCCCCAACCTCCATATTTTTTAGGTAACTCATATCATAAACTGATATAATACACACTACACAGCTGTACAAAGTGAGGAAGATTTCAAATGGACCATACCTTATACCCAACACATTGAAGTTTCCAGTACTGAAATCCAGCTTCTGGTTCTCTGCTCTTGCAAGACCAAAGCCAACAGTGAGAACCGAAAGAATTAAAGTCAGAAGTCTTCCCAAAACAAACAGAACTGCCCACAGAGAAAATCTGCAAGAAAAATTGCAACAGTAAGAAAATATTCTAGTAGGAATCAGATTCTATTAAGTAAAGCACACTAAAACAGCATTTATTTTTCTGCAAAAAGAATTCTGCAAGTAAAATGTTTGGAAGATGCTACATTATATATCACACTCTGAGAGATAACATATTAGCATATTTAAGGCTCTAGGCAGTCCAGTAAAGAAATGTTTTATTTTTTGTTTAGCTGATACTTTTTTTTTTACATAACTACTATTAATGACCCTCACAACAACGGGTATATATAATCATTTTGAAAACTGCTAGACAAAACACAACAAAAGCTGTGCTGTAAGTAGGACACCAATTCTCTTATTTAAGAGTCCTAGTTCTACTTTTTTTTAAAGATTTTACACTTTTATAAGTCATGCCGCTTCAATTCTGTTTTCAGTTCAATTTTCCCATCAAAATATTTTAATATTTTTAAGGTTATATAATCTATTATTTCATTTTCTTCTGAAAAGTTCACTTCCCTCTTATCCCTTGTCCAAAAGAAAAACATGTATTATGCAAGATTGGAGAAGTTAGAAAAGTAAACCCAAAAAGCCTTCAGAATTACAAGTTCCCACATTATATCTCTCTAGCTTAAGACAGACTCCATTTTAGAGAATAAAACACCAACCTGAATTGCTATTAGTTTCATTTTATTTAAAGCTGCTACTAACAACTTATAAAGTAATAAAATGCCCACAGCATGGGCCTTGGCAACGCAGGCCCTGGCCTCAATTACAGGAAGACGAGAAAGGCTAACCAACTTACCCTTTCTGGTACTTTTCATCAGTGAAATAAAACAGGCGGGAAATGTGGAAAAGAAATTCAACAAAATAATGCGGCACCAGAAGAACAAGTCCTAGATGATTCAAGCTGTTAAAAGAATAAATTTAAAATGTAAAAGTTACTTATCAATTAAAACAGATTAGCATACTATCTGCCCAGTCCACATCCACACCCAAGAACAATCCCAACTTACTTCAAAAGATAAGCTCCAGCAATGTGAAAGAGGTAAAGACCTATGTAGACAAGCTGCCGAGGAATATCCTCCTGTAAGTAGAAAAGCGCAATGTAGATGAAGGCATGCTGCAATACTTCTGTTCCTTAGGAGCACCGTGGCAGGGTGAAAAACGCACTATTACAGAAGCCCTGAAGGTGATTCTGCCCCTGCACCCTCTCCAACCACTCATCCCAGTTAGCGGCATGGCTCCAGCAAGTCATTTAACTTTGTCTGGCTTCAGCTACCTCATCCATAACGTGTGACTAATACTTGGGTTTGCCTGAGTCAGATGAACTCAAAATCCCTTTCAATGCTAAGATCTACGTTTCTTTTTATAATAAACATTTATTAAATGACACACTATTAATACCCATGATAATGTCCTTCTAATACTAAAATTGCTATATTTAGCAGTAGAGATGCTTTTGTTTTACCTAAAACAGTATTTACATTTTTAGCTCATACTTTTAATCCCTTTCATTGTTGGTTTCAGTTAAAATTTTATCTTCTCACTTAGGCTATCACCTAATTGTGTATTCTTCCTCCTCTTAATAACCCTGTGAGCCAAGTATGCACATTTGAGTTTTGCCTCTCTTTTATTCTTCTATAGTCCCTAGCAACCTGATTATCTTAGAAACAGTGTGACGTAAGTGAAGACATGCTAGTGGATCATAAAATCAATTTAGGGGGTCACACTAACCTCTTTTAAAATATGAAATAGAATAGAAAATGCTAGAGTGTACAGCAAGCACATTGTATTGTTTCATGAAAATTTTATTCCATATTGTACACACACACACAAACACACATACACAGAATCCTGATGTAAAATCTAGTTTTCATTTTGGGTTGCAGTAAAAAATATTCACAAAATAGCGATGGGTCCAATAAACGCTAATTTATGAAATGCCTGTACCCTGGCATTTCTAGTGTCTCTGGTTTTGGCAGTTTTCCATATACAGGTATCCCCCGGCATTTCCAAAGTTCACTTTATCCCACTTCGCTTTTATGAAAGCCCTACATTATTATCTGCTTTTATAACCAAAAGAAATCCAAAGAGGATTATATGAAAAATAGCCAACAAGTAAAAAAAAGTGTTCAGCATGTTTGGCAGAGAGCCCTTAGAGAACAGCAGGTGGTTCCACCAAGCTCCTTCCCCAGGAACTACACCCGGCATCTCCGCATCGAGCCGCCATGACTCTGAACTGTGTCTGTGAGCATCTGTGCTTTGAGTTATTTTGTGCATCTGTAAGCAAGGTAATTAATTGTTTCTTTGCTTTATGGCATTTCTTCTTATGAACAGTTTCACAGGAGCAATCTACTTTTGGATAGCGGGGGAAACCTGTGTATATATATGGCTATGTTAGTCATTTTAGTAGAGAGTTACTTCGTTGAGTCTTCTAAGAGTAGAGATTGTACAACTCTAGTTTTGAAACTGAAAACTCCCCTCTAGTAAGAATGGTACAAAGATCAAGTGTTAGAAAGGTGGGACATAGGACAGTCGAATGGTCCCATAGACAGTACTAAGTTTACAGTGGTTCTTCCAATTGCAGAGAAGTATCTCTGAGAATAAGTTGTCTTAAAATCCTCTCCAAATAATTTTCAAACTTCAGATAAAATATTTATCCTTACTAAGGGAGAGAGGGAACCTCTTTCTTCTCTCATGATTATTTCAGAACAGCTCAACTGTAGTGTTATAAATGTGATCTGATATGCTATACACATGCTTGATACATGATACGCTATATATGATTTTGTTATATAAATTAACTTCTCCTATCAGGAGCCAGAAATGAGGTGTTACTTATTTGTTTGCTTAAAGATTAACAAACATTATGCCCCAGCCAGGTGACTCAGTTAGTTAGTGTCACCCCATATACCAAAAAGGTTGCAGGTTCAACCCCGGGTCGGGGATCGTAAGGGAGGCAACTGATGTTTCTCTCTCCCCTTTCCTCTCTTTACAATCAATAAACATACCCTTGGGTGAAGACTAAAAAAAAAAAAAAGATTAACAAACTTTTATATACTTGAATGGAAAAATATATAACGAAAATGAGTTATTAGAAAAGCTTTGCCATATATAAGCTTTGTTTGTATATTCTTAATTCTAATGTTCATGTAGCTTACGTAAGGATGAAATCATGGAATGATGACTTAAAATTCTGATTTTCTCATTTTTCTGAAAATCTAATAAATATAGAATACTAAATCAAACCAAATTCTAAAATTATAAATAATTTCAAGTGACATTTTTGGTTGTTACTCCAACAATTTTTTATTATATACTATAATGAATTTCTATTTTTCTAAAAAAATGCTTTTCTTAACTATACCATACTATAAAACAAACTTGACTTTAAACTGAGCATCACATATATGCCAATATAAGGCAAAGCTTTCCCCTTAAACCAGGGATGGAGTCATCTCATATTTAAATCTTTTCAAAGCTCTCGCATTATAGTAATCTATACTGATTTGTTTATTTTTAATAACAAGTAAATGTTTGGGTAAGATACATAGCCTTAAAAACCTCAATGTCATTTCTAAATGCTTACGGGTGTCTAGTGGAGGAATCAGTAAGACAGAAGATGATGTACTTTGAAACACTGAATTAGATGATTCAAAAAGTAGCTCTAATGATGAATGACGTATTAACAAGGTTGCACAAGAAAAGTGTGAATATAACTGTCATGAAGTAGGAGTGGGGGAAAAAGCATTATTTCTAGTTTAATATACTTTATATGATATACAATTATATGTATGTATAAGTAAATTAAATAAACTAAATATCAGAAATAAAACATTTGGCTCTTCAGCCATGCTTCCCTGAAACTTCATATATTCAATTTGGCTAAGAGATTACATTTTGAATCTTATCATGGGCAAAATGGAGGATTGTTGTTTATACTGAAGCATACATATTATATGTAATTAAAAGTTTCCTTAAGAAAAACTGAGTTATTTGTGACTAACACACCTCTTGAACTGCTACCAGCAATATTCCTTTCTTTCTTCATTTCTCTGTAGGATCAGTTCAAAAGAATCACTATGCTAGTTTCTTCCAGCTAAGAGTTCTTCCAAAAATAATTTTCAGAGCAAATTTTAAGAAACTGTTTAACACATATGCAGCTGTTACTTTCAAATTGTTAATTACTTGAAACAGTTACTTTTGACTGTAATGTGTAGGTGTTAAAAATAGTTTCAGTTAAGTTCTAAGTTATGCAAATTATTCCATAAAAATTAGATTGCATTTCTGGAGAAATGCCATCTGGCAGGAACTGATAAGGAAAGTGCTTTGAGAACTAAAATGAACAATTACTTTGAAAGATCCCTCTTGACTTACATGGTCAATTGACACAATATAGAGTATGGATTAATAGTGAAACCCAGAGGTATAAAAACATATGAAGAAAACTTTCAAAATTCAAGCCATGGTACTAAGGACATCAAGAGCCTATGTTATTTTCAGCAGCACTGTCCAAAAGAACTTTCTGCATTGATGAAAATGCTCTCCATTGATGGAAATGCTCTCTGCTATCCAAAATGGTAGTGTAGCCACATGTGGCTAATGAGAACCTGAGATAGGCCTAGTGTGACTAAGAAAGTGACTTTTGTTTTTATTCAATTGTAATTAATTTAAATGTGACTAGTGGCTATTGTTTGGACAGTACAACTCTAGGATGTTTATGGTTCACACTGGGGGCTTACTGAATATGGAAGGGCTACTCGAAATTTTAAGTCTAAGAATTTTATCTTAAGACAGTTCTAGATCAAAGGTTTTATGAATTATCATCCTAATCCTTACAATCAACTCAACTAGAAAAACATTCTACAGTACTTTATTAAAGAAATCAACATAAAAAAGACTTATAAGCCATACTACATGGACTCTAATGTGGTGCTGTTTTTTCACTGTAGTAGACACATCAATGATGACAGATACATAGGACACAATACAAACATAGAACAGTAGTAAAGCAAGACACTCATGAATTAACTATTTGCAGCATATATAGAAATAAGTGTGGCGTTTGACAAGACAGAGAGAAACTGGTCACTAAAAGGGTTGTTACACTTCTATTTGGGAAACCTTCTTAAAATAAGCAACTAAAAATGTTTTAAATGTGGAAAAATGTAAATATTTATACAACAAACAGGGAGTTAAATGAATACTCATGTACCCATAACCCAGCTTCAACAGTCGTTAACTCATGAGCAAACGTGCTTTTGTCCATACCCTCACCCATGTATAATTTCATATATGGGAATTTTAAAATAACCTGTCCCCCCAAAAAGGAAATAAAAGTGCTTCATTAATTTATCATGCGGAAAGGTATTCCAGGAAAGAGAACTGATGTGTTGGGGTTATAAAATTAAGAGATGAATGAGAATGAAGCATAGGAGAGAGAAGAGAAAGGGACCAGGGGAGGAAGCCCAGGTGAGACCCTTAAAGTACAGGTCAGCAGCTCTATTTTAGTTTAAAGCAACAGGGAGAGCTAGTGTACATTTTAGAGGAGAAAGAGTTCAATAAAGGAAATCAATTGCTCTGTAATATCATGGAACTCTGACTTCACAAGCACTGAGGGTAAAGCTAAAAAAAAGAATACTGCAGTGCCACAGGAGTTTATTTGTCCAGATAAAACAAACACCTCTCCCACATGCTAAAAAGAGAATGCTCCACCCAGTTCAGGAAAAGCTTCACTGGTGAACATTTAACTATGGTTTACTTTTTCAATACTGAATTTTTCTTTGGGAATTACATACAGACCATTAATTGTAGTAAATCTGATTAATCTTTATATCAATTATATGAAATTAATATTACACTCCAAAATTTAATTTATTTTAAATTACTATTAACATAATTTTAAAACAAGCAATTAGCATGTCAAATGTAAAAGATCCCCCTCTAAGTTAAAATAGTGACTAAGGGTTTTTTTTCCTTTTTTTTTTTTTTTTTTTTATGTATCTCTTTATTGATTTCAGAGAGAGGAAAAGAGAGGGAGAGAAATAGATAGAAACATCAATGATGAGAGAGTCATTGATGGAGCCCACAACCCGGGCATGTGCCCTGACCAGGAATCGAACCCTGACTGCCTGGATCCTAGGTCGATGCTCAACCGCTGAGCCACGCCTGGCTGGGCAAGGGTTTTTTTTTTCAATAAATACTTAAGGATACCTAGTTTTTGTGGAAAGAGGGGAGCTGAGAGAAGAATGGGGTAAGAGTTGAGGTGAGAGGGAGGTTCGAGACACTAAAAAAAAAAAAAAAAGACAAGATAATTTTAAAATCACAAAATCTCAGCTTACTTTTTTGGTTTTCTGGAAGTAGAGCTCAGGAAAAGCATGAAACCAGTAAGCCAGCTGTAATATGTAGAAAAACTTCACCTGAAATCTGCGTAACACAAGAAAGTAAAAAAATACATTTTAAAGCCTGATATTTTTAAAGACTAAAGTTAAAAACAAACACTGGAACTGAGGATTTACTAAGTAGTTATGTTTGTGCTATCATTTCAGGTGCCCTTACAATAAATACTCTGTGTACCTTTCAACAACTCTCCCTCAGCCACTTCCCCTGTCTCCCAGGGATATTTCTACCATGAGTCAATTCCTCTGTATTAAACAGCAGAAACAAAGACATCATCTGAAGAACCCTGTTAACATGCAAGCTAGCTGGGAGGAACCAGAGCCCCTGTCTATTAGTTAATTCATACTGATTAATGTGTCACGTCAGCTACCGAACACATAAGAAACATGACTGAGGGAGGTAGTTTCATCAAAAGGGAAGCGGGAAAGGCACAAGACTGACACAAAAGCAAAGGCACACAGATTAAAAATCACCTGAAATGGGGATAATCCCAATTTCAAACATCCTCAATTTCCTGTTAGTGAAATATGGTAACTGCCTGGTTGGAACAGGCCCCAGATAAATGGAGGCAAACCAGGAAAAAAGAGAGGAACTGGCAGAGAAGCGTTCCCTGGGAGATAAATCCTGATCAGTCAATAGTCTCCTCTTTACACTGTACCCCTCCAGTCCTTCTGCTTTCTCTTTTGATTACTATTACTTTAAATAAGTTTTTTATTGATCTCAGAGAGAAGGGAGAGACAGAAACATAAATGATGAGTGTCATTGATCAGCTGCCTCCTGTTCGTCCCTTACAGATGATCGAGCCTGCAACCTGGGCATGTGCCCTGACCAGGAATCGAACCATGACCTCCTGGTTCATAGGTTGACACTCAACCATTGAGCCATGCCAGCCGGACATGCTTTCTCTTTATTCTCCCTTCTCCCACTCCTTCAGAAGTCTAAAATAGAAACCACAAAGCCAACCTGAAATAATAATTTCCGGGGGTGGGAGAGAAATACAGTCCCACACAAATGTGATGTTTATAACCCATTCTATAAAAGCTCATTGCATTGATAGAACTTTAAAAAGTTACAATGATTCAGCAGAGTGGACATTATTGCTGGACTTGAAGATATGAAGGTGGTCATGTCATGGTCATGTCATTCCCTTCATATCTTTTTTCCAAAGCTCAGAGCACAGTGCATTTACTGAATGGCTAGGTGACAAGCACCACAGCCAGGCACAACAAAGGATATAGAATAAAAAGAGGTATGACTTACACAAATGACACAATTATAGAACAGTCAAAACAATGTATGGATGCTACATAAGATATTATACACCACAACGACAAATTCAGGAAAACAAAAGATAACACAGGCTAAATACGAGAAAAATCTGGAATAACTGTATTAGAGCTAGGCTTGAAGAATGAATAATTTAGTTGAATGCCTTTGCCGCCACTAAGCTTCTGAAAGCACCTTATAGAAACTTTGGGGGCTAGAAAGATAAAAAAGAAACAATCCCTACCCTGAAGCTTATAGTATAAGAGAATAAAATATGGAAGGAGTGAAGAGAGTAAGGCAAAGAAAAGGAGTAAACCTATGGGGAAGATGGAGCAGGGAGACGGAGAAAGGATGAGGGAGAAGACAGGGACACGGAGTACTAAAGTAGAGATTATTGTTACAGTCAGTATTCTCAAGTTAACAAACACACTGAAAAGATTATATTCATGAAAAAAGCACAGGAATTTTCTTCTTATGGCAGCAGACCTGCCAAAGAAATACTATCGTATGAATTTGCCTAAGGTCCTAGCGAGAATAAGAACAAATTCTGCTTTAGGTGACATGACCATGGTCCTTAACTAAGAAAGCCTGCTAGAAATTACTTACGTCATCAGGTTAGGGGGATAAGACCTCCACAAAATTGTTGGGTCTGAGATGTAGTTTTCCTAAGAAAGAAGATATAAATATCAGCCTGACAGTAATGCAAAATTCTTGGAAAATAAGACAATATTTTCATTTTTTGCACATTTACAACTTCCCACAGCAAGTTCCAAAGAGCTCCTGAAGTCAAAGATTTTATTAATTGCTTAGTTATTGTCAACTTAGCTGAATTGTTTACTTTAGAGAAGTAAAAACCAATGGACATATGAAGTCAAATAAGACACAATTATTGGCCTTCTAAATTCTTTCAGTACAGTCGAGTAGAAAATACATATATGCAAACAAACATCAACCAAACAAAAAACAGAAATGGTCCATAACAGAGGTACAACAGCTGCAGGAGAGATGGATTTTATCTTGAGTAATCAGAGAGGGTTTCAGGAAAGAGGCAGCACCAGCCACAAGATGGAAGATCAAGGTATTACCAAGTTTTACAGATTATGTCCACATACTCACCAAATCTTTTTCTTAGATAACCATATCTAGTCAGTAAGAATTATTGCATAAGGAAAAAAAACACAAAACCTAAAGTGACTATATTTAATAAAAATATTTTCCCAATGAAATGTAACGTTTTTAAAAAAACTTTATAAGATAGATTTTAAGCTAAAATGTACATATATCTATAAAGTATTGTTACAGCAGCAGTGTAAAGTGGAATGAGCACTGGATTGAAAGGCTCAGTTTTAGCCTGTCTCCAACATTAAGTGTCATACCCTGGAAAATTCACTTTGCCTATTTATTCATCTCTAACATGGTGATTAAAAAAAATTACGTGTCCTGACAGACTCAAAAACATGTTAACTCTGGAGCACTAAGATTAATACTAATACTAACACTAACACTAAGGTTGATACTGCCTTCCCCCTCATTAGTTAGAATGATACTCTCACAGGTTTAGAGAGCCTTAACTGCAAAGTCAACCAACGTTTTAAGTTGCTTGGAAAATATCTGAACTGTTTTCAAAGGGGGAAATAACTAGAATCATTACAATTCATGTAACCTAGCAGAGATATCACTGACATCTTACCCTTTGTGCTAAAACAGAGATACCTGCAAATGACTGCAAGATATAAAAATAACATTTGATTGACTAAAAATAAGTAAGGCTTTCAGAAACACTGAACATAGGTTAAAATTTTTCCTGTATAAAAACTAACTGAAAGAGACTTATCGATCAAACTTGCTTTCTATTAGTTCATTAGCAGAATTCTTAATCTTAGATAACAACAGAAGAGGGATTTTCTAAAATTAAAAAACAGGACATCATTTTTTGTTCTGGTTATATACTGTAAATACTTTAAGAGATGAAAATTTAAGCATAGTATATACTTACAGATACTAGAATGAATGTGCCCCAAATACAAGAAAATAGGTAGAATGCACTAAGCTGACCAGATTCATTAAACTTGCTGTGTTTCGTTTTGGAGAAGTGCATTCGCCTGTTAATTTTCTAAAAATAAAAACAATCAATAATTAAGATTATAAAATGTATTTAATATATGACAATCATAGTATGGAGAGCTAGTATTTTACAAAGTATAGATTTCTAAGATTGTATACTTACATCCAACACATACTCCTGAATTATGGCATGAATAATTATCGCCACTAGCATGTAGAAGAAAACTGTAGCCAAATCTTTGATACCATAGTAATAAAAAGACGCTGATTCAGTAGCTTGTTCTTCTGAAGGCCAAAAAGGACAGGACACACATACACAAAAATATACATGAGATTATAAAAACAGCACTAGGTACAACATAATTATGGAAACAAACAAAAGATGACTAACCTAATAAATAAGTACTACAGAAACATCATGGTAATTGCTTCTGGACATCTTGAGTCATGGTAACAATGAAAATTGAGGAGACTATCTAGAAATCGAAAGCTTCGGAAATTACTTACAAAGACTTGACACATGTTATGTTAGTCACAGCCACCAAAAACCAAAAAAAAGGAGGGGTGGCCACACTTAGCTCCTTGGGAAGACTGTAAAATTGACATTATCTCAGGTGTATAGATTAGGTTACACTTAGCCCATCTGCCTGTATTTTTAAAGAACTTTTGAAACTTTCTACTTTTTACCTCTACTTTCCAACTAGACATCACATTATGATTCTAAAGGAAAAAGTGATTTAACCTGTATTTGATTTAGTTTTGATCTATGCACAGTGGAGATAAAGTAGCAACTGCTACTTAAAATTGTTTTTAACCTCTGAAATTGCTGTAACTGTTCAGAACAAAGCTTAACCAAATACTTGGGAATTGGTAAAGTGCTTCATTCTTCTCTGGTATATTCAATTTCAAAATAACTTTGTGGTTTTCAGTTATCTGGTAACTAAGTCACTAAATCAAATATTTACAAAACTATATAATGGAACAAAAACCCAACTCAATGTTATATACTTGATCTTACATTTTAAATAGAGAGGTCCAGGGCAAGTTTACTGCTTGGATATGTTAATATTTTATGAACTGAGTACCCCATTCCTCACCCATGCTAGCATTGTGCCTTCAGAAACCTTGGCTGAACAATGATACTTCAAACAAATGTAAAATATCTATGCCAGAGGGAAGAGAAGGCAAAAGAAAAAAGTTCTGACAGAATTTCAAGCCCATTTACAAAAATGTACAACAAACACTAAACACATAAAAACTGATTTCCATGTAATACATAGGGTGAAGTCAACCAAAAACATCAGATCTTACATTACAAAAATATCAAAATAATGTTCAGTCTAATCATGAATGAGATTTGTGCAATTAATGAAGAACCTAGTGTACATGGAAATTTCCCAGGTTGTCCAAGTGAACTTTTCCACTTAAATAGAAAATTCTAAAAGAAAAGCACCTACCTGTTGCAGGGAGGGTAACATTGTACTGAAGAGTAACGAAAATGATAGCAACTTTTGCTGTTATCTAGAAAGAAAAAAAAAATCAAGTCAATCTGTGACCTCCTGAAATGTTGGGGGAAAATATTGTAACTTCTGCCCCAAATCTAAGAACCAAGGGCACTCTAGTTCCTGTGGCATCCTGGTGGCACAAATGGAATTCTTGATCACCAAGGAATTGAGGGTGGGAGTTCAACTAAGAGCATTCTGTATAATTCACTCCTAACTTTAAGGTTTCAAAAGAAACACTCTCTGTAGTTCCACTAAATGGTGATTTGACAGATAGTTTCTCTACTCTAGACCTGTCCAGGGAATACACAGTTCCTATCAAGAAAAAATTTTAATGTAAATTAATAAAAGAAACAAGCACAGTAGCCATGACAAAAATGGATCAAAGGTAGGGTCTGTGGTGTGTGTGTGTTAATCTCCCACACACCTGGCATAGCTAAGTGGTCAATAAATATTTAAATGACCTGACTACAGGTAAAGTAAAGTGGTCAAAACAGAGAAATGGAATGCTTACTGAATATTCATAGGTACAAGCACTGTGCTAGACAAGAAAACAGAACAAAGACGAATGATATAATCCTTGATGACTAGGAGCTTAGTTGGGCCAGGAAGACAAAATTATTATAATACTATAGAATCAGTGCCAATGGGTATTCAGGATAAACAACCTTTTTTGGTTTTGGTTTTTTCCCTGGGTGGGGAATGAGGCATGTTCTGGAAAGGCTTCTCAGAGGATGTGGTGAGGATGAGGGAGCTGTCCCGCTGGAAAAGAAGTCAATGAGGGGGCTGAAGAGGGCAGTGCAGGTAGCAGAGACAGAAAGTGCAAAAGTGAGTAGCAGTAAACACAGGCCTGGCATGGGCACACATCAGAAGTGGTAGAAAAGGCTTGGACAAGCTATCAAATGCTAGAAAGGACCTTGTTTCTTAAGCTAAGAAGTTTAGATTTTATTTTAGCAGAACTGGAGAATTTTGAGGAGGGAAGTTCATAGGTGCTTTTTGGAAAGGTGGCTGGCTGTGGCTTACTAAGTGGTCTCTCAAGTCTCCTCGGACCCAGCTCCACATGGCAACCAGAATCATCTTCTGACTGTGTTAACACCTCTCCCCATGCCCACTCTCTGCCCCAAAATCCTTCCCTGGATTCCTGTTCTTTCTAGGATAGAGAACAAATCTCCAATGTGGCCCATACAATTCATGGTCTGACCCCTTCCCCGGGCCTCCAGCGTCATCTCAGACCATTTTCTCAGGTTCCCTTGCCCGTTGCATTCCTCCTCCCACAGGGTCTGTGCATATGCAGCTTTACCTGAAACTGCTGGGAAATATTCACACTTCAGGCCCGAGTTCCACCGCACCTTTTCAAGGAAGCCTGCTCTGTCTCTCTTAGAGCAGGTCATTTCCTTTGTTTGATTATCTGAGAACTGTCTTCCTTTCAAAACACATACTCTTGGTGTGACGATACTAACAATTTCTGTCTCACTCTTTAGAAAGTAAGCCCCATATGAGCTGGGAACATGCCTGATTCTGCTCATCACCATATGCTAGAGGCCAGCATGGAGCCTGGCACATATTAGGTGATGGATCAATATTATGGAATAAATACTAGATAAAATATAAGCTGGAGTAAGTATGCAAGTCAAATATAAAACTTCTGCAAGAGCACATGAAAGATAATAAGGCCCGAACTAAGGCAGTGGTAGTGGGATAGAGCGGACTTTTGAGGCAGAATAAGGTTTGGTAAGCAAGAGTCAACAATTATGTATTGATGCGTATAGCCTGAACAACTGAGTGAAAAATAATGCCATTAATAAAAATGTGGAATACAGAAGGAACAGCAGGTTTGGGGGAAAGGAGAAGAACCGGAGTTCTAGATAAACTTAAGATTTCTGTAGGAAGCAAAAGCCTAAGCCTGGAACTCTGCAGGGAGACCCTAGCTTAAAGATTTGGGTGTCTCTTTTTACAGGTAGTGACTCAAGGTGTGGAAGTATATAAGCATCTATGAAGAGGGTACAGCATTCGCAGGCAAGTAGGACATCAGACTGTGGAGTGGGCAGAGAAAAATCTGATGGCAAAATAAAAAGTGATCAAAGAGGCAGAAAGAAAATGAAGAGAGCTTGATATCCCAAAAGCCAAGGGGGAAACATTTCAAATAGGTGTGGTTAATAAAGTCAAAGTTTCAAAAGACACGTGGCAGGAAAAGAGTGTAATGGACCGGACAATTTAAGAAGTCATCAATGGTCACGGCTTGAGTAATTCCAACAAAATAATGAGAGTGAAAGCCAAATCACAGTGGACTGAAGAACAGAAGAGGGACAAAGTGGTACCTAGCAACAGATGCAGGTCAAAATTTATGTTGTTTTTATGGGAGAGACCAAGCTTGTGTGCGGGCAACATGCGTGAGTGTGTATGCCTATCTCTGGCAACTTTTAGCACTCCACGAATGGGGAGAAACAGGAAAGATGGTGGGCTGGAAAGATGGTTGGGCATTCGCAGGGTGAATGGGGAGAAAGACCAAAGGGGAAAGGAAGCTGAGAGCCTGGGGAGAGTGTGGATAAGTAGTTAAAGTCTGCAAGGAAAGCAAAGCAATGAGGAGGCTAATATACTGGAGAAAATGAAAGGGGGCCACAGGATCATAAAAGCTTGGACTAGCTGGAGAGCAGGCATATGAGGAGAATGAGGGAGGTGAACAGGTTAGTTGTGGCTGAGCCTCTGCTACACTGGAATTCAGGACCTGGAGATAAGGCAGGTCTGTGTGATAAAGCCCAGGGTATGACACTCAAGTGAGTTGATAACTGTGATAGACATATAAAGGTCACCTGAATAGAAAAGGCCAGTAAGGCTTTTTGTTACAATTTGAATCATATACATGGATGCATTAGAGCAGGATGACCGCATGAATTTCTGACATAACACTGCTTCCATGCACTTATTTTTAATAAAGTTGATTACTAAACTTCATTTAAAAAATATCTTTGCTTTGACTTCATATATATATAAACATAAACACACACACATCCATTTCTAGTTTAGCACATGAAGTCACTGCTACATAACTAAGATAACTTTTTAAGAGTTTCTCACAAATGACAAGTGAAATTCTTCAAAAAAAATTTTAATATCAAATACCAAAAGCAAAAAAATTAGATTATCCTTTTATGCTGGGCTTCCAAATAAAATTAAAGTCTAGCCTCCAGTTAGTTTATCATGTGACATTAGTAGATTATAAGAAGAGAAAAAATACAAACTACATGCCCCCAAAAAGTTTACAGAAAAATTAAACCAGTTATCACATTCCTAGACATTTCTAGGCCCCCCCAAGTCACACAACCGCAGCCAGCAATGCTTTAGTTAAACTAATTTTACAATTAATTAATAGTAAATCAGTTTGGAATGAAATATACTACAGAAATACATAATGCACTAAAAAGTAAAAATTACTGCATTTATGACATTCTGGGCATTTACAGCACGGCTCTCCATTTACAAGGAAAAAATGACTTAGATATCTCTTAAACAGGTTACCACAAACTCTAATGAACTGTTTAATTCTATGTTGTATGCAACATCAGGAATATAATAATATTTCTTTAATTAAGTAGCCACCAGTGGGAGTTGGTGTTTATTTCTTTTTGTTATACAGAGATGCTAACTATTTTGTACTTGTTAAAGGCTGATGTGACTACTACACTGACTGGGTGCCTGAAAGATAAAAGGACAATTCTGAACATCAAATTCTACTTTATGTAAAATTAAGTTCTTAAAAAAAGGAAAGAAAATGTTGGCATTAAGACAAGTTATGCTTAAAAATAAACCTCCAAAACTATTCCAAGGTGGTTGTATAAATGTATCCCAAACCTGCACCACCCACACAACCTAGACTCCTGAATACCTGGAAAGTAACACCCTTCCAGAAAATACTCCTCTTGGAACCCCACAACTCTTCTTCTCCAGCCTCACTTTCAGAAAGCTTCCCAAGTATTCTTCCATTTTTCGACTGTTCAAACTTCCGTAACTCAAATATGAAGCCATTAATTATAGACCATAATTTGCATTATGTGGTTGGAGGCCGACTATACTAAAAACATGATTTCAAAATTTATAAGCAATTTTTGATATCACAGTTTCCTGGAAATTAAACACATTCTGCCAAAACAAACTACAACTTCCATCAATCTTTTCAGTATACGCTGGGTGGGGCAAAAGTAGGTTTGTAGTTGAGTACGTGAAACAGTTTATTCTTGTATTATTTATTAATTATTGTATTATTTTCCATATGAAAAACTGTAAACCTACTTTGACCCTACCTTGTATAATCTCTTTAGCTACTAATGGTTGGACCCTTCTCTCACATAAAAATACTGTTTTGTATTTTCCCACTTTGATAAGTATCTAAGGAATACTAAAAGCTACCACTCATGGCAAGTCTCCTGTATGCCAATGAACTAGGCAGACATTATACATATTAATTTTACTCTCAGAATTAGCCAATGAGCCCCATTTTACAGAGAAGGAAACAAGTTCTGAGAAGTTAGATGGCATGCCTTATGTCATCCAATTAGCAAACTGTAAAGCTCTAACTTAAGCTCCAGCATCTATAGTATTTCTATATTGAATCCTCATTTTGGCTAGTAATAAAGTATCTGTTATTGCTTTGTCAATTTCACCATAAATCCTGATACTTCCTCAATATATTTACACAAAGGGCTTAACAACTCTACTGTAAAAACATCTTTTCTATAATTCTAGCACAATTAACTGTCATTCTACAATTATGTTAACTTTGAGATTTATCAGCAATTATTTTTAAGTTACTTAGTTTTAATTTATTGATTTTAGAGATAGGAAGGGAGAGAGGGAGGGAGAGAAAGAAACATCAATTTGTTGTTCCACTTATTTATGTATTCATTGGTTGATTATTGTGCCCTGACTGGGGATTGAACTGGCAATGTTGCAGATGGGGATGACATTCTAACCAACTGAGCTACCTGGCCAGGGCTATCAGCAACTATTTTAAAGATCAAATAGCAAAACTAACATGGTCAATTTCTCCCCATATGTAGACAACATGCTTTTAAATCCTAACTTTAAATATGGTAAGAAAAATGTACAACTTGCCTAGACTTCCCTCTCCTATATGCTACTTTAATGTTCTTTTGAACTGACCCTAAAAACTTTTTAGATTGCTTTGTCTATTGAGCTTTACAAATTTTACATATTTACATAAAGGCGAATACCCACTCACTGTTAAAAAAAATCATTAACATGTGAGACAAGATAGAGATGGTGAACTTCCCTAGAGTTGTGATAAGACAATGTGAAATATTTTATATAAAAGCAAAGTTATCCATTTCTAAGTGTATTTTTTATTTATATCCCATTTCATTCAATGCACTGTAAACATATCTTGTAGGTAATAGTGCTCCTAAATTACATTTTTAAAGTCAGGAGTTCTTACCATATGGAGATGGGTTAAGACAAATTTATACAAAAGTATTACTTTTAAAAAAATATTTATTGATTTGAGAGAGAGATAGCAAGAGAGAAAGGGAAACATGGACTTGCTGTTCCACTTATCTGCACATTCATTGGTTGATTCTTGTATGTGTCCTGACCAGGGATGGAACCTGCAACCTTGGCATATGCCAAGGCACAAAACTGAGCTATATGCCAGGGCACAAAAGTATTACTTCTAATAACAAAGCAGGAAGTATAAATAAATAAAAAACTCAGAAAATGAGTACAAATGTTGAGCACTGCATTTTTAATAATATCATACATTTATATAGTACTCATATGGTGCTTTTACGCCATATTACCCGATCCTTGCATCACTAACTGTGAGAATGGCACAGGTGATGTAATTTCCTTAAAGAGAGCAAAACCCTGAAGTTTAGCCTTGGGTCGAGGGTAGGTCAAGTAGCATAGGCCCAGCCTAAAGTGAAGTGATTGACCTATGTTAGTTCCCTTTACCTTTCCTTCAGCTACACCTGCTCCCTTCTTCACAATGGACTGAGTGGAAATAAATGACACTATCAGAAACTTAAAAATCTGTATTTAGACTCAGAATAGCAAAAGTAAATGAAAATATTAAGTTACCTAATAATAACATTAAAAAGCCTACATGGAC
This sequence comes from Miniopterus natalensis, assembly GCF_054644295.1. NCBI lineage: Eukaryota > Metazoa > Chordata > Mammalia > Chiroptera > Miniopteridae > Miniopterus > Miniopterus natalensis. Next base: position 26,489,074 of record NC_142096.1, read on the forward strand.
TACATTTAAAAAATTTACTCATCCTTTGGCCACTGGCAGTCTCATTCCACTAGCTTTTTGTTTTTTCCCCAAGAATTCGTAATGTCCCTCATTCAACAAATATTTAAAGCAGTTCCTACACCTAGGCACTATTCTAGGCACTGAAAATACAAAAAAAGTCTGCCCTTACATTCCAGGAGAGGCAGAAAGACAGTAAATAAGTAAAATAAGTACATTGGACAGGGCGTAGGGGCTATCGAGAAAAATAAAAAAGGGAAAGAAGACAAGGAATGGGCGTGTGTATTGGGGAGCGAGGGAAAGAGAACAGTAGGATGTTACGCGTTCACCTCGCAGTTTATCACCCACATTGAACAGCTGTTAAGTCGTCAAGATACTAGGTACGTGGGAAGAGAATTTACACACTCCTGACATTTCCAGCCTTTCCGACTTCAAGAAACAATAACAAAATCGCTCGACTCCTTGCCACTGCTGTTCAGAACCTCGACTTATGTATCAGATCTTGTTTCTTTAAGGAAAAAGCAAGCGTCAGGGCAAAAAGTTTGGGAACTGGCTGGCGATACCACCAGTTTGGGAGACAAGAGTCCAACAATCGGCGTGGCTCCGTGTGCCCACGCGCGGCCCCTCGCCGCCCCGCGGCCGCCGCCCTTCCCGCGGGCAGCATATGCCGGGCTCCGTTTGTTTCTCGTTCACCCCAAAGTCCGGGCTGCCGGGCCCCCGCCCCCACCCCGGCACGCGTGCTCCCCGGCCCCCCGGCCGGGCCTCCGCGGCGCCCCGGCCCTCGCCCGCAGACGCGCCGGCGGCCAGGCGGCCATCCCCCAGCCCGCCCGCCCACCCTCCGGAGCCAGCTCGGCGGAGCGGGGCCGCCCCCGCCGCCGTCTGCCCCTCGCCGGCTGCCACGTAACCCTTCGCGGGAACCAGGAACTGCGCGGCCGGCGGGAGGGGGCGGCGGCGGGAGGGGAGGGCAGCGCGTCCGCAGAGGGGGCGACGCGGCGGCCCCCGGCCAGGCCCGCCCGGGCCCCGCGTCCCCAGGCCCGCACCTCGGGGGGCGGGCACCTCCCCCTCGCCGCAGTCCCCGCGGTCCCCGGCCGACGGTGGCCCGGGAAGGGGGCACCCGGGCGGTTGGGGCGCGGGGCGGGCTCACCTCGAACATGAGCCCCAGCAGGAAGACCATCGCCACACAGGAGACGATGTCCGCGTGATTCTGCAGGATGAATTCGTGGCTCAGGATCGGGGGGCTCTTGGTGCTCTTCCTGCGAATCGCCATGGTGAAGCCGCCGCCCGCGCCTGCAGGTGCTCCGCCCGGCTCGCTCTTCCCGGCTGCTCACCGACCCGCCGCCGCCGCCGCCGCCGCCGCCGCCGCCGCCTCCCCCTGGCTGCTCCTCACAGCCCCGCCGCTGCCGCTCGCTGGGGCTGCACTTCCCATCCCACAGCCAGTACGCAGCTGCCGGGGCCGCCCGGAAAAAAAAAAAAAAAAAAGCAAAAAAAAAAAAAAGCGAGCCCACGGCGGGGACGAGCATGCGCAGCAGGGAGACGGCGCTCGCTCGTGCCGCTGCCGCCCCTGCGAGCCCACAGCGCCTCCTGGCGACCGGAGGCCGTGGGCCCCGAGCCCGCGAGGGAAGGAGCCTGAGCGACGCGCCCCCTGCTCGGCGCCACGCACAGGGTTGAGGCTCGAGCTTCCCGCGCAGTTAGCGGCTGAGTCCCCGCCCGGCGGCTGGTGGTCACCTGCTGCGGCGTGCAGGGGCCGCGAGCATGCTTTCCCGCCCTCCTGGCCACCCGGGGCTGGCTGTCATTGTCTGCTTCCGTACTGATGGTCACTTCTTGAAAGCCACCGCCACCGTCGAGATCATCTGAACCTAGGACTAGGGCCTAACTATTCAAGGGTACGGTGTAGTCTTCTGTTTTAGCATCCGCCTTACAAATGAACCTCAGAGTTCTTTTACACGCTCCTGGGGACTTTTTCCTACTCTTGGTAGGCTTGAGCTAGTTTTTTTTGAAAAAGAACAACTCGTATTCGGTCCCACCTACCTACTCATCCCCATCATTCCCGGGGCCGCCGACTGAAGACGACTGGATCAGTTTGGGTTTACTTGCTTTATATTTATTAACACTTCTTAGTAATTTAGGGAGAAGGTAAAAAAGGTTTGTGGATTAGACGTGTTCCTTCTGCCCAAACCAAGATTCCTTTGTATTCTTGATCCTGATGAGTTGTACCTCCATTTACCCATCTGCCAAATGTAGAAACCCGTCATCCTGGACTGACCCGGGCGGTTCTCTCCCCCCTCCCTCCTCCCACTGCCACAGCCCCAGGAGGGGTCTTACCTCTTGCCTGCGATATTACAGCTCTGGTGAATCACTTTGCTTTAAGAACGCAGGGTTTTGAATCAGAATTCTGCCACTTATTACCTGTATGATCATGGGCAAGTTACTTAAACTCTATGAGACTCTATTTCCCTATTCATTTATGTATTGACTTATTAAAAAAATATATTTATTGGGTAGCTAGGCACTGGGGATACAAAACTGAATGAAAAATACAAATTAACCTATTTTTATTAGCTTTCATTCTAGACATGGGGAGAGCATCTTTAAACAAGATTTAAAAAGTCAAACATATTAAACTGAGATGAGTCCCAGAGAAAAATAAAGCAAGGACAATAGGGACCATGTTCGGAAGCTGCATTTGTCTGAAGACCTGAAGGAGGTGAGGGAGCAAGCCAGGTGGATATCATCTATAAAAAGATTACTGTAGCCTGGCTGGTGTTGCTCAGTGGTTGAGCGTCGACCCAAGAACCTGGAGGTCACCGGTTCGATTACCTGTCAGGGCACATGCTGGGGTTGCCGGCTTGATCCCCAATAGGGAGCATGCAGGAGGCAGCCAATTGATGATTCTCATCATTGATGTTTTTACCTCTCCCTCTCTCTGAAATCAGTAACAACATATTTTTTAAAAAAAGATTACTGTAGTACCTACTTTAGCCATTAAGTGAGATGATTCAAGGAAAGTGATTAGTAGGGGGTTAAGGCTCTATAAATATTAGCTATTATTTTCTTCCTTTCTGGTCAAATGATTACTAGTTTCACTCACCTCCAAATTGCCTTCCAATTTGTACATTAGAATGATGCTTCGAACAGGCTCAAAAGTTTTTGGTGGTTTCCCAGATATCTAGCCATTATTATTTGCCCCCTGCCTATCCAGACAGGCTGAAACCCTGCCTGGATAGACCCCAATCTCCTAGTACCAGCATTACTGACTTCACACACTGTACGCCCTACAGCACGCTCTCTTCCCAGGCTCTCCCTGGCTTTGTGTCTGCCGTTTCTGTCTGGAATGTTTTCTCCTCTCCCCAGGACGCTCCTCCTGTCTCATCCAATGATGAGAATGAGAAACATCAATGATGAGAATCATCAGTTGGCTGCCTTTAAGTCTCATTCACATGTGAATTCTTTGAAACCTTCATCAACTACTGTGACTCTTATGATTCAATTGTGTTTTAACAGCTTTGAGATATATCACACAGCTCACCTTTTTCAGGTGTACAATTTGGTTTTTAGTATATTACAAAGCTGTGCACCCATCACTACAATGTAACTTTAGATCATTTTTATTATCTCCAAAAGACATAGTCTTTGTTCTTAAAACTGATGGGTGGTTTCAAGACTTGCTTGGTGAAGGGTGCAATGGAAGTGTTCTAGGTCACTTAGAAATTAATTGTTCCATTAAAGTTGAGTTTTTAAACTGAAATGCATTCTTTCATACCTTGGAAATACCCTACTGGTCTTTCAGTCACATAAACCTACCATACTTTGGTCAGCCACAGGACCTGAGATGAGCATTTGTATTTGGCAAAACACAGGATGTGTGGTTATGTAATTGGGTTTTGTAGGAAACAGATGCCAAGACCGACTTAGAATCACAAGAGATATATTAGCAATAACATTTGTGAAATATAAAGGGGAGAGGAGTCAGTAGGGAAAGCCTTCAGACTATATAGTACAGGTCTGACATCTGTGAGAAGGACGGACGACTGGGCAGGAAGAGCTTCAGACTGAGGTACAGTCAGAGAGAGTTTCGGTGGGCCCAGTGAGGAGCTGGGCAGAAATGGTGGGTCCTTGTACCACTCATGTGCTCAGTCAGGGACTATATGCTCCCACCCTGCACACTCAGGGTGGGAGTCAGGAGGCTCTGTCCCCACAGCTCTCTTGGGCTCTGGTAACCACTCTTTTGGTTTAGGAACAATCTGCTTTTTTTCAGTAAGATCATCTCAATGCAGCAGGGAGAGCTCATGTCTGGGTTAATCTGCCCATGAGCTCTGTACAAGTTCTGCACCATATCTTGGGAGCTTTGTTCACCCGGATGTGCTCAATGACCAGAGAATCTAAATCCAAACCCTTAAGTTCAGCATTACTCCCTGAATTTTAAAACATGTGCAGCAAAAATTCAGTGCTCTTTTTGGGCCACTGACCTTGAGTCCAGCCCCACTGTTTGGCCTGGGCACACCTACCAACTCCACCATTGTAACGACAGAACGGCACACATTGCTTCTGTAAAGTGACATCCTTCAGATACTTGGTGGCTTTTTGGATATGCATACCCTTGATGGCCTGGACAGTTCCACAGGTGTTCTTAAAATGAATATGAAGATTTGAACCTCTTGATTTGCATGTTTGTGGGGATTTCTGGGTCAAGTAAATAGTGAACCATTTTCAGAGGTCACCTCAGGCCACTTACAGAAAGAGGAGGACTCTATTTCTTCCTCTCGTTTGTGTGTTTGTTTCAGTTTGGCTTCATTTCCCCCTATTGTAAATGGATGTTATTTACATGCCAGAGAATATGGTTGCTTGAGGTTCTATCAGATCAATACCAAGGCTTAGACTAGGCTGGCTTGGTCGTTTGATCATTTCTGGGTCAACTTTTGTGGTCCGCCTTAGTCACATGATTTTTCCTATGGGTAGGGTGAGTCTATTACCAGAGTTGTGGAGGAAGGGGCTTTGGACAAATAAGTACATGAACAACCTGGTGGAAAGGTTCTGGAGGTAGAGGGAATAGCAAAAGGTGGTTGGATCAGGGGAGAAAAAAATCAACAGTAGCATGAACATGAATGAACACGAAAATAGATGGGTGGAGTGACTTGTATTTGAGGCAATGGCCAAGGACTATGGGGATGTATGGTAGGGTGGATATCTTAAATAATCTCAGCAGACACAGATGGAGGAGGGGGGGTGTCTTAGTTTGAATTTGTTGGGCTTTCAAGAGGGTCCAAAACGGTGGTAGGTCAGCGGTTCCTGGGGAGGGTGGCACCTGCTGGACACAGGAGCATATCTGGGGATGCTTCAAAAGGCAGTTGGGTACTTACAGCTGCCAGGAAGCCAGTGCACCACTTTTACCTGAGGAGAATGAATCATTCTCTTTTGCATCATTCTGTGCAGAATGCTTTCGTAAACTGCTTCTATAATTAGAAGGTCTTATGCCTTAGGGAATTTGTGACTGGTTGAACTGAGCTGATATCTTGTAGCCATCAAAAAGTGATGTATGGCTCAGTGCCCAGTAGAACCAAGGTCTTGGGTTGGTGGCCAAGGATTCTTTGGAGCTGTTTTCTTGATTACATCAGCCCCAAGCTTACAGCACAATGAAAACAGCTAAAATGTAGACAATTCTTTGCAGTCCTCCAAGCATTGTTGATATATACATATATTAGTAATTTTAAACTTATATTAACTGGAACATAATGTTATCCCTATTTCAAATAAGGAAACAGAGGCTCTGTAAAATAACTTGTTTAGGATTTTATAACTATTAAATTTTAACTCCCAAGGTGAAGAATGTGATTTTATATTATATAGTTATGTTAAGATTTTACTAAAGAATAGATATGGTATTTTGTGGAGCTTAAATGGTATAAGTCAAAGTAAAATAATCATAATCATAGGGGAGTGTGTGAAAATATTCTGTTAATGACAATGACAAAATAATAGCACCTAGTATTTACTGGGTGCAAAGGGTTGTATTAAACACTATGAACATTTATACTCATAACAACTCATTCAATTATTTATGATGATTTCTTTTCTACAGATGAGGAATATTTTTACTAAATTGTTACTACCACCACCAGGACGAATGGAAACAGGAATAGGCCATGTACACTGAAATAAATTATTACTACTTTGTTTTAATTTGGGAAATGAGCACTAGGCCAGGGAAGAAGAGAGAAAGGGGTAAGTCCCTGATACAGTCTAAGACAAATGATAGCCTTTGTCCCTCTGAAGCAAGCCACTTGAATTTCCTAGGCAATTTATCACTCCTTCTGAGCATCACTCACACCCACCAGCATTTTCTTTGGCCTTCAAATTGAATCTACATTCTCAGACTATAGTGCAAATATTGCTCTGCTAAGTGGAGTGGGGATTAAAAGAAATAGGAGAGACCAAGGACCCATGCAGCTTGGGACATGGGAGAATGGTGATACTATTTACCCAAATGGTGAGTTGGGTAAAGGGTGGTAATTAGGAATATAAAATTGTGGAATAAGCAGAAGAGTTTGGTTTGAAATGTATTGAGTCTCTTCACATTGATGTCTGGGCTTTGGGAGACAGTCAAATGAAGAGTTCCTCAGATAGCAAAAGACTGAGGCCTGGGGTTTTGTTGAGTGGTTCAAGTTCAAGCACATATGTGGAACTATTCAGCTTGGTGGTGATGGTTACCACCACGAACATGGATCATATCTTTGAAGTGGTGAGTAACAAGAAAGAAGGACAATGTATTCAATCTTGGGGGTGCCCATAGCAAAGGGACTAAAGGGGACCAGGAGCTTAAGTGTGTATATGGCATTCAATAGTAATGATTTTCGGCCTGCTTTTCAAACAACAATTTCCTATGAAGCCTCCATAAAATCTGAATGATGAAACTTTTACGCTCACAATATTCTTTCACTCTGTAATCCTAAAAACTGATTTATTTTAGGTTTAAATGCTATTGCAAAAAATGTGATGGTCCAGAGGATACTATTATTGTTATTCCCTCTGAAGTTGAAATTCATTAAAAACATACTAAATGAGACAATAAAATGGCAAAGAAAAGGGGAATAATTATATTAAACAACAGAATTCCAGGAAAAAAGTGTTGTAAGACTAGCTTCCAGGAAGCCAGAGCAAAAAGTGAATATTAACTAGATATTGTCCCATGTTGGGTTTCTGAAACATGGTGAACCATCACTCTCGAATGTGGACATCCTGATAATGGCTCTTGCATGGGGTCTGGGAAGTTGTGTATGTTTTAAAAGTTCCTCAGGTGATTCTGAGAATTAGTTAAATTTGATGAGCACTAGTCTAACAAAGGAAAAATTACCACCAGTTCAAGGAAAGACAAAGTTTTCTTCTAGCTCTGAAATCTGAGATTTCATTCCATGGACACTGGAGAACACTGAATAATAAAACCGAACTGTCCTCAATAGCGTTAAAAACAAACAGGTAGAGGTTTTATATGTGTGTACCTCATTCTGACTTCACAACCCAATACTAAATTATAATTGTTGTAGGAAAAGAACCAATGGAAACGTTACATTCCTTGGTCCTCCTCAGAAATTCTGATTCAGTAAATCTGGGTAAGGCCCAGAAATGTGCGTTTGTAGTAAGAGCCCCAGCTGAGAGTGATAAAAGTGGTCTGAGACCACATTGTTGCTGAGAATGGATGGCTACAGTATTTCTTAAAGTTTCAGGTTTAGATATAAAATCTTGAGACACGCCATTTGTGATAAGCATTTTTAAAAAATTGAAGCGGGGAAGGAAGCATGATTAATCTACTTCCACAAAGTAGGCTGGGAAAACCTCTGTGGTATAAAACCAGAGAGCTGCTTCTAGTGGAAATTTTCCTCAACCCCTGGGAAAATATCTGAGCATAGGTTGCGTCATATGCCAAGAGAACAGATGTTCATCCCACCTTAAACGGAAAAAAACTGATACTCAACAGATTAAAATCTTATAGAATCGTGGGAAAAAACATGGGAAAACTAATTGACTAGTAGTCTTTTGGTAGGGATTCATTTTACTCAAAACACTTAAGTACCAAAATATCATGGTATTAATATAACCATGCACAAAATAGGGTCATATACTTGTACCCTGAATTGCTGCAACCTACCTTATGTTTGGGAACCTCTGATTTATAGCAACACACACTTTCATTCTTCATTCTAAGTATATCAGGAAAAAATTTCGTTCCAGCTGTACTTCTTCAACTCTTCATGGGTGTTAACCACCTCAAACTTCTTAAAAACATTAGTAAAAATAAGTGAGGCAATCTGTCAAAGTGTTAGCTTTCCTGCAGAATTTGTATGGGTAACTTGACCAACCACAGAGGAAAAGTGGTGTTGGCTGAAGGCTCTGATGAGGCCAAGTCCTCCCTCTTCTCTTTACATTGGTTAGTTACTGAATCCTAAATTCAGTTTAGATCTCAACAAGAGAAATAAACTGTGATAGACCTTAAATACTCTACCATACTGTGACTGGAAAACAAAGTTGGGATCTACCATAGTTATTTGCTGGATCCGGTAACGCTGGGTCTAGTTCTCTTTAGATGGGTTTCATACTACAGTGAAACTTTAAATGTCATAAAAAGTTTCCAGTTCACCTTAATTCTCCAGGTCCTTCAGTCTAGATAGTAGGTGCAGAATTTCCTCTTAGGGAAAAGTTTATGCCTGAGAATTATATCCATTAAAAAATATGAACTTAAAGATTCTTATCTTTAGTTCTAGGAGAACATTAAATAAGCATGTACTTCTAATTGTTCCTAATTCCTAATAACTTTTCAGGAGAAAATTCTAGTACAAAAATGCTTGCTCCATTGGACTAAAGAGTTGAAACTCACTCTTTGCATAATGATATGAGGATTTTGACATTAAAATGTTTGGTTTGTATCAAACTAATAAATGTACCAGATTTAAAAATTAAATACTACCAACAGGAGAAAATATCTCCCCATCGTAGTTCTCTTTTTAACATTTTTTCCTGATATTAACCAGTAAGTTGCTTACACTTTTATTTCCAGATTGTCAATTTTAGACTTTATTGAGTTGGTATGATCATAGGTGATTTCATATTGTCAATTTCCTACTTCCTTTCTTCATTATAACACAATTTTTAGTCAGTATTTACATTACTGTCTGTAAAAATACAGAGGAAGATGGCATTTCATAATTATTTCCTTCATTGCATAGCTTTTGTTTTTTGGAATCAATTGCCTTTTTTTTTTTTTAATCCTCACCGAAGGATATTTTTGCCATTGCTTTTCAGAGAGATCAGAAGGGGGAGAAAGAGAAACATCGATGTGAGAGAGACACATCCACTGGCTGCCTCCCACATGCTTCCCAACCAGGGCCAGGGATGAGCCTGCAGTTGAGGTGCGTGCCCTTGGCGGAAATCGAACCCGCGACCTTTCAGTCCACAGGCCGATGCTCTAACCACTGAGCAAAGCCAGCTAAGGCGCCTCTTTTCGCCCCCACCAGTATGACTTTCTATTAACTGATTAATGTTTTGATTGCTCAGCTAGAGCTGTTGTATGACCACCCGCAAGTTTGTATCCCTCACAAGGCTCAAACATGGCAGGTAATCTCAGTTCCACTTCCCACCCTGGAGATCTCTCGCTGAAGCCCCCACTTCCTCCTGCCCCTAGTGGAGCAGGCTTTGGGTACACCTTTGACTCAGAACCTTCTTTTGACATTTTTCTGTTGGATTTACTATTTTAATAATGTGCTTTCCCTTTTCTTGTTTATCTGGAGTACCTTGCCCAGCAATTCCCTAAAGAGAAAATAGGGAGCAAAGGCTGATAATGATGAGTTTTTCTGCTGCAACAATGCCTGGAAATTGTTGCCAAGATTCATGCTGATCCACTGCTCTGGTAAGCATGGAAACTCTTGCAAGGAGGGGACACTGATGTATATAGTCCTGGCAGAAGAAACAACCTCACTTGAATCTTTCCTCATCTTCTCCAGGAGTCTAGCTTCCCTGCTACTGGCCAACTTTACTGACTTTTTCTTGAAGTGACGACCTGGAGATATAAAAACACTCCCAGATAACTTAAAAGTCTTGTGGAAACACTCAGAAAAGGTTCAGGCTGCACAGAGTTGGCCCAGTCATTCTGTGAGCTGCTGCAGAGAATTCTGTTTTATACACATTGGGAAGAAAGGAGAGCTATTCGGTGAGGAATTATTAGTGGAGGAATCTTCCGGAAATACTCTACTTTCATCTGAGAGCAGACCTCACCCACTCTGGCACAGGGGTAGGCATGTGACCAAAGCTGGGCCAAATACAGCACCTCATGTTTTCTTGACCCCAGGGACTGGCCTAAGGAATGGTAACGAGATAATATAAATAATTGAGTCCTTCCCCTAGGATTTTCCAAACTGAAGCTGGAAGAACTGAACATTCATATAGTCATAGAATCAAGATTTCTTGCCTAGATTTTGCTGATAGGTGTTATTCTTAGGGAATAGGAATATTGATTTTTTGGGAGGGGGTGCTAGTGTTGGGGAGGATATTTATAGTTATTTTTTAATTTTCCATTTTAGCCATTTTAAATGTACCATTTGGTGGCATTAAGCACATCCACCTTGTTGTGTGTGTGAGATCATGACATCTCATCTCTAGAATTGTTTTCATTCTCCCAAACTGTGATTCCTTACCTACTAACAGTAATTCCCCTTCCCCCAGCCCTGGCACCGGCCATTCTACTCTCTGTCTCTATGAATTTGACTACTCTGGATACCTCAGAATTGTGGAATCATATAGTATTTATCCTTTTGTTACTGGCTTTTATTACTTAGAATAATGTCTTCAAGTTTCATCCACGTTGTAGCATGTGTCAGAATTTCCTTCCTTCCAAGGCTCAATACTATTCCAATGTATGTATATACAACATTTTATTTATTCATTCATCCATCAATGGATACTTAGGCTGCTTCCACCTTTTGGGTCCTGTTAATAATTATGCCAGAAACCTGAGTGTGCAAATATCTGCTCAAGTCCCTGGTTTTAGTTCTTTTGGGTATATACCCAGAAATGGAATTGCTGGATCATGGCAGTTCTACATTTAAGTTTTTGAAGAACCGCTATATTATTTTCGTAGAAGCAACACCATTTTACATTCCCACTAGAAATGCACAGGAGTTCCAGTTTCTCCATATCCTCCCTAACACTTGTTATTTTGTGTGGGTTTTTTTTTTTTGGTTTTATTTTTAATAATGGCCATAGAGTGATACCTTACTGTGCATTTCTTTAACCACTAGTGACGCTGAGCAATTTTTCATGTGTTTATTGGCCATCTGTGTATCTTCTTTAGAGAGGTTTCTATTGAAGTCCTTTGTCCAGTTTTGAATTGGGTTGCTTGTTTTTTTATTACTGAGTTCACAGTTACTTTGTAATATAGGATGGTTTCATGCCCTTATTCTCCAGGGCATGAGAATAAATGTTTAGAATAGTATGAAAATGCTATGGTCTTGGGGGAAAGGGCAGAAAGAAGAGAGGACGTCAAAGAAAGTTAAAAAATTAAAGTCTTATCTTTAGGGAAGAGTAAAGAAAGTACATTTTCAGGATTCTGAGCTCATCTTAGTATTGTATTTTGGAAACCTTATTTATAAGCATTTGGTGGGCTACCCAGAGAACCTAACCACTATTTAAGAACATTACTTACATAAAAATGCCGATGACTATTTATATACTAAAACCTAAACTTGGAAAGTAAGTTGGTTGTAATCATGAATTACAGAAATAATTATTTATTATTTAATGACTCTAACTAGGAATCTATTATTTTTAATTTCCAAAAGTTGCTGTGCATGAATCATTTGTAGAATACCATTCTAAGAAAATAAACTTGATAAAGAGCTACAGAAGTAATACACAATCATGATATAATCAATAGAAACATGAAAACAAAGCTATTATCTGTAGATATAGACAGGGTTGCAGAAAAGGATTACATAGAAATCTGTGCTGTTACTGAAGAGAAACAGTATTATTGGCCACTGGTAATAGATAAACAATTTCCAAGAATAATATCCAGTTTAAATTACATACACTTTATTATTTTTAAAGTAATCATCTTATCAATTGAAAGTGGATAAACATTTGGTAAAATGTTGTAAGTCCTACATTAGATAAATATTCTATATTATACATGTAAAATGTAATTTATATATTTGAAAATAAATATGACACTATCTTAAAGTATATCGGGTTATTTTTAATGGTATACACTTTATATTCTCTGTAAATAATTAATAGTTAAACATACCATTCTCTAAAAACAAAACAAAACTTTCACTAATCTAAAACTAAAGATGAGCTTTCCACTTCTTATCAGGATCTGTGTTGCTAACTGTGGAAGAAAATTAGAGAGTAAAATTTTAACAGATAAACAAATTCACTGGGTTTTAAGTTATTTTCTGGCTAAAAACAGCATTCATTCCTAAAATAATTTTGTTGCTCAATATAAAGTTGGGGTTTTTTTGGGTACATTTAAAAATATTGAAGCTTCTATACAAAATTCAAGCTTTGAACCTGTTGATTTTAAGGATTAAACTTCTATAAAGATTCTTAATTTGACAAATTAACCTGACACTAGTAAACAATTGTAGAGTTACTGCTTTAATATCTTTGAGTTTACTACCTTTAGTACTGCTAAAACCTTTAGCTGTTCCCAAATCTTCTATACCTAAAATTCTTGTGGACTTGTGGTCTGGGAGAAGAGAAGCTATTTTCCACTGCATGCCTTTGACTGTCATTCTGGTGGGTGACGACTGGAACCTCTAAGCGAGATTCTAATTCCTGGGGGAGCGTTTGGTTCCCACTTGTGGTCCACTGGCCTTTCACTGCTGACCCTTTCTAGTGCCTGTCTCTCCAACTTACAGTGATATTCAAGGGAGGACTCTGAGGGGTGTTATTTTTCCTAAAGGAAGCTAGTTCATTTGTAAAAAAAAAAATGTATGCTGGCAATAAAAGAAATAAATTTAGAAGTATACTTACATATCATTCCATCTTTTTCTAATTTTTTCAAATGAAGCAAGAGATTATGTCCAGCCATTTTATGTAAATGCTCAGGAGTATTCTAAAAACAAAACAAAATGAGAGTGAAAGAAAACATTTCTTTTTAAAAACAGGATAGAGTTAATCCTTTTGAAACTTAAAAAAATAGAACAAAAGAAAATTTTAACTTAAATTCATTAAAAAAATGTTTAGCCTTACTTTTTTTATAGTTACATTCCAGATGCCCCCATTGAATTCATTTTTATATAGTAACAGCCACAATGATTTTGGCTTGTACACGCCTGGCTTTAGGCACCACATTCTTACCTACATTCCTACAGATAAAAGAGACTGCAAACTCCATAAAGGTAGTAACGGTATGTTGTTCACTACTGGATACCCAGTGCTTAGAGTAATGGCACAGAGTAGGAACTAAATATTTTATGAATGGGTGAATAAATAAATGTAAAAATTATTCTAGATAGCTTTAATGATGCTACAGACATTGGCCCTATGGTTTATTTATTAGGTTACATGATAATAACTTTTCACATTTCCTTGATTATTCTACCTCTTTAATCATTTAGTTTTCATCCTGGGTACTCCTCCTTGGGATTTCAAACACACGCAATGCTCTTTTATTACTCCCAGTGTTTGAACACATCTTTCCTTCTGTTTAGATCCAATTAAATGACTTAAATTTCTGAAGCTTTTCCAGACCAGCCTCATTATCCTGCATCTTCACCAGGGAGAACTTATCCCTCTTCCTTTCTGCCCTGACATGCTGTGCATGGGCCTTGGAGGAAGCCTGGTGTGACAGAAACAAGATCTGAGTGTCTGTCATCTGATGTTTAAGAATGACATCTGCTAGTTGTGTGCCCTTAAAAAAGTTACTTAGCTTATACTTTCTGAGTCAGTTTTTTAATCTATTAAATTGGAATGATTGTGTCTTTATGCAGTGAAAACCTGAGGTATTTAAATTAAGTACCTCAAATTACATTTGTAAAGGTAAAGTATTTAAGGACAGAGTCTAGCACATAAAAATGCGCTAAAAAGGGAAGCTATTATAATAGTATTACAGGTATGTTTTTTTTAATGAGTGCACTTTCCCTTTCCACCGATACAGGTGTGTGTTGTACCCACATGAACTGAGTCCTTTGAGGGCAGTTGTCATCTTTGTATCTCTGTACTAGTTCAGTGTGTGGCACATGAAAGGCAGTCAGTAAATGTTCGTTGAATGAATAAATCCCTCTGCAATATTTAATGCCACTCTATATGCAACAGGTACCTCTCACGTAAACAGTGAATATACAACTGAATACAATTCTGAATGCTAAACCAGTATTTTTTAGGCACAGGCAGGTGCCTGATGAGGAGTTATCTGTGAGGGTCCTCAAAGCAGTCTGTCTGTACTTAGGATAGAAAAAAGCTCCACTGTATCAATGAATAGTCTTGAATGACTCTGTTCTAGTATTATGAGGAAATGAACTCTTTCACAGAATTTAAATATTTACACTACCTTTTTGCCAATGGCACTTTTTTATCTTTAGTCATTTTAAACCTTCATCCCTCCCTTTTCTTTCTCTTTTTTTCTTTTATCATCCGTCTCTTTTAAAACAAAACATACTGAGTATGATCTAACTATTTTTTGATAACTTGGGCCTATACGATATTAAGGCCCCTTACTGATTTTAATTGGCTCCAGGTACCTTTTCAAGCTCATCTTTAGGTGTCCTCTCATGTGTCTTCTGGCTGAACAGGATGTGGTGGTGGGAGTTTTTAAACCTAGGTAACCTAATACCAAAGCCTGCATTCTTAACCTCTAAGCTATACTGCCTACACAGCAGGTGTCTAATAAACATGCACTGAAACACTGAATTATACTAATCAGCTGCCACACAGTGCTGTCATATAATGATGTGCTCAGAGGCCACCTTGGTAAGGGGGTCTCTCTATACACTAAGCTTCTCTACTCATGTTCTTTACATGTGCTTCCCCCACTGTCAGGGATCACTGCTGCTCCTCACTGCAGTCATCCCAGTATCTGTCTCCAGCAGATCGCCTCTTCTCACTTGCTAAAGGCTATGACACCAGATAATCAAGATGGCTAGAACAGGCAAGTCCTTACAAAACTTCATCATCAGGCTGTTGGGAATGGTCTCTCCTATAGCATGAAGTATTTGGTTTAATGATGGCTCAGAATGGTTATTTCTGTTCTGCAGGCAAGGTTTTGTTTAACTTCTGTGTTCTAGAAAGTTGAGGCTGCTGGTCTTGAATCTATTCAAGTGGTATTACTTATTTATTCTGTTCAAGGAGGTGACACGTTTTTCATATCTAGTTTATTAAATAGATTGTCCTAATAAAATAGTGGCTATGTACAAATAAGGTAAACAAAAATTACCTTGTAAATAATTTTTACAAGCTCCATTACTGTAAACGATTTTTCAAAGTTATCACGAAATACTTGAAGAATCTGCTCTTCTCGAATATTTCTGTGAGAAATGTATTGTTGAATTTTAGCTTCAGCATTATGGATTACGGGGCCATGTCCTGAATTGGAATAATTATAAAAATTATTTCAACCAGATAAAAAAATATTAAGTATAATTGGAGTTAATTCATTCTAATGAATGATTATTCATTAAATGATTTAATGATTATTCATTAAAAATAATCCATACAATGTATTGAAATATACTAAATACACAACAAATAAGAATTACTTGGAAATTATACAGATATGAGACTTAAAAATTATGTACAATGTCAAAAAACATTAGACAGTTATATCAAACTTTACTTATTTATTTATTTTTAAATATATCTTTATTGATTTCAGAGAGAGGAACGGAGAGGGAGAGAGAGAGATAGAAACATCAATGATGAGAGAGTCATTGATCAAGCCCACAACTGGGCATGTGCCCTGACCGGGAATCAAACCCCGATAGCCTGGATCCCAGGTCGATGCTCAACCACTGAGCCACACCCGGCCGGGCAGTTATATCAAACTTTAAAAGTATAAAATAAAAATATATCAATAATAACAGGAACCACAACAGTAATGCTAGGTAGTATTTATAGAGTACTTACTGTTTGCCAGGCACTACCCTAAATGCTATACGTTATTCTTAGAAGGGTACCGAAAGCTAAGTATTTTTCTTATCCCTTTTTTGTAGCAGAAACTGAGGCATTCGGAGGGTAAATAACCTGCCCAGTAACACAGCTAAGGAGTGGAGCTGGGATTCTGACCCGGGAGCTTTTAACCAGTCTAGGCTCTTAGCACTGTGCTACACTTACCTATAAAAGACTGAAAAGGGGAATGTAAAAGCAGCTTCACATAAGTGACCAAGCGCTATTAAAAATTCACAGGAACCACAGTAGAGCTTTAAGAATCTTATGGATAGGCTTGTAATTCAGAAATGCTGGCAACCCAGATAAAGATATTGAAATTTACATGCTCTTTTAACAGAGTGCAAATTAATATATTACACAAGTCTGCCAGAGGGATGTTTAAAATATTTGAGGACAGAATATGCAGAAGCAGGCTAACCTATTATCATGTAACGAGCACGGGCTTTGGTTGGAATACCGACCGTCATTTGCTAGCTGTCTGGCCAGGAAAGCTGCCGAACCGTTTCTTCAGCTGTGCAACGGGGACGCCACTACCTGCTTCATTGGGTTTTTGTGAGGACAGCGGCTAGCTGGAAAGGTCTCTGCAGGTGCCTGATGTGTAGCGGCTTTAATGTATGGTAGCTATGGCTACAGAACATGATTTACACATAAGCTCCTGCTGTGTTAATAAGCCAGGTCACTGGATTCACTAAAGCTAACTCTCTAAGGGCCTTTCCTAGGTAGCCTCTCAGTAGCTTTGCTTGAATGTGAGTGCATCAAACGTCTATTCTCTTCGCTTTAAAAACAGCTGTCAGCTTCCATGCCTTTTATGACATAATATTAATCCAAATGCCCACAGTGTGTTTTTTGCCTCCTCAGCAGTAGAAATTCATGAGAGAATATGAGGGTATGGAAGACACTGTATTTGCAGATCTTTCCATGGCTCTTTGGTTAGGAACGAGTTAGAAGGGTTTAAAAAATTAAGTAACCTAGTCTCTTTTCCCTTCTGGGCCCTATTGTTGGGTTCTGTATGTTTCTTAGCTTTCAGGATGGAGGGGAGATTCACATTGCAGAGCAGTGCAGTGATAGCTGGGATACTAAGAACAGGTTTCTTTTTTTTGAGAATCAAAATAAATATACAATTTTATAGTTCATATGGAAGCTACTGATATTTCAATAGTGTAAGTTAAAACAACTAAAGCTCAGAGGTGAAATATTACCCATGGTTACGTGGCTAAAATGTGATCCACAACAGAAATCAAGTTAACAAAATTGAAGATAGCTTATAGAATAAAAAAATTGTCTTGTTCCAATGTAAGTTATTTCCCTCATTTAATAGTCCTATTAATAGCTGTTTAGATGTTAAAAATAACCCTCATGTGTATATAAGAAGTTATTAATATCACTTTTGGCCATTTGTTAAATTGCATGGCTAGACAGGACTTAGGGGTATAATTTAAAGCAGCAGTTTACATGTCTGTCTTCAAGGCCGAAAACACAAAGAAACATGCCCCCCCTCTCAAAATAAACCTTTCTCATCATTTGACACAAATGGTTTACCAGATTAAAAAAATTACTCACCTGGATATATAATACCAGCTTTGATTTTCAGTAACTTTTTTAGGGAGTTCATATAATCATAGAGGTCTTCAAATACAGCTGTTCCTTCCCCTAAGATGCAATCTCCAGAAAAGAGAGCATTTTCCTCTTCTAAAAGTAGGGCCATATGATCATCAGTGTGGCCAGGGGTGTATATAACTCTGGTCGAAAGAAGAAATAGAAACAATTATGAACTCTTAAGCTTAGAAGAAATTTTGAGAAGCAAATTACTCTCTATCCTTACCTCTGGACAGACACAAATAATGTCAGTGAGTTAAAACGCTCCTTTTTTCTCTTGTTGCCCACTGAAAATGATCACCCAAAGTATTTCCCCTTTAACAAAATCAAATTTCTCACTCTGAAGTGCAAACTTAATAGTTTTCCCACTTTTTTTCTTATTTTGTAAGTAATAAATACTGATTACAACAAATTTGGAAAACAGAAAAGGAAAGCACTTAAAATAGATGAAAAAAACCAATCTTTCCACTACTTAGAGATAGTACCTTTATTTTTTAAGAACATGTATTTTCTTTGTATGTCAGAAAGCACATTTCACAATACGTTTTATGGCAAGATTATGAGAAAAAAGCACTTTCATATGTTGCTGGTGGGTAAGCAAAATGGTATAGCTTATATAGAGGGGAATTTGGCATTTTCTAGCAAAATAGCACCCTCTGATCCATCAATCTCACTGCCAGAAATTTACCTCCCAAAATGCACCTTCACAAATACAAAAAAAAGTGTATAAGTTATTCATTACATTATTTTTAATAACAAAACATTAGGTACAATCCAATGCCAACTCATAGGGCACTCTGGATAAATTATGGTATATCCACACAATGAAACACTATATAGTCATCAAAAAGAATGAAGAAGATCCTTCTGAACTGATGTGGATTAATTTGTAGGATATACAAAGTGATAAAAAGCAAAGCACCAAAGAGTGTTTATAGGATGATCTTTTGTATATGAAAGAAGGGGAAATAAAAACATAAATGCATGTATTTCCCTATTTTTGCAAAAAAGAAAATCAGGAAGGATAAATAAAAAACTAATAAATATAGCTGCCCATAGGGGATAGGCAATTCGGTGTAGGGAATGGAGGTGCAAGCAAGACTTCTCTAATTAGAACAACTTTTTCAGTAGTTTTAACTTACAAAAATATATAGATTTTTATAGAGAGGAAGGGAGAGGGAGAAAAAGAGAAAAACACTGGTGTAAGAGCAAAACATCAATTGGCTGCCTCCTGCATGCCTCCCACCTGAAATTGGGCCAGAAACACAGGAATGTGCTCTGACAGGGAATCGAACCAGCCACCCTCTGGTGGATGCACAGGATGATGCCTAACCCATGAGCCATACTGGCCAGGATAGCAAGTTTAACTTTTAATCTGTGTAAATATTTTATATATTCTAAACAAAGAATTAAATAGAAAGGAAAAAACCTTAACATTGAATACAGAAACTGTATTCTAGAGAAACTGTACACTAGAGGTAACATAGCTACAGTAAAAAAATGGATTGATTCAAATAAGTTTTAAATACAATACCAAGGCTATACATTTTTAATGGAATAGACCTTACCACCAAAAGAATTGCAAAGATATCCTGAACTTTACTTAATAAGTTTAACGTTGGCAGAGTTATTAATTACTGTGATTCTGAAACTATTTTGTGTTTATTGTATGTATTTTGTGTTTGTGTGTATTGTATTAACAAGTAAATAAATTGATGTTGAGAACTGAGTTTTTCACTGTGGGATAAGGAAAAACTATATATGGAATCAGGGAACTAAATTTTGGGTTATTATTTGAAGTGAGGAATCACGAATTCACAATTTTTTATCTAGCTGTCTATAAAAAAGCCCAGGAGCAATGACACTGCAGTAGTAGTAAGCACACCTCACACTCTGTTTCTAAACACCATTTCCCACTCAAAGAAACCAGGGCTGCCTACATACATGCTGGCTCCAGGGCAGGGAAAGTAAACTGTGGTATTGAGACAGCCTGTGTGACACAGCGAGGAGGTACTGAAAGATTGGGGGACTATCAAAAGGAAAAGGGAGCACTGAATAAAAAAAATAAGTCTGTAGTAATACTCAAAAAAGAGGAAAGGGGGAAATCTCTTCAAGAAGAATGTAAGCAAATAAAAAAAATCCAAACACAGAAGGAAAGTAGAAGAAATAGAATAAGAGAAGTCACAATTGTGCCACCTTCAATATGATAATTGATTAAGGCAAGTATCATTAGATGCTAAAGCCACTGGATAAAAATTGCCGGGAAACAGGACGTTCACAGAAATATGTTAAAATTATTTGTGTTAAGCTAAACTCACTGGGCCATATTACTAAAAGCAACAATGAAACTCCACTAAAAAGGCGTATAAATGTCATCAGCAACTAAAGGCTCAGTATTTTCACTGGATAACCCTACCAAACATTTAAAGTCAGTTACTGCACTGCTACTTAGCTTATTCCAGAACACAGAAAAAGAAGGAAAACTTATGAATCCCAAACCTGACAAATGATGCACAAAAAGAAAACTACTGCCTGATCTCACTAATGAATATAGTCATAAAAATCTTAACTAAAATATTAACAAATACAGGGTGTCCCAAAAATGTATACACACTTTAATAGCTGATAGCTCAATTTTAAAAATAAAATGTATTTAATAACCATTGCCTTTACAATTATTCAAGGTGTGGGTATATACTGTTTGGACACCCTAGAGATCCAAAAGCATATTTAAAAATAATAACATCACGATCAAATACAATTTATTCAAAAAATGTCAAGGTATTTCAATTTTATGAGATCCCTGCCAATCATAATAAAGCTATGGAGAAGACAAGAAAGATCATCTTCTAGATACTGCAAAGACATTTGACAAATTTCAACTTTTAAAGAACAGTATTTAAGAAAACTGAAATGACTAACTTAGAAGAGTTTCTCATTTGTCAAAAAACCCAACCAAATGCTTAATGTTAAATATTGCAACTGTAAAGCCTTCGTAAAGAATCTGCTAAAAATGTAAGAGATATACGGTATGAGAACATGAGGTACTCCTGTAATGGGAGCAATTATTTTTGAGAGGCATTAAGAACTGATTTTAGGAATTATTATGCTTTTATGGTTTCCAAGTATATACTTTACAGATTGCAAATGATTACTATATTTAGTAATGGTGAGATATTAAAGAGATGTTAGAAATCATCTCTTTTGTCTGATTAAACCTGCTGCAACCAGTAAATGAAAGTATCTCATGTTATATGAAAATAATTGCAGGAGATATATTTCCAACAACTATAAAAATTCGTGGTGTGGATGTCTATCTTATCTTATGGAAAATCTTACGAACAGTAGTCACACATAGAATGTGTCTACAAATGGAAAATCAATCTTTTTTTTAATCTACAGAAACTCATTTGCAGGGCCATTCTTTCAGAGTCTGTAACTGTCTTATCTGTCAACTTGCTTGCATGCAGGAGGGAGGAGAAAAGGAAATAACATCAGAGGTGCTTTGCTAAAGATCAGAGGAACTGCAGCTGTGCCTCCCATTCATCAGGTAGAGCATTTATCTAGTTCTGCCACTTTTGCAACACAGCAGACTTTATAAGAATGTCTCTCTTAGAAATTCAGAACAGTCAACAAAAGCTGTCAGATTAACTTTGAGAACTTAAACTCAGTTCACTAGAAATTCCTGAGGGTTACATCCAGAATCTTTACTGAAAACCTTGCTAACTTTCTATTTTTTACTAATGGGTTCTTGGTGGGTATTATCTCTATCTCTATTGTTTTTTTTTTTTAAAAACTGGCAGATAGACAAGATCAACTGAACATCAAATATTTGGGAATTAAGTAAATTTTAACCTTCTGTTTACGGAACTTTTGCGTAAGAATAAGTCTTTGTGTTAATGTTTAAAACAACTGGATTTTACTAACTATAAAAATGGACATTGAAAACCACATCAACAGTAAACTAAATGTTTTATTCAGATTTTAGCATACTTGGAATTTATATTTTGAGAAAAGATTATTTACTAAGTCATTTAAAAAAAAGTGCTCTTTTTGGTTCTTTGTGTTAGTTTTCCCCTCAAGTCTTAAAATAGATTCCCATACTTAATCAGAATGCAGTGGAAAAAAAATTAAATGGTATTCACAGAATATTGAGATCCTTGGCATCAATTCACTCCATGAAACAAGACAGTATCCAACTGAGGTGGCAGCGTAGTGACAGGAAGCCAGTTTGTGGGCAGCTCTAGGGTACTGATGTTTCTAGATCTGCAAAATGCTCATATGGTTTGTTCAGTTTGTAACAATTCACTGCCTTGCACATTGATAATATGTACACTTTTCTGTTTGTATACTTTAAAAACTTAAAACGTGGTCTGTTCATGGCAGATGGGTAATATGCAGTTAACTTCTAAGGTTGAACAGTCTAATCTGAACATTAGGTATAGATCTAATATCCATGCTTCTGTGATAAATGATAAACCAGTACTGAGGGTCCCAAACCTCTGAGACAGAAGACTAGATGGAACACCTCCTCCTGTCTCTATCCCCTTCTTTAACTTGGCCTAGGGCTGGTGTGTGATGCGGGACATTCAGTATTATCAAGAATACTTTTTGAAGAAGTAGTAATGTAATGTTTGATTTTCTGTGGTATCATCAGCAAATTATACAACATATCATAATTTGAACAAGGAGCATTTTAAGAAAATTGCCCAGCAATTAGTGGGTTTATAAATTAAATTTTATCAATGGTTTAGAGGAAAAAAGAGGACACTGGTTTGAAAGGGGGCATGGATACCCATTACCTCATCTCCTCTCATTCATCATTTCATCTACTCTTTGCAGACATTTATTACATGTAGGATTACATTTGTTACATGCCTCCTATGTGCCAGGGACTGAGGATATGAAGATGAATCTGGTATCTGCCTGTGCAGAGAATGGCTCTCTTATCATCAAACCTATTTCCTCTTTTTCCTGGGCAAGAAGTTAAACTATATTTCCCAGTCTCCCCAGAGTCACCAGTGGCATGTGGCTGAACTGTCAGCAATGCAACAGAAGGCCTGGTCAAGGAAAACCTCCCACAAATCCATGCTCTTTCTCCACCCGCTGGACTGATGAACATGGCAAGCCTGAAAGTCAAGTATTGAGGATGGACGAATCCACAGGGATCCTGAAACATTACAAGCAGGAGGGCCGCTCACTAATCAGGAACCATTTTTGGCCTTTATGTGACTGAGAAGTAAACTTATTTCATGTTTGAGCTATTATACATTTCTGGGGTTGTCTGCTATAGCAACTGACATTAATTAATATTGTGAACCTAGGGAATCGATTACCTTTTAAGGAGATACCTACTTACACACCAAAAAATTATAATTTAATAAGCGCTATAATAAAATAATAAAAATTATATAAACGTTGGAGGAAGCAGTTAATTCTGCCCAGAAGGGGTTCTTGAAGTAACATGTAAACTGAGGTTTGAAGAATAAATGGGTAATAATTTATCAGGGGGACAGGACGGGGGAAAGGGGCGAAGCCTAGTAAAGGGGAGGGTACGAGGACAGAATGTGCTCAGGAGTACTTGGGTATGGTTAATTGTGTCTGTGAGGGGAGCGGTAGGAGCAAAGGCCAGAAAAGTGGTTTGGAGCCAGGCTGTGGCAAGGAGAATAAACATCATCTTGTATGCATTGAGTTACTCAAGGTTTCAGGTGACAGAGCATACTAAAGGTAGACTGGAAAGGGGAGAGCTTGGAGACAGGGATATTACCAAGAAGTAGTGGGAGTGCACATGAAGAAAAAGGGACAGCAGTGACAAATATTTTTGAGGTAAAAACTAACGTGATTAGCCCTAGCCAATGTGGCTCAATTGGGTTTCGTCCTATGCACTGAAAGGCTGCTGATTGACTCCTGCTCAGGGCACATGCCTGGGATTCAGGCTTGATCTGCAGTAGAGGGTGTGCAGGAGGCAGCCAAGTGATGTTTTGCTCTCACATGGACAGTTCTCTCTCTCTCTCTCTCTCTCTCTCCCCCTCTCCCTTCTCTGTCTCTCTTTCTCTTTCTAGATGTGGTGGGCAGGGGGAGGGAAAGTGATCAAGGTGAAGAGGAGTCAGCTTCTATCACAGAAGAAATAATAGAATCTTAAATACTGAGAGAAGTTGAAGTTCTGAAATCAGTAAGCCAGGACAGACGGTGGGGGAGAGAGGAGAATCATAATTAGTCGTTTTAAAATTACTGAGTTGGAAACACCTTTTTGAGTCCCTCAAATAGGTCATGGGGGATTATGGGTCTGGCCTAAAATGTATTTACTTTAGGTATGGGTCATCTTTTGAAAGTGAAAACATGAGAAAGCCCTGAATTTCCTAGCAGGAGATGCTAATCTATTTTTTAATATTTTATTCACTAAAAAATGGTAATCATATAATTCAAACAACTATAAAAAGATAGAGGGAGAAGACTTTCTTTTTCCCTGTTTCTCAAGCAACCCATTTTCTCTTCCCAGAGTATCCAGGTATCAGATCTCTTGTACTCTTCTTCCTCAGATAGTCTTCACTCATACAAGCAGACGTGGAAATCTTCCTTCCCCCTTTTATAAAACATATACACAGACTGCCTGCACCCCCACAGCTTGGCCTGGCCACAGGTCATTTACGTACCTGAGAGAGGCTCCCTCAGTCTTAATCACATCTCCATCTTCCAGATAAACATACTGTTGCTCTCCATCTCCTATCGTTTCTTCTCTATGAGGATTCCGTGGGAGTTTTTTAATGCAGTATGGAGTGTCTAGTGACAAAACATGTAAAATATTTAAGTCATGCTTTAAAGGATAATTCAGCCTTTAAAGAGACCAGTTTTTCATAGAACACTTGTGAGTAGCTGCAAAAAAATATTAACGTTAAGAGACAACAGAAAATGGGAGGAATTACAGCTGCATATCTCTGGGATGGTAACTACTTCTTCCACCTCAACAAAAGAGCTTTTTACTCTCTAATGTCCTGCTAAGTCTAAATAAAAGCCTTTGTGTTTTTGTAGTCACTCCTACTTTATATAATAATTTGAAAGTTCTTCATAATCTCAGCTGGCTTTGATATCAAGATGGGTGTTGAAGAGGGAGTAATGCAGAATGAAGAAACTTTTCTGTCTAGGTGCCTAACATATGGTAAAAGAAGTCATGACATCATGGCAGGAGTTAATGATAAAAGGGTGATAATGTAAAGTTCTTTCTGGGAATGCTGAACGGAAGCCCCAAACCCAGGGCTAAGATATTAAAACATTATAATAAATTTAACCCATAGTACCTGTCATGAATGCAAAGAAAAACAACTAATTAACCAACCAATAACTGATTGCCAATTATTTAACCAGTATAGTGAATATAAGCACCATGACATCAAAGTGCTTAAAAATGGTCATAGTTGGGAAAATAAAACTTACAGACAGGAAATAATTAAAGAACTATACTCAGTACCATCTAATGAATACTAAAGGGGCAATTCAACTAACAAAAGCAAAATGAGTTTAGAGAAAGTAGAAACAATTAGGAAAGGATTCATAAATGTGAGAGAACTCGAGGCATGTAGGATGAACGGGATGGGAAAAAGGCTCAGAGATGTAAGGGGAACAGCATTAGTGAAGCCATAGAAATGAGAATGAAGCCGGCATACGGGCAACAGAAGAAAGCTACCAATTTGTCTAACACAAAATACTGGCTGGGAAGGGTGGAGATAAAGTGGCATTAGTAAGGTGAGCTCAGATCCTGGAGCGCCTTCAATTGGCCTTCACAGAATAGAGGAATTTACGCTCTGCCGTATGTGGCCCACGTATGCTCTTTACTAAGACAATGAAACAGGGTTAACAGGGCGATCAACACGGCAGCTGCAGGTGGGGAGCCTGGAGGGGGAGAGAGCAAAAGACCGGGAGGGGATGATAGTAATAACCCAGCTGGAAGGCAATGAATATCAGGGTTAGGGTGCTAGCAATGGAAATATGGAGTGAGAAAAAAACATTCAGAGGAAAACTGACAAGGCATAGAAATCTGGCTAAGTACGGCGGATAAAGAAGATAGAAATACTGCAATGTAATAAAAATAAAATAACACCAACTGGATTTTCTGTCTCCAGCCCCAAATTCCATTATTTTGTATCTTTGAGGCTGCAATAAGAAATAACATGCTATTCTGGAAACTGTCTTCATTATAGAGTGACATGGTGAGGGTTTTCTGGTTTGTTTTTATTTTTAATCTGTGTAATTTTGTCTTTCAGTAAAGAAATAGAAGTACATTTCTAGTTATGAGGTGTTTGGCAGACAATCTTTCCAAAAATTTCACAATTACCTCAAAATTACAAGACAAATGTCATACTATAAAATAACTTTGTGTCAGTTTTAAAAATTATATGTAAATATGAAAGCACACATCCTATTCTCAATAACAATCTATATATATAGACAGGATGGAGAAGGGCATGCTGAAAGCAATCATATAATAATTATTTTAAATCAAAGCTTATTGAGATGTAATTCACATACAATAAAATTTACCCCTTTAAAGTGTAAAATTCAGTGTGTGTTTTTTTAGTATATTCAAAGAATTGTACAACCATCACCACTATCTAATTTTTGGACATTTTCAAAACCCCTCACCGAAACCCCATACCCAATGGTAGTAACTTTCTATTCTCTCCTCCCAGCCCCTGGCAGCCACTTATGTAATTATTTTAACAGGAAGAAACCCTCAGTCATTTGCTAAGTTCTGAATAATGGATTCTAACATCATTGCTAAAGCTAATTATTTAAGCAGATACAAACATGTGATATTTTTTATGTGTTATGCTTTCTAACAGAAACACATTCTAACTGAATAGCATAAAAGCAAATATTTGACTCCCAGGACTTGAATGTGAAATACATGCCAACGACCCAACTTCAGCTGCAAAATAGTAATTACCAGATAACAAAATATATTTTACAAGATTTACTCAAAACCAAACCAAAACAAAACACTCAAGCAACCTGGGTCTATATAGTTTTCATGTCTAGTAAACTTTTGGCTCCCTGTAAGCCACCAGGAGTTCCGAAATGAAACACTGACTTTATTTTAAAATTTGTAAGCAGGTTGCTTCAGAGTTGCTCTACCTTCCCATAGACATCTTATAAATGGGATTCATAATTTTGGTGTGGCCAGTAAAAACACAGATTGTTAGCACTGTAAAGTAGTTGAAAAAATTTCTGTCACACTAGATTTAAAAGAATAATAAAACAACATGAAACAAAGGAAATAATAATAAAATATGGAACAAGAATGGTAGTGATTAAGAATTTAGGGAACGAAGAAATACGTGGGACTTTTGGGGGAAGACTCTGACAGGTACCTCTGTACAATTTCAGTGCTGAGCAACTCAAGGTCTGCGTGCAGCTGGTCTAGCTTCAATGAAGTTCAGAATGAAAGATAACAAGCCACGTCTCAAAGTATTAAAAGTTTAGTGGTTAGCCCGGCCAGCATGGCTCAGCTGGCTGAGCATCAACCTATGGTCCAGGAGATCACAGTTCGATTCCCGGTCAGGGCACATGCCCGGGTTGCGGGCTCCATCCCCAGTCAGGGGCGTGCAGGAAGCAGCCGATCAATAACTCTGTCATCATTGATGTTTCTATCTCTCTCTCTCCCTCTGCCTTCCTCTCCCTGAAATCAATAAAGATTAAAAAAAAAGTTTAGTGGTTATAAAGCAGTATTAAATTCCTCCTTGATTTTCTTTAAATTAATCTCATAGGTCATCTATTATGTAAATATTCATTATTTTGTATGGAACCCAAACCTACTTTAATTTTTAATTTACAGAAAGTCAAATGTCTATTAACAGATGAATGGATAAACAAATCATGGTGTATTCCTACCATGGATTACTACTTGGCAGTAAAAAGGAACAAACTACTGATACATGAAACATGGGTAAATCTCAAAGATGTGATGCTGTGTAAAAGAAGCCAGAGAGTGATTCTGTATGCTTCCATTATGTGACACTTCAACAGGTAAAACTAATCTATAATGAAATAAAACAGGTATGTGGGTATGGAGGTGGAGGGGAAACACTGCAGAGGGGCACAAAGGACCTCTTTCTGGGTAAGTGTTCCTTACCTTGATTGGATTGGTCACATAGGTGTTTACAAATACACACTTAAAACAGGTACATTTTATGCATGTAAATTCAAGCTGAATAAAATTGATTTATGAAGGGAAAAGAGCAGGCCATAAACATTTTAATGTTTCAAATTGACTCTCATACTAAAAGAGTTGACCAAAGCTAATTAAGGACCCTCAGCATAGTTTTTAAATTCACAAACTTGAATGGGTAGACAGACAAGTGAAAGAAAGGTGAGGAAAAGTCAGAGTGGGAGAGAATGATTTCCTGTGGCACACAGTCCCCTTGCATTGGAAGACAGGATGTAAGAGGGTAAGAAAGTTAGGGTGGATAGTTTTTTATAATGAGCAGCCCGCTGATATTGGCTGCTGTAGCTGAGAATATCTCTCCAACCCAATTGTAGTCTTAAGGCCTACAAAGAAGATACTTAAAAATACTTAAAAATATTAGTTGTGAATGAATATTCTTGACCACCTTGTCCTTTACCTGCCTTGAACATGTCAAACACAGCCCCATTCTAGTATCTGCTCCTGCAAAGTCCTTTGCCTGGTATGCCCTCCTCTGATGCCTACATAGTTTACTCCCTCTCCCTGTCCACCCTAGATATAATAGCCACTGCTCTCTTCCACTTTACTCTCTCTCCCCTTTTTCTTCACTTAGCTTTACTTTTCTTCATAACACCCATCACCACCTGATCTATTATTTATTTACCATTTACTTTCCCTACTAGAATGAAAGCCCCATGAGTGCGGAGTCTTAGTTTTGCTCACTGCTACATCCATTGATTGTGCCAAGAACAGTGCTTGGATATAGCAGCAACTTGAATATTTGTTAAAGGAACAAATGAATGAATGAATAAATGAATGAATCAATGTTTGTGATAGTGGGATGAGGGAATAAGGAGAAAGATGGCAAAGTGTTAGTACTAGATAAATTTCAGGGACAAAGAATTATCAATACAATGATCTTTCATCAGTATTATGGTATATCAGAGTAACCGCTTTAAAGTTATGGAAGACCTGAGATCACATTTACAATGTGGACAGTAACAGCAACTAGCTCAAGTATCCATGTAAAGTATACAGCGCAGTGCCCGGCACACAGTAAATGTTCAACAGTGGTTAGTTAGTATGAAATCTGAAGTAGTAACTGTCACACGGACTAAATTAAAACTGACCTTCATCACTGGGCAAAGGGGATAAATAAGAGGAAGAAGAGATTTGAAATAGAAAATAGGACTTCTACATTTTTCCTTTGTTAAAAAGTCACAGTATTCAAGTTACATTAATTTCTAAGAGTACTATTTAAATATAAAGTATACAGTAAATTGTTTACTAGCTTACTTAGCTCTGTAATGGAAATAAATTATTCTGAAAACATAGGTTTCCTCACTGAGCTTAATGAACATATTCTGTTTACCATTATTGATGTTTTTACAAATATCTTCTATGCCTCCAGTATGATCACGATGCCAATGAGTCACTATGATTTCCTGGATTGCACTGTTGAATTCGTTCAGAGCCTGCTTTAAACAGATGATATATTCTGGAATTGCTGGTTCTCCAGTGTCAATGAGGATTCTCCTGAAAGTTAAGTAGAAGATAATCACACAACTGGGACAGTTTATATTAGCATATTTCTCACAGATAATTTACATTTAAGAAACTGCATAAATTTCTAATAAAGGGGACAAGAGTGCAGGAGAATCTGCACAGGTCTGTGTCCATTTATTCACTAGAGTACAGTGCCTGGCATATAGTAGGCCCACAGTAACAATATGCTATGTGAATACAGAAAAAATTCTTCAACTGATGGAAGTTAGTGGAATCAACTTCCTCTTTTAGGTATTTTATATCAATTTTAAGATAGCCAGTAAATGATCTGTCAATTCTTACAAAATCATTAGGAATTTTCTAAACACCTACTATGAACCCAGAATTGTCTGGATGTTATGAGGGAAGCAGAAGTGATAAAAATAATAGCTAATATTATTGTATACTAGAATTTGTTAAGTGCTTTTGATGTGATTTTTCACTTAAGTGTCACTGAACCCTCATAACATCCTTATGACATAGGTATGATACAACCCTCATTGTACAGAGAAGGAATCTGAAGCTTAGAGAATGAACTGTCTTTTCCAAAGTCATAAGCCAGGATTGGGATCTAGGTAATCAGAGTCCAGAGTCTTTACTCCACTAGACTGCCTTTTCCTATTAATAGGAAATACAGGATGTCCCCCCAAAATGTACACATACTTTAACAGTTGATAGCTCAATTTTGAAAATGAAATATATTTTACTAAACAGTGCCTTTATAACTATTCAAAGTGTGTGTACACATTCTTTTGGGACACCCTATAGTATATTTGCTCTCAAAGTATTCACAATTTTGATAGTAAAGTTTAAAATTGCAGTTTTTTAGAGGTTCTTAGGCGGAGAAGGAACCTGGACATACTCTTTGGAAAGTCTGGCTATTATTGTCTATTCAAATGTTTACTGAGTACCTAGGCATCACAATAGGTCTAGTAGTGCTTTAGGGAAGTTCACTTGCCATCCATGGCCTGATCAGAATGAGGATGGAAGACCAGCTAAAATTGCAGTTATCCAGCAGTCTTGGAATCATAGCAGAAAAAACGAAGAGAGGATGTAGACAACACTCATTCATTCCGCAAATATCTCCTGTAACACCTGTATTATGTATAAGGCTCTGTGCTAAGTGGTGGGGATATAGTAATGACTAAGCCTTGATTGAACTTACATTTTAGTGGGGAGTAGAGGTAGGAAAAGCCATTCAACTTCTTACACACACACAAATCATTTTATTATAAAGGGCCATGAAAAGTATGCAGTGCTAAGGCAATGTATTACATTAACCCAACATAGTCTAGGGGTCAAGGGAGGCTTCCTTGAGGAAATGCCATTTTAACTGAGCTCTAAAGGATGAGCGGGGTTAGTTGGGTAGAGAGGAGGGACACACGGGAGACAGCGAGGGAAGCATGCATGAATGTTCTGAGGCAGAATGGATATAACTCACCTGGCTGGGATGGGAGAGAGGTCTGAGAGCAGGTTGATGAAATGGGTAGAGGCAGAATATGCAAGGCCTTCTAACTTTCATTAAAAAAACCCAAACAAACAAACACACACAAACTACTCTGGCTACATGAAGGAGAATGGACTGGAGAGAGACAAAAGTAGATGGAGAGGAGCCAGTTAGAGGCTATTTTAGAAGCCTAAGCAAGAGTTATATTGGCTTGGACTGGGTGATAGCAGTGAAAATGGGGAGATCTCAATGGCTTGGATGTGTGTGCAAGAAGCAAAGAAAAATGTGAAGGAGTGTACTTAAGAACTGGCCTTGACCAAATGTGAGGACGGTGAGGACAAGTGGCTGGAAGAGGGTGAAGTTTAGCGGGAAGGCCTGCAAGTTCAGTTTAGGAAACACTGAGCTTCGAGTGGCTGTGAGTCACCCCAGTAGATATTTAAGAAAGCAATTGACTACCCTGCTCTGAAAATCAAGTTTGGATTTTGTCTGAACTAGAGCTCTAAATTTGGGAGTTATTAATGAACAGATAATAGGTGAAACCAAGGAAGCAGTACCAAGATCACCAAGGCAGAGAACACAGCACAGGAATAGAAGACAGACTAGGATTGCATCTTGAGGAACTCAAACACTTCAAAGGTCTGATAAAGAGGACAAGTCTATAGAAGAGACTGTGAAAGAGCAGCTATAAGGGTAAGAGGAAGCCAGGAGAAAGCAGTGTTAGATCAAGAAGGAGTGGAGTAAAAGATACTGAAATTCAAATAAGATGGGAATAGAAAAATGCCATTGGGTTTAGTGATATAGAAGCCACCTGTGATCTTAGAACTGTTTTGTGCAGTGGAACAGGTGACTATCAATATCAGAACCTCTTACTTGGACACAATTAATAATAATTTCTAACCACCTGACTTCTACTTTATAGAGTAGCATCATCTGTACATTATTCTAGCTCAATTATATAGACTCATCATCATCATCTCTCTCTCTCATATATGAGTGATTCCACCGGCCATTCCACTCCATGAGTATATGTGAGTAGTGGTGTAAGCAGTATAAGATGGGAGACTACGGCCTGGCTGGTGTTGCTCAGTGGTTAAGTGTCAACCCATGAACCAAGAGGTCACTGGTTTGATTCCCTGTCAGGGCACATGCCCGGGTTTCAGGCTCAGTCCCCAGTAGAGGGCCTGCAGGAGGCAGCCTATCGATGTTTCCCTCTCATCAATGTTTCTATCCCTCTCCCTTCCTCTCTCTCTAAAATCAACAAAAACATATTAAAAAAAAAAAAAGACGGGAGACAATGAATCTGATCTTCCCTCAGTCAGTTTCAGGTTCTTTATGTCTCTTTTAGCACAAACACCTTGCTACATTGAGTGCGATTCTGGTCTTTTAAAGATACAGTATGTATTTTTCATACAACATGACCCCTAAACACAAGCCAACTTCATTTGTTTTCAAACAGAACCAGCCATCTGTTTCACCCCTGGAAGAAAAGCAGGCTATGTTGAACTTATTGAGAAACAGTATATGATCTCGAACATAAGACTTTCTACGGTAATTTTGACTACATGCAGTTTTCATTTTAGGTCTTGTCTTTAGAACTAGTTTAAGATGACACACCGAAGAGAGACAAAAATGCCTACGGATTTCCTGGGGTGAGCGAGTCCGAGCCAAGGGAGACTTTACTCTAGATGTTTGGTATTTTTTTTCTACCTAATTCTCTGTCCTCTCAGATCCTGGAGGCAGCCCAAAGGCACTGTACCTAAGTGACCCTGCCTTGTTTGCTTTGGACTTCACCTTTTGCCTGCCTGACTTGCAATACTTTAGTTCCTTCATCCTGCTGCTTCTAAAATTCTGATTTGCTGGAAAAAGGCAAATACAGTAGGTACTTCATATAAAATCTCAATAAACTATACTTATTAAACTGTATTTAATATTCAAGTGTATTTTATTAATTGTAACACGTCTTGATTGCACAACTAAATTCTATGCCTAAGAGAACTATCTTATCTTTATTCTTATTATCTACGTTATACTAAGTACACAAAAACTGCCCAGTGCACTTATTGTGCAATAAACCACCTCTTCATTTCTGCATAAAACAGAATGCCGCTAAACAAGAGAAAAGAAAATCTAAGAAACAGAGATAGGTTATTCCATCCGCAAAATAACCGAAAAAGGCCACACAATATTAGCAAACATAAACAAAAGTAGTAAGCTCTTCTTTCCCAAGGGCTGGGGCAGGGGCGAGTGTGGCTCTTTTGGGTTTCAGGCTCCAGCAACATGGAAGCAAGATAACCCTGCCGCCCTCTGCTGCCGAGTTAAGAAAAAGGCCTCAGCACGATTGCTTTTGTGAAGGGGAAGTTACACTCGGGGCAACAGACGAGTGAAAGGTGAGCCGAGTCAACGTTTTTCTGGATTTTTAAAAACTCAGGGCGACACTAATTTCTCAACCACTTAAACACGCTCACCCTGGCATTCGACATCAAGCAAAGTAAACCGGGTTTCAAAAACAGGAAGTTTTTTTAAAAAAGTACTTCTCCCCCAGAGAGGTTACCACCCTGGGTGGTCGTGCTTTAGGGGAGGTCCTGGGTCCGGGCATCTGAGGATGGTTCTGGCGGGGCCGGCCCGGCCGGGGCCGCAATCCTGCCAGCGGCGAGCAGCGATCGCGGCCCCAGCTCCGCGCGTCCCGCCGGCCAGCGTTTAGGTGGCGGGGTCGGGGTCGGGGTCGGGGTCGGGGTCGGGGTCGGGGTGGAGGCAGGAGGCGTTTACCTGGGGCCGGTCCCTACCAGGTAGGTGTTGGTGCCCTGCAGGGTCATGGGACCCGGGTTACAGCCCAGGACGCGTACCACCCGACTGGACAGGCGCTCGATGCGCTGCAGAGTGGTCGCCATCTCCGCCTAAGCCACCCGTCCGCGCGTAGCTCACGGTGCGGCGGAAGCGCTAGATCCGCAAGGAAGCGGGAGCCAGGCGTCACCTGACCCCGGGCGGAGAGGGCTGAGTTTCTACGTGGGGGCGGGGCCAGAGTCACGTGTCCCCGCGTGAGCAGAGTGGGGCGGGATCAGCCTCGGAGCTGGGGGCGGGGCCAGAGGCCACGTGACGCTGCTCCGGCTCGGAGAGCGGCAGCCGGAGCGAGTTCGCCGGCGCGAGGGTGGAGGCGGCGTGAAGGTGGAGGCGAGGGCGAAGCGGCGCTGGGGAGCTGCCTCTGCTCGCAGGGCCGGGTGCCTTCACCGGAGTTGAGTTCGGGCAGGCGAGTTCATCCTCGTGGCCGAGAGACTTTTTAACCTGGGAAGACTTGTGATGGAGCAAAGGGCAGCAGGCAGTGTAGGGGTAGTTACCGAGTTATCCGTCCGGGAAGCAGCGCTCGTCAGGTTCGTGGGTGCTGGGGTGTGTGTGTGTGTGAGGGTAACCTGTTTATCTTTCATAATAAACAGTTGTAAGTAGCGTGTACCAAGCGCTTTCCATCGGCTAGGTGCCCTTTAGAAACATCATCTCATTTAACCCTCACAGGGCCGCTCCTCCCCGTGCTCCCAGCCGCCCGGAGTGCGGGGTCGGCCTGAGACTAGCGAGCTGGGCTTAGCAGACTAACCACCCGGTGTTAACTACCGCTCCCTATTTAAAAGACCCGAGTTACAATTTACCGAAAATTAAACGCACAGATCCTCTGATCAGTTTCATCGAGTTTGCCAATTGCACTTCACCTGCCCGCGGAGATTCAGCACACACCCGCTATCCCAGCCCACCCTTTCCCAAAACTGAGAAGTGGACAGTTAGATGCGAGCAGTTCCAAGATCTACCACCGCGTTTTAAACATTCTGGTTTTTTCAGGTATTTCTGAAGAAAAAGACTTTCCTATTAATTTATAAAATGTTTACTTTACAAATCAGCAGTTTAATATTCCAGAATTCTTGAAAGACACACCCGTAGTGTGTGTGACACATTTCTTTGCCTTGTGTCCCAAAGATGTCCATTTAATGGGAAAGTTTCAGAAACATTCACTGAAATAATCATGTAAATTATCCCCTTTGCAAAGGGAAGGCAGGAAATATGCCTTTAAAAAAAAATGCTTGGAATAACCATTAACATTCCCTATGTCAGGAATATCAACTTACCAATATTTATGTATTTGTGAGCATGAATTAATGGCTGTTCAGGCAGGAAGCTACACCAGTCTTCCCTCATCCTAAGAAGTCTCTGTGGGAAAGCCGGCAGAACCTTTGAGAGGAGGGCGGGACAGTACTTTCTGCACCACAGCCTCTCCCTGAGACCCATGGGCAACCCAGGCTCTTACCCCTTAGCTTTTTTTTTTTTTTAATTGGAATTTCCTTTGTGCCTATCGTCTTGATTTCATTTAATTCACTACCAGGCTCTTCATTTGGCAAATGAAGACATGGACCCAACAAATAATTTTTTTAAAAAATATGTTTTTATTGATTTCAGAGAGGAAGGGAGACAGAGAGAGAGATAGAAAGACCAATGATAAGAGTCATTGATTGGCTGCTCCCTGCGAACCCCCTACTGGGGATGGAGCTGGAAATGGGGCATGTGCCCTGACTGGGAATTAAACGGTGATCTGGTTCATGGGTTGAGACTCAACCACTGAGCCATGCCAGCTGAGCCCAACAAATAATTTAAAGGTTAAGTGCCCTGGCTGGGTGGCTTAGTTTGTTGGAACGTCGTTCCCTACACCAAAAGGTTGTGTGTTCAATCTCTGGTTAGGGCACATACCTAGGTTGTGGGTTCAATCCCCTGTTGGGCATGTAGAGGTGGGAACCAATCAATATTTCTCAGTCTCTCTTTCTCTAAACAATCAATGAAAATATATCCTCGGGTAGGGATTAAAAACAGAAGAAGAGCAGGAACAGAGGGTAGATAGTGACCTTGGTTTAGATAAGTCGAAATTGAGGAGATTGGGGATATCTTTGTAATGATACCTGTAGATAGTTTGATATGTGAGTTCAGCTCAGAAGCGAGATCGACGCTACAGATACAAAACTGAGTCTTGTTGATATGTTTAGCAATGTGACTTGAAGGTTAACTTCCTCTCCAAGAAATAAGACCAAAGGTTTTAACATTCTGTCCAGTAACATTTGCAGTCATTTATCATCTGCCTATAACATGCAAAGTATTCTTGTAGACATATTGTGGGGGAGGGGGTGTTAAAAATGAAAGATAGTAGGCTCTTTCTAGATGCTCATAACCAGAAAGGAGATATACATGGTCTCATTTTAATGCATATTTGGGTAAATCCTAGAGGAGAAGCTAAAGTGATGGGATTGTAAGGAGGAAGGGGGGAATCAAATTGGGAAGATCTGGGAAAGCTTACAGGTTTCGAGCTGATTCTTTTTTTTTCTTTCTTAAATATGTCTTTATTGATTTCAGAGAGAGGAAAGGAGGGGGAGAGAGGGAGATAGAAACATCAATGATGAGTCATTGATCGGCTGCCTTCTGCACGGTCCCCACCGGGGATCAAGCCTGCAACCCGGGCATGTGCCCTGACTGGCAATCAAACCTCAATCTCCTGGATCATAGGTTGATGCTCAACTGCTGAGCCACGCTGGCCGGGCTGAGCTGATTCTTAAAGGATTGATAGAACTTCATCAGGTAGGTGGAGGTAGAAGGGCATTATAGACAGGGTTGGAAATAGAAGAAATTTAGTGGGTGTTTTTGGGAACAGAAACCAACAATCTTATGGCCTCTGAGTGTAGGGTCTGAGAAGGTATATAGTTTGAAAAAGTAGGTAGGGCTAAGTTAATGATACTTTGTAAATTCTTTATCAGAGTATTTCAAATCCAAGAATCTCTCTTTCTCTCTTTCAAACATGACTTGTTCACTTGGATATGCTGTGAGGCAAATAAATAAAAGCTTGTAACCTAGTCAACCTATAATAGGAGCCATTCCCCATTGTGACAGTTATAAAAGGTTGTACCATAGTCACAATGAATCACTTTGTCATCACTAGATTAGAAAATCCCACATATGACTAACAGGTGATTTCAGTTTCATTTTAGCCTTTGGTCTTAAAGGTTTACAAACCCTTTAATGATACTTGTTTTCAGTGAAGAAGAAATAAAAGAAATGAAGATTTTTCTGGAAGAGACTTTGACTTGAAGACTTTTTATATTTGACAAGTAAGTCTATATTTTATGTCTGGTAAATTTGGTCGACAAATGAAAGTTTGCTAGTTTTTACTCTTTAAATATCTCCTTTATTGGAAAGAGATCCTGTACAGTGGGCAAAGGTTATATATTTTGGCCAGCAGCCAGGAAGCCACACAGCTGGGTTGTAGGTGGCATTATTTCTCGTAAGGTGGTATTGGAATAGTGATAAACTGTAGGGATAGAGATGAACTGTCCTTCATACAAGTTATACAACTATGTGACTATATAAAAGAGCTGTGGTTCCTCTTTGTGAGAGCTGCTATATTTGTTACTTTGCTGTGTAGGTTTCTTTCCAGTTGGCATTATGTCCCTGCCTCATTAAATTCGGAATATATAAGTTTTCATATCAGATTAGTTTATTGAGTCTGATATTCTACCAATAATGCAGTTAATAAGTTTCTTAGAAATTATTTTTCCCATCTTATAAAACTTGACTTGAAATGGCTAATGTTTTCCATACCCATGCCAGGTAAAGGAAGCTCTCTTTGCGGGGAGAGTGATTAAGAAATGTATGCATGGAGTGCTTAGGTATTATGGTCTGTAACTTTAAGGAAATAATCTACAATTAAAAAATGGTTTGCTCTTTAGAGATAACTCACCTAAACACCCAATATCTCTAAATTCAGTTTTCTGATATGTAAAATGGGTCCAATAATATCCTTCTCATAAGGATTTGTAAGGATTAAATGAAATAATATACATAAAACACTTCACATGTAGTAAACACTCAGAAGTGGTAGCTACTATTATTACTATCTACTCTTCCACTATATGTGCAATATTTCTTTTCCCCTACATAGTAAAGCTTAAGAAATTGCATTTTTACAAATGATGTTAAGACAGGACTTATATACACATTAAACACAACCAATATAATCATGCTAAGGAATCTCTGCCAATATTTTGTGGAACTTTTGTTTTTGGAGGACATACTCAAAATGTAGCGCATTACACTTTTAAACTAGCTATTCCTTCCACCTGGAAAGCTTTTCCATATGATATCCACATGACAGATTTCATTACTCAAATGTCACCTTCTCATTGAAGCCTGCCCTGACCATTCTAATTAAAATTGCAACCCATGACATGCCTGCCTCTACTCCAACTCCTGCTCTTAAAATGCTCTATGTTTTTTTCCATAGCACTTATCACCTTTGAATATAATATTTACACATTAATTTATTTTATTGTTAATGGACTATCTTTCTCTGCTAAAGTGTAAGTTCTACAAAGGCAGGGATTTTCATTTCTTTTGTCCCTTGATATATCCCAAGAGCCTAAAACAGCACATTGTGGGTTCAAAGTAAATATTTAATTAATTCAGTTAAACAGAATTTTCTGATTAAATCTCATCCTACTAAAATTCATGCTTATTCTAGACATGATATTTTTTATTTTAAGATAAGAAACCTGCTGCAGGGAAATTCATGGCCTGCTAGGTTGGAAAAACTTACATCTTGAAATTATTTTTTTCATCCTGTTGGCTACAACAGTCTTGACAGGAAAAGAATTACGAACTTTTGTGTGTTTTTCTCCCCTAAGAAGAGTGAAATACCTTTTAATATTATTCTGAAGACTTCTTAACAAAATATCTATAAGTGGTAAAATGGCAAGAACACTAAGTATTAGATTGTAGATGTTTTTAATACCACTTTTCCCTCCTGGTTTTTAAAGTAATAAATATTCTTTATAGAACATATAGGGTGTTAGTCTACTTAGGCTGTCATAACAGAATACCACAGACTGGATGGCTTAAACAACAGAAATTTATTTTCTCACAGTTCTGGAGACTGGAAATCCAACATCAGCGTGCCAGTAGGATTGGTTTCTGGTGAGGCTGCTCTTCTTCCTTTCAGATAGCTGCTTTCTTGTGTCCTCACGTGCCTTTCCTCTGTGTTTGTGTTGGGGTGGGGAGGGAGGTAGATCTCTGGTGTCTCTCCCTCTTATAAGGATACCAGTCTTATTGGCTTAAGGCCCCATCTTAATGACCTCTTTTAGCCTTAATTGCCTCCTTAAAGGCCTTTCTCTAAATGCAATCATATTGGGGATTCTAACATGATTTTTCAGAGAAACAATTCTGTCCATACATATAGAAAAGAATGAAGAAAAAAATATTAATTAATCTATAACACCATTAATTCAATAAATAAAACCATTGTTAACATTTTAAAAAATTTCTCTAGTAATATTTTCTTTGCATTTTCAAAGCTTTAACATCATACCATAGTATTTTTTCATTTAACATTATTGAAGGTGAAGTCAAAGATTGCAAACTGAGATGCTTACAGGGATCAGGTGGGCAGGTAAAGTAGTGATGATAACTAACATTTATTGAGTACCCTGTGCCAAGTATTTTTCTAGAAGTTTATATATGTGATATGTATTACCCTTCTTAACTGTGAGGTATGAGGCATACACCATTATAATCTCTGTAGTTCAGATGAATAAAATAAGGCGTAAAGGATAAAAGAACATGTTTAACGACACATAGCTAGTAGGTAACTGCATTAGCATTAAGACCTAGCTGTTGAAATGACTGAAGTGGGGTAGCTGGCTATTGTGGT
Organism: Miniopterus natalensis; assembly: GCF_054644295.1. Classification (NCBI taxonomy): domain Eukaryota; kingdom Metazoa; phylum Chordata; class Mammalia; order Chiroptera; family Miniopteridae; genus Miniopterus; species Miniopterus natalensis. The sequence goes on from NC_142096.1 coordinate 26,528,707, forward strand.
GAACTTGAGAGAGCATTCTCCATTTGGGGGGCACCCACTATAATGGAGGAATGGTAGTCTAGTGTAGGAGATTTTTATGCTGGGTTTTTTTTTGATAGCAGTGAAAAATCTGGATTTTAAAATATGTTTTTAATGATTTATTTATTCATTTAGAGAGACAGGAAGGGAGAGGAAGAGAGAGAGAAACATCCATGTGAGAAATACTGATTCGCTGCCTCCTGCATGCCTCCTATTGGGGACCAAGCCCTCAACTTGGGCATGTGTCCTGACAGGGAATTGAACCTGCGACCTTCTGGTGCATGGGATGACTTTCAACCAACTGAGCCACACTGGCCAAGGTGAAAAACCTGGATTTTTATATGAAATGTTGGCAATTAATCAGGGAAATTTAAAAAACACCGTTGAGTCAGACAGATTTCATCTGCAGATTGGATCCAGCCCGCTTCATAAAATAGGAATCATAATAGTATCTACCTCCCAAGTTTGATGTAAGAATTAAATGGGGACAGTTTATATGTAACATTTAGTTCAATTCCTGGCACATTGTGCTAAGTAAATGTTATCTATCATTAGTAGCATAAACATTTTCTTCAGTCATTGAAATTCTTTATAAGTATCATTTACTATTGTTTTCATTTTAAGAAATTATATAATACATAAGTACAAATCTGTTGTAAAAAACTCAAACAATATAAAAGTATGTTTAATTGAAGTATTGAAGTTGCATTTGCTTTCTACTCACAACCCTTTTCCCCTCTCCCTATATAATTAAAAACCATAAATGATATATTTATCCTTCTGGCACTTGTTTTTTTTTACTTCATATGTCTTGGAGATCTTTTGAAATCAGGTTATACAAAACTACTTCATTCTTATTAAACGTTGCATGGTGTATTCTTTAGTGTGCAGGTACCATAAGTTGTAGAACTAAGCTTCTCAATTGTCATCTAGGTAGTTTTCAATTTTTTGCTGTTGTATAAGAAGTTCTGCAAAGAGCATATATATCTTTGTGCACATTTGTGAATATTTCTGTAGGCTTGATTTCTAGATGGAATTGCTGGATCAAAAGCATATTAAAAGTTTTCATAGCTATTGTACTTTTGTTAAATATATTTTTATAGCATTGTAATATTCCATTTTATGAATCTACCGTTATTGACTTTACCAATTCTTTATGCTGACACATTTAGATAGTTTCTAAATTTTTGCCAATATAAATGGTCCCATGATAAATATCTTTGTAAGTAGGTTAAGCTTTTATTTTATCTTTAAAATGTATATAAAAATCCTGTATTAAAATGTGTGGATTGATAGTAATTACATGTATATGTATACACATATATATTCACACACATACATATGTACACACACATAGCTCAAAATTTTTTACTAATAAGGATATATAATCAAAGGTGTTTGGCAACCACAGCTCTGTCTATTTCATTCCTTCAGGACCTTGATAGTTATCAATTTAAAAAATTTTAAGAATTATAAATGCTACTAATTTATGGTTATATGTGTGATTCATCTTAGAAGATATCTGTATTTTAAAGAGGAGAATGTTTAACCTGGAGGAATCCATCTCTAGTGGAGAGCTTCAGGCTTTCTGGTTGGCAGGCAGATGAGAGTTGGGATAGAGAAGCCTTTTCCAGGAGAAACATATCTGAGAAGAAACAGGTTTGGAGGCAGGAAGTCCAAGATCAAGGTGTCAACTTCCAGTGTCTGGTAAGGGCCCACTTCCTGGTTTGCAGATGGTCATCTTCTTTTGAGAAGAACAGAGAGAGCTAGGTTAAGCTTTTTAAAAGGTAAATTAGCTTGAGAGGAAGTTGTCATTTTGTTAGTATATTGCTGAGACTTTACTTTCCCAAAGCTATTATAAGAGCTATATTTAGTGGTAATATATTTATTATTATTATTATTATTATTATTATTATTTAAGTAGCGCTTTGATAAAGTCATGACCTAGAGTTTTTAATATTATACTCAAGAGTTTAAGAATCTTATATATATGTAAATATGTTTTATTTTAGGTATTGTCATCTGTAATGAAGATCATTGTGAAACAGAAGATTGAATAAAGCCTTGTAACATTGAACCTAGATTAGAGATTTAGAAAAGAAAGTTAAAATTATTCACTTTGATTTTAGTGTTCCAATTTCATAATATTTATGCTTCTAAATAGATATAGAGAGTAGAAAATAAAATTCAGTGCTATACTAAAGCTGTTTTTTTTTTCTTTTTTTGCATAAGAGAAGTAGACAACCAAGAGCTATAGCGATACATAATGAAATATACTAAGTCGAATTTTATGATGTCTGTTCTTGGCATTATAATCTATATAACTGATTTAATTGTGGACATATGGGTATCTGTTAGGTTTTTCCATGAAGGACAATATGTTTTTGGTGTTTTAACAGTAAGCTTTATGCTCTTTGGAACACTTGTGGTCCAGTGCTTTAGTTATTCTTGGTTCAAGGCCGATTTAAAGAAAGCAGGCCAAGAAAGTCAGCATTGTTTTCTTCTACTTCACTGCTTGCAGGGAGGAATTTTTACAAGGTGAGCATACACTTTTCATCATTAACACTATTTTTCTTTTATTCAAACAGAAACTACTTTTCTGTATCTAGGTTGTCAAATGTACAAAGGTCCCCTATTTGCATGTAGCACAAAGGTTACTTGCTTCTTATTATTGGTGTTTGTATGAGTCATTGCTGTACTGTCAGAATTTTCCAGGTTTATTAATAGAATGTTTTAGCTTACCTAGTTAAGTTACTTTTTCTGTTATGTACTTCCTTTTTATGGAAGGAAAAAGACTCATTTCTATGTCTGTGATCTTCTGTTTTATACTCAAAGCCCAATAGTGCAAATATAGCCTATCACTTTCACCTCTGTTAGAGCAGTTAATTTTTAAGTTACTTGTACCACTGATTTAACTAAATGAAAAATTTACTGCAATAATGTATTAGCCATATGGTTAGCTTAAACAACCTTAAGAATCATGTTCAATACTTTATTTTATTAGTTAAAGAAACTAGTATATAAATAGGCCTCGAGAATTCCATGATTCTCTGTATATCTAATTTCATATAACCTTTTCATTATTACCTTAAGGGATTTAATTCTGTTAAAAGCAATATATATATCTTAATAGTAAAGAGAAAAGTTAAAAACATATTAAGAGTATAACATACTGTTTTGTTACAGTTAGTTTTGGAATTTGGACTATTTTAATAGCTTACATGAAGATTAACTTCTGATTCTGTCCTGTTTAAAAGCAACATGTTTATCGCAATTAGTTGAAAGTACTAAAAAATTTTCAGGCTTTTTATATGTTAATCAATGGCAATAATAAAGTGTCATTAAATTTGTGTGGAGATTTATATTTTTCAAAGTATTTTCATATTGTCTTTTTAACGCTAGAGTTATTAAGGTTATAACATGTAAGAGAAACAAAATATGCAATGAGAAAAAATTACAGGTTTTAGGGAAACTGGAAATTACTTCAGGTGTTGACATTGGAAGTTAGTTTTGAAACTGTATGTTCTCAATAAGATGAAAATGTTTAAAGGGATGGAGTAAAAGCTAGTGCTGATAAGTATTTATGTGTAATAAATAAGATTTAATGGGTATTCTGCGTGAGCAATATAGAGAATTATGTAGTTATGATATCTAGAGAAGGATGAAATTTACTCTTGCCGAGAGTTTAAAAATATGGTAAATTCTTTGTTATTTGCCATTCTATAAATGTAAAATTTTCCTATCTACAGAACTGTTTTCATTGGTGTTTCAAATAATGACTTGAAGGTACTGCAAGACATTGTGTTATAAGTTATAAATTGAATTATGAAAAAAAGCAAAATTACCTTGATTTTCATTTTCTTTTGACATACCTAGTAATTTTTTATTGAATGTTAGACATTATATATAAAAAATTATAGAGGCTCCAGATAAGACAATTTTCTTTTCTCCCCTGTGCATGTAGAGTAAGGGTCAGTTTACACTTGGTTTGCTCCTAGGGTGCAGCCTCCAGGGCACTGAGAGTCGGGTGTGGTCATGCTCCCTCCCACAGGTCCTGAATACTACTAGTCCGTATCTCCTTCGCACCACAAGACCGGCAGAAATCCTGCTTTGCTTTTTCAGGACATGCTGCTTAGCTTTTATTATAGTTCCAGAATTTGGTAAACGTCCTGGGGGAAAACTCACTGTGCTTTTGAGGTCCCTGTCTTCTGTCCTGCAAGATCCTTGAAACCTCTGCTACTGTTTGTGTTTTCTAACAACAGCCCTCAGCCTGGGCAAAATCCAGATTTTCAACATCTTGTCCTGAGTAACAGAATCAGGAAGTACTTCCAGGCAACAAGTATGTGCAGAAACATCAGCTCAGTTTCCAGTTTCTTTAGTTGTTTTGGCAGGAGCATTGGTCTGCTCCAATATATTACATCCTACATAGAAATGTAGTCCATAAAGTGCAATCTTGAGTTATCCCATAATGTGCAGCCTTAAATTATCCCAAGTCTGAAGTTGAACAGAACCTTTATTGTTCTCATAAATAATACAAAGACCTCAAAACGCTTGAATTCCGTGTCCATATTCCCAACATATACGTTAATGTTGCTGGCATTTTAATTCTTGTGTTTAATCTCACTAGGTCATATTATTGTTATTATTTCTGTCTTACATAGTTAAATTTTATTAAATTTTGTTTATATTATCTATATATTTACTATTCTATTTTTTTTTTATTCCTTCTTAAATCTCAGAGTTTCTGCTCAGGATCACTTTTCTTCTGCCTCTCTGTGGTCCAGAATTGCATATATTGTGAATATGTTGGTGACACCATCTCAGTTTTTGGTTGTCTAGAAATGTCATTATTTCATTATCTTTCTTGAAAGATATTTCAGTGGCTATGGAATTAGAGATGATTAGTTATTTTCTCTCTTCATATTACATTTTCTTATCTTTTGCTTTTCATTGTTTCTCTTGAAGTGTTAGGTGTCAGTATTTTTACCCACTGGTTGCTCTTAGGATTTTTCTCTTTATCTTTGGTTTTCTACAATTTAATTATGATATATTTAGGTGTAGATTTATTTCTCTTGATTGGAATTTACTAGTCCTCATGATTCTTTTAAACTTCCACCAGTTCTGCACAATTCTTAGTCATTACTTTCTAACATTTTCTTTACCATATTTCTCTCTTTGCCTTCTGGGACCGCAAGCAAATGTAAGTTATATGTTCTCATTGTATCTAATAGACTCTTACATCTTAGTTATTTTAAATTTTAATTTTTTTCACTTTCTGTGGTACATTCTGTGTAATTTTTCATAACTTTTATTTTACTAGTACTTTCTTTTGCTATGGGCAAGATATTATATCTAACCACTGAGTTTAAAATTTTGATTATTATAATTTTTATATTTAGAAGCTTTATTTGGTTCTTTTCAAGTCTGTCACTTTTTGTAAGTTTCCTGTTCACTACAGATATTTCAGACTTGCCATTTATATCTTTAAACATAGTAAGCATATTTGTTTCATTTACATTTTCAACATCTGAAGCTTTTACAGATTTGTTACTACTCGCTCTGCTTCTATTTTTGGGTACTCATATTGCCTTATTTTCCTGCATGCCTAGTATCAATAATTATGTTCTGTTCATTGCCTTTAAAAAATTAATTGTGAGGCCTTTACTAAGTCTTCCCTAGAGGCTTTGATTTTATTCTTAGGAGATGTCTAGGTTTCTGTAAGATGTAGTTTACACTTAAATTCATGTCTTGAGGTGCTTCCTCATTCAGTCTTGAAAGGTCCTATCTTTTTAGAAATTTATGCATTTCTTCTAGGTTGTTCAGTTTGTTGGCATATAATTGTAGTATTCTTTAATGATCCTTTATATTTTTATGTTGTTGGTTGTAACTTTTATTTTATTTTATTTGGACCCTCTTTTTTTCTTGGTGAGATCTTTATTTCCTTCTTTCTACCTGTTTTGGGTTTTGTTTGTTCTTCTTTTTATAGTTCTTATAAATGTAAAGATATGTTGTTTTATTTGGGATTTTTCCTGTTTCTTAAGGTAGGCATGCATAGCCATGAACTTCCCTCCTAGAACTGCTTTTGCTGCATCCCATAGGCTTTGGAAAGCCGTGTTTTTATTTTCATTTATCTCCAGGTATTTTTTGATTTCCTGTTTGATCCATTGGTTGTTTAGTAGCATATTATTTGTCTCCACGTGTTTCTGTTTTTTTCCAGCTTTCTTCTTGTAGTTGACTTCCAGTTTCATAATGTTGTAGTTGGAAAAAATGCTTGATATGATTTCAGTCTTCTTGAATTTATTGAGATTTGTTTTGTGGCCTAATATGTGATCAGTCTTAGATAATGTTCTATGTGCAGTTGAAAAGAATGTGTATTCTACAGTTTTTGGGTGAAATATCCTATAAATATCAGTTTGGTCTAATGTGACATTTAAGGCCTTTGTTTCCTTATTGATTGTTTGTTTTGTTTTGATAGTATATCCATTGATGTAAGTTGGGTATTAAAGTCCCCAACTATTATTGTAACATTGTCAATTTCTCCCTTTATGCCTGTTAATTTTTGCTTTATATGTTTAGGTGCTCCTATGTTGGGTATGGGATGGCCCAGTGTGCACATGTGTGTGACAGCTCCCTGTTAATTTGGTTGTCTGAGGCTGGAGCAGGGTGTGGGTTGGGGAGCCTGGTGCACATATGTTGTGCTGCTCTCTTGGTTTCGTTAGAATGAGTTCAGGAGAGGGTGGCTGGGAATGTGTTGTGTCTGTCTTGCACATTGGACAGAGCACCTGGATAGAGTTCGTGCACACATTATCTAGGTGTAGGGAGAATGTAAACAATGGCTTTCATTGGTTCCTTGGATCCCAGAGAGTTTTCTCAGATCCTGGAGAGCTCTCACAGTTCCCCAACACTCTCTATGTGGGGTCTCTCTCTCATTTGTTATGCAGACGCGGTCTATTGGCCCTCAGTTATCTTTTGGAAGAAATTGGTCTAAGTGTGTGTGTCTATTCCATGTGTTCCTGGGAGGGGCTGAGTCCTCCTGCGGTGCCCATTTCCCTGTGGTTGTTTATTCATTATTTTTGTTGGTTGGGGGGAGACATGCATTGGAACTTTCTATTCCACCATCTTGCTGATGACCTTCTCCTTTGATTTTGAAGCATAATTTTGTAGGATGTAGAATTCTATATTTCTTTCAGTACTTTAAGTAGTTCACTCCACTTTCTTCTTCCTTGCATGGTTTCAGAGAAGTTGGATGTGATTCTTACCTTTTCTTCTCTGTAGGTAAGATCTTTTCCCCCTCTGGCTTTTTTTCAAGATTTTTTATCCAGCTTTGATTTTCTTCAGTTTGAATATGATTTGCCTAAGTAAAGTCATTTGCTTGTTTTTTTGCATTTAATTTTTGGCATTCTGTGAGCTTCCTGGATATCTGGTTTGGTGTCTGACATTAATTTAGGGAAATTCTCAATTGTTATCATTTCAAATATGTCTTCTGTTGCTTTCTCTTTTTCTTTCCCTTCTGGTATTCTTTCCCATTACATATATGTTACACTTTTTGTAGTTGTCACACAGTCCTTGGGTAGTCTGTTACGTTCTTTTTATTTTTTTGGTCTTTGTTCTCTTTACTTTTCAGTTATGAAGATTTCTGTTGATATATCTTGTAGCTCAGAGATTCTTTCCTCAACTGTGTCCAGTCTAATAAGTCCATCAGTGATGTTTTTCATCTGTTAGAGTGTTTTTGATTCCTGGCATTTCTTTTTGATTCTTTCTTAGAATTTTCATCTCTCTGCTTACATGAATCATTTGTTTCTGCATGTTGTCTATTTTCCCCACTCTCATCCTTAGCATATTTATCATAGTTCTTTTTTTTTTTTTAAATATATCTTTATTAATTCCAGAGAGAGGAAGGGAGAGAGATAGAAACATCAATGATGAGAGAGTCATTGATCTGCTGCCTCTTGCACCCCCCTCCACTGGGGATTGAGCCTGCAACCTGGGCATGTGCCCCAAGAGGGAACTGAACCATGATCTCCTGGATCCTAGGTCGATGCTCAACTGCTGAGCCACGCCCAGCTGGGCTATCACAGTTCTTTTAAATTCATGGTCTGCTATCTCCAACATCCTTGCCATATCTGAGTCTGGTTGTGATGACTGCTCTGTTTTGAAGTATGCCTGGTAATTTTTTGTTAAAAATAAGGCATGATGTATAGCAGGTCCTTGAATAATGTCATTATGTTTCATATCATTTTGTTATAATGTTGATGAGATACCATAGGAACTAACAACTCTAGTTTATATCAATTAGCTTATGGTAAAATTGGTTTTGATATATGTTATTTCACTGCAGGTTCTAAGAACCTATTAATGAAAGTGAGGACTTACTGTACTGGGTGAAAGCAACTATGGTAAATAGGCCTTTAGTAATATGATAGTGAAGTGTGGGAGGAATACTACAGTATTTTATCAAATATTATTTCTGCACTTATTGAGATGATCATATGGTTTTTCATTAATTCAGTCTTTCATTGATTGACTTAATGTTGTTAAATCAACTGCATTCCTGGGGTAGAACTTAATTGATTATTATTTTACTGCTGAACTCCATTTTAAAATATTTCTTTAAGCATTTTTGTGTTCATACTTATGAGGGATGTTGTTTTATAATTTTCTTTTTTAAATATGTTTTGCAGGTTTTAGATTAGTTTTATGCTAGCCTGATAACAGAAGTTGGAAAGTATGCCTTCTTTATTTTCTGAAGGTGTTTGTACAAGATTGGTGTTTTTTCTTCCTTAAATGTTTGATAAAATGCCTGGCTGGGCGTGGCTCAGCGGTTGAGCATCGACCTGGGATTCAGGCGATCAGGGTTCTATTCCCAGTCAGGGCACATGCCCGGGTTGCGGGCTCGATCAATGACTTTCTCATCATTGGCATTTCTCTCTCTCTCCGTCTCCTTTCCTCTCTCTGAGATCAATAAAGATCTATTTAAAAAAATAAATAAATAAAATAAATAAATAAATAAATAAATAAATATTTGATAAAATGTATTGGATAGTTAATGTTATGTGTAGATTTTTAAAACAAATTAGATTTTTTTGAAAGATAGAGGTTTATTCAAATTTTTCTAATGATCTTGTGTCAGTATTAGTAAGTTGTGTTTTTCAGGGATTTTGTCCATTTCATCAAAGTTCTATTTATTAGTATGAAGTTGTTCCTAATATTCCATTATTATAGTTTTGATCTTTAGTGATGTCACCTTTTCCATTCCTGATATTGTCATTTTTTTGTTCTCTCCCTCTTTTTCTCCCTCTCCTCACTTTTCAGCATCTTGTTGGAGATTTATCTGTTTCTTTATATCTTTTCAAAGAACCAATTTTGGCTTTTTAATTTCTATTGCTTGTCTCTTTCTTATTGCATTGATTTATGCTTTTATCTATATTATTTCCTTCCTTCTATGTAACTAGGCCTTACTTTGCTTCTCTCTTTCTAGGTCATTTTTGTTGTTGTTGTTAATCCTCACCTGAGGACATTTTTTCCATTGATTTTCAGAGAGAGTGGAAGGGAGGGAGGAAGGCCGGGAAGGGAGAGAGGAACATCAATGTGAGAGACACATCGATTGGCTGCCTCCCGCATGGGCCCTGACCAGGGCCAGGGATTAAACCTGCAAAAGGTACATGCCCTTGATTGGGAATAAAATCCGAGATCCTTCTGGGTGTGGGCCAACACTCTAACCACTGAGCAAAACCAGCCAGGGCTCTACGTTATTTCTATAGAATTTGTATTATTACTATTAACTCTTTTCTTTTCTAATGAAAGTATTTAAACTATAAATTTTCCCCAAAACCTGTTCATTAACTGTATCCCCCAAAATTTGATATGTTGTGTTTTTATTATTCATTAGTTAAAAATATATTTTTAGCTTTCCTTGTAATTTCTCTTTTACCCAAATGTTAGGCTGTATTTATTTTTTTTTCAGGTATTTTGGTCTTTGGCAGATATTTTAATATTGAATTTTAATTAATCCCATTGTAGTCAGATAACATACTCTTAAGATTTTAATTTTGACATTTATTTAGGCTTGTTTTATTGCCTAAGATATGGTCCACCGTTATGATTTCATGTATACTTGAAACATATGTGTTCTGTTACAGTTGTTGGTTGGTTGTAGTATTTTAGAAGTGATATTTAGTAAGTGTAGTTGATAGTGTTCTACAGATTCCACATTTTTATTGATGCTTTACTTAATAGTTAGGTGTGTGGGGACAACTGGGTAGCCATTTGAAAAAAAATTATGTAAATTATAATTGAACCTTCACAGGAAGGTCACGCTTAGCCCATACCCTAGTACATAATCTTGAAAGGAGTTTAGCCTGTTCTGTGATGAAGGTGAAATTTTCAGAAGTATATTGATAGAAACATAGAGGTGTGTACTGAGAGAATTTTAAAATGTAGTCTAAGTTTTCATTCTCCCAGTCTTTGATCTGATAAAATATGGGATCTAATTCCTTTTAGCCAGAAAAAAATCTGAAAGGATAAACTGGAAGGGTTTTGTTTCCAGAGTCGTACTCTTCCCCCAGTCCAAACCACAAGGACAGGAAAAGAGAATTTTTTCTGTATGCTATACAAACAGGCAGACCACACAGAGATTGTAGAAACTGACAAGAATGGAAGTAAGAGGAAACAAGAGCCAGTATATGAAGCATAAGAACAGTAAAGATTAAAAAAACCATAGTGAAGGTTTCTTTAGAGTTGAGATAATTTAAGATTGCATGTTATGGACTATAATTTCAGGTAGGATATTAGACAACAGATACATTGCAAACAAATCAAGTAGAATTGGAAAAGCCTTTGTAACCATAAATCAGATTTCATAAACTATAAAAATTATAGATTTGACTATTAAAAATGCATGTCAATAAACAAAAACAAAAAATCCCCAACAAATAAACAAAAACAAAAGCCAAGCTAAAAGAAAAACAACATTAACAGGGAAAAACATCTGCAACTTATAATGGGCTAGTCTTCTCGTATTTAAAGAGCTTCTTTAGTCAAAAAAGGTTATGCATCCAGTAGAAAAGTGGGAAAAGAATAGGGGTAGTTTATAGACATGAATATATGAATGGCTCTTAAGTTCTCTGAAGGATGCTAAACTTCATAATTAAAAAAAATGCCAATTGAAACTTCATTGAGATATTATTATTCACCTACCAGATTGGCAAAAAGCCAGGTGATAATATACTCTTGGTGAGGCCTGGGAAAACAGGTACTGTCATACTTAGTTGATGGGAGTGTGGATTGGTACAATCCCTGTGGAGGGCAGTTAGACCATATTTCAGAATCATATACCTTTAGGCCAGAGGTTCTCTTCTGGGAATCTGTCATACTTGTATACATATAAAATGACATATGCACACAAATTTTCAATTGTAGCATTGCTTGTAATAGCAAAATATTGGAAACAATTTAAATGTCTGTTGATAGAGTTCATGGTATGTCTATGCAGTGGCAATACTACATAGCTATTACAAAGAATGGTAAAGTACTTTATGCACTGAAAAGGAAAGAGCTCCAAAATGTATTCTTAAGTGAAAAGACAAGGTGTAGACAGCAGGTATAATATGCTACAGTCTGTGTGAAAAAAAGAGATGGTGAAAAGGCATATATATTTATGTTTGTTGCATATGCATAAAAAAACTCCAGAAGGTTACACATGAAACTAGCAATGGTGAATTCTTGTGGTCACGGGGGAGGGTGAAAATTGGGTATGTGGGTTATAGAAGTGGGATTAGTTTTTTCACTGAATAACTTTGTATTTTTTGATTTTTAAGTTATGTGAATTTTTTGTCTATTTAAACAAAAAAAGAAAAGGAAAAATTGAATTAGGTTGGCTATTAGCAAAAATGTCAGGTAGATAAACAAAGATGCTTTCCTTTTTTTTGTCTTTTTCTGTGTATTTTTTTAGTGCAGGAAGTGGCATAATACTGAGACAAATAGAAGTAAGCAAAATTAAAATAGTTCATAAAAATGGGCTAAATTGTCCATGGGTTTGTCCAGGCTAAGTGTGGAAAACTTTGAGATTTTTTGAATTATGGATTCATTTCCCTAGAAAATAGATAAATTGAGTTTGTGTTGATAGATGGAAGACAAAGAATATCAGCATGAATTATTTATCAAGTATGAGTGCCTGTTGCTATTAAGTATGCTGTTATTGCTCAGGGGTCTGTGGAATAGAATGTTTCATTTTCCAGAATATAAGTTAGATGACACTTTTGCATTTCCATTTTATATATGATTTCTGATAAAACCTCTCTCTTTGCCCAAGGAGATTCTCCTTTGATCAATGTGTGATAGGCATTTGAATTACATCTTTAAAATATGGAAGTTGTTTTTTCCTCTTTTAAATACATGGTAAAAAAAAGTACAATGGGAAATTAGTCTCCTTTCTCCCATAGATTCCTAGGCCCTTCTTTATAGTTTCTTAAATGGGAATTAAATAGTTGAACCTCTTTCCTACCTATTTTTTAATTTAAAACTCCTTAGAGAGAGGTCATCTAGTAATGTTAAAATTTCCTAGGGCGGAATATTTATGAAACTCCAGGATTTGGGCCCTTTTCCTCAATCTCTAAATATTTGGAGGTTTTCCTGGATATCTTGTTGTTGATTTCTTATTTAATTTTGTTTTAGAGAACACTTCATATGATTAATCTTAAATTCAAGACTTGTTTTATGGCCAGTATATATATAGTCTAACTTGGGGAATGTTCCATGTGTATTTGAAAATAATTTGTAATCTTCCCTTGGTGAGTATACTGTTCTACAAATGTAAATTAGGGCAGTTTGGCTGGTAGTAGTATTAAAATCTTGTATATTCTTACTGACTTTTGAGGGGAGAGGGGCCTACTTTTTCTTTCAATTACTTAGAGATGAGTGTTAAAATCTTCAACTAAGATTTTGGATTTATCTTCTCTCCCATCACTTTTTGACAAGTTTTGCTTCATGTATCTTAAAGCACCATTATGCAACAAAATATCGGGTTGAGAGGGAGAAGCAGCAAAGACAAAAGCCTTTATGTTGGGAAAAACAGCAAGAAGGGTACCCTGGAAATGTGGGAGAAATTAGATGGGAAAGTAGTGGTAATAGTGTGTGCAGGAGGAAGATCATGGAAGGCCTTATAAGATATGGTAAGGACTTTGGATTTATTCTAAGTGACGGAAATCAGTGGAACATTTTTAGCAGAGGAGTGACATCTGAGTTATATTTAACAGATTCAGTCTAGATGCTGTGTAGAGAGAAGAATGTATAGGAATCAAGAGTAGAATCAGAGAGACCAATTTTGAGGCTATTGAAGTAATCCAGGCCAGAGATGTTGGCTGCCGAAACTAGCTTGATAGCAGTGGAGGTCAGTGTTTAGATTTGGGTATATTTGAAGTTAGAACTAAGAGAACCTGCTGAAAATTTTTTACAGGTTATGAGAAAAAGAAGGAAGTTGGAAATTATTCCCACGTTTTGGGTCTGTGCAACATGGTTTTGCTTCAGTAAATGTTAGTACCATTTACTGAAATGGGAAACACTGACAGAAGGGCAGATTGAAACAGGATATGGTATATCTACTGCTCTTATTTTATATATGAGGAAACTGAGGTGTAGATAAAGAGTTTTGATAAACTTTGGACTAGAATCCTGGCTATTTTATTGCTAGACTCAGATTTCTTCTAAGTAAGTGTTTCAATTTTTTAAAATTAATTTTACTTGAATGATAACTTATGTTCACTTTAAAATTCTTTGAAGAGCCCCAGCAAGGATTTTTTTTTTGTTTCTTGGTTTGTTTTTTAGAATTGAAGAAATCTTTTTTTTTTAAAATACCTTTATTGATTTCAGAGAGAGGGAGCGAGAGGGAGAGAGGGAGGTAGAAACATGGATGGTGAGAAAGTTGTCATTGATCGGCTGCCTCCTGCACGCCCCCACTGGGGATCGAGCCCGCAGCCCGGGCTTGTGCCCTGACCAGGAATCAAACCATGATCGCTTGGATCCTAGGTTGATGCTCAATCTCTGAGTCATGCCTGGCCGGGCAGCAAGGATGTTTTGAGTCTGAGATTTTCTCTATTTTCTAGGATGATAATGGTCAAAGAGACTAACACCATGCCGATATTGAGTAATTATTTGCTAGATTAACTTGAAAGAAGATCCAATCTCATCTTCAACCTTGACTTAATCATAAGGACATATTTGCATCTTGTATTTAAGATAAATTGCATGGCTCTGGCCAGTGTGGCTCAATTGGTTGAAGCATTGTCCCATAAACCAAAAGGTGGCAGGTTATATTCCTGGTCAGGGCACACACCCAGGTTGTGGGTTCAGTCCCTGGTCGGAGTGTGTGCGGAGGCAACCAATCGTTGTTTCTCACATCAGTGTCTCTCTCTGTCTCTCTCCCCCTCTCTCCCTTCCTCCCGCCCTGACTCTCTATCTCTCTCCCTCTCTCTCTCAAATCAAGTTTTAAAAAAAGATAAATTGCATGAATTGAAAATTGCAGTTTGTCTTTCAGAAAGTAGTGGTTAAGACTAGGAATCATAAGATCAGTTTGGACTCTAGGTATGCCCCTTACTGTCTGTGTAACTGTCAGTGAATCACCTTACTGTTCTCAGCCTTAGTTTCCCCATCTGTAAAATGGGAATAAGACTTACTTATCTCACCTAATTATTGTGAGGATAAAATGAGATCATGTATGTTTAACAGTGCTAGCACAAAATGGCATATCAAACATGAAATAAAAAGTTATGGACTCTGAATCTCAATAAAGCCACCATGAGAAGAAATTTGTAGTAGAGAAAGTTTGTGGGAAAAATATGTACTTAAATATGCTGCTTTTTTCAAATTTATTGTGTATATTAGCATATATATTATAAAATATACATTACACAAGATAAGTATTCATGTTTATTTTACAGGTATTGGTTTGCCTTGAAAAAGGGTTATCATGTGGCTTTCAAATATAGCAGGAAAACTGATAACTTCATAGAAGAACAAAGTGATCCACGTAAAGAAGTTATAGATAGAGTGACTGATCTGAGCATGCTCAGGCTGTTTGAGACCTACCTGGAAGGCTGCCCACAACTTGTTCTTCAGCTCTATCTCTGTCTGGAACAGGGTCAAGCAAATATCAGTCAGTGTAAGTCTTTTGGGCAGGTTTTAGAATATTTTAAATTGTTTTTCTTTATAGAATTGTTAACTTTAAAAAAAGAAGTAGATGGTTTAAATATTTAAAAGTATATAAAAATGTATTGTCTCCCTCACCCTTCTTCCCATTCCACTTGTCTGCCCAGAAAGGAAACTATTGCTGGTTTCTCAATGATTCTTTCAGAAAAGTTTTTAAAAAGCCTATATTAATTCTTTCTTTGTGTGTTTCTCTGTCTCTCCTTCTCTCCCTCTCTCTTCTTCACCCCCTCTTTTATAGAAATAGTAACATAAAATAAAAACTGTCTTTGTATTTAACAGTATGTCTTGGAGATCTATTCATATCAGTACAGAAAGAGCTCCCTCATTCATTTTTATTTTTTGTACAGTATTACAAATTATGGATGTACCATAATTTATTTAACAAGTCCATTTATGTTAAGTTAGGTTGTTTCTAATATTTTACTGTTGCAAAAAAAATGCTGCTATGAATAATCTTACGCATGTGTGAAGTATATCCATAAGGTAAATTTCCAGAATTGGAATCATTAGATGAAAGTGCAAATGCTTCAGAACTCATGAAAGTTGGCCAATATGTTGCTCTAGTATAGCATATTTCCTTGTTAGGGCAAAATATTCAATTTTAAAGGACAGTTTCATATTTCCATAAAAAAACTTTTAATAGGTGTTTAATTTGAGATGTTAAAAAAAACTAATGACTAAGGTTGCATGCAGACTTGGATTCATCTCAGAGACCAGATTGTCATCTTTCCTGGAGTTGCCTCTATGCTAGACTCACCTGTGAGATCAGTTCATTCCCCTAAATAGTCTTTCTGTTCCCAGTTTCTCATAAACCTCAAGATTGTAGCCCCCTTCTAATACTATTATTTTTACCTTGGTTGTTAGTAAGACACTGAAATGAACCTACTGTGTATGAGATCTCTTTTTCCTTGTGATGCAAATAATTTGTGGGTTGGGACTTAGATGTTCTGTGTCAAATAGTTATTGAAACTAGCAGTTCACCATTTAGAGTTTATAGCCTATCACATGGTAGATCTGCTGATGATTCCAAGTAGTACCTGGCATCCGAATCTGCAATGGGACACAGTGGCCGTTATCTTTATATTATGGCTCTATCCTCATTCTTTAGTTTCTCCTTGAAGTAAGAAGTTGAGGTATTAGCTAAAATTAGCAAAAAAAATAAATAAATAAATTTAAAAAAATCAGAATCTGATTGTCTAACAATAGAAGAATTGGTAAATAAGTTATTGTACACTGTTACTATAAAAAATTATGTAGCCACTGGAAATAGTGATAACTTTTAATGACACAGGAAAGTAATTCTAAAATAAAATTTAGAGAAAAAGCAGTTTATAAAATTTTCTATCAGCATACTTTTAAGGATGCAAAGAAATTATTATATAGGATAACATCGGAAGAAAATATGAAAAATGTTAACTATGGCTGCTTATGGGTAGTGGGATTATGAATTAATTTATTTAATCTTCTTTATACTTTTCTGAATTTCCAACTCTTCTACAGTAACCATGTGTGGTTTTGACAATTAAGAAGAATAACTCAAAGAATATTAAAAAAAAATCAGATTACTTGTAGAAGTACTACAGAAGACTGAGCATATTCTTTTATCTTTGCTCCTTCCTGAAATCACACTAATAAGGATAGTAAAGGAGTAAAAATAATATAAACCCACAAGGACAAAGAATGCAGAGTAGAATAGCAGATTAGAAATATCAACAAGTGTTTAGACAGTGGAAAGCAGATAAAAACAGGTTATTTAAATCAGCTCTACAACTAAAGACTAAATTATTTGGATCTACTCTCTCTCTGAAAATACCTAAAACTATTGGATATTTTCAAAATCCTGCATAACACAATCTGATACAACAGTCCAAAATATTCATGAAAGTAGGAACCCAGCAGGGTTAAGTAGGACTCTGAAGGCATTTATACTCTGAGGGTTTTTACTGAACCTTATAAATAGCAGATTCAGCTGAGGTTTTTTGTTTGTTTGTTTAAATTCTCACCCAAGGACATGCTTAAAGAGAGGAAGGGAGAGAGAAAAAGAGAAACATCAATCGGTGGCCTTCTGGGGATCAAACTCACAACCCAGCTATGTTCCTTAACCAGGAATCAAATTGGCAACCTTTAGGTACAGAAGACATCGCTCAGCCAACTGAGCCACTCCAGTTGGGCAGCAGATTCAGTTTTCATGGCTTCCCAGGGTGTGGAGGACTGAAAACAAAACTCAGGGTCTTCACCAGGGAAGGATGTCTGGTAGAACATTCTAATCCATAAAGCTGGATTAATTACCTCCTAATGGCCCCTATCTCAAGGTACAGTCACATTGGTAAATGTGAGTGTAGTCTAGATACAGTTTTATGAAAGTCCCAGTTTTAACAGTGGGGCTAATGACATGCTTTTCTAAAGTAGTAATGAAGTTACTCTTCTGTTATTTGTTGGGGGGAAAATAGGGTAAAGATGTCAAATCTATAGAAATTTGTAAGTTTTTTAGAACATATTAATTTAATCCATCTTAAAGATATGGGATATTGAGCTTGTTGATACTCAACTCATAGGTATGTTACATTTTCCTTCCTTCCTCCCCTCCCCTCCCCTCCCTTCCCCCTTTCCCCCCCCCTTCCCTCTCATGATGCTGTCTTTCAGTGAGTTAGATACATGCCTAGGGTCAAAGCTAAAGACTGGAATAGATAGGATTATAACTGTAGTGTTTTAGAGAATTTTCAGAGTACCCTATATAGTTTTCACTATACCAGTTGCTCAATAAAATGTGTCCAAAATTTGTACAATTTATTCAAAAATTTGTAAAGCAGTCTAATGCAGTGGTTAATACACCAAGCAGTCTAATACACCAACTTTGGAATGAGGCAGCTTTAGATTCAAATCTCAACTGTCTGCAACTTTGCTAGCTGTATGACTTGGGTCAGGTAATATATATTCTTCAATCATTAGTTTTTCATATGTAATATGGGAATATTAATATTTATCTCAAAGAATTAGATGAGTATATACAGTGACTGATGTGCTTGTGTATGTGTGTAAATACAGATAAAGCAGGTATGGCTTATGGTAATTTAATATTGCTATTATTATTCCTATAACAATATACCTTTTTAAATTTTTTTGTTTTGTAGATGCAGCCCTCATTATCTCTTGCTGTGCTATTTCTTGGTCGACTGTTGATTATCAAGTAGCTTTAAGAAAATCCTTGCCTGATAAAAATGTCCTTAATGGGCCCTGTCCCAAACTCACATATCTCTTTTACAAGTTTTTTACATTATTATCTTGGATGCTGAGTGTTGTACTTCTTTTATTCATAAATGTTAATATTGCTTTATATCTGTTGTTATTTCTTTGGTTTTTAGGTATATTGTGGGCATTTAAAAACCAAACTCAGTTTTGTGCTTCCATAAGTATGGAGATCTTATACAGGATTGTTGTTGGATTCATTCTTATTTTTACATTTTTTAATATTAAGGGACAGAATACCAAATGTCCAATGTCTTGTTATTATATTGTAAGGGTACTGGCCACATTGGGGATATTGATTGTGTTGTGGGTTTGCCCACTTTCTATTTTTAATTCAGACTATTTTATACCTATCAGTATTATTATAGCTCTTGCTCTTCTCTTTGGAATTATTTTTCTTATTGTTTATTATGGAACTTTGCACCCAAACAAAAGTGAAGAAACACAACCTGATGAAGTTGATGGAAAACCAGTACAAACAGAATGTAGAATGAAGTATTTCCTAATGGAATAAACTATTTCTTTATGAGATGTATTCTGCTGTTTTTTGTTTCATTGGTTAGTAAAGAAACTGTTGTGTGTCTATGTGTGTGTTATTTCTTAGTTTTGCTTTCTTTAATTTGAGATCAGTTTTGGTACATTACTTATGAATGTGAGAGTGAGTATATTAATATTTTTATTGTTTAAATTAGTTTCTCATTTGATTTTGAAGAAATTTAGAACTTAGATATATTTGCCTGTTGTCTGGCAAAGTAGCCATTTGGAGCCTGAATTAGAAGTAATGGTCTGGTTCTCATAATATTATAGGAATTGACTCAGGTGGTTATGGAGGCTGAGAAGTTCCACAATCTTCTGTCTGCAAGCTGGAGAACCATGAAAACCCATAGTGTAATTCAGTCCAAGTCTGAAGGCCTGGGAACCATGGGGCTAATAGTGTATGTCCTGATCTGAGTCTGAAAACCTGGAGCACCCATGTCTGATGGCAGGCGAAGATGGATGTCTTAGCTTAGGCAGGCAGAGCAATTTTGTTCTTGTGCTTTTTTTGTTCTACGTAGGCCCTCAACAGATTGGATAATACCACCCACACTGGGGAGGGCATTAGCTTTACTCAGTTCACCAATTCAAATGCTAATCTGTTTGAAGAAAAAACCCCTTCACAGACACACCCAGAAATAATGTTTTACCAGCTCTCTGGGCATCCCTAGTCAGGTTAGCACATAAAATTAACACTCACATACACCCATATACTTTCATACCTACTTGAAATATGAATAGAAGGCTTTCCTTATACTAGTGGTTCTCAAACATTAGTGTGCAATAGATCATCTAGATCTATTAGATTACCATCTATAGTTTCTTTTCAGTAGATCTTAGGTGGGGCCTGAAATTTGTATGTCTAAGAAGTTCCTGGATGTTGTCGATGCCTCTGGTCTGCCCGCCCTGCTTTGAGAACCACCGCTGACTTTTGAAGGTTAATACTACTTTTAACAATTAGTTTCAAAATAGCCACTAGAGGGCAATGGAACCACAGACAAATTGTATGTGCTACTTAATAGGTTCGCTGGTTTATGCTAATCAACTACAATATTGCTTCAAGTCACTAGAACACCAAAACCAAATGTTAATTTCCTGTACAATATCTTCAGTCTCATTCTCAATTGTAATGTAAATCAAAGCTTGTCCTTATGATTGTGGGGGCTAGAGATTTATAATGAACTCTAACTCCGGCTGATGCCCATTTTGTGATCACAATAAATTAAAAGTTTGATTTTTCTAAGTGGGAAGAGACTACATTTTGATAGTAGGTTCAGTTTGTTATAGAGAAAATTTTATATTTAAGTTGTATTTATTGTTTTAAGACATGCACCTCTTATTTTGTGAAAGTAACACCTAACTACTTTAAAAAAATATTAAACTTACTATGTATTAAACCTCAGTCCACAGAACATAAAGATCCATGGAGTGCAGGGAATTTGTAATTCCTTTCTCCTAGATATATTGCTTTGATGGTAGGACTAGAGAAAAATCAAAATATATACTTTTCAGGGATGTTGTTATATTTTCTTTTTGCCTAACCTGGTACTGAATTTGAAAGGTACCTTTACTGCTGCAGTTACTGCTCTTTAAAAATTTCCTTTTGATACCTAGTATATAGACGTAAGCACCTTTGTGAGTAGTACTAGTTCTTAGCTGGAACAAGCAATTTCTTTTCACCATATTGTAGAAAATGTTTTTTCTTTTCCTATTATTTTATTTTATTATTTTTCGTCACCATTTAATCCCCCCGATACCCTCTTCCACCTCCATCAGCCCCTTGACCCCTGCAATCACCACACTGTTGTCCGTGTCCATGAGCTCTTTCTCTTTTCTTCTTTTTTGCTCAATCCCTCCACCTCCCAAAACATCCCTGCCCCAGAGCTGTCTGCCTGCTATCTATGAGTCTGTCTCTATTTTATCAGTCCAGCTTGTTCATTAAATTCCACATATGAGTGAAATCATGTCTCGGTGCTGCTTCAGCTCCCTGGGTGTGGGGCTTCTGTGCAGCCAGATCTCAGGAGGCTCTGAGTGCTGGTGGTTCTGTATTTTAGTTGTAATTTTGATGTGGTTGGGGGGGCGGCAGGTGCAGCTGTTACCTGCGCCACCATCTTGTTTCTGCCCTCAAATATTGACTATAAAGGTGTGGGTTTATTTCTGGGCTGTCTATTCTGTTCCATTGAGTGATGTGTCTGTTTTTAATGCCAGTACTATACTGTTTTGATTACTATGACCTTGCAGTATAGTTTGATATCAGGTAGTGTGATTCCTCCAACTTTGTTCTTCTTTCTCAAAATTGCTCATGCTATTCAGGGTCTTTTGTGGTTTCATATACATTTTGGAATATTTGTCCTAGTTCTTGATCTTTTTGGTAACCCAGTCATTGTTTAAAAACACACTTTTTAGCCTTCATGTGTTTGAATGTTTTTTAGTTTTTTTATAGTGGTTGATTTCTAATTTCATGCCATTGTGGTCCGAGAAGATGCTTGATATGATTTCAGTCTTCTTGAACTTGTAGGGGCTTGTTTTGTGTCCTGCCATGTGGTCTTTCTTTGAGAATGTCCCATGTACTTTGAAAAGAATGTATATTCTGCAGCTTTGGGGTGTAATGTTCTGTAAATGTCAATTAAATCCTCTGATCTAGTGTATCCTTTGGGTTCACTGTTTTCTTGTTGATTTTTTTGTCTGGAAGAGCTATCCAGTGAAGTCAGTGGGGTGTCGAAGTCCCCTAGTATGACTGTATTGCTGTCGATCTCTCCTTTAAAGTCCTCTAGAAGTTTTTTTTATAAATTTAGGTGCTCCTATATTGGGTGCATATATGTTTATCAGGGTTATATCCATTTGTTGGATTGATCCTTTTAGTATTATGTAATGACCTTTCTTGTCTTTCATTATGGTCTTCACTTTGAAGTCTATTTTGTCTGATATGAGTATTGCTACCCCAGCTATTTTTTCATTTCCATTTGCATGGAAAAAATTTTTCCATCCCTTCACTCTCACCTTGTGTGAGTCTTTTGTTCTTAGGTAGGTCTCTTGTAGAGAGCATATATTTGGGTCATGTTTTCTTATCCACTCAGCCACCCTATATCTTTTTATTGGGTCATTTAATCCATTTACTTTTAAGGTTATTATTGAAAGATATTTATCTACTGCCATTTTATTTCTTTATGTGTATGTTTCTTATTCTCTAGATTCCTACCTCTAATTACAGCAGTCCCTTTAACATTTCCTTCAATGCTGGTTTGGTAGTGATAAACTCCTTTAGCCTTCTTTTTTTTGGCCTGGGAAGCTCTTTATTTCACCATCTATCTTGAATGATAAGCTTGCTGGATTGAGTAGTCTTCGTTTCAGATCCTTGGTTTGCATTACCTTGAATACTTCATGCCATTCCCTTCTGGTCTGTAGAGTTTCTGATGATAAGTCATCTGACAGCCTTATGGGGGCTCCTTTATAGGTAACAAATTGCTTTTCTCCAGATTCCTTTAAGGTCCTCTCTTTGTCATGAATTCTTGGCATTTTCATTATGATGTGTCTGGGCATGGGCCTCTTTGGATTCTTCTTGCTTGCTTTGGGACTCTCTCTGCTTCCTGAACTTATGTGGCTTTTTCCTTGACCAGGTTAGGAAATTTTTTTGCCATTATTTCATCAAACAGCTTCTCTAACCCTTGCTTACTTTTGACCTCCTCTGGCATTCCTATAATGCAAATATTGTTACATTTTATGTTGTCCCACAGCTCCCTTAGACTGTCTTTCTATTTTTTAATTGTGTTTTCTTTTTGGGTCTCTGATAGAGTGATTTTTTTCTATCCTGTCTTCTAATTCACTGATCCGATCCTTAGCTTCCTCTAATCTGCTGTTTATTCCTTCCAATGTATTCTTTATTTCTGCTATATCATTCGTAATTTTCTTCATAGTTTCCATAGCTTTTTTCATGCTGTTGAGGATCCTTACAATCAGTATTCTGAACTCTGTAGCTGAGAGATTGCTTATCTCCATTTCATTTAGCTCTTTCTGGAGACTTCTCTTGTTCTTTCATTTGGGGCTTGTTTTTTGGTCTCCTTATTTTAGCTACCTTTTTTGGGTTTTTCTAAGTATTCAGTAGATCTGCTAGGACTCTCAGTCTTTTTGGAGGGTCTCTGGTACAGGCCAATGTCAGATGCAGTTGTGACTGGTCCTAAGTCTCCTGTTTGGAGCTATCAACAACCCACAGCTTGAGGTCCCCTCTGTTGGGGTTGGGTGTGTTTGGACAGGACCAAGATGCACACCAAAGTCTGCTTTTCCAAGGCCTGGGTCCCGAAGCAGATCAGGCAAAGACTCAAAGCATTCTGAGGTCTGCCTCTGCCTGCAGGCTGATTAATCTGATTGTCTTAATGAGCCTCAGGCTGTAGAAACTCCCCTGGGCAGGGCCAGAGGTTTTCCAGCAGGGTGGGGCAATTGTTTTCCCCCTCAGGCAAAAGCCAAAAATTTTACGCCCGAGAAGGATGTCCTCCACAGTCTGGGGGAATGACTGGGCACAGGAATGCAGATGGACGTCCCCTGACCTCAGTCTCCAGAACCCATAACCCAGAGTCTCCTCACACAGCTCCAGTCTACTCTGTTCCCCCTCCACCGGAGCCCAAGGTGAGTGACTGCACAGGAAACTTTGTGCATTGGCTCTTTAAGGGGGTGCCTGCAGTTCCAGTTGCCTCTCCCTGGCAACAGCAAGCCGGCTGCTTTTCACAGCCAGATGTTATGTGGGCACCTTTCTCAGTTCTGGTGCTCTTGGCTGGGAAGCCCAGTCTGGGGTTTAGGCCCCAGAGTCCTCAGTGGGAACCCCCCACATCTGAGGCATCCCTCCGAACCTTCAGCTGCGGCCTGTGGGAGCCCGGCCAGCCCTCTCGCGTCTGTACTTTCTTCCAGTCTCTATGCGGTCTCCACTTTTCCTCCTTGGTTATGAGGGTGCTCTCCAGCTGGTCTTCAACTGGTTTTTAGGATAGTTTTTCTATGTTTTAGTTGTAAACCAGATTGGTCCTGGAAGAGTGTCAGTGTAGCTTCCACTCAGTCTGCCACCATCTTGGATCTCCCTATAAAGGTGTTTTTGGATGAAATTAACATTTAGATAGGTGAACTTTGAGTAAAGCAGATTGTCCTCCATAACATGGGTGAGCTTCACCCAATCAGTTAAGGACCTGAATAGAGCAAAATACTTATCTTTCCTGAATAAGAGGGAACTCTGGCCCTTGGACTTGATCTATAACATCAGCTTATTACGGTTCTTCAGGATCCTGGCCCACACTGCAGGTTTTTTCTTACCAGCCTCTGTAATTGCGTATCAGTTCCTTAAGTCTTATTTATTTATTTATATACACATCTTCATGGTTCTGGTTCTCTGGAGAACACTAACAAACACCCCCCCCCCATCTTCTCTTCCACCACTCCCAGCTTTAAGCAACCACTAATATACTTTCTGTCTCTGTAGATTTCCGTATTTGGACTTTCATGTGAATGGAGTTATATAGGATGTCATCTTTTGTGACTGGCTTCTTTTACTTCAGATAATGTTTTCAAAGTTCATTTATGTTGTAGTATGTCTTAGTACTCATTTCCTTTTTTTCAGAATAAAAAGTGCTGGTTGTGGGGTGGGAAAAGTGGTCTTGATTCAAATACCACAAGCTTTCATGTTATAGAACACTTCTTAGGTTTCTTTGATGTTTCTTCACTTGCTGTTTACACTTAGGGCTATTTCCAAGATTGCTTTGCTTTGCTATTGCTTTTTAACAATTCTCACCAGTTTCACCAGAGAGTGAGTCAGTGGAGCTCTTCCTGCTGTCATGCCACTATTCATAGCAGCTGTCCTTGACAACTGTCTACTAAGCTGACATGCAGATTCATACAACTCAGCCCAATAAAGAGTCTCTTGATTCATTATGGGAATGCAGGGCCCTTCGGGTACCCATTTAGAAAGAACTCTTCTTTATATGAGGCTGCCCAGATAATTCCAAATCAAAGATGCTCTAGGAGAACTAGTTCCCAGTTCAGTTCTTTCTAAACACTTTTCTATGATACAATGCTAACATTTTTTTTCTTTCACAAATAACAGCTGTATTTAGACATTGTCCTTTTTAAGTCAGTCTTGATGACATATTTCTTGGGTTTATTAAAGTAGATAGATCGACAGCTAGCATTTTAAGTTGTCACTCACCCTCTTGTTTATATTATCAACAATAGCCAAGCCAGCATGGGCACTGTAGTTACAGAGTAATAGCAGAGCTCTGCATGTGTGGCTTTGCCCTACTGGCACTTCATGTGGAGCTGCCTGGCTGGTCTGGAGGCAAATCTCTGATATACTGGCCTGTGTTACTTGCAGTTGTTTGGGATGAATTATGCAGAGGTCTTTCTAGCAGTCTGTGACAGGCAGAGGTCCTTCAGTTTCCATTGCTAAATAGTGATGTATAAACAAAAAGGGCAGAAGCCTCTTTTAGCTATATTGTACAAGAAAGCATAAATTTTCTATTTCCCACAGAATATCCTTAAAGCATACATATCATTCTCTCCATAAAGGAAGAGATACTTTGCCTACATAGGAGTGAAAGTGAGTCAGTCAGTTAAGGGCTTATAAAAAGGAAAGAACGAAAACAGAAATAATTGTAACAAATCTGGCAATATTGATGAGACTGAATTCTTACATTTTATTTTATATATCATGCTAATCACTCAGGTCGGATTTTTTTACATCTTCCACTGTGGTTTAGACAACCAAATGTCAAGAAAATTTCCCACTTTTGGCTATAATATGCAAATGAATGCTTTCATTTAATAATACCTTATTTCCTTCACTTTTCATGGTCAGCATGTTTGGGTATATAGGGACTTCAAAAATCTTGAGAGTAAAAAGTGTTTCTAATTTTAAGAAATTTTTCACCAAATGTTTTCTTTTTGGTAATGAAGAATGCAAGCTTTTATGATGGAATTTTTATACAACTCAGCCCATGCAATATGCAGCTGAATGTGCATTGGTTCAGGTAAACTAGCCATTATTAATAGGACTTGCTTCTTCAGGAAATAACAGTTATTTAAAAGGCAGAGTGGAGCCCGGCTGGCATGGCTCAGTGGTTGAACATCGACCTATGATCCAGGAGACTGCAGATAGACTCCTGGTCAGGACACATGCCCTGGTTGGGGGCTCGATCCCCAGCAGGGGGTGTGCAGGAGGCAACAGATCAACGACTCTCATCATTGATGTTTCTATCTCTCTCTCCCTCTCCCTTCCTCTCTCTGAAATCAATAAAGATATATTAAAAAGAGAAAAGAAAAGCAGAGTGGAGGACAAGGAAGGGAAGGAAAGGAAGGAAAAAAGAAAAAGGAATAATTCTTCTAAGGACATAGCTCAGTCATGGGATATATGAAGTGAGTTTTTCCCCCTTTTTATTGTGAGGAATGTTTGAAAATCATCTGTCTGACATATCATGCATCATTCTTGACCTTGTCATTTTAATTCAATGTAAATAAAAAAGTTTCTTTTTCTTGAAGGAATGGTCGGGACCTCTTACAAAAGCATTTTCAGTGAGTTAAAGATAATAAGCCATTTCTTTCTCTGTTTTGTCTGCTGTCATTGTTTAGGACAGAAACAGCATTCCATGGAGTTGTTTTAATTACCCTATCGGTATGCATCGTGACATCTGGTGGCATTGGAGAGCTCACCTGATGGACAACAAAGAACCCTGATTTATGAACCCATAATTGGGTTTCCAATAAACATTTGTCAAAATAATGTATCAGTTCAAACCAAAGCCTTTTTTATTTATTCATATAAAAGAGCACTTAACTTTCAACGAAGAATTGCCTATCATCAAAAACACTCTATAAATGAATCAAATTTATGATTTGAGTGGTCACGGTTCTAGAGAGTGACCACTCAAAGGCTGCAGCTTGTTTTAACTCTCTGTAGGACTTCGCGTTGTAACTTGCTTGTTTTCACCATATTCTTTCATATTTTATATTCAAATAATGTATAATTTAATATAACTTGTTAAGGTATTTGTTACAGAATGGCTCTAGTGACTTTAAAAAATATAATAGCTGTCATTCTAGAGCTATTTCAAATTCTGTTATGACAACATATTTTCATCCCTTTACTTCCAAGTAAGAACAAAATGTACACTGCAACTAGTTTGTAAAATGGTAAGGCTTCTGATACGGAAATGATCTTTGATCCTTATTTTAAATATTTCAGTTTTACCTGTTTGTTTGTCAACAGATTAGTCTTTTTTCTGTTGGAGGTTCACATCAATGAGATATTTAGTTTAGTAGCATGTATACCTTGGAGCCTTCACTTTGTAGAGTATGTTATTATAAAGCACCTTATTAAAGCATTATTTTAATACTTAATAGTCACTATCCACTTATTTTTATTGTGGTATAATATTTATAATGTACAATTTATCAGTTTAACCAGTTTTAAGTATAAAATTCAGTGGCATTCAGCACATTCACAATGTTGTACAACCATCATCACTATCCATTTCTAGAACTTTCTCATGATCTCAAACAGAAACTGTACCTGTTAAACATTAACTCTCCATTCCTCCCTCCCCCAGCCCCTGGTAACCTCTATTCTACTTTTGTGTGTGTGTGAATTTGAGTACTCTAGGTACCTCATATAGTTAAATCATATAATATTTGTTTTTGTGTGTCTGGCTTATTTCACTTATAATATTTTCATGGTTCACCCATGTTGTAGCATGTATCAAAATTTCATTTTCTTTTATGGCTGAATAATATCTCAGTGTATGGACCACATTTTGATTATCCATTCATCTGTCAATGGACACTTGGGTTGTTTCCATCCTTTGGCTATTGGGAATAATACTGCTATGAACAGTCACGTACAACTATCTGAGTCCCTGCTTTCAGTTCTTTTGGAGTGGAATTGCTGGATCAAATGGTAATTCTGTTTAACTTTTTGAGGAACCTCACTACCCCCTTTAAGATTTATTAAAAGTGTCATTTCTTCTGCTAAGTATTGGAATCATTGTAAGTCATCATAGTTTTTGAAAATGTTAATATATAACCAGCTTAAATTCAGCTTGTTCATATCAGTAAGTATTTAAAGAACAGTGGCCATGTTCCCAGTACAGTGACATCCCCCTACCTACCTACACACAATTTGAATGTCATTCCAATGCCTTTGGCTTCCAAGGCTTCTGATGAGAAATCAGCTGTTAAAATCAGCTGTTAATCTTTCTAAAGGTACATTGTGTGTGATGAGTTTCTTCTCTCTTACTGCTTTCAAGACTGGCTTTGTCTTTTGCTTGCAACAGTTTTATTATGATTTGCATAAGTGTGGATCTTTTTGATTTACAGGGTTGGGCAAAAGTAGGTTAACAGTGATTCCTATGGAAAATAATACAACAATTAATAAATAATAAAAGAATAAACTCTGTGTTTTGCATACTCACAGCTGTAAATCTACTTTTGCCCCACCCTGTATATTCTATTTCAAAATTGTTGATATTCTTGGGTGTGTCTACTAATGTTTCTCAACAAATTTGATGCCATCTAATTAAAATATATAGGTTATTATAATAATTAAAAATCAAACAATATTACAGCTAACTTAGAAACTCTTAGTTATTTGCATGTATCATTAGTGTCTTAATCTTAAAAACTACATTCACTTCTAAGATGTTTATTAATGTAAATAAAATGTAACAATTCAACTTAATTACCCAAGTTTATTCTGTGTATTGATATTGTGGTCCATAATTTGAATGACTGTGTTCTATCTCTAAATAAATGAATTCAGAAAAAAAACCAAAAAACCAAATTTGGAAAGTTTTTGGCCATTATTTCTTCAAATATTCTTTCTACTTTTTTCCCCTCTTCTTCTGGGACACTTATTTTGTATATATTAGTGCAGTTAATGGTATCTCACATATTTGAGGCTCTGTTCATTTTCCTTCATTCTTTTTTTTTCTGTTCCTCAGACTGGATAATATCAATTGATCTATCTTCAAATTTGCTGATTTTTTCTTCTGCCTACTCAAATTTGTTATTGAGCCCCTCTAATGAATTTTTAAAATTTCAGTTACTGTACTTTTTGACTCCAGATTTTCTATTTGATTTCCTTTTTTTAATTTATATTTCTTTATTGGTATCCTCTATTGAAACATCATTTTTATACTTTTATTTCTTTAGACATGGCTTCCTTAGCTTTTTGAACATATTCAGAATAGCTGATTTAAAGTCTTTGTCTGGTATGTTTAATGTCTGGCTTCCTCAGGGACAGTTTATTTTTATTAACTTTCTTCTATGTTTATAAAATTCTTTTGGTTATTTGCATGTCTTGTAATTTTTTGTGGAAAACTGGACATTTTAAATAACATAGTGTGACTCTCTGGAAATTAGATTCTGCTCCATTTCCAGAGTGTAAATTTGCTGCTGCTTGTTGTAGTAGTAGTTTTTGCTTGCTTGTTTGTTTAGTGGCTTTTCTGAACTAATTTTGTAAAGTATTTATGTGTGTTTTTTAAATGTGTGGCTACTGAAGTTTCTATTGGTTAGCTTAGTGGTCAGCTAATGATTAAACAGAGATTTCCTTAAATATGTGCATCATTAACTCTCTATTCTTTTCCAGGGGACTATGGCTGCTTTTTAAGGCATGCCTTGAACACTCAGTCAAGAAATTTACAATTCTGTCTTATCCTTCACTTCCTGCTTATACAGATCCTTAAACTCAGTCGGAAGTGAGATTAGGGACTTTTCTGATCTTTTCTTAGCATACTAACTGCTATGAGTATGCAAATGGCTTTTTACCTTTCCAGGAAAATGTCAGGTTTTTTTCCCAAAGCTTATATGGACATAATTCCCTAGGCTTTCCTTTTAAACTTTTTGGTTAGTCTACTGTTTATCGCAACCATTACCCATTGCCTCAGGCATCTGCGATCTTTGACAAATGCTCCCTAGGTAGAGGTATTTAGCACTGGACACGTTCAGATGAGGTCAAATAAATGCAAGCATTTTGAGTGGGGTCTTCTAGGAAACTACCAGACAAGTCAAATAATAATTCTTTGAGAATGAGGTCTGTTCTGCTCCTACTGGTGCTGGGAATGTGAGCTGTGATTTTTTTTTTTTTTTTTTTTTAATTACTGTTGGGCTGGGGTATAGGACTAGTGCGTGTTAAAACAAAGATCAATTTCTTACTGAGATTTAGTGTTTTTTTCTTGATTAAATACTTCCTGATTGCTACAAACATTTTGTTAACTTATAGAGTTCTGAAAAAGTCTATTTTGACAATTTTTGACATCTTTTGGGTAGCTTTTATGGAGGGGAAACTTTTAGAGGTCCTTTCTCTGCCAGTTTTGTTGATGTCATTCTGTAATCAATTTTGATGTTAAGGCACACTAATTTTGAGCTCCAGTTAAGTGAAATATTATCCTCCCAAAGCATTCTATTATTCATATTAATATATTCATATTCATATTGTGGACCTGTATTTAAAAATTAAACTCAGTTATCATTATATTTTGATATTAGTAGATTCAGAAGTCTTGACTTCTCTTAAAGGTGGATACATGTCTGGCTCTATGCAAGCATCTCTTCTGTATGCTCAAATCCCTAGCCAAATATTTGGATAGTAGAGAGGTACTTGTGACAGAAGGGTGGGGGATTGGTAGATATCTACTCTAGAAACCAATTGGTCTTAAAAATATGAAGAATTTCTAAGAGAATAATAATGGTCAATATTTACTGAGTCCTTTTTTGTATAATGTACCATTCTCATTTATTAGAATATTCTTAAGAAGTATTAATTGGTTTAATCTTCAGTTCTTGAAATTTAGTCCTATCCTAAACATCCATGCTTAGAAAACATCCCTGGGTTCAAAGAGCCCATGTTTATTTGCACTTTTGTTTTACAGAATACCTATGTAAAAAAATTCTCATTTTTTAATAATTGTGTTGTGGCTGTATTACCAATAGTAACCCTTCTTGCCTCTGTAACCTAGCTGGTAATGGCACATGGAGTAAGGTAGATAGGTTGGCATGGACCAGTTGTCTCCATGGACATTTAAAAATATATATCTTTTTATTGATTTCAGACAGAGAGGAAGGGAGAGGAAGAGAGGGATAGAAACATCAATGATAATAGAGAGTCATTGATTGGCTGCCTTCTGCACATCCCCTGCTGGGGATTGAGTCTGCAACCCAGGCGTGTGCCAGGAATCAAACCACGATCTCCTGGATCCTAGGTTGATGCTTAACTGCTGAGCCACACTGGACAGGCTCTCTATAGACATTTTAGATGGGACTTAATGTTTGGCAAGGCTATCCCTTAACAGCTCTTTTATTCTTGACTTCTAAATGTTTGGGTTTCTCAGGTCTCGGTCTTAGTCCCATTCTGTTGTCTAGATATTTCCCTCCTAGGTGATATCATCTAGTTACATGACTTAAATACTCTATATGTTGGTGATTCTCAGATTTATATCTTTAGCATAGACTCTTCTCTTACACATATAGCTGCCTACTTGGTATCTTCTCTTGAATGTTTCACAGGTATTGCCAACTTAATATGCCCCAAACAGAAATTTTAATTCGCAACCCCATTTTGCCATTCTTGCTGTTCTTCCTTTAGTCTTTTCCTTCTAAGTAAATAGCACTTCATTCAAGCCAGAAACCTAGGAGTCATCTGTGGTTCTTTCCCCTCCCTCAACTTTCACCCTCTTCCTTCAGTCCATCAATAAGACTTTCAAACTTTATTTCTAAAATATATCTTGAATCTGTTTACATTTTTCTATCTCTGCTGAAATTATCTCAGTCAACCCACCATCATTTTTTCTTTTCTTTTTTTTTTGCATAAACTGCAACAGACTGGTGTTTTCCTTCTTGTCTTTTCTTCCAATCCATTTCCACATACCAGTGAGAATGGATGGTCTTTTAAAAATATAAGTAGGTTTATGTTAATCCTCAGCTTTGAACACTTGACTGATTTCCTACTGTATAAATAAAATAAAAATGTTGTGTCATGAACTACAAGGTCTTACATGTTCTACCCTATGATACTTACCTTTCTAGTCTCAATATTATTATATTTGCATATTATACTCCATCCACCATGGTCTCCTCTCATGTATTCATGTACAATGCTCTTTTGTGCTTTAGCATTTTTGTTCAGGTCATCTGCTTGGAGTGCTTTTTAATGTGATTTTTTTCATGTAATTAGCTCTTTTTTATCCTTCAATATTCAGTTTAAGTCCTCAAAACACCTTGCCCTAGTCACCCTTTCTTAAAACCATTCCCCATCCAGGCACTCTTATTTCCTATTACAGTGCCTTATTTATTTATTTTTCTTTTGTATCACCTTCCTTACTTCATAATTACATTCTGTTTATTTACTGATTTACCTGTTTATTGACTATCTCTAACCTAGATTATAACGTTCATGAATGTACAGACCATGAGGTTTATTTGTTGTAATATAACCAACACTTAAACTATGAGTGTTTCCTACCATATAACTAGTGTCTGGCACTATTTGTTGAATGAGTGAATGAATATATCTGAAGGTCCTCAGAGATTCTGGAGAAATCTATGAAATCTGGGTGCAAATGGCCATACGAATTGATAGCATTAAACAACATTTGTGCTGGGATGTGCAGAATATATTTGATGGTCTGGGACTTTTGTTTTCACTAAATTGCTATAGGGAAATGTCACTGGGGACTGAGTGGTCTTAGAGACTGTGTCAGTTTGACATACTTTTGCTAAGTCATTACTAGAGAATTGGGTTACACGCTGGCCTATTTACAGCGTGTTTGCAGTTTGGCAAGGCCAAGTCTGTGGCTGGCCATCTGTGTCCTAGGTCCTTCTTTTGCTCTGGATTGCTGAGACAAAAGCACTCCTGTCTTTCTCAAGCTGATGAAGAACAGACTTCTTCCCTGGAATAGGGCCGAATGGTAATGTGCCTCTAAGGACTGCACTGAATAAACCTTTAGAGCAAGGTACAGTCAAAGCTGATTAAAATCACACTATTTCATAACACTGCTTGCAGGCAAAGACGTATACCAGGAAGCTGTGAAGAAAGAGAGCTGGCTGCCCAGGGAACGACAGCTTGGATCTGTTCTCTTACCCCCTTGAGCTGTTTGTTCAGCACTGCGTGGAAACAGATCTCCCAGTTTGTCTCTTACACCTCCAGCTTTCTCTCTGTGTCTGAGTTATTGATAAGATACCTATAGATGTCTCAGAGTTTTCCACCTTGAGATGGAAAGTTGAGCTAACACTGTTTCTCTTGCTTCCTTGAAAGAAAATATTTAGTGATATCTTAGGAAAACTGAGAAAAAGAATCATACCCCTTAGAAGTCTTCAGTATGATATTTACATATATAGGGTTGTCATTCTCTTTTTTGAGAGACCAGACTCTGTTTACAGGAAGCTGTCCACTGGTGCTGGTATACAGTCTTTCCTGAATGGTGATGAAAAGAGTGTTGTTTCTGGAATTTAAAGAAAGGTTCGAATTATGACTCTGTAGCTTAACAATTTGAGGACTTTAGGAAAGTCACAACATTTCTGAGCCTCAATTTCCTTATGTAAAATAGAAATAACAGCTGCTCTACCTAGTTTATAGGGCTGTTATAAGAAGCAAATAAAATAATGGATGTGAAGGTGCTTTGTACCCTGTGAAGCTCTTTGCAAATGTAAAGTACTATTGTTCTTGCCAAGGTTTTCCTCTCCTTTCTTTAGGGAAAATGTTGACATTCTCCAACCATTAGTTAATCATTTCTATAGGGCCACAGTTTTTGTGTGTGGACAGAACAGGCTGTGTGATGAGATTTGGAGGAAAGTGGAGAAGAAACCCTAGAGTCTTTTAAGTGACCTTCCAGTCTGCCAGCCTTCAAAGAGAGGCTGGCTCATATAAAACCCTTTTCTTTGTCATGTTTCTTCTTAACAAGCTCCCTTTGGAAGTACAAGCTTCTGACAGAGAGTATATAGTTGGATGGTCTGGGACTTTTGTTTTCACTAAGTTGCTGTAGGGAAATGTCACTGGGGACATTCCAAGGCCTTATGGGAGATAAAACTTACCCAAAGTCACTATTTCTTCTGTCTGATATACCTTATTTGAATGTCTGGATGAATATTGTTAGTATGTATTTATTAAAGGGGTTTATAGAGTCCTTAATTTAAAAACTTAACCCATTATTTCACTGTAAAGAAAATCAGAACCACCTCAACATGTATATTGACCTGACTAAAAGTCAGTTTAATTCATGTATTGTATAACATTTTTAAATGTTTTTTTCTAAGCAATAATATTTTTATTAAAAGCAATCCTATTTTTCTTCTATAAATTCCATCAGGGCAGTTTTTAGTGTTTTTATTACAGGTTTTGTTCATTTATCATAATTTTCATAGAAGAAATTCTTGTCAAAATTATTTCAGATCATTTGGGGATAACAGGAATATTTGTGGACATGAGCAATACAAGTAGAAGATGAAGGACTCTTCTTTATATTTCAATCTGACAACTTCCCCCCAAACTATTATACTACTTGTTTTTGCCTCAAAGCATAGAAATATAATCTACTGATTGTATTTTATAATAATTAATTTCACAATAATAAATAACATAATTTTAAACAAAAGGGGAATACCTTAAACTTCTGGCAGTAGGCTAATCACTTTAACATAATGACTGCCCAAGATGGTGAAATGAACACTTTCAGTACTCAGCAAAAGTTGGTTCTGAGCAGTTAAGGTGCTTTAGCAGCAAACATGACTTGTTTTCTTCCACCCCTCTTTCCCACCTCCAGATTTAAGACTCCACCTACTCTGAAAATGGGGTGGGAAGCAGGGATGTGCACACATGTGCTCATGAACACACACACGCACGCGCACGCACACTGAGAGGGCCAAGTTTCTGAAAAAATCTTTGGTAGGAAAATTCATAGTTAAAATATATATTATTAGAAAAATAGAGTTAGAGAGATTGAAGTTTTTAGGATCCTATAAAAGTTCTCATAAATAATCTATAATAAAATCAAGTAAATAAAGTAATGAACACAGTACATGAAATAAAGAGAACAGTCAATAACATTTCAACCACTATATTAATAATAATGGATACTTTACAATTAATTTCCATTAATAACTGCTTGCTTCTTAGAAAATTTTTAGGACCTCTGTCTACAGTTTTAATAAGAGGTAAAAAAAACATGTTGGCCTTACGGGAGATAAAACATACACAAAATCACTATTTCTTTTGTCTGATATGCCTTGTCTGAATGACTTTAGGGCTTTATGATCTAGAATTGTTGACTACAGTCTCCAGGTTTCACTGTGGTCCCAGAAATACAGCATAACTAGGCGCCTGAAATTTATCAAGCTTTGGGTAGCTGTTATTTTACATATTTGACATAACTAAACAGATATTTCCTAAATTATGTCCTCAACCCAAGATTCTATATCCTTGGCTCTGGTCACTGCAGTTTGCATAAAAACATCCTACCAGTTCTTATGTGTAACTTGACTTCCTCGCTCCTTACAGAAGTAGAAGTGTAATTTCAAGGCCCAAGGTTACCTTTCCTCAGCTTCCTTTATTTCTGGAGAGGAGCCAGTTCAAAAATTTCTATTGCTGCTCTGCCATCCGCTCTATCTTTTCTTTTCCCAAACCCCAGTTCTTCTTTTTCTACTCATCTCTAATAGGAATGACTTATAATTGATGCATTCAGGAGCTCACATTCTTATACTTGCTAAAAAGGTACATAGGAGACTAAAATTTCTGGTAAGAGAAAAATGCTGTTGGAAAGAGGTTAAGGTATTTTTATTTAGTATTTAAAATATTTTCCTATCTCTATCAAGTGGGTTTATGAGATTGTCCCCCTGAGAGAAGTTTTGAATGGGGATGGGGTTGGGGCAAGGCGTGGGGAAGAAAGGGGAATAAGAGCTCCTGAGTCCTCCATCAGTGGACGGGTTTACACAAAGGAGTTGGGGTGATGCTGAAGGAAGGGCACTAGGAGGGCTGAGGGTAAAACTTTGTCTACTTCACTGTTTTGCCTAAAGTAGAAATAAAGTCTTCATTCCTAAAGAATATGAAATCTAATTTCAGTAGCAAGAATTTCTTGCTCTGGAATTGTGAATCACTGGAATATATCATCAAAATAATCTGTAGTCTTTTGAGAATTTTTAATGAAAAAATAGATCACAGTATTTTTAGGGCTGGGTTGACATAGTAAAATACTGTGCAGAGAGTACTAGAAAAAATGAGCTGTATATGCTGCGATTCTGTGATTGTGAATAAGAAAATACAAAACAGACTATTTTTATTTAGGAAAAAACAAGCCCATTTTCAGCTATTGTGTCTTTTAAAAAGGGAGTTTTTGATTATTTGATTTACTTTACCCTCTATTACACCTGTTTTAAAAGTTAACATGGTGTCTGGCCCATAGTAAGTACACACAACACCTGTATATTGTTTTTAGTACAATTATAAGCACAAGATTATTGTTTTCAATCTAGAATTTTTCTATAGTATAAGTTATGGCCTATGTTTGCTTTTCTTTTCATTAGGTCTGATAGCTCTGCTTTTTTCCATTCAGGGCTGATCTTTCTTATTTAGCTCTCTATTTCCTACCCTAATAATCTTACTTTCAATTTTTTCTATTACCACTGTATTAGTTTGTTAGGGCTGCTATAACAAAATACCATAGACTGGGTGGTTTAAACAACAGAAATTTATTTTCTCACAGTTCTGGAGGCTAGAAGTCCATGGTCAAGGTGTGAGCGTCTTTGGTTTCTTCTGAGGCCTGGTCTCCTTGCCTTGCAGATGGCCACCTTCTTGCTGTGTCCTCACATGGTCACCCTTTGGTCTGTGTGTGTTGTCTGTGTCCTAATCTCTCCTTATAAAAATAGCAGTCATATTGTATTAGGGCCCACTCATATGACCTCTTTTTAACCTTAACTACCTCTTTCAAAACCCTATCTCCAAATACAGTCTGAGGTACTGGGGGTTAGGATTTCAACATATGAATTTTGGGGACACACAATTTAGCTCATAACAACCACCTTGAGCAAAATGCCTTTTACTGCATCAGGAGTTCAGGTAGACCTGCTAAAATATGTCAGTCTATGTAAAAGACCAAACGAAGACCATGTAGATTTGAAAACCTATTAAGGAGATTATAGCCTCTTGCCAATTACATATCAAGGACCTAAAAGACATTAAGCACCAAGTCTATAAATTGGTAGTTACAAAATAATCACAAGGATGTAAAGTACAGCATAGGGAAGGTAGTCAGTAATACTGTAATAACTATATATGGTACCGGGTGGGAACTAGGCTTATTTGGGGGATCACTTCATAAATTATATAAATGCCTAACCACTGTGCTCTACACCTGAAGCTAATATAAAATAATATTGAATGTCAACTGTAATTGAATAAAAAGTTGTATATTCTCTCTCTGAAATTCTATACTGGAGCCATGGGCAGACATGTATACCTTAGAACATTAGGAAGGGCAAACAGCATGTCTGGTAAATATCAATGATTACATGAAGAAAGCTATTTTATAGTCTTCTTGAATTGTGGCGTATGGTCTTAGATTTCGGAGGGTTTGATTTAAGTGGAAGCACTTCCTGAGAGATGTAGCTCATATACAGTGACTCTTAGGGCAACAGGTACTAACGAGTATAAATAAAGATGTTAATAATAATAATATCACGGAGGTCCTGCAAGATTTTGATGCTTTCTCAATTCTCAAAGTAAGGTTGTTAGAATGTTCAGTATAGTTTCAGTGGGAAGAGTATTTTATTTTGAGCAGAGCCGAGTTCCACATTCATCATGATTCTCTGGTTTCTTCTTTGTGTGTACTCTTGGAACATGGATGTATGATCTTTGAAGTTTTTCTAGAAGTCCTTTTCTCTGTTTAAGTTATTTGATGAATGATAAATTGTAATCTGTAGCTCTTCTCACCCCCACCCTGCCCCACTCTCATACTGATCAGATCCTCAGGCCAATCCTTTTTCCCATTGGAGTACTCAGTTGGACTTGGTTGATTTTCACTTACTTCACGGATATCTTGAAAATTTGTTAGCCTGAATTATTTCCTGAGTTCCATTGCCTGGGAGATTTATTTCCTCTTTTCATGCCTTCCCTCAAAGTTTTCCTGGATATAGCAGAATGTTTTAGTTCTCTCACAGAATCCTAAGATATCTTATCTTGAAAAAATAACTTCTTGTTTCAGTAAAAAAGATATTTTCCTGAAGATTTGCTTAAATCGCCCCAAGTTCCTGTATTTCGTTTCTGGGACCACCCTGAAAGAGCTGCTTTTGATGAGGATCCAGTCACTTCTATGTCTCCCAAACTGCACAGCCATGTCTGTGGATGTCATTGTTGTCATCTAGAATTTTAATAGATAAACCATGGGGAAATCTATTAGACACCTGGAAACTTAAGAATCCTTTGAAAATTGATCATTCATTTGTGGAACCTATGGACACGCTCTATTAAGTATCCAACTTCCTTCCTCTTTCCTCCACCCCTGCAATGACCACGCTGGAAAGTAGAATTTGCTGCAAAGAGATTTAAGAATGAATTGTATTTCCTTCAGGAGGTCCAAATGGTTCTTTTGGACACAATTATATAATTAGGGTATGTAGTAGAATAAATAATTTATCAGGAAAAATTAGAATCAGAGAACTCAGAATAGTAGATAAATGTATGTTGGTAAGGTGCTCTTACTCATAGCATATTTTGGCTCTTTGTATTTTTTAAGAGAAAACTGCATTAGCTGTGTGTTGGACCAAAGCATTTGTATAGTAAATTCTCAAATGTTGAATTTTTACTCTGACTTCCCAAGTTTTGAGTGGGTCTCAGTATATCTTCCAAAGTGTGGGCTGCAGAAATGAGGTGAAATTTGAACTAGCCAGTTTTGCAATGTGTCAGAAGCTTTGTAAGAAGTCTCTTTGCCTGTCTTCTATTACTAGCAAAATCAAATACTGACTTCTTTTGGTTTGTCTACTATTTTTTTTTTCATTGTTGAATGTCCTTCACCCAATGACATAATTAGATAATGTAAATTTTGCCTTTTAAAAATAGAACTCATCAGTTTAGCCTAATTTAAGTGAGACAAAATGGCTTAAGTGGGTCTTACGAGAAATTTTGAGGCATGGAAACTTGCCTTCTTCTACCCACATAAAGTCTTTTATATTAATTTATGTTACTTCCTTTAAGAATTGTAATAGCTCTGACTAGTTGACTTTACAGACTTTCTGTTGCCAACATATAGAAGATCTTTTCCTGTTACAGCTACTTTGAGAAACTCTTTAGGTAACACTGCTGTACTAGTCTCAAATATTGTGTACGTAGAAGTGGAGCTTAGCTGTTGATATAAATAAAGGATTAACTTCCTTTGAAATAAAATGCTCATGTTATAACATTAAAATGAATAAATTTGAGGTAATACATTTGTATCCTATTCTAAGTGTAGTTTAAAAAGAAAAATTCCTTGAAACTATTTTTTGAAGGCCATTTTTTTTTAAAGGGGTAATAAGTAAAACACGATGCAGGCTACAGGCACATAATATGTAGCTTCTCTAATGATCCCCCAACTTTTAAAATTTGTTGGACATAAAAGCGGTGCTAATCTGATTAGTAACTGTGATTGAATAAAGCTACTGTAAAAATGGACTGTGTTCTGGTTTTTAACATGATACCATGAAAGTCATTCGAGAACTGCCGCTGTGGAACATAAAAGTCTCTTTGATGGAATATTTATTCTATGATTAAAAACTATATATATATATATACACACATATATATATATGTGTGTGATTTGTGTTGTTTATTTTTATAAATAGTTATAAAATTTGTTCTGGGAAAACTGATAGGCAGGCAAGAAAAATAGTATGACACAAACAAATGTCAATCATGTCTGGATGTGAATGTAGTTCCCAAAAATTAAGACCTATGATTATTCAACTCTCTTTTTGACTTCCACTCTGCCCTTCTGCCTGCCTCCAGACATATGTAGAGAGAAGAGAGCTAATATATGAGAGACTATTGTGTGTAGGCATTTTACATATGGTGCCTCATTTAATTAGAAGAGTAAAGAGGAATTTTGGAAAGCTCGTGATGTTGAAAAAAAGCCTCTTGGCTATATTGTGAGACCTTGGAGATCTTTCTCAGGCCTCCTAGCTAGGCTGTAACATATTTTTACATGTCACTTTAGCAGTCCCAGATACTTCTTTTAAAACTAAGAAGTTCATTCCTTGGCACCCACATACACTGCAATTAGACATTTTGCAAAATGCCAAAAATCTCTAGCAGTTTTAGCAAAGTCCAGAGAAATGTCAGCGCTGCTTATTAATGTATTTATTGAAAAAAAGTCATTTTCAAATTGTTAATATGTATGAAAATACGCCAAGAAAGAGAAGGTTTTAAGCAAAAAAATAAAATAAAAATTGCTTAATTCGTAGTTAATCTGGAATTTAAGCTGAACTTTCCATTTTTAATCAGAGTAGGTATCTGTTAAAATGTCAAATTCTGTGATTCTGCTTTAATATATTTTTAATAAATCCAGTGAACATCTTATTTTATAAATAAAATTACTTTATTTATAATGCTTTTTGCACAAGAATTTCATTATTAACAATGCCATAAAACATGAGTGCAGATATCATGTAAAACACTTTATACTATATGAGATGAGAGCAATTGGCTGAACAAACTTAGGGTTTTGTTCCAACTTGGCTGCTTGGCATTTTTCTTAGTTCCAATGGCAATTTCTGAAAGAATTAACCAGTTTGGTAACTTTTTAAAGATTTGAACAGCACACTGTTTGTTTTGTGGAGGAGTCTTCCATCTTCAAAGGAAATGAAGGTTAATAAAAAGTTTTCAATGATTATAAAAGTAAATTCCAGGTAAACTTGGATTTAGAGACATGATTGAACTGGGAAATCAATAATTCATACATCCCTTAGTTCACAGTAATAACATGTAATAACATTGGCCTCCCTTCTGTAGCTTATGACCATATAAGGAGGAAGCTAGTAGTGGGAGTCCTATATGGAGAGTGAGACAAGGGCTTCCAAGTTTTGGGAGGGGGCTCTGGGTTGAATACCTAACCATTTGGTTTAATATATAAGAAGGACTGGTAGGGGGAAGATAATGCTTGGGAGAATAGAGTATATAAATGAACACAACATTTAAATTATCCCTAATTATATTATCCTTGGGTCATTAAGAGTTCTGAGAATAAATTCCAAGTTTCTATTCTAAGATATATACATGTATTAATTTTTCCATCTCTACTTGTTACTCCTCCAATAATTTTCAGTTATCACCTTTTAAAAGAATTATACTATTGCCAAAGAAATTCAATCTGTTTTCTTCCAAAAAAGGGAAATTCTCCTTTTGTAAGCCATAATAACTTCACCAAGAAAATAAGTGGCACGTAGGGTATTTCTTTGGCATTTATTGTCAAAATGCTTGTATCTTGGTTTATCTTTTAAATAAAAAGTGGAATTTATTATCCAAGTGTGAATTAAATCCTGGATCCTCTACTTACAAATGTGTGACCTTTTATAAATTACTTGATCTTCCTCTGTCTTTATTACTTATTTGGAGTAAAGAAAATTATAGGATTTCTGCATAGATGAAATAGGAAAATAAAAGAAAGGCACTTAAAACAATGAGCACTGAGTAAGTGCTGGCTACAGCCACCGTTGTTTGTTATTACATACTTTAATTCCCATGAACTTTGGAGAACCCTTAGGACCTACACCCAAGTTAGGAATAGAGTTGCTGGACCGGGGATTAGACTATTTTTAAGCCACTTGACATGTATTACTGAACTGTATTTCCAAAAGATTCTACTAATTTATTCCCAAAACACCTGTGAAAGTTCCCATTTTACCAGTATCAACACACTATTATTTATAATTTGAATCTTTGCTAATGCTCAAAAATGACATCATATTATGACTTTAATTTTTGTTACCTTGATTAAGTAGGTTGATTCTTTTGATTCTTTTGTTTTATTTATTTTTATTGACTTTATTGGGGTAACACTGGTTAATGAAACTACATAGGTTTCAGGCGTACAGCTGTATAATGCATCATTTGTATATTGTCTTGTGTGTTCACAGCCCAAAGTCAAGTCTCCTTCCGTCACCATTTACCCCCCTTCCCCCCCTCCCCCCCCCTTCCCTCTGGAATCACCACGCTGCTGCCTGTGTCTAGGAGTTGTTGCAGTTTTGCTCACTCCTTTCACTGTTTTCACCCAGCGCCTCAACGCCCCTCCCCTCTGACAGCTGTCAGTCTGTTCCCTGCGTCTATGAGTTTTGTTTGTTAGTTTATTTTGTTCATTAGATTCCGCGTATAAGTGAAGTCGTGTGGCACTTGTCTTTCTCTGCTGGCTTATTTCACTAGCATAATACTCTCCAGGTCCATCCATGCCGTCGCAAAGGGTAAGAGTTCCGTCTTTATTATGGCCGAGTAATATTCCATTGTGTAACTGTACCACAGCTTTCTTTTTTAGTTTAATTTTTTCCATCACCATCTATCCCCTCTGTGCCCTCTTCTACCTCCACCATGCCCTCCACCCCCACAATCACCA
The DNA here is from genome assembly GCF_054644295.1 of Miniopterus natalensis. Classification (NCBI taxonomy): domain Eukaryota; kingdom Metazoa; phylum Chordata; class Mammalia; order Chiroptera; family Miniopteridae; genus Miniopterus; species Miniopterus natalensis. The sequence continues at coordinate 26,571,291 of NC_142096.1, forward strand.
CACTGTTGTCCATGTCTATGAGCCCTCTCTTTTTCTCTTTTCATTTTTGCTCAGTTCCTCCAACCTCCACCTCATACCTCCACCCTGAGCTGCCTGCCAGCTCTCCATGAGTCTGTCTCTATTTTGCCTGGTAGTTCAGTTTGTGCATCAAATTCCATATATGAGTGAGATCATGTGGTGCTTGTCTTTCTCTGAATGGCTTATTTCACTGAGCATAATGGTCTCCATGCCCATCCATTCTGTTGCAAAGGGTAAAATTTTATTCCTTTTTACGGCCAAGAGGTATTCCATGGTGTAAATGTCCCACAGCTTTTTTATTCACTCATCTACTGATGGACACTTGGGCTGCTTCCAAATCTTGGCTATTGTAAATAATGCTGCAGTGAATATAGGGCACATCTATTCTTTCAAATTAGTTTTTCAGGATTCTTTGGATAAATTTCCAGAAGTGAAATCACTGGGGCATAAGGCAGTTCCATTGTTAATTTTTTGAGGAAACTCCAAACTGCTTTCCATAGTCACTGCACCAGTCTGCATTCCCACCAGCAGTGCACAAGAGTTCCCTTTTCTCTACACCCTCGCCAGAACTTGTTTGTTGATTTATTGATGGTAGTCAGTCTGACAGGTGTGAGGTGATATCTCATTGTGGTTTTAGTTTGCTTTTCTCTGTCCTCTTCGGAGTAGTGTCTAGTGAGGTCTTTTGCCCATTTTTAAATTGGATTGTGATTTTTGTGTGTATTGAGTTTTGAAACTTCTTTATAAATTTTGGATATTAACCCTTTATCAGATGTATCATTGGCAAATATATTCTCCCATTCAGTGGTTTGTCTTTTCATTTTGTTGATGGTTTCCTTTGCAGTACCAAAATCTCTTTAGTTTGATGTAGTCCCACTTGTTTATTTATTTATTTTTGTTTCCCTTGCCCAAGGAGATATATCAGAAAAAATATTGCTATGAGAAATGTAAGAGATTTTACTGCCTATGTTTTGCTCTAGGATTTTTATTGTGTTGAGTCTAACAGTTAAGTGTTAAATCTGTTTTGAATTTATTCTTGAGTATGGAGATCTAGTTTCACTTTTTTGCACATATCTGTCCAATTTTTCCAGCACCATTTATTGAATGGACTGTCTTTAGTCCATTGTATGTTATTGCCTCCTTTGTCAAATATTGATTGACCATAAATGTGTGGGCTTATTTCTGAGTACTCTATCTGTTCTATTGGTCTGTATGTCTGTTTTAATGTCAGTACCATGCTGTTTTGATTACTATGGCCTTGTACTATACAGTGGTACCTCTGTTTTCGAACTTCTCCATTGATGAGCATTTTGGTTTACGAATGCCATAAACCTGGACGTAAATGCTTCGGTTTTTGAACTCGCCTCGGAAATCGAACATGCCACATGGCTCCCGCTGAGGGCAAGATCCCGAGGCCTAGCTGTCAGCTGTTGATTCCTCGGGTTTCGAACATTTCAGAACTCGAACAGTCTTCCAGAATGGATTACATTTGAAAACCGAGTTATCACTGTAGTTTGATATCCTGTAGCATGATGCCTCCAACCTTGTTCTTTCTCAAGATTGCTGTGGCTATTCAGGGTCTTTTTTGGTTCCATATAAATTTTCGGAATATTTGTTCTAGTTCTGTGAAATGTGCCATTGGTATCTTGATAGAAATTGCATTGAATCTATAGATTGTTTTGGGTAGTATGGACATATTAATGATGTTAATTCTTCCTATCCATGAACACGGTATATGCTTCTACTTATTTGTGTCTTCTTCAATTTCTTTCTTCAGTGTCTTATAATTTTCCAAGTACAAGTCTTTTACATCCTGAGTGTGAGTTCCACAGGGTAGGGTGACTAGGAGTCCAGAGGGTGGGACTATTGCATTCCCCCAGGCTGGTGTCTTTTGGAGCTGAGTACTCTACCCAAGAAAGATGATGTCTGTGACATGAGAGTGATTCAGCACAGGGATCCTGGAGAGTGTCCCCTTCAGCTCTCTCCCCAGAGCCACAGACCCCAATTTCTCCTCATGTGACTCTAGCCTGCTCTGCCATTCTTCCTCTGGAGTCCAGGATGAGTGCCTGTGAATGAGATTTTGTGCACTGGCTCTTTAAGAGGGTGCCTGTGTCTTTAGCAGACTCCTGTCTCTCTCTGGCAGACGGAATCCCCATGGATTTTCATAGCCAGATGTTATGTAGGTGCCTCTTCCTGGCTCTGGTGCTCTGCTTTGGGGAGTCCGGCTTGGGGTTGATACCCCATGCTTCTCAGGGGGAACCTTTGCAGCTGAGATATCCCTCCAGAATCTCAGCCACTGCCCATGGGAGTGGAGCCAGCCCTTTTCTAGCCTCCACCTTTCCTACTAGTCTCAATGTGGCTTCTTCTGTAAATCTTTGGTTATATGACTTCTCTTCAGATAGTCTGCAGTTGGTTATTCAGGTTGATTGTTCTATATTTTAGTTGTAATTCCAGTTTGGTACTGGAACAAGGTGAGTGTAACATCCACCTTAAGTACGTGTTTTTCATGAGTTTATTTTTATTTTTTGTACAAGGTCCTTAAACTATTTTTCTTTGAGGTCTAATTGTTTTGCTCATCTATTTTTTTTAAGCCTTTGTTTATTAAGGGGATAATATGCAAATATTTCTTCCTTTTAATTTTATATTTAATATGCACAGGAATTTTAAGTGCTTATATAGTAAAATATGTTGATCTTTTCCTTGTGATTTTTTTCCACTGAAAAGCCACCGTTCTTAAGATTTATGAAACCTAGAGCTAGTTCAGACTAGGTCCTGATTAGTGCACTAAAGAGAATTGTTTACTCATCAGTTTCAAGGCTTTGGAGTCTTTTATTTGTGTGAGTTTAAGAAGTCACTTACTCTTATTACATTAAAATGTATCATAAATATTATAGCAAAAGTTTTCTACTAAATATGAATTTATATGAACCACTTAGGTACCCAGCATCTGTTAATATAGCACATTACTGTTTATAAAACACTTCTAACATGCATTCTGTAATTTTACGTCACTCCTCACAACTATCTTATGAAATAGAATAAGATGGGTATTATTATATTATTACATATACAAATCTCAGAAAGGATGTGGGTTTTCTAAGGTTATACAACTAATGGCAGAATTTGGACTTGAACCCAGATCCTCCAATTCTAAATCTATGCTTTGCTCACTTGTCTTCATGTTTTTGAAAAACTACACTTGTACCAGGTAAAATTTTAAGAACCTAACTTCTTTGGGTTTTAAAATTTCAGGTTCTTTCTGCTCCAGATGTCCTTCTAGAGAAGATGAAAGGAAACATTTGTTGAGCTAATACTTATATTAAAAATATTTACTTTTGACTCTTGACCTTAATGAAAGTATCACTTAATTCCTTTTTTATTTTCCATTTAGCGGGAACTATATGCTGCCCCATTAATAAAGACTATTCATGAATTTATCTTATTTCCAGTTATATACTTTCTCTTTTTTAAAAAAAATCATCTTTTGGTAAGGCTCTGCATTTTTACTCCTATAGCAATTTGTGCTGATTTTTCTCAAATCAGTCACACTTCTTTCCCCTTCTTTCCAAAGATAAAACCTATGTCTGGTCCTCATAAATGCTTTAACTCAGGTTCCTTTACATAATCATTATCTCCTTTAATTCTCAAAATAGTATCTGAGGTAGAGATTACTATTATCTTTTCCTTGTTACTGGTAATGAACAAAATTAGACAGTTACCTAACTTGCTCAAGGCCTCGTGGATGGTGAATATTGGTGCCATGATCAAAACCCAGGTCTTTTCCTGCTGCATCCTGCTGCCTCCCTGGCGGGGATGACTGAAATTCTTTCACCTGTTATGATCCTAGAAGCAGTTTTTCTTATGTGTCTGAGCAGCTGTAAATGCATTTCTTGATTCCCATCCCATAAACCTAATTCCGTCTCAGGGCCATTCTGCACAGCTTGACTTACACATAAAAATTAACTTTTAAGAGGTTTACTTTAGCTTGATAGCCATCTATTCACTGATCTAGAAAGCAGGTACCCTGAGTGCAATTTCCTTTCTATAAATGAATACGTTGCCCTGCTCTCCTGTGACCTTATCCTTATAAAGTATCACATTCGCATTATTGTTCCAGACTAGGTGAGGGCATTCTGACCTACAGTTCTCAAACCCTCTTGGTCTTCGGATTTCCAAAAACAACTGGGTCTGGGGTGTTCGTGGGACCTTGACATTGACTTTTTTTTTTCTCTTTTGGAGAAAAGTAAAAAAAAAAAGAAACAGAAAGGGTACTTGGCAAAGATAGATACAAATAGCTCTTGGAATGGAAGCAAAGATTCGTAGAGTAAGATGAAGGGAGCCGAATTCCTACAACATAGAGAAAAGACGATTGAGGGAGAAAGTCATTACTTACAGAATTGTTATTAAAAAGGAATTTTGCTGAGCGAATGAGCTGAAAAGTGTAGAAGTAGCAGAGTTTTTAATGTAAAGTATATATACATAAACTTGGAATGTTGTGTAATCACTGAAGTACTTGTGCTAGTATTACTAGCTAACCCCTGTTGTTAAGGTGTGCTAGACAGTTAACTCATTTGGTCCTCAAAACAACTGTAAGGGTAAGGAACACTTTAGCTGTTTTATAAATGAGGTTTAGAGAGCTTAATAACCTGCCGAGGTCACAGAACTGGTAAGTAGTGGGACTGCTACACAAACCCTTAACAGCACTTACCATGCTCTGTAATTATTTACTTGTTTACTGTCCATCCCTCCACCAGAATGTAAGCACCGGGAGGGGAAGCCAATGTCTGTCTTTTCACTGCTGTATTCCCAGTGCTTGACTCAGGGCCTGGCACTTAGAGTTTGCTCAAAGGATATTTATCCAATGAATAAGTGAGTGAATAAAATCCATTCTAACCCCAGGACCATACTATTAATCTTTTTGCATTAATGCATCAGAAATTTCTCAGTGGTTAGTCATGTCTTCCTTCAAGTACCTATGTACAACTTTGCTGAAGCTTTTGTAGAATTAGGGTAGAGGGTTAGCTAATCAATGGAGGATTCCCTGTCTTCCACCTCCAGAATGAGTTTACCTCCATCTGGAAAGGGTGGAGAGAACATTTAGAATTTAACCAATTTGAGTCAGTTGTAGCTCTCAGAATTATAATTTACAGCAATTGTCCTCTATAATTTTTGTGCAATTCAAGTGAATGACAAGTAACAAAGGGCCGTAGTAATGCCTGAGATAGACATAGTCCTTGCCCCATGGAACTTACAGTCTAATTACTAGTTTTGAGATTTATGTCAGACTACATTAACTTTTGAATTTAATATTATACAGAATGCACTATTTTCCCCAAACATTTTAAGTATCATAAATGAAAAGTAAAATTATGGAGATGTTACTCTCTAAGGTTTAAGAGTTGCTAGTAAAAAAATTGTAAGAAACGTGAAGTGTTTGTGGAAGGCATAGCCCCCAGCATCTAGACCAGTGATCTCAACTCTGTGCATTAGAAACACTGGGGGAGTTTTAAAAAATACTGATGTCCAGGGTCTGCCTCAGACCACTTATATCAGAATACCTGGGACTAGATCTTGGCACCTATGTTTTAAAAAATGCAATGAACTTTTTTTTTTTTTTTTAAACAAACCAAAAAACAAAAACTATTTTTACTATGACATAGACTTGAATCTCTTCACAGGGCCTTTCCCTCTCACTGTACTTTCTTTTTCTATATCTTCGAATGCTTGGTGTTCCCCAAAAGAATATAGAAGTCAACATATGGTCTCATTAGTGTAAAACAGGACTTTCAATTACCTTCTTTTTCTAAATTCAATCTAAAATATAAAAAATCATGTACTACTTAAGACATACAAAGAGATATAAAGAATAATGCAATATTCTGTAGTACCCAGAGACTCACCACCAGATTAAAGATATAGCATATTACCAAATTCATAGTCAAAACTCTGTGTAGCTCTCCTGAATACACTAACTCCTGAAAGTTTATTTCTGTTTCTCTTTTAAAAAAATTATATACTGTGTATTTCTAAGCAATATGTAATATCATTTTGCATTTAAAAATTTTGAACTTTTAAAGAAATGTTCATATATATATTCTTCTGTAGTTTTGTGAGATTTGACTATGTTGATAAGCTTTAGTTCATTCATTTTCATTGCTATATTGTGTTTTATTGTAATAACTATACCAATATTTATCCTTTCTCTGCTGATAGACATTTAGGTGGTTTCCATTTATTTTAATGGAGTCCAAATTAATATTATCTTTTGAATAATCAGCTCACACTGTTAATTAATTTTCACATCTGCTGCTTCTAATCTATGATTTTCTCATCCCGTCAAAGTTCATTTTCTGAAAATTTTAATGCAAGGACTTATATTTTGTTTCAATTATATTTTACGTTTAAATTTTTGAGATAGATTTTTCACTTAAAAACCCATCTTGTGAACTTCATCTAATTTTTCAGCTTTTCAAAATATTTTTGGGTTATAATTTGGTGACCTGGTACTTTATCCTTTCATCTTATTGTTATTCACAAATTTGATAAGTGATCCTTTTATATATTCGTTTTAGCCATTAATAAGAATCATGTTGAAGTAGGGTAGGACCTGTTACACAGTGAAGCAGAGTCTATAACTTATCATGCTATAGTTTGGGTCTACCATGGATCAAATTGAAAATAGTGAATTTTTTGTTTAGAACTACATTTGAGTAGCTAAACCATGCTACTTTAAACCCCCACAGGTTCAAGAAAAATCCTGAGACTGAAAATTGTACTCTGGATTCTTTCACAAGTCTGATGACTGAGCTGAATTAGTTGATTAGAAGGATGAGTGGGAATCTAGGAAAATGGAGTAAAGACAAAATCATGCTGGTGTTTTTCACGTTAGAGTTAATTTTAATACAATCACATCAATTTTTTGTAACTCTTTGTGTTTGGAATTTAAGGGTCTTATAACATCTGTCAACCACGAGGAGGAGCTGTAATCTAATAAGGAAGAGGCTTGCTGCTTCTGATTGGGAGTAGCAGCTCAAAGATAATCTTTTATATGAGAAGCAATACTTGGAAAATGTTCTTTCTCAAAAATGACATTTATATAAACATTTTAAATGTGTAAGCTAGTCTTTATTTTCAAATGGAAAAGAAATAAGGCAATTATATATAATTAAAATAAAGCCCTCTCCACTAAAAAAAAAAAAAGAGCTTCCTTTTTAAGAAATTGATTATATATATGGAACAGACCAACTGGCTAATTCTTTCATTCTGCATCTAGGATCATAGACCTTAGAGTGAGCAGAGCTCTCAGGATCACCCTGTTTACCGCTTTGCCTCCAGGCATTTAGGTATTAAGTTTTTAAAAAATATACCGTGGACTCAATAATTATTTATTGAATGAATAAATTAATGACTATAAAAATCTGTATGTCAGGTAGGTTAATTAAGTTGACCATGGGAAAACAAGTAGTCATCCAACAGGCTCAGAATCTGGGAAGACAAAAGATAATCACACCAAACCCCAGTTTCCAGTTCCTTGGACTATAGTTCTTTTATAAAACCATCCTATCCCTTCTATATTCCCTGTTTAAGTATAGTCTAAATGTAAGTTAACTATTTGTAGCTATGTTCAAAGATGCAGTAGTCTACCTTGGGGTGTGAGCTTTCACCACTTACGTAAACTGAGGCTGGCACAATCCACTTGTTTTTGGGAGGTTGTAGAGAAGATTCCTACATTAGATGGAACTTTAGAATAGATGACCTCAAAGATTCTTTTCAACTCTAATATTTTGGATTATTTTGCTTTGTTCTATTCTATTTATTCATTTAAAGAAAACTTTTTTATGGCGATTTTTAAACATACAGAAAAGTTGAAAGAATTTTACTACAAATACCCATATATCTACTACATGGATTCTATCACTAACATTTTGCTCTATTTGCCCTATGACATATCTACCCATCTATCTGTCTTCTTTTGGTGCATTTCAAAGTGGATTGTAGACATCAAGTATGCTCCCCTTTAACCACTTCAGCATGTATAATCTATATGCAGAGTTCAATACTATTTTTTCATTTTTTTTAGGTAAAAATTTCACACAAGAATGCAGAAATCTTACATGAACATTTACTAAATTTTGACAAATGAAGACACCTGTGTAACCTAAACTCCTCTCAGCTATTGACCATACCCTTACACTAGAAGTTTCCCTATGTATTATTGTACCCATTTTATAGATGGCAAACTTGAGGCTCAGAGCAAGCAAAGAAAGAGCATGTGTCAGGTATTTTATGATGTGATTTTGTTAAGCAGGTATTATTGCCTGCAGGCAAGGAAACAGACTGCAGAAGACTAAGGGAATGAGCACTTGCTGAAACTGTGAGGCCATTCTAATAAGTGCCTTCCTGTCATTGTCAGCTCCATTTCATGGCTTTATAACAACCCTGTCAGACAGGTACCATTATCCCTACATTACAAATGAGAAAACAGACCAGGGACATTAAGTAATTGGCCCACATTTATACGTTCAGTGAACAAAAACAAAACAGAACTGGGGGTCAAAAGCAGCCACATCTTCCCCTGAAGTCCCTGTTACCTCAAAGATACGAGGTTCTGTCTCTGATCAAGGCCGCAGAGGCAGAAGCAGAGTGGAGCTCTGGCGCTCAGTTTGGCTGTTCTTTCTATTACATTCTGCTTCCGCTCTGTGGCTTTAGTTCATTTCCTCATGTCCGCTGCAAAGGCAGAGAAAACAGGTCAAGTGTTTGCTCTTTATGAGACGTTTCAAATCCATGGGATTAGACAACCTTGTATACTCCTTGTTGCTAGACTAAACACCATGCTAGCAAATCCTCTAGCCTTCGCTTATAGATCATGTTTTCAGCCTCTAATATTTTTGCTTATTCTTTTTGATTGTGACAAAATAAAACATCTAACATGAAATTTACCATCTTAACCATTTTAAGTGCACAGCTTGGTAGTGTTTAGTATATTCGTGTTATTGTGAAACAGATCTCCAGAACTTCTTCATTTGGCAAATCTCAAAATCTGTACCCATTAAACATTAATCCCTCCTCTCCCCAGCTCTTGGCAACTACCTTTTTACTTTGTTTCTACAAATTTGACTACTTTAAACTCTGCATATAAGTGGAATCACACAGTGTTTGGGGTTTTTTTGTGCCTGCATATTTCACTTAGCATAATGTCCTCAAGTTTTCCCCTGTTGTAGCATGTGACAGGATTTCCTTCCTTTCTAAGGCTGCTTATTATTTTTTGTATCGCCTGTTATTGTACATTAAAGAAAAGAGCACAAGCTGGTCTATTTGGAGGGGCTGTTTCCTGACGTAGAGGGCCCGCAGGGTTCCTAAAGAGAAGATTGTTGCTCTGAAGAGTGAAATGTGGGTGAAATAATACGACCTAATTACATGTTCATTACACTCATATGACTTGAAGATGTACTCGAGCAGATTGTGAGGGAAATGTCATAATCTCAAACCCAGATTCTGTGTCCTGAATTACTGAAGTTTGCCTGCACAACTGTATCTACAGTATGCTTCCGAGGAATTTCACTAAGAAAGGGAATTTTAACCTCTGTTTTGAAGGCTGAATTGCAGCTTTGTGCTTCGAAGCTAGGGTTTCTTTCTTTTTTCTTTTTATGCACCACGTGGAAAATATATTCCCCAAGAGATTAGAACTCGGGAGATTTAAAACTTGGTCTTTAAATATGTGCTCAGATGAAGCAATAGAGCACATTTCTGCCTTTTTTCCCCAAGCAAAGGCATCACTATCTCTTTCATAAAAATTTGTTAATATTTGCTTAAATATGAGGACAATTTTATCAGCAGGATTTTAGCGTACCACTTGGACAAAACCTGCTCTTCTTGCAAATGGCTTTGTCATCATTCTTTCTCTCTTATTTGTTCTTCAAGATACCTTGCCCAGCTTCCAGAGACTTTTATATCTGTCTAATCAACAGAGAAAACACTCTAATTTTAACAATGAAAAAGAAACTACCACTTGCTAAATGTGTGTGCTCTGGAGTAAGGCACAGTCCCCACATTTCAAGGGTATCTGTCTCTAAGAAGAGAATCACCAGCAGGTGGCAGTCCCCCTACGTGGAATCTCCCTCTAGACAAATGGCAAGTACCTAAGTAAACGGATACCTCGGTGAAGTCACACGCCGGTTCAGGGAAACCTGATAGCTTTGGCTGGGTAGGACCCCATTTAACAATATCTCTCAGCTATTATCTCATCTCCCCATTCCATCTGACGATTCTCCAACTCAGCATTTTGTGTAACCATCCTAAAGGTCAAGCATGGCTACTAGGGTGGGTGCTTTCACCTGGCCCTTGGATATGGTACAAGGACCAGACGTTTTTAACAAGCACCTTGTTGCTGATGCTTTATTTAAATAAGAAACATAGAGCTTTCCCCAGGACAAAATGCTCTAGTTTTAAATTTGGTTGGTTGGTTGGCTCGATCTAGTTGTCCATGGCCTCGTTTGTCTCTGCGGACTAGGCCCTGGTGGTAGCTTCTATGGTAACTCTGGACTCTGCTTACAAAAGCCACCTGTAAAGTACTGTAACCTTCCAGAAACTGGTTGAGACATGGAAACTCTTAAGTAATTTGAGGCCTGTGGCTATTTTATTTTATGCATATTTTAATATATTCTCTTACAGGAAAGTTTCTCTGAACTTATACTTTTTTCATTGAAGTACGTGTGTCAAGATACTTTTGTCTGCAACAGAAAACCCACCTCAAACTGGTTTAAATAATATTTGTTACTTTCTGTAATAGTAAATACTGAGATAAAGCAATCTTGAGGGTTGGTGAATTCAGTGGATAAACAGTGTTGTTGGACACTGAGATTCTTCTGTATGGCCAGTTTGTCACTCATAGCTTTGGCTCCATCCTTAGGCTCCTTCTTTTGATCAGTGTCATCCAGGAGAAAAGACTAATTTCTGTACCCCCAGCGCCCCAAGAGGCCTGTGCATTCTTGAACCAACTACTGGCAAGGGAATAGGGATAAGAATTCTTGATTAAGAGTATTATTCGGGCTGGAGTGAAGATTAAGGAGAAATTCACAGTGTCTGCTACAGTATCTGTGGAACTCATTTGTACCTCAATTTAAAAATAATAATAATTTATTTACTAATTTTAGAGAGAGAGAGGAAAGGAGGGAGGAAAAGAGAGGGAGAGAGTGAGAGAGAAACATCGCCACACATTTGTGCTTCATTGGTTGTTTCTTGTACGTGCCCTGACTGGGGATCGAACCCCAGTGTTGGTGTATTGGGAGGACACTATAACCAACTTAGTTACCCAGCCAGGGATGTACCTTAAATCTGTTTTTAAGTTGATCTATATACTCTTTTAGTCCCTGGGAAATTTGAGGAACAAAATGTTAAAAGAATAGTCATTTCTAATGTAAGATTAACAGTGAAATTCCTTTTATGTGAGTAAAAAGAATTTGAGCATAAATTCACGGAGTTTTGGGCAGGTTAGTAACTCAAAAATGTGTATCATTTTGACTACCCTTTACAAAAATTACTTGAGGCATTAATTGTACTGTGAAAGCAGGTATTTGCTTTAATAATTTTAAGACATAAGATAATAACCTCAAAATTTTTAAAGAAAAACATTTTATCTATGAATAATATTCTGTAAGTTTGATGAAATCATAGCACTTTACATTTGTTTATTTTCTGGGCCTCAGTTTTTAATTGTGTAAAGGAAGGCCTGGGTGATTTCTCAGCTTTAAATAAGGATATAATTAAAAATAAATATTTCTGCCTACTTAGGCACTTAATTGAATAAAGAAATGGTTCATCAGATTTCCATGAACTTTCTCTTTAATGTACAAATCAAAATTTGGTTTTATGCTGTGTCATATTCAAAATTACTTAATCATCAATTTGATATTTTTAGAAATAATTTATTTGAATTTGGCAACGATTTCAAACTTACAGAGAAATTTCTAGAATAACGCAAAAAGCTCCTGCATACTCTTCACCTAGTGACCTCATTCAAGTTTCCCCAATTACTGCACTGATATCCTTTGTAGCAGGAGCGTCCGGGATCACACCCTGCAGCCAGTGGCCACGTATTGCCAGGGTTTTTCAATCTGGAACACTTCCTCCGTCTTCCTTTGAGTTTCATATCCTTGATATATTTTAAGGTCACAGGTCAGTCACTTTGGAGAATGTCCATCAATTTCAGTTTTTCAAATGTTTCCTCATGATCAGGTTATGCAGTTTTGGGCAAAAATATTACAGAAGTGATGATGTGTTACCATTGCATTTCAATTGGATGGCAGATGATATTGATTTGGCCCGTTGCTGGTGGTGTAATCTTGATCACTTGATTAACATAATGTCTTCCAGGAGTCTCCACTGTAAAATTGCTTTTTTTCTTTGTAATTAAGTGAGTGTTTTGTGTGGAAATACTTTGGAACTAAATGCCTGTTCTTCACCACATTTTTATCCACTAGCTTCAGCATTCATTGAGGTATCAGGCTTGAATTATTTCTTTTTTATATACCCTTTTAAAAATTTTTATTGAATTTATTGGGGTGACATTGGTTAATAAAATTATATAGGCTTCAAGTGTACAATTCTATAAAACATCATCTGTATATTGTATTGTGTGTTCACCATCCGAAGTCAAATCTCCTTCTGTCACCATTTATTCCCCCTTTACCCTCTTCTGCTTCTCCCCACCCCCTTTCCCTTTGCCAATCACTGTACTATTGTCTATGAGGTTTTTTAGGGGAACTTAATACCTTCATCTTTTGCATCCAGTCTCCCAACCGCTCTTCCCTCTGACAGCTGTCAGTCTGTTCTCTGTCTCTATTTGTCTGTTTCTATTTGTTTATTTTGTTCATTAGATTCCACATGTAAGCAAAATCATGGTAGTTGTCTTTCTCTGACTGGCTTAATTCATTTAGCATAATACTCTTCACGTCCATCCATGCTGTCACAAAAGGTAAGACTTCCTTCTTTTTTATGGCAGAGTAGTATTCCATTGTGTAAATGTACCTCAGCTTTTTTATCCACTCATTTACTGATGGATACTTGGGCTGCTTTCAAATCTTGGCTATTGTAAATAATGCTGCAATGAGCATATGGGTGCATAGATTTTTTTGAATTAGTGTTTGGGGTTTCTGGATATATTTCCAGAAATGGAATCGCTGGGTCATAAGGCAGTTCTATTTTTAATTTTTAAAGGAAACACCATACTGTTTTCCATGGTGGCTGCACCAATCCACATTCCCACCAACAGTGCACAAGGGTGCCCTTTTCTCTGCACCCTCACCAGCACTTGTTGTTTGTTGATTTAGTGAGCCACTCTGGCAGGTGTGAGGTGATATCTTACTGTGGTTTTAGTTGGCATTTCTCTGATGATCAGTGATGTTAAGTATCCTTTCATGTCTACTGGCCATCTTTATGTCTTCTTTGGATAAGTGCCTATTCAGGTTCTTTGCCCATTTTTTAAATTGGATTGTTTGTTTTTTTGTATGTTGAGTTTTGAAAGCTTTTTATAAATTTTGGATATTAACCCCTTATCAGATGTATCATTGGTGAAAATGTTCTCCTATTCGGTGGGTTGTCTTTTGTTTATTTTCTTTTGCTTTCCTTGCCCCAGGAGATATATCAGAAAAAATATTGCGAGGAGAAATGTCTGAGATTTTACTGCTTATGTTTTCTTCTAGGGTTCATTTTTTAATTGATTTTTTTTTTTTTAAGAGAGAGAGAAACATCTATGTGAGGGAAACATTGGCTGTGTGTTTGTCATATATGGCCTCCATTACATTGAAATATGTTCCCTCTATTCCCACTTTGCTGAGAGTTTTTATAAAAAATGATTGTTGGAATTTATCAAATGCTTTTTCCACATCTATTGATATGATCATGTGATTTTTATACTTTATTTTGTTTATGTGGTCTATCACACTTACTGATTTGTGGATAGTGCACCAACCTTGCATCCCAGAAATAAATCTCACTTGATCATGATATATTATCTTTTCAATGTATTGCTGGATCTGGTTTGCTAATATTTTGTTGAGGGTTTTTAGCATCTATGTTCATCTGGGATATTGGCCTATAATTTTATTTCTTTGTAGTGTCTTTATCTGGTTTTGGAGTTAGGATAATGCTAGCCTTGTAAAATGAGCTTGGGAGTCTTCCTTCCTCTTGAAATTTTTAGAATACTTTGAGAAGGATAGTTGTTAGTTCTTCTTTGAATGTTTGGCAAAATTCACTTGTGAAGCCATCCAGTCCAGGACTTCTGTTTGTTGGGAGTTTTTCTTTTGTATTACTGCTTCAATTTCATTAGTTGTAATGGGCCTATACATATTTTCTGATTCTTTCTGATTCAGTTTTGGGAAGATTTTATGTTTCTATGAATGTGTCCATTTCATCTAGACTGTCCCATTTTGTTGGCATATAGTTGTTTGTAATATTTTCTTACAATCCTTTGTATTTCTTTGGTGTCAGTTGTTATTTTTCCTTTTTCATTTCTGATTTTATAATTTGAGTCCTCTCTTTTTTTCTTGATAAGTCTTGTTTAAGGTTTGTCAATCTTGTGTGTTTTTTCAAAGAACTAGCTCTTGGTTTCATTGATCTTTTTTATTGTTTTTATTGTGTTTTTTAGACTCTATTTTGTTTATTTCTCCTCTGATCTATAATATTTCCTTTCTTCTACTCACTTTGGGCTTTGTTTATTGTTCTCTTTCTAGTTCCTTTAAGTGTAAATTTAAATTGTTTTTTAGGTTTTCTTATTTTTTGAGATAGGCCTATAATGCTATGAACTTACCTCTTGTGACTGCTTTCAGTGTGGCCTGTAGATTTTGGGTTGTATTTTCATTTTCATCTATTTCAAAGTATCTTTTGATTTCTTTCTTGATCTTATTGTTAACCCATTCATTGTTTGGTAGCATGTTATTTACCCTCCATATCTTTGAGTGTTCTTCAGTTTTTTCCTTCTGATTGATTTCTAGTCTCATACCATTACTGATAACTCCTATTCCAATTCAATACCATAAAATTCTTCTCAATTATTGAGAAACCTGGCTGCCATTGTCATCAATACATTTACATATTTTAAAAATCCTTTCTATGTAGTCAGCTTCTGAACTTGTCATGGCTCCCCTGCTTTCCCACTTCAACACCATCTTTATCTGGGCTGTTATTACCAGCTGTAGCCAGGCTGCCCCTGCCACCTGGTTTCAACACTGTTTTAAGGGGCACCATTACTGAGGTGCTCAGGCTGCCTTTTCTGCCCAGTTCCAAAGTCATCTTCCTGCAAACCACCATTATGAGGTCTGCCTGATGTCTTTTGGGCTGAAGAATAAGAGAAGAAAGGAAGGAAGGAAGAAGAATGAAGACCTGAAAAATTATGGATTAAAATAAATAACAGGGATTTGAACTATCATTAAAGTTAGGATGCATGCATATGGTTTGCTGTTTATGGTTCACTAGTTTCTTTTAAGTTTCATATTAAAATCTACTTTAACAGAAAATTTGCACAATCCCTTCTTCAAAATTGAAGCATACAAACTTGAAGTATTATTTTAAAAAGCATAATGAAAATGCATATAATTTGCATTTGGCATACAAAGTCACATATACAAGTACATGTACACCTAATACAACAGATAATAGCAGACTTCCACTATGAATATCTTAAAGGTAAGTATAGTATGAATAAATTGCCTGAATTGCTTATTGTATGGCTTTCTTTACATTATTTAAACTCTATGTTCCTTAGTTGCCTCATCTGTAAAATAGAATAGTGCTTATTTTTCAGAATGATTTTAAGAATTAAATGAATTGATAAAGTCCTTATAATAATGTCTGATCCTTAGTAAATAGTACCTTAATTGTTGCTATTATTACTTTACTATCATTATTTTATTACATATCCCTTTTTCATAAATATCTGTCATTTGTGGAAGTTTTTATTGTTACATATTTAACTTCTTTAAATGTTACCCTAACAAACCTGCTCTAAACTTTATTTACAATATTTCCTTTTCTATTTGAATTGGTGATTAAATTTTTCTCCTTCTGCGCAGACATGTTGGCAGTTAGTTACTTAAGCTATCCCCTTGCCTCTATAACTCTGCTCTGTTTTCACCCTTTTTATCCTGTTATTCATAAGTGACTTACAAGTTATGAGGACTTTGCGGAATCATCTAGAACTTTCAAACCCAAACAGTTTGTTGTGGGCTCTGGACTTGGCTGTGTGACCTTGTGACAGCTGCTCAACTAACCTGAGCCCCAGGTTTCTTAAACTATAAAATGGAACTAAGTGCTGTTACCTCATGGGCTACTGTGTGGTTTAAATGAGACAATTTGATAAAGAAGTTAGGATGGTGCTCAAAAAATGTTAGTTATTTTTATGGTTATGGTTATGATGATACCAAATTGGAGGGGTTGATTCTAGCCTTCTCTACTTTAATTTTCTTCCCTTTCCTTGGACGCCTTTCTCCCACTTCTTAAGTATTTGCTCGAATGCTGAGAAAAGTGCATGTATGCATCTTCATACATGTTAGTCAGAGTGTCTGTGAAAAAACTAAAATTTTGGATGTTTTAAAGTGATATGATGAATTTAGGATTATGGAATCTAAGACTGACAACTATTGAGACTGAAAACATTGTATAATGTTTTTAAGAGTATGGGTTCTGGAGCTGGACTGCCTGGCTTTGAATCCAATTTCTTCCACTTACTAGTTGTGGGACCTTGGACAAGTTACTTACCCTCTCGGTGCATCAGTTTCCTCATCAGCAAAGTGGGGATAATGACAAGATACTTATTTAATAAGCCGTTGTGAGAATTCTGTATGTTAAAATATGTTAAAGTACTCAGAGTGGTGCCTATCACTTAGTAAGCACTGTATACCTGTTAACTATTCAACTATTGATTGGTAATGGCCTTTCCATGAGCATGGAGGTTTTTCTGTGACCACAACTGATTACTTTTATTTCCTCTTATATAGATATTCTTTACCTTTATAGGTAGGAAGTTGAATATTTGTAGTGTATATGATGCTGCAATTACATTACTTATATAATTTTTCTTTTTTACATATTCATTCCAATATAAGATTGATTGTGGTGTGGGAGAGACCTTTTTTTCCTCTTTAGCCACCACCCACATGACCAAGTGGGACAGAAGTGGAACCAAAGCATGTTACCAATATGATTCCCTGGAGGATGGCTACATGGCTGGGAAGCAGTGATGGGTGCCCCACCTTTCCTCCGTGTGACTCAGATGCTTAAGGAGCCATGGGGAACTAAGTCAACCAAGTGTTTTAGCTCCGTTCATTTTGTTTGTGGCATAAAATCTCATGTACCCTCTTAAATCACTGGTACTTTTTTCCCTAGCTGATTAGTGCCCTTGAGGTTAGAGTGTTTTATTTTAAACTCAGAGAAACTAGCAAAACAGAATTAAAAAAAATGCATACCACAGTACTTTGGTATAATACCTGTTTTTTGAACAGTGTTTTGTTAGTTTGTCTTAGGTAATTTGGGCCAGTACAGATTAGGCTTTGGGTATGATTGCTCTTTAAAACATAGATCATAATGAATATCTGTTCAGATTTTTCTTAGAGGCAGCATGGTATGGTTTAAAGAACATTCATTCATTAAACTAATATCTATTAAGCTTCTAATACATGCCAGCCAACTGTGCTGGGTGAAGATGAAAAGATATTTCTTCTCTGATAACTTCATCTAGTGAGGAGATATATTAATCTAACAATTCTGTAAAAAAGAAAAAAAAAGAATAATTATAACTGGGGTAAGAACATGGTGTTGAGAGAATGTATATTAGGGGAAGTCTATTTGAGAGGGGCCAAGGAAGGCTTCCTGGCGCTTGAGATCTGAAGGGTGAGAGGGAGATAGCACTGCAGACGTGTCAGGGGGTGAAGTACGGAGAATATTTTAGATCAGAGAATAGTGCACACAAAGGTCTACGGTAGGAGGGAGCTTGGATTGTCTGAAGAGCAGAAAGAAGGTCAGAATTGCCAGAGTTCAGAAATGAGGAGGAATTTGATGAAATAATGAGGCTGCAGGGTTAGGTAGGAGCCAGAGCAATCAGGGTCTTGTGGGCCATTTGAGCACTTGTGTTATCCTGAGTTCACTGGAAAATGACCTCTCAGGTGTTAAGCGAAGGCTAGGCCATGGCTTCTGGTATATTGAAATTTAAAAAAAAAGAAGAAGAAATGCTAAAAAATGGCTAATAATTAGGGCTGTGACTTTAACACTCGATATATAAAAATATAATTCAGTATACAAGTATGATATTCACAAGATAATTACAAAATTCACAAAGCAAAATCAGTTTAAAGCATGTAGGTGGTATGGAACACATTACCAACCCATTGAGAGTGTCATCTCTCAATCCTAGCACTGTGTCTGTGACTGAATATGTGGCCTCATTTGGAGGTGGGGCCAGACTTGAAATTTGTGGCCTTTCATGAATGCAATAGGCTCTGAATAAGGAACTATTGAAATGCCACCAGCAAGGGAAAATGATGTAGTCAGACATGCATACTGAAAAAAACCACTCAAAGTGAATTGATCAGATTTTAGAGGGGCCAGTGAGAGTTTGGAGAGATCAGTTAGGAAACTGTTGCAGTGGTCCTGACAGAAGGTGCAAGAAGCACGCACAGGGTGATGGCAGTGGAACTGGAAGGAAACAAATGGATTGCTTGGTCTTTGTTTGTTTAGGATGAGTATAGAGGACAATTGTAATTTTGGCTTTTATAGAATAGTGTCCCCATATTGGCGCTAGAAATAGCTAATTTGACAGAAAGGTAAACAAAAATCACTAAATTATACCAATATAGTGATTATTTTTATTTATTTTTTACATAATAATGTTTTTTCATGTTCACATATCTCCAAACTGCTATTTGTATGTATAGTCACTTGGGTATGGAAATAACACAATTTGCATGTTACTACTTATACTTTGGCTTTATTTTTAACACAGAAATTGAACAGAATTTGCCAACAAACATTTATTGAGCATCTACTATGTGCCAGGTGATAAAGGATTTTAGTTAATGACCTGTAAATCTGTACTTTTTTTCCCATATAGCCCATATAATCTTATGTATGATAATTCTGAAAAATTTGAACTATTTCAACTTAGTTTTAAATAGCTTAAAAGGTAAAAGTATTACGATGTAAAAGGGAAAAAAAATTCTTTAGTTCTTGAATACTGTGTGCCAAATGCCCTAAATGTTTTACCCTCTTAGCCTTTTCACCCTGCTCTCCCGCTGTGTGCCCAGAATAATTGATTATCCACATATGATCCTACAAGCATTGCAGCAAAAAAGGCAGAAAACAATGGACAAAGATAATGAAATTTCACATTTTGCCCTGCCTGCCTTTTTAAAACTAACCTAAGTTAAGAAAACTTTACATAAAAGGCTTTGAAATTTCATCATGGGTTTTGTGAGGGGGGAGAGTTGACCTAGAAGCACTTGACTTATAACTTGGCGGCTACTGAAAGTCTAGCCTCATAATTCAGAGGTCCAGTGACAGCTTTGCCTATAAACCCAGGTCTTCATTTCACTGACATTTTCAGGTTTAGTCTCCTTGAAAATGTTAACAAAAGTGAAGCATATCATTTCTCTGCTTGGAAGAGCAGTGGTGATGTTTATGGAACCGTTTGCTGTCTCAGGGGTAATCTCCCGGATAATTTGGATTAACCTTATCAGGTCTCTAGATACCACATTACCCAGGGTGGATGATCTCCAGAATAACCTTTCCACATCTTAAAGTTTTTACCCTGACACCATGTTTTATCAAAAAACTTTCAACAGAAATTCATCGAAAACTATCCAACCAGACTTCCTTCAACCCTTTTGGGTTGAAGTGGTCTTCATCCGGGCAAGAAAACGTAGTATCTCCTGTGAATAGTTCTCATTAAAAAGTGGGACAGCCTGACATTTTCTGTTTCCTTTTTCACAAGACAGTTGGTATATATCAAAATGACTCTTGTCTCATATTTGTTCAGGTTTTAAAATTGATTACCTTGTGCAGGGAGGAGGGGTAGAAAGAGTTTGCTTAAAGGGGTGACGAATTTTCCCCAAGGAAGACTTTGTCTTTTGGGTTGGCAACAGAAAGAATCTTTCATTTGTATTGATCAAAAGTCTTTCTGGGCTTCTTTGTTTTTGAAAGAGGGATGTCAAATGCCTTCTGAAGTTGTCATCAACCCTGAAATCCTGTCCGACACTCTAATAAAACCTGCTTTTAAAAAATCTTTTTTTTTATGTTAATAATAACAACTTCTTAGTATCATAAAGTTAGAGCTTATAGTTCCAGTGTAAGGCTATGAATTTCACTGTCTCAAAACTAAAAAAATAGAAAAATAAAATAAATTAGCACCTGTAAAGGTGTGAGAAGGTGAGCCCAGGTGATTCACTAGTTTTTCTGAAAAATCTTCATCCAATTTGAATCATTTTGAACTGGTGGAGCACAGCAGGGATGGCTGATAAAGCCAATATCATATGTCATGGTTGGAGTAGTTCATGGTCTTAGTTGAAACAGATAATAGAAGAAAAAGTAACTGACTTCTTCATACTGAAAACTGGCCTGTTCAGAAAATAAGGTGTCTATGAACCTTTACACAATGCACATTAGTTTGTTCCTAAAAATGAGAGTCTGAATGTGGGCACCTGGATTATCATGCATAAGATGATGTTAGCTGAAGTCAAAGTCCTGTGAAGTCAGTGATGCTAGTTAGGGTGCTTTTTTTTACATGCAGGAAAATATTAAGGTTGTCTGCTAAAAAAAGATAAGGTCCTATTCTATTCTATAATATAGCTTGGCATAGTCAAAGTAAAAGATCTGCCAATTTCGCCTTAGAAGGAACCGGTAAAACACTCTACAAAATAATAATAATTTCTATTTCTTGAGAGTTTCTTTATGCTAGATGCTTTGCATGTATATGGTCTCATTAACCCTCACAATATTATGAGGTATATATTATCATCTCTATTTTACAGAGAAGGAAAACTGAGACTCAGGGGACCAAGGCACTTGTCTAAGTTCACCCATCTGGGTTGGAATTCCACCGTGGAGGAGCTAAGATTGCAACCTGATCGGCTTCGGCAGGCTATACTCTTTCCACTCTGTGCCTTGCCTACAAAATTCTTAGTCACTTCCTGCTGTATCTTCTTGGAAATAAAACCCGAGAAGTTAATGGGAAAAGCCAGAATATGGGAAAGGAAGTGAATGTGGGTGTAGTGGCATTTTGACCAGAGAGTTACATATATTAATGTGTGGAGCTGTGGCCAGGCGATGAGAGGGTGAGCCGGTTAGCTAGCTGGAAGGATTTCCACTGAGCTTGAGAGCACAGTCTATTAGAATCATTAATTTAAAGAATGGTTGCAGGATTTCCTTGTCTCAGACCAATGGAATAATGGAAAAAATTTGCTTATCAAAAGTAGAACAATTCCCTTCTAAAACTGGAATGTGATATTTAAAGAAACAATAAGAATAGTAGTTATACTTTATTGGACTTATCCTAAGTATGAAGCTCTTCTCATGCATTATTTTTAACCTCACAACACCCTTGTAATGTAGGTATATTATCACTTTCTGCTGTTCACTTAAAAAAAAAAACAGAAACCAAGTATCATGGAGGTTAAATGAGTTTCCCTAGGTTGACAAATAAATGGTCCATCTTGATCTTGAGTCTTCATTCTTTCCACTATACCTTGCTGTCTCCCAAAAAATATTTGATGTCTTTTCCTACCTATTTCAGGTTAATAAAATGATCTGTATTTTAAGAGTAACCAATTTTGCATATCAGATTAGAGGTACTGGTGAAGACACAGCATGTTAGATGGGATGGAGTAGGTCTCTGATAGGAGAAATCCACCTTTCCTGACCTTACTCTGGTACCTTAGGCTAATGTGGTCTGGAAACAGTGGCACTGGCCTAAGAGATGGACCGTGTCTGCCTCAAAGTAGCTGGGTAGTAGACAAGTCATGTAACCTCCTGGTCCCCAATTTTTATGTCTCTCTTGTTTTATCCCCAATTTCTAGCGCAGTGCTTGGTAGGTACATGGTAGAAATGAAAATGATCCATGATATAAAAAAGAAACCCCAGATTTCTAATTTTTAGGGTTTTTTTTTTAAGTTCTAAGTTCTGTGATTCAGGCTTAGTGACTTTGGTTTCTTCATTCTTTCAATAAGGCAAATCTGCCAACCTTTTTTGCAAGGTTAACATGAGAATTAACTAGTATATTTTCCAAGATAAGGAGGTCCTACAGAAAAAGGTAAGACCATATCTTCTTTCCAAAAGATACTTTTTATTGATATTTTGCATTGATCAAATGCTGCAAATGTGTCAGGCACTATAGAGGAAACAGAACCTTCCCAGTAGGTTCCTAATCTGCCTACAGTTTCATAGCACTGGTATTGGTGACTGAGTTTAAAAGTGACGGCATGAGAGATTCTGATCACATATAGTGTAGTCCATGGAAGAGTCAGACTGACATCAGCCCAGACATTGCCGGGGGGAAGAGAATTCCCTAAAAGCCTGTTCTGTTGGTGGGATTCCGCATTGCTTCTTGTTTTTGTGGTTTGGAATGGAGCCATGATTTGTGGTGTCATAAATATGGAAGCCAGGTGCTTTGTGCTCCAGGCCTGGTAATTTGCTGCGTGAGGGTCAATCATCCATCTTGATTCTCAGTTTATTCGTTTTTGAAAGTTGACAGTAGTGTTTACATCACCAGTTTATTGTGGAGATTCATAATGAGTGACTGTAGGATAATCAGTAAGTTTACTTTCTATGGCAACTCTGTGGATACTGCGTATTTTCCAAGCCTGTGAAAAGATCAAAATAAATTAGAACCTCATATTTACTAAAATGTCCCAAGTGGAACCTAGGCCATGTGATTTTATCAATCCCTTTTCTTTGCTAAAAGCTTTGCTAACAAAAGAAAAGAAAATGAAAATAAGGGGGAAACTGCTTGTTTCTCTACTGGCAATGACAAGTGTGTTATTTGTAAAATCCCCTGAAAGCATGGTGTTTTCTTCAACCATAGGAGTGGGCTATCTGTAGAAGTGTTAGTGTATTCCTCAGATTTGTACTAACAACATACAATCATTCCAGTTGCAACCTATACCTTACACTTTACTTGTAGAGAAACTGAATCAAAAGAGCAGTAATGTTATATGGGAAAAATCCAAGAGTGAGATGTTAATGATTTCCTAATAATTTTTTTTCATTTCCCCCTTCCTTCCTTCCTTCCTTCCTTCCTTCCTTCCTTCCTTCCTTCCTTCCTTCCTTCCTTCCTTCCTTCCTTCCTTCCTTCCTTCCTTCCTTCCTTCCCTTTTCTTTTTTTCCCATTCATTCATTCATACACTTATTTATTCAACAAATATATAAAGTTCCAGACACTAAGCTGGGTGATGAGCATAAAAAGATAACTAGTCTCATGATTTTTTATTTAATTTCTTTCTTATTAATATTTATGACCTATACTTCAGTAAATAATCTATGAAGATTTATAATGGGTTATCTTGATCTTTCTGTTCAAGTGTACATTTCTCTTTATTTATGAAGAAACACACTCTCTACCAGAGATTCCTATGAATGGGGAAAGCCTTGAATACTCTAATGTATCTGTAATAAATAAAAATATACCCAAATTAAGAAATTAAACAATAACATCCTAACACAAAAACATGGTGCTTGCCAGTGACTCTCCCTCTTGCAAACAGAAGGATCTTTTGAGATTGACACATGAGCTATGTGACTGTGGTACTGATTTTTCTCAAATACTTAAAAGTGTAGACCATGAGTGTATCTTAGACTAATCCTTTAGGATATCTCTTCTTAGGGGGGACTTTCTTTTAGTTAATAAATGGCTTAAGGGGGGGAAAAGATGTACTGACTCCATATCTGAAAAGCCTAAATCTGATCCAGGAACTCAAATGATGTCAGTAGGTAGGAGCTCTCTCTTTCGGCTCTGCTTTTATCTGTATTGGCTTTATTTTTTGAGCAGGCTCTTCCCTCATGGTGATAAAATGACTGTCAGTAGTTCTAGGTTTATGTCCTATTTTGCCAACAATTCAAGTGGAAGAATATGCTTTTTTCCCAGTAGTTCGAACCAAAATATAAGAATTGAGTTTTATGGACTCTGGTTGGTCTGTCCTGAGTCACATGCCCTTCCTTCAAGCTGGGTTAATGAACTGAGAGTAATGAAAATAAGGCTTCTGTTACTAGAAAGAGAGGACATGAATGTCGATGTCCACTGTGTTACTTTTGGTCATATTTAGTATCTAAGAAGATTCTCTGTCCTCTGCCTTATATCACAGCAGAGGATTTCCCATTTGGCTGCCTCCCTCTCACCCCAGTGCACAGATTTTTCCCTTTCTTACATATTTGGGTTTGCTCATTAGTTTGTATATGAGACCATGGTTTATAACCAGGGATTTTCAGGACTGTGAAATCCTTAAGTTGAGAATATTTCCATTTAAAGCAGAAAAAATTGCTCTGTGATAGCTGGCCTTGGTGGGAAGACATGCATTCTTATGTCACCAAAATCCCTTGGTATTGATATAAAATCAACTTCCATAGAGCAGAATATGTATTTTGTATCCTTTTCATAAAGAATTTTTAATGCTGTATGTCTCCTCAGAGAAAAAACACCATGAAGTTGTATGAATTATATTAGAAATCATTTTAAATTTGGCAATTTAACTTTACATCCTGTTGGATGTTTGTACTTAATCTAATGGATTTCTAAGTGTTCAAAAACAGTTAACATCTGCCCACAGACTCATAAGGGAATTGTAACGATTAGTATGAAACTTAAAAATATAACTTTCTGCCTGGCAGGTGTGGCTCAGCAGTTGAGCATTGACCTATGAGCCAGGAGTTTGAGGTTCAATTCCTGGTCAGGGCACATGCCTGGGTTTTGGGCTCAATCCCCAGCAGGGGGCATGCAGGAGGCAGCCGATCAATGACTCTCTCATCATTGATGTTTCTATCTCCCTCTCCCTCTCCCTTCCTCTCTCTGAAATCAATAAAAATATACTTAAAAAATAATTTTCCATGAGGATGCAAGATCAGTATGCTCCATTGAAGAATATATATGGAGTTGTTCAGGGAAGATTAATTATATTGCTGACTACCCTTCCATAATTTATTTCTGTATGGGTTTCTGCATTCTAAAGACTAAAACTCTTTAGTTAAACTAGCCCTTGTCTTAGTATAAGATAGTCAAGATAAAAACCCCATTATTTAATTTAAAAACTCTTACTGGGAGTAGTAGAAACTGAGCTAGATTCCTAGTACATCAGTAAACCATAAATGTAGGGGAAGAAAAACTCAGGAGGACTTAAGTAGAACATAGTAGACAAACATCCAAAATATTTAACACAGAAATAATTACAACACAGCATAAAGGTAATACCCTTAGAGTGGTATGAATTCCATACTCTAAAATAAAGCATTAGAAACATTCATGCTACCTAAACTTTAAAAAAAATATATCCTTATTGATTTCAGAGAGAAGAAGGGAGAGGGAGAGAGAGAGAGAGAAATATCAATGATGAGAGTCACTGATCGGCTGTCTCCTGTGCCCCCGACTGGGGATCGAGCCCACAACCCGGCCATGTGCCCTGACCTCCTGGATCCTAGGTCGATGCTCAACCGCTGAGCCACGTCTGGCCGGACAGCAACCTAAACTTTTAAGAATCACTGAGAAGTCTATTAAGTCTTGGATGAAGAAAATAAGAACCTCAGAAAGTTTACTTTTCTTTATCAGAAGATTTATTCTTAACAAGTGTGTGGGTGGGCAAGCATCCTTTTTCTTTCTTTACTTTCACGTAGATTTGGCTCTTGGTTTAATATCTCCAGCATGAAAAATAGTACCTAGCTTATATCAATAAAAATCTCTGCTTTGAAGAAATCTGGACAACCTCACTACATAACTTCCCTAATAGAAATAAATCCACAACTGACACAAATTCCACAAGAGTGGTTGGAACATTCATGAATGAGAACTCTGATTTAAGAAAACCCACAGGAGTAATACCTTCCACTGGAAACCCTGATTTCGTGAGCCTGAAACTATGAGCCTTGCATTGGATTACAGGGACAACTTTGTGAGCAGGTTTCTTCTCAAATCCATTGCAATGGTTTCCATTTTGTTTTTCAGTGGAGTGGATTTTAGGAAGTGACTGCCGATGCTCATTACTATAGTATATTATTTTTCTTTTCTGGTTTTATTTCCCTTTTGTTTGATTTTTTTTATCAACTTGTATTTTTTTCTTTTGGTAATACTGGAGACATTTTGAGATGTGGGCTATTAAATATTTCAGTCAATAATGCAGTATTGATGTGTGATAAATATAACTTTTATTATTGTGTACATAATAATAGGAACCATTTTCACCATTTTTATTTATTTATAATTTTTGTCTTTATTTTTATTGTTGACACTATTACAGGTGACCCCATTTCCCTCCCCTTCACCCAGTCCCCACCATGCCTTCCCTCTGGCCATCACCATACTATTGTTTGTGTCCATGGGTTATGCATATATGTTCTTTGGCTAATCCCTTCACCTTCTTTCATCCAGTCCTCGCCTCCCCTCTCCCCTCGGACAGCTGTCAAACTGTTCTATGTATCTATGCCTCTGTTTGTATTTTGTTTCTCATTTTATTTTGTTCATTAGATTCCACATATAAGTGAGATCGTAATGGTATTTGTCTTTCTCTGACTGGCTTATTTCACTTAGTATAATAATCTCCAGGTCCATCCATGCTGTTGCAAAAGGTAAAATTTCCTTTTTTTGTGGAAGTAGCATTCTATGGTGTAAATGTCCCACAGCTTTTTTATCCACTTATCTACTGATGGGCACTTGGGCTGCTTCCACATCTTGGCTGTTGTAAATAACACTGCTATGAACATAGGGGTGCACATATTCTTTTGAATTAGTGTTTTGGGTTTCCTCTGATATATTCCCAGAAGTGGGATTACAGGGCCATAAGGCAGTTCCATTTGTAATTTTTTGAGGTAACTCCACTGTTTTCCATAGTCACTGCACCAGCCTGCACTCCCACCAACTGAACACGAGGGTTTCCTTTTCTCCACACCCTCGCCAGCACCTGTTGCTTGTTGACATATCTGTGATGGGTGTGAGGTGATATCTCATTGTTGTTTTAGTTTGCATTTCTTTGGTGACAATGAGCATCTTTACATATATCTATTGGCCATCTGTATGTCTTCTTTGGATAAGTGTCTGTTCAGATCCTCCACTTATTTCTTTATGATTCAGTCTATATTCTTTACCACAAAAAATGATGAATTAAAAGGAAACCAACATTTTAACTTAGCGGGCTCATGTATCCTTAAATAGATTTTCATACATGTCTTACACATCTAAGTCTAATTTTGGAATAGAAATAACTTGATATTTGATTCCTTGACTTGAGTTTAGCATTTTATTAAACTTTATAGGGTAGCCTATGCAGGCTGACAAAGCAAAGTGCGGGGAAAAAATTCAACACATTAGTTTCTGTCCATGCACGTAGCCCTTTTGGTTTTTAGGGCTAGAATAAGGGGCACTAATGGGTGTATTTTCAAGGCCAAGCTGCTCTATTCCATTTGCTGACCTGAGGAGATTTCAGCATCTACTTGATGGCTATAATGGATATTGGCCACACAAGCCATTGGCAAAAATGTAAACACTTATCTACATTAATTATCTACCATTGAGCTTGGATGGTAAATTGAGGAAGGAAGTAGAGAATGGGCTTTCTATTCTTTCTGAAACATTGGCTTAAAAGACATGGGGATAATAAATGTGTTCCATTCATGGAAATGCTTTTTCACATTGATATCTATATAAATGATGTGTCCCCTCCTCTAATGAATGTATAAAATGCTTTCCAGATCATTAGATTTATATATATGATACTTAACATTTTTATTTAAAAATTTATATACAGTAAAATTCACTCTTTTTGGTGCAGTCATATGAGTTTGAAAAATGCATAGTTTTTGTAACTACCATCACCATTAGGATATGGCTCTGTCACCCATCAGATTTTCCTTGTGCTCTCTCTGTAGTGAACCCTTTTCTCATCTCCGACCTCAGCAACCAAGGAAATGTTATCTGCGTTACAGCTTTACCTTCTCCAGAACCATATATGACATTTAAAAATGGAAATGTGGAAAATGCTAATGTATTTTAGTCACCATTTCTCATGAAAATCATTGTTTTGTAAGCATGCTCTGCATGCTAGAGACCTAGAAGGATTCTGTTTGAAATTCCATGGGCTGTTTCCGCCCAATCTCTGTGGACTAATAAATATTTTCTCAGGGAGTCAGTAATCTTAGGTCTTTGCTCAAAACATTGTTATTATGCTGTTTTGTATAAAAGTTTATACAGTTAAAAACAGTTAACAGAGATAGAATACACTTTCTATTTTACGTTGCTTTTTCAAAAGTCAGACAACTTTCATGACAGTCTGGGCTGGAATCATACTCATTGCCATGATTAAGGACTTTCTATAGCTTGATGTACCCATGTATTTATAATTCCTTAGTCCCTCTCACCTTCTTTTTCTCTTCCTGTCTTCAAAAAAGTATATGCACACTAAAGAAAGGAAAAAAATATTGATGAGCATAGCAGAGTTGGGAAGGGGATATAGTTTAATTATTAACCATCCTTATATAGTGTAGAAATGGTTAACTGCCTATGATTGATATCTAGACCTACTTTAGACACCACAATAATAATTTTTGAAGGGTTGTTACTTTTTTCTTATACTCAAACATGACCTCTAACTTTATTCTGTTTTAATCTTTATCACTTATTTAAAATATCACATCATATTTATTCTTTGCTTTGTAAGTTTTGCAAAAGCTTTTGGCCAAAAACAATAATTTTCTGATATAACCTAATCTGATTTGACTATTTGAATTAGTTTAAATATTAAAAATAGTTATTAAAATAATTTGTGCCAGAGTTAAAAGGACATTATTGTTTCAGAAAATCGAGTAACTGAAAATTGACTTTTTATTCTGATTGTCTTGTCATGCATGATTTTCTGTTAATTCTTTGGAACATTACTATGTTAATCTCTGGAGGTCTTATTCAAGTTAAACCTATATTTTCTGTAAATATATAAGGCCCGCTTTTCAAAAGTTTTTGTGATATTGAAATGAATAAAAACTATGTCCCCAGTGTCTTGGATGGAGACTATTTCAATGAGGAGTAATTAATTCATACACTCATACAGGAAAATTTTTACTAAGCACCTCTACTGCATCAGATACAATGCTAGGTAGTGGGAATATAGAAAAATTTTATTATTTACTTTTAAGGAGCACATAATAACAACTACAGTCTTCAAAAGTATGTTTTTAAATTCATACACTCTTTCTTTCCTTCACCAGTCACATCTAATCAATCACTAAGTTCTTTCAATACAACCCTCCAAATTGGTGGTTCTCATCATTGGCTACACAGGTTAAAGCTCACCAGGGAGCTTTGAAAAATACTGACGCCCGGGTTCCACCCCCAGAGATCAGACTTGGGAAATGTGGATAATGTCAATGTGCAGCCAAGAATGAGAGCCACTGCTCTAGAGCAGGAGTTGGCAACTTTTCCTGAAAAGGACTAGATAGTAAGTATTTTAGTCTTTGTGGCCATATGGTCTTTGCTGCTATGACTCCACTCTACCATTGTAGCAGGAAAGCAGTCACAGACAATATGTAGACAAATGAGTGTGACTGTGTTCCAAGAAAATTATTTTTATAGACACTGATATTTCAATTTCAGATAATGGTGATGGAAGAAAACAATTTCCCCAAAACATCGTGTTGGGTTTTGAATTGGCATTATATTGATTATATAGATCAATTTGTGGAGAATTAACATTTTAAAATAATACTGAGTCTTCTAACCCAGGAAAAGCTATATTCTCCATTTACTGAGGATTTCCTTCAGTAATGTTTTTCAGTTTTCTGTGAGAAATTTTGTACATCTTTCATGAGACTTGTTCTTACCTATTTGATGCTAATGTAAACGGTAGAACATATTTGCCAATGACACATCTGATACGGGGTTAATATTCAAAATATAAAACGAACTCATACAACTTAACAAAAGGAAGAAAAACAATCCAACTTAAAAATGGGCAAAGGACCTAAAAAGACACTTCTCCAAAGAGGACATACAGATGGCCGAGAGACAGATGAAAAGATGCTCAAAGTCACTAATCATCAGAGAGATGCAAATTAAAACCACAATGAGGTATCACCTCACACCTGTCAGAATGACCGCCATCAACAAACGACATGTGCTGGCGAGGGTGTGGAGAAAGAGGACCCTGGTGCACTGCTGGTGGGAATGCAGACTGGGGCAGCCACTGTGGAAAACAGTACGCAGGTTCCTCAAAAAATTAAAAATGAAACTGCCTTATGACCCAGCAATTCCACTTTTGGGGGTATATCAGAAAAACCCCAAAACAGTAATTCGAAAGAACATATGTACCCTTATGTTCATAGCAGCTTTATTTACAATAGCCAAGATTTGGAAGCAGCCCAAGTGTCCATCAGTAGATGAGTGGATAAAAAAGCTGTGGGACATTTACACCATGGAATACTACTTGGCAGTAAAAAGAAGGAAGTCTTATCTTTTGAGACAGCATGGATGGACCTGGAGAGCGTTACGTTAAGTTACATAAGCCAGTCAAAGAAAGACAAATGTCATATGGTTTCACTTATATATGGAATCCAGTGAACAAAATAAATAAACAAAATAGAAACAGACTCATAGATACAGGAAACAGACTGACACCTGTCAGAGGGGAGGGGAGTTGAGGGGCTGGGTGAAAAAGGTTAAGGGATTAAGCAAAAAACCAAAAAAACCAAAAGCCTCACACACACCCCTCATAGACACAGACAATGGTATGGTGATTACCAGAGGGAAGGGGGATTGGGGAGGTAAAGAGGGTAAAGGGGGGGAATAAATGGTGATGGAAGGAGACTTGACTTTGGATGGTGAACACAATGCAATAGACAGATGATGTTTTATAGAACTGTACACTTGAAACCTATAATGTTATTAACCAATGTCATCCCAATAAATTCAATAAAAAAATTTTACTTTTTTAAATTTATTTTTTTTAATATCTTTATTGATTTCAGAGAGAGAGAGAGATAGAAACATCAGTGATGAGAGAGTCATTGATTGGCTGCCTAGCCTGCGACCCAGGCATGTATCCTGACCGGGAATCGAACCCCTATTGCCTGGATCCTAGGTGATGCTCAACCGTTGAGCCATGCCTGGCCAGGCAATAAAAAAATTTTAAAGTAGGATATCTGGGTAAATGTGTTTAAAATCTGGGTGGAGTAGGGGAGATGGGGAAGAATTAATTTTTTTACTAACCACAAACCCCAAGCAGTTATCAGAAAAGTAAACACAATGGTCAATAAGTTATAAAACAATACTCAGCCTCAACCATTACAAAAAGAAATGTAAATCAAAACAAGATACTTTTTCACTTACCAGATAGATGGGTGACCTCCACCCCTCACCCACACTCACCACACTATTGTCTGTGTCCATGGGTCATGCATATATGCACATAGATTCTTCTGTTAATTTCTCCCCACCCCTCCCCACACCCCACCTTCCCTATGATCTTCTTTTATTCTTCCCTTTGCTTCTTGTCTGCCTCTTTCTTGACCTTACCTGTTTGTGCCTCAGGGCCTTTTCCCTCACAGTTCCTTTAACTAGGAGACCTCATCAAATCTTTGCCTGGGTCAGTCTCACCTTTCAGTTCAAATAACACCATCTCTGAAAGACTCTGATTACTCTACCAAAGGTAGATTTTCTCTTTTCATCACATTTTCTTTCTATCACTTTTTATTATTGGAAATGACCTATTTGTTATTTGCTTATGATCTGTCTCACCCCAATAGAATATAGGCTATAGGAGGTCAGGTCCCTTATCTATCTTGTTCACTTCTGTATCCAGTTCCTAGAATAGTATAGTTCTTGGTTGTATAACTGTTTATTCAAAGAATTAATAAATGCTATGGTTGAATCTATTCAACTTTCTCCAAATGCTGCCATCTTGTAAACACAGATTGTGATCATCTTTAGAAGTACAGCAGTTAAGCATGTAGTTAAGCATGTAGTTAAGCCAGATTGCTTGGATTCAAATATCAGTTTTGCAGATTCCTAAATGGTGTGATGCTGAACAAGTTACGTATCTCTGTAAGCTTCTTTCCCCCCTCTCCACCTGTCATGGGACTAAGACTAGTCAGTATTTACCTCAAGGGTTATGGTGGGGATTGTATGAGATAATCCATGCAACCTACGGAGAACAAAGTCAGGTACATAGTAAGTGCTCCATAAATATTAGTTATTAGTTGCAATACAGGGAGTTATGTGGAGATCTTACCATAAATATAGGTAGAACCAGTAGTCATTTGTCTGGTAAGTTTTGAGGGACAGTGGAAAAGTTCTGCTTCAAATGTTCTACATGTCTGCTAAACTGCTTGAGATTTTATCTTTGGGTATTTTGTTCTTTGGATGATTTGTCCTTACCAAGCAGCTATGCAGGTTGGAATGATTAGGGTTGAAAAACAGAAGATAGGGTGCTCAGAGACTGGGGGAGACCAGTGTGGAAGGAAACCAAGGTGAGGGAAGGTAGCAGATAGACTGTTCCAGGGAGACCCAAAGAGGGTGAGAACATAGGTGAGAGACTGTACATAGACGGGCTCCTCTCACTGGAAGGACTTGGTGGAAATAAAGCCCTCAGATGCAAAGGAACTGGATCCGGGAACCAAGTCAGAGATAAAGGAATAGACAAAATCTAGTTCCTGGACTGGAGTATAAGATAGTTAATACCACTGGGAGCAACTCAGTTGTCCTCAGGCAGAGCCAAGGAGTCTTACAGAGCTCCTGTAAAGGGAATGATATAGGTCTCAGATTTGGTCATTTGGTTATAATAAAACTAGAGGCATTTAAGGGCTGGTTCTAAACAGATCAAGGGATCTTTACTGTGGAAGCAAGGTTGGTACTGTAACAAGGACTTGGGCTAGAGTCAGACACTGAATTTTGTCCCTCGTGTTTACAAGATGTCTTACTTTGGGTAGGTTACTTAACTCCTCTGAGCCTTAGTTTCTTTATCTGGTGAAAAAGAAAAAAAAAATATATTTTATGGAAGCTTCTTTGGAAGATTAAGTGAGCTAACATGTGAAAGCATTCAGCAGAGCTCCAGGCATGGCATAGAAGCTCAATAAATGATAGTTTTCCACCCTATTTTTGGTCATTTATATGTTAGGGTGAATGTTTTATGCATTTGCTCTGTTAATATCAGTTCTTTTTGCCTGCTAAGGGCAAAACATTGTAGCAACAAATGGTTAGATTAAGGGAAGGTGGGAAAAGAAAGGAAGAAGAAACAATATTGAATGGCAGGTCTGGCGGAGTCTCCAGTGGGGATCACTGATATGCTCTAGAGCGTTTTAGAGCAGTGCTTTAGCACCCGGGAAGAGCGGCTTGCACGTGCCCTCGTTAACTCCTCACTTGTCCTTCCTCTTCCTCGGGGAACTTTTCTTTTCTTTCCCTACCCGCACTGCAGCGATTTGTTCCGGTGATGATGTGATTACCAGCCGGCTTCCCACTAGGCTGCCTGCTCCGGGCGGGCAGGGAACCTATCAGTACGCAGTGTGTCCACAGCATGCAGTGACCACAACTGCACCTAGCACATAGTAGGGGGACCCGGGATTGGGAAGAGGAATGTTAGAAAATGGGAAGTGTTGAGATCATTTAAAACAAACTTTTCTTTCTTTATAGTTTTACCTAGGGCTGTTAGAATTGTTCAAATGCTGCACAGATGTTGAGATTTATTTGAGAGATCTTGGAGATTTATAAACTCTTTTGATTACCTACATCATGGGCATAATTTCTTTCATGGAAGGTCTTGATGTAGTCACTTCTAAAATCTCTGCTGGTATCAGCAACAGTATGTGTAATGCCAATAGGGCAACAATTATACAGCTGATATAGGTATTTTAAAGAGAATGAATATAAAAATGATCTATATCTTAGTAAGGTTTAAAAATGATATTTTAATAATAATTATTTCATATCACCTCTTTTTAGGAATACATGTATTTTTCACCAATTAAATTATATTCATCAGAGTACCTAAGAGTAGTAGTAGAATTTTATTGTGAAAGTGGATATTATATTAATGATAAACAAAATTTTGTCTAAAAATATTGTGGAATTATGAGACTGATTGAAGAATTAAAATATAAATTCTACCATAAAAAGTATATTTACAATAACTTATGTTCCTATATTAACTTTTACTAAGATTTTTTTTTGTTCAGGCATGAAAAATAACCTGAAAATCAACACTACTTACCAGAAGTTTTCTATCTTTTGGCATTAGCACAAAAATGAAGGTTGTTAAATTTGAACAGCTAGAGATTTTTCTTGGAGTGGATATGAAATATGACATCTTCTTTTTTGATAAAACACCAAAAATAATGATGTGGAATTAAGTGAGTTCCCCAGTTTTCAAATGAAAACAGTTCAGGGCAAAGAATGCATACGAGGTAGACACTTAAGGGAAATTTCTGCACTCGTCTATCTCAAATTGTTAGGACATGATTATGATGTTTTCCTAGTAACCAGTCTACATTTTTGAGTAATTGTTTCCATTATTTTGAAATGAAGCAAGCAAGAAAAAATATTTAACTTCACTAGAGTAAGCAAAATAAGAATTTTCTACATACTTTCCCTTAGCTAACATTTATTGACCCTCTACTATGTGTTAGGCATTGACTATGTCCTTTAAATATGTTCTCACTGTCTTCACAACAGTTCCAGGTATTATTATTCCTATTTTATAGTTGCAGAAGCGAATGCTTGCCCGAGGTCACAAATTGAGTGGAAATAGCCTAAATTTTTATTTAGATCTGAGTTTTCATTAAAATATGTTGCATCCTCCAAGTTAAAATTCTAAAAATGTTACCATAATAAATGTAACTGTAAATCTAAACATAAATCAAAGAATCCAATAAAATAAAGTAGCTTCTTTTCTAATGTATTCAGTTAATAATCATACTTACATGGAAAGATTTTTATATAAACATTTTTATAGAAATCTCTTAGATATTGGGTCACTACAGATAACGTCACTGGTTTTCAACCCCCTTATTGGGGATAATGACCTATTGAGCTGTTTATAGCAGTGACATTTTCCTTGGATAGGGAGGAGAGTGAAGACATTTTATCAATGTAAACATTATCAATTTAAAATCTTTTCCCTGCTGGTTATGGGTTATTATCATTGTTGATGAGATGAATCGGCCTAAAGAAACACATCAAAAAATTTCCTAACCTGGCTACTGGGCAAAAAGCTCCTTTACCTGACGGAGACAGGGTATGCAGCCCCTCACACCAACAGTGACAGGATGCTCTCAGGGACAGCAGGGTCCCTCTGCTCCTGCCTCGTGTGGCCCATGACAAACAGTAGTGAAAATGAGCAATTATCGGCATTTGTCAACTCTCTGGTTCTGCGGCAGGAAAACGGAAACAGCAGCAATCATGCTCAATTTAAGTCTCTCGTGATGTCAGGCTTTTCACGGACTCACACGGACATCAGAAGAGACTCGAAAAGGTTTACAGATGTGCAGTCGGCTATGACAGTGATGCTGCCAGCGTGGCTCACGGATCAACGAACTATTAAGATATCAAAAGCGATCCCTGCAGCTTGCTGACAGCTGCTTCAATTGTTTGCACCTGTTTCCCCTGCGTTACACATGCGTCTGGAATGGATTATTCTGGCTTGCTCTGGACGCATTTCACCTTTCCTCGCTGCGATGTCCTCCAAGGAGCATCGCTGCTGAGGAGCAGGCGGCTCTCTACAGGGGCCCACAAGGAAGGAGTCAGTCTGCGTTCGAAAATGACCCTGGCCTGTTGGGTTATCAGCTGAGGTTGGTTCTTGATAACAGTTAACGTTGATATATGAGCAGTGCTTGCTTCCTCCAGGAGTAAGGGGGGAGCTCTGATTTCCCAGGATACCCGGGGCCCTTGCCTACTCTTTGGATAGCAGTGTCCCCATTCACCCAGCCATCCTGCATCTGTTGTGGGACTAGGTCGGAGTATAAATAAGTAAACCAATGAGCCACCCTCCCACCCCCAGTCTCCTGAACTTTCACGGTAGCCTGGATACCTCCCTCACTCTCAGAGGCAAATTCACCCTGAATCTGACAAAGCTCAGACTTTGAATTCTTGCAACTGCATGGGCCAGGTTCTGAGAGTTGCCCTAGGAAGGGGTTCACATGGTTACATATTTTTGTAAAATGTGCAAAACTAAGACATTTTAACCACGGTGGGTTAAGACTGATGTTTCTTTCCACTTTGACTTCTCCTCTGACATACTTCCCACCATGTGATGTGGTGTTGGATGGCTGTGGGCATTTTTAGTGCCTGGCTAAGGGGAAGCTCAGTTGGGGACACATTTAGTTTGGGTTTAGTGGAATATTTTCTGTGGTTTGCAGTCACTTCCGTTTTAAGTTATTGCTGGCTTCCAGGAAGAGTCCTACTGTCCATTATTTATGCCTAATTTTGAATTCAGATTTGTTTTTCTTAAGGAGGATCCCTAAGTTGTAAAAGCTTCAGGCCCCACCACACCTGATAACCCCTGCTTGCTCCTTATAATTTGTCAGCAAATCCTGTCAATTCTGTATAGTGGTAAACTGGCTCTTGAAAAACAAAAAGCCCTGATTTTATAGTGTTTGCTATTTCTGAGGCCAGTTTCCATTTCTGATTCCAAAATACCAATGATTTAACAAACAGCTCACACAATTTCTGAATATGTAACAGTTGACCCTTGCAAGCTGGTATAAGGTGGCTCCAGTACTCCACTAATTCCCCCTCAGAAATAGTTCTAGAAATTGGTCTCTTTTCTTGTCTTTATTTCTAATGACCTTAGTTCAGACTTTCATCTCTCCTCAATTCCATTTTCCCAAGACCACTGTCATAGCCTCTAGTCCTGTTTTCAGCCACCTGGCTGTTCTGAGCTCAGTTCATCTTATAAAATACCACCATCTTTACTTTTTAAAATTCCAATTTGGCCATGTGAGACTCTTGCTTTAATTTTCTCTGGCTCTCCTATTATTCATAGGGTAAAACATTGAATTTCTGAGCTTGTTTACAAACTCCTTCGTGTTCTGGCTCTTACCTGTCATCTGGCCTCATCTCCCCCCATAGCACCAGGCTTCCCAAGAGAACCGAACACTCTCAAACATGCTGAAACTATCACTTTTCTGTGCCTTTGTTCATGGTGCGCCTCTGCTCGTATTCTGCTTCTTTCTTTTCTCCACTTGGCAAACTCCTACACACATACCTACACACTATCCTGTTTTTCAGTCTGTGAAAAGGTTTCTCTGCACTGAGGCCACCTCAAGGATGTCTTCTGTGGGGACTCACTGAATTCACAAAAGTTCACTTGAAGATCCAGGACAAAAAGAGGAACAGAAGAACAAATAATCTCCATGTAAGGAGTAACATTTCTCAAATTCCCTATGCACCTGACCAAATAGTACTAAATAAAATGTTGGCTCACTGTGTGAGACCACTCCCTTCCTTGCTGGCCCTAAAACAAGCCACTCACTATTGCAGAAGTAAAGGAAGTGAGCTTGGTTATGGGTTCCCCAAGCCAGGAACATAAAAATTTAGCCTCAGGTCTTCTGCCCAAATCAGCTTTCAGGGGTAGTCATTAAAATAATGCTCTCTGCTTGCTGAATCTATAAGCTGTATTACACTGCCACATTTAAAACCCATCTGTGTCTCTAGTACTTTCTGTTGCATTCCCTGTGAAGATTATGAAGATTACTCAACTTCGTAAGGTTCTTGGGTCCTCCAGCAGGATTCTTTCCATGCTTTTTGTAGCACTCATGAGGATGTATGCAATTGTTTGTTTATGTGCTTATCTCCTGTGACTAGAATAAATGCCCCTCAAGAGTAGGCACCATGTCTTGTTAATCTTATATCCTCAGTGCCTGGCAAAATAGCACATAGAATATACCCTCAACTGGGTGAAGAAAATGTGGAACATGTACACTATGGAATACTACTCAGCCATAAGAAAGGATGAAACACTGCCATTTGTAAGAACATGGAAGGCCCTTGAGAATATTATGTTGAGTGAAATAAGTCAGTCAGAAAAAGCTAAGAACCATATGATTTCACTCATATGTGGGATATAAAACTGAAACTCATGGACCCAAACAGCAGTGTGGTGGTTGCCAGAGGGAAGGGGGTGGGAGGATGGGGGCTGAAGGGGGTCTTAATATATGGTGATGGGAGAAGATATGACTTTGGGTGGTGGGCACACAGAGCAATACACAGATCTTGTAACATAGAAACCCACACCTGAAACCTATATATTCGTAGTAACCATTGTCACGCCAATAAATTTAATAAAGTGTTATAAAAAATATACCCTCAAAAGTACATGTTGAGTAAAGAGTGGATGGATGGATAAATGAATGAAAGGATGAAGTAGGCAAGTCAGTGGTCAAGATAGAAGGAATGAGTCTTTTCTTGTTCATACAAGTGCCCATCAGAATATTCTACTCCCAAGTTGATAGACTGGAACCACAACTCTGGAAATAAACAGTGGAAGCTCTTGGTGTACAAGTACCATGCCTTTATGAAATTAATCCTTGCTCTCAATGTGATTCAATTTTAAATATTAAAACAAAGAGAGATGGGAGAATAGAGGAACTTTACCGGAATAGAAGCCTAGCTTCATACATAATGAGCACCTAATGCATACTAAGTGCTGTTTAGGAAAAGGGGACAAACGGGGACGACTACCAGAAGAGGGGGCAAGTTAAGAGATGAGAAAGGGAAAAGCAGTGCGCAGAAGAAACGCAAAGGAGGCCGTTGTGATAATGAAATACTTGCTACAGAAGATGTGGGAAGGAAACTGGGATAGGGCACAGGAATGAAGGAATAATTAGAACAGAAAGGTATCAAGTAAACTAAGTGGAAAAAAAAAGATAGGAATTTCCGAAATGGGTGAGAAGGTGGTTGCAGACACTAATTTCATAGACTGATTTTACAGCCAGGCCCACCCAGATAATCTCTGTATTGTAAGGCCAACTGACTAGGGAGTTTGCATCAGCAAAATCCCTTTACAGTGGTACTTAGACGAGTTTTTGATTGAAATAGCACAGATGGGAATCCCAGGAGGCAATGCTGCCTATCACAGTCAACTTCTTAAGATTTCCAATGGTAATTTTGACCAAGGTTGATTTTTGTATGTCACGCTAATTTTAGAACTCAACACTCATGTAAAATCTGATCTCACAGTAGATAGAGGTTTTGCTTTGGGTTTTGAATTCTTTTCTGTTCTCAACAATTACTTAAAAAATGTTAGTGGGTGAGGGTTTAGGAGAAGTAGAAAAGGAGAATTTGAGCCTGTATCTACCAAGACTTTACCTTTTAACACTCTAGTTAAGATTAGGTCATATATATAAGTGAGGTGTGCTAGTTGAATTGTGAGGAAGGAGAATGAAGAGCCACCTGACAAGAGTTGGGAGGGAGAAGAATAATAGGAGGGCTCCATAGCCACCAAAAGACAACTTCATTCATCTCTCAAACATCTACTGCTTTGGTATTTGGGCCCTAGCCTGCCACTCCTTACCTTGGCAAATTTTGAGAGCTATTAAGGTCAACAAAACAGCATGACTTGCTAAAAAAGAAAGATCTCTTAAATCCCTTCAAAGTGACATCAGTCTGTGTTAATGGAAGCATTATGTTCTAAACCAAAAAAAAAAAAAAATTATTTCCAGCAACTTGGCACTAGTCTTGTCTGAATATATTTCAACTGCTTTTAGTTTGGAATACCACATGTTGAAAAAGAGACAAATTAGAGAAAATTCGGAGAGCGGCAACCAATATGATAAAATGTCTAGTTAAAGGTTCATGGCGCAGCTCAGGGGATTGGTAATGGGATATAAATCCTCTCTCTCGTCAGCACTTCATTTTTAGCAGCATCTGTCTAATAACTGTCGTCACTGCTTAGAGTCAGAGACCAGCATGGGAGGAGCTGATGGTTGGACATGGTTTAGGATGTTGTAGTTCGCATTCCAAGTGGCATCACCATTGGAACCTTTTTCACCTATTATGTGAAGAAGTGAAGGGTTTAAACACAGAGGCTAATCAGGTATTCACTTCGACCTGAGCCAGTTAGTTCCAAGTTTGGCTGGATGTATGCTAATTATCCTGAGTAGTAGACTTTGTTATATTTGAGTTAGTAGTGAGAGAAGTTCTTTTTTTCAAGGTTAAATAAATATCCACAGCAGTTGAACTATTTCCAAGAAGTTTGCAATCTGCTTCAAGTTTATGTTAAAAAGTTTTGAATGCCAATTTATTTTACTGCAATGAGAACTATAATCTTAATCACAACGCTCATGTTGATGAGATCTGTGTATTCCATACCTATAGGAAGGCCTTTAGTGGAAGCCAAATCATGATCAGAAGGTTGCTCTGTGGTTGGCACAGTATCCTTTAGATGATTCTAAAATAGTTGGATGTGTTCATAATTTTTTTATTAAGATAGCTCTCATATACTGTCATGTTAATTTTGTTATTTAAAAAAATGTTTTTATTGATTTCAGAGAGAGAGGGGAGAAAATGAGAGAGAAATATCGATGTGAGAGAGAAACATCAGTTGGTTGCCTCCTATACGCACCCCAACTGGGGATCGAACTTGAAACCTGGGCATGTGCCCGACTGGGAATCAAACCGCCAAGCTTTTGGTGCATGAGATGATGCTCAACCCACTGAGCCACAACAACCAGGGCCATCCATAATTTTTGATCAAGTCTGGATGACTGGCCAGGTTGCTTGGAGGGATGAGGCCTATGATTCATGAGACCTCTGTTTTAGTCCTGGATCTCTTATTAGCTCACTGGGTGATGCTTGCTAAGTAGGTAAAATAAGAAGCTGGTAATAAATGGTCTCTAAGACATTTATAGCTATAAAAGTCTTTGATTTTATATATATGCTCTGTAGGCAGCAAAGTAGATAGATAATTAACTACCTTGGTTCTGTTCACTGAAGACCTCAAGGCTTTTTATAAATATCAGGCAATTCAGTAAACATTTGTTGATGGCTTCCTATGTGCAAATTATTGTGTTAAGCATGGAAGTAGACATGGTCTCTTCCCATAAGGAATTTAAGTGACTAAAATATGAAAATTGTCATTATGAATTAATATAAATATTAATGAATATGTATGATCACATGAATATGATAGTATAATATTAATAATGACTATTATCTATATAACACAGAACTAAGAGGTGCAGAGACCTGCGGGATAGGGGAAAATCTATTTCATAGAGGGAGATTAGAAAGGAATTCGTAGAGTATAATACTTGAGTTGGACTTTTTTTTTTTTTTAAAGGATAGAGAGAGAAGGAGAGAGAAACATCAATGTGAAAGAGACACATCGACTGGTTGCCCCTTGCACACACTCTGACGGGGGAAGGGGATTGAGCCTGCAACTGAGGCTGGAATTGAACCCGGGACCCATCAGTCTGCAGGCTGATGCTCCAACCACTGAGTCAAACCAGCCAGGGCTCGAGCTGGACTTTAAGGATGGGAATGTTCCGCAGACTTGGAGAACCACTGGTCTGGGGTCAGAGTTGGAGCTGCAGTGATGGGGATGTGGAATTCAGCTTGCCTGGTAGGCGAGGGGGAAGCTAATGACACTGGCTTCAGTGCCTCTCAACTGCATGGACTGCCTCTGTAGAGTCTATCAGGGCTGCCATAACAGAATACCACAGGCTGGGTGGCAAAACAACAGGTATTTATTTTCTCACAGTTCCAGAGCTTGGAAATCCAAGATCAAGTTGCAGCTGGCAAGGCTGTTTTTTCCCAAGGCCTCTCTCTTTGGCTTGTAGATGACCATCTTCTCTCTGTATCCTCATGTGGCCTTTTCTCTGTGCGTATTCATCTGCGATGTCTCTTTCTTCTTATAAGGACATCGGTCATATCAAATCAGGGTCCCACGCTTATGACCTCATTAAACCTTAATTACCTCCTAAAAAGCCCTATTTCTAAATATAGTCACATTGGGGGTTAGGGGTTAAACATGAATTAGGAGAACTACTGAAAACAGTTTGTAACAACTAAGGCTCTGAGAGGGACCCTAGTTTTGAATTCTTATGACCATATATATGTTTTTTTTGAAAAGTAAGTTATTTTTATTATTTTTATACTCTTTGTCTTTAAGGGTGCCCCCACCACAAAAAAAAAAAAAAAAAAAAAAAAAAAGGAATAGGCTTCATGGGTCCACCTTCTGCCTGGGGCAAGATATTCATTAGGCTATTGTTCAGCAGGACTCCTGAATTGAGGTGCTGAGTGGGGGAAGTGGGTGAGTAAGGTTTTTGTGTCCATTGTCTGATGTGGAAGACATAGGGCCTGATGGGCGTCCCAAGGTCTGGTGGAGCTGTGAATGATTTTAGATTTGGGGGATCAATACATGGGAAGAAAACAAGCAGGTAGGCCTACAGCAGTCATCCTACGCTTTCCCATCTTACACCATTAGTGTTAAAAGGAACCCGCACTAACAGAAATGAGCAAACCTAACAGCCTCTGGGGCGGTCAGGACATGGAGTAATATGTTGTTAAAGTTGGAAGACCTTTAGGGAGCAGGGCATGTATTCTAGGCCTTGTTCTTCCTATAAGGTCTTCTCTTCTTCCTCCTGTATCACCGCTTCTCATCAGAATCACATGGGGGTGCTTGTGAGAAATAAAACCTTCCTGTGCTTAATCCTATACTGAATGAACCAGAATCTTCGGTGAGCATGGCCAGAAATATTCATTTTGCAAGTTCAGATTTGTTTTTTTTTACTCTCTGGAGATTGGGATTTACTGCCCTACATCCACAGCAGAATAAAGTACTGCTCTCAGTTTCAGTATTGCTACCATTAGTGTCAATTATAATAAGATGAGCTGTGTACTAAGCAATGTACTCACCTAATTTTCACAGTAAAACTTTTATGGTGATAGTATTACTCTTGCAGATGAGAGAGAAACCAAGGCTCAGAAAAGTTAAATTTCTCAAGGCCAAGTAGTAGTATTCAAAAAAGTGAAGGGGGAAAGGAGAAGGAAAATTTGATAAACATATTAATTTGAAAATATTTATGTAATGTAAAAACTACATTAGACTTATATATATTGCCTTAATTGTGTG
Organism: Miniopterus natalensis; assembly: GCF_054644295.1. NCBI lineage: Eukaryota > Metazoa > Chordata > Mammalia > Chiroptera > Miniopteridae > Miniopterus > Miniopterus natalensis. Next base: position 26,614,589 of record NC_142096.1, read on the forward strand.
GATGTGATAATAAATATTAACTGCTAAGACTCTTGCCTGCTTAAGCATTGTTGAGCTATACTGTTAAACTGATGTTATGATGAAATGAAATGCCAGGAAATTCCAGGCACTGTGGCACAAAAATAGATTTCATGCACTTTTCTTGCCAATACTAACATCCATCTATGACACTTAGGAGGCTGTGGAAACTAGTTTGATTGGCTAATGTTGACATTTTTGGTTTGATAAGAATTTGGGCAGTTTCAGGAATAAGGTATATAGTTTTAGATAATATGAACAAAAACCTATTGTGTGGTAATCTATTTTATTTCAGTAGGATATGGATCAATAAATATGATGTTTTATTTTTGTAAAGCCAAATGAAACAACTCATAGTCAAAATACTTAGTGGGAATATTGTAATAGCCCATCCCTTAGTTCTCCACAGTTCACTTAAAAGGAGATCATTTCCATTCAGTGGACCAAACAACATAATAACATTAAAAAAAAAAATTTTATTGATTGATTTTAGAGAGAGAGGAAGAGGGAGAGAGAGACAGATAGAGGAAAAAAATGGATTTGTTGTTCCACTTATCTATGCATTCATTGGTTGCTTCTTGTATATGCCCTGACAGGAACTTGAACCCACAACCTCTAACCAACTGAGCTCTGGCCAGGGCATAATCACATTTCTTGAGGCAACTCTTGCAATTATTGCAGTGTGTGTATTCCTTCAACAAATTTGCATTTCAAATATACAAAAGGAAATAAAATATCTGTTCATTATATTTAGACTGGCTGGATACCAGTTATAAGAGAGGTCAAAGGATAAGTGTCCAAGTTGATATAACTTGTTTTAACAAATGTAGTTTGTCTCTAAATCAAGGTCACTTATTTCATAAGTGTTTTATTCTGCAGATGATGAGAACAAATATTTGCTTCTTTTAATACTTATTTAAATATAGGTTTCTCGTTTCTAAATGCTTTCATAGTTTAAATATGTTTGAAATACACAGAAAGATAAAAATAGATAGAATTCACCTGTCATCTGTCCATTTATGTTTGGATTATATAGAATAAGAAGCTAAAGACTATTTCTACCCATGTTTTCTTCCCCCAGGATGAAAAACGATTGGCTGGCTATTTGATGTGTATAATTCCTCTTTCCTAGGTTTATACTATATATGCATATATATACATTTGATATCTAAATTAGAATATAATTAAATATATTTATCTAGAATCAGTTTTATTTATCAAAAATATAGTATAGTCATTTTCCTAGATCACTTCATTCAAGACTTTTTAATGACTATGTGCTATTGCTATTGAACCATTTCCCTATTTAATTTTTAAATTTTAATTATTTCCTATTTAATTTTTTCTCCTGTTTTTGCTATTACAATTTTTTGATGTATAGCCTTGCAAGGTATGCACATTTTGAATTTCAATAGATATTACCAACCAAATTACTTTCCACGAAATTTGTTTATTTTCCCCACATATTTGTCTTTGTATATTTGTATTTGTATTTATTTGTATATTTTCCACATTTGCTGGCACTGGCTGTTAGCAATCTTTTCAATCACTGACAATCTGCTGAAGTCAAATTATATTTTGTTTTATTTTGCAGTAAAGAGTTCAATGATTCTAAATGTTTTCATATATTTAATTTTTTCTGGCATATTTCTAAAAGGTGCATGTACTCTATAGTCAAGAATTAAAAAAAATAGATGCTTGGTTAGGAGTAAATAACACTTAAAATAACTACTATTCACATCTTCAACCTGAATTTCCAAGCACTTTTATTTGCCAGGATGATAATTAATTCAAAATGTTTCCAACATTAGCCTCAGTTTCTGCTCTTTCTGTCAGGGAACTAGATGAAGACTGAGTAATTCTGCTTGTTTGAGAAACTCAAGCTGTTTTGTTTTTGTGTTTTTTTCCCATCTGCACTTTGCTATTGAGAACAATCTTCATCTATTGCCCCATATTACAAGATGTATTTAAAATTTTGACATTTATATAAAACACCAAAGATTATGATTTTGGACAGTTTCTGCCTAGTGCTAATTCATTTGAGGCTTTTCACTTGGGTTCTCATAAAATAAAACTATTTTTTTTCTTCTTTAAAATTAGTTATTGGATCTTGGTGGATAAGAAACTGAAATGAGATGCTCTTTACTCAATCAAACCAGCAAATACCTCTGCAGGCTTAGTCATAAAACCCAGCACGGAAATAATACTTGTCTCACAATCAGGTCAGAAATGATAACTGAAACCATGGAATCCTTAAGATAAGCTACCTGTGTAATCAGGGGAAATAGCTGAAAGCCTAATAGAAGGCTTTGTGTTGGAGGACAGTGATTGAAGTTCAAAAGGCTTAGCAGAGGTCAAGTTGGCAATGTCAGGTATTTCCCCAAGTTTACTTCATTCAATTAAGTTGAAACAATCTGCTCCTGTGAAAGAGTTAGTGGCTTTCCTTATGCTGGGGGGCCCAGGCAAAGGGATGCTCAGTTTCCTCTGTACCAGAAGCTGTGTCGGGGATAATTAAAAAAAAAGAGAGAGAGCTAGAGTTCATTTTCATGAATTTATGTGCAATTCTTCTAAATCTTATCAATTTACTAGGTATATTTGAAAGGAATGAAAAATGCAGTTATTTATCTGCATGTATTAGCCAACTATCAGCAACAAAATTCTTTTCAAAGTCTTGTTGTTTTTCAATGGGATGACCATTCTTGTGTCTGGCACATTAATTGAGCTGGTTTTCTTCCTGTTTAGTCTAAACTACTGTTGATTGCCTTGACCCCTGCTTTGCCGAGGGACAAAGTGCCCTGGATTGAGGGAATTCTTAGGAGTGTCTATATCTGAGTTCTAGGTTGCTTGATGTAGGCAGGTTTTAGGGTAGAAATGTGCCCCCAAATTCCTTCTTTAAAAGGCATGTTTCACAGACTAGGATTTTGTCTTTTTTATTTTGTATGTCACTTTTCTGAAATATTCTGTCTTATTTCTTGGTTGGAGTAATTCTTTTACGAAAACGAGTGAACTTTGTGGAGGAATGGAAATGGGACATACCTTGACTGCAGCAAATGATCAGATTACAGAGATAAATTGATATATGAGAGGTTCCGGAATACTGGGTAATTAAGGCACATACCTCCAGGAAATTCACTCACACACACACACACACACACACACACACACACACACACACAACATTAACTTCTGTATACATGTGTATATATGACTATATAGATTTTAATTATAAGAAAGATTTAGATGATGAAATCTACTTTTAAGTTGAATAGTACCAAATCTTGATAACTATCAATGTGTTTTTTAGTTTAAGGTATATTTCTAAAAGCCCATGATCCCAGTACCTATTTGTTAGATATTGGGCAAAACCAATGTGGACAAAAATGATTTTATCCAGTAGATAATAAGCCTGGCTAATTGTTAAATTCACTTGGGCCTACCCAGACCTCTTGAACTAGAATCCACAAATTGGGATCCAGCTATCTGTAGTTTAACAAGTTTCCCAAATGATTCTGATAGTCGCACAAGTTTGTGAAGCCTAAACAATCAGTGTAGAATAATAAGTCATTTTTGTTCTAATCAGTTTGATATTGAGGAAATTGTTGCAATTTACTGAAGAATGCATGATTTTGGTAATGCATCTGAATGAACACTACTGTCATAAGTTGCCTCATTGGAGCTTCCCAACAGTTCCCTGACTTAGACACTGTGAGTTAAATTTTACAGATGAAGAAACTGAGTCTGTTAAAATTATTAACAACATAAAGTTAAGAACTAGAAAACCCAGGATTCCATCCCAAGCCTTGCTACATGTCCAAGGCTTCCGGCACATTGACTTCTAGTTATCTTGACACAAAAATCGTGGAAGGCCTTTTCCAGTAGGATCTCTACTTTAGATCTCACATTTTGTCTTTCTGTCATACTAAAATAACTTTTGAGATCAGCATTATTTCACAATGTTGCAAACACAACTACTGAGTTGCTATGTGCCCAAGTTTGTGTTGGATGATGGGTTGGGCCTCAGAGGGATGTTGTTTTTTTTTACCCTCAAGGAGTCCTGTTGGAGAGATGAGATTTACTTGGGACAAGAGTAGAAAGCAACAGGTTAAAGTGACAAAATGTACAATGTGGACATTCAGTGCTGTAGCGGTTCAGAGAAAATTATTTTGGGCTAAAATTTTTAAAGAAGATTTCAGGAGAAGCAGGATTTGATTTTGGTCTTAAAGACTGGGATTTGGAAAGCTTGGGAGAAGATATTCCAGGTATGGGAAGAGCATGGGCCAAGGAGTGTGTGTGTGTGTGTGTGTGTGTGTGTGTGTGTGTGTGTATTTAGTTATATTTAGTGGACTGATCTAGCTGGGAAGCAGTGAGAGTAGCAACAGGGTATAGAAGAGGCGGCCATGTCCCATCCTTCAAGGTGGCCAGGCCCCAGAGGGCACTGAGATTGCCCAGTTAAAAGGGGCCTTTTGGAGTCATTGCCCTCTTCTCCCATGTGTTGTTTATTGTTCAGTCTAAAGTATTTAAAGAAAATACTTTAACCTAATGCTCCAAAAGCCTCTGTCATTGCCCAGAATCAAATGAAGCACTGTGAACCAGACCATCGCTCCAAGACACACGTGGGATTTGGGATGTCGAAAGACACAAAAGCCTCGGCACAATAGAGAATCAGCAGGTTCCTGGGATATGACTAATTTTTCTCTGGCTGTTCAGTAACAGGTGGTATTTATCTAAGCAGACTGCCCTGGGCAGCTGGTTGATGGGCCCTTCCAGCTGGACATCTTCTCCCCATTTAGTCCAACCACACCTGCCTCAGACAGCAAACAAGAGGCTTTCTCATCTCCAGTGTCTACATGCGGGGGCAGGGGTATAGATGAACCATTCAGCTTCCAGCTGCAGTGTTGCATGATGTCTGAGGATCCCATCTGGCCTCCTACCAGAAAAAGAAAAAGAGGTTTTAGGTTTAGAGGTGGGCCTTTTTTTTTTTTTTTTTCCGGGAGTGGTTTTGTCCTGTTGGGTTGCTTTCTTTTAAAAAAGAGATTTCATCGTCGGCTGCTATCATGTGATCAGATTTATCTCCCATTAAAACTTCCTTTCCTTGAAGCGTGCACTGACACGAGGGTGCCTGTCCCTGCAAGCTTTTATTGTACTGCGTTAAGGAACAGGAGAATAGTCTCATGAAAGATTAATCACTTCCTGCAAGCATCTTGTACCTGCAGACAGGCAATTACTGAAATATGTCCGAAAGAAAATAAGAAAGGATGTTAAAATGTATCGGCCAGGTATTTTTTGGCAGTGTGACTACAAAACTTGTTTGGGTGCCAGCTTTTTTGGAGCCGAAAAGGACTTCTGTGCTGAGTTAATGGATCGTAGTTTGTTTTGTACATGAGTAGCAATGTTTTCTTTGTAACGATAGCCAAAACTTTGACACTGCGCAGGTATTTCTCTTGAGGTTGTGCAAATGTGTGCATTCTTATTTATTTCCCTGTCGAAACTGAATGCTGAAACAATCATTTGGACTAAATTCAGTCCTGGCAATTTAGACAATTTGGTGCTGGGCCTGCCAAATATTAGGTGTTCAATAAATATTTGAGGACCAACAATCTCTATTTTATAGTTGTCAAGGGGTTTACAACAAAAGAGCAGTATTTCAGGGGATGTCATGGCCTCAGTCCTGAAAAATCCCACTCATCAATAGAGTACTGGGTTCACCATCACCTTGACTCCAAACTTTATATTTACCAACTATGCTCCAGGTGTTGTTCTAGAGGCTGGAGATACAGCTAGAGATAGAGATAGAAATAGATAGAGGGATGGTCCTCGCTTTTATGAAGCTGAGGATTTCTGGTAAAGGAAATAGTAATACAGCAACATCAACAACAAAAATGACATTTATTAGTACTTGCTATATTGTAGAGACCTAAGCCCTTTGCATATATTAATTCATTTTTCCAAAATTATTATTACTATTGTTCTACTTTTCCAGATGTGTAAACCAAGGCACAGAAAGTCACACACCTTTATGTAATTTATCCAAAGCTAGTAGGTAATGGAACTGAGAGATGAGAAAAATACAGAAGCGAACACTGGATGTGTGGAGTGCTCTGACAGGGCGAGCACAGGGCGCAGAGAGGAAGCGCCCTCAGCTCAGCACAGTGGGGCTCAGGAAGGAGTTTCAGAAGCAGGTGATGTCCAGTTGTCTCTTCCTGATTTCTACTTGTGGCTCTGGGATCTGGACTCTGGGACATCTGTTTCTCTCCAGATCTGGTCCCAGTTCTTTCTATGTTCTTTGCCACAAGCAGGGAACATAATCTCTACTTTGTGGCATCTCTCCACTGATGTCTTAACAAGGTTTTCAACTTCCAGCAGCTATAATTATATCCTTTGTGATTGGCAGCCTGCTGTAGTGGCAAGAATGTGGGCTCTGGAGTGAGACGCACTTAGATTTATTTGAATCCTTGTTGCTTCATTTGCAAGCTGCGCAATATTGGGTGAGTTACTGAACTTCATAGGATTAATTATACTCATCTCTTTGGTCTGTTGAGAGAACTAATTGAGTTATTATATGTAAAATATACATCAGATAGAAGGTACTCAATAAATGCTAGTTTTATTTCTTTTCTCTCGAAAGGCTATGTTTTTTTGTTTTTTGTTTGTTTTTGCCTATTTTCTCTCAAGACCTAGCAAATAGTAGATGATTAATACATATTTGTTAATCTGATCTTATGGGGGAGGGAAAATAATTTATGTCAGTGTTACAGTATTAAATTATCATATATACAACATGCTCCCAGAATATTTTTTTCTCCCCCTTTCTTTTCCCATTCCCACTTCTACCTTCCTTATTTTGTTTCAATTCTATTTGTCTTTCAGGTCTTGGCTTAGATGTCATGCTCTCCGAAAAGTTTTCCCTGCCTGAATTAGGCTCCCCTCCTGTCTTCTTCTGTAGCATCTTGGGCTATAGGAGCTTTAGGTGCCAGGCAAGCTTATTGTTATTTTTTTGAAGTGAAATTCACACAATATAAAATTAACAATTTTAAAGTATACAATTTAGTGGCATCTAGTACATTCACAATGTTGTGCAGCCAGGTAATATTTTTATTACCTAAAAATAAAGCTCCATACCCATTAAGCAGTCACTCCCCACGCCCCCTCCCACCAGCCTCTGGAAACTATCAATCTGCTTTCTGTCTCTAAGAATTTACCTGTTCTGGATATTTCATATAAATAGAATCACAATATGTGACCTTTTGTGTCTGGCCTCTTTCAATTAGCATAATATGTTCAACGTTTATCCACATTGTAGCATTTATCAGTACTTCATTATTTTTCATGGCTGAGTAATATTCCATTGTAGGTATATAACACATTTTGTTCATTCACTCATTCATTGTTGGACATTTGGATGTTTGACCTTCTGGTTACTGTGAATAGTGCTATTATGAACATTTGTGTACAAGTATTTATTTGTGTACATGTTTTCAATTCTTTTGGGTATATTCTTAAGAGTGGAATTGTTGAATCATGTGGAAATTATATGTCCAACTTGTTCAGCAACCACCAGCTTTATTATTTTCTAATTTCAAAATGTTTCCCAAGTCCAATGTAAAGATAAGCTCAGGATCTGGTGTTAACTATACTTAGAAAAAGCCCAATGCCAGTAGATCTTGAATACTTTGTTTAGGGAAAAAAGATACTAAAGGTGGTATGTATAAATCTATTTTGTAAAGATAACTTTGCTTGTGTTAAAGAAAAACAATGTACAATAATCTGATCATGAGACAGTCTATGGGGGAGAAAAGAGTAACCAATTTTAATACAGCTCCCCAGAGTCCTCCCAAAGCCCCTGGGTTGACTCCTAGCAGTTGGACTCTGAAATTTCACTGTTTATCTGGGTTCTTCAGGTTGCATTTTATTATTTTATTTTATTTTTTTATTTTTTGAGCACTAAGTCAGGTTGCATTTTAAAGAACATCAACCTAAGTGTAGTAGCTCTAGCACCAAGAGCTGTTCATAGAATGTAGAGAACTCAGATTCTGACTTATTGAGCAATTACCATGTGGAAGGCACTGTGTTGAGAGCTGAAGCAGGGGCCATTTGGGGAAGATTTAGGTTGGTTTTGTTGTATATTAGTTCCTTCATTGGAAGAACTAGTAATTTAAGTGGAATTATAATTTTTAGACATGAAAGATTATTAACTGTGTTTAGAAATGCATGATTATGTTGCATGAGTGCTATAGAGGACGAGAGTCACAGGAAAAAGCAAACGCTCCCAGGGAGGATTATCAGAGAAAACTTCCACAAGAAAAGAGGGACATGAGCTGTGTTTAAAGATATGTAGGACATGTGTGTAGAGAAAGGTTATCTCCTGGTAAGAAATGGCCTCAGTTAGGCTGCTGAGTTTGGCTGTGGAGTTTGGTTCTGAGCAGGCTTATTGTTTAACAAAACTGAACAGAGAACACACAGCAGAGTGAGCCAGCAGACAGACAGGACGTCCGAAGAGGGGAATGAATTTCCTTAGAAAACAAAGAACTGAAGTCTGGGTTGGACACTGGCTAATTCAATCTGATGAGTGGGGTTTACTGCTAAGGAACCGCAGGTGAAGGAATTGAATTTCTTTGGAAATTAATTGAGTGTCTCAGACCTTAAAACTAGATGTGAAAGTGGCTTTGATAATGCTCTTAAAACTTATAAATTCTTCTTATAGTATAAGTTGCAAGAGTAATTAGGAAGGCTGACCCTGCTGAAAGTTAGTGTTCTCTATCTCTCTGGGCACAAGGGGTATGAATCGCCTTTGATAAGTTGTCTAACTGCTAAACCAGTAGACACTTTTGTTACATAATTTGGCCACTTTCAGGTCATGACTATTAGGTATTCACTTTGTTTTTCTTGAAAGGGCAATCTGGAGAAATAAAATTATGCAAGTTGTGGACTGGAAATAACAACGTATGTATGGATTTACTGAGAAAGGAATGATGTTCTCTCCCAAAGTCTCAACATCCACCTAGATAAGGAACCATACACCTGGTGCTCTCAAATGATTTTTGTCGTTGAAAAGGGTTTTCTCCCAAGGGTTTTTCTTGGGTAATACGCTTATAGAACAGTAAACACAAAAAACACACACACACAGACACACACACACACACACACACATATGTATTTAATTGTCACCCAAGGATATGTTTATTGATTTTGGAGAGAGAGGGAGAGAGAAAGAGAGAGAGAGAAACATCGATGTGAGAGAGAAACATTGATCGGTTGCCTTCTGTATGCGCCCTGACTGGGGATCGAACCTGCAACCTCAGTAGGTACCCTGACTGGGAATTGAACCCACAGCATTTTTGGTGCACAGGATGATGCTCCAACCAACTGAGCCACCCAACCGGGGCAAAGAGTTATAGTTTTATTTGTGACTTTGCCTAGTCTCTGTGTAAATTCAGAAAGTGTCTTAAGCAAGTGTTTGCTGTTAACAGTGGGGTCAGTCTAGTCCTAGGGTAATAGAGACACTAGATGCTTCCTTTGTATCCTAGAAACACATCACCTGCAGCTAGTTAAAAAGTGATCATAGTTGATAACTATATTTGACTTTTGTGCTTTCTTTAGGAACATTTCTATTATCTGCCTGAATAATGTCTGGATTCATTCTAGAGGTATATTTACAGCATATGTTTTACAGAGAATTCAACATTAATCTCTTACTTACCCTCCTTGGTAACCTAAAAACAGCTTACAGGCAAAGGGCTGAGCAATAGTTCAAGAAGCAGAGTGGTTGGGAGAATCCTATAAAGAGGAAGTGACTGCTTGTTGCAGTCCATGATTTTAAAGGCCTTCCCACCCTAGCCGATTTTTCTCAGTGGTTAGAACGTTGGCTCTTGGTTCAATTCTGGCCAAGGGTACATGCCTGGGTTGCAGGTTCAATCCCTGGCCCTGGTCAGGGCATGTGTGGGAGGAAACCAATCAATGTCTCTCTCACATTGATGTTTTTCTCTCTCTCTGTCTCTCTTTCTCTCTCTCCCTTCCACTCTCTCTGAAAAGCAATGGAAAAGAAATCCTCAGGTGAGGATAAAAAAAATAAAAATAAATAAATAAAATAAAACAAAATAAAAGACCTTCTCCACTGCAGTTTATTTAGGAGCACTTAAGGATGCCAGCTTTGCACACATATAGTTCTGAGATTTAAAGCAGGGCTCACCTTACCAACTGTGCAACTAGACATCAGTTATTCAATCTTTCTAAACTTTAGTTTTCAGATCTGCAAAATGGGGATAAAAGTATTACTGACCTTATTATTTTCATGAGATTTAATTGAAATAATATATACGGTGCAGAGAGCACATAATAAATTGTCAGTAGACAGTGACTGTTTTTGGAGTTCTCGTATCATATTCTGTGGTCAGCACGTAAGTCTTACCTACTTCTTTTGTTATATTCCCATTTTAAATGGGAAGTTTCATTTTGCTAACCTTTTCCATACTTTTAGTAACATGTGCATTATTTCACTCTTGGAGAGATTTACATTTCAAAAATGGTTTATATACAACATATGGGAATTTATAATATAGTCTAGAAAATTTATAAAGTTTGTGTTTATGTTGACTAAATTAATACTTGAAAGAAGAAAAGGCTCTCTCACCTGGCCGGCATGGCTCAGTGGTTGAGCACTGACATAGGATCCAGGAGATCCATTTCGATTCCCCGTCAGGGCACATGCCTGGGTTGCAGACTCAGTCCCCAGTGAGGGGTGTGCAGGAGGCAGCTGATCAATGGTTCTCTCATCATTGATGTTTCTATCTCTCTTTCTCCCTCCCCCTTCCTCTCTCTGAAATCAATAAAGATATATATATTTTAAAAAGGCTCTCTCTGGCACTGGGATAAAATTTTAAATTATTACTTTCTGATAGAGTTAAAAACTTATTTAAAGAAATGGAAGATAACATAAATAAATGAAAAGGTATACCATGCTAATGGATTGGAAGAATTTTTATTGTTAAAATATCCATACTACCAAGAGTGATCTCCAGATTCAATGCAATCCCCATCAAAACACCAATGGCATTTTTCACAGAACTAGAACAGAGAATCCTAAAATTTATATGGAACCACAAGACCCTGAATAGCAAAGCAATCTTGAGAAAGAAGAACAAAGCTGGAGGTATCACATTCCCTGATTTCAAACTATGCTACAATGCTATAGTAATCAAAACAGTGTGGTACTGGTATGAAAAAATACACATGGCTCAATGGAATAGAATAGACAGCCCAGAAATAAACCTACCCGTATATGGTCAATTAATCTATGACAAAGGAGGCAAGAATATACAGTAGGGAAAAGATAGCCTCTTCAATCAGTGGTGTTGGGAAAACTGTACAGGTATATGAAAAAGAATAACATTGAACCACTATCTTACACCATATAAAAAATAGATCTAAGATGGATTAAAGACTTCAGTGTAAAACTTGAACCTGTAAAACTTTTAGAAGAAAACATAGGCAGGAAGCTCCTTGTCTTAGGTTTTATCAATACTTTTTTGGACCAGTCTCTTCCAGTAAGGGCAACAAAAGCAAAAGAAAACAAACAAACAAACAAAATAGGATTACATCAAGCTTTTTCACAGTGAAGGAAACCATTAACAAAAGGAAAAGGCAACTTACTGAATGGGAGGAGATATTTGCAAATCATACATCTGATAAGGGGTTAATATCCAAAATATATAAAGAACTTACACAACTTAATATAAAGAAAATGAACAACCTGATTAAAAAATAGGCAGAGGACTTGAATAGAAATTTTCCCATAGAGGACATACAAATGGCCAGCAAGCACATGAAAAGATGCTCAACATCACTAATCATCAGGAAAACGTAAATTAAAACCACAGTGAGATATCACTTCACACCTGTCAGAATGACTATTATCAATAGGACAAGAAAAAAAAGACAAGAAATAAAAAGTTTTGGCAAGGGTGTGGAGAAAAGGGAACCCTTGCACACTGTTGGTAGGAATGTAAATTGGTGCAGCCACTATGGAAAACAGTATGGAGATTCCTCAAAAAATTAAAAGTGGAATTATTATACTATCTAGTAATTCCACTTCTGGGTATTTATCAAAAGAAAAGAAAAACACTAAAGATATATATATATATGTGTGTGTGTGTGTGTGTGTGTATATATATATATATATACATATATATATACATATATCCTTATGTTCATTGCAGATATGGAAGCAACCTAAGTGTCCATCAAAATGGAATATTACTCAGCCATAAAAGGAATGAAATCTTGCCATTTGCAACAACATGGATGGACCTAGAGGGTATTACGCTAAATGAAATAAGTCAGATGAACATCTCACTTATATGTGGAATCTAAAAAACAAAACAAGTGAACAAATGAAACAAAACAGAAACCGATTCATAGAGAAAAGAAACAAACTGGTGGTTACCAGGGGAGGGAGGTGTTGGAGGGGGAGGGTGAAATAGGTGAAGGGGATGACAAGGTCCAAATTTCCAATTATAAAATGTCTAAGTCATGGGGATGTAAAGTATAGCATAGAAAAAAGAGTCAATAATATTGTAATAACTTTGTATGGTGACAGATGGTAACGGCTTATTGTGGGGGTCATTTCATAATGTATATAAGTCTCAAATCACTGTGATATACACCTGAAACTAATAGGATATTGTATGTCAAGTATATGCCAATTAAAAAAAACCCATTTAAGTATTATCTGGGTGGTTTTGCATTGTCCCTTCCTTGTGATACATTTGCTCATTCATTAAAGTGTTTCTTTAAGAACTGAAGGGTTCGGGATTGTAATAAATACTTGTTTTTCCGAACTCATGATTTAAAAATCGTTGGTCAAATATAATTTAATAATTAAATGACAAAATCTGGAAATGGATTGAGGCTTTTCAGCTGCCAGGTGATCTTCCATAACAAAGTATTGAAGAACTGAGAGGAATAAACTAGGAGCATATGGATTTCATTTTCCTTGAAATACGTTTTGATTCAGAAATTAGGGGAAAATGGGTACAAGTTGTTTTTTTGAAGCCAGTTTTTAAAAAGGTAAATACTTGGTTAAATGCAAAGTAATACCAAACTCAAATATATTTTAAACACTCTTGCTAACTGCCAAAGACTTTTTTCTTTTAAATGGCAATAAAAATAATAGGTCTTTATCAAAATCTGCTTTTCTTCTTCCCTTTCCCATATGATTAACAGACACTGGGGGAAGGAATTCTAAGTGAAGCTCCACTGTTAAAATCCTAGTCTGCGAGCTTAGAGATTTGGCCACCATATTTCCAGATAAACACTTACTAAAATGTTCAGAGATCAGGAACTATGGAAATGGCATTTTTAAATTAAAGTATAATTTAAAAGCTTGATAATTTTGTTACTATATTGAATACTATCTTCAGATTTTTATTTTTTCCCTTAATAGGAAAATTTTTTAGTAAAGTTTTATTCTGGTTAAATATTTTATCAAGGAGCACACATCAGGAGTTTTAAGAACTCAGGCTTGTACATCTGCGTATTTTCTGTAAATTATAAATAAAAATATTTCATAATTGTCTAAACTTCAAGTAATTCACAAAACTAACATGTTTCTATGAGTCTTTGTCTTGTGCAGAATGTTCAGGTTCATCTTCCAAGAATACATCAGGCAAACTTGTAGTCCTCAGGGAATGAGAGAATTATCGCCCACCCCCCATAATTGTATTTAATTTTAGAGAGTGCACCCAAACCAGATTTCCATCTGAGGAAGGAGCTGTTACAGAAGTGTTAGAAAGAGAATAAATCCATGTTTATAAGCAAATGATATCACATTTCACAGTGTAAAATATAATCGCCTAGCCTAAGAGAAAAACAAATAGGTTGTTCTAGAGAACAAAGAATTTTGCCAAACACAAGGAAAGTCTGTGAGTCAGAGAGAGAGAGAGCACAAACATTGCCTTTCATAGAATGTTAAAAATGTAAAGTTATGAGAGGAAAAACTACCTAAAAAGAAGAATAAATGAAAGCCTGGGGGTCTTATCTGAGTTTTCAATTCTTACTCCAGGCAGGGAAAATTCACCACAGCTGAGGATCATCTCTATGAATACCATTCCTCATCTTTTGTATGGTCCTGTTCCCCATGAGTCTCAGTTTACATCCTATAGCAGCTAGAGCTGAATGAGGAATTTCCTTTCTTTTGGCAGCCGTTGAGTGTCTGCCTAAGAGCCACCCCTCGGTGAAAGGATGACCAGATAGCTGGGGCAAGTGAGGAAGAGTTTGAGGAGAGAAGACACAATTAGAGTGTTCACTTAGCACGAGTTTTAGAAGAAAGGGGTTAGGTGGTCCCTGTATATCCCACCCTCCTGGCATACAAACACACACACAGCAATCTCTCTATAACACTGCCCCCTGGGCCCCTGTTTTCAGGCGGTCTTATAGCTGAGCCTGTCTTGTAATGAGAGAGATTCTCTGATACTGCAGGAAATAGTAAATGCAGGGCCACCTACAATGGATGGCCTATTATTAAATCCTAACCTGTAGGGACTTGAACATTAGGTAAGATAAACAATGCAGTAACAGAAAATACCTGCCGGCATGGCATTTGGTACCGATTGTATTCTTAAAGAACACTTAATGATTAAAAAAATGTTGTGATTTTTTGGTATAATTTATATATAATAGCTTATCATTGCTATTTGCATATATTGAGTCTTTCTAGACTATATGTTCATTATGAATCCTGGCATGCATCTTTCCATGTTTTGCTATGAGTATTTACTTAATTGATAAAGGTGTGCAGTAGATAGTGCAAGGGAAAGTCGTTAGTAGCAAGACCTTGGGCATGAGTCAGTGTATGCTTTGAGACTGAAAACATATGATGATCAGTGGGTAATGACTCGGTCTTAGAATGCTGAGTAAAATCTCATAGAATTACATTAAATGAGAAATGAAACTTGACACTTCTGGCTTCAAAATTTAATTTTGAAAAAGGGGCTCATGGCATCTCCCAAATGGTACTTGTCTGCTGACTAAGCAGTGCAAGATGCTGTAACTATATCCTAAAAGTGAAGGCTGAAAATAGAAATAATTGGAGAAAAGAAAAGAAAATTGTGTTAGTAAATTCAGCAACCGCTAATCCCTGTTTTTTGATCAAAGGCGTCTAGACACTACCTAACTCCATTCAAGCTTTTATGGCTGCTGCAAAGGAGTGTGCATTCTGATGATCTTATTTACAGAGTTAGAAGATGTCTGTATAAACAAACATCTCTGAACACTTGTCCATTTGTCAGAGCGGCCTATTCTCTGGGCTTCTTTGGAAATCTGATTTGGTATTAACTAGCATTCTTTTGGAAGTTCACCCAGCAACCCACGGACTTACTACAACTGAAAAATAGACATGCTCTTTTATATATAGTGCTTGAATCTAGCCTGCCTAAAAAAACCTCTAACTCTAAGTAGCATTTTTCCAAGCATGTAGCAGATACTACAGATATGTTGCCTATGAGACCTAGATTTTGGGAGGGGGTCAATCTTGACCTCAAATATTTTTCTTCTTTTGTCCCCCTGTGTTGTGTACACTTTTCATGTCCCGAATACATAGTTTTTGAAACCAAAAATATGATCATCATAAATATAAGTGCCCCATCTTTCCATTGGAAACAATGTCAAACATTTATTTGAGAACTTATATTTCTCAATGTAAGTCACTCAATATGAGGCACTTTGCATATGTCTTTTCTACAACAATCCTTCAGAGTAAAATGCCACTATCATCATTTTACAAATAGGTAAACTGAGAACTTAGGAAGGTTAAGTATTTGTCCAAGACCACACAGCTAGTAAACCGAGAAAGCAGGACTAAGCTGAGGCCTGATTGTAAAGCCTCTGTTTTTATTAGATGACTCTAGGAAGTGTCACTGGTTCAGGTTAGTCAGAAGTACCTTGAATAGAAGACCTCTGTGCTATGACTTGACTGTGAAAGTCCCCTGCTCAGAAGGTTTTCCTCTGTCCAGTTGGGTATGAGGAGCTCCTTTGATGTAAAACATTGCAACACTGGGGAAGGGATGGAAATACACATTCACAACTTATTTTAAATTAGTTAACTGAATTACCTAGCAGGAGTCTGAGAATGGGATACAGGAGGGATGAGGTCTCTATATGGAGTGGTTCAGGAAGGGAACTTTTCAGCTGAAAGAGGGGTGTAATTTGAAGCTCAAGAGGCTTTGCGGGGTCTAGTTTCCGCCACCAGGGGTCAGTGTGCAGGTACTAGAAATCCAGGCACCAGGCAGCATTGGGAAAACAAACTTGGATCAAAATGGAAAATGGAAATGGAAACTATAGTTCAGTTACTAAGACTTGGCAAAGAGCCCCTGGCAGGTTAAATCGCAAACTGAAGCTATAAATCAGAAGTTACTTATGACTAGGTCCATCTGAAGACGTGAAAAAATATCCTGCCTCCACGAAGGCAAAATGTCCCTACCGTTATGATTGTTACTGAGTGATATTTTTAAACGACAAGGTGACTGCTACAGTACACGGAAAGATACTGACAACAGTCTTCTCAAATTTATTAAAAATTCCCTATCGATTACACTGTAGGGTGATCATGTGACAAGGAGAATAGGGGAAGGTCCAAAGAAAGAGGGAGGCTGAGAAGTGCATTTCCAGATTTAAGTACAAGCATCTCATTTTTAAAAAAAATTTAAAAAATTACTCTTTAATGTGTTAGATAATTGTTAAGGCCATTTCAATCTTCTTTCTTTTCATTCTTTTAGGCACGACAAAGTGTGCAGTAAGAGGAGAACATTCAAGTGGCATTAAATATTTAGGAAAATACAATCTCCAACAAAATGTCACATTCTGCTTTTTATGGCGTCCAAATATTTTATTTTTGCCTCAGCTCATTTGTGAACTATTTCTCTTGGTTGTACCAGGACTATTTTGCAACAAATGTAGACATAGATATTTGGATATTTTTTTATGGTTTGAAAGACAAGAGGCTTTAAATTCTTTATGTTAAAATAATTACCCCAGGAAGCTGTAAGGTAATTTAGCCTTATTCTTATTTTTCTAAATATAAACACATTCATCTAGTAGTTGGGAAAACATATTCAAAATGGTATTTTGCATCCTTTATGATTTAATAGGGGCATGTGTCTGCTAAAGAGCGTAGTGAAAGTTAATTGCTGTCTAGTTGGAAAGCTCAAGCAGCAGATTTTGCCCCTGGCAAGATAATTTTACAAAAGCAGGAACAAATAATGAGCCAGGCTGTCTCTCAGCCATTACTATGTCAGATGAAAGCTTCTCTCTCTCTCAGTCTTTCTCTCTCTCTCTCTTTCTATATATATATGATGAACTTAGAAAAGAGGGGCAGATGACTGTTTATGATCTAAGCAGCAAAAACCATAACACAACACATAGTATCATTAAAGGCTTCATTTGTGCCAGTGAATTTTGAGTGACATATTTCTAGAGTCAAAGTACAAATTATATTCTGGCTAAAATACCTGCCTGCATTAGCTTTGACTCACTTCGTGTAGGTCTTTCAGCACTGGGACTTAACATTCTGACCTAACGTTTAATGTATTAATCCTAATTTTAATCCTATCCCAAGACTCTCTGTTGTGTTGAATCAATTCAGGTTAATTCAGAATTATGTTGCTCCCACCCAGAATCAATAGACCCACTGTTGGTTCTCTCCAAAGCTGACCACCCAGTTTTGTGAGAATCTGCAGTGAATTAGAAAATCTGTCATTGCTGGGGAGACCGGGCAGCTCAGATATGGCATGTCATTCTCTGCGGTCTATACAATACCCACTCTTTGTCTACCGTCTCCTAAACTAACCTGACATAACTGAGCCTGCCAGTCAATGAGATCTTTCTTCTCCTGGAAGCAATGCCTTGCACACCAGCATTATTAAGAAATTTCTGGACAATGTTTCGTGGCTGAAGAATAACCCAAGGTTCTATTAAAAATCCATCTGGGTAATTAATAGCACATTTGTTCTCAGCCGCCTCCCAATTTGTCCATTAGTGGAATAAAAGCTCAGGACAAAGGGTAATGTGGTTCAGTTATATTTTACAAGAATTCTTTAGGAAGTTGAAAACACATGATAGTTTTCCAAAGATACATATGTTTATGGGCTCTTAGAGCAGCAAATAGGAAAATCCCTGAGCTTTAAACTGAAGTTTTTGTTGCCACTATTTAAATTAAGAAAACCGATATGAAATACTAACAATGTGTCCTTAGAATTGAGTGTGTTTCTAGAATGCCCTGAAACACATATAGGCTTGGATGTCTCCATCATATTTAAATTAAAATTCCCCCCCCCAAATTTGTAAATATTTAAGACTTTTATACCCTTTTACCTGGTAATTGAAGGCTTTTCTGGGATCTCTTTTTAATGTATTTTCATGCAAGTAGTAGCCTCAGGCAGCATATTTCTGCACCATTGCCAAATAAACTCCGTTTATCTTATTGATGTTTTCTGTTTGCTTTTTTTCTTAACTGCATGTACAGAGACACTTTGAAATCCTAGATATTTAAAGATAAAAGTTAAAAACACCTCTGCAAAAATGAAATGAGGATTTAGTATGTTTCTTTCTGTCTTTAAGATTTATTTTAAAGCAGTGACCAGCTAAACAACACAGGAACCTGGAATTTATAGGCATTACATTGCCACACAGTGTATATGTGTGTGTGTGTGGGGGGGATGTAGTGGAATGGGGACAGGGCAATGACAGGGTCACGGCCAGTGTATTTTCAAATATATGAGAGGAGGTTGGGAGGTGATGAGACAAGAGAGAGAGAATATCTCTGAGATCAAGATTGGGGTATTCTGCAGGTCTCGCAAGACATTTTTTAGTTACTTTTACTATGTGCCACGATAAGTACTTTCATGGATTATTTAATTTAATTTTTATAACAATGTTTTAAGTGGGTGTTAGCCTTATTTTCAGATGAGGCTTTGAGAGGTGAAGGTCAGCTAGTAAGTGGCAGAGCCAGGGGCGCCGTGGCCTCCAGTCAAAGCTGCCTCACTCCATTTCCCCACCAGCTGCCTTGGTCTTCCTCGGACACAGGAGTCTTTGCACTTGGGAATCCCTTCATCTCGAGCGCTCTTCCCCGAGCTCTTTATATGACTGGGCTTTTCTCTTTCTAGCAGATTTTCAGTTAAGAAAACACATTTTGGAGGGGACAGACCAAAGTCGAGTCCTAGCCTCATTCATTCATTCATTCATTCATTCATTCATTCATTCATTCATTCAATGCTTATTAAATGCCTGTGATGCCCAAACACAGTCAAAGACAGGATGCTGAGCAAAATATTTCCAGCTCTCATGCTCACGGGTTAGAGTTTCGTCCGGGGTGAGGGACGGCCACATCCTCACACAGCTGCGCTGTAGCAGTGGGAGTGTAGATGGGAGGGTGCAGGGTAGGCCTGCGCCTGTGCTGGGGGTTTGCAGGAGACGGGAACCTGGGCCGCGGCTCCTGGGGCCCTGGCTGGAGCTGAGATGGGCAAGATGACAGGGGCATCGAGGCAGAGGAGAGGGCGAGTGGGCTGCAGGCAGCAAGGGGAGGCGGCAAGGCCTGGTCCTGGGAGTGTGGTGGGGAGTGTGGCTGGCGCCTAGAAAGCAAGTGAGGAAGCAGTGAGCTAGATGGAGCGAGATGGGGACTGGGTGGCACAGCCTCAGAGGACAGACGGTGAGCTTTGTCTCTGTCTTTAGACAATGGGGGCTCTGTTGGGTTGTGATACTTGGGTATTTCCCTGTGGAGAAAGAAACTCTTCCCTTTCCTACCCCTTTTCCTCCCGTTCTGCGCACCCAGACTGAAGTCATGCAGGAAATTACCTCTGTCGTTTTCTTTCCTCATGAGACTTCACTGTGGCTTTTAGTGACACCTTTCCCCCAGGATGCCTTCAGCACCATGGGTTCAGGAGAGGGTCTGGAGGGCTCAGCGTGCAGTGGTCACCGCTACCCTAAACAGCCACAGGAATGGGGCGCCACAACCAGGCAAGCAATGAAGGAAAGCACAGTTTTATTTCTCAACTAAGTTCTGTTTTAGAAACACAGACTCTGAGAGAAGCCAAAAAAATGAAGCTGTTTAAATATCCATTTGTGACTAAGTGTTTTCTTAATTTCACTGAGTTAGGAGGTCAGCTGCTGTGGCTGCCAAAGTGTGAGGGGAGCAGAGAGCTGGAGGCCGGGGCCTCACCAGGCTGTTCTTGGCGCTGCACAGCGTCCCAGGCTGGGAAGGCTGGGCCTCGCTTCAGCAGAACAAATATTTGTTAGCACTTTACACAAGAATACTCTTGAGCTCATTGTATTTACATTGCAAATGCTCTGTAAATAGCAAAGCAGTTATGTGTACCTGAAATTTGTCATTTGTTTGAGGACACTGTATTTATAGAAGATGAGAGAAGTGAGTTTTGGAAGAGAGAGGAGTGCCATGAACAAGTGGGCAAACACAGAACCTCCAGCAGAAGCTCTCTGCCAGGGCAGATACTTAAGGGTCATTCCCAAATGAAACCCAGATGAACGCTCTCTCCATGTCTCTTCCTTGGCAGGTTAAGTGACCTGGAATTATAAACCCAACTGTCAGTACAGCTCTCTCTGAAAGGAGCAAATGGGCAGCCCTGCCCTGGCTCCAACGCAGGGGTCTCTGGAACACCATGGGGGTTTTATCCCCTTAGCACCCCCCCAGTGCCTAGCTTCTGTGGCCTCATTAGCAACTCATCAGCAACCTCCGGAAGGGAAGAGAATATGGTCCCTGTCTGCTCATAACAATGTGTCTTCAACTCTTTCAAGAGCTAGATTTTCATGTCAGCACAGGACAATACGTGTGGCTAGGTCAGGGTCCTGTGTATGGAGCACTTTCTTCTATGTTTTGGGATCATGCATTTCAATTATAAAATGAAATATAAGGAAAACATTTTAAATCAAGAAGAGTTGGTTTGAGAAAAAAGGAAATCTTTACTTTCACAAAACATAGGCAAACTCTTTGCATTGTAAGGGAAGTTACTCCAGTCTTTTGTCTATAAAGTTTTAAAGTTTTGTTTGCATGAGGATTATCCCCACCCCGTGTGGTGCTTCTCCAAGTATCCCCACCATCCTCCCAAACCTGTCCCCCACGGGAATTATGAAATCTCATTATTTTCTTTGTCTTCTAAATGCTAACATCTTTACTTATTTGAAAGCGTTCTTGAAATATAATTAACAAACATGTAATTCATCCATTTAAAGTGTACAGTTCAATGTTTTTACTATATTCACAGGGTTATCCAACTATCATTACTATATAATTTTATATTATTTTTGATCTTCCAAAATAAAAGCCCATATCCATTAGTAGTCCCTCCTATTTCCTCTCCATCCCACTCCATGTGCAGCCCTAGGTACCACTAATCTACCTTCAGCCTCTATAGACTTGTTCATTCTGAACATTTCATATAAATAGGATCATGAAATATGTGGGTTTTTGTGACTGTCTTTTTTCACTTAGCATGTTTTCAAGTTTTATCCATTTTGTAGCATTTATCAGCACCTCATTTTTTTTATTGCTGAGTAATATTCCATTGTATGGTTATACCATATTTTATTTTCCCACTCGTCAGCGAATGGGTATTTGGGTTGTTTCCACTCTTTGGCTATTATGAATAATACTGCTGTAAACATTCATGTACAGGTCTTTTTTGTGTGTGGACATATGTTTTCACTTCTTTGGGCGGATACTTAAAAATAGAATTTCTAGGTCATACGGGAACTCTGAGCCTAACAGTTTGAGGAAACGCCGGCCTGGTTTCTAATGAACTACACCATTTTACATTCCCACTAGCAGTGCGTGGACGGTCTAGTTTCTCCGCATTTTTACCAATACTTGCAACTGTCTGTCTAATGTTTCCTTATATTGAGCATTATTCTCCCTTTGCTACTATTTTGTAATTTAAATTCTTTTCTTATCCCTTTCTTTGTAATTCAAATTCCTTTCTTATTCCCTTCCTCTATCAAGTCCCTAACATGATAGCATTAATTAATTTATCAAATGGCTTTCTTGTGAGAGTGGGTTTTCTTTATTGCATCACTGTGCCAGGTAGGGTTGGGGGAAAAGGGTGGGGAGACAGAGGGAGCAAGCAGCCAAGGAAGCACGGGCCCAGGGGACTTTGACACCTCACGGATTGTTTGCCTGAAGGCCTGGGTTAGAGAGAGGCTCATGGAATTCTGCTAGTAAGTACATCTCTGGTTCCCTGAAGAAATGGGTAGAGGTATATTAGTTGTCTCTGAAGCTAAGTCCATTTTCAAAGATTGCTGGAACTCAGAGTCATCCCGCTTGGTGGACTCTGCTCAACAGCTCTAGTCAGTCACTGCCCACTGCTACTCAAATTGTGGACTGAGAACTCTTTTGTTACTGGTCTGTGACAGAAATTGAGAAAAAACTGTTAGAAACATTTTTAACAATAAGACATCGCTCTGACATCCAAGTGCGATCAACTCATGATTGGGGAACTCGTCTCAGTAAGTGGGGTTTAACTTGTTCATTTGTTAAATTCACACAGTGAGTTGCATGCAGCATGAGTGCATTTTAGACACGTACGGCAGAACCAGGATAGATAGCAAATGAAAAATAAAATTAGTTCTTAGCTACAGTGTGAGAAGCACTGCAGCAAACTTATGCTTTTCAGCATTTTTCCTTTCTTTTTTGTTTTGTTAATTCTCACCCGAGGATACTTTTTCCATTGATTTTTTTTAGAGAGAGTTTAAGGGAGGGGGAGAGAGAGAGAAACATTGATGAGAGAGACATATTGATTGGTTGCCTCTCGCAAGCATGGGTATTGAGCCTGCAACCAAGGTATGTGCCCTTGACCAGAATTGAACCCAAGGCTAAAGAGTAGTGGGCTACCCTTCAGTCCAAGGGCCGACTCTCTAACCACTGAGAAAAATCAGCTAGGGCAACATTTTTCCTTCTTTAACTGCATTCAACTTCAATACAGGGTTGATAATAGCCAGAGTTTATTGAGCACTCACTAAATGCTAGGCTCTGGGCTAAGCACTTTACTTGTATCAACTAATTTAGTTTATACTATTACAATTTGGTTCCATTAAACTATTATTATTTTCATTCCAGGAAACCAGGGGGCAAGAGGCATAAATGCTAGCTCTGAGGGTAGATTTCCATCCTGATGTGTTATCGGGGTGAGCCTTGCACCAGCTTCCAGTTCATGAGGGTCTATACCGATCATTGATTTGGATCTTGGCCCCCTCTCCCCCCTGTGCCCTCTGGCTCTGGCAGCCCCCTTTCCTGGCCGATTCACAGGATCACAGAGATGTGGGACAGGCTTGTGAGGAAAGGGGTGGGAATGCAAATGGTGGGAGAGAGCCCAAGGGGGTGAAGGAGAGCTTGGCTGGAGACCTTTCTCCAGGGAAAGAGTTGTAGCAACTGTTGTGGAAAGTGGAAATTTGGGTGAAGAAATTGATGTTTAAAGAGCTAAGTTTGAGGTAATCACCTCCTCTGTTTCTCCACAACCTTGGGAGAAATCCCCAGACCTTTCTATGCTTTTAGAGTGAGGTTGGTATTTTCCTTTTGCAAAAATGGTCCTGGGTAGAAGCAGGGCAGGCGGCCTGGCCACGTTGGGATTACATTTGGACAACCCAGAGTCCTCACATGTCATTCCCAGCTAGGGTGGCATGCTGTTTACACCAGAGGGAGAGGGGCCTCGCGATTCTCGTTTTTTTCAGGAAATCTGGGGTTAGGGGTGGGGAGGGGATGGAGTCTCGTGCCTATGCCCTTCCCACAGAGTAGCCACATAGGCGTGAATAACTTTACTCCACCCTGCTCCGCCTGCCTGTCTGCAAAAGGTTACCCTGCTCAAGTCTAGTTTCTAGCCAGCGGTATCTTTACTTGATGCCCTTTTCTAAGGTGGACTTGTGCTAAACTCTGCCTTATTTTCCATCAAAACAATTATTTGAATGGTTTGTAAAATTGTCACATTATTCAGGGACCTGAGGTTAGGGACCCTGAGGGAGAACTGCTAACCTAGAGCAGACTTCTCCAGGTTTCACCCGCAGGTTCATTTCCATTCGGTGAGAGTCATGGGGCACCTCCTACAGCTCTACACAAATGTATCGGTCATTTACATTAACATACCAAATTGATGCTTTCAGCGAGAAACCTTGTCGTACACAAATCCATAAGCATTTGCAGGCCAGATAGCAGTCCTGTGTGTTCTTTACGAGTCTTTCAGGTAAGCTGTTAGAGCCAAGTTGGATTATGTAGGATGTTTAGGAGACTTTCCTGAGAGATTCTTTGAGATACATAATTTGCAGGCTGGAAAAGACATCAGTCATGTGTAAGTCTGAGATTTTTCAATTTAAAATGAAATATTTTGCTTCTGGGGACTCTCCTCCATGGAATTGTAAAGTGCCCTTGTGTCAATGTGTAATTTATTCAACAAGAGTTTTGTCTTGGGAGCACTGCTGTGACTGGGAATTAAGAAACTCCTGTTTCAATGCCAATGTCACCAGTGACTTCTGGGTGACCTTAGGGAAATTAGTTAACCTCCTTGAGTTTTATGTGCTTCAAAATGAGGATAAGACTATTACCTCATAGTCTGGGCTCAAGACTCAATAAGCAGCTGAGCTCAATGTGATCCCCAGGTGAAGGCTGCTAAAACCAGGCTTGTTCCCCCAGATCAGAAGCACAGAATTACTAACTCTGTTGGCCCACAACCCTTTGGGAGGCTGATTATATACTAACAATACCTTATATTTGAGGAGCGTGTCACAATTTTTTAAAAAAAAGATGTTATGTAATTCATCTTCTCACTGGATTTTCTCCATTCTGGGGTGGTAGAATTTCTTACCACCTCAATTCTAGAAATTCAGTTTAGGGCAGGGAAATTAAAAGGTTTGTTAAAATTGAGTGTAAAGGCTCATTAACATATAGGATAATGCATATTCTTGTACAATCTAGCTCGTGGAAAGACAGTTTCTATGGTAGTATTTACAGTTAGTGTAAATTATATCTTGGTAATACACTAGATCTAGAACCAGAATGGCTGGGTTTAAATCTCGGTTCTATCACTAGAGGAGGACTCTTTGGTAAGTCTCTTAGCTCCTCTAAGTAAGTTTCTCGTTTGTAAAGTGGAGATAATAAGAACACTCATCTTATAATGTTTGTTTATAGGATTAAATGAAATAATGCATCTATATTTTCTATTAGGTTATTTATCTTTTTCTTATTTATTTATATGACCATTTACAAATATGTAGTTCCAAGAGCTATAATAAATCATATATAATTTTCATTATATCTTGAGTTAAAAAAATTGCTTAGCAGATATAGTAGACAAAAACTGTGTTTGCTGGCCTAGCATCTCTTTCCCCTTCTGCAAATAGCACCTAGATTTTCTTTGTTGGTAACAGTTCATTTTTTTTCTCCCTGAATTTTTGATGTCTCTAGATCTGCACACACAACCTAGACTTGCTCAACAAAGCTCCGCATCCCCTGGCTACAGTGTAGAGGCAGAGAGGCATGGGAGCCTTCCCATGACATTGCTCTGTCCACTTGGAAAGGGGCGCTCTTTCTCTCTCCCTCTGGCAGTTGCTGGGAAGGCTGGGTGGGGTTCTGTGTGGATACAGTGCGGTGGAACCTCGAGCCAGGAAGCATAGAGCCAACCCTTGTCTTCTCTAACTCCGTGGGCCTTATCGATGAAGTTGGCTTGATTTGGAAGTTTGATATGAAAGGTTGAGCTGAAGATAAGCAAAGGCATGTGGAAGAGGTGCTGCTAGGATGAGCTGAAATTCAAAGTCAACCTGCCAGAGCTCTGAATGTCAGGAAACAGTTTATTTGAGGAGGGGAAATGGGGACTTGAGTATTTGCACTATGACCATTGTGAAATGGCCAATTCTTAACAAGAGTCTGGTTTAATATTACTCAGGCTATAGTCTGCAGTCTAAGGGACAAGCTTCCTGCGTATGTGATTCAATGTGCATGATCTTTTTGGTAAAGTCGCACACGTTGATAGCTCCAGAAGCATTAGAAAAGAAGGGTGCCTCTTCTCTCCGTTTCCCTCACTCCTTCTCTCCTCTTTCTGTATTAATTGGGCTTTGAACTTCATCGTATGCCAGAGGGTGAGGTGTTACCACATTACACATATTTTAATAGCTAGGGTTCAAGATGAAAAATATGCAAAGCCAGGGCTTAAGAGTACAATTGCATAATGCTGCTTACTTTTGGCACCGAGCACCAGTCTACGATCATACTCCTTTCCGCAAGTCCAGAGTTTAACTTTCAATAAGAAGAGTTAAGTGGTGAAAATGTGTAAGATAAACTCATAAAGCCAAGCTTCTGAAACAAGAATTAACTAAGTGAAAAAGCATAAAATCAGCTCATAGTGAGTAAAGCTAGTAATTTATTTTCACTTAAAAATGTTTTAATTGTTTAATAGTGTGATAGAAGCAGGAGTGACAGGTTAGCAAAATTCACACTGTGTAATAAAACCAGCCACACTGATTAAAGAGAAAAGTTTGCTAAATGTACATCAAAATGATTTTCTCTCTCTAGAAAAGTCAGACTGGAACGATGTGAGCTGAATTCTGACCCATGAGCTGGGGACTGAATCAAAAGGAAAGAGTTAGCGGTGCCTTTTCTCCCTTTGGGGTTTTGGGATTTGACCTTGAAGTGAGGCTGTGAATCAAGAGGATCACATCCCCATTGTCTCCTGTAAGTTCTTCTATTTTATGGAGGCCATTGTCCCAAATTCTCCTTTCTCCCTTTCCATGTTTTTTTAATGGCTATGTATAAAAATGACTATGCTATCTGGCATTATTTTAAATATATGAATTATTTTAAATATGTGAATTTTCTATGTAACTGTGGCATCCAAACTTTTACATTTTAATTATTTTTAAGAGAATATTTTCTAAGGGGTATTTCTACTCTCTTGGCATCATTATTAGGACTTAATATTCTTTGAGTCGATATAATTCTGTGTCACATGATTGCCCTCATGTCAGGCTATCAGCTTTTGCTTATTTGTCATCCATTGTGGCTGCATCCAAGAGCCACCATCGCCTCCTCTAGTTTAAAGCCTCAAATGTGAAGTGGTGAATATCATACCTGCGAGTCAGGCAGTGGACACATTTTTTCAGCAAAATTTGGACCACAATGTGTCAGTATACTATAGAGAGGATTCCTATGCTGAGAGCATAGTTGAATTAGATGAACCAAAAGGGTTCTTCAGGACTTGGTAAGTAGAATTCTTTCCCGTTTTCTGGACCAGTCTTCCTTTCTCCTTGTTTCCTAGATGCTCTAGTTCATTCTTTTGATCTTGACCACTTCCTGTGAGGGACCCTCTGTGACTGATCTTCGAGGTCTCCTATGTGCTCTGCCTTATATGATACGGTGATGGTTAATTTTATGTGTCAACTTGGCTAGGTCATGGTGCACAGTTGTTTGGGCAAATACTAGATGTTGTAGACATGATCAACATTTACAATCAATTGACTTTGAGTAACGAAGATTATCCTCAGTAACGTGGGTGGGACTCATCTCACTAGTTGAGGGCCTTACGAGCAAAAACAAAGGTTTCCCAGAGAAGAAAGAATTCTTCCTCAAAACTGTAACATGAAAGTCCTGCCTGAAGTTTCTAGTCTGCCAACCTGCCCTACAAATTTACAGATTTTAAATTTGCCAGCCCCCATAATCACATGGGCCAATTCCTTAAAATTTCTCTGTATCATCTTTCTGCCTGCCTGCCTGCCTGTCTGTCTATCTAATCTACCTATCATCTATCTCTATCTATCTATCATCTATCTATCTATCTATCTATCTATCTATCTATCTATCTATCTATCTATCTATCTATCTATCATCTATCTATCATCTATCTATCTATCTATCTATCTATCTATCTATCTATCTATCTATCTATCTATCTATCTATCATCTATCTATCTATCTATCATCTATCTATCTATCATCTATCTATCTATCTATCTATCTATCTATCTATCTATCTATCTATCTATCATCTATCTATCTATATCTATCTATCATCATCTACCTATCATCTATCTATCATCTATCTATCTATCTATCTATCTATCTATCTATCTATCTATCCATTCAACTACCTATCTCTCTATTTATCTTATTGGGTCTGTTTCTCTGGAAATCTGTCTGATACAGATACTAATTTTTGACATTACCATCTAGCATTCAATTCTCATGTAGAAAGGTTAAAAAGAAAACAATAATGACCAAATAAGCAGATCTTGCAAAACTATCAATAGCATGTTCCAGTGTTGCAACTTCCTTCTGCGGATACTATTGGATAAAAGAATGCAGGCATCTGCCTTTAAGAAATGTAGTTTGTTTTTAAGATATCACTGAATATGTGAATCACTATCACACACCTGGTCAGAGATTAATTCCACTACAGTGGAGAGAATCTTTTTTTTTTTTTTTTTTAATATATCTTTATTGATTTCATAGAGAGGAAAGGAGAGGGAGAGAGAGATAGAAACATCAATGATGAGAGAGTCATTGATCGGCTGCCTCCTGCACGCCCCCGACTGGGGATCGAGCCCGCAACCCGGGCATATGCCCTGACCGGGAATCGAACCCCGATCACCTGGATCCTGGGTCGATGCTCAACCGCTGAGCCACGCCCGGCCGGGCCAGTGGAGAGAATCTTGAATTGAGCAAACTTACTTTTAAGTTCCACTACAGTAGACGCTCTGTTGACCAATCTCCACTTAACTGACTCTGGTTTAATGGAAGCTTGCTGTGGACTCTATAAATAAATAGGCTTGCTTCTGATACACTGAAGGCTAACTGTAGGTAATAAGTTTCTCCCTGGTGCGCCTGGGCACCCCTCTCCCATCAGGGAGTTGCATGTTTACCTGGAGTTGAATTTGTTTGCCATCTCTGCATCCCAGTTGTATTGTTATTGTCCTTATGTTATTTAATTGAATATTATGCAAACCAATGAAGTGGGAGTGATAAAACCAAGTTGAATGCTTTAAGAAGGCTCAATATGGCCCTGGCCAGGTAGCTCGGTTGGTTAGATAATCCTCCCGACACACCAAGGTTGCAGGTTTAATCCCCGATTGGGGCACACACAAGAATCAACCAATGATGCATAATTAAGTGGAGCAATGACTTGATGTTTCTCTCTCTCTCTCATTCTTAACAATTTGGGCTTTCAAAATTTCTGAAATGTTATTCTGCCATTTAATATTTCCTGAAAGTTTTTTCCACTTTAGTTCAATTCTATGAAGTCATGTTCTGTTTTCCAAATTGCAAGTTTGCTTTTCAACCCTTTAAGAGAAAGTGGTAATAGCCAAGATAAAAATTCTGAGAGATCCAGTAAGTCAGAAAGTTTGGGTGGCGGGGAGGAGAGAAAGGGAAGAAGGAAGGGAGGAAGGGAGAGAGAACAAACACAGGTATTTTATATGTTTACAAAGCATCACCTGGGAACTTTTAGAAACTTGGGGTCATTTTATAGTTTGCTTTCAAAATGGATGCAGAGATAGGCCCTCTTCCTGGAATAATCCGATGAAGTAAAATTACCTTAGAATATGTTAAATTGCCATTGGTGAGAGGTGTCTTTATCGAATTTAATAGTGCAACAATAGGTATTTCATCAACTAAGAAGTCCATTGTTGATTTTGATACCCTACAGGTATCAAATTAGTTAAGTAATTAACCCTATTATTAATTAACTAAAAGGAACAAAGGGAAGGCCAAATATTATAGGCATGCCCAGTAAAGTCTAGGTGACGTAGAAAAGGTGAACTCCTGTCAGTCACACCTGCAAGGGGGGGAAACCTGAGATACACAAGCTCCTGACCAAAGGAGCCCCCCTTCTCTCTGGCTGCTGCGCCTGACTCCTGGCTTTGGGGCTCTCTCGCTCTGCACTGGCCCAAATGACCCCCAGCCATGTGGACCCCACCCCCACATACAATGTGCTGATGGGCTGGGAACTGAGTCTGATGCTTCTCCAGACTCAGCTTCACCATGGAAAGGAAGCTCTGGATGCTGGCTTTGCTTTTAGCTCTGCCGAATCCCCAAATGCACATTTTCCAGGACTGGTTTAAGGGAAATGGGACTCTGGAAACTCAGGAATGTAATTCCATGCAGATAAAAATCTTTCATTCTCCTGTGCGAGTCTCAGAAAATTCTTTTTTTCAAGATACCGTAAGAACCTGACCCCTAGCACCCAGCGGCTGGAGAGAGGGATCCATCCCTCACTTCCACTGATAACAATTTTAGACAAATTCTATTTAGGATGTGGGACAAGAAACCCTGACTTA
Source organism: Miniopterus natalensis (assembly GCF_054644295.1). NCBI lineage: Eukaryota > Metazoa > Chordata > Mammalia > Chiroptera > Miniopteridae > Miniopterus > Miniopterus natalensis. The sequence goes on from NC_142096.1 coordinate 26,644,910, forward strand.
GTAAATCTTTATTGTTCCCTAAGGAGTTTTGTTGTTTTATCCCCCTGATAGTCACCAATTTTGGAATTTTGAGGAAAGAAAGGAAGAGTACAGTCTCCCCAGAAGAGCAAGCTGCCTGTGAGCAATTCTGTCTGTCTCACCGCAGGGAAATACGCCTCGTGGGTTGTGTGGGGAGTAGCCAGGAGTGCCCCGGGCCCAATAAGGCACCATGCTAAAGGGGGTGTTACTTAACTGGCCTGTCCTTGGCACCAGAATCTTGCCTGCAAGGAATAGTTTGAACCCACAGATCTGGACAGTTTTATAAAATGACATAGAGAGGGGGTTTGATTTTATTAAGACAATAAAAGATGAAAAGAAAATGAATTTATTCTATGAAATGGGGAATTATATGCTATTTACAAAGGATATATAGCAATGTATTGCAAATTGTGTTCTGGAAAAAACTCATTCAAGGAAGTGCTTATTGAAACCAGGCTTCTTGGTTTAAATGAATTAAAGAAACACAAGGTTAACGTTAAGTATTTCCCTTTATGCCAAGACTCTCAGGTCCTTTAATATGCTAATGTGAATCCTGAAGCTCCAAGCAGACCACAGACTACTCCCCGCCCCCCAGAGCTCTATGTATCTCCTAGAACCACACATGCCAAGCACTAGTTTGGAAGCCACTGCTATACAGTTAATTTAAACAAATGTTATCAGCTACCAGTAATAACAACGGGGTTTTGATATTAACTTGGAATCCCTTTCCTATCACGGATGCTTAGTCTGGAGTAAAGGAGATGCCTTTGTTCTCTTTAGATTTGGTTGTTTTTGCTGCCTGTTGACATCTCCGTGTGTCCCCAGTTCTCATTTCACTGTCTGCCCTGCATTTGCTGGGTCCTTTATCAGAGCGTTTAACATTAATTGTAGAGAATTTCTGGTACCTCAGTCTGTAATTTCTCTAAAGCCAAATTTTTGTTAAGTAGAGTTTCAATGACTATGTCTAAGGAGATTTTGCTTTCTTCTGATAGGCTCTGCAAAATGCCTGTCGCTAGTTACTTAGGAATGATCTCAATTGGCATTTAACTCTGCAATAGTATTAGTGCTCTGTCTCGATCTGTGCTCCACATTCTTTGAGTATTGTATTGAGTGAGTAAAGCATTACATCATTTTTAACTTTCCCCCAAAGCTGTAACTGAACAAATCTCTTAAATTCAAAAATCAAAATATTTTTGCCACCTTTTTGGAAATCGTGAGAGGTATCTATCCTCTATCAGAAACATAGGGCTACCTATTCCTAGTTTTCTGGCGTTCCCATGTTCCTTTTGACTCCCCAGCAACCAACCACCTTTTTACCAGCAACCCAATTTCCTGTGGACTATTACTTCTATTATTGTGTTGGTCTTGGTGGAATGATGTGCTGGTGATTAAGCAGTTGTCTCTCAGCTCTCATCCACTCCACTATACCTGACTTTGTGAATTGGGGCTGGGATTATATGTAAATGAATGTTTCTGCTTTGCTAAATAGCTTCCTATTTATACAGGGCACGAGATGGAGACTAGAAGGCTGGAAGAGGGACAAGGGATCTCCTTCCTGTTTACTTGCTATTTCCCTCTTCAGTGGCCCAGCAGTGCTGTTTCACTCCTGCGGCTGCAGTTTTGGTGTCTGTGTCTAGTTTCTTGCTGCACTAATAGGACCAGGTTTAGGTATCCCAGCAGGAGCCTGGCAGAGCAGCCCTCCTCAGGGTCCGGAGTCCAGATTTGTGAGCCCTTCCTTTGAGCTTTTAAGAGACCAGCAGCAGCTGGACTCATCTCTCTTTCTTAGAGTCTGGATATCAGCCATGTAGGGTTTCTCCTAGCTTCTGGGTTCTGGTAACCCAACCTCTTTCCTTTGTTCTGGCAGCCCTGGCATGGTAAATGCTTCTGTAGTTATTACCTCTGTTTCTTTAGCATTACGTGAGTTTTTCAGTCATCCAGTTGCCCATATTAAAGTCTCTTTGTTAAAATAACTAGTGTGGCTTCTGTTTTGCTGAGTGGCTGACTGAAGTAGAGATAGAGCCAGAGCTTGCCTCCCAATAAAAAGTCAGAAGCCTTAGAGTCCAGGTTATCTTTCTCCTTCCTTTGGCTCCTGAGAAGGCTGAAAACAATAGTTGGAACACTTTTCTCATGGCAGGGGAAAATCAACTTTACTCTTTTTGTTGTGAAGCTGTAGCCACAGTTCTTATTGCCTAGCCCTCTGGAGCTCTCTTGAGGAATTCTGTTGCCAAGCCTGGTTTTACAGCCTTCATTCAAGTCAGAAATTTCCCGCATGTTCTTCCAAAAATGCCTCATATTAGCCAGAGTCATATTTAGATGCCCAAAGCCAAGAATTCCAAACCCCAAATATTAAAACTGTATTTAAAAATCAGTTGGTTCACTGACGTCTTTACTGCACTGATGATGAAAAATTCCAGGTTTCACAGGATTTGTCAGATGAGATTTTCCGGTCAAGGAGAATTCTAACACTGAAGTGTACTCAAGAGGTAGGAACATAGAATTGTCAAGTTCCAAGTGATTTTAAAGATCATTTTTTTCTATCTCTCTTCTTCACTGGTTCAGTGCAGGATGTACTCTGCAATGTCATTTCCACTGACCTTCCAGCCTGTGCTTGGAAAATTCTACCATTGAGGAGCTCACTACTTCCCACATAGTTCATCCTGCATTTGAACAGCTCTAATGCGTAGAAAATTTATCTTTTTATCAATCTAAATTTACTTTTCTATAGCTCTTAATTATTGGTACCAGTTCTGCCCTCAGGAGCAATGAAGAGTATGCCCGATGCTTCTTGGATAAGACATTTCTAAGTGAGAAATCTTCATCACCTTTCTGTTTCCCACCCCCCAGTCACACACATATACACATAAAGCCCTCTCTTTTCTAGAATATATAGTTTATGTCCCATCCTTCCTTTCTTTATTGAATTATATTTTAACAACCTGAGACAAATAATTGTCTTTATTTTTAATCGTCATTTTAAACTAATCTAAGTCCATCTCAAAATAACACTATACCATTTCACATGTAGTACAGGTAAGTTACTACAGAGTATTCTCAAGTCCTCCCCCCCATCCCTATGATAATGCTGTCATTCATTTCATTTATCCATATGCTATCATCACTCAGTACATTGTTGCCATTATTACTTAATTTATTTATTCATTTACTTTTGACATTTTATTTTTTAATTTTTTTTGGTTTCTTTATTTTTATTGTTGAAAATATTACAGATGTTCCCTTTTTACCCCAATTGATCCCCTCAACCATCATTACTTTAAATGGCTATATTTTAGATGAATTAAGAATAAGAAAATTAAGGATTTTGTCTTCATTTATCTTTCTCCAATGCCCTTCCTTTCCAAGTTTCTGAACTAACATAATTTTCTTCTTGAAGAAAGCCTTTTAACATTTCTTACAGGGCAGGTCTGCTGCTGATGAAGTCCTTCAGTTTTTGCTTGTCTGAGAAAGCAAATTTTCTTTATTTCAAGTTTCTTTATTTCTTTTTCACTATTGATAGATACTTCTGCTGAGAATAGAATTCTAGGTTGGTAGCTTGTTTTAAGACTTTAACTATTTCATACCACTCTTCTTGCTCACATGGTTTCTGCTATAACTCCTATTCTTGTTCTTCTATACATAAGGTGTGTTTTGTTTGTTTGTTTGTTTCCTGTAACCTCTGGCTTCTTTCAAGATTTTCTCTGCCTTTGTTAGGAATTTGAATAAACTTCAAATATGCCGGGTGGGGATTTTTGATATTTTACCTGCTTGGTGTTTTCTGAATTTTCTATGTCTGTTATTTGGTGTCTGTCATTAATTATAAACAATTTTCAACCATTAGTTTTTCAGATGTTTCTCTATTATGGTCTCTTTTCTTTTTCTTGTATTCCAATTCCACCTGTTGCACTTTTTGAAATGATCTTACAGTTCTTAGATGTTCTGTTCTGTTTTCTCATTCTGTTAGGCTACTTGTACATGAGCTACCTGCTATTCAGATATTCTTTGTTGCAAATTTAAGAAAATGACTAGGACCTGTAAGCTTGATATCTATATTATTTTAATTAGTTGAGCAAATTTTAATTGCCTGATAAATTTTATTCAGGTAATATTATGCACTGCTTCTATATACAATGATTTAAATGAAAAGATGGATAGAGTTGTCTCCAGCATCAGAAACAAAACTTAAGTTGGATATAATGTTACACTATTCCAGATCTGGTACCTTTGAATATGTGCATTACAGGATGGGGCCTGGCTGGGATTGTTGCTAAAAGTAGAATTTTGGAAATATATTTTAGGTCATTTGGTGAGCAGTAATTCCCACCCCTCCACTCTCCAACACTGAATTCCTGTTAAGAGCTGACTTTATTTGTAACTAAGCTATTTCAATAAAAAAATTACTAGATTAAACAATAGTCACCAAATCCAAGATGCTACCTTCCATGAAGTAGCATTAAAGCTACACTAGACTTCAGTCTTCAAAAGAGCTCTTTTTCTCTTATAGTTAGCAATAACAAAAGTTTCTATACCCAGCCTTTTAAAGCACCCTGTATATTACTTAGTACCTCATAGATCCTCAAATTTAATTGAACATATACTCTAATTATACAATTTCTGTATGAAACATGTCTCAGTTGAGGGACTCTGATGGACCTGCAGGCATTCAGTAAGTTCTTTGGTGAATATGCTTCCTCTTTGAATGAGAAAAGTAGTAAGTTGAACTGTCTCAAGGAGCACTGGGGGTCTGCCTTTAAGCCTCCAATTGTACTGATGGTTTGCCACCCTGCCCCGGCTCCGTATGTTTTCTCTCTGAAATGGAAAGTAAATACTTCTCTATCAAGCCTAAAACATATATCAAAATTTAGTTCCTGGGGGTCAGAGTCAGCTGCAAGCACCTTATTTTTCTGTAAAGAACTGGAGACAATATGAATAACTTTGGGTCTATTTTGAGTTCACTGGTTCTCAAATTTTTCTGTGAATAAGAATTGCTTGAAGAGTGTGTTAAGATTTCTGAGCTCTACTTGCAGAAGTTGCGATTCCCTTCGTGTGGAGAGGAACTCAGGAATTTGCATCTTTAACAAGCACCCCAAGGGACTCACATGCAGACATTTTGGGCAATAGGACACCTTACCACACAAGTGATGCCACTGGGCATCACTTGTGTGGAATTTCAGACGGTCCGTGACCATTCCCATGAATAATATACTATGAATATAGCTGTTGGTGAAGATTTCCCCTACTGCTGTTACTTTTTTCTTTTCTGCATTGGAAGTGTCTAAGATTAGTGAGAACACATAAAAATGAAGACTATTGATGTAAAATAGATTACATTGAATAGGTGTCAGAGGACACCTATTTTTTTTGTAACTTGAAGGATTTCCCCCAAAAGTCACTTCTGCTTTTACCTCATTATTTATAGATACTGCAACCCAGTGAGCGTGTTTGCAACTTGCTCTAGCTCATACATAAGTGAGTTAGCGCCTAATCCATTTTTTGTTTCCACCATACCATAAGATCTGTATGTCACTCTTAATTTTAAAATTTTCTTATGACCAAAGTCATTGAACTATTCTAGCCTACTGCTGGAGTTTTAGACAGCAAAGACAAAAGAGTGATATAATCATGAGCCTAGAAAAAGTAAAATACCCGTATTCCACCAGTATTCCATACAGCAAAGATTTAAAAAAGTAATAGAACCATGAGCTTAGGAAAAAGTAAAATACCAGTATTCCACCAGATTAGTAATTATACTGGCAGAAATGAAGGACAGACATGGCTTCAGGGAATCCTTTTGATCTGCTCTTTCTAAAAAAAGACAAAACTCTTAATGTGTTCATACATGATTCTCAGTGACTTCTAGAAACTGCCTTTGTCACTAAAATACAGAGCAGCCACAAAGTAACAAAAATCAGACAATTTTTTTCTTACAGTATCTGTTTCATGTCATTTACAAATTCGGACCATTGAAGCTGTCAAAGTAATTTAGTGACAAAGCGGTCAGTTTCAAACTCCACTGTTTCTTCCTCTTAGGGAGTAACACCGTAACTTAACAAAAACACACTTTAAAAAATAGCCACTGCACTTATTTCCCATCATATATTTTACAAAATATATATGTCTTTGAAGTAGCTTATATTGGTAGCTGCTAATCAGCATTTCAGTTCACATCAGAATATTGCTCCCTTCTCTCCAATTAAGAAGAATTATGACAGTGAACGATTTCTCTCTTAACTCTTTTTAGTCCTAACTCTCCTCCAAGAAACAAGGTGATGTTAATTTTATTTTTAGTCTTCATCGAATTTAATGCAAAGTTCACCCACCTACAAAGTTGTGAGAACATTTCACGTTATTTCACATGAAATTAGAAATTCTCTGTGAGCAATTGTTATGGATTCTAGCTAGAGAAAATAAAAATGCCTTAATTCACCATAAAGAAGTTATAGAGATAAAATGATTTATCATTATCAAATGATTTGAATGCAGCTGTCTCATTCTGTAGACAAAAAATGGAGCTCTGAATATAATTGATCTGAGTGGAGACAAAGCACTAGTATTTTTGAAAAAGTACCAAGGTGAGTCTAATGCAAAGCTATGAAGAGACCCAGCACTTAGATAAGAGCTACTTGGCGAATGGGGTGCGTTGCCTCAGAACAAGATGAGGGTTCTGTTAGTGAGAGATAGAGAAAGGGCTTGTGCTACAAGGACTCAGGTCTGATTAGTGTAATGGACATAACATTAGGCTAGTCTTAGGCGTACATTATGATTCAGTATTTGTATGTATAGGGAGATGATCACCACAATAAGTCTGCTTAACATCAATCAAAAAATTAAACAACTTTTAATTTATTTAAATTTAAGCTGGAAAGGATAGATTCTAAAAAAAGAGAGAGACTGGACTATATAAACCTCACCCTCCTGTCACCATGAACACTACTTTTGTTCCCTATTTGACAGGCTAAGAAATCAAAAGTAGGTGTCTTATTTATGTATAGAGAGTGAATTGGAGTCAGAACCAGGACTGCGCTTTGTGGCACTAAATGGCTTAGTTTCTTGTTAGACTGACACAACCCTCTGCCTTCTTTCTCTTCCTTTCAATGTTTATTATTTTTGGCTCTGTTATGTCATCAGCTGAGTACGCGTCTGAACCTGCACAGGAAGCTGAGTTCTTGGAAGGTGGAGGCAGAGCCATTGGTCCTGTACATTCCCAAAGAGCCTGGCCCATTGCGGGTTCACAGGAATTAACTGAGGAAATGAGCGAGCTGCTTCTTGGGGGATTAGGAACTGTAACAAGAAATAGCAGAGAAAAGGACACTTGAACATACCCTGAAGGTCTCAGCTCCACCACTTATTAGTGGGATGATTTAGGGCCCTACTCAGTTTCCACATCAACAAAATGGGAAAGCTGTATCCCATACTCTTCTTACAGGGTCATCACATGGATCAAGTGACACCATAAGAAGCCTAACAGTTTGTGGATTAACAGCTACTTAAAACAATAAATTATGCAAGATGACAGGGTAAAGTTGGTGGAAAAAGAAATGGGTTTGGGATGAGGCGGCCTGGCTGGTATGAGCCTGCCCACTTACGTATTTCACTTCATTTAGCTTTTCTGAGCCTCAGTTCCATCATCTCTAGACTGAGAATATTTATACCTAGCATGCCTAATTGAATGGAATTACTTTTTATATAAAAATAATCAGCATCTGCACCAGGCACGAGGGATACAGGCCTGAATAAGACAACTTGAGCCTGCAGAGGTGGGGCTCACAGTCTAGTGGACGACACTGGAAATAAAACTGCTTTGTGAACTGGGAAGTGGTGAGCCAATGTGTAGTATTATGATTATTGTTAATGTTACAAAACAGAAGAAGCGCACTCTAGATAAACTTAAGAAAGTATTTATTTTGTTATGTGGTTGCAAATGTTTCAAAGGTAAGCAAACTCTTAGCAATGTCTGAATTGGTGTTCAGAAAATACAAGAAGTCAGCTTTAATTATCAGATGTATATGTGAAAATATCTAGTGCAGTGTCTTAAATGTTTGGGCAAAAATAGATATGGTAACACCCTATCAGATTCTCTAATTGAGTCCTGGATATGACGAGGTCCTAAGAGGAATTCCATTGCTGTTTTCAAGTCACTGGGATATCATATAAGGAATTTACTTTTTTTCGTAAATGTGGTAAATTGTATCATGTCCTTATGGGCACTGTCAGTGGTCATTATGCTCTCCTAAATGCCAGGGAGATTGTGATGACAATAGTTTGCAGATTATGAGGAATGGGCCTATCATACATGGTAAAAGTTTGTTTTAAATGCTTTTAATTTAATCTAACATTTAAAATAGGGGTTACAGTTATGGTAGTTTTTAGCTTTTTCAAAAAATCATGCAAGTTGTATTTATTTAAATAATTTTTCTTAGTGTGTTCTGTCCCTCTACTGACAGTGTACAAAGTTAGCTTTCTAATTTTGTTTATTGTGTTTTTGTGTAAATTTATGTGAAATGGTCTTAAAAAAGGCAAAGGGTTTGCATTCAGTGAGCAACTTGTTTTATATCGTCTCCTTTTTAGTCCTTTCTTATTGACATTATTGCAACTGCAATAAAAATCCTACTCGCCATTACAATAAAACTGGGTGAAGCTTCATGGCCACGGGAAGTACTAGGGAGATGAAAATGCTGAAACTCATGCCCTGAGAAATGAGTGACGATCTCCAGTCCCATGTTCTGATCACCTAGTTGTAAGAAATACCTGCAAGGAAATACAAGCTGGGGGAAAGCCCTGCGCCCACTCTCTGATCTCACTGCCTATTACCCAGATGCCTTTTCAATGGAAACTTTGCATTTGGTAGAGGAAGGGCCTCCTCCCTGTGCAGAAGGAGACAAATTCTCCGATTAGGACTGAGCTTGGCTGTCAGAAGCAGAGATTCCAGTTGGGTGAGGGTCTCACTTTGGCACCAGTTCTGCAGGCTGTGAGGGGATGACATTTGGCATCCATGTGCCGTGCTCAGCAATATACTTCAAAGCAAACCCTTTCAACAGCGTTCAAGTTAGTGAGCACATCACACTCAGGTCCTGTCTGGGCTTCGAGAGGCATTGCTGTGTTTTGAATGCGATCTCTTTCACACAAGGCACATTTTTGGGTCATTAAGGGAATCAGTGCTCAGATACTCTATAAAATTCTTGGCGTTTTCATCCTGGCTTTAGAAGTCATTGGCCTGATCCTCTCCTGTATAACATAAAGGCCTAGCAGCAGGAAGCTTCAAAGGCGATTTCTCACAAAGAAAAGAGCAGGAAAAAAAAATCTCGTGAAACAGTGAACAATTCTTCAACAATTCCTCTTCTACTGTAACCATGATACATGTCTTCACCCAAGTGGGAGCAGTGTAAAGGAATGAGGGAGCAGCATTTTCCTGGCTAAAGTTAGCTTTTTTTTTCTTTCTTTTTTAACCTGAAGCTTATTTCCCAGTCACCTTTACATCAATTCCTTGATAAAGTAATAGATCTAAGACCTAATTAACCCCTGAAGTGTTTTGCCAGAGACTCTCCTGTGAAGGTTCTTGGCTATTTTCTGTACTAGGCCACGGCCCCTGCTCGCTGCCCTATCCCCAGCACTTGGAACTGTGCAGAGCACATGTGAGGCACCTGGTACACACTGGCTGAGTGAACGAACACATATGTCCCCTCTGTCTAAACTGAAGATGTAGCCTGGAAGAACAGTTATCAACTCTACCTACAGTGGGTGAGATAAACGATAACTAGTTCATTAGCCCTCTGACCTTCCCAAGGATTAATACCCTCAGAAGTATTTCTTCAGAGACAAAATTATACGTAAATCATGTTACAAAACCTTAAGGGAACTCAGAGAAGGGAGCATGAGCTTTTGATGAAGGAGAAGATATTTAGACATGATTTTGAGGCACGACTGGTGTACCAGATGGAGATGAGAAAGGGCATCCTGGGCAGAGAGAACTACACGCTGCCAAGGAGATAAGACATACACGAATATGGTACTTGGGGGGTGGGGGTGTGCAGGGAAGGGTGGGTAGGAAGCCAGGCCAGTAATGTTGACTGAAGTCATCCCATGAAAGACCAGGCTATCAAACGTGAACTTCCTCTAGGTCCTACGAAGGAAATTAAGAAGATTGTCGGCGGCAAGGCGATATAATCAGATGTTGAATGAGTTCTATGTGATCTCTAAGAGGGCTGGGAGTGTGCCTGTGCTCTGAGAGGCAGGTGGCCAAAGGACTTCAGTTATTTGTCCCTGTTAACAAGGACAAATAACCTGGCCACACAGAGGAAATTTATTAGCAGCTCATTGCCTCCATAAACAGAAAGTGTGCCACATAAAGGACACACGGCCATTATTTTAATAATGTGTGAGGCTCTATTTGGCTTTGGGGATACAAAGGCGACTAAAATGGAAAGACAAATAATTGTAAATGGCGACAGATGTGCTGCCTTCGAGAGACTTACAGTTTAGTCGAGAGGTAAACTTTAAGTAGCTCTCTTCCAGATGCTGCGATAGTCTGGGAGAACCTTACTTATGTGTCGTCCCCATTCTTTAATAGGAAGTAGGTGGCTATTTCTAAATCTGCCACAGAAGGTGTCCCAGCTTGAACGGCACAAGTAATTGTGAAGCTTGATCCAAGTAAGGTGGCATGGAACTGAAGACTGCGTTTAGCAAGATTTAGGCAGCGCCTGGCACTCTGTGCGGCCAGAATAGGCAGGTGGTAGATGCTCGCTGACTGGGAAGGGTTATGTTTACAGTGCGGAGACCTCTGACCTGGAATTACTGAGGCCTGAATTCTTGACATCATTGTTTTACCCTATGGTGTTGGAAAATTCATTTAACTTTTCTGGGCCTCAGTTTCTATAAAATGAAAGGACTAAACTAGATGATTTCTAAAGTAGATGTCTGGCATTGGAAAAGAGGGGGTTTGAAAAACAATAACAACAATGAAGCACAAATGGGTATTCTTGGCTTCCAATGGAGTGTGAACATCAGGTAAATTCCGTACATCTTATTAGAGAAAAAAATCAAGATGAGAAGAAAAATATCCTAACTCAGTGAGTCCAGGGGCTCAGTGTCAGCCCCAACAGGGTCTGAGATCGGAAGGCCAGCCCATCATCTCCGTGAGGATATTTTCTTCTTACAACTGCCAAGATGGCATCCTTGCTGACCTCCTGATAGAACGTTGTCTAGGGAGGCAAAAGCTAAGTACATCCCATGGAAGACAAAAGGGGCGGGTTTTCTCTAAGTTATAAATTCTGTGCTGTGTGGAGGGTGGAAAAAGAGGCCGATTAATGCAGTCCAAGCAAGTCGGGGGACAGTGTGGCATGAAGACAGTACCAGTGTCAGAGGGAAGGCCCGGGCTCGAATCAGCCCTGGCCTGTGCCGTCCTGGCCGGGTAGCCACAGCCAGTTCTTGAATCTTTCTGAATTGTAGCTCTTCATTTCCAAAAGGGGGATACTTCTCCACCTCCCAGTATTGGGGGAATTGGAGAAAATGTAGGCAAAAATGTTCCCAATGGAGCCAGGCATATTTTCTAAATCTCATTTTATACACCCCCCTCCACCCAAAAAAAACAAAAGAAACCAGGGGAAGCTACTTCCCTGCTCACCTGGGCAAGTCCGCCTCGGCAAGGTTTGCTAACATGGGCCCTTTGGAGAAGCTGAGCCTCTACTGATTCCTTACGTGTTTATGTGACACGTTTCTTTGCTGTGGATTCTTCACATTCCCATCTTCAATGGATTGGGAAGATGTTTGCTAAGCTGGCTGATCAGCTTCTCTATGCAACATAGGATGTTTCTCTGCCTTTGCCTGGTTTATGGGTTCAGGGTTGCCCCTTCCCCTTTCCCACTGACTCGTATTTGGAGACCTTTGAGCTGGGAATGGGGTCTCTTTCTGGCCAATGTGAATAAGACCAAGAAGCAGCTGGAAAAGAGCACAATTTCATGGGCACTGGTTTTATTGCACCGTGTGGAAGATTGTAAAGAGGGGGACCTTTTTAGTTTCTCTAATAGCCTCTTCTCAAGGGGCGGCGGGAGAGGAAGAAAAATTAAACCATGGGCCTGTTCTCTTGCCCCAGGCTCCATAATTTGCCTTTTACTTTCTGCATTTTCATATCTGAGTCTGAAAAGCAGAGGACCAAAACAATGAGCAACAGATGTCCTTGCCCAATCTGCACGGCCCATGAATTCAGTTAGCATGCAAATTGTCATCCTAGGGCGATTCCAGGGGACTGCCGCAGAGACGGCAGCCTGCTTTGCACCGTAGATAGAGGGCATGATTAAAATGTCTGGATCCAATCACATGTTTAATTACAATTCCTTTTTTATCTCAACTACAATGACTGGTAGCTATTATGACACAATATTGAAAATGTGTATGACGCATGGTGGCACTTGGAAGGCTGATAGGTGGTCTGTGTTTGATCAAAATGATCAAAGCTGCTCGCCTTGGAGAGCCCCTGCTCCTTTTCTCTCATCTGATCCACTTAGAGGAGCAAAATATGATTTATAGGAGACAGTTGATGTGATTTTCATTCCCCAAGAGCAGGGCCACAACCATTTTCCCTAAAAACAATGGGAACTTGACAATGCTTATAAACACACAGTAACAGAACCTATCCCTCGGTGTCTGCATGGCAGCCCTCCTGCTTCAGCTTTAATTTACTCTCAGATGTTCAAACACTTTGGAATTTGATTATTGCTATAACCAGAAAAAGACCAAAAAAAAAATCTTAAAAGCACTGAGAGAAGAGACTCTTGATTATTTCATTCTATTCATACATCCCGATTATTTTGGGGGGAGCATTTCAGATAAAACTACAAGTGAATTTCTCATGAGATGCTATATGAAGCATGAACATAAAGACTGAATTTCCCCGTGCAAATTGTGGAAGTGGCATCAGCTGAAACTGCCGTTATGTCTGTTATCAGAAGTAGTTTATATGGGAATGTTTTTGTCTGTTAGCTGAAACTCTGGAAGGCAGAGGAATAGGGAACATTAGAACTAACGTGGAGAAAGCACTCTCTCCACTTTCCTCTGGGCAGACACCTGCATGTTGGGGGCCATGGCTGCACGTACCGGATTGCGATCTTTTTACCCAAATACATTTGTTTTGCCGAACAAAAACAAACCTACAAGCAAACAAAAACCAGAGAAAAACAACAACCCTAGGCTGGCTGGGTGTGCTCAGTGGTTGAGCATCGACCTAGGATCCAGGAGATCTGGGGCGTGCAGGAGGCAGCCGATCAATGATTCTCTCTCATCATTGATGTTTCTCTCTCTCCCTCTCCCTTCCTCTCTCTGAAATCAATAAAGATATATTTAAAAAAACAAAAAGCAAAAAAACAAAACAACAACCCTAACTTGGTCAGCAGCCTCATCATGGGGATTTTAAACCAGTAACCAGCATCCCGGGAGAACTAGGCTTGCCAACAACTTGATAAAAATGTCCAGTATTCATTTGGACTGCACCTGACCAGACCAGTCTTTTATACATTTCACAGCTAGGTAGCAGCATATTTTTCACATCTTGAAGGCGTTTTGTTAGAACTTCATACGAAACATGGGTTGTGGTTTCACGCATACTTGTTGCTCTATTTTAGAGCTGCCCTGCCTTACCTAATCCTCCTTATATGTTGGTTATTGTTGCATAAAGAAAACAGAACTATTCTCAACTAGCAATTAGAAATTGAATCAAGTGTTTATGGTGCTCCTGCTCTGCACTCAGCACGGTGCTGGGGGCTGCCAGGGCTTCTGCTGACTTGTTGAGGCTGACATGCTGCCCTCAAGGATTTTATAGTTCTAGTGAGTCATATCTGAAGAAGAGACAAAGGTAAAGAGATGGGTAGAAAGACAGATAAAGAGAGAGATGGGGAGCTGAGAGGGAGGGAGGGAAAAGCTTGGGCAGGGGGGGTGGGGAGAGAAAGAAGCAGCTGGAATCCTCTAATCCTTTATCTGCTGATACCAGTTCCCCAGGGCGGTGAGGGGAAGTGCAGGACATTCCAGGGAAAAGCGCACTGTTTATCACCATAAGGCTTTGGCTTCAACTCCTGTTGCAATTCTAACCATGATCAGTGAGACGAACCCTGGGTGAATCACAAACACTTTTTTTGTATCTGTGACCTAAGGTTTACCCTAAAAACAGGCTAATGACCTATTTAGCCCTTACCCTTAATCAGCCCTATAGATCCTATACCAATAACTAACTTTTATCGAGCTCTTATCATGTGCCAAGCATTGTACCGAGCACTTAGTAGGTGTTTTCTCATTAAGCCCTCACAAAACTTCTCTTTGAGGCAAGCACCACTTCCCAATGGTTGAGGTGAAGGAAGTGAGGCACAGAGAAGCTAAGTCACTTACCTGTGATTAGGGCTCAAGTTGTCAACATGAGAATGTGGGTGTTTCACCACTACACTGAGCATCTAAGTAAATACTGATGATGGGAAGATAAAACTAAGGAAAGATGGAAAAACTTAAGAGAAAAAGATGACCTGTATTCCAATACATCTTACTATATTCCTGCTACTGAAACTCCATCCCTCAGTCATATGAACCAGTTGTATTCTAGCCTCTGCTTGCATCCACTCACTCTCCCCTCGGGGAGAAAGGTGGAGGTGGCGGGGCGGGGTGTGCGTGAGATGCTCCTGGTCATGAAGCATATGCTGTCGGGACAGGATGTAAGGCTGAGGTGTGAGTAGTCGGAGCAGAACTTAAGCTGAGTAGGTAGTGAGGAGAGGAGCACACTCACTTTGCACAGGAAGGTATCTGGAATGTGGAGGAGACAGCATGAATGAAAGTGAAGGGTGGGACCAGTGTGGGGTCTCCGCAGAGCCACAAGGAGGTGATGGCTCATGGGAGGTGAGGGACATTGTGGAGGATCTTATATCAGGTGCCTTTAACTTCCTAGGTTGCTTGCACCCCTTCCCCTCTTGTGAGCTGATAGTATTAGCAGCTGGCTGGGTATTGTGACAGTGTGGCCCAGAGTTCTCACATAATCCCGCAGTGGGGACCATGCCTGAGCTGCCACGGCGCAGAAGTAACAAAATGTCACTGCTTCAGGGGGTTCGGAGCCCCTTGAATGTTCTGAGGGACTAGATCGAGACTCCCCAGAGCAGCCTATGTCTATGCATTGGCTCTGAGGTGTTTTTCAAATTCAGCTGCTTTATGATTAAGAGAAATACTTTAATTTAATGGTGTTTTATACTTTATAAGAGTGTGCTTGGTGCCTATGTTTGTAGTCAAATATGAGGTGATTACGCCACCATGAGGCAGGCTGAGTTTTGCATTGTTTTCTAGGGCTGGAGATGGATCTGCCCTGACCCCTGCATGCCCACCGCCTCAAGCCCATTCTCCCTTGTGCCAGTAAAGCTTTGTTGTGAACTTGGGCTCTAGGTAATTCTGTGACTCTGGAGTTTTCACAAGTCCATTAGCAGCACAATCTGAATCAATCTTCCAGGCATAAAGAGAAAAGCATCTTTTCACCTTGGGGCTTATCGAGAACCTTTCCTGAAGGAAGCCTAGACACCTCCTTGGTTGAAATAACTCAGAAAGCACTTAATTTAGTTCACATTTAAAAACTCTAACATACCATAACATTATTGTATTAGTTTCCTGCTTTAACAAATTGTCACAAACCAGTTGGCTAATACCTACAGAAATTTTTCCTCTTACAATTCTGGAGACCAGAAGTATGAAATCAAAGTGTTAGCAGGGCCATGCTCCCTCCACAGACTCTAGGGAGAACCCTTTCTTGCCTCCTCCAGCTTCTGGTGGCTCCAGGCATTCCTTGGCTTGTGGCTTCATCCCTCTTGTTTTTGCTTTTGTCTTCACATGGCCTTCTCCTCTGTGCCTCTGTCTCATAAGGACCCTTGTAATTGGATTTAGGGCCCACTTGGATAATCCAGGATGATCTCCTCTCAGGGTTCTTAATTATGTCTGCAAAGATCCTTTCCCAAATAAGGTCACATTCACAGATGTGAATATATCTTTTTGGGGACCACAATTTAATGCACTGCCATCATACTCCCTAAATAGGCTGCCTGTAAGATATAGCAAATGTTTAAAATTTATACTTGTAATTTTTAAGATGTGGGATGATTCAAGCACATTCCTAGTCAGAGACTAGGAAAGATGTTCCCACTTCTCCACAGTTAAAAACCCTGGGTTTGAGACCTGGGTCCGTTATTTGCCAGCAGGCAGGGCTCTCTGCCTGGGCCTCAGCCCCTTCCTCTGTCTTAGGGCTGATTACTTTGGGAGTTGGGAAACTAAAACGCTATGTGACTCACTCTGTAAACTGAGGCCTGGCATATGCAAATATATGCAGAGGCGGTCATTGCCCTTAGAAGGACATGAGAACTTGCAAAGTGGTTCACTTTTGGGGGCATTAAACACTTAGTAGGAGCAGCTAACTCTGAGTTAGGAGGGTTTCTTTACAAACAATGTACATGGACATGTACCTATCAAAAAAACATCTACTGGTAAGAAGATAGATGATGACAAGACTATTTCCTTTGCAGTCTTTGGCATATACTTTGGTCTCAGAAACGGCTCTACTTAGAGAAAACTCTGTGGACTTGGTCATCTGCTCTGTGCTTTCTGTCATTCGGCACCTGCAGCCTGTAGTAACAAAAGAGGAATCAGCAGTTTATGAAATCACAACAGGCTCATGGGAGGGTGGCTTTTTGGATAAACACATTTAACTGCAAGGGTTTTATCGCTGCAAGATCATACACCAGAGAAATTTTAATGCACAGAGATCATCTTTGCATTAAAGTGCTAAGACCGTGTTTTCAAAGCCATTTGTTTTAATGGTGCCTCGTTAGTTGTTGAAAAAAGCTCCCAAACTTTGGAATCACTATTTTATCTTACAAATCTTAAGTATTCTTTGTAGACAGGAACTGTCTGTTAAAGTAATATTTGACATCTACTGAATCAAAAATACTTTACAATGAAAGGCTGACATCTGTTTACTATATAAAAATAGGGTGCTGTGTATTTTTACTAGAAGAATTTCCCTTTAATAAGGCAGCCAAAAGTCATCTACACACACCAAACCAATTTACAGCCAAAATCTGTTGAATACCAACCAATAAAGCATCATGGATGCTTAGCAGTCCATCCCCCTCCCCCCCCCAGCATTACCCTGATTTGGTATTGAATTTGTATAGAAAATATATTTGTCTCTTTTTGAAGGAAAGAATATAATAGCAAATAAAAAGACCTGGGTTAATTATTAATTTGGTAAGCTTTAATCTTTTTAATGCTCTCAACTTTGATTCCATTATATTGGCAGTTGATCTTCATTATTTAAGACGATCAAACTGCCACTGAGATCTTTTTTCTATTTTTCAATCACTTTAAGTAGTAGCAAACAAAGTCTGTATGCTCGGCCAATTCCACCTGAGCTCCAAGTCACTGCAATTAGGAAGAGATCAGACAGAAGGCGGTCAACTTGGTAAAGAGTTTAAATCTGTGTGTAATCTCATACAGGTGCTGCTTCCTGTGCTCTGGAAAATCCCTCATCACAAAACAGGCCAACCGAGCCACACCTGGGCTTAAGCAGAACATCTGGACCTACTCTTTCCTACTCGCTCATGTTCTTCAAATCTTCCCCAAACAAACGGCACTTTCGTGCAAGTCTGACGCCAGAGATTTGTAAGCCCTATGTGCCCTGCCAAATCCAGTTTGATACAAAACACAGATACCATTCTCGAATCAAATATGTTACAGATATGACACCCTGGTCATATATTTCAATTAGTCAAGCCTCAGGTAGTTTGTGGAGGTCATTTCCAACAGTAGCATTAATTTCATAATGGCCTTAACAATTAAACAGGAAATTTTGGGTAAGGTGGAAGTCCAATGTCTATTAAATGCCCTAGTGTTCATTGGTCATGTGCTCTTTATTTTCTAGTCATACAGCCATTGGCTGCGAAAATCCCCCAAATTAAATATGGATGTAGATATAATTAAATGGAATGCCAGTTTTACTGGGTCTCAGTTTCCTTTAAAAAATCACATATCTGGCCCTGCTGGCATGGCTCAGTGGTTGAGTGTTGACCTAGGATCCAGGAGGTCAAGGTTCGATTCCAGATCAGGGCACATGCCCCGGTTGTGGGCTTGATCCCCAGTGGGGGGCATGCAGGAGGCAGCCCATCAGTGGCTCTCTTATCATTGATGTCTCTCTCTCTCTCCCCCTCTCCCTTCCTCTCTCTCAAATCAATAAAGAAATATTTTTAAAAAATCACATATCTGTTAAATTCCTAAATGTGTAATTTTTACTTAATGGAGCCACTTAATACTTAGATATACAATTCTGGGAGCATTTTGTAATTGATTAATAACTATGTATTATAGATATACTCTGGGCTTAGCATTATGTTGGACTAACTGAATCCACAAGTGATCCAGCAAGCTATCAGTGTAATTTGTATGACCTTACATAGAGCCTTTCAGCAAGTGCTTTTGTGAAATTTTGGCATTTTAGCTCAGGTGAATGCCAGGGAGTGGGGATGGTCAGCATGAAGAATGAATGGTGAAGAGTAGGCATGCCTTTTATAGCTCCCATAACGTATGCAGGAACAATGGGAATGGTGTGGAGGAGAGCATTAATACATGTACACATTTTAGGTAAACACATAAAAACATATATTCCAGTGTTAACATTGGATTTGCTAACCAGTTTACAATAATGAACTTATTACACTTGCAGTGATGTTCTGTTTATTGTTTGAAGTCCTTGGATTTAGATGGCATTAGTCAAGTTCACCATCCCTGAGAAGGTTGGGGGCAGAGACGTGGGAAGAATTGAGGATTGAGGGTACAGTGGCATGGAGGGAGTGATGGAGGTGGAGCACAAAGAGCGTCTGTCATTCATATTAACGAGTAGCAATCCAGAAATCAGGCTCTGGAATGTTCAGAAAGCAGTCTTAATTCTAGGGGGGCGTTGCTAGTTTTGCCGTTAGCTCTGAAGTACCAAATGATACCTTATATTCCTGCAGGATCAGGATTGAGAGAGCCTCTCCAGGGTCTCCTTTGGAGTTGAGGGTAACTTGGGTCGGTTCAGATGTTCCCACGGTAGGGTTAATGGGAAGACCTCCTAGCTCAGCAGGTATATCTGCCTTGACTTGGTAGTGATGCAACTTGGCACTGAGTCAAACTCAAGTGCCTCTTGGTGATGGAGTCCAGTCATTTAAATAATGAAAGCACTTGATTTTCTTCTCCAAAAGTCTCTCTGCAGCATGGTTTATTTTTGGTTGGGTGGATGCATGGTTATGATATTAAATGTAAGAACTAAATAGCCTTTCAGGTCTGGGAAATCTCAAGTTGGTAGTTTTTGTAAAAATTTACTTTGCTTTCAAAATAACTGAAGGTTATTTTTTCTCTGATCCTCATATTTTGTGATGCGAATGGCTAAGGTACCCAGATCATAGTTAAGGTTTTCGTGTGTCAATTTCTTGTATCCAGAAGCAGTGAAGGATAATTAAGAATGAAAGGATTGCAGAGAGCGTGGGGAGTGGGGGAAAGAGAGAACAGAGGGAGAAGCAGGCAAAGCAGGAGGGCACAAAAACGGCAGCTGACGTGTTCTAGAACATAGGCATAAAGATGACCTTTATAAGATTTCCAAGGAAGGGAAAGGGTTGGACAAAGACTCTCATGCTCAAATCTCACAATTTGGAAAGAAATGACTCTTCCAAGAGGGAGATGTGGTGTAATACAGACATAGGATACGTGCCCTGAAATTGTGTGAGGGTCAAAGAATTTTTGGCAGAGAGGGAAAAGTTCCGAAATAGATCCTGATGGAGAGTCAGTGGGAGCTTCCAAAGACGGAAAGAAGGTAAGTGGGGTAACCCAGGTTATAAATAATAGGGTAACACATTGTCTGAGTAGCAGGAAATGAGTTTTGTAAAGGCAGAGATCATGGAGGAAATATTTGGTTTTTCATCTCTGGCACAAGGCCTGGCACACAGTAAGCACTCAGTGTTTGAACAGAGCCATAAAGGTGTAAAAATCAGCCAAAATGAGCAAGGATGGGAAAGTATTTGTTAGGCAACAGGATAAGAACAGGAGAAAAGAAGATGGTTTTCTGAATAAAAGGAACTGTAAAAGATGACACAAATTAGCCCTTTTATGAATGAAATTTAGGTTGGAAAAATTAATCCCAAAACACTTTCTTGGAAAATACCTTTCTAAGTTTCTGATCATGTTTTCCAATCAAAACAAACCCAATTGAGAATATAAACAGAAGATGAAATTAAATAACCCTATGAAATAGTTTAGGAACAAAAAGGCAGACAAAAAGCGATTGCTCAGATCTGTGATTTCACATAGTTCTTCAGTGCCAGAGGCAGGAGCTCATTGGACCCGCATCTCACCACCCATCAGTAGTAGCTGGTTGATTTCAGGTTTGGTGAATACCTAAATTATTTTGGCGAGGCTATGCAGTGCTTTTTTTCTGCATCTACTTTCTGAAGATGAGAATATAATTTTTTCTACATAAGATCCAAGTGAGAAATACTTTCTTGTTCTTTTTGTGAAGGACTGTCTGTACTTCTAGGTGCTGCTAATAAGGTATTTTGTAGATGGGGACAAATAAGGCTAAGAGATCTGAGTCTGTAGAATTTTAGTGGAATCCTTGGAAATGACTTACTATCATCCTTGCTCAGGAGACAAAGCAGAGAAAAGAGCTTGTAATGGAAACTGAGGAAATCTAGTCCTTAATTGTGGTGCTTACTGAAAGGATGTTCTGTTGGTGTTGTGAAGACCAACATGTTCAGGAATATGATCTCGATTCCTTCGCAAGCCACACAGGAGCCTGCCTGAGAAACTTTTCCTCGCTGGTGCAGCTGGTGGGGGTTCACACCAGCAGGTCGATGGAGTAGCTGCCTCTCTGTGCTGGCTCCAATAAAGAGATCAACCTCTTCACTTTCTCTTAGAGTCTTTAGTGGAACATAGGCTGGTCTCAGAGCTATCTTTTATGCTTTTGTTAAATCTCTAAGGTTGAGATTGATTAACTTTTAGATTAAGCCACACTCTGAAATGAAGTTTAAAATGTCTTAACTTTGAATAGGAATGGAATTCTCACCAGTCATTATTAGAACTCACTGATGTTACAAATTTGTGGACGGATGTTATCCATTAAGGTAAAAGCAGAAAGGGGCTATAAAGTTGACTCAGAAGGCTAAGTACTTTACCTTCAGGGAAGCACATATAAAAATTTGTCCTGAACCATATATGTAGTAATAGTTAAAGCTTTGAACACCTGGTTCTTAACTGGCCAGGCAAAGTCATTTAAAATACTGACATACTTTCTACTTACTGTTATTTTGATCTTTAGGCAGGTTACTATTTTTATTATATGCACTTAAGAATTTAGCTTCAGTGATCAGTCAATCCAGAGGGCATTTACTGAATGCCAACCATGTGCCAGAATAAATCTAAGAAAGTTTTAGGTTAGGACGAGATTTCTCAGTACCTGCATTGGTCTAACTCATGGACTAATGGAAATAATGGTTACATTCAGTAGTTCTTAACACCCTTTCTTAGTGACTTGACAAGTTGACATTTTTCAGAGAGTTCAAAATCTGCAAGGTGCTGCTTGCCTGGTTTCGTTAGCCAAACTGGTTGGAAACATGGCATTAATGAGGCCAAGGTTCAATTCCCACATGGCCTGGGTTGTTTTGAAGGAGAAAAACTGTTCCATAGCCAGAGGCTGTATCTCTAACACTGCCTAGCTTCTTGATTTGCCAACAATAGCTGTGGTTCAGAAGGAGGATCACTCTAGAGAAAATAGAGCTCAGGGAAAATCCTTTATCACTCCTGGAAAACCAAAGCAAAGTTCACTTACTGCGATGATAATTCAGTAGTGTCACCTCTGTTAATAACAATCATTCTAGTTGAGGTGGCCTTCACAAATGGGAGAGAGTAGAACCCAAGATTATCAACAATAAAAATAAAATTAATGGGGTGTATGGAAAACAATAGCTAATTTTTAATGAATATTTTATATTTATCTGCTATTGTTCTAAGTCTTTTACATGTATTTTTTTCATTTATTTAATATTCATAATAACCCAAGGAAGTATTTTCAATAACCCTATTTTATTCATAAGGAAACTGAGGCATAGAGACCTCTATCAATTTGCCCCAAGGTCACACAGGTGGGCTGATTCCAGAGCTCTTGCATTAACCACTTCACTCAACACAGGTACCTCCTAGAGAGGAAATGCATTAGCTTGGCGGTCAGCTCTTAAATAGATGAAAGCTATCAAAGGACTAAATCCCAGTTCACCAGTGAATGGCAGCTACATAATGGTTTGATTATTTTGACTCTACTTCTAGACCACCAAATTCACTGATTAGCTAAAATTAGTCTGAAATTTTCATCCTTTCAACACTTATGATGCCTTAAACTAAGAAAAGGTGCACCTGAATGTTTCTTTGCAAATGCTCTTGGTGTTTCTTTAAAAGCTTTCTAAATTGAAAGCTATCTTTATTATTCACACAATAAGGCATCATATAAGCTACTGCATAAAGTTGAACTAGACATTCAAAATCAAAGTAAAAGACTTGGTCTTCCCTCTGCTGCCTTCTTCCCATAGGCCTCACAAACAAGTCCAAGTCTCCCTTATAGAAAACAATCCTCCTGTTGGCCCTAGCTTTCCAACAGGCTGTTCACATCCAAATGTCCTTACTTTTTAAAGCTTGAATTCTGAAAATCACTTTCATTCCTTAATCCACTGGATTGTGCCTTCCTGATCTATTCTCCTAGAATAAGTACTTTGAATATTATCAATTCTCTCTTGTAAGTTAACTCTATCTTCTCTGGGTCCTTTAATTTTGCCCACATTTTCCACAATGTTTGCTCCTACTCTCCAACCCAGCCCTCATATTCATTATGCTGTGTGATTCCATGCCTTGTAAGTTTCTCCTTCCCCTCAGCCTGGCTGAAACACAGGCATTGCTTTAAGTTCTTATCCTTAGCTTTCTCCTGTCATCAACCCATCCTCTGCTCTCACTTGTGTGATCTCACTTTTATCCATTTACTCAGCAGTGACTTCCACATGAGAAGTGCTGGAACTCTAATCTGTGTAGTCTTGACTTCTTTTTCAAGCACCAGACCTATGTTTCCATCTCTTCGCTGGTTTTTTTCTTCTGGTTGGTCTCCCAGAATTTCAAACTCAATTTGTCCAAACTATGTCCCTGCCTCCACACTATTCTCAAATTTATGCCTAACCTAGCTGGAAATCTGAGTTATCTTTTGCTTTTCTCTGTCCCTTATTTTCTACTTCTAAGGGTTTGCCAGATCTTGTTGACTTTTTGGAATCAGCCTGTTTTCCAATTTTATTTCTGTGGTAATTTGGACTTTCATCCAAAATTACTGAGTACCTATTATGTGTCAGCCCAAAGGTGGATATGGTTTCATTCCTACATTAGGGATCCTCCAGTTCAAGAAAGGTGGCAGAAGGAAACAAGTTCCTAGCATGACAAGTGTTATAATGGAAGGAAGTGTTCACAATGTGTCCTGGGAGTGCAGAAGTGGGACAATGACATGCTATTGGCACAGGGAATTCAATGGAATCAAACTCACTGGAGGTGTTTGCCTGCACACAGCAAAGGACCTCTTTCTGAGCATCAAATAAACAGTTAATTACACAAGCAATGTTTTATTAACTTGTTTCACCACCAGCTGATAGTTTTTAAAATATTATTTATTATTCTAAGAGTGATCTGCGTCTCCCTTCTGTTAGTGATAGTCTGAGTATTATGAAAGTCTGCCTGTTCTGTACTGAGTGACACACATGAAATTTAGACTTGCCCTCTGTCTTTACATCACTGAGAGTAAAATACAAGAAATTCTATCATAAAAGAACCCCTCAAAATTGTCATGGTGGTTCTTACTAGAACCAGAAATGACAGAAATTATAACATTGAATTTTTTAACACTCCTATTCATTTTTAAAGCTTAAAAAAACCTTAATTTACTTAATGGTGGAAAAGTAGTTTATTAGCTCAAAATTTCACATTTAATCCAATATTCTTGTGTTTGGAGCCTTAAGTTATTACAGTTATTATAGTATGTCAAAATGATCAAATATTGGCAATTTTATATGGCTTAACCTAAGAGATCTATAACTTTTTAAAAATTTTATTTTATTTTTTGGAGGGTATTTTATTTTATTTTAATTTTAAAATTACAGTTGACATTCAACATTATATTAGTTTCAGGTGTGCAACATAGTGGTTAGACATTTATATAACTTACAAAGTGATCCCCCAGATAAGTGTAGCTCCCACCTGGCATCATACATAGTTAACTTTTTTTTTTAGTTATTGGGACCAGGAGAATTGAGAGTATGTATTATAGTTCTTAAGGTAATCAAGGAGAAGTCATCTTTATGGCCCAGTCATAGACATTCTTTATTATTATTTGATTGCTTTGGTTTTCTGATTCCAGTAAAGATTCTTGAATGTTTAATACTTTACTCTCTATGACATGCATAAACTTTTTGGGGGAGGGTCTCGAGCATCATTCAGAGGCTCTCACCTACATTGTTCTTGAATTGGAACCATCTGAGATAGCTATAGATGTCAGAGATGGGAAGAATTAGTTCTTTCTTTTTAAAGACAAAGCATCTAAGAACCAGGGATGTTAACATACCTAACATTATGCAGGTAACAATTTAGAGTTGGGACTAGAGCACTTTCTGTTTGCAGAGGCTAGGATATATTCAAGAGAGGAGAGAGAGAGAAAAGAGAAGAGGAGAAGGGAAGGGAAGGGAAGGGAAGGGAAGGGAAGGGAAGGGAAGGGAAGGCAAGGGAAGGGAAGGGAAGGGAAGGGAAGGGAAGGGAAGGGAAGGGAAGGGAAGGAAAGGAAAGGAAAGGAAAGGAAAGGAAAGGAAAGGAAAGGAAAGGAAAGGAAAGGAAAGGAAAGGAAAGGAAAGGAAAGGAAAGGAAAGGAAAGGAAAGGAAAGGAAAGGAAAGGAAAGGAAAGGAAAGGGAAGAGGAGTTGAGGGGAGGGGAGGGGAGTGGGAAGGGAGGTAGGGAGGGAGAAGGTGGAGGAATTCAGAGGATTTATGACAGTATTAAAGAGTCAACCTTATCTCTAGGCAACCATGACCTTTAGTTTTCCACTGATCCAAACTCCTCTGGCCATCCTGACTAGGGCTCTTTTCTACATAATCCTCCCCACCAGGTCTGTTGCCTTCACACTGGTCTCCAGGTGAGCTGTTCTGTGGCAGGAGGAACAGGTACTTATGGTTCCAGGGGCTAGGATGGGATTTGGTCTTCAATTCCAAGAACTGGGTAACACAAAACATTTCTTTAAAGAAAATCAGGTTTCTAATGTAAAATATTCAGTTACTTTGACATATTTACTATTGCTCTTATTCCTAAAGAATCAGATATAAGATTAAATGGAATAAACATTTCAACTATCTTTCTAGTCATGTGATCTTTGGAAGTGTGCTCAAGAAAATAAATTTTGGGAAGTTTTTCAGATTACCAGTTCTATTCAGTGTGGGTTTTATTTCCTCTTAATATAACGAAACTCTCAGTTTTCTGGTTGGCTAAAATGTATAATTCAAAGGGGAAGGCATAATTTCTTGACATAATACATTATTTCAGAGGCTCTATGGACATGTGATATTTGAGAGTGTCTGACTTAATTAAAATAGAAAACTATTTTGAAAATATAATATTGCCAATAGAGCAAAGATATTCATTCTAAAATTATTATTCCACTTTCAAGGTTGATATATTTAAACATTTTTATTTAAGGAAACCCAGCAATCAAAAACATCACCCTATTCTTCTGTAAAACATATAAAAGAATGTGGAACTAAAATACAGTTTGCTAAGAAAAGTCACTAGTTGTCTTGGTGCACTGACAAAGTACTCACAGTTCTCTTTGAACATCTAAAAGTCTGTTGTATCATGCCCTGGACAAGCTTTTAGAAAAAAAAAAGTTTGGCTAATTGACCTATTTAAAACTCATCTTACTCTGTCTCCAGCCTGAAAACCAGAGTGCTCTTCTAAAGAGCTGGATTTTTTATGAGGTGTTAAATCAACATTGCCAAATGTGACTTGGTGGGGCTTTCTGCAGCCTCTCGGCAGAGTGATGCAGGCTACTTGATCATTCGTGTATCTTTAATAGCCTACGATTAACCCTTCTTAAAAGATAATGTGTGGATGCTTTGGTTATATATAAATCATCATGAACAGAATGCATTTGTATTTATACAGGATTGAGGCCAGGAATCCCTTCATACATCCATTTAATTTGTTCTGCAGACTTAAAATGTTGGCAGGACAGACTATGCACCGCATCTTGAGTAGCGATGCATTCTTGATACACGTGACAATGAAGAAAAATGGGTAAACCAGCTTGGGTTTCCTAGACTTTGGGGGAGAGGAGAAGAATTTAGTTTCCAGAGTACAGTAATAATCTCCTATCTCCATACTGTCCCCTCCAGGCCACTGTGTGCGTTCTCACATTCACTGTTATATGAACCTCACAGCTACCCTGAGAGCTGAGTAGGCAGGCAATACCCTCCATTCAAACTTGAGGAAATCAGCACCCAACAGAGAATTTGCTTGAAAATGTAGCGAAAGCGGTCTTCAAGTCCAATGTTCTTTCTAGTACTTTCACCACTGTGTGGTTTCAGGAAGTTTGAAAAGACAAAGCTTTAAAAAACTTTAACTTGCAGCATTTTTGTTGCTCGGGCCCTAGACTAAGCTGGTGGTTCATTTGTCCATGGTTGGAGGTTTGATGATAGAATTATTGATCCACTTGAAAATCTAGCAAGGGAATAGCATGGAAATGCATAGTAGAGGCAAAGAGGGAGTTTGGGCAACTAAGCCTTCTATAAGTAGGTAGCGGTGGAGGGAAGGAGAAATCAGGCAAACATTTTAATGATTCCTGAGTGACTTTTTGAAGAGTTTAGATTCTAAATATATCGAAACCTCATTATAACATTGTTTTTGAGGTTTATGCTTGAGAACGTAACCTTATAGGTGAAATCTTGACCCTTTCTTGATGAAGTTCCAGTTTCTATAAGTTTATGAAGAATGTTATAATCAGGCTAATATTAAGGCTATACCTACTTTCTCGATAAAAGAACAATTTCTTCCCTTTGATAGTGTTTTTTAAACAAAGCAGAATAAACCCTTTTCTTGTTTTATGGATATTTGTGTGTGTTTTGCCTTTCCAAACTAAATTGTGAATTCCAAAAAATGGTGACTAAATATTATATATACTAGTTGTACAATAAATATTGGTTGAGTTAAATTACTTCTGTAAAATTTGCTGGATACCTTTTAGATAAATACTTACTATATATTCTATATCCCTATGCAATTAATCTTTTGTGCAAATTTTTAACAATGGTTTTTATAATGGCTTTTTATAATGGTCCTAACTCCCTTGTCTACACATAAAATATCTATCTACTTAAGTAAAATAGGTTTCGACCTTAAATTCCATGGCTGTTAAACATTTGATATATGCATGTGCAGAACATAATGAGTGTATGGCTTTTACTAGTATGAAGGTCACTACGATATCATTTAGTGATTTAGTGCTGTACTTGGTTCAGATTCCAGCTCTGAAATGTCTTATTTCTGAAACTTCAAGCAGATGACTACTAAGCCCTGTGCCCTCATCTGTAAAATCGTGAGGACAGCTCCTAAGAGTGCTGTGAAACTGAACGAGGCAAGGCACAGTACTTGGTGTCTAGTAAATTCTCCTGTATTAGATGTTATTAAGATTAGTTTGAATTGAGGATATTTAGTGATGGGTATACAAATGCTTTTCTAAATATGACAATTTTAAGATAGATGATATCCTTGAGTGACAGTTGAATTGGTATTACAATTTTCCCCCCCAATTTGAGATAAATGTTATAGATTTTATGTTTCAAGAAAAAAAGATATTATAAAATGTTTGGAAAATGAAATTACACAATCAATTCACATTTCTTAAAAAAAATTTTATCAAATTTATTGGGGTGACATTGTTTAATAAAATTATATAGGTTTCAAATGTACAGTTCTATAATATATCATCTGTATATTGTATTGTGTGTTTATCACCCAAACTCACCAATTCACACTTCTAATTCATTTTTTTAATCCTAACTCTGGATATTAAAACTACTGAAGTCACTGCAACTCTAAGATGCTAAATTGTGTTTTAGAGCTGCCAGGAATCCTTTAACTATCAAATGTTCACAAGCGTTTAACAGACAAGGACTTCCTTATTACATAAAATCACTAGTTACATGGTTGGGTGACTGCTTTTATTTGAGTGGTTTCTGACAGCTGCAGCAAAGAGAAGGGAAAAAAAAAAAAGCCAAATTTATTAGAGAGAATTCAAATATAATGCATATAGTAGTGATTCCTAACTTTATTTGATGATAAATGTCTGCTAAAAACACAATTACCCAGGCCCCTTCCCTGAAGATCCTAAGCTAGCAGGTCTGGGGTGGGGTGCCAAATCTGTATCTTTAACAGGTGTGTTGGATGATTCTTCTGATCTGGCCAATTTGGACAACACTGTATATTGAAGCCCTTGAGAGTACAAGAACAGCCTCAAGGAAACACTCTTTATTTTCCTCCCATTTTAGACATATCAATAAGCAAAGAGAAACAACAACTAAAATAACCTATAATATTATTTCTCAGAATTAGTATGGCTGTTCAAAACTGTTATAAATGGGAGTATGAACCAGACTGTCTGGGTTGAAATCCAGATTCCTCCACTACCAGTACGACCTTGGGCAAGTTGTATAATTTCTTGGTGTGGTGATTTCTTTATTTGTAAGAAAGCTATGGTAATATTACCTCCTAGGGTTGTTTTGAAGATTAAATGAGTCAATACATATAAATGTCTTAGAATAGTCCCTGGATCTCAGAATAAGTACTCAACAAATGTAAACCGCCCTTCAAAATAATTTAAGAACTGTTAATAGTAGCATTTCTACCACTACTATATTGCAGCAGCTTGTATTTTCCAAAGATGACAATACTTCCCATGTCCCATGTTCTTCCACAATGTGACCTTGCTACTCTCTACATCAAGAGGAGAGTGTGATTCCCCTTTTCTTGAATCTGGGTAGGCCCGACTGCTTTGGCCCGTAGATTACAGTGGAACTTCCCAGGCTTGGTCATAAAAAGCAACACTACTTGTTGGAATACTCATGCATGGAGTCCTGTGATGACATGCAAGAAGTTTGATTATGCTGAGGCTGCCATGCCTAGAGTAAGCCAGGTCACATGGCAAAGCCACACATAGGTGCTTTGACTGACAGCCCTAGTCTTTCATTCATCCGAGCCCAGTCCTGTGAATGAGGGAGCCTCTCGGTAATTCCAGCTTCCTGTTGTTGAGTCACCTCCACCTTTCAAGTTTTCCCAGCTGAGGCCCCAGACATTGTGAAGAAGAGATAAATCATTCATGCATGCCCTGTCCAAATTCCTCACCCACAGAATCTGTAAGCAGAATAAAATGGTTGCTATTTTAAGCCACGATTTTTTTATAGTAGTTTGTTCTGCAGTAGCGATCATTGGCACATGCATCTTTCCAATTCTATGCATGTAGTAACTATATCCTGTTCACTGCTTGCTCAGTCTTTGTCACGTAGCACATAGCAGCCCCCAACTCTGTTGAATAATGTACTATATTTTAAACAATTCGTCATTGTGGGGCAACTAGATAGCTTCTCAATGATTCCATTATTACTTAGAGTAAATACCTGTAAGTAGAATTACTGAGTCATAGAATATTGTAAATGGTTTTGATATGGAGATATTGAAACATTCTGCCCACAAAGAATCATCCAGAGAGAGCCTGTCAAAGTTATATCATCAGCATGTACCTTAAAGAACTAACACATGCTAATTAAATGTACATGGCTGATTTATAAATCAGAATGATGTCTTTTGAATAGCATACCAACATATTAACTTTAAAACAGGAGGTTTGCTAGCCTAGTGGTTCTCTCCTTGATGTCAAGTAGTCCAAGAAAGTTGTAAAAAGAGGTCCAAAAGCCTTGTCAAATATCCCTGCAAACCTAATTTATCTTACGTGTTCTTGAATTAAGGCAAGATGTTAACAAGCATAATGAGTTTCATTTCCTTTGGCCAAATTGATAAGTTACCTTGTGTTGCTCAGGCATTCTGATGTTGAAGTCAGGGATTTTGAGGCACAGTTGCCACAGCATGTGCTGTTATCAGAGGTATATACCAGATAGTTTCTGAACTGAACACACCCCATCTGTCATTTGACCAAGTTGACAAGATAGCATGATAGCCAAAATTAAGGTCCCAATAGCAGTAGACAGTGCTTGAGTGTCAAAATTTTTATAAAAATTAATTGCTGCCCTGGCTGGTGTGACTCAGTGGTTGGAGTGTCGGCCCACAGGTTGGATTCCTGGTCAAGGGCACGTACCTGGGTTGCAGGTTCACTTCCCGCCCCTGGTTGGAGTGCATTCAGGAGGCAGCCAGTCGATGTGTCTCTCAGATCAATGTTTCTCTCTCTCTCTCTCCCCCTCTCTCCTTCCCTTCCTTTCACTCTCTCTGAAAAAGCAATGGAAAAAATATATCCTCTAGTGAGGACTAATTTAAAAAACAAACAAAATCTTTCAAATCATGTAACTTTATAGACAAAATAATGTAAAACCATAAAGGCAGAAGTTTGAAAAATATGTGTGTGGGGAGTAAATTCCTCAAACACTGAAGAACCAATTAAGATGTTTAGAAGCATAACTTTATAACAAAGGGACATGGATTACTTTTTTCATATCTAGGGTAGCTAGAAAAAACTTTTTTTTTTTTTTTTTTTTTTTATCACTGAAGTTAGTAAGCATGGTGCAATGCAAAAGCACTGGGATTTGGGGTCAGAGAACAGGGGGTTAAATTCTAGGAAGGTGATCTGGGACAGTCCCTGGACTTCTGTGCACCTCATTTGTAATATTGGGATATTATCTCACAAGGTTTTGTGAGAACTAAATCAGTTGACACATGAAGGATCCAGTCACAGTGGATGGCTCAAGTGGCGGTCAGTAAGTGTTAGTGGAATCTAAATGTATCTTTCTAGGTGTCTGTCACTGGCTTTCAAAATTGGGGCATCCTCTTCATTGGATAGTACTATAAACATAATAATTCTGCATTTTTCTAACTACCAGATTGTTCAACCTTATGTTGATTTGTAATTTTCTCAGACTTTCAGGTGAGATTACATTTTTCTTTATACTACTTGTATTACTGATAATCAAGGGAACACCATATTTGAAAACCACCTCATAACATGAGTTACTAGATAAATGATGAATTATATCTGTTTTGCCTTATTTTGTGTCAATTCAGAAGGTGACTCTTTCTGATTCTATTCTTAACCTGACATTATATCATATCTTTTGGAACTTGTTGATTTCTATGCATTTTTAATACCTATGAATGAAAATGTACTTACAATAACATTGCTGGAAGTCAATTTGATTTTGCTATAATTTCTATTGAATTGATTAAGAAATTGAAGTGCAAATAGGTCAAGGGAAGAAGTAGGAGCAAACCCAGTAATCACCTAACGAAATGCTTTCATTTTATATATTTAGAGGACTAGAGGTTTGTTGGAGTAAAACACAGAGACTAGCTCTTATGAATCACATCTTCTAGTCTAGTGCTTTACCCAGTAACTCCCCTGTGATTTTATGTCATGAATTTCATATTAACAAATTAATAATAAAAACGTAGATACTTAATTGCTAAGTTATAAAATGCCTAATACTAGGTTTGGATAAAGTCCTTATTAAAACATTGGGCAAGACTGAGAGAGATCCCTTGCTATAAAATGGGTTTTGAAGTCAAGACTTGTTGAGTTGGCACACAAGTGACTTTACAGTGGCAAATCATCAGATGATCAGTAATCTTAGCTGCCTTTTGTGTACCTTTCATCTTGTCTTGGGCATTAAATCCAAACAAAGTGACTGAATACAAAAGAATGAAGTAGTTCCTGGCTAGATTTGAAGCTCAATTTGACTCCTTATTTGGATAAACCGTATGAAAGCTCACATCTGCCTCAGGACAACAGGAACATAAAAATGTACATTAAATGCTGATAAAAGTTTGCTTATTTTTACAAAAGAAGATTTCATATTGTCTTGCTTACATAGGCACTGAAAGCAAATATGTATTTAAACAGCAAAGTTTATATCTTTCTTCTTTATCCTGGAAGTGAATTACTTTGAAAAACCACACCTTTTTTTCTGAGCTTCTCTTACAAAATGCTATTATATCAGTACAACTTAGCAATTAACCTTTGTCAGCTCAATGACATGCAGGACAGAGTGCACTGTACACTTACTGCTGAGACTTCATGGTGTGCTAAAGTCAACGAATTTCTTTAATCACCTCACATTTTTGTTATTTTCTTTTGGTTGTAGAATCTTCTCATAAAACCAAGGGAAGCTTACATTAACTTTTTTACTCCAGTAGTTCTGATGAATAATGTTCCCAGCACCCTTCCTATTTTAAAAGGTGAATGAGACAAGTGCCCCAATTTTGGCTGCTAATTTTAACAACTGTAACTCTGAAAACAGCTGAGGTGGAAGTGAGAATTTTACAAAGATGACTAGATGCAGTTACATATTTATTCTTTGTAGTAAAGAAACTAAAAAAGAAAAATACAAAAGAAAAAGTAGATTATTTGCCAAAAAAAGTGCTTGTCAGTAGAATGTTGCCAAAGAGCTGCCTGTGATATTGGACATATTGTTTGACTATTTTGAATCTGTTTCAAGCCTTCTTAGGTTGACTCCTGCCCCAACCCCTACCCTCACGTTACCTATGATGTTTGTTGTTTGTTAATTGCTTGGCAGTGGGGAAGGGGATTGTGATGAGAAAAAGGATTAGAAATGAAAGTATTTCTTTGCAGAATAGGGATTTTCCATTCAGTATTGCCCACTCTATGTGTATGAAAGGAAACAGATGGGAAGACCACAATGAGTGAGCTCAGGATATTGAAGAGGAATCATTGGTTATTTCTAATAGAAAAATCCCTATATCTTTTAAATTGTCTGGTAGTTGTCTCTTTAGGTGGCCAGGTGCAGAGTTATTATCTAGTGTCTGTTATCCCAAGATGTCATGTAATGATATACAGAGAAAGCTTAAGAATCATGACTTTCTCCTGCTTAAGCCCTAAAATATGTCATCATGATGATAGCAACTTGGGAAAAAGTCAGAGACAAGTCCCAATTTAATTTTTTTTGCAATATGTGTCAGATGTCTAGTTGGGCTTTCTTTAGGCTGATTATTTGATCATTATGGGGTGGAAGGAAGGCAGAGTGAGAGGGAAGGAGGCAGTGACTGCTGGGAGCTATAGATTATTTTATCCTGATTTTGTGCAACATGTGGTGGTAGAGGCTCATTGACTCTGGTTGAACCATATGAAATTGCTGTTTTATTTGGTCAGGGTGGTTACATATCAGCAATTTCATGTGCTTCAACATAGTAGGTAATAGTGAACACCTATGCTCTCATTATTCATGAATTTAACAAGCATTTATTGAGTCCCCTTATTTTTTCCCTTTTTGATTGAGTCCTATTAGTCTTTTAAGACTAGACTCTAAATCACTTTCTCTGGAAGTTAACATGTTTTGTCCTATTATTATTATTATTATTTTGCTCAGCAGAATTCTTGATTTTTATATAATGGACATTAACTTGTATATATATAATTTTTATTTCTAAATATGTCTTTATTGATTTCAGAGAGAGGAAGGGAGAGAGAGATAGAAACATCAATCCCCGCTGGGGATTGAGCCTGCCTGGATCATAGGTTGATGCTCAACCGCTGAGCCATGCAGGCTGGGCTGTATATATATGTAATTTTTACTCTTACTTTTCCATTTAATATATATTTATAAATTTACAACAAGAGATACATATTTCATGTCATAACATTTTCATAACTATATTTCAAGGGTATGAAATATTTCAAGTGGATAGCTTATTTTCCATTCTCGTATTTGGAGGTTGTTTAGGTAGTTGGGTTACTGTCTTTGTACAGAAAGTTTTTTCTGTTATTTCAGGTTATTTCTCTAGGATAGAGTCCCCAAAGTGGAATTACTTGGTCAAAGGGTATGAACATAGTAAATTCTCCTGATACATGTCAACTGGAAATAGCCGTATTTTTAATCCCGCTTGATATATGAAGTTTGACTCCTCATCAGTCACAGGATATGTTAAAGGCTGTTTAAAACGACCTGCTTACATGGTGGTCCAAAACCGTATTCAATGACAGCATCCTCGTCTGGATAAAGGAAAGGGTTGGAATCGCTGGTGTCAAGGGAACCTCTAGCTTTTCTCCAAGGGAATGGCCTCTGAATAAACTATGCCAAGAAGAAAGACCAAGTTCCCGAAGCGTACAAGATTTCTTCAAGTTCTCTTTGTAATTATTTTGCCTGGAGGAAATGAGAAAAAAGGAGACCAAGTGTCAGCCTGGGTCTGGGGAATTTTCTAAAGAATAAGTTACCATTTTCACACCTTGGGAAAGAAGATGTAAAAGAATATGTTTAGGCTTAGACAGTGTTTTGGCTTAAAACATATGATAAATCAGAGATAACTTAGTACTGGCCAATAATATCTATCAAGCCTATTTTTAGATTCCCAGGTATTTACTCTAATGTATCTTCCTAATTAAGATAAAATAATTGACTAATGCTAATTAGATCGTAACCTCTCTGGTCGGAGGAGAAAATAAGCCAATGAGGAATAAGTGCCTACATCTGATGTCCTAGCTCTGGGTGAGGCAGGCAGTGGGGAACTCAGGGAGAGAGAATGGGACCACAGAGTGAAGGTGTGACTGCTGAGGGTGTTGATATCTGCTTGTTCAGATGATGCTTTGAGACCAGCTCACCCTGGAATCCAGAAATACGGCCCAGCAATAATCAAGCCATGGGTCAAGTGGAGTCATTAACCTCACATGGATCACAGTCACATCCAGCAAGGAAAAATGCTTGGACCATAAGGGAAGAGGTGATTTCAGGGTCTCTCAGAGCCACTTCCATGGCAGGCAGTAGAGAATAATGGTTTGGAGCTTGGGCTCTGGATCCGGACAGTTTAGGATAGAAACTGGTTGCTATGCTGTACTAGCTGTGTGACCTCAGATGAGTTACTTAATCTCTCTGTGCTTTAGTTTACTCATCTGTAAGATGGGGATAATAGTAGTCCATACCTCATTATGGCTGTGAAAGTAAAGTGTGATTTAATACACACTAAGTGCTTAGAACGGTGCTTGGCATGTTGTCAGTGCTGTTTATTTTTCCCCCTCCCCGAATATTAAAATAAACTTTCAAACAGGGTTACAAAAAGCTTTTGGCATATTTTAAATGTGTACATTTAACAAATTCACTGTTTACACACACTATACAGTGACTGTATGGATAACTTCATTTGGGGGTCAAGTCAAAATTTAAACTCAAGTTTTTTTGTGATGTGTGATATGACAAATGGGCCTCCTGGTGTATCTCATGCAAGACTCTTTTGGTTATGCCACTGCTTTCTTCCTTGATCACTACATTGATTAAATAGGTGTCTTTTCCTTTTTTAAGTAGCTGATGTTAAGAGTGCTCCATTCAACTGAACCATTTGTTGGGTTAGGGAGCAGCTTTGATAAGGTGCCTCTGCTTCCCCAACTTTTCTAGCCTCTTCAGATCAGCCATTTGTAGCAGAAAACTTATTGTTGAGATTCCACACATTAGCATTCTTAAGATCTGGGTGGCTAAGTGGAGCACTGAGCCAAGGACCAGGGAGGGAAGCAGTTAAGTTGGGATCATCCATGGACAACTGTGGTTGTCCCGGGCCCTGACACTGTGCAGATGAATGGAAGATTAGGCGCTGGCCACAGTAAGTACTGCAGAGCAGGCAAAGGATTTCTTCTGTTTCTCTTCTGGTCAGAGGAAAATGAAGAATCCACGACTTATCAATACCAGTCACCCCACACTTTGAAAGGTGATCTGGAGTAGCTATGCTTGAAAGTAGGAGATATTACGGGTCCTTCTTTGAAATTAGACATTGAAAAGAATCCCACAAAATGTACATGCCTGTCTGTGAGGTCTTTACAAAGGACTAGAAGACCTTAAGTCTTGGTCAGACTTGCAAAAGCCCTTGTGCATCAAGAAGAATGGTGCCTGAAATACGCATCAAGGAATGCTGGGCATTTTCAACATTCCAGAGAGCAGATATCAGGGAAAGGTTCTTTATTTCATCCCCGAAACACGAACACCTGGGGTCTCAGCAAAGAATTGCTGTTGACTTCAGGTCACTTGCATGTGACTGTAGTACTTAAGCCCTTTTACTTCTTTTGACAATTCAAGTTAGCTGTCATGGAAGCTGTTTTCTTAGCTTTTCCTCTCTCTAGGATAATCATTTTTCCTTGTTGCTCAGTATCAATGTCTTACAATAAAGCTCTATTTATGAGATGTCAAAAGTAACTTTTAAAAAAAATATCTTTATTGTTGAAAGTATTACAGATGTCCCCCTTTCCCCCTTTCCATTGAACTTTTATCTTCTGTTTTTCTTTAATATATACTGATATATAAAAAGAGAAAATTTATAAACAATGTTGGCTTTTACTTACATTATATCCTTGGACAGTAAAATGGACCCTAGTAGACCTGAAAGATTGACTTAAGGTTAAACAAAAGTTTAATTATCTGATTCCAGGGCTATTAGCTATGTGTGAAAAGAAAAACTGCAAAATGTGAGTTGAAAAGATTCATTAAAATTCATGGCAAAACTCACTGGGGATGAGTCAAATTGGAAAATATTGTGAAAGCCATAGCAGAATGTATGTTATGCCTCTAGGGTCATTTCTTTGAAATCTTTCTTACACACATGCCATATACATAGATTTCTATCTGTTCCAACTGTACTTAATACTTGAGCTGACCGAAAGCATGTTAAATCTCTCAAAAAAGAATTTCTCCATTGTTCTGGAGAGTTATTTCTGCTGCTGCCTCAATGTGCTCTCGCCAGGTAGCTCTCTCAGCTGTTGAGATCACTCAGTTGGTGTGCTGCTTTGTGTCTGAGGGAAGAGTAATCAAACAGCCTCAGAGACAGGGACCTGTTGGAGCAACTGTGGAAGATGCTGGCGAAGATTAAAGACAACTGCAGAATTTGCTGCAGCAGCATGAAAAATAAATTACCCAAGTGAAGCAATGATTAATGAAGACACTCCTAGAAACCCCTATGATTGTTAGAAAGTATTCTTAAGTACTTATAGGAGTGCTTCTCTTTTTTGGTTTGTATATGCAGAGAAATATAGGGTAACATTGCTCATACTTTAAATTACTAATTTAGAAATAATCCTTTTATTAGACTTTAAAAAAATTGGAATATATTTTCTCACCATTGCAAGGTTCTGACTTTGTTTTCATATCCTGCCAATTGCCTTTTGAAGTATGACAGTTCCATGGTGATATAAAGAATAATTTAATGTAGTGTCAAAATTTATCCTTGATGTTAATAATTAAAATAAATTGGCATGTATTAACAACTTTCCTCCACGGATTATATTTTCACACAAATTAATATAATCAGCATATTTCAACTGACCAATGGAAAGCTTTGTTCATGGGGGGATGTAAGCAAAAATTTTGTAGGCTGGAAATATTTAACTTGAGCACATTTATAGAATAATAGAATTTCTAAGACAAAGATCTTAGATCAATGTCATGTATTTTAATTTTGGTAGGGACAAAAGCTGAGGGTGGCTAAATTTAGGTGCATAAGTTGGTGTGTGTATACTTTCTAGATGTGGGGAGGAGAAGAAGTAGTTTTAGGAAAATAAAATACTTTTTCATTTCCAAATACTGCATTTCATATTAAAACAATTTATCAAGAAATTGTAAGTTATAAATCTTTAGCTTATGGCTACAGCGAGGGCCTCAGCTGGAACCCTAGCTATATACTCTCTGAGATTCCAGCACATCTGAAAGGTTTGTCACATGCTTGTCTGGGAACTATTTGAAAAAAGTCCAAAAGGTCTCCTGAGAAGCACTGAGTTATCCGAAGGAAGAGTCATCTTAACGCCGAGGGTAGGTAGAGGAACAAGGGCCTGTGTGAACGAGTGGGCAGTTTTCCTGTGTGTCACTCATCTTTGTCTTCCACGTGCCCTTAGTTTTCTTGGGGTTTGTGCCAGATCCCAGGAGAGAAGCCTCAAAGAGAAACCAGTAAGAGAGCTTTTTCACTTTTTTACTGACATACCTGAGATACTAGGGAGCAGAGGCGGCTGCACTTTTGTGACCTGAGCAGCACAGTGTGGGAGGAAGCGAGGCCTCTGTATGCCACTGAGCAGGTTGTGTGCACTGCATGACTCGGGGGTGGGGTGGGTCACATGCCGAATCACAGGCAAGGGCCCTCAGAAGAGGTGTTCTCTCCACTTAAGTGGAGGGACGTCCAGTGTAGGGTGACAGCATGAACACTTGAGTTCGCTACAACTTTGGCAAGATGCAGCTTTGATGTAGTGCGTGCCTGGGGCACGGATGGCTTGAGAGGTTGGAGTGGCTTTGGAGAGTTAATAGCCTCACGCATGGTAGGAGGTGTCACTCATCCAAGTAGCCAGAGAAGAGGTGTAGGAAGAACGCCATGTGGGAGCTGGCAGGAGTCTGAATTGTGAGCCCACTAAAGATACCCAGCAGGGACTCCCAGACTGGGAGGACGTCATACTGGCAGAGGGAGAGTATAAAACTAAAGAAGAGACAGTGTTTTGTGACTTGTACCCCTACATGTACCCCTCCAAGCTCACAAAGCTTCTGGAAAAGTAGATGTTCTGTCTTGTAATCATTTTATACTTCTGAAAATAAAAACCAAGAACTCATTATTTGGTAATAAAGACTATAACTGACACTACTTATGGAATGACCATTAAGTGTTAGGGAATATCAACATTCCCTTAAATGGAAGTGCATAGACTGTTAGTGCGGTTTCTTCCTGACGGCTGACATGAGCCCAAGTCTGAAACGGTGGTGGTACAGGACAGCTGAGATCCTCAAGGCTGTCGAGGGAGGTCTCCCTTTGTGTGGATAGTGTTTCAGGCAGCTGGATCCCGCTGTGCATGCATTTCCACTCTGCGTGGCCCACCTCACTTCTTCTAGGATTGCTTTTCAATCAGAGACTTAACCTGCTGTCAGAGTGGACGTGTGTCATTTCTTCCCTCTAATCTCTAACACCCTGGAATGATTCAGTAGGTTTTTTCATACCTGCCTGGTAGATGGCAAACCTGAGGCTCATAGGTGTCAAACAAATTGCTACAGTGGGCAAGTAGAGGTGGAACCCTAAGTTAGGCCCAGATCGATGTCTTTCTACAACCAAGGATCTGTGAGGCTTTTTCTTCCAGCAGACTCCTGCATCCCATTGTGGGTAGGTGTAAAATACCTTAAGCATCAGAGATTTACTTTTTAGTGAAATTGCCACATTAATTCGTAGAACGTACCAATGGTGTTTTCTCAGATACAGCAAATATGATTCAGTGCAGGAACAGTCACGTGACTAAATCATCACTCCAATTCTCCAGTTTGGCAAATCTTTAGGTCATGGTTCACCCTCACATCTAACTTTGTATAAAAGCTATAACTATGACTTTTTGGTCCTGAGAAAGAACACAGCTCTAACTGAGGTCTTTATGAAGCAAGACTACATGGGGTTCACCACCACTCTTGAGAAATATGAACCCAAGCTTGGTTTTTCGCTATGACCAATTATTAGGATACTTGCTTTGTTCTTGCTGTTGTTATATTTATCTATATACAAACAAATGGAAAAGCTCAATAAGAATTATACATGGGTATTGTCTCTTGTGCAAACACACCATGGACAGGAAGAGTTGTGGGAAAGAAGATTGGGAAAGAATAGAAAGTGATTCGTGGTTGGCTTGGAAAAGCTAGAGATCCTACCATTGACCCAAATACTGCCCTGCCTCTTTATTTAGCTGTCACGTGTGTGACTTTTACTGTCTAATTAAATTATAGACTCCCTGAAGGCAAACACCATCACTTATTCTTTGTACTCTCTGCAGTGCCAGAGTGTGGTACAAGCAGAGTAGACGACTGGAAAATTGTTTTTGTATTCAAATGCAGACTTACAATGACCCTGGATCTTAATTCCTGCCAGGGCTCATGTTTTAAAACCACCTCCTCTGCATTCATTTTATTTGACCTCCAAAGTGGCCATGTGCAGGAAATGAAGTTACCATTTCATCTTGAAAGGCTCGGACCAAATGTCAACTTTTCCAGGAAGCCTTTCCAGGCTCCTTGCTTTGGGTTAGACATATTCTTTCTGTGTTCTGTGCCCACTGCATTTGAGACAATACTCTTATTATTTTAAAGTGGACTTGATTTGTTTGCTGTCCCCATGGGTCTGTGAGATCTTTGAGGTCAAGGGCCACAGATTTCTCTGCATCCACAGCACTTTCCCCAAGTCCTATCACTGCATAATACACATTCAATAAACATGTGTGTGAATGGACCATTCTCAGAGTCCTTTTTAAAATGACAGTTCATTTGTATGTAGAAATATACTCATTTTCATATGGAAACATTTATTTTTAAATGGCCAAACTAGCTTTGTACTAATTTGGAATCACTAAGAGCCATTAGCTTCGATTTAAATAAAAAGTGAGACAACTCTTAAAGTGGGAAACATAAAAATTAAATCCAAGTCTTCATAATGGCCATGTTTCTGAAGTATTACATTTCCCCCATCTCTACTGGCTTCTTCCAATCTAGGAGGCATTGGGAGATTCTGCCATTCAGTGTGTATGGGAGTGATTGAAAAAAATGAGAAGTCAACATCTCTCTCCATGACATATAAATATG
The DNA here is from genome assembly GCF_054644295.1 of Miniopterus natalensis. Lineage (NCBI taxonomy): Eukaryota > Metazoa > Chordata > Mammalia > Chiroptera > Miniopteridae > Miniopterus > Miniopterus natalensis. The sequence continues at coordinate 26,685,799 of NC_142096.1, forward strand.
ACATTATTTACTTGATTTTCATCTACAGGGCTATGTAAAAGGACTGTTGCTATTTGACTTTTCTTTTTATACCTAACTTAGGTGATAAGACAACTTGAAAAATGGATTTCTTCTTTCACCTTTCTGTGGAGCAGGCTGGTCTCAGCATCTGTGGCTTTCTCTTTGTTGTTATACCACATTGCTTAAGTCTACGCCTCCCTGAGTTCCTGAAATGTTGCTTCTCTCCTCTCCTTTCTTTGTTTTTAAGATAATAGAATGTATCTATTCATTTCTTTTTTCTGTTGTTGTTAATCTTCACTTGATATTTTTTAATTGATTTTTTTTTAGAGACAGTGGAAATGAGGGGTAGAGATACAGAGAGAGAAACATCGATGTGAGAGAGACACGTCAATTGGTTGCCTCCTGCACACGCCCTGACCGGAGCCAGGGATCAAACTTGCAACCCAGGTAAGCACTCTTGACCAGAATCGAACCTGCAACCCTTCAGTCCAAGGGCTGACGCTTTAACCACCGACTTAAACCTGCTAGGGCTATTCATTTCTTATCATACATAAAAGTACTTTCAAATGGGTCTATTGTTTGATTCTGCTTTTAAAAGTTATGAGATATTTGATAACTATGTTATCATATCTCTACTCTCAAGTGTCTGGATGTTACTGTCAAATTGCCAAAATGGTTTCCTGAATTTGTACATAGTTCTGGCCTTTGGCCTACAAATCACAACATACGCATACAATTTTGGTTTTTAGCATTAGTAAAATGTATGTTTTTATATCCACATTCTATGCATTTAGAGGAGCGATTTTTCTTCTTTGTTTATAGTAATCATCATAGCTGCTAGTATTTTTCTGAGACATGGCAGTGGGAAAAGAGCTAAAGAGTTGTGTTGGTGCAGCTTGCTCTAGCTGATTTTATGAGTTACAACTCTTAATCCAAATGAAATACAATTTTATTTGAGGTAGATCTGCAAGTGGGAGAATGACTATTAATTCTGCAATTCCAAAATAACTAATGTACTTGGTTTGAAGCCAGGTACACTGTGAGTTCTGGATTTAAGTGCTCTTGTGGGAAATACAGAGAGACTTTCACATATGGATTCTCAGAAGAAAATGCAACTGTTCCACACAAGAAATATCGAGTTATTCTTAGTACTTTTTAATGTGTGGTTCACTATATATTTTTGAGTGGTGCCATTTTTAACACTTGGAAACTCAAGCCAAAGATCTTCATTTCCTGGGGTAATTTTAGTAACTCACGCATTCATACAGCAAGCATTTAGTGAGGATTGATGGTATGTATAGCCCTGTACTTGATTTGATGAGAAATGCAAGGAAAGTGGAAGCAAGATTTGTCTTCATTGAATTAAAATATTGTTAGAAAATAAAACTGATACATGAGTGTGTGTGTACATATGTACATACACACATATTAGTAGAAAGCAAAATGGTACTCCATGTTAATGCATTAAAAAACACACATTGACTATGCTATGCTGTGATATAGGCAGAGGTTTCGCAGCTCCTGCTTTTTAATCTGATGGTGTGTGGGGGAGAGTAGGCAGGTGGGATGACAAAGGATGAGCCAATGATCTGAGTTGTCATGAGAATGCCGTTGACACAGCTACAAGTTCTGCCTATGAGACCCGGGGGAGTCTTCAGTGAAGAAGGGGAGTTGGAGGAGGTTCTTGAAAGAAAGTGTAGCCAAGTTGGGTTGTGCGTACACACACACTGAGAGAGGGCCAAGAGGAAAAGAGAGTCATGTGAGGTCAGGAAGCCACTTTGAGAACTGGGTTATACCTTGTGAGAAGTTTATGTATTACAATAATACATATTTATAGTTTATATTATCTGATATATGCATGTCAAGAAGAGAAAAATGGGAAGGGAGCCAGGCAGGAAAATCATCACGGGCAAAGGAACAAAAGGTGAAAATATGTACACATAAGGAGAACTTCCACTGAAATGGGTCCTTTTACTAAAAAGAGATCAAATTAGATGGATTTAGGGATGAACAGCATCTGACTGAAAGACTGAGTCAAATGAGGAATGAAAGCTATTTAAAAAATATAAAATCTTATGTGGGTGTTAGTTATTTTAGGGTGAGGCAGCATAGCATATTTGTTAAGTGCACAGACTGGGTTCAATTCATGGCTCCATCAGTCTCTGGAACTGTGACCTTGGGCAAATTATTTATCCCCCCTGTGCCTTAGCGGCATATATATACCAGGTAATTATATATATGCACAAGGTAATACACACACACACGCACACGCACACACACACGTGGTAATCTATATATATGCAATGCACTAGGTTATATATATATATATATATATATATATATATGCACCAGGTAATCTGTATATATATGCTAGGTTACATATATATGCACTAGGTACTAGTTATTATATATATGCACTAGGTAATATGTATATTTATGCACTAGGTAATATATATATACAGGGTGTCCCAAAAAATGTATACAAACTTTAACAGCTGATAGCTCAATTTTGAAAAGGAAATGTATTTTAATAAACACTGCCTTTATAATTATTTGAAGTGTGTGTGTACTTTTTTTGGCACACCCTATATATGCAATAGGATATATATATATATATATGTCCTAAGACATATATATCTTAGGACATATATACATATATTACCTAGTGCATATACATATTACCTATATCTATATTAGTTAATAGGAAATTATTATGCATTCTTAAGCAAGAGTGTGATAAAATAATGTGTGAGGAAGACTATCTTGGTAATGATATACAGGGTAGATTCAAGAGAGGGAAATTTCTGGAGGCTGGAAGATGAGATGGAACAGATTTCATGGATATCTGGAAACAGACAGTGGGGGCTTGGAATACGGTAGAGAAAAACCAATGGATTTGAAGAGAAGACATATTTCAAAGGGAGAAAGAACTGTTAAAACTTGGGGAGTGGAAATGGGGGTGTGAGAAGTCATAGCCAAAGATGACTCTAATGTTGAAGTTTTGAGAGGCTGGGAAAAGAGTGGTGCCATAGACAACAAATGGGGAAGTTATGCATGGATGGACCTCAAAGCTTAGTAAATGAAATCTACTGCACTTAGCCTGAATTTGCTCAAATAATAATAATCATTAGCTAGAATTTCATCTTCCTTTGTGCTCTTGTACAATTCTTTTGCCATCTGTTCTAGGAGCAATTCAGGATGTCAGAGCTCTTTGAATGGAAAGAAAATTCTGAAAGAAGAGATTTTTATTTGAAAACATGTACTTTCAAAACATTCAGTTAAATTAAAAATAAGACAAAGATAAAGAAAAACTTAACTTTTCAACTGTTTTACAGAATAAAATTGAAAAATTATTTCAGTTGGGAATTAAAAAAACACCCATTGATACAAAATAAAACAAAACAAAATCTAGGTCAAGAAATGACCCTGAGGCAAAGTCTTAAATCTTAAAGGTCAACAGGTCAGTATACTTTAAAAACTGTAATTATAGCTCTTAATTCTTCAACCGGCTTACTGTGTCATGTTAAAGTTATTCACTCCCATATACCATAGCCCATAATGTCACTCGAGGCATCCTTATTGCTTCTCCAGGTACTAAAGAAGCTTGATATGTTTTTGTTTCATTAATCTTTTCTCAGAGGCCAGTGATGAGTTCATCTGACTCTTTTCCATCAAGTTGAAAATTCTTTTCAATTAAAAACTCATCTCTACAGATGGTATTAGCATTAGGAGTAGGCCTATTCTGTCTAAAATAACAAATATTGAGATATTTCAGGGCTTGCTCTATAAATCATTGGAAGTAAAATTGACTAAAGGGTTTCAGTTGTGTGTGTGTGTGTGTGTGTGTGTGTGTTTAGAGTGGGTAAAAGTTGAACTGATGAGAAGTTGGCCCATATGCTTTATTGTTGCTCAAATGGATCAGTTTCATCTCAGCGCCTGGGCAACTTTGCTGCACATTATGTGAAATATTGTGAATGTTTTAACCAAGCTATCAACTATGAAATAGTTTATCCAAAACATTATGATTACAAAAGCGATACTAGAAACAGTTTAAACTAGGAGAGAATGCTCTGCTAAAGAGGATTAGAAAGACCATTTATTGAATAGTATGGATTTCTTCCAAGCCCCTGTGTGCAGAAAGCATGCAATGCGTGAATAATTCATCTAGAAATTCTATCGTGAAGTTGTATCAGTTTCCACAGTAAAACCTGGCCATAGAGGAGGAAAATACATCAACATCTGTGACAAGCTCTATGAAGAGACAGTGGCAAAGCCTTTCAGGCACCAGGAGCAAAGCAAAATATAATAAATTCACTTAAGTGTCAAATTTGTGTCGGCTGAATAATGACACCATATGTCTGGGTTGCTATGTCACTGTAGGCTGCTCTGCAAAAACACATGGCTTTATAGAAACGGCTGTCAGCCTGGGGAAAAAGCCTTGCTGGCTACTGCCTTTCTGTCAAAGAAAACAGAGACTGCCCAATAAGTACAGTGCCCAGCTCTCAGAGATAATTGGAGTTGTTCATTTTGTTTTAACTAATTTGTCAGCATCAACAGTTAGCTTGCTGTTCAGAATTGGGTGTGTATAGTAAGGCGTCTCTTCAAATTCTTCAAATGATTTGTTTTAAGGCTTTGAAACTCATCAGCCGGCCCGCTCTGCATGGGCCTTAATGATACACCTTGTCATCATATAGCCCTCTGAGTAACCCTCCTCACGGGATTTTCTAAGCATTGTCTCACCAATCCTCACAGCATCCCCTGGGGGAATCAAGGGCTCAGATATTATTTGGCTCCAGAGCAAACTGAGGCACAGAAAGGTTATGGTCACATTAGCCCTCAGAAGGCACAATTCTGGAGACAACTCAACATTCTTTACACCAGGTCGTTGGTGTTCAGCCAGGCGTGTCAGACACTCTTTATGGGAAGGGGGATTTGTCTTTCTCTCCTGGGCCTCTGCCTCCTTTCTGCTGACATACATAGCACTGGCCTGGTCTCTGCTTCGTGGCTGCTCGGCCACTCCAAAGGCGCTGTGCATGGGTTCGGCAGCCATGTGAGTGAGGATTCCTCAGATTGCCCGATGGGATGCTCTTCGCAGGGTGTTCATGCCTGGACACAGGCCTCATTGCACGCTGATTATGCCCGGGCAATGGCTCTAAACAGCCTGGGGCTCTGCAGAGCTCGCACTCCCACCACACCCTAGAATCAGCAGTCCCATCTCAGCTGTACACGGCCAGCTCTGTCTGCACATTGGTTGTCCATCATAATTAGTTCAATGGTTCTTAAAGTAGGTTGTGGCAAAGATAAAGCATTTGGAATGGGTTATGGTTAATTTGAATCACAAGGACATAGGCAGGACCAAGGAAATTGTGTGAATCAATCTGTTATAAGAAAAATTACTTTACATATACAGTATGTTAATTTTTCACACAAGAGCCTTCCCCCAAAGAATTTAAAACACACTAAATTAGGTTTTAACTAATGACCATTTTAAGAGTGGTTCCCAACAAAATGGTGAATATCCGAGTCTGTTGGAGAGCTTCCCTGTGTGTGTGTGTGTGTGTGTGTGTGCATGTTGCGCTCTCGGTGACACAGATTCTCTGGATCTGGAGCACAGCCTGGGGCTTATAAAACCCCTCCCCCAGTGGAAACGGAGGTGAAATCAGGGATTCTTCAGAGAGCCCCACATGTCCACTTCCTCTAGCCTTGCCACTCGGGAGTATGAAACATCCAGTGCGAAGAGAAACAGATAAAAGAGATTTGTGGTTTCCTGAGCAGACAGAGGTGCTTCCCTTTTAGGAGTGTAACCTAAAGAAATGGAGAAAAGACTGTAAATGCAGCAGTGCAGGCTGAACCTGGAGACTGGAGTGGGGGGCACATACAGGCAGCCCGGGGGGCAGTCAGAGCCAGCGTTCCCACCCCATTCCCTGCCCACCACCGTGCTCGTCCCATCCCAGCGGCTGGTGGTGGAAACCCAGTCCTCTGTCGGCTGCTCTACCAGCTCTTCAAATCAAAGGACAGAGTTTATTCAGAGAAAAGATGATCATGAATTCAGAAGTGGAGCCTATTTCTCCACCCCCTTGAGCTGGCCCGAGACTGGGACTCCTTTAATCAATAGAATATGTCAGAAGTGACATTGTGTCAGTCCACACCAGTCTGAAGGTGAAAAACTGAATCACAATTATAATTTCAATCTCGTATTTTTGGCTGTACCTCCACCTACTTTGCGGCAACTTCATTCCCCTCATGTTCTTCCTATGCCGTTTCTCTAAAGGATATCTAGAACGTATGACCTGTGAGCCAGTCCCTTTGGCCACCATGTGGCATTGGCTTTTTAAAAATTCTTGAGCTGTGACACCTTTGCTCTGAGGTGATGTCTGTTTTTCCTGCTGATACTAAGAGGAGCAACTTAGCCCCCAGTGTCTCTGACAGCAGCACTGTTGTTGATGGCCATGAGGACTGTAAAGATGACCATGGGCTTGTCAATGCCCAAAGGTGAAGGCCCTGGTGTGTGTAGCAAGGTGACATCTTCATTACTTATCACTGGAACTATTGTGGCTGATGGGTGATGGTTGATGTTTTCGATTCATAAGGTCCCATGGGGATTTTAGGAGGTCATTTATTATTATAATAGTTGACACAAGGGCCCATGTCCTTATATTTAATAATTGTTTGTTTAATTGAAATAAAGAGTTAAGTCCTACTGCTTAGAATCTTTATTATTTTTTGGTAGGGAGGGTTCATATAATCTAAATTAAGAACCTTATATCAGCATGGCTAAAGTTGAAACAGCCTCCCAAGAGACTGACCAGACAAATCATTATAACAGGGTCCAGTGGGGATGCTTCTTAATCAGGTTTTTCTCAACAGGAATCCTGTTTTATTTGGGTGAGTTAAGTATTCGACTTGCTTTTATTCTTTAAATAATATGAGTAGAAGAAAGATTTTTCTCTTTATACTTCAATGATAACCTTACTAATTTCCTAGCTTAACAAAAGGAAATATTTAAGAAACAAAGGTAGGCAATCCAGAGGAAAACAGATTTTCATCTCTAATGTTCTAATTAGGTAAATGTTTAGTATCACATTTATTACTCCAATATCTTGTGATTACTTCTGAGAAATAGTTATGTGTATTTTCTTTCTGTCTATTCTAAAGGGACTGTGCCTCCCTCCAGGACTAAAGTTGAAGCAGATGGGACATATTTGAAGTACAGGGTCACTGATTAAAAATATAATGAGAAATACAAATGAATGAGATGGGAAAATGAAAGAACGAGGGAGAATAAGTGAACTTTGCGCTCAAAGGCGTCAAGACAGAATTGCCTGCTGAGATTATGTTCCGGAGCAGCCCAATTCTCCTGTGTGTGGTTTTGGAAAACTGGAGGGAGGAAGAAAGGCCTTGTTTCCTGGGCCTCCAGGCATCAAGAGATTAATGTGAAAATGAAGGGACCTTTCTGCTTAAACAGGGCTCTCTTTGATGTTCCCCTTTGAGATACGGAGAAAAATAAGGTCAGAAAAGGGTTCTACTAACCGATTAGTTTAGTTCCTACAGTAACTTGATGATTGGACAACGATTAATCCCCTGTGACGTCAATGCATTTTTAGTGTCAGGAAATATCTTAGAAAAATGGAAAAGTTGGAAGGAACTGACTTCCATACTTTTTTAACCGAAAAAGAATGTTTTTTTGGTCCATCTTCAGAAAGTGAAATGCCAATGTTGGAGAATTATTACTAAATAGTTCTAAAAGTAAATTGAGTTCCTCTGAGTTATGTTAAACTTGGTAATTTTCATAGTACAGTATAAATAGGTCCATGCTTAGTTAACTTGGCTGTCTTTCCTCATAATGAACATCTGGTTAAATTATTACATACAAATGTGAAGGAATTATGTTTTTTGGAGATACAGTTCCAGGAGTCCATTTGACACTTGGAACTCTCTTTAACCTGCCAAAAGATGCTCTGATAGCTTTAAAATTTTGAGACTCACTTTGTCAGACACATTGGCAAGAGGTCTACATTTGAGGTACAATACTTTTAGAAGTAGGACCCATTAGCCAATTTGGAAGATTGTGAATTTTTGTTGGAACAATGAAGTTGAGTTCTAAATCCTTTCACCACATGTTATAAATATTAACAATGAAGGTAATGTGGGTGGTGGAGATTTTTTTCTGAAATGGGGATTTTAATATTGGCTGAGATGATAATAAAGCCATTCACTGAGAAACAGAACAGGAAGCTGTTCTAATTTTACATTTGCCTGATTTCTCATGAAGGAAAAAGGAGTGAGAGACAGTTTCAGCATAGTAATCAAATTTACAGAGTCAATACCAATGGACATAATGGGTTAGGCCAAATTATGCAAGTATTTATAGTTTGAAATTTTGAGGAGATATTGCTTAGTAGCTAAGAAGGCAAGCTATGGTCAGATTCCTTGGGCTTAAGCAATAATCCTGCCACTTATAAGCTATGTAAATTTGAGGCATACAGAAATTAAGCAACTTTCCCAATTTTCTCACCCTAGTGATTAATGATAGACTAGAGTTAATAATAGGACTGAATTCATAAAATAGTTGTAAAGATTTATTTTCATTCCTGGTACAATATCTGGGGGAGGGGGAGAAGCACTAAGTGCTCAATTAATATTAGTTGTTGCAATCATCATTTCTGAATAGAAAAATTGCACATGAACAAATTTATTCACCCAGGGAGAAAAAGAAAAATAATTTATTTGTTAGAATTCTCTAGTATCTTTCAGGGACCAGGAAAGACTGTGAGGAAAATGAGAGAGAATTACCACAATTATACATGTGACCTTAATGAATTATTCCTTAAATGAGAATCCTATTTATAATCCTTAATATGTTGACTAATGGATTTAACTCCTTTTATAACATTCCCTGAATAGATGCTGAGCCAGAACACCTCTTCCATCTTATTGGACATGGAAGATCCTCTAGCATCCCCTTCATTTTATTATTGAACCAAAATCATTTCAATGGGAAAGATGTTCATGAGCACAGAGCATTGGTAGCTCTTGCCTCTGCCACTTGGCTGGTATCATGGGGTACCACTTTGACACAGCAGCCAGGAGCAGCAGAGTGCAGTCCCAAATTTGGTGAACATGAGAAGAGAAAACATTATGGATGTTCTTGTCATCTGCTCATCTGCACAGGCAAGCCTTCTGGCTGGAGTCTCAGTTGTGGGTTGCCCGTGAAGCTAGTGTGTCCCAGTTCTCATATAGGAAATGCAAAACTTTTCAGTCAAGGGCCCTGGGCCTTTCCCTGAGCCCTGTCAAAGCTATCAGGGTGTTTTGCTACATTTTGTTGCTTCAGAGAAGGAATCTATTCAATACATATAGATTATAAATTGAAAGGGATTATTGCCTTAACATTTAGGGATGGTAGTCATTTACTTGAATTCTAGAAAAAGGTTGAGAGGCTAATTTATCAGAGTGTCAGCACTGACCAAAACTTGGTCCCTCCTGTCCTGTCTGAGAACTATTCCTGGAAACACAGTTGGGTAGCACAATTTATCACCCCTTGGTGGTACTTCCCTTAGTGTCACATTGACACTGCACTCATCAAGATGTCTTAAATGTAATTTAGATTCCCACATAACTTTTCCTTTAAAGGGAAGAACGATCTGATCATGCTCAAGAACCACTTCATGCCTTTGGGAGTTACGTTTATCCCTGTGAATTAATAAATTGGTGTCTTAACTCAGTCTCATGTTAATCTCTAGAAGTCAATCACCCTGGGTCAATAGAAAAAAACAAAACCAATGCACAAAACATTGCAGAGCTGGACCCAGGATGGGCTACAGTGGACTTTTTCAAGGTTTTCAAGATGCAGGCAAGCAAGGTCAGTCTGGGACAGTCAGCATCCCTGCTTGACCTTGATCAACTGCCAGAGGAACTAGAAGATCAGGGAAATTGAGTCTGTCTTTCTTCCACCTGCCATCTACAGAGACAAGTATTACCTCACTTCCATTAGGCAGGCCATCTCCCCCTCCTTCATAAATTGGCAGAGAGAGGGAAGAAAATAATTAGACTGACTAAGGAATTAGCAGGTAGAACAGCCGAGATCCTGTGAGGCTTCCTAAGCTCAGCTCCAATTATGATGTCATTGGCAAGTGGTTGGAGAAGGCACTTGATTTGTGGGCAACACATTTCCTTGGCCCTGATCCAATTCCATTAAAAACTAAAGGTGAGTTTTTATTTCTTACCTCTCAAATTCTTGGCAGATATCCAGAGAGGTACACTATCAAAAAGCAGTCACTGTGTTTGTTTAAAGTCTGTCCTACTCAGTGGGGTGATATGAGGCTGACTGCTAAGGAAACATAGCTACAAGACGGTGAAGGCCTATGAGAAAAAGTATGGCTAATATTTAAACTTGCCCTCATCTCCATGCCGTTCGTCACTTAACATTTTGAATCTTAATGTGCTTATACAAACCCTTATCCTGGAAGAAATAAACTAAGTGCCAATGTTGTTAGAGCCCGGATGATAAAACGTTTTAATGAGACATAACCTGTTTGTTCTCGTGAAATCTAAAAAAAAAAAGAAAATTTGCCTTTCCAGTTTGACTTAATTCATTGAGAAATATTGTTAAAGAAAATCCATATACCTTTTGAAAACCAGTTTTAAATGAGTAATGCTTTTCCTTGGCTTAAAAAAAAGGTGCCAAGCAAAACAAAACGTTGGCGTGTGAACCTTTGCTGAAAGAAGCTGCCCTGCGCTTTACCTGTAGAAAGAGCAGCAAACCCTGGCGAGCCAGCCCAGGAAATGCCCTCAGGCACCAAACCTGCAGTCTCAGAAACCACTAACAAGGTGATTTCTTTTCCCTGACACTCCCTTCCCCTTGGCCAGAAAGGTAAGGAAGAGGAGCTACCTCATAAACTCCTGGCTACCTCTGCTCCCCCTGAAGTCACAAGTTCTTTGTTTATCTTTTCTTTTTGAACCCTGGGAAAAGTATATCAAGGTGATTTGGTCTGCCAAAAGTTTGTGCACTTAGGCACTGGCACTGTGACAAATGCCTGCAGAGAAGAGAAAAGATTTCTGTGTTTCTCAGTGTGATTTTCTCCCTTGAGATGTTTCCAGAGACTTGAAAGGAGGGCTGGACCGAGGAACTGATTAAACTTGCTCCTATTAAAACTGAAAGTCTGCGTGAACAACCAGCGCTCTCCACCTCCACCTCTGGCTCAGCAGCCCAGGTAACTGGGATCACTTGTCACAGAAATTAGAGCTGAAAAACCCAGAGCAGCCCTCATACCCTTGTACCTGGCAAGGGGAGAGCTGTCCCCTGTGGTTTCCATTGTTTAGTCTGCTTGAATTTTAAACGTGCTTCAGGAAGAGAGGCCCCAAATTTCCTTTGGGAGTTTTCTCCCTAGACAAAAACTTGGGAAACTGGTTTGGCTAATAAGTTGAAGATTTCTTTGGGTTAGTCTCGTCTCATTATTTTGAGAAGTCCTTGCCTCCTCTGTGCTTTGTGGTCTTATGAAATTATTCAGCTCTCCAGATTTTCCACATCTGAAGAGGGGAATCGTATCATCACTCAAATACGGTTTGGAAAAGACTAGAGAGCTGGAGCCATAGAGTGTCTCACCCATCCTCTCCACAACTCGTTATATGTGGCTGCAACATTTCTTCAGAGAACTCTAGTTTTTCCAAAATCTAAAATCTTGAAGTTGGGTTGCTGTGTTATGGAGGTGCTGTGCCCAGCACCTAGATAATAATCTGGGCCCTGTGGCCTATGCTGGGCCCTGAGCCTAATGGGACTGTCTGACATGAATCCTTGACCAAACTGAGAAGGTCAATGACGTTTTCAGGGAGCTCTTACCTCCTCCCCCAGGCTTTGTTGACATCACTCCACAGCAACTGACTAGCATTCTTACCTTCACTCCTCATCCCCAAAATTGTCACTTGGGAAAGCATTTGCTAAACTAACAAACTGCTGAGCTGTTGGCCGGGTGCCCTTCTCCTGGCCACCCCAGGGCGTTTCCAGTTAACAGTGCATACTGCCTCCAAACTGAAGGAGTGCTCTTCCAACTCCAGAATTCCAGATACATGGGACAGAAGTGACAGTTGACAAGCACGTTTTTTCCTTTATGGAGATATTGATGAAAGGGGTGCTTATCAGAACACTTTAAATGATAGACAACATCTGAGAGCCAACTGATATATTTAACTTAATCTTTACTTCTGCCCCTGTTTTGCAGGTACTATTATCATTCCTATTTTATGAGTAAGCATACTAAGTCTTGGGGAGTTTAAGCAACTTGCCTACTAAGTAAGAGATAGAATTGGGTTGTAACTTATGTAACCTGACTCCAAAATCTAGATTTCTGAATCACACGTAGTGTTAATAATGGTAATGGCAGTGATCCTAATCATAGCAGTGACCATTTATGGAGAACTCGTGTACCAGGCATTGTGGTAAGTCCTTCATATGTGTTGAATTACTTGTCTTCATCATCCCATGAGGCAGGTAATTTTACTATATCTCCTTTTTATATACAAGGAAAATAGAGCACAGAGAGGCAAAGGTTACATCCATTTAAAGTTATCTCATTCAAGAGTGTGTTCAGGTTACATAGCTAGTCAGCTGCAGAGTTGTGGATTTAAACTCGAGCAAGCTGACTCTATAATCTGTGTTCTTCCTGATGACTCCCTTTTTATCTTCATAGAGACAGAAGTGGCCCTGCCATCATGCTGGCCATGATGACATGCAGGTCTTCAGGCATTGCTTTAGAAACTGATTCATTCATACCTTACCCAAGAACTCCTGTACCTGCTGAGGACAGAGTTGGCACTCACAGGAGGCAGGAACATGACAGAGTGAAATTCCAGTCTCGCCCATCAATTCCCAGTATCCTCTCTTGCCTCTCTTAGGTAATTACATATATTCTGGGTAGAACCAAACTTATCTCCCTTTAGTTTCTTGTCCCCCACTAGATATGTAAAACAATGGCCTCAAAGCCAACAAAATTCTGTTTTTCTAAAGGTCCTTTGAATTGACATCATATTGGACAACGCTGAAGAGGAAGAGCTTAGTTCTAAGCAGAAGAGAGAGAGAAAGAGAGAGAGAGAGAGAGGAAGGGAGAGGGAGGGAGAGAAGGAGACAAATAGCAGCACAGGGGATTCTAGCCTGAAAGCCAGCTGGGATATAGATGCCAGGGCTTTATATCACAGGGGACCAAGAAGCCACCCAGGAGAACCATTGGCTTGAGGGAAGGAGAAACAGAGCAAGATACCCCTCGGTAACAAAGCTTGGCCATTAGTTGGGAAGATGAGGTGACAATTCTGAGAGTGCCTGGTGTATTTGCAGGGCTGTCAGTAAAAAAAATATATTTTTTTATCCTCACTAGAGTTTATTTTTTCCATTGCTTTTTCAGAGAGAATGGAAGGGAGAGAGAGAAACACCTATATGAGAGAGGCACACTGATTGGTTGCCTCCTGAGCCCAAGGTAGGTACCCTTGGCCAGAATCGAACCTGGGACCCTTCAGTTTGCAGGCTGATGCTTTAACCACTGAGCTAAACTGGCCAGGGCAAGAACTTAAGGAACTTTTCTTCCTAATCTGTGACACTGTAGCATGAACAACACTGTGTGATTACTCCCTCTTAGAGACAAAAGCAGCATTCTTCCGTACTTCTCACGTCCCAGGCATTTAGCATTCTCGAGTTCATTGTGTTCCTGTGGACAAAGTAGTTAGTTCAGGCCTGACCCCACAATCCAACTGGAACCAGTCCCTGGTCTTTTGCAAAAGCAAATGGTAGGAAGGTGAGCTTATTTCCTCAGGGATTCAAATCTGGTAAGATATAATTTCTTGCTACTGGTGGCCTTTCCACCCTGGGACGCCTGCGAATGGAGCCATCATGAATGATGGCAGATCTGAGAGGCAGAGAGAGACATCTTTTGAGCCTCTGGATTAATATCCCTTCCTGCTTAAGCCTGTTGGATTTGCATTTTCTGAATTTTGCCACCCAAAATTTCCACCTTGGGGTTGATACTGATGGACTGGGTCATTTTTTAGTTAGACCTGTCAGGGCAAACCTCTCTGAGCATCTGGAAGTCTGTGAATCAAGGTGCTAATAGTGCACCATTTCCCCAGGATGGGATTAGAGGGGATTTTTTTTTAAAGAAACAATTATTTCTTTGTTAATAAAAAATATTACATATACAACTTCAGCTTTCCCTAAAATTGTGTGACGGTCAACTGATCACACTGCTTCTTTGTCTCCAGCCGTCAGTATTTGAGGTATAGCATTTACCCCTCTAAACTCACGGGGGTAATTTGTGAGAGAGCTCACAGATGTGCTCTTGCACTGTGCACACCTCATTTGTCTTCCTCCTACGAGGTGAGGCTTAGTCTTCTTTCCTGTAACTTGGTTTAGCATGTTTCCTAACCCAGCATGTTTCCAAATTCTCTAATCTTGTGGGGTCAATTGCAGAGTTATTTGTCAAATAAAATAATGAATTTATTGCAATATCTGCAAACTGGGAGATGATAAGGACTAATAGCTTCCAGAGGCTGGATGGTATTCTCCAAAGAGGCTGCAGTGAGAAGGAACCAAGTGTGCGACCAGATCTGTTTTCTTGGGCTATTACCTTCTGCTCTAACACACACTCACACCATTCACGTGAGGGGCAGAATAGGAAGCTTTATTTGAATAAGAGTCCCTCAGGTGGGCCAGAGACTCCACTTAAACCCAAGGTCATGTTTGTCTTCTATTTGGCTGCCATACTTCTGGGTAGGAGCAAGAATTGTGTGAGGGGGAGCAAAGGGGGAAGCGTGGGGCCCTTAAAATGATTGAATTTACTAGCTACTCTGAATTGGCTTCCTGTATTTCATCTTGGGGAAAAAATTCAGAGCAAGCGACAAAAAAACTACTGACTTGTTGAATGTCCCGGGGGTGGGGGGGTCCTAACCTTTCAAAAAGTCTTTTAAATTGAAGCGTAAAGAGGATGTGTGCTGCTCTCACGTGCTCACCACACAAACTCTGCGCTAGGGTTTTAGTCAGTCTGCCCACTCCACAACATAGCGCCTGGCGTTAACAACATCGTATTGTGTGCTTACACATCTGCTAAGAGGACAGAACTTAGGCTGTGTTATTATCACAAAATAGTAATAAATGAGAGGGTGGGAGGAAAGTTTGGGAGGTGGTGGGTAGGCTTATGGCAGACTGTGGTGATGGTTTCATGGGTGGAGGCATATCTCCAAAATCAAGTTGTATACTTAAATTATGTACAGTTTTTTGGTATGAAAAAAAAAAATCAAACTGGCCCATCCTACTCAACATGGAATTCTTATTTTCTTTTTCAATTCTAAAAACAGGGAGAGTTACAATTGCTCCAAATCTACTGATCAGTGTGTCCTAGCAGCACACACAGGAAGAGTGGGTGTGCTCCTCTAAGAAGACACGTGCATATCTTTCCTCTGTCTCCTTACGTGGGCCATGCATGCACTACTCAGGAGTCATGGTCTATTGGATAATGCACTGTTAATATTTTGTTCCATCTTTTGGTAACTTCATAACATTCTATTATTTTTATTATAAAATTTTGGACATGACTTCAGATATAATATCTTTAGAGTTACAGGTACAGAGAATGGTGTAATGAACCGCCATTACAGTTTAATATGATACAGTATTAAACCCGTTACAGAGACTTAATACATATTTGCTTTTTTTGAAGTATTTGAAAGTTAGTCCTGGATCTATATAACATTCTATTCCTAAATATTTCCCTTTTTTTCTTTTAATATATTTTTATTGGTTTCAGAGAGAGAGGAAGGGAGAAGGGGAGAGAGAGAGAGAGAAAGAGAGAGAGAGAGAAACATCAATGATGAGAGGGAGTCATTGACATTGGTCAGCTGCCTCTTGCAAGCAACCAGGGCATGTGTCCTGCCTGGGAATTGAACTGTGATCTTCTGCATCATAGGTCAATGCTCAACAGCTGAGCCACACCAGCCAGGCCTAAATATTTACTTTCATGTGTATCTTTAAAATAATTCTTCTGTAAGAGCATTAGCATCATTGAAACCTATAAAAGTTAATAATTCTTACTAGTAAAGATAAATGATATATATTTTTAAACTTTATATAACAGTGAAAATATTTTACATGTTAAGTTTTAGAACTTATACCCAGAATCATCTAGGAGTTAATATCTGCTAACAGACAATACTTTTGCCTTTTGTATTTGGTTAAACCTTGATACCACATATGGAATAAAAGATTTCTTGTGTTCCATCTTAGAGCTTTTCTTGAAAAGCTCATTGAATGAACCTGTGTCAGTTTTTCCTCTCACATTCTTTAACATAATGTTTTCTTGTTCAAAATACATGTGCTTTTGACACTGTGAATAATCATTTATTTCTTTATGATTTTTTGGTAGGACTTGATGGCTTACTGAGAGAACAGCTGAATCTTCTCTCATGCTATACAGACTCCTGGTGCACAGGAGAACAGATGACGTATTAAACTGTTTCTATTCTATGGGGTTTAAGTCACTAATGTGTTAGGCAGTCAAGTATAAGAATTCCGACGTTACACTTTGATAGAAGGTCTCTCTAAGGACCTTGTTAGGAGCCATATGTTTGCACAGCGCCTGTGGATGCTTTATAAGGAAAGCTTTTGAAAGGTGACCAATACAGAAGGTCATCTTCGGCATTGGGAATGCGCTCTAGAATCTGAGCGAAAGGCATGTGTCGAGTTCCAGCTTGTATCTTACTCACTGTATGGCCTAGGGACAGTCAATTTTCTGAGCCCCAGTTTCTCAATTTGTTGTTGCAGCAAATCACAAAGTTATAGGGATTAAATGATTTTATGTATATAAAGTATATCGAAGAGTATAATGCTCTTTGTTGACGTAGTGCCATAGGGGTGTGTTATGGACTGAACTATGTCCTCCCTCAAATTCATGTGGAAGCCCTAACTCCCAATGGAACTATATTTGGAGCTAGGGCCATTAGGAGGTAATTAAGGTTAAATACATTTGTGAGGTTGGGGTCCTAATCCAATAGGATTGATGGCCTTAGAAGAAGATGAAGGTCTCTCTCTCTCTTTCTTTCTCTCTCTCTTTTTCAGCACACGCAATGAGGAAAGGCCATGTGAAGACACATTGAGATGGTGGTCACCTGCAAGCCAGGAAGAGAGCTCTTACCAGAACCCAACCATGCCAGCACCCTGATCTCAGACTTCCAGCTTCCAGAACTGTGAGAAAACAAATTTCTGTTGTTTAAGACACAGAGTCTATGGTATTTTGTTATGGCATCCTGAGCTGACTAGTAGAGGGTATAAGAAAATAATTCATTCTGTGTACAGTGGCCTCCTTCATTCAACTAAAAAGTCAGGAGAATGGGTTTACTTTACACTTTGAGAAAATATTTTGCTTATTTTGAGCTTGGTCTTATCACAGTGAGTTGAACACACACACACACACACACACACACACACACACACACACACACACACACACTGTAGTGGGTTGAAAGGTGACCCCTCAGAAGATATGTCCCACCTGGAACCTGTGACTTATTTAGGAAAATGGTTTTTGCAGATATAATTAAGAATTTTGAAATGAGATCATTTTGGATCACCCAGGTGGGCCCGAACTCCAATGACAAGTGTCTTACAAGAGACAGAAGAGAAGACACAGAAGGGTGGAAGGGCGTGTGAAGACAGAGGCAAAGATTAGAATTTTGCAGCCACAAGCCAAGGACCACCTGGAGCCCTCAGAAGCTGGAAGAGGCTGGGAAGGAGTCTCCCCCAGTGACTTCAGAGGGAGCAAGGCCCTGCTGATACCTTAACTTTGGACTTCTGCCTCCAGAACAGTAAGAGAATAAATTTTTTGTTATTTTAAGCCACCTCGTTAGTAGTAACTCATTGTGACAGCCCTCAGAAACTAATATACATACTCCTTTCCCCCCCTATACTTTTATTATATATCATTTCCCAGTAGATACATTAACTAGGTTTAAATAATTTTGCATCTTACAGAAGAGAAGCATATCCAGTTTTAAATACCTAAGCTACGATGATCCCAGTATGGAAGGGTGAATAGTTTTCAGCATGCCCATGTTTAGGTTGGTTTCTGAGGGGAGTCTTCTAGGTAGTCAGAGTTAGCTCCCTTTGAGAAGTGGAAGGACAGTGGTAATATGGAGTGAGAGAGGTTGTTTTAGTGTAAACAGCATTTTCAACCTCAGCACTGAGATTTGGGGCCTCACAGTTCTTTATTGTGGGAGACTGTCCTGTGCATTGTAGGATGTTTATCAGCATCCCTCGCCTCCCCCTACTAGCTGCCTGCAGTCCTGCCGCCCTCACCAACTGTTACAACTAAAAGTATCTCCACATGTTGCCCCAAATCCCCTGGGGGGCAAATCCCCCCTGCTGAGAACTACTGGTTTAAAAGATGACACAAGTGTAGACTCTGTGATAAAGATGAGAAGTGCCCATGAAAAATACCCAACAATACATCAAAATCAACAAGGATTTTCTCAGGAGAGCCGTTTTCCTAACACTAACAAATGACTCTCCTTTAACCCCAAATAAAAGTGGAGCCCTGTGAGCAAAGGTCTGTCATATTCACAATTATCACCTGGCAATTTTTATTGTCAAAGAGGATCATCCCCTGACAGATGAGAGATCTTTCCTCAGAGTGGAAGATGACATCTGTGTCCATAGGTGTGTCTGTGTATGTGCATGTGTACCATGCGTGTGTGTGTCCATATGCACGCATATGCTGAAATGCTTGTTCATAGAGAAGCCAATCGACGCCATGGTCTTGCTTGGAAATTCTGAAGTTCAGGGCATAATGAATTGTTCCTGTTGAGGGTGAAACAGATGAAAACCTCCGAGGAAACTCTTCTTTCAGAAAGGACTGCAAGCACATTGTTGCAAGTGGACATAACTGGAACAATAATGTTGCTACTGCTTTCAAAAAGCCCCCATTTCTCTCACAAATCTGAGATTCACCCAGCTAACTGGACAAGGAGAATTCTGTTCCTTTAGTCTGCTCTCCGCAAAGTGCTTATTACCTCCTTGGAACTTTGTAATCTTTCACCCTGCAACTGGGTGAGTCACCCAGCCGAGAATCCTCGATTTACTTTCGCACACAGTTGTCTGGTGTGTTCTGTGTCATGTATAATTACAGTGAGCACGTCTTTCTAAAGATACACTTGTGGTAAGCTTGGGTTCTTTTACTTGTAGAAAAATGTTCACAGGCATGAAAAAGTGTCCTTTGACAATCCCTAAATTCTTCTTTAGCTAGAGAAGTATTTCTCTTTACCTTTAAAATATACATTTCAAAGGATGCAGACAGAGACCTAAAGTTGCTAAGAGCCGTTTCCTGGCTTGGGAACGGGGCCGAACTGGCTGGCCCAGCGGTTCACTGCGATCACATAAAAATGACACCCCTTCCCGGAGACGGCAGGAATCATGAGATAAGCTCTGGAAGCAAATCAAGGATTTCTGTGGAGAAACTCCTGTGGTCCAGGGAACAAGAAAAATTGTAGGGAGTATCTTCTTGAAATTGGTTTTTAAAATGGAGCTTCATAAATCACAAGTGTTTCACAGATTTTCCACAGATGTTAAAAGTACTCTAGTTTAATTGACAAAAAAGGTAAATTAGCATAGGGATGTAGAAGGCCAACAAAGAGCTAAAAGGTTTCCTTGCACAGGATTATTTCCCCTTTGGGAGAAAAACTTTTTTGGCAGTTCGAGCGTTCTGTTTCTGCTGATAGCACATTCCCCTTTTTGCAGTTCCTTGCAGGCCGCTTGCGGTGGGGGCAGTGTAGTCACCCGAGGCTGTGGCCCAGTCTCGAACTGCCTCCCACAAATACGAAGTTTGAGAACTGCCCCTGTTGCCTGAAATCATTTCTAGAAGGCCCGATTCTGGCTACAGGATGCACCAGCAGGCTTTAGGAGGAAAAGGCACCTGCTTCTGGCCCGAGGTCCGAGGCAGCCCGACTCGCCCCTTCAGGGCCAGCACGTCCGCCGCTGTGTGGATGTGCGTGGCGCGGGCTGGGTTTTTCCACAGTTAAGTGGGTCGAGAACTCATTCCTTATGTATCTTTTGCTTGTACAAGTGCTGGTTTGCCCACACGAGCGACTCCAAACCCAAATATGTAAGTCTCATTTGTGGTTACTAGGATGGAACCTGATGGAAAATTTGACCATAAGTACAAAAAGATCATGTGAAAAAAACATCCTCTGGTACAGAAATCAGGGAATAATTTTAAAAATATATTGTGTAACCAACACTTGCTTCCCTAATTTTCACAGCAGCCTGCCATGGGGGAGGGTGACAGCGCCTCTTCCACCGTCACCGCTTTGATCTGAATCCTCCCAGGGGACTCACTGGCCTCTTAGGCTGAGTCCCTGCCACGTCTGGGGGAGACCGTCTCTCTTTGCCCACCGTGATGCTCTCTGGGGCACTGTGAGGTCTGTCTCTGCCTCAGCACCTCATTTCAGTGGCCCTTGTCCCACCTCAGCTCCAGAGGCTACTTTTACTAAGGTTGGGGCAAGGCCCTTCCAGGCATGATGGACTTGTCCCTTCCCAGTGGAAGCACTGTTAGGCCCCTCAAAACTCTCCTGTGCTCCCAAATTATTCAACAATAACAATGGCTTTTTTTATTTTTTGACACGAACGATTACTATTTGCCTTATCTTATAAATAAGATAAAATACTTAAAAAGATTATGATACTGCCCAGGCCAGTGTGGCTCAGTTGGTTGAGCGTTGTCCTGTGCACTGAAAGGTTGCCAGTTCAGTTCGTGGTCAGGGCACACGCCTGGGTTGCAGGCCCAATGCCTGGTATGGATGAGGTGTGCAGAAGGAAGCTGATGGATGTTTCTCTCTTTCTCCCTCTCCCTTTCTCTCTCTCTCTAAAATGCAATTTAAAAAAAATTAAAAAAGATTATGATAGTTATAATAAGATACTCTTTCTCTCAATTTTATAAAGGACTGCACGGACTCATCTTTAGAAAACCTAGCTATTTTTATCAAACTAAAAAAGCCCCAAGCAAAAGCATGTGTCTAGAATACAAACTCTACACACCTCGACCCCCAGCCAGGTGGCTGTTCTGGAAATTTCAGAACATGTTTCTTTCGGAGAGGCTGGTATTTGATTTGTGCTTTCAGCTTCTTGAAAACTGTTCTCTAAGGGAATTTGCGACTGACTTCCTGGGAGGGTGCCCCACCGCTTCCATGCTCAATTATGGAATTCAAACCCTGGTCTGTCTCCAGGGATGTGCCAGATTTGCTTCCAAAGTCCCTCTCCATCTATCCTGCATATATCAGTGCCTGCTCTTCATTTTGAGAATAAAAGCTCGCTGCTTTTCGCTGTTTACTCTTCTTTTTTTTTATTCTTTCCTTCCACACTTTGAAATGCGAATCACATTCTTAAGAGACACTGTGGGCATTAAGGGGTGGTAGGGTGGAGGGGTGTGGGGCTTGCGTTCTGCAGGCTGACTTGCTGCTTTAAAAATCTCCACCTTTCACTACGACTGCCCACCTACTCTCTAGGTCTCAGAGTGGGAGGATTATGTGACCTTACACTTGTGGGGCTAAAATAGTTTATTCGTATAAAACACTGAGCATAGTCCATGCATGGCAAAGAGAGAGCCACTGCGCCCCACCACCATGGGCACCATTAGAGAGTTAGATCAGCTTTTTGTTGTCAGGATTGATAAAGGGCTTTTAAAAACGGCTGAGGTGGGAAGAGGGGGAGGCAGGCGGTAAGCTTGCCTCTTTTCCACCCCAGCACATTTTTCCTTCTTCGTCTTGGCCTTTCTTGAATTAGGAGGCCTTCCTAAACCCGTTAGTGGCAGCAGTCACTGGTGGCGCAGACGCCACGAGAGGAGGGTGGTTTATTGCATACACTTTGAATCCACAGATCCTGTAAAATACCCGGACCGGTGGATTGGAGCTGCCTCCACCTTCCTTATTTCTAGCGATACATTCTACCCTCAAAAGGTTAACTTTGGGAATAAAAAAGTAATTTAATCACATTAGAATCACTTCTCTTTTCCTTTTAATCCCTCGTATTTTATACAAAGTCTTTACAGAAATTCCTAAAGACTTTAAAATGCTCCTAAAATTCCAACAAATATTTTGTCCATTTGTCTTTTCTTCTGTCTGTCCCTGTCACAGAACATGGTTTTATGGGTTTGGGGGTTGTAACAGTGAACTCTTTAGTTTTGTCTATCCACAAAGACAAATGATATTTTTAAATATAATTTCAGTTTTTTCCTGGATGTGATTATACGGAAGGTAGAAATGTTAAAATTCTTAATTAGTTGATTTTCCTCAAACATTGGCTAAATTTCTGGGCAGTAATCATAAAGACTAGGAGACCTTTCTGAGTGGTGGTAAGCTATGTGCTTGCCCTGAGCATGGCTCCTCACCTCTACTTGCTCTCACCTGGGAATGACCTACACAGGACTCTTAAAATGAATATTCTCATTCCTTTCATTGGATAAATGGTTAGCTTTAGGAGAAAAGGAATTAGACAGTATTTACTTTTAGATACTTTAATATGCTCCTGCCAGGGAGTTTTACATTTTTAACATTTGAGCTTGGTAAACCAAAGGAATAGGTCTCTAACAGTAGAGTGTTGAAGGAATCGTCAAATACGCACTTTGTGCTCTGTGCAAGTGAGGAGTTACATTGCTGTGAGTAATAGGTACCCACACCCACCCTCTCCCCTCAAAAAACCCCAATGGCTTAAATAAATTAAAGGTCATTTTTATCTCATGCAAAGGCAGGATGGAGCTGGGTAGGTCAGGACTGCCATGGCAACTTCATGACACATCAAGCACTTGAGCTTCTACTTTGCCACCTTCAGGATGTATTTCTTGTCCTCATGCTCCCAAGATGGTACCTGGAGCCTAAGCCAACCTGTGCACAAATCTGTGAGAAGAGGGGAAAGGAAAGGGCAGAAAGAACATGTCCCAGTTACATCTGTAGCCTTCACAGTTTTTGAAACCCTGTCCAGTCCCTTTTGCTCAGACATCACGGCCTGAACTCTAGCTTGTGGCCACCCCTAACTATAAAGGAGGCTGGAAAATGCGGCAGTTTCTTTAGTTCCTTGTAACTGAGCACATTGCAACCCTAAAAAATGGGGGTCTACTGGAAGGGAAGAAGACGACAATAAATTATCTGTTGGAGAGGTATTGGCGCTCTGTACTCTGTCTATCTTGAAGAAGAGCATACGGATATCCTAGTTAGAAAAACACTTTATAGAATAGAGTCAAATCCTAAAATCTCAATAGGAATGTTCCCATTTGTCCTTACTCCCGTCTATCCCCACTGCAGGCCATGGTTCTACGGGGTTGGGAGGTCTCAAAGGAAACTCTTCCTATTTTGAGCCTCTACAGCAGTCTTTGAAGCACTTTCCATCACTAGGGCCATTTACATTTAAACCCATTTCTACGGTAAAACATCCCATCTAACAACCTCAAGCATTACACAGCTTCTTAAGACTACTCATATGGTTTATTCTTTAGCTTGTAGCATGGCTTACGCTATCCTTCCGAAGAGGCAGGCAAACTGATCACAGCCCCCGTCCCCACCCCCACCCTGTTGAAAGGCTGATGGTGTAGAAACACAGGGCGTCAGCCTCTCAACCAACAGCGCTCCCTTTGAAGTCGCAACTTGCTAAGCCACCCTGGTAAAACCAGCGACCATTAAGTTTGTCTTTACCTGAAATAGTTGCCTGTGAATTTCTAAGTTAATACATTTTGACGCTGACCTGATTTTTTTAGCCTTGAATATCTTCATTTCCAGTCTGTGCTCTTAACTCCTTAGAAGTTCTCTGAGCTAGATTTTCACTATAAATGGTGCTACCTTTTCAGCGTAGACCCTGGGCTGTCGTCTTTACTACCCCATTGCCTGCAAGAAAAGTACTGTAAAGTGATTTTCCTGCCACATCAGCTCTAAGGCAAATCATTCCCTTATTCTTACCCTTGCTAAATTATCTGCCTTTGGCAAGAGATCACACAGAAACTAAAAATGGGTAGAACCACACTGCCTGCAGCCCCACAGGTCTGGCAGAAACACTTTCTCCTTCAGACCCTATCCCCTTTCATGTAGCTCTCTTCTCTAGGAGGCTTACTTTGCTATCGTTTGCACGGTGCGTTTCTCCCTTCTCTTTACATTACTAGCTTATGCCCCTACAACCGTATCATGTCACTGAAATTATCTTAAATAATGAAGTCAAAGAGAAGTTATGAGCAAAGGGCTCAAACGATTTTATCAAAGAGAACCACTGAATGTTTTTGGTGTGTTTTAGCCAGATAAACCTTTTTTTTTTTTAAGCTCTTGTATCCACGAATTTGTTGTCGTTCCCACAATTACATCTTTTATACCAAATAAATGTAAAGTTTATTAAATTCCAGCTTCGATGGAGGGTTGAGCTCTGAAACGTGATTGTTTGGAGTGAGGCACAGATTAGCAGAATGATTTCCTTTTCTCTACGCATGGAAAAGATTATGCCACATTTAGTAAGTACCTACTGGAATTCTTAACTGCAGTTAAATCATGTTAGTATTTTCCTTCGGGTAGAGCAGAGTGGTTAAGCCTGCTGAATGATTCCATATAGGTGAAAACTTGGCGCGGAGCCCTGTAACCTCAGGCAGTGAATCTGAGCTCAGCCACACATTTCTACACATCCCCCAGCATCCCTTATAGTGCATACGAGAGGCTACGTTTTAAAGAGGTAGTGGAATTATTCCTGTTTACTCAAGAACTGAACAGAGCTATTAGGAAGAAATCTCCGGGTCCTCTGTGGGGTGAAAATAAGTCTTCCATTGCAAGACAGTGATGGAAGTTTTGTGAGCCAAGAGGAAAGCAGCTGAGAAGGGCTAGAAAAATCATCATGAGTGTTTTTCTACCCCTTTAAGTCATTAACATTGGCTTAAAATATTGAAAGTGATTTTTTTGTTCAAATGGCTCCTCTTGCCATACATAACCTGTCAACATAATAGTTCCTGTTCTTTTGTGATTTTTTCAAAGTGTTATATTGAAGTAAGGTGAGTTTGCTCAGAAACTCTTTGTTTCTAAAAGTGTTAATACTTTCAGATGTTCCTTTTCCTGGTCGTATGTTTAAAGATAACTGGTTTTGAGGAAGAGTCTTGGATTCTGACCCTGACCCAGTTTCACACCCTCTGAGCCTCAGCATTTTTATCTGAAAAAAGGGAAAATCATATCCAAGTTGCAGACTTGTTGAAGAGGTTAAACTAAAGCCCTTCACACAGTGCAAGGCACACAATAGGACTCAATAAGTGTTCATTGCCTTCTCCATGCTAGTGGTATTATATTACTTTATTAGTAAGATTATTTTATTATTCGGAGTGGTACAACATATTTATAAAGAACTAAAAGTGAATAAGTTAGATGAATGCAACAAAGTTTCTTTTAAAAATTAAATTTACTGGGGTAACATTGGCTAATAACATTATGCAAGTTTCAGGTGTACAATTTTATAATAAGTCATTTATATTCCATTGTGTGCTCACCACTCAAAGTCTAGTCTCTTTTCGTCACCATATAAACAGAGAGTTTCTTAGTAGACAGTCTTTATTTTGGCAGAACACATAATATTGGCATGCATTAGCAGGTATAGTATGTCTGAAGGGTTAATTCCTAGTAGTGAAATTACTGAGTCAAAAGGAAAGTGCTTTTTATTTGATGATTCTTAGCAAATTTCTCTCCAAAATGACTGCCCTGATTTTGATTTCCCCTGAAGGTATACAGGAATGCCCAACAATCCATGCCCTGGTCAAAGCTAGATATTTTCAAAGTTTTCATTTTGGGGCCACTATGATCATCTATCATATTGACAAATCCCCAGCACTTTTAGGATTTAAACCTAAAAGTGCTGGGGAACTACCAGAAGCCTAAATCATGAAGTGCTACCTATATTTTAATAACATGACCTACCTTTCCCCTTCTATTGGCCTATACTTCTTTTCACTATTAATTGCTGGGTGAAAACACCCTGTCCTCCTTCCCTTACCCCCCAAACCCCAGCTTCTTATTTTCTTCCAGGCTTTTGCAGGGAGCTATGTTTCTTAGCCCAAAGTCATACAAACGAGGGCTGAGCAGACCCTTTATAACACAATCTATTGCTAGAGAGACTTCTCTGGGCTAGTCCCATACAAAGCCAATAGAGACTGTGATACTCAAACTTGAGTGTGTGTAAAAATCAGAGCATTGTGAAAAGTAAAGATTTATGTGTTCTCCTCGATAGGCTCATTCTGTAGACCTGGGATGAAGCCTGAACACTGTGTTAGGAGATAGCCAGCCTTTACCTAGCCAGATTCAGTCTCTGTGAAGATGTCTTTTGTGCTCATGAGTGACGAGCAGGTCCTGGACAGGCAGCTGAGCTTTCCCAGTTGCTGTGTACTCTTTACTTTGGGTCTGTGAGATGGATTCTGGGGAAGTGCAGCCAGAAAGCCAACAATTGATGGCAGTAAAGAAAGTATTTAACTGACCTGGCTCTCAGTCAGTCACCTGAAAGCAACCCTCCTGTGGTCCTTGGCGGGGCGACATCATGCCTCTTACCCTGCACTTCATTCCACCTGGGCCCATGTGACCTCTGCTGAATTGGCAAAATTCTGTTATGGAATTGTGGCTTGGGAGGGAGAGGAGGGACAAGGGGAATCCAGAACTAGCGCTTATTGGTCTTGGAGTTTTCAGCTCTTTAATCAAGCTTGTAGATGTTGCTCATTATTGATTCAGCAAGCCTGGCTCTGATGACTTCTGATTCCTTTTGTTTGCCTGATATGCACCTAGCACAGTTCCCAGTGCATGGCATGCAGTCAATAAGTGTTTACTGAGTGTTCACACACGCATACACTCCTTTGAGAAATTTATATTGGGAGTCTGATTGTGGGCATGCATTTGGGTCCTAGGGATATGATCGTGAACAAGATAGACTTGTCCTTGCCCTCATGGGGCTTACATTCTAATCGTTAAGCTCACTGACAACTACAGTTCTATCAAGTGCTACGAAGAAGAATGTATAAGCTTTATTGGAAATGTGCAATTTGTTTGGGAGATCAGATTTAAGGACGCATTCCTTCAGAGCATCTAAAGCCAAAAAGAAAAAAGTGATGAATCTTTTTGATCAATATAATAACCTATTTCAGGGTATTTTAAGTTAAGTTGTTCTAAAGAAGAGCTTACCAGGATGGACAGATTTGTCTTCTAGAGTAGTTCTATAATGTATAGGGCTTCTCAGTCACAGGTCCTTGACTCATTCTCATAGGTAAGTAGGTATTCTCACTGCCCCCCAATACCCAGGCATGTACAAAGTTCCCTGTGATTTTTCCAATATCAAAGCTAATTTTAGGCCCCAGACAGGGCCTCCAGCCAGAGTGTTCATGTGACCACCCCCTGAATGTAATCTGAGAAGCATGATAACTACCATCTAGAATGACGTTCTGGTTTCTCTGAGCACTGTGCTTTAAAGACAGATGTTACTGGCCATGATGGATGGCCTTTGAACAACTTGAGCATTCTTAGGTGGTTGCTTTTGTGGATATCTCTTCATTACCATACTTAGGGATATCTGCTGTTGGGAACCCTGTGAAATAAATTAATTTGTGATTTGATCAGTCTGTACATGTAACCTGGATACTCCTTTTGCTTCTACTATGCAAATATGTAGTTATTAATACTCATTAATGTACTTTATTACATTTAATCATGACACTGTGACATGAAATGTTCTCTTATCTTTAGGGAAGAGGCTTATAATATGCTTATATTGCTACCATTGTCGGGGTATGAGCCCAGAAGTGTTTGTGGAGTTGCTACCTGAAACCTCTCTGGGCTAATCCCATTTAGAATCAGTAAACTCCATCATTATTTAAATGTGTGTTTGTAAGGAATTGATGGTGAAATGTTAAGAAGCAATTGTTTAAGCCCATCAAAATCTGATGATACCTGTTTGGTGTTCTGGAGAGTGGCATCAGCTTCCTTAGAATTCCTGACGTGACTCAGCAATGGTCCAGGTCAACTCAACCCATACTTATTAAACACTCACTCTGTTCCAGGGACATTGCTGGATGCTGGGAGGTGATGAAAGAATGAGTAAGGTAGAATTTCCATCCTCAATGTTTCATTAATCTGGGGAATTTTTAGGATACATCATAATGAAGATTGAGCAGTATCAAGGTAGTTAACTATAATGTTGCTTTTCACGTAGGAAAAATAACACAGTAACTGAATAACACAGTGGCTGAATAACACAATAACAGCAGCTTCAATGTGGCCACCAAAGAACATGATCTCATTCTGTATCTTTCCTAAAACTATCATATCAATATAACAAAGCAATTCGGAACTCAATGAAATCTCGCTGAAAGTCATTTTATTGACTTACCGTTCACTTTTTAGCATCAGTGCAATTGTTGCCTCTCTTGTGTGGCTCCCCTGCCTGACTTCTCACTTTTACTCCTTATGTCCCTCTCTGATGGTACCCCTTCTTCCCGCAACTGAGAAGGCCCAAAGGAAAGAACTCTGCCTTCTGAGAATCAGAACTTTTAACTATACATATTAAAAAAAACCAACTAAGTTCCCTCCCGATAGTCTCTGAATAGCCGTTTGGATCCAGACAGCTACTGCCCTAATTTATCTAAAAATAGGAATGTACCTTTGGCACCAGGGTGAGCTGAGGCATGAAGAAACTAAGTGACTTGTTTACATTACACAGCAACTAAACTGTGGTGCTGTGATTTTCGTTCAGCCTGACTCAGAATCCACGTTCCTACTCATCTGTTACACAGGGGGATAGCATTTCTGGGCTTCTCTGTCACATGAATAGCTATGATCACCCGTGTCAGGGAATGTGAATGCTTGTATTTTTGGTCTTTATTTTAATGAATATGAGTGTCATATTTTCTCAAGATGATACTATTTTAGAATGTGTTTCATAGAGGGAATTTGATGAAATGTGAAGGCTTTGGAGTCAAGTGGCTTCCAAAGTGGGATTTGTCTTCAAAACACCAGGGCATTTAGTAGTGGTGGGACTTTGGGCCAAGATACTCAACCTCTCTGAGCCTTAGTTTCCTCATCTCTTAGGTGGAGAGGAAATGCTCACCTTGTAAGGATATTGTGAGGATTTGCAATAATGTATATAAGACATCTAACATAACATCTGATCAAGAACAGGCACTGGATAAATTATTATATTATTATTCATTTCCTTGAATCTGCCAGCAAGGCTTTGGTATAATCCTCTATAGTCATGGGCATGGCTTAGCTGTCCAAACCCAGTTACAGATGAGGTAGAGAACACCTTTCCTTATTTCCATGATCCTGTGGGTGAGCCTACTCTACTTGGGTCAGAGGAAGAATGTATTTCACAAGCTGCTCTTTTCATTTCTACAACATGTGCCTTAGAAAAATATTGTGAATACCCAAATTCTTCTATAAACTGAACATGCAACAACTTCCCATGCCATCTTAGAATCTCCCTAAGCAGGGCTTCAATTGGTTGCCCTTGCAGTAGGGAGTGCCCTCCCCAGACTGTGGTTCTACTTGTGAAATTTGAGTCTCTGAATTAAGAAGCTTCTTTTAATAATGGTGCAAGTTGGTCAGATGTCTTGGCAGCAGGTGAAGCAAGGTTTTATGGGGTCTCATTACCAGACATGTTTGGGATCTCCGGACTGGCACTCTAGACCTTTCTTTGTTCAAGACCTTCTATTTTGTTTTTGGAAAAACAGGCAGAAACTTCTTGGGGCATGATTGGCAGCAAATGTATAATTATTAGCACACTGCTTGTACGCCCTTGAGATGTCATTTCATGTACGAGATGGCCCCAGTTCCAGGGTAAAGGGCACATCCAATTGCCTGCAAACCATACTTGATGGTGAACTCACACCGTCTGCTGTTACCTTGGTTTCTTTCTTAATTGTCATCACTTCCGAATTGATTGATTACAAAGAGGTCAGATACTTCAGGGAGTGCAAAGGTGGCTAAGGCCTTCCCGCCTCTGTACCCAGCTCTAGCGGGGGACACCGAGGGGCGTACCCCAAGTGTACAAATAACTGCTTTACAAAATACTGGGTGAGGAATGCCTGAAGTGATACAACAGCCAGTGCCATGGAGATTCTAAGGGAGGCAATGTGAAATCCAGGGATGGGGAACTGGGGAAGTTCCAGAGAACAACTCCCTCCTTGTGGTTAGAAGATAATGTGTTAGTTGCAGTAAAACAGGTAAAAGGCAGATAGGTCTTAAAATAAAACCATACTCTGTTACTGCAAAAACCACACTGAACTAACCTAACCCTCAATCACTTCAACATGTAAAACCAGAAAAGGGAATGGTGAGCTAGGGCTCCCCAAGACACCCCCAGGACTGCTCCAGGAAGCGATAGGGGATTTTTTTCATGCAAGAGGTTACAGCTTATCCACTGAACCCTAAATACACACATTTAAATACATCTGAGGGGCCAGATTTCTGAAGACCAGCCTCTCTCTCTAGAGGGCAAACTGATATTTTCCTAGAGATGTTACTAGTGTCAACGAATCCATAAATCCACTATTCCACATTTAGCTCATAACACCTTCAGCCCTAAAATAAAGCAAGCCCTGTTTTATAACATATATCTTGACTGGCTTTAAAGAAGAACCTCCTTTTTTTTTTCTTTTTGTTTTAAGGAAAGACTACTTTTTCTTTCTCAAATTATTTGTTGCAGAAACATGGACAGACAAACATATAAACTAGGAACCACATCCCCATGTCATCCAAGTTTTATCATGGGCCTGGACCAGCCTTTATAATTCTCCTCTGGGCTTTGAGTTCTGGCTTGGCTGGAATTTTATACTTGAAAAATTTTCCATCCGACTTTGGCCCTTCAAGTAAATACTGCATAAACGCTCCATTCTAAATCAGGCCGAGTTCGAAGGGAGTCAGAGCAGAATCTGGGTTCCTGTTTCACCGGGAGCCTCACCCCAGGAAGTAGTCCCAGCTGCTCCTGTTCTTGATCTGCGGGGATCGATCTAGATAAAACGTGATTCAATGCCTACCCATGTTGTCCAAATTACTCACCATCTACCAGGAACATCCCCCAAAGGATCAGAACTTGAGTCACCTTTCTTTCTGCATAAACACTGGAGGGGCCCAGCTGCGTTCTTCCTTGCCTCCTTTCTTTCATGATGAACTTGTGCTCATTTCTTCCCTTTTTTTTTTACCCCCATTCTTTCTGAAACCTGAGTTGTTGCCCATCACTGATGTGCTGCCCACGTGCTCTTTAGCCTACTCTCTGTTGTGACTTTTCCAAATGTCCTCCATCGCCCAAGTGCCATCAAGTGTCCCTTTTCTCTTTTGTATCTGCAACCTGTCCCTCCCCACTGGGGTATCCTTCCCTATGTTCATAAATATCTTGTTTTCTTATGTCTTAACAACAACAAAGAAAGTTTAAAAACCAAGAAACAACAACAACAATGAAAAACTTTCCTAGACATGATTCCTGATTTCTTTGTTGTCCAGGCTTGTTGTGAGGCTAGGCTGTGTTTCCAAGTTTTTAGTTATTTTGCTAAATTCTTCCCTCCCCAAGCTCTCTAGACCAACTGCTCTCTTGAAGGTATCCAGGGGCTCCTATCACCAAATGCAGTGGCAGTTTCTTGACTCGTGTTAAGTGACTTTATGTTAAGCCTGACACTCTTCCTACCCCCTGTGCTCCTGTACTCGAGGGGTTCTCCTGACTCCTCTCCCATCTGTCCCTCAGAGGCAAGTGTTTCTCAAGGTCCTGTGTCTGATCTCCTTTTCATTAGCTGATGTTTCCGCCTGCGTCCTCTCATGCAGGTCCAAACCTTCTGATATCAGGTCTATGCTAATAACTCCTAAATGTAGATTTCTAACCCTAATTTCTCCTCTGATTACTGAAAACTATTGAAAAATTCTGCATGTGGGTTTGCATCCAGGGTTCTTAAACCCAGCAGCACCTACATCCAATTTATCTTCCTGACTTACTTTTCCTCGTAAACTTGCTTTCCCCCTGTATCCCTCATCTTTGTTATTTACATTCCTCTCTAAGTCAGGCAAGCTGGACCAGAACACTGTCAGTTTTGCCACCAAATGTTTCCTAATTTATGCCTTTTGTCTTTATAGCATTACTGTAACGAGAATTTGAATTATTTCATTTGTCTCCTGGATTCCAATTTCTTGCTTCTCCAAATCATCATTTCCACTGATTTTAAAGCTCTCTTTTTAAAAGATAGTCCACACCATCTCACTTTTTACTTCTTGCTTTTAACAGCTTCTCATTGTTCAAATGATTAAATTTGAGCTCCCAAGCATGGCATTCAGTGTCTTCTATTACATGCAGTTAAGCACACACCAGAATACACAGTGGGCACCGTCAGGTCCCCTCACTTTTGTTCATGTCAAGATGGCCCTACGGTCCCTCTGCTCACTCCCTGGCTCAGATACTGCACCTCTCCTAAGCCTGTCCCAACACTCCCGACAGAATGATCTACCCTGAACTCTACAACATACTAATGGACACAGCAGGACAGGAGGGAAAAGCCCTGATTTTTGCATCAGACAACTTGAATTTAAATTCCTCTCTACCACTTGGAAGTTTTGTAGCTCTCTGTGGCTTCCAACTGGCCTGGAGAGACTCTGCCACCCCCATGCTGTACTCTCAGGAAATGGCAACTCCATTCTTCCAGTTGCTCAAGTTACAAGCCTTGTAGTTAGTCTCAACTCTTCTCTTTTTTCCACACCCTACATCTAATCCATCAGCAAATTATCTTGGCTCTGCTTTCTAAATAATTCAGAATCAGGCCACTTCTCTGAACCTTTGCTGTTACCACCTAGGTCCAAGCCACCTTCTTCCCTACTGTGGATTTTTGCAGGAGCCTCCTTGCTGGTCTTCCTGCTTCAGTCCTCTCAGCATAGCATCTGGGGTGATCTTGCTACACTGTGTGAGATGTCACTTCTCTGCTCAAAACCATTCCATGATTATCTGACTCATTCGTAGGTTTACAAAGGTAAAGACTCACCAGCTTCCCTATAGCCTTAATTTTCTCTCCTAGTCTCATACTATTCTTTCCCTTCCTTACTTTCCCTTGTGATTCCTCAAACATGCCAGGGACAATCCAGCCTTAGACCTTGAATTTGCTCTTGTCTCCACTTGGAACACTCTTTTCCAGCTACCCACACTCCTCAGAAAAATGCTTCGTGGCCAAAGTCTATGAAAATCTCTTAGTAATAAATACAATAGATTACTCTATTTATATAAATATTTATCTCATAAGCATGCAAAGGGGGAGGTAAGTGACATTATTGACTTCATTGAGCTAGGTATTAAGTTAGAATGATTTCATTGTAGAATTTAATTCTCACAGCAATCATGTGTGCCCATTTTGTAGAAAGAAAAAGCAAGGCTCAGAGAGATGAAGTAATTTACCTGAATTGGGAAGGAGAGCTGAAATTTAAAACAGGGTCTAACTTCAAAGCCCATGCACTGCTCTTTTCTTTATATTGCATTATTTTTGTTGTTGTTGTTGTTATTATTATTATTTGCATCTATATCTACCAGGCACTGTGCAAGATGCTCCAGATACAATAACAAATGGAAAGTGGTACTTGTTCTGAGCGAGCTCAGTCTGGTGGGAGAGCCATCCATCCAGTTCTGAGCAGAGGGCCAGTGGGCTGTAATGAGAGGCCTGTGTGTTACAAAACACACAGAGAGCCCTGGAGGGGACCAAGTCCTTTCAGACTGTTGGTGTTGGATATGAGCACAGCCCGTCACCAGAGAAAATGCTGGGAGACAAGGGAGGGTCTCCCATGGGCAAGGAGCAGAGGGGCACAAGTCACTGCTGAGAATGACCAGCCACTCTGCTGCTCACCTAAACCCTGTTTTTGAAAATAGATATTCAAAATCTATGCCTCCATTGTCAGCATTCTCACTAGTTACCAGGCAACAGCCAAAATTATTGCCCTGGTGAAAGCCCAGTGTTGTCAGATTATCTCTTTTATTATTTTCCCCAAAAGGATCTTGAAATATTCATATTTATGAGAAATCCCCCAATGGTTAAATGTTGGCAATGGGTTCTTTTATATTAGAATATCAGCTTACCAAACAACACCTAAAGTTTCCATAGGCCAAGCCTGCCTTCTGATCCACCCCAGCCTTATCTCTAGCATCTCTTCCAATTCCCATGCCCCCCCCCCCCCACCCCATGAAAGGTCTGGCAGCCATAAGGAACTCCTGCCTCCCCAACACATCAGGACATGTCATACCTCAGTGCCTCTACCTGTTACCTCTGCCTGCTTCCTCCCATCCCCAACTTCCCTGCCCTCTTTGTCTTTTAGAACTCAATTCAAATGCCGCCTCCTCCAGGAAGGCTTTCTGCTTTCCTCTGCTCTGATTCAAGGTGCTTCTGTGCTCCTGTTACATATGCTGCATGCCTCCAGCTCAGCCCTTTCAAACAGACAGTGTTTGCAGATTTTTCTACCCCCACCCATTAGGCTGTAAACTCTTTCGAAGCAAAAGGAGTTCGTATTTGATTTTGTTCCCCCAGCCCTCGAGGGCAATGCATACGCCAGCGTGCTCTCTGGCCGATCCCATTCTCCATTTGTGACCCCTGCCTCCCCCCGCCCTCCTCCCTCCTCCCTCCCCCTCGGCCCACTCAGTAGGGGATGCATCCCCTCACCTCGCCACCACTTTCTCACGCAGAGCGAGCTCACAGGCCTCCTCAGGCCTTCTGCCCTGGGGTACCAACCCAGGGCCTGGTAAAGGTTCCCTCTGGTGCTGCCTCAGTCTCCTCTCCCGGGAAAACCCCGCAGAGGGAATATGGTTCTAACACAGATGTGGACATTTGTGCGTATTGCTAAGGCCCCGTAACCCCTGCTTCCTGTGCTAAACTCTATCGTTAATTTTCACAACAGCCCGGAAGCCACGGGCAGCCACGTGCTATGGGTGAGGAACTGAGGCGCGTGGGGTCAAATCCCTCACCCAAGAGGAGGTGTTGGGGGGGGGAGGCCCTGGTGCAAGAGGAGGCGGAATCTCCGCTGGATGTCTCACTGGGACGTGTCCCCCCCTCATCAGCGGTGAGCAGGGGAGGTGGGGAGCCTGCGGTGAAAGGGCAGGAGTGGGCTTGAGGGATTAAAGGCGAGGCAGGGATCCGAAATGCCCCCAGGTCCAGAGACAGGCCCCCGGCCGAGGGGGACCCGCTCAGGGAGGGGAGGGACGGGTGGCCTCAGGCTTTTATGTTCTCACCATCTCCCGCTTCATTTTCTGCACTGCTGTTTCTGCCTCTGCAGACGCTGTTTTGTTTTTTAAGTTTCAATAAATTTTTTATTGAGTTAATGCAGAGTTACATGCAGTTATAAGAAATAAGGCAGAGAGAGCCTATGAACACTATACCCAGTTGCCCCCAGTGGTAACATTTTGTAAAACCTCAGTGTAACATGGCAAGCAGGCTACTGGCATTCAATGCTCCACAACTCTTATCCAGATTTCCCATATTACTTATATGTGTGTGTGTGTGTGTGTGTGTTTGGGGGTGTAGTGCATGCATGTATTTAGTTCTATACATATCACGTGTAGGTTTGGGTACCCACCACCACAGTCAGGATACTGAGCATCCCCATCACCAAGGAACCCTAAGGTTGCCATTTTATAGCTACACCCACTTCCCTTGGGAGGGGGTCCTTCAACCACTAATCTGTGCCCTGTTTCTAAAATTCTGTCGCTTCAAAATATTATACAAATGGAAAAATTCAGTATTTCACCTTTTGGGATTGGCTCTTTTCACTCAGCATAATTCCCTGGGGATTCTCTAGGTTGAACCTATTTTGACCACGTGGTGAGGTGGGAACCGGCTGACTAAGGAGAGATAAGCAGCTGCCCCAACTGGGAGCAAGTCTGTGGGTGGCCAGACTAGAAGGCATTTATTTGTCAGCTTGTGCTTAACTTAGGATGACCTGTACTCTATTAGATATCTATTTAACCCTGAGAAGTGGCTGCATTTTCATCTGTAAGTTATTTTCTTGAATTAAAGTTCCCAAGTGCTAGGGGAACCGTAGCTTTCCTGCCTTGTGGTATATTGAAAAGCATCCAAATGTCTAAAAGCTAGTGGTCTTTAGGGCATGTTAAAAGGATACCAAAAAAATTGTAGTGATTTTGAGTTAATTTGGGGACTCTTCAGCAGTTGGAGATTTAAAAAATAGACCAAAGAAACCAAGAAAAATGTTTGAAAGTTTATTCTATTCTTATTAAATTCTGTAAACATCCTAGGAACTAGTTTTCATGAAATTTTAAATGTCTGGTAAGCTTTAAAATTTTAAAAGGATACAAATTTGAATTAGATTTATGATTTAAAATTTTAACTTAAAAACACTTAAAAAATTCATTTGCTTCTATAATTTACAGAGTTCATGTTAGTTTATATAATATGTTTTCCTTTTCAATTTTGTCTTAGTAGAAAAGCAATGATTTTTCAAACTGAAGAAATTAGATACACAATGCAATATATAGATCATGTATCATAGAAATGTACACTTGAAACCTATATGATCTTATTAGCCAGTTACCCCCAATACATTTAATTTTTTTAAAAAAATTTTAAAAAGAAATTAAACATAAGATGATAGAAGGTGGTAGTAAAATGAACTAAGAATGGGTTAAAATTCTAATTAGGCTCTATGGCTAATTTAATCAACTCAATGACTCCATCCTAAATATGGACAGAAATTTTAAAATAACTATAACTTTTACCTTATATGAAATTAAATGGCAAATTCTTTCTTTATAAAAATATAGTCAAGATTTCACGTTCAAGATGGCATTTGACTAAAATCTGGGGCCCTGGAGTCCCACCTATTAGCTGGGTGGCCTCTGAAAATTTCTGAACTTCTCTGCCTCAGTTTACTCATTTTTAAAACAAGGATAATCCTAACAGCTATTATTTGTTGAGTATTTACTTTGTACCAGCACTCTTTTACAGATTTTACATATATTATAGCAATCCGTTTTTATTAATATTTTTATTTTGCTGATAACAAACACAAAGCATGGAGAGGTTAAGTAACCTACTTGAGCTCATGCAGTTGGTTAGGGGCGTAACCGCTGCCAGTCCCCTCTCACTCCAGTGCCCACGCTTTTAACTGCTTTTAACCACTAAACTAAACTCTCAGAACATGTATCCTAGCATATCTACCTGGTAGGTTTGTTATGATTAAGTAGAAAATCCATATAGATGAAGTTAGATGATCTATTTAAAGCCACAGTGCTTGGCAGGTAAGTGTTCAATAAATGCTAGCAGATGAATTTTTATCATCGCATGATCATTATTTGGCTTTTTCACTTGGCTGCTGAGGTGGATCTAAAAAAGTGGATTCCCAGTTGTCTTGCACTTTAACTATCATCATAAGATCTATTTAAAAATATGCAGTTATTTCTAATTCAAAAATTTCTTTCTGGCATTTCCAACCACAACGTTTTGCAGTAACACGTACGTTGATATGTACAGTTTCTAAGCTGTGTCAGCAAAAAGCCGTTCTGGTCAGTTTCTAAAAATTTAACGTCTAGCACAATTTATTGTTCCATCTTGCGAATTTCTAAATGTATTAAGAATGACTAGATCTTAGGGACCTACGAGTTCAGTTTTAAAAATTAACGTGAAGTAGTGTTGGTAATGAGAACATTCTTGAATGAGATGGAATATAAAAGACTGTGCTCATGTAAAGATTGACACATTTAAAATTTTATATCTGTGCTGAATGCTTCTTCGACAGCAGCAGTGTGTCATTTAATACAGCAGCAACATGAAACTCTGCAGGGGGTGAATGTGTGAATACTTGATGTTGCCTCTTCTGCATGTCTTTTTCCTGTTAGCTCCACGCTGAGTAGCAGCCTCCTGTTCGGCCTGTCTTAAGGGCCTCAGTTGCTTAAATCAACATCTCAGTTGTCATAAACTTGATTTTGTCTTATAGCTTGCCCTCCTAAGACCTTTGCTTGGGAGATTTTGGGTTGACTGAGCTTCCCTCTAATATGAAAAACATCTTTCGCGTTTGGCTATTTTCCTATTTCTAAATCCACAGCTCCATTCTGAAATCTGAGTTTCTTCCCTAGAAAAGCTTTTATTTTTCTTCTTTATAGCTGGCTTTATCTTCTCTAACATCACCACACCTGTGTCATATTATCCTGTAAATGCATATTGAGTGCAAATGTATTTTTCTCTTTGAGGGATATAAAGTAACATGTATTCAGAAATATGAATCCATTTCTGCAGAGTATATGCAATCAATCACTTCATGAATGAATGAAACTTTGGTACTGTTCAGGTACTTTCAAACAGCTTCTTTATAATAATTCTAGATATTGATAAATTAGTATGCCATTAACCTGTATGTATGTGGCTCCCTTATATAACAAGGACGTGTTTTATAACAGTTTTCCCCCAAAAGATTTTAAGTGCAATTAGAGAATGAAACAGGTGTGTGTGGATAAATAAATATCTTAGAGTAGATGGCTACTATGAATAAAAATCAGAAATGAATTCTACAACTGGTGAGTATAGTTCCTAAAAGCTGTTGGTTCAAGGGACTTAAGGCTTTGCCTTCCAAAGATGAACCAGCTGTTTCTTACCTCCGGAGGAACTGGGAGCATATGGTGAAACTCAATGATTTTAGTATATAGCACCTTTCACTCAGGCATCTCCAAAGACCAATAGATATTAGGCTTCTGTTAGACACCAACTCAATGGTACTTTTCAGAAAACAAACCATGCTCAATCATCTAAATCTAAAGTAAGATTGTGGTGGTGATACGTCTGCCAAGGAACCTTGGCAATTTTTCTCTTTATTAGCTATTCTGATGTAGGGTGGGGGTGGGGGTAGGCATGAATTAAATGCTGCATAAACAGGGTCTTGAAGATTGCTACCTCCCCTAATGTTAGAGGCATGTGCATAGCATACTCATTTCACTATTGGAAAACCTGAAACCTCTGTCTGCATCTGGGTTAAAAAAAAAGGAGCCTTCACCCCACACATTTAAATATAGCTAAAACTTTTCCTGTCTCAACTGGCTTAAAATTGCTGCTTGCCACAACTGAAACCCTCTTTCTCCCCAGGACTCCTGTTTCCAGACTATTGTTCAGCTACAGTTGCTTATCCAGGGAAGTCAACACTGTGCAATTATCCCATACTTTTTTCTATTCTCCTCATCTACCAAAGACTAAATATTGCTCATTTCTCAAGGACTTCAACACCTCCTTCACTTGACAAATATTTATTGCAGCTCTACTATGTTTGGGGCAGAGAAAAGATGGTAATTATGCTCCCTGATCTACTAGAGTCTAGGTTGGCAGTCTAAATTGCTCACTCATCTATATCTGTGTTTCTCTTGGATTCAGCTAGGCATAATTGTCACATGATCAATCAGTCTATGCTCATGTAAGTGTTCCATGATCATAAAAAATATTATTAATTTATAAAGGTTGACAGTGACAGGTTGTGACTTTTAAGAATTACATGGATTTTGGAATCTGTCACGAGAACACATTCGAGAATCAATCCTCTTTTTTACCTTCTGAAAGCTGTATCTGGTCATAGACAATATGTTGCTTTGTCAATCTTTGGACTTTTTAAGGATTGCATTTCAAAATGAGATTGTTAGTCATGTTTTTAATAACATACTGAGATAAACTAAATATGCTAATACTTTATTAACTACTAAGATCTGCCAGAATGGTGTACATGTGTATAACTAAAAGCTTGTAGTAAATATTTACCTGCAAAAGTTAAGGGCTGTCAAGGAAAATCTCAGGGCTAAGGAAAAACATGTGTGGGGCCCCTGACCTAGTCAGAGAGTCAGGTCCTGCTTTCCCCAGGAGTGACACTGAGGGAGATTGGATGGATCTAGCAAGTCAGAGGGAAGCAAGAGTGATTCTGTTAAAGGGAGCAGCACGTAAAAAGGCACATGGGTGATACCACAAGAAGGCCAGTGGTACCTGACCATAGAGAATAAGGGGACTTGTTTGAGATGAGTTTGAAGAGGTGGGAAGGGTTTGAGTCATTAGGCCTTTGGAGTCACATGAGTGATTTGGACCTTTATCATATTGAGTCACTATTTTCCTTTCTCTATTATCTTCCAACATGGTTTTCAAGGACCCCCAACTTACGATTCTTTGGTGTGAAGATAGCAGATAGCACAAACATTGTTCATCTTGGTGCCATGAAGAGCTCTGCAGAGAGCGCTGAGGAAGGGACCAAATAGGAAAGGCTTCACAGAAGAGCTGACATTTCACCATCAGCATTTCTACAGGTTAACTTGGGCGTAATAAGCTACACCCAGATGCTGTCATTCTGTGCAAAGTTGGCCATCAGAGGTTTTAACAAAATGTGGTCAATTTCATTTCTTAGAAAGATACCTCTTAGAGGTAATTTGGAGAATGGGTCAGAGCAGGGAGAACTGAAGACTGAAAGTTGATTAGGGATACATCTCAATAGATTAGTACCAAAACCTCGGGGGCTGAGTTGGCTAGATGGAAGAGATTTCTAAGGAGAAAGATCTATAGGATTTGAGGATTTGAGGACCAAGGAAAGCCAAGAGTGGTTTACAAGCGTTCTTTCTTGGCTGAGAATAGGAATAATGAAGGCAATTTAAGAAGTGGTGATGACAGAAGGAAGATTATATTTGGGGGTGAAGAAAGATAAGTGAATAGGTGTGAGAAAGGAGAAGGAATCGTAAGCTTTGGGATAGATAAGTCCAATGTCTGTGATGAACAGGAAATCCAGACTATCTTTGATTTTTCAACTCCTATCTCTATTTCTCTCCCTAATATCTCACCATTGATTCCTTTTAGTCAATTCTAGGACTTAGGCTGGCAGGAGACTATCAGATTTACATTTCTAGTTTCAAGTTCTCTCCTGAGCTCTACATATGCATGTCCAGATCCTGCTGTACATCTACACCAGAGTGCTCTGGTGCACCTCAAGTTCAACATGTTTCATTGGAACTTATCAGTTCCTCCCAAATCCATTTCTCCTTCAAAGACCCCTGCCTCAGTTAAGATACCCTCCTTTACCTACTCCCCAGGACTCAAAACCAAGGTGTCCATTTCAGTGCCTGCTGTATCATTTCCACGTCCAAACCACTGACAAGATCAGATAATTATATTTCTGTGACTTGCTTTACTTTGGTTTCCTTCTTCCCCATTTATGCAGCTACTGTCTGAGTTTGTGCCTTCATATGTCCCAGTTGTCCTTTCTACCACCAATCTCTCCTTCCTTCATTCATCTCACACATGGGTGTCCAACCCATTTTCCCAAAGCTCAGCTCTAATCATGTTTCTTCTAAGCAAACAACAATAAAAGACAACACATACACAAAACAGTTGATAATTTTCCTTTGCTTAATAAAATTTCCATTTATTTTCACAGAATAGGTGTTCTTTCATGCTTTGGCTCCAATTTACCTTCTCCTCTCTTCTTCCACTGCACTGTTTCCTGCACCCAGTGCTCCATCCAAGATAACCTGCTTGTTATTTCCCCCCCTTATTAATTGCTCACCTCTCTACCCTATGTGGTGCCTGGAGTGCTGATCAGAGCACAATAGGTATGCAACACATGCATTTGTATTTTGAACTGAGATAAAAAGAGCTATGTCATAATAGACCGATAACTACTAATAACTACTAATAACTAGTTTTTTTAGGGGATGTAGCGAAACAGCAATGAAAA
Organism: Miniopterus natalensis; assembly: GCF_054644295.1. Classification (NCBI taxonomy): domain Eukaryota; kingdom Metazoa; phylum Chordata; class Mammalia; order Chiroptera; family Miniopteridae; genus Miniopterus; species Miniopterus natalensis. Next base: position 26,727,505 of record NC_142096.1, read on the forward strand.
AGGCATGAACTTTAGAATTTCTTTTTAAAGCTACATTAACACTTAAAAACAGGTTTTTAGAGCTACTATTAGGACATGTGCCCCTCATCATAGTGAAAATAAGTTTTACCTTGAAGCTTGGGTTAACATAAAATAGAACCGGGTTCTAAATATTTGCTTTGTTTGTAAATAGCTTTATAGATTTGAACATATTTGTTTATAGGGAAACATGGGCAGTGAAGGAATGTATTACTCTGGAATTTATTGTTTGCCTTTCCATTCATTCTTATTTCCCCTCCTCCTCCTTCTCCTTCCTTTACTATTACTATTATTATTATTAATTATAGTATATAGGATCCTATTCCTCTTCTTTTATGTAGAAGTTAAAATTATTAATAAGATCATGCACAACATTTACTTTGATCCCTTCAGAAATGCTCTATGTACAATTAAAATTTTAAATGTCCTCAGATATGTGATGTAAAAATACAGATAAGTGGAATACTATATCCCCAGATTAGTATTTGAATATTTAGCTTTAACTGCCCCCAACCTACTAAACTTTTTAGGAGTTCTCTTATAAATAGTGGAATGGTATGTTTTATACATTAACCCCCTTTCCCCTTAGTGTCAGATGAATATAAAATTATAAAAAAGAATTAGAAACAATAGCAGAAACAAAGGCCATTGATCAGTATTCTAAAAATTAGATATTTAGACATCAATTCAGTTGATTATAAATATTAGATTATGTAAAAAATGTTTTGACTAATTTTTCTTATTTTCATTGAGCAACATTTATTTAGAATCCAGGAAAATTAGGGATCTTCATTTCATGGCAGTGTAAAGAGCGACCCAGAAGACAGAGTGACTTGCCCAATATCCCTTAACTCTCTAGTGGCACTGCTGGAGTATCACAGACGGGTACCCGGATGAGCCCTAATTTCTAACTTGATTTGGGATGGCCATGGTCATGACATCTCCCTGAACAGTCTGGCTTCAGTCCCAGAATGTGAAGGAAGAGCACTGAAGATCATGGTATGCATTTATAATCATGCTGCCTATTTTAGATTGCCCTGGAGGCCCACATTTTTACATTTTCCTTTGGGTCATTGGGATGGTACTGGAGGCAGAGACAGAAACAACTGCTATCAACACATGATCTCTCCTGGAAGCTTCAGAGAACCCCCTTTTCTACATTATATATTTCAGATTACATTTAAAATCTGAAGCTTGGCTGAAAAAAAGTAGAAGTCTAGAGCTCCTTTGCTTTTTTCTATCTCTGGAGGGTCGTCAGTTCTTCTCAGTGATCTTATGAACAGTACATATTTAAAAAATTTTTTGTTTGTTTTTAAGGATCAGTCTAAGGAGTGTGATAAACTCATGTGGCTAACAAGAGACTCTTATTAAATATTTCTAGAAAGAAGTTCTTAATGTGTACTTGCTTAGGAAAATAAATTAATCATACATGCTGGCTATTTAATATTGCAATTAGGTGTACATATATAGATACGTCATTGATATGACACTAACACTTATTGGTAATGAATACATCATTAATGATCATTGATACTCTGAGGATCTTGCTTCGTTCTTATTAATGCTTTATTGTGGAAAGGTGGAAAGTTCATTAGGCCATATGCACATGTGTGCATGTGTTACACACATATATTTAGGCTAAGCTCAATGTTTCTACATTTTCTTCCTTGGCTGTTTTCTCAACGTATAATGATACTATTTTATAGATTTAGACAGAATAAAGGATGGTGTTGGAGGAAGAAACTGCACTGTAAGGAAGGAGGCTTGGGGTCATATGAGGGAAAAGGGGCATGAGGACAGTGAGAAGAGAGGTCAGTGGATATGTGTTTGAGAGACCTGAGTGCAACCCGTGGGGCATTTGAGGCCATTACCTCACCAGTTACCTCTCGTCACTTCTTCAGTATCATTACACAAAATTCAAAATTAAGTAGCAACTAAGGTCAAACAGGACCAGAGCAGGATGCTGTTTTCTTTCCATCACAGTAAGGTCTTCTTTCCTTCACTCTGCCTTTTATTGCTTTTCAGCTCTTCCCCTTTTCAGCTCTGTTTCATCTTTCCACTGCTTGAAGCTATTGTTTGTGTTATCTGTAGAGTGGAAACTAATTCTGATTTTAGAAGTAGAGCCCTGGTCATATAGGCACAAAGGTGGCTATGTCCATGGTTTTAAGGGCAATTAATCTGGCAGGCAAACACCCTTGGAATAGTCTTTTTTTAAAAAAAGAAAGAAAATTCTCTAACTTCAGGGATGTTTTACTAAATAGAAAAAACCCTTTTATATTAGATTTTTAAACTTCATTTCATTCTGATTAATTTGAAGAAAAAACACCACTTTCTACAGAACTTTTCTTCAATACATTTGTGCAAAAAATTAATTCAGAAGTACATATTATAGTGTTCAAACCATGAGTATTTGGGAGGGGAATGGGTGGTGTTGATTCTAATTTGTTATGCTCTTTAGTTTTAATGCCAAATTGTTTTATGAAAATCACATTGTCCTGAATCATTCACACAGAGTCTATTTGGTTGTCGGTCATCTTGGTTTACATTAATATTATTTTCATTTTTGAATAAATCAGGGTCTTTTCAGTGGTTTAATAGTCTGTCTTAAGGAAGCATTATTTCAAATGTACCTCAAAGGCTCATAGGAATATTATTTTTCATGTGTGATATATTTATTTGTGTTGGTTTGAATAGCTATAGCAATTATTTGCATGGGGAAATGAGGAGATTTGTTAAAGCATCCATGTCTATTGAGCATGGTAATGAATGTTTTCTGGGTTGTTTTTTCTCCTTAGTAAACACAGATTGATATGAAGAAACTCAGTGGACTGTATTGGTCATTATCTTAAACTTTGAGTGTGCTCATTTCCAGCCATTTTTCTCCAAAATATGCTCTGATTGTTAACTTCTCTTCTTCCAAAAGTATTCTTAAAGACAGAATCCTCTTGAATCTATACAGGCAAATAAGATGTCTTTTCTTGAAAGCATAAGAGCATAGTAGCCCAAGTAAAGGATCTGTAAGAATAGAAAATGAATCTTTAAAATTAATCTAGAAACAGGAGATAGATCAAATGTTTCCAATTTATCTTGGAATTTGACATATGGCCTATTTACAATAGAAGATAATTGGGGTCAAACCCAATGGCCTTTTGGATTCTTTTGGCCACCCACCTCGCTTAGTGTAGACTTCACAGTGTCAGGTAGCAGGTGCTCTGGATGGGTAACCAGCTAAACATTCATAGTTTTTAATCACTTTCTGTAAGGCACATCCCATGCTTTTTTTTTTTTTAACTTGCTATATTTTCTAGCCCAAACATTATGAATTTTATATACAACTGTGACTTGAATAACTAACCCCGAATTGCTTCAACATACTATTTGAATTTAAATACCTCACTAAACAGAATCCTTTGCCATTTGTGTAAGTATCAGGATTTTGAGATATTGAAGTGGACTAAATGTCGCCTTACAATCTTTTTTGAGTTCTTTTTATTTTAAAGATGCTACTAGATAAATAAATGTTTATTTTTGTCAACCTATTTTGAGTGAAAACTTGACTCAAGTACCAAGTCCTGCATGCCCTTCCTCCATAACACAAAATACAACAAAATCTTTTCTTATCATTAAATAGGATATTCAGAGAGCTTGGGAAACTTGACTTTCACTGAAACTTCTATACATCATAGAGATAGGTGTGTTCACAGAGATAGCTGCAGAGATAGCGGCAAAGTTGGGGAGATTTGTGTATGTTGTTTTGAGGGGTAGATGTAATTGCATCTGTTCTCTTCTTACTAGAATGCCCAGGCATGGAGGTAAGAAGGACTGCGAAGGTTATTTGGGGCTAGTAACCAGTAGCATCATCAGAACCTCTGCCATTTCAAAGCCTTTCACTGTGGGGACGCTACCCTGTGCCCATCTGCACAAGTGTTTTGCTCTTGAGCCAGCTCAAAGTGTACACTTCTATGCACACATATTTAGCTCTAAGAATCTTTGGCCTTGCCATTTTCTAGACAGCAGTGTGAAGTTTTCAAGTGAGTTAGTTTCAAATAAAGGACCTGAGAGAATAGATCTGATACGAAGATAAAGTATCTGTCATTATTTTTGGGAACTAGTTGCCTTCTCCTTAAATTTCAGTTTATTGATTTCATGCTTAATAATGAACATACATGCGGCATAGCTTTTATTGAATATAGGTGAAAATTAAACTCATGGTAAAATTTAACTGATGTCATCCTTTCCTCCTTGTTTGCCTTCTTTACTCATTTAGCAAGTATGAAGTGAATGTCTGCTGGTGAGAGGGAAAAATAGGTGGCGTGCGTGCTTCCTCCTCTTGAGCTCACAGCAGGCGTCAGTAACCCACCATCCGCAGTTTCTCCCGGTGGAGTCTAGTCAAGAATTCATAATTTTTCTCAGTGTGCTTCCCCGGCAGACTCTGCCACTAAACTGGAGATGGGAAATAAGACTTATTTGTCATTCCTAACCTGTTAGTTTCTCGGCACCGTGCTAGGCATTGTAGGGAAGCGTAAGTATAAGGCATAGTTCTTCAAAGAGCATGTAATCTATTTAAGGAAAAACACAAACAGATGAAATAATTAGAGAGCCACATAAGGCTTCAAAATTAAATTTAAAATAAATTGCAATTAGACGAGGGAAATATTTGAATCATCTGCATGTATTTAACCAAACAGCAGTGATAATGTTTTGTTCATTCTAATCTAGTAGTTCCAGTTTTTTTTCTTCTCTCTGTCCATTTCTTTAATTTATCAACAATACATGGCATTTGGATAGCACCTGGAGAACATCTCTCTGTCCTTCAACAGTTTCTCACACGTTTTGAAGATGATTTTGTTTTCTTGGTTTCTTTGTGTCAGCTTCGTTTTAGGGTTAACTTGGCTGAAGATCAGAAGATAGTCTATTAAAAGTTACAGTGTGTTAGCAATTTCAAGAACGTCAAGTGTTTATGTTCAGAGATGTCTGTGAGGAGCTAATGGAAAGCTGAATTTATACTAAAATACTTTAGATCAGATTAATTTGGAATTTATGATAATTTGGTCAGTGCCTGGATGGATGGTTACCAGGATGTTAAGTATTTGAAAGGACTTAGAAAAAGCTAATGCTGCAACTAAAGTTATAAGATAAATTCCTTATTATGTAAGAGAGCAAACTTTTTTTTTTTAACCAATTTTAGAAGCATCTACTTTACAGTGTAATTGCATGTAATCAGAAACTTGCCTTTTGAATATTTGAATACTCTTGATAGAATAATTATAATCCTTATATATTCATTAGTAAACTATGACCTTTCCTAGGAATTGTTTTGTAGCCTCATTTGAGTTACACTCTGTGTTTAGAAATAATATCACATTTTATTTAAAAACTTATAGTTTAGAACTTATGCAAATTCATTGACTTCTTATATAGTGTGAGATGCTATTTTGGTGTTGGTGGGTTTTTTTCTTCCTTTTCTTTTATTTTCATTTGCATTAAATATCTTTGCCCATCCCTTTACTTTTAGTCTGTGTGTGTGTTTCACTCTAAGGTGGATCTCTTGTAGACATATATTTTGCTGTCTTGTTTTCTTATAAATTCAGCTACCCTATGTCTTTTGGTTGGAGCATTTAAGCCATTTACATTCAAAGTGATTATCGATAGGTACATATTTATTGCTATTTTATTCTTTATAACTATGTTCCTCTTTTTTTTTTTTTTTCTTTCTTCATCTTAAAGAAGACCCTTTGACATTTCTTGTAACACTGGTTTGGTGGCAATGAACTCCTTTAGCTTTTTGTCTGGGAAGCTCTTTATTTCTCCTTCAGTTTTAAATGGTAGCTTTGCTGGGTAAAATAGTCTTGGTTGTAGGTCCTTGTTTTCATCACTTTGAATATTTCATGCCAATCTCTTCTGGCCTGAAATGTCTCTGTTGAGAAATCACCTGACAGTCTATGGGAGCACCCTTAACTAACTCTTTCTCTTGCTGCTTTAAAGTTCTCTCTTTGTCTTTAACCTTTGCCATTTTAATTATGATTTGTCTTGGTGTGGGCCTCTTTGAGTTCATCTTGTTTGGGACTCTTTTCTTTCTTTCCTTAAAAAAATAACCAACAGCATTTTCCCATTATACTTTAAGCTCCAAGAAGAGACATTGCATCTTAAAGTCCTTTGGTATGTGCTCCAGTGTTCTGACTGACCTTGTGTGTTTACTAATTTCGTCTGGAAACCAGGTGCCTTAAAATTAGATATCTATATGCATGATGGTCCTAGCTCCACTTCCTTCAAGAGTGAGGTAGTAGAAATAATATGAACTTTGAAGTCAAGTCTCAGGTTGGCCACCTACTTTCTGTGTAAAGGAGGAAATTGCATTTATTTCCTCATTTATGAAATAAGAATAATTCCATGCATCACAGAGAGTTGTTAAGTCAAGATTTAGTGTAATAACTTTCTAATGAATTTGGCAGAGAACCTGAACCAGAAGCAGCTTCAGCCATTCTCTGTGGTGTATGTTTAAATTTCCTAAGTAAGACAATCTACTGAGCTCATTTTGGGTCAGGTATAGTTCAATCAGTTTTGACCAAGAAGCATGGATACATACTACAGACATAGCTATTGGGGCCCCACTCTGTGTGTAAGATGGGCTAACTCCCAGAGGAGGAGACAGTGAGCTGTTTATCACATTCCACCCCTTAGCTCCAGGTGCTTGCTTGTGCATATGTGTGTTCACACAAACACGTTATCTTTTCCTATTGTCAGATATATATGACATGATACTTTGTTAGAATTAAACTGATTTAGCTAATTTGTCTCTTGAATCTTAAATCAAGACCATACAGAAATATCTAGAGCACCACTGCTCAGTGTAGAACTCTTCTTGATGAAGTAAATGAATTTAAAATTTTTATTTAACTTTAATAAATTTAAACTTAAAGTACTGGTTGTCAAAAAGTGCTTCTGAGTCTCCCTTTTGTGGTCTTTATGTATCTTAGTTTTACTTAATAACATAAGGTTCTAAACGTCTTAAAATTGAATGCAAATGCTCTAGACTGAATGTTTATGTCCCATTCAAATTTGTATGTTGGAGCCTAATCCCTAGTATGATGGTGTTAAGAGGTAGGGCCTTTGGGAGCTGATTAGGTCATGAGAGTGGAGCCCTCAAAATGGGGTTAGTGTCCTTATAAAAGAAACAGAGAGCTCCTTTGCCCCTCCCATCATGTGAGGACACAGAGAAGACCACTGTCTATGACCCAGGAGGTGGGCTCTCACCAGACACCAAATCTGTTGGTACTTTAGTCTTAGACTTCCCAGCTTCCAGAAATGTGAGAAATAATTTCTGTTGTTTATAAGCCTTACTATCTCTGGTATTCTGTTATAGCAGCCCAAATGGACTAAGACAGTAAAGAATAAATAAATTATAATCCATAGATTTAAAAAAAAATCTGACACTCTTTCCCCACACCCAACAGGGGCCTAGGGGAGTGTATGGTACTGAAGAGGATGGTAAGGGAGGTCCTGTCAGGGGGAAAAATGAATTTAACATTGGGAAGTTCATGCAAGCACATCAATCCAAGGGAGCAAGTTGGAGTCACAGAGTCCAGAAATGAATCCAGGGGTACCCAAGGATGATCGTGGAGGAATTCCCCAACCACAGGGCTTTTTTATGGGTAAATAGAGAGTTAGGAGGGTTCACTGTTTTCAGGTGGGACATTTTCTGATTTGGGGACTCAGTATTAGACACTAGCAAGAGCCTAAAACTGAACTCTTCTCTGAATAGCAAGAGCCTAGAAAACTGAAATTCTTTGTCCAAAGTCACACAAGTGGTCACTGGCAGATTGAGAGTTAGTGTTTCTCCCCAAACTAGCCAGTCATGAGGACAGAAATAAAAACAGGCATTTGCGTTTTTTTGTTTTTTTTACTAACGATCAACACGTTCACAAAGATCATTCCAAAGAGCAATATACCAGTGGTGAGACCAGTATATAACAACTGAAGTTCTTTCTGAGATAATGAATTACAGAAATTGTAGTCATACAGTAGCTCAAACTTCAGCGATCCCCAAATCTAATTCTCATAATCCCATCAGCAGTATCATTTTACATTTCCAGTGAACAATTTAATAGTAAGAAATGATAGTCAGATATAAAATTATCAAGACTTCATTGCCTTTACAAAAAGCATTTGAAAGCATTTACTGGCATGTTATAAAGTATCATAAATAATTAAAATACATCTACTTATTAAAATATCAGGATAGATAGTGATCTTATAGCCTTGTTGTTGTTTATTTCCTCATGGTCACTTGTAAAATTCAATAACTTCCAGAAGTCAATTGTCATTAGTGCAAAATGGAAAAAAAAGTGATTAATGGGTTGAAGAAAGAGAAAATGGGGCATTGACCGTATATTTCACTGAAAGACAGGAATACCAAATGAAGTATTCATTACGGAAAACAATTCAGAAACAAATCAACATTTCCCTAACATTCCTTTTGGAGACAATTACTTAAGCTTTTCTTGTGAGTAAATTGCAGTTGTATTCAACTTTGAAATGTTGGTGAATCTAAGTCTCTAATATCATCCAGGCTAGCTTTCAAATTTTACTAATAAGGCCATGTTTCTCAAAACTTAGTGTGCTTATAAATCACCTTGATCTCTTGATAGCATGCAGATTATGATTCTGCATTTCTAATAAATTCCCAGGTGAGGCAAATACCTCTGTTGGAAGAATGATACTTTGGGTAATAAGAGCCTATAAAACTGAAGTATTTTTCCAAAGTCATATAAGTAATTACTAAAAGAATGAAGAATAGTGTTTCTTTCCCCACTCCTTCTTCCCAATATTTTTTTCTCTCTTTCTTTCTAAGTGTCTATTGCACAGTGGTTACAAGTACAAACTTATAAATAGCCTCAGTTCTATTTTGTTGTGACCTTGGACAAGTCTTATAACCTTTCTTTCCTCTCAGTTTCTTCTTTTGTAACATAGAGAAAATAATGGAACATGTCTTGTTAGGTGAAATAAGAACAAAATGATTCCTGTAAGGTGACAAGAATAATCCTGGTACATGATAGGCATTTGATAAGTGTTAGCTATAATAATGATGATTATGACCACTCTCCCATTCTTTCTGCTACATCTATACCTCAGTCTAGCAACCTGCATAGGAGATTGTTTGGGAACAATAGATGGCTTTTTCTTAACCGACAAGATCAGAAACGTGGATAACAATTTAAATTACTTTGGCCTAGGCAATTGCATTGACCATATATTTATATTTGATGACAATGCTTGAAGTATTAGGTATTTATTTCAAATGATGAAGAGCTGATTCTGGTGAATGTAGAAGCTGGACAGTATTTCTACAAAGCCACTCCTTTCAACTCAATACTGGAATTGGCACTATGCTTTTTGACTGATACTAAGACCCTTTACAGTCTTTAAGTAGAGGTGGTGATTGTATTTAGAAGAAACTTGGCTCTATGTAAACTAGAGATAGATGAGTTGCCAATTAATCTGTAATAACATATGTAGATATGTTATACAGCTACTGGAGGAGTTAAGGCCATGCCACCCCAAAACATGCCACTTTGGCATATTGATTATTCTGAACCTAAGGCAACTGAGAAATAGTAGATAGAGGAAGGGTTCTCTGACCTACCTTTTTCTACCTAAAAACAGGCCATAAAATCTCCTGTGACAATAGTGCCCTCCCTGTATCAGGAAGAGGGAACTGTTTTTACACCAGAGACTGGGAATTGATGAAATGGATCTGTACATTTACTAAAATAACCCTTATCTTTCACTAGTCCTCTCCAAACCCCCATATCTCTCCTCATGTCCCCGCAATTTACTGTCCCCAGCCCAAATCCCTTTGTCTTGTCATAAATTTATTGTTTCTTTGTCAAAAGGCCTAAGAGATTCCTGCTCTGGTCATTTCTTCAGGTCTTCATTCTCTTGAGAAGGCCCTCATGTACATGTAAATATTTAATAAAACTTGTATGTTTTCTCCTTTTAATCTGTCTTATGTCAGTTTAATTCTTTGGACCTGACAGAGACCCTAAGAGAGTAGATGAGAATCTTTCCTTCGCTACACTACTAACATAAATTTGAAAGCAAGATTTGTTATGGATAAACCAAAGCAAAGAAATGACTGTGTAAAGGAGCCATTGATAAATCAGATGTTTGCTTTTTTAGATTTTTTTATTAAATTACTAGATTTTTGGATTGTCTTTGGAGTCAGCTCTCCTGGGTTCTTCAGAGTGGTGAGAGAATTAATGAGGCCCCATACTGTTTTTTACTGTTTCCTGATGGGAGTGTCTTCCAACAACTTAATTGCTCTTATTTTGCTTTCCCCAGCCATCTAACTTTTATCCATGTCCTTAACTGCTCCTGCCATTGGCACCATATGTGTCAGCCCACAAGGAACAATGTCAGTATCACTTGCTGCAAGATGATCCTCACTCCAGGTGGTTTCAAGGCAAGATGAACAAAGGCGAATGAGAAAGTAATTTATATTTTTAAAAAAACCAGAATGCTAATTTACTAATGGACAATGAGAACTATAACTGTCACGTAGACTAAAATATGCCAGTGAGGGTTGTGCTGATACAGACATTCTGGTCTGTGTGACAGCTATGATTGTTAGTGTAATTTATAAGTTAGAGTCTGAGTGTAGACTGATATACAAGAAGAGCCAAATTTTATCCAGAGTACTTGGTGAGTAAAAGAGAAAATTAATTTGAACATTAGTAGTATCAGGCTAATAGAACCTGGGGTTGTAGCCATCTCCAAATGAGGTGAGCTTATTATGATTTAAAAAGTGTACTATTATGTACCTGAAAATTAAGAGATTATCATTTAATCACATTAGGTCAAAGATAAGCAAATTTCATATATAGAGGACCACAGCAATACTATTTTAGCATAACTAGTTATTTGTTCAAGTATGTAGTTCCTGAATCATAGAGACTAAATCAAAGAATAAAATTTATAGTTGGTGTCCTACTTGGAACAGAAAAGTCAGCCAACATAGTGTGCAAAGTTCTGAATCACCTTTATTCAAGTCATATTTGATAATACTTCTTCAGGATAAAGAATTTATATTTCATTTTATGTGTTGAAAGCGGCTATTAGCACCTTTGCATGACTATTTTAGTGCATGCATCTCTATTTTGCAATTTTAATTAGCTCAACAAATTCTTATTGACTTTATAATACAATCCAGAATCTAAGCAAATAGTATTTATTAAAATTAACCTGGTATTTACACTAACATTTTATTGTGTACCTGAAAGACCACATGCAAACATGTATTAGTAATTTGAATCCATTTGTGAAAATGATATAGATTTGACTATATCTAAATAGCCAGTATTTTATTTATGATATTGCTAATGTCTTATTTTCCTAGGCTTTGTGCTGAGAAGTTCGAGTCTGTGTTATTGAACATGGATGTGATTTTTTGGGAAGGTGATAGGGAGTATTATGGCTCTCCAATAACACACACACACAAATACACATCATTTTTCTGACTGTTTCAAAGACACAAAGAGAGGATTGACAGGGGAGTAAGCAAGATGGTAAATGACTTTGAGTGATACCATGTCCTTTAAAACAAATCACTAAAGTTGTATCAACAAGCAAGAAGTCAGTATATTAAAAAAAAAAAAAAATCAGTACAACTGAGCCCAGGTCATCTATCAGTAATTCATTCATTCGTTCATGCCTCCACCCATCTACCAGCACACATACTAGACTCTATACAGAGATAAATGAAACTCGTTCCCTGCGATTGACAAGTACCCAATCGAGACAGGAGGATTATTTAATCCTTTCAGCAATCAGTATTATTTTAGGACACTAGTTTTATCTTAGTCTTATATGTAGCTTAGTTTTTCTCTCATTCAACTTACTTTACATTCCCCATAGTTCTAATTTTTGGTTTTAATGCTTTGCATTCCTTCACTACATTCATCACTTCTCATTGAGTTTCTGTGGACAGAGAGATAGGTAATCAACCCCCGTATTAGTTTTACTCTTTATGTCTCTTAATCTTTTATTTTTTTTTTTGTACTTTATAGCTGCCTGTTGCTTAGTTATCAGCCCTCTCCAAAATTTCCTGCCTCTAATAGGCCTGTCCTCTTTTTTACTGGAAGGCACACCACATAGGGTCTGCAGATTGCCAAAATGGGCATGGATCCAGGTAAAGATGAGGACCATGGTTGCCATAACCATCACCACAGACTGATGTTTCCACAAGGGGACAGCTTTCAAAAGTCACGGTTTTAACAGATCAGTGAATTAGGCCCCCCAAAATCTGTCGAAGGGAGAGAGAGATTGAGATTATTTTGGTAATTACTTTAGAGTGTAACCTCAAGATAAAAATGCTTAAAGAAAAGTAAATTTTTAAAATCAAATTTTGCTGTTTAAGATGAAATGTAAACTCTTTTTCCTCAACAAAACTTAATTAAGGAGCTTCATTATTGTTTGAGGCTTTGCAGTTGGCTTTGCTTGGATGGAGCCATGTACTGAGACTGGCTTTTAAGGAAGAGACAGAGCCTGTTTGTACGCAGGAGGCCTGCACCATTATGTCATCTGGGAGTAGATTTCCTCTCTGACTGCTCCTGACATGATAGATCAAAGTTGCTATTTAATAGTTCTAGGAACGGCGCTTACATTCTTTTGGAATCCTTCAGGGTAAATATTGCCTAACTTCTGATCACAATGCTTAGCAGGTTTCTGAACCTTTGGTGCACATCACAATTGTCTATGCACCTCAAAAAAAAGTACAGACTATAAGCAGGGCCTCAAATCAGGAGTACGAAATCAATTTCTGTCAGTGGGACCTGCACGTGTGCATTTTCAATAAGTTTCATAAGTATTTCTGATGTCCAAGAAGGGTCGAAACCTTGAGTTTTCATGCCTTTCCTTGCAGTGGCCTCAGCGACAGGGAATTCTGACTATGTATTCTGCTTTAGAACGGAGGAAAAGCAGATCTCGAACTTAGAGTCTGGATATATAAGAGTGCTGAGGTTGCCTCCACCGAGAGTGTAAATAGAAAAGGAAAGCCTGGGACAAAGTACTGAAGAATGTTTTCAGTGGAGGGTCTCGGAGGAGAAAGTTTGCTGGGGAAGAAGATGAAGAAGAGACAATCCAAGATGCAGAGAGAGCTGTCTGACTCATTTCAGGGGCCTGGTGTTCACCAGGGCAGTGCTGCAGGGAGGTGAGTGGCAAAGACAGTTCGATCTGGTGATCAAGAGGTTATCAGGGATGTTCCAGAGAGAAAATCTTGTTGGGGTAGAAGTCACACTGCAAAGGCCTAAGGTCACCATTCTCACTGACCATGTCTTGCAATCACTTGTGGAGATTTAAAACCAAAGGAATTTCCAACTCCTAGGTGTACTGAACTGGGATTTCCAGAAGAAAGGCCTGAACAGCTGTCATCTTTTTAGAAATTTCTAGATTTTCAGAAAGTGACACAGGGCATTTGTTAGCAAAGCCAGAGTTCAGGGACTAGGGAATAAGGAGTGGAGGCAGGATATAGCCCACTCTCTGAAAAATGGTGGTAGGGATTAAAAAAGCAGATTTGAGACTGAGAGGTAGGTAGAGCTCATGGGAAATTGGGTGGAAGGAAAATGTTTGTGTTTTTGTATTTTTTCTAGAAGGAATTGAGAAATTTGAAGGGAAGGAATGGTTAAGAACAAGAGGTTATAGCAGCATAAGAAAGGGTAATTGAAATAAGGTTCATGAGAAAATAACACCAAAACCTGGCTTGGAGAATGGGGAAAGTTAAATCAGTAATCGATTCTTATTTCATGGTTAAATGAGTAGAGGGTAACACTTAAGAGCCAGACAAGTAATTTGTTCTTATCTGTGACCATTTAGGGTTCAACCGTTTAAATCTTGCTTTTCAGCTTGAACTCTTCAACCCACATCCCAGCATTGACAATGATAGACCAATGTCAGGCTTATACAAGCTGAAATGGAGCTGAATCCGAGATCTTTAAAATGTCCAGGAAAGCCCGAGAAAGGTAATTGCATGCTAGTAACTTCTATAGGTTTATGGAAATGGTGGTTAGGGAGAGTTTAAGCTTCTGCAGACTTCCAGGCCTATTAACAAGTTACAAAGCTTCTGTAATTCTTGACAAAGATGGCCATTGATTCTCAACAATGATTTTTCATCACATTTGAGTGCTGAGCAGCACTTATTTATGCTCTCAAAGAAAGTTACTTTTTGCCTCTAAAATGATTGATTTTCGTTTTAGTGGAGTTTCTTTCTCCTGCATTAACTCCAGGAAATATGGAGGTGATGCGTATTCAGCACATGTTGCGAGTAAATCATTAAAACTCTTGCAAACACACCTTACAGCTGTCAGCTGGCTTATTCTCAATGAATGGCTCTCTGGCAGCATAGGTTTAAGCTGGCGACAATGAACACACACCAAAAATGGTGTCGAATTTTAACATATGTCACGTGCAGGCAACAGCTTATGTCACCTGGCTACTAGTCGTTCTACCTTTCTAGGTGCAACAAGCACAAACTTGCAAAGAAAATAATCTATTAACAAATTATTTCTAATAAAAGCTAGGGCAATGTGGCTTCTTGCCCACTGTGTTTATCTATTCTTTCCTGTTTGTTGGGGGCTGGCAATCATCACACCTCCTCTTTCGTGGATCCAGAAGCTCTGTTAAGAGACTAAAAAAGGCAGATGGGCTTATTGAAACTAACGATCTCAGATTAGGTCTAAGCAGTAAATTTTGTTAGATTCTCTTTTATTCAATGGTTGCATTTTCTAAGATAAAGTTAAAAATCCACTGGGCTTTTTAAAAATGTGTAAAATGGACACATAATTTACTTTACACACTAGTTGGTGACTTTATGGTCTTTTAGGAAAAATGGGGTCCTGGAGGGAGAACTCAGAATTTCTCCCTGGTGCTCACTCCCAGGTGAGAGTGAGGTGAGGCTTGTTAGCAGCGCCCGCTGCGCAGGGGGCCTTCTGTGGCAACTCCAGCCCACCAACCAGCTCTAGCCTAATGTCCAGTGCTTACTTTGTGGTAGTTGCTCCGCTTGGAAGAAGTGGCTGGTCACCAGAAATTTTGAAGACTTTATTGCTAAATTCTAAACAATGTTTACAAGTTCATCAATTTATTCTGCCAACCAGTTGAGTACCCTGTGTTATGGGCCAGGCACCAAGAGAGGCATTGACCCCGCAGAAATGAGCAGGGTAGACCTGGGCTGCAAGGAATCACAGTCTAGCAGGGGAAGCTGCTCTGAAAATGACAGGCGATGCATAGTTATACATCAGAGAATTTTTCCTGCCTGGCCCTTTGAATAGAGGCCTATACTTTCCATGCTGGTGGGGCCATTTAAGGCTGGATTGCTAACGTCTGAGAATCAGTCAGGAAGCACCAAGTGCCCTCTGAGAGCCAAGTGCCTTCATCTGCTGGGTGAGGTGCGCCCCGCCCTCGCCCAGGCCCCTCGGCCCCAACCCTCCACTTGCCAAGGGGTTCCCTCGCACTGCAGTCGCCTCTGGTCTTTCCTTGTGAAAAGTCACTTGAGTTTAAATGGAAGAGGCTTGATTTTGCCAAAAGCTCATTGTAGGATGAATTCCTCGGGTGCGCCATTTGCTCCGCAAATACCCCAGGGCGCATTAGAAATGAAACGGGGAGAAATGCACCGGGGGCCCGAGTGGGTCCTTCAGCAGCTGAGGGGCTTGTGAAGATCGAGGTGCGCTTTGCATTGCCGCCAAAAGCAAGCAAGAGTGTCAAACCATGCACTGTCAGAGGAGCACCCTGGGGAAAGCCTGCGGCTCTGCGCCCGGCCCCCGCCTGTCGGCCGTGCGGGGCCCTGAGTCTTGGCCCTGTGGCCACCGCCCGGACCTGCCCTCGCCGCCTCGTGGCCGCACTCGCAGGTGAGTCCTGTACTTCATGTCGTGGGGGGTCTAAGCTGGGGACCCTCACTGACCTGGGGACTCGGTCCCCACGCTTGAGTAAGGATTTAAATACCCCGAAAAGCAAATAGTGTTCTCACTTGTAACTTCATTTCCCGAGAGGGAAGACAGGCCCCCGCCTGTCCCACCCTTTCAAGACCTGCTTGGGCGGGTTTGGTGGCTTTTGGGGATTTCATGGAATTTATGAGGGGTCCCCACAGTGGCAGAGATAAAAATCATGGGGTGGCTTGAAGCTTGTTTTGTAAGTTGGCTAAATTTGGGTGTCCATGAAGCAAATGACATAATTAAAATATGTTTTATGTGGGTGTCCAGGTGGGGGAGTGTGGGAGACGCTCAGGGGATCTGTCCTGAAAGCACACAAAGTCGACTATTTTAGTTCTCAAAATGTCCTCATGAGAAACCATGTTAGTCTCTGGATTTTGATAAAAATCCTAAGAAATGTAGTGGATAACTGGCATTCAAGTAACCGAAACAAACTTCAAATTCAGCTCTAACTTCTGTGAAAACCACAGAGAACTGTTTTGCACCCCAAGTTGTGTGATGTATTGCTTACGGTTCTCTGACATGACATCATAAGAAGTAGAACCCACGCTCTCACCTCAGGACCAGGTTGGTGTTGTTGCTGAACTGAGGCTAAAGGTAGAATGTGGCAGAAAGTTCGGGCCCATTTTTCCACTCTATTGAGTGAACCTTGTGGATCGGCATATCAACGAAATAAACGGGGTCTAGGGTTTCCATGATAAAGAATTTATTTCAGTTGGTGCATATGCATTTTATCCACTCATTTGTTCACCTGCACGGTACAGAGTTAACTGCTACGTGCAAAGGACTGGGCTAGGTGAATAAATCATGAAGAAAAACATCACAGTCCCTGACCTCAAGGCACCTAGTGTCCAGTTAACAGGAAAGAGACCTACATGCGCAGGTGGGGAGGAAGCCAGGTGGGATGGGCAAAGTACCTGACTCCAGCAAGATTGGAGGAGCTAATTGTGTGCAATGACTTACATTTTATCGGTAAAGTTATTTACTGAAAATGAGGTGGAAATGGTTGGCTATTTGAGGATTTGGAGAGGCCACAAAGAGAAAGATTGATAGGATGATTGCGAACAAGAAACCTCAAAGAGATCCGCCTAGTGGTGGAGGAGGTCTGGGTGCCACCAGCAGGTGGCACGCATTTGTTTTAAGACCAGACTGAAT
Organism: Miniopterus natalensis; assembly: GCF_054644295.1. Classification (NCBI taxonomy): domain Eukaryota; kingdom Metazoa; phylum Chordata; class Mammalia; order Chiroptera; family Miniopteridae; genus Miniopterus; species Miniopterus natalensis. The sequence continues at coordinate 26,744,655 of NC_142096.1, forward strand.
CACCTTTGGGAACTGCCATGTGGCAGATGAGGACAGGGAACCTGTAAGAAAATCCTATGGGCTGGAGGCCACCGAAGAGGGTTGTCCCAAACAGGATACCTCTGTCTTCTAAAGGACAGATAGCTCATGAAACATGGACTGGGAAATAATGTTTAGCCTGACCAAGGGCACAAAAGAGATTAAAATGAACGAAGAAAATGTCATTAGTAATGAGTCAGCATAGCAGAGAAAAGAGCACCATCTTTCAAAGCACCACGAAGGCAGTGGAGTGTAGGGGAATTGCAGGGTCTTACTGTAACTCACCTTTAACCTTTAGAGGAACTGCCAGAATGTTTCCCAAAGGGCCTTTCCCATTGTACATCTCCGCCAGCAATGTGAGGGCTCCAGGTTCGCCAGATTCTCACCAACGCTTTTAGATTCTAGCCATCCTAGGGGGTGTAAAGTGCTCTTTCACTGTGGTTTTGATTTGCATTTCCCTTATGGCTACTGATGTTGAGCATCTTTTCATGATGTTGCCATTTGTATGTCTTTGAAGAAATGCCTGTTTTGATTTTTTACCACTTTTAATTGGGTTATGTGTCTTCTGTTATTGAGCTGTAAGAGTTTCTTATGTAGACTACATACAAGTCCTTTATCAGATAAGTGGTTTGCAGATATTTTCTCCCATTGTGTGGGTTGTTTTTTTCATTTTCTTGGTGGTATCCTTTAAAGTGCAAAAGTTTTACATTTTTATTAAATCCACATACATTGTAAATGACAGATTTGGGATTCAAAGCAGGCAGTGTGCTCGTAAAACCCAAAGTTAACTACGGACCGGACCTCGACTAGCTGAGGAGATGTCTTACTTCAGCTCAACTGACCTCTAACTACCCCATTTTTTTCCATCCTGTGCCATATTTTTGGTATCAGCATAGGGAAAGAAAAATGGAGGCTAAAAGTGGTTAAAATAATGTGAGTAAGCCTATATATTTGTACCTACTGAAGAAGAAACAGAATGATTGATGCTGGATGTTTAAGATAACAGCTCAACTCTATGTGTTTTTTCTGTATAGACACACTCTTCAAGAGAATTCACATCTAGGAACTTTTTTTTAAATGACTGTTGGAGAAAATAACTAGTTTAAAACACTGATTTGTGCTGCAATGAATTAAGGCTGGGGCATAAGGCTCTGTTTTTCTTTTCTAAAACTCTTTTGCCATCTGGTTCTCTGTCCCCTTAACATACTTTTCAGGCTATGAAATTCTGTACATCTTTATGAAGCTTAAGAATTGACCTTTGAGAGGGAAAAGTCTTATTTTATTATGCTGACACCACACATCATAACTCTTATTTTGCTTGGAGATCTTATTTAATGTCATCACCAACATGTGCAACAAGAGATACGTCATGTTTATGCCTTTATTTCCAGTTATAGTTTTCCCATAAAAATCTCTATTGAAAATAATCTCCATGCAGACATTGAATATCATTGCTTGGAACAGAAATGCTAAAACAATGTGCTTATTTGGAATCCTGAGTTTTCCCTAGCATTTTGAAGTGTCTAATCCCTCACAAAATATCTTTGCAGCCAGAGCAGTAGTAACTGGCTTTTCTTGTCGTGGGTGTTACGGGATTGTGTTACTTCTGTAATACATTTTGTATTCCTCCCACGTGTGTTAGAATAAATAATTCTACTTTGATTCTTCTCTTCTAGATATTTTATAGCCATGATTGTCATTCTCTCAAGAGTTGTTTATTAGAAAATAGGACAATTTGGGGGATCCAAGAACAGTAAAAGTCAGAGTCTGCACATCATACTAAGATCCAAAAAATACTTTTACACTTTTGCAAAATTAGATTTTGTTTGCCTTCTACCTATCTTTTTTCTATATATAGATCCCTGCTCGAACTGACTTAGCAGGCTGGGAAGGAGACTTTGTCCTAGGAGGTGAAGGGCAGGAGAACCTGAGGGTCCCTGAAGGTCAAGCCCTGGGAACAGAGTCCAAAGGGTTGGTGGTGGGTAGGGGAAGGAAGGTTGCAGGAAAAAAAGTGAAAACAAAGTCCAGTGGAAAAGCACCTGGCAGAACTAGCAGGAAGGACAGAGGAAGGAATGATTTGGGTCATTTTTGTAAATGCAGATGAAATGCATAGAACTTGATACATGTGATGTGGTGCAGTGAAATGTTGTGGCATTGGAGTTAGGTCTAGATTCAAATCTTTCGTAGTGAACTGGCTCAGATAAGTGATTTAGGCCCTCTGCACCTAAGCTTCTCATCTATTAAATGAGTATCACCATCACATCAGCTTTACATAGATAATCTTGTTGAATCATCAGTACAAATGATGTATTTTTTACTATCCTGGTTTTGCAGATGGGGGTAACTGAGCTCAAAGAAGTTAAGTAATTCACTCAAGGTGCTTTCCTACAGCTGGAAAGTAATAGAGGCAGGATTTTAATCCAGGTGGTTAAGTGCCACAGTACATTAGGCCACTGGATCAGAATGACCTGGAGCACGTGTTATCATAGGAATCCTGGTCTCTACAGCAGACCCTCTGTATTAGCATCTCTGGGGGTGGGGCCCAAACATGCATTTGAACACGCCAATAAGTGACTCTCATGCTCTACATAGAAGTACCCTAGAGCTCTTCTACTCGGTGTGGTCTGTGGTTCAGGGCCAGCAGTATCAGCACCACCTGTGAGCTTGTTAGACATGTGAATTCTCAACCCCTATCCTGGCCCTGCTGAATTTGAATCTGCATTAGAGCCAACAAGATCCCCAGGTGATTCATGCACACGTTATGGATTGGGGAGGCCTGTTGAACAGGTTGTGAGGATTAGAGATCCTAAATATAAACTACCATATTGTAGGTACTCAACAAATGCTCTTTGTTACCATCCCATTTTTGGTGGTGTGCTGGGAGAGTCCACAATTGTAGGGTTCATGGAAACAACTGTTTAGCTCTCCCCTTCCTTTGGGATCTATGCTTGGTGCTGTTATGTTGTTTCCCAGCTTCCCAGCATATTCCACCCAAAGCTTCCTTTCCTGAAAACACAGCATGCTGTCCTTCTACCAATAGTTTGATGTGGACTTTGACAATATAGGTTTGATTCTTGGCTTGGCTAATTATTGTCTGTGACCATGGGAAAATTAATTAACCTTTTTGGGCCTCAATTATATCAATTATAAAAAGAGAATAATGATGATGAAAAAAAAACATTTTCTCATACTCAAACCCAAGAGTTAGTCCCGTCTGCCCCTCTTCTCATCAGGTTATCTATTGGACAAGTAAGCAAGGAACACAGGAAGAGAAGTATTGGAATTTGTATTTTCTTCTAAATTTTAAACATGTCAATCCTTTAAATAAATTTCATAAAACTATTTGTTCTCCTCTAATGACAAAAACTTGCTTTTAGAAATAGAATATAAACAATCTATAATCAAAAATAAATGATCTAAATTCATGAAATTTCAAAATTTTCCAGGATCTTTAGGAAATCATGCCTTTGAAATTCTTGATTATATGGCAGTAGAAACAGCAATGAAGTAACTTTTAAAAATGATGACAAGCTACTTAATGGATATGTGTGATTTTAATTGGTATAATTATTTTTGCAAACAGTTCTGTTTAATGCTATGTTTCTAAGTAAAACCTACCTCTCTTAATGTACAATCCTCTCTAGAGTACAAGCATTAGTTCCATGTTTAACTGGCTTATAGCAACAATTCTCTACTGAAATTTGACTCAGCTACTAGGGGTGCATTTTGTGATCATTTTATCTTGGTAAGGACAATAGGAAGTTCCATTACTTTCAAAGGTGTGATTAGTTGATTTTTTCTAATGGCTTTTTTAGTGCCTTTTACGTGATAATTTGGGCCTGGATGGACTGTGTTAGAGTAGATTCAAATGGTGCTTGAGGAAGAGCTTGGCCCAATCTATCTGCATCCCCCAGTTCACTTCTCTGTGGATAACCATCTTTTAAACATCTGTCCCCTGTAGCTTTTATTTTATTATTTTAAAAAAATGTATCTTTTGTGGAAAGTAATAGGGGACAGATGTCCTTGTTTTTCTCCCATTGACCCCCCTCCGCCCACCTGTGCCCCCCACTTCCCAAGGCCTTCACTATACTATTACCTGTGTCCATGAGTTAGGCGTGTCTGCATAGCAGTTCTTTGGCTGTAGCTTTTAAACTTCTCTTCTTCAAGGAGGCCTTCCTGGGCCACCACACTGGGATAGACCCTCTTTTCTTACATTCCCTCAGCATCCCCTACTTCCTCTCTCAGAACGAATTCATTATAGTTTCCTATGCTAAACTCTCTCTAGATCAGTGGTCCTGCAGGGGACATTTGGCAACATTGGGAGATAGTTTTGCTTGTCACAACTGGTGGAGTTGCTACTGGTGCTTGGTAGATAGAGGCCAAACCTCCTGCAATGCACAGAATAGCCCCACAACAGAGTTTCCCAGCCCAAACTGTCATGACACTGCTGTGGAGAAACCCTAGATGGGATTGTCAGTTCCTTGAGGACAGTGCAGTGGGTATGTTCATTTCTGGATATGAGAAAAATATTCTAAGATTAGGCAAAATCACTGAGCTGTGAACCTGATCCACTGTATTCACTTTTCAGTCTACTAAGTAAGTTACTTATATAAACTATGAATTGGGGTGTCACAGTCATGGACCATTGCAAGAAGCATGTATGTAGGGGATGTTGAGAATTTTGCTCATTATATCGCATATTGTTCTTATTAAGGATTCATGGGAGAAATTGCCCTCTTGTTTCTGCTGGGCTTTTAACTTGTTTTTATCTTAGAAATATTACAAATTATAGAACTGATTGTTTTATTTGTGGCATGAGCTACTAACAGGCTTAAATATAAATTTCTGGCTCATTGTTATCAAGTGTATGGGGCATTATGGTATGCTAATTGCACCCATGGCTATCTTATTTTTTAAAATTTTATTTTCCCTTTATCTTGTTGCTTTTCTTTAAGCTTTTAATCTTTCCCCTCCCTCCCTCTCTCCCTCCCTTCTTTTTTTCTTTTTATTTCTGTCATGCTAAATGTTTTGTGAACTTTTCTCAAAAGAACATTTAAAAAGTAATTTATTTAATCTTTAAGTATTTGAATGCTTATTTTATTACAACTAGAGCTTTTTGACAAAGAAATTTATAGCATGCCTTGAACACACAAAACTTTATTAGAATGGTCGTCACAAATAATGACAACCAGTATTTCTATAACGTTAAGAGCATGATACATTTACGACACTCTTTACTTGCTGTTTCTGGACCCTAGTCCTAGAAAACAATCCCAGAGATGCCCTTGAGATATCTGAGAAGAGAGAAAGTGAGAGGAGCATTAGGTCTATAGTAATCAAATTGTCTCACAAGTAATGCAGCCAATTTTCTGTCAACTCAGCACATACCATGGTTTGTCACACATTTTAACTCATTTCTAACCTTTTGAGGTTTTGTTAATTCAGTTGGTTTGGCTGTCCCCTACTTACACTATATGTGAATGGGCCCCTTGCCCACTTTTTTTTCAAGATTCTTCTGGCTTCAGTTAAGAAAGTAATTACTATAAAAAAAATCACTGATTTTTAAAATTCAGCACATTCTTTGAAAGTTTGGGGTTGGGAAATGACAAGCAAAGAACAAACAAACAAAAATTACTTCTAATCAAATCACTGAGAGGTAGTAACTGCTATTATCTGATAAATTCTTTCAGCCTTTTTATTCTATGCATTTGTAAGAATATATTTTTTAATGGAAATGGGATGTACATACTGCTTTGCAATTTTTGATGTTCCCTTATTTTTGATGGTATAATCTTTCTGCCATCGAACATTGTTCTACATTATTATTTTTGGTGACTGGATGGTATTCTGTTGTATGGATATGTCATAGTTTATTAACCAATCTAATGTAGTTAGACATTTAAGTTGTTTCAATTGTAAATACTATTAAATTATGGTGTGTGTGTTGATGAATACATGCTTTTTAAGCAGCTTGATTCTGTGATCCAAAGTTAAAACATTTAATAACTTAATTGAAAATTTGAGACATAAATATGGAATTAGTTCCAATGCAGGATGATATAGCAGGGTAATTTTATAAGGTACATTTACATTAATAACAGTTAAATACTTCATTTTAATATTTAGTTGGAAAAATAATTATGTCATTTAAGGAAATTAAACAGCATAAGTAGCTTAATTCATCGGTGTGTATAGCAATCATCTATCTAGGCTAGGAACATAAAGTAAATGCAAAATTTTAGTTTAAAACAACATCAATGTTGTATCTTTACAGACCAAGAACTTCAGATGGACATTTTTCTTTTTAAAGCAGAACGAAGGGTAAATATGTTAGAGATTGAATTTCAGAGAGCAAATTGTTGATCAAAATTAATGCACTACTTTCAGGGCGTAACAGCCCAATCTTCTCTCACAGAAAAGAATTAGGAGGACTATTTTATTTTCACAAATAACTGGAAAAGAGGTAGAGATAAAAGAGACAGGGAGGGAAAAGACAGACAAATCCCTGTAGACACCCCAGATTTACAGGTGGGATTCAAAAGTGCCTGCTTTGTGAAAAAGGCACCATTATGAAGAAACTCTCCTCAAATTACTCGGCAGAAACAATCAAAAGGGCCCCTGATTGAGTACACCCTTTCAGTATTGTCACACTGCCACAGCAAATTAAATCATCCAGCTTGCCTTCATGGTATGCATCACTTAAAAAACTTTTCTTGCCTGTGCTCCCCCCACCTCCCTATGAACTAGTTCCCCTGGAAACGCAGGAAGAAAAACTAACTGATTCAAGTGCAATGTTAATAAACAGCCAAAGTGAAATAGAGGAACATTCCAGGCCACTCTGCTGCTGTCTTGGTTTTTGGGTCAGTTTTCTGCTTTGTCACATTTGGAAACCTTCTTACCTTCTGGTATAAAGAGTTAACGCGAATGTAGGGATCAGAAAGCATTGTTTTGATGCTACAGGAGGCAGATTGGATTTTGACTGACACATGGGCTCCTTTGAATGGGCTTTAGGACCAGGTGTTAAAAAAATTTCCCCTATACTCAGGAGCTCAGGAAGGACCATTTCTACCCCATGCTGAGATTTGTAAGCAAAGACTCTGGGAGGTTCCTCGAGTTGGGGCCTTTACGGCCATTGATTTGCAGCAGGGGAGTGAGGTCCGCATATGGGCCTCCTTTGGGAGGCTCTGAGTCACTCCGTCTGCCCTCTGCTGTAGCCCTGCAACTTTAGGAGCATTTGCCACAGTGTGATGATTAGAACTGCATATCTTCACCCAAAAGTGGGTTCAGGGGTGCCTGCCACGGCTCCAGAACAGCTCCCACGGGCTTCCCCTCTCTGTCCCTGTCATTATTGCTGCAGAAGCCTGGTGGCTTTTTATAGTGGACATTAATAAGAGCATCAAGCAGATGTTCCATTTTTGGGATGACACTAATATGCTTTGTGTAAGTGGGCGTGCTGTGAAGGGACTTTGCTGTCAGACTAATTTATAAATTATCTTTCCACACATGTTCTCTTTTTAGCAAGACCCATGGCTTTGGAAAGAATATCCAGCCTTTCTGACTTTGCCGAACAGGAAAATCTATTTTAAATACAAAACCAGGGGAAAAAGTCTCTTTGTCTAGTCTTCCTGACCTGCAGATGACTCACCCTTTTCTTCAGTGAGTCTAGCATTCGGAGAAATGGCCCAAAGGGAAGTGTTTGAAGACTGTGCAGTGTGTGTCTTGATGCACGTCCTGTGTGTGTGTGTGTGTCCCGGGGCCCGAGGGCTGCACGGGCCTTCCTGTGCTCCAAGCTCCAGCTCCTGTTGGAAGCAGGTACACAAAGCCGCCTTTAACTCCCCCCAATGAGCGGTAAGATGAAACAGGCCTGCTGATGGTTAACAGATCTGTCCCCGAAGACGCCTTTCCTCAGAACATGGCATTTGCTGACTCTGGGTGAAGCTTTTAGTATTTTCTCTTTGTAAAAAGATTTGGCCAGTAGCCCTTCTGTTGACTGTCATATTCCCTAGCCAGAAATGTCAGTTACTGGTTTTTTTCTTCATCTGTTCATTAAGCCTTTTGTATATTTTCTCTCGGATTCCTAGGAATTAGTGATGACATGTGTCATTTTCATATCCTTGAACTTCCTTAAAGGAGTAAGGATGCAATCATTAGCAATTCCTCACTTTGTAGGGTTTCAAATATCTGGGAATATTATTTCTTTTTAACTGAGAGCAAGTGAAAATAGGTAAGTTTATAGTATTGTTTAGCTGATTTAACTCCTGTTATAGAAATAAGAATCAGGATGGTTACTTATAAGTGAAATAAATCCACAACTGTATTTCCAAAAAACTCTTTATAGTAATAATTTTGTCCTTTAACACCTTGGTAGAGGTAATAAAATTGCCTGACATGGGTTTCTTTTCTTCTGATCCATCTGAGAATGGCGGCTCTATGGAGAATTCTCTTGCATTCAGTTGGGCAATGAGATAAAAAGGAGAGGGGAGGAAGGCAGACAGCAGAGCACTGGGAGCTGGGCGAGCACTTTATTACCAGTGAGAAGTGAGTTGCAGCCTGGGAGCTGTGCTGGGGCCCCGGTTCTGTTGGGCTGTTCACTGTGTCTGTAGCTATTTTCCCAGATGCCTCCACCAGTTCTAAATCTCAGGCTTTGGTCCTGGGAAGATTCCTTTCCATACCTGGTCCATTTTCTCTGCCCCGCACTGAACTGCATGATCTGTGGCTCTCAAGAGGCTTGTATTCCATGTGGATTTGAATCTTAGCGTAGAGCTCGATTCAGACAGTTCTGCCCTGTCTAGAGGAGGGGAGATCAGAGTCTCACCAGAAGCTTCCTGTGTGGTTGGAGCCACAGGGGGCCTCAAGAAATTGGTTGGTTGTGGAACCCGACATGTATGTTTCAGGCAGTTTCAGGATTGTTCTCTGATTGAAATCTATCTTCAAAGAGAGATCTATGGATGTCAAGATTTAATAGGGATCTAAATAGTGAAAATGTCCAACTCTGTTGCCCCTCACTGAGTCCCCTGAGTCAGGATCTTGAATAGGCACTCTTTATATTTTCTCATTCAGTAATTACCTCTTGAGGAAGGGACTGCTATTTCTATTTTTTGGATGAAGGAACTGAGGCTTTGAAAGGTTAAGTCCCTTGCCCAGGGTTTCTCAGCTGGGGTAGGAGTCAGTCCTGCCCACTCGTACCACCCTGTGCTGTTTTTCTGCTGGTTACACTGCCTGTATTCCCTCGTGGATCATCCACGACACCACCTCGCCTTCGATTTTCCTGTAGTCCTGTTCTCCCACAATGCTCATCTGGCAAGACCCCAACCCTGGATTTGCCTTTCTGCTCCCAAACAGGGCAACTGATATTTGAGATGGGGGGGACCCAAACTATAAAACATGCAGATTAATACCACTGACATTCCTTGCTTTCTACCTCAGCTGGACCCTCTGCATTACCCATCAATCTTTTTAGAGATCCTGGGTCAGCTCCTGCTCTCCACGGAGGAAATCTAAACCAGCACTACTTTCCTCCAGCCCTCTTTCTGCCTCCAGTCTTAACAGAGCCTCCAACTTCTGGGAGAAACTGAGGCCATCGGAAAACTTCATCCACCCTGCTTACAAGGTGATATAGAGCCATACCAGCCCTCACCTTCTTACTGCCGGTTTCAGAGTAAGAGCTCCCTCCTCCTCCAGGTCAAACCTGTCACCTGGATTCTTTGAAACCCCTCACCTTCTGTTTCCTTTGGGACCTTGTTCCATTAATAAATTCCTTCAATTCCTCTACCTTTATTTTTTCTATTTTCAGATATCTTCCCCTCAGCCTACAAGCAAGGGCATGTCTTACCCAATCCAAACCCCAAATAGGGCTTAAAAAAAACATAACCCTCTGGTTACCCTCAAGTGTCTCTTTTCTCTTCACCCAAACTACTAGAAGAATTGTCTAGCCTATTGGTCTCTGACATCTCCTTTTCTCATTCTTTCCCTTATTGTTGGCTTTTGTTCTTAGTACTTGTACTAATTAGGATCCAACCTGCAAAAATAAACAACTACTGTGATTTGTTGCAAAGAAAATATAATGCAGGGAAATTTATTAGATGGAGGTGGAGGAACTGAGAAACCAAACAGGATGGTGAGGAATCCCAGAGGTGGCGACAGCCGGGGCCACTACCACACTTAGAATGGAGGGAAAAAGGAAAGATTGTGCTATCAGACCATGGCCTTGGCATTACCCAGGGAGGCAAGAAGCTTGGGTTGGCTGGCTTGTCCTGTGAGAGCTAAAGCCATTGAGAGGATTCAGCCCAGGAACTGCCAGCCGTGTCATCCAGGGCAGAGAGGAGAAGCAGAAATACCTGGCTGCTCTGTTCCTGTCACTTTTTAATCTCTCACCAGTGCCTCCCATTGGTTAAACTCAGCTTAGCTGGAAACCAGCTGGCACTGGGGCCTGGCAAGTGCAACCTGCTGGGTCAGACACCTGGGATACAGAGCGAGAAGGAGAAGGAAGAGGGGACCTGATGCCAACAGATCCAGGACCATTGTATGTTTCATATCATACAAGCACAATAGTGACTTTTAGGTGCCAAAACTGGTGAGATTTTAGCTTTTCTATTATTGGATCTCTGTTAAGTACACTCCCTCCTTAGAACTCTACTTTCTTGGCTTCTGAAAGACAGTATCCTCATTCCATTCTGTCTTCTTTAAAGGCTTCCACATGCCCATCCCTACCACTTAAATATGAATGTCCTCCAGGGTATGGTTCTTCATCCTCAAGGTGTTAGCTCCCATGTGGGTTCTAATAATTTTCAAATATGCATCTCTAGCCAAGACCTCTCTCCTGAAATATAGACCTGTGTTGCCAATTCTGTCTCCACAACCACTTCAAACTCAATAAGAACAAAACCAAACTCATCATCTTTTCCCCAAATTTCCATTTCATTCTCCCGCTTTCTATCTCACTTGATGGAACCACTATCCATCTGTTAACAATTGTGTGTGGTCTGATGTTTTATGCTTCTTAAAAGCTAGGCAAGCTTCTTATGCCTGCCACATTTTCATGGATGCTGGCGGAATACACAAGTCTCCTGGGTCAGAGACAAAGGACATTCTGTGGCACAGCAAGCAGCATGAGCTTTATGACCAGGTAGCTTTCCATGCCCCCTAAGTCCCACAGAGATGACAGAGAGCGATTCAGGTGGATGCTGTGCACACGTTGTGTTTCAATCACTACTGAGGAAAACTGAGCTTAGGGACTCCAGCCTTTTAGAACGAGCTGCCAGCAAACCTGCACAGCCTGTGCTCCAGAAGGAGACATTATCTTCTCTTGGACAGTAAAAGCATCTGCTCTTTGCTCTGGAGGGTTCACTCTTCTGTGAGGAAATTGCTACTTCACTCTGTGCCTCATTCTCATAGTGACATCTGCCTCCCCTATCCTTTGGCTTCCCGTCCAGCTGAAGAGTTCTACATTCTACCTACCCTTCAAGGTTTGGCTGTCTCACACGCCACCTATCTATCTGAGTGACACCGTTTCCTTCCTCGTGATCGTAAGAAATTCCATCTGTTTCTTTATTTTAGAGCTTCTTGCATGATAACTGTTTGTTTTCTGGGTTGTCTTCTCATCCAGCTGTGAGTGCCCGCAGGGGCCATGCTCTGTCTGACCTCTTTGTAGCCCTCACAGGTAGCACTGGTGTCAGGTGTCCAGCAGAGCTCAGTATCATCTGATGGTGTAGACAGTTGAGACTGTGCTTCTTCCACAGTAGTTCCCCTCTTCTGAACATCAAACCTTAGTCTGTGCCTTCTAAAGTGGTCTGCAATACCAGTGAGGTAACCAATTCTGTATCTCTAGGATTCAATCTGACATATAGAAGTACTAAATTGTTGGACAACTTTATTTAATGAGACAGGTAAGAAAAAATGGTAAAATAGCCATTACTTTTTTTTTTTTTTTAGTACCTATTATGTGCCCTTGTGATAAAACCAGGTAGAAAGTCTACTCCTTCCCTAAAGAGAGAAATTAGTCCCAACCTTTCACTTGGTTTGGTTATTTTACTTTTCTGTCAATAATACTGAAGTATGTGCCCACCATTTTTTTTTTTTTTTTATTATAAAGATTTAAAAGAATGAGTTTAGAGTAACCTGTCTTTAATCAGATTTGGATGACATTTCAGGAGATTTTGCAGCTGGCAAGAAGAGAACCTGGCAAACACATATGCACACACATTTCAAAATGGCATCCAAACCCAGTTTTCTTTTTTATTCCTTGAGCAGAATTCAAATTTGGTCAAGCTTCTTTCCATTTCTGCAAATTCTGGAAATTCCAAAATCATTTTGCTCCAACCTCATTGGAAAAACCATGTAACTACTTTCATAATGAATTGATAACCAGTCAAATATTTTGTCATGCATTTCCCATAAAAAGATAAATCCCACCCACTGGAGGATTAATGGAGGAAAAGCATGAAACCACACTAAATCTCAACAATTGTGACTTTTATGAAATTGCGTTAGGTTTTATAGAAATCTTGTATCAGTCTGTTATTCATAAAGCATGTTACCTGAATTTTTATTGACACAATCATTTCGATTATGTATAGTAGGCAGAGCCCTTGAGTCAGGTTTTGGAAAATCACTTGATTACTATTAAAGCTGATTAAAACTAAAGTTTTGTTTATAACCAAGAAAAATTAGGAACTCATTTTTTATGCTTCAGAGTCTGGAGGCATGAGATATTAAAATCATGCCCTAAAAAAAGTACTTTAAAAAAAGACAGTGAGGCCCAGACTGGTGTGGCTAAGTTGGTTGGGCATCGCCCCATGCACCAAAAGGTTGTGGTTCGATTCCCGGTCAGGGCATAAACATTACCAGGTTGCAGGCTCTGTCCTGGGGGGGGGGGGGGGGGAGCAGGCCTGCAAGAGGCAGCCAAATGACCATCAGTGTTTCTCCCTCTCCCTTCCTCTCTCTCTAAAAATCAATAAAAATATTTTTTAAAAAAACAGTGACAGTCCTATATGTGGTTGAATTGTCTTTGTTAGTGTATGGATATCAAGTTTTTCTTAATGAAAGACTATGCAAAGTTCAAGCCAAATTTTGAAGTTTGTCTCGGGGCTCAGTCTACATGATATAGGTGCCAGTTAATGTGTAAAAATTTAAGTTGCTCAGGTGGTTCAGTGTATTCAGTATGATACAGTTGAGATGAATCTTTGTGTTTGACAAGTAGTGATTAGATTACATTGAGTCTTTGTTTTTTCTATACACAGATAAATAAGGTATGTACATACTTTTATAACATTGTAGATATATTAGCTACTTGCCACGACCAGTGTTTCCCACCCTAAATCATCCTATAAACAGTGTATTATGTTCTTTAAAACATCTCTGTGAATGAATGAAAGGAAGGGCGAGCAAAGGGAGGGGCAGGAGGAGGAAGCGGGTAGGCACCAGTCAAGACAATTTTGTTTTATACTCTAGCATTAGAAAATAATTGATGTATATTGTTTCTGGACTTTTGCTGGGGTATTAAAAGATAACTCTTCTGATTTTTATCTTTTTTATTTTAAAAAGCAATATATGTTTTCTGAAGAAAATCAGTTTGCATAAAACAAAACTGAAAAATTGTAAATCTTGGTCTCATTTAAAATAATCTTTAAAGGAAAAATATATTTTTAACCTCAGTATATGCTCTGAGACCCAGGTTATCTCAATTGGCTCTGCCCTTAGAGACAGGTGTCCATAGCTTCAGGTTCCTTGCCTGTTGGTTTGTTTTCAGACCATGCTAAGAAGCTATTTTGAAAATGCACAGTATTAATCAGCAGGGAGACTTACTTGGGGAACCTGTAATGGATAAAAACTAAACATTACCATTTTTAAAAGAAATAATTCAAAGACCCCTTTGATAGTGGATAAATAGTTTAATCCCAAGCTATAAAAAGATAATAGTAGATTATCTTCTGTGGTTTACATAATGGAGTAAGGGTTTATCCCTTCTTTTATATGTCTTGTCTGCAAAATTTGCTCTCTCATAAAGCCAGCTCAGTGGAAGTCTGTTAAATCCCACTACACATTTTACCTGCAATTAAGATAGTTCGCTCTGTACACATAGTGCTCTGGATTAAAACACCTAGGGCAGAGGTGCTAGGATTTCCTCCAGTGTAGCCAGGTGAGGGACTTAAAACACTTCATCAGTTTCATTTTGGTATAACAGTAGAATTTAAATATTTAACAATTTACTTTAATCAGAAACTCAGAGATACTGTATAGATACAAACTAAGAAACACAAATATCAAGGTACAAATGGATTTATTTTTTCTGGTGTAACTGTGTACTCACTCTTAGTTTCAAGCTTGGGTTCTAGTTCTAGTTTCTTGCCAGGTGTTTGATGTTCTTGTGCTAATTACTACTTTGCAGTTTTGCTGCCGGGCTGGCTTTTTAAATGCTACGTGTGCTGATATTGCCTAACTAGTCTCTTTGTGGCTAAGAAAATCGCTATCGATAGCAGTGTCTTTTCCTCTCTTTTTCCCTCCCTAAAGCAAAAATATGGATGCTGTAATTAGCTTTTTTTCAGTCAATTACTGTCCACATTTAATTAGTGTTCATCTAGCTTACTCTTCTTTATCAATATTCAGTTAATGTTGAATAATGTAGGCACGTAGCTCCTATATATTTATAAAAATATTGTTCTGTTTACTGAATCTGCTGGATTTTTTTAAAGGGACATCTGCCTATCTATTCATCTGCTTGCCCACACACATCTCACTTTGTTTCAAAAAGAATTTAAGGTAGACTCTTAAAGGGAATATGGTATTTTTAATCTGAATTTCAAAGGACAGGTTTAAGTCAAATAGTAGCTTATTTGTGACAAATTAACTACTTGCCTCATACTTTCAAGAAAAATGTGAAACAAGATATTTAATGATTCAAAACATGAAAGTAACATCCTTATAAAGAATGATTAAAAAAACAAAACAAAACTATTTTTATTGATTTTTAGAGAGAGGGAGGATCCTATTCACTTCCTATTGAATCAAAAAGCATCAGATTTGTTACTAATAAAAATCACTTGCCCTGGCTGGTGTGGCTTAGTTGCTTGGGGGTCGCCCATGCACCGAGAGGTCGCCAGTTCGATTCCTGGTCAGGGCACATGCTCAGGATGCGGGCTTAATCCCCCGTGGGGGGGTGCAGGAGGCAGCTGATCGATGTTTCTCTCTCTCTCCCCCTTCCTCTCTAAAATCAATAAAAACATATTTAAGGGAAAAGAAGGAAAATTTTAGTTCTCGGAAGGTAAAAAGGAAAAAAAAATCAGCCCATAGCAGCAGGAGCAGCAAAAAATAAAAATAAAAATAATATGTTAGACAATTGTACCTGGCATATGGCAACATAATGTTTAATCGCTTGCCCTGGAAGTAAGCAAATATAGTTGACCCTTGAACAATGTGGGGATTAGGGGTGCGGTCCCTGCACAGTCAAAAATCCATGTATAATTTTTGACTCCCTCAAAACTTAACTACTGATAGTCTGCTGTAGGCCATGGAAGCCTTACTGATAGCAGTCGGTTAACACATATTTTGTACGTTATATGTATTATATGTTGTATTCTTACAGAAAATAAGCTAGAGAAAAGAGAATGTTATTAATAAAATCATGAGAAAAAATGTACTTACAATACTTATTTTAAAAATTCATGTATAAGTGGACCGTGCTGTCCAAACCTGTTGTTCAAGCATCAATTGTATATCTGTTCTTGAAGAGAATATGATTAAGTGAAGGTACATAGTACTATAATGTGAACTAAATAGCTGTTTCTCTCTCTAATCATACCAACACTGCTGAAAAAAATTCCAATAAAGGGATGACTAGATTTGGACAGGTAGGAAATGGCTACTGTGCTGGGAATTAATCCATCTACACCTAACCAGTACATACCAATTGTTACCACACAGTGTAAGTAATTGTTTTCCATGGTCTATCATTATCTCTAGAAGAATGCATAATTTATTAATATGTATAATGTATAAAACATGTAATGTACATATGCATTCCCATACATAATATTTAAAAATATGGACTGTATTAGCTAGGACATATCAGTATTTTTACCTTCCAGAAGTTTCCTCAGGAAACTGTATTGCAGTAATTCGTGTATGTTCAAAACAAAAGAACATTTGCTTTTAGATATTACATGTTTATGTTTATCATTGGGCATCAGCCTAGCTCTTTTCCAAAACCTGATTCGGCTCTAATAGAGTGATCTTACTGGCGTGTCGGTCGCTCTCCTTCCCTCGTCCAGAGGTATCCCATGGCTGGTGCTCAAGGGGAGAAGCCCAGGGGAAAGATGAGGTGGCCCTGGCTGATGGTTTTTCCTGATGCCAGCTAATCCCAGATTATTTGTGGATCTAAAAGAGAGTAATTGGAGAAATGGAATCCTTCCAATTCCTGAGGCTGGTGCTATTCATCATTTCCTAAAACCATTTAATGCTTAGCACCCAGAAAATTGTCCATTAAATTATGACAGAAAAGTAATTCCATACCCTCTCTTTCCAGCCACTTTGGCCCCAGATTTAGTCACTGGCA
This sequence comes from Miniopterus natalensis, assembly GCF_054644295.1. Classification (NCBI taxonomy): domain Eukaryota; kingdom Metazoa; phylum Chordata; class Mammalia; order Chiroptera; family Miniopteridae; genus Miniopterus; species Miniopterus natalensis. The sequence continues at coordinate 26,761,222 of NC_142096.1, forward strand.
CAGTGGAACATAAAATCAGATAGTCTAGGGCACATGAGAAACAGCACCGCTTCTGAGAAGGTGACGCTCCTTGTCACTTCTCCAGACGGACGTTATCTCCGTGGCAGGTGACTCAAGTAAATGAAAAATGACAACAACAATATTAGTTCATTTTTCTACCTCCATTTGATGTTGGTCCAACATTATGGGAAAATTAATGGGTTTAACATCAAAATGCCTACAGACGTAAGCTCTTCTTTTAGAGCCAATGACTCTTAATGCAATTTCGGGACAAAAGGGATTCTTATACCTTCCAGAGTTCTTAGCTCACTTTATGTGTCAGTGCCAAATCTTTTCACTGTTGGCTATGCCCATTCTAATATGCTTATGTTTACTTTTCTACCATAGACTGAAGAAAAATTTAGGGTAAATTTTTGAAAGTTACCTGGTCAGAACCTGTCTACTGAGAGCATGCTCACACCAATGGAGGAAAGGAGTTCTTTTCATGCTAAAGGAAAGCTAGTAAGCCTGAAAAGATCATTTCCACCACCTAATTCCTGGTAAAGTTAGGGGAAACCAGCTGATTTCATTGAATTAATAATTGGCAATTGGTAAACCCATCACAAATGGGTGAAAACTACAGATATCTAGAGTAGCATTAAAAACAATAGATTGGTGTTTCTCTATAAGGTTCTCCTAGAATGTATATTCCTAGGGAGTATAGGGCACATGTGTGGGGTGGGGAATAAGAAAGAATTGTCCTAAATTATAAGTTCAAAGTTTCTAAAGAACAGTGTATAGAAGAAAAATACGAATGGGGATTTTGCAGCCCTCATCTGCAGATTTTTGCTGAATACTTGTCATCCTGGCTACATCATGTTATTCAAGTACAACTAGCTGGGCCAGCTAAGGATGCTGCTTGCACCATAGAACCAGGGGAGAAACCCAGGATTCCATGCCAGCTCATGGACATTAAACAAGTTTGCATATAAAATAAGAAACCATAACTAATTAACACCAGGCAGGTGGTCTCAATGGAAATTTAAAATCCAAACTGGGTCAGCGAGGAATAGACTTGGCAGATGAAACTGTAACTGAAATGCTCCCCCAAGACCCACCAAATGAGCCTTCAGCCAACTGCCCTGGGAAAAAGCTACCTGTGCCAGTCATTTCTGGGGAAATGGAGCCAAGGACAAATGACTGTAGATCTTTTAAATTTATATATATGTATATATGTTTTTATTGATTTTAGAGAGAGGAAGGGGGGGAGAGAGAGAGAGAGAGAGAGAAACATCAGTGATGAGAGAGTCATTGATTGGCTGCCTTCTGCACACCCCCTACTGGGGATCGAGCGAGCAACCCAGGCATGTGCCCTGACCTCCCAGGAATCAGTCACCTCCTAGTTCATAGGTCGATGCTCAACCACTGAGCCATGCCAGCTGGGCAAATGACTGTAGATCTTAAAATGAGCACAATTACAGTAATGTTTCAGGGCCTCACCCCCTGCACTCACACGGAACTTTCTTAAATGCCAGTATCATTTTGTGAGACAGAAGTGGGACCAGCACCAATGCACTTATTAATAGCAGGGAGGACCGCGTAAGGAAGGGCAGGCTGAGCTTTCAACAAAGGAGAGGGTGTGAAGTTTTGCTGGAATGAGCTGGAGTTGAGAGGAGGAAGTATTTAGACCCCCATCAAGAGTCAGAGCAACATCAGGTACCAATAAGAATTGAACCATCTGAGTAACAGCCAGAATCGCTGAAGTGTTGGGAATGAAAACTAAGTTTTACTGTGACATGATTGGCAAGAGAAGGAAGGCTGAGAGGGTGAGATGAAATAGAGAAATAGAGAGAAGGGGCTTGTGTGAGGTGTGATTTCCATCACAATGCCATGATAAGATGACTCAGCAATGCGTCTTCGCTTGGCTTTCTTTTCCTCTCCAAAGAGGCACATAAAATGGGGGGATGTCAACCCTAGATGGGCCCTTAGAGATGATCTTGTTCACAGTTCTCATTTTATAGCTGAAGAAGCTGCGGCCTGGAGGGGAAGCATCTCCCCAAAGGCCACACGGTGAATTCTTTAGCAGAGCTGTCTGGAAACCTGAGTCTTGGGTCTTTCCATCTGTTGCCCTTTCTGCCTCAAGACAAGCAAGTACCATTAGTGCTACTTATACATTCACCCACTTGCCTTTAAACTCAACGGCAAGCAGAGGCTCTGAAGTATGTACAGCAATCATCCAATGGATGGATAATTCCACATGAACAGATTTGAAGCTGGTAGGTTTTAAGTGGTCAGTCAGCACTGTTTTGAGCTGAACCTGGGCTTGGTGAAAAGTGGTTCTTTTTCAGGAAGATTTCACTTTTTCTGATTATGAAAACAAAAATCAGGATGCCAATCTCAGGAACTGGGGTATACAAGACTCACATAAGCATCACTTATTATCCTACTACTGAGAACTAACCACAGCTGCTACTTTGATGTTTCCTTCCAGGCTTTTCTAACATATTTTGTTTTATAAGAATTGAGATCATAATACAGATAGAATTTTTTTTAAAAAAAATATATCTTTATTGATTTCTGAGAGAGGAAAGGAGAGGGAGAGAGAGAGATAGAAACATCAATGATGAGAGAGTCACTGATCAAGCCCGCAACCTGGGCATGTGCCCTGACCGGGAATCGAACCCTGATCGCCTGGATCCCAGGTCGACGCTCAACCTCTGAGCCAACGCCCGGCTGGGCCAGATAGAATTTTTAAAACTCAGCTATATTGGGTTATAATTTACATGCAGTAAACTGAACCCATTTTTCAGGGAACACTTTGAGGATGTGGCAGGCACAGCTGCAGCCCCCTCCGCTCTCCCTGCCTGCAGGGCCGTCCTGCCTGCTCACCACAGCCGTGCCTGCTCTGGGTCCTTCGTTTCTCTCTCGGTCTCCCTCCATCTCCGTGACTTTCTTTGTCTCCACTCCTTCAGATTTTTAATAAAGTTTCAATATTGGGAACTAATTGCCACCCTCTCCTTTATTTTAACCCAGACTACTTTCTGTGTGGGCTCATGGAGGAGAGTGACTGAGAAAAAATAGGAAAGAGCCTTCATAATTTATAACTAACAATATTATTTAGATATTTTGCTTATAAAAGATGGTCTTCTCCCTAAGAGGAAGCCTGTTTCTCCATTGTACACACTATGGAAATTAGACATTTTCAGAATTTATTCTTTTCATCCAAGAGCCTGGTATGTTTCACCATGGTTTTATTTCTATCCCCCCCTCTGAAATAGCCATTTCTTAATTTCCTTTTCGCTCTCAAATTGCAGACTTACTATTGCTCTCTTCTGATCACAATTCTCACCTTAATACCATTATAAGTTCCTGTCCAGCAACAATAATGATAATGATGATGGTATTTAGAATATAGTGCTTGTAACTTATCACATCACTTATTCCCTTTAGCAACCTTGTGAGATGGGCCTGTCATTCTCATTTCAGAGTTGGTATGTTTTTATTGGTAATAGTTATTAGTATTTCTTCCTTATTTTGTTATGAATATGTTCTTATATATTTTTCTTTGTCTGATCCCCTTATCATCTAACATAAAATTTATTACCAATAGTGAACTTTATATCACAGCATTTAAGTAATGGAATATCAAAGGAGAAGCATGAACTTTACCTAGAACTTTGCATTCTCTTCTGGGGAAAAGGTTAGTGTGTTTTCAGTTGCAGGATAGCAGAGGTATGACCTTGTTACTGTCTTTATTTGGGAATTAAGTGTGAGTTTAGGAGATGTATGTGGGTGCCAAGAGGTAAACTGTGATGCTCCTTTGACGTATCAGCTCGGCTAGACTCTAGCCCCTTTATTCAATCAATCTGAGTGTTGTTGTGAAGCTGTTTCATAGATGTGATTAAAGTTCTTAACAGTTGACTTTAATGAGGGACATCAGTTATTCTGGGTGGGACTAATCTAATCTGTTAAAAAGCCTTAAGAGCAGAACTGAGTCTTCTCTGAAGAAGGAATTCTGTGTGTGGACAGAGGCTATTGTCCATGCCCATGGCTCCCAGGCTGCCCTTTCTGATGCCCCTTCCTGTTGGCCAGCCCTGTGGATATCAAACTTGCCTAGTCAGCTCCCTTGATTGTGTAAGCCAATTGCTTGCAAGAAATCTCCTAATATACTTCTCCTGCTGGTTCTGACTGATCCAGGGGAAAGAAATCCATGCACAGCCAGCCAGCCAGTAAGTGGCATTGATGCGACTAGCACTCCACACCCTTGGCTCTCCTTTCCTATCTAACTGCTTAGATATCTTCCCACTCTATTGGTGTTCTCTCTAACCTGCTGTCCTGGATCCCACTTCATGTCCTGTTTGACATTTACTCTTTGTTGAGTCATGACATAGAGGAAAAGCTTATTGTTTACCATGTATTTCTTTAGGAGTTAGTTTTGGCTGTTCACTTTAACCAGTGACTAGTCAATAAGTACTTTATTAATTTTTTGTGACTGTATGCATCAAAGCAGTGAGTATGAGATTTTCAGACTCTCAGGTTGAAGTTCAAGTCATGAGTGTGTGTGGAACTCCATTTGTTTTCATTAAGTTTATTGTGAGTAACCACCCATGCTTCTCTCCCCCAGTATGGTGACACTCTCATTGGATACGTTTCCTTGAGGAAGAATCCTTCAAACTCATTAGACTGATGGCAACTCTTAAGTTTTAAAAATGGGGAATTTGAGGGATCTCTTACCCTCAAAAAGCTTTCTCTAGAAAATTGTTGGGAAAGAAGGTGTTTACTGAAGATTGGGAGGCTGAGTACTTAAATGGTTAAAGAATTGATTCTCAACTTATCAGACTCAGTACCCCCTTCTTATAAGAAAGGCACATTATTTTTTACATCACATTTGCTATCTTGAAATTAGATCCATTGATAATAAGACCAACCACACACATACAATAAAAACACAATGTAATATCCTAACTAGAATGTAGCTGAAACCAAAGAAAAGCAGTTTATAATAAAATAACACTTATTTCTGAATGTAAACATTTAGGTATGGCTATGTGAGAAAACTTAACGAGGAGTCAACTGTTAGTCTCATCACAGAGTCCATGGCAATGGCATAGCTACAAATGTGGATGGAACAAACATGTCAATGAGAAGCGATCAATTAGCAATGTATGTTTTGCTACAGTGAACAATTCTTGGTGGACTTCAGAACAAAATCAGTTGATTTTCCCTTGATTTCCATGGCAGTTACCTTTTAGGAAACATGGTATATTAAAATGTAAAATTGAGCTAGATTTCAGGCTCAGAAAATTAAAATAGGTGTTTTATAAGTTCCAGAAAGCAGAAAATTTCATTCACCCCAAACCCCTGCAAGAGTGGTTAGCATATGGCAGGCATTTAGTTAATATTTGCATGAATGTATGAAAGTTTTTCATCTCCATGAAATTAGGTGGGACGTTTGAAACTCCTGCAGGATGAGGGACAATTCTCGTTGTGCAGGGCTGTCCCAAACACTGCAGGATGACTGGCATTTGTTGCTCGTGCTCACTGAAGTCACTAGTGCTTCTAATTATCATGAGAACCCAAAAAGCTGCCACCACAAATTTCCAAATTGCTCCTTTGGATGGTGCTATTGAGAACCACAGAATTAAGTAATGATGTGGGTTCAGTGTCTGTCCCTCAGATGTCTGGGAAAAGCCACTCACAGAAGTGATCCTTAGCCAGTGGGGATGGAGCAGCCCTCTTCAAGGGACTGTGAGCTTTAAAGTATGTGAGGAGGTAGCTGAGGGAAATGGAGAACCATGCAAGGCTTTGGAAAGGGTGTGTGAGGCAGGGCACAGCCATTGCCAGCTCATGAGGACCTTTGTGTGAAGTAAAGTGCCCCTGTGGGCAGACCAGTTAGAAAAAGTGCCCTGCCTGCAGCTGATGGGCGCACAGAGAAGTCACAGAAGTCACATGACTTGGCAGGTGGTGCGCTGCCTGGATGTCAGGTGCCTCTCCTGGCTCAGGTGCCTTTTCACAGCCCTCCACTTGCATACCCTTTGGCTGGCTTTCCACGTGATGCAAAAATCAAGTGTTAAGAGCAAAAGATCAATTCTACATTGACCGGATGGGCGATTGGCTCTGGCTGGGGTAGGCAGCTTTGCTTTATCCCAGGAAATGCTACAAGTGTGGAGATCAGTGGAAAACCACTAGTAATGCAAGGGAGAGAGCATGAGGGGCCTGATGGAGGGTGCCTGGTATGGACCCTTGACATGTTGGGGGCAGGGCTAGTACTGTTAGCTGCCTGTTAGCGACTAAGAATAAGCCCAGGAAACCTCTGTATCCAGGTGAACCAGGTACCCCGAGTATCTTCTCAGTCCTTTTCACCCATTGGGTGTTTATAGTAAAGTGCGGTAAAGTTTCAAGGCAGAAACTAGTTCTAGATGATTCCGATTCCCAGGCATCAAATCCCTCTGCTTAAACATTCTGTCCTGTATCTATCACGAGACAGATTTCCCATTATGTAAATAAAGCTTCAGCTCCATGGAGTTCTCCCAGCTCTGTGTTTTCTCCATTTCAAAGGAAGCCGTATAAGTATCATGACTCAATATTTGTAGTTGGGAAAAACCACATGAATGTGTTAGATGCACTAATAACCAATATGACAAACTGGATCCCCTCCAAAGGAAGGTGTTTACCCCAGCACTCACTGATTCCCCTACAACCAGGCTACTAGCCACATCGTCCCTTCCTACTCTGTGTGTCAGTAGAAATCTGTATGTATTATTGGTCACATATAATTGTAAGTATCAAAAGGGGGACTGTGTCTTTAATCCCTGCCATATTATTAGTGCTGTCCATCAAGTTTGCATATTTTCGATGAGAAGGTTAAATTCTAAGTAATTTTTTAGATTTACTTTAGAAATGCATCTTTCTTGTTTATGTTGTGGCGCAGCTACTGCATTTATCTCGGAGATTAGGACTGGCCTCTCACCATCTCATCTGTTCTGTTCATGACTCAGTCCCACAGAGTCACACACAGCTTTTCTGGCATGAACATGGATGAGGTCTGTGGGACAGTCCCAGAAGCTCTGTGTGCCCACCATACAAAGGGGGGCGGGCAACTTTGCCAGCAAGAGATCAAGCTGTTTCATGATGAGGCATGAAATATCAACAGCTGGGATTTTGTTTCTAAGCCAACTTGGAAGGAGGCAAGGCATGTTAGGACATTTCCTCCCACCCCCTTTAAAAAAAAGAAGACCAGGAATGTAGAGAAGCAGCAGCCTGGACAAATAAGAGAGAAGACAAATGAGCACACACCAGTAAGTTGGGGTTCTGACTTGCCTGCTAGAACCCTGCTCCAACAGCACTAGGATTTCTCTAGCCAAAACCACTCACATATTATCCCAGACTTTGGAATCTGCAAAGGGAACTAAAAGATTCCCTGAGTCCATTGTTGTGTGTGCAGAACCCCAAGCCTCTTGTCAGGTCTCCTCCTGACCATTAGTTTTATCAGCTGGTTACTGTTGTGTTATCAGCACTGACCATTGTAATCAACACCTGACATGTAGTAGGTGTTTAGTTAAAGTTTTTGAAGTAAAAACTCCCAATGCCTGGATTCTTGCCTTGTTTCTTATGATGAAACCCGGTCCTCATCCTCCAGGCCAGCGTTGAGGGCTCTGGCTTCTTTCTCTTGCTTTGCTTTGGACCGTTCTTGGATTTCTGTGCTCACCTCTTCCTCTGGGGCCCAAATCTGGTTATCCCAATGGTCTCGCTAGGGCTTGACGTTCTGTCTCTGAAGTGCCTCTCCTGTGGCCATTACATGTTGCTTGACATCAGTTCTCTTCTCCCTACCTGCTTCCCACTGATTTAAAAAAAACACATGTTTTATTGATTTCAGAGAGAGGAAGGAAGAGGGAGAGATAGAAACATTGATAAGAGAGCAACATTGATGGGCTGCCTCCTGCACTCCCCCTACTGGGGATCGAGTCCACAGCCAAGGCATGGACCCTGACTGGGAATCGAACCAGCGACCACCTGGTGCATTGGATGATGTTCAGTCCACTGAGCCACACCAGCTGGTCCCCACTGATTTTGAAGGAACTTCCAAATCAGGTCATGGTCAGCGGGGGGATGAGAAAGGACAGAGTCAGGGTTTAGCCAGCCTCACTCCATTGGGAAGCTAAGAATAGGTTCCTAGTGGTAGAGAAGAGGAGTGGCCTAGACATCGCAGGTGGATGTGTGTAGAGGCTTAAAAACCCGTAGAAGGCAGCTGGACCTGGGATGATAGGTGACCAACTAATGTAAGACTTTTTGATGAAAGAGATCTATCTGAGACTTCCAAATTAGAGACTATTAGTAATCCTTACTACATGACCTTTCAAAACCTGTGTTCTCGGTCCTTAGTAGTGAGCATGTCTTGGTAATCCACAATCTCTCTTCAATAGGTTGAAAAGGGGCCTGACCAAGATTAGTACTGAGAGACGGAATTAAAGGAGGAGTTCCTAGTCTTCTTTCCCCCACTTACCACCCTACCTCTCTCTATCCATGCAGCAGGGCAGCATATGAGGATATTTTTCAATCACTTCACTAAGGAAGTAAAAAAAGCCCTTAAAGGAGGCAATGAAGTTTGACCCTTTCTCTGACCTACCATCTCTAAAGCTGGCACAGGATAAAGCCCAGTATTTCTCACGGAGCCCTGGATGCTGGGACATGTTTAACTTCATTCATTCAGTATATCATCTAAGAGGACACTGATTAACTTGGCCCTTTGGGCTGGTGACTAGTATCCAGATAGTGAACCCAGTGGCAGGGGCAGACTGAGTGTCATGCTTTGACCTAGCAGTTGCACCCCTAATTGGGCACACAGTTGCACTTTCATGGCATTTAAACACTTTAAATAAACCCCTTACAACAGAAGGCTACTGTGTGTTTTCCTGAGGGTGTAGTCAGGGCATAAAGAATGCAGGGGCTCTTGAAGCATAATTAGGCATTTAATTGCACATCTAGACTTCACTGATGGTTTTGCACAAGCGTGTGATTATGATTCACTTGAAAGTGCTCCATTGATGATTGTCCGTATTCCATTTCTCTACAAAACAAATTAGGAAGAAAAATATTCAAGACATTTAATTCTTAAGTCCAATTTCTTTAGTTTCTTTTTAGTTCTAACTTCCCTTCAAGTTTCTAGAGAGTTAAAACAACCACCACCACAGGGAATTCCACATCTGACTCTAATAAAGCACATAAAATAGAATGTACATAACTGTGGGTAGTTTGCAATTAGAGTGTAAGTATAGGACAAATACGGTGTCTCCAATCTATCAATATTCCCCTTTTTCCTCTCCACCCAAGTTTTCAGATTGACAAATCAAGGCATTGGAGTTAAGTCTCTTACCTAAATCATGGAGTAGCAGCAACAGATTAGGAATATAAATTGCCCATGGAATCATGTTCTTTTGTATCATTAAGCGAGGGGGCCAGTGGACCATGTTTAACTCCACTCATTTAGTGTCCATCTAAGACAGTAAACAGTTGGGTTATACACAAATATGGATTTGGATAGTTTGGCCCAATTTCTTTTCCATACTCATCTCCGTCATAGCGGTACCAAAACATTTCAAATGAAGATTTTAAAAAGGGACCCATCCATTTTCCTCATCTTTTCTGCCTTCCTGTTTTGAGTACTTAGTAGAGAATGATGTTCTTGGAATTTTTGCCCTTAGTCCAAGTTTGTGTGCCATACTTTTAAATGTGTGTGTTTCATTGGCCAGAAGCCACTTGAGTTGTGTTTGCGTTGCTACACCTGTGCCACCCAGTGCTGCCTCTCCCCGTCAGTTAAAAAAAAACACCTCTTTTAAATCCTCACCTAAGGATATTTTTCATTGATTTTAGAGAGAGAGGAAGGGAGGGAGAAGAGAGAGAAACATCAATGTGTGAGAGAGAAACATTGATCGGGTTGCCTCCCATACCTGTCCCAACTGGGGATCAAGTCTGCACCCTAAGTGTGTGCCCTGATTGGGAATCAAGCCCGAAACCTTTTGGTGCATGGTGTGGTGCTCCAGCCAACTGAGTCACCCAGCCAGGGTTCCCCTCTAGTTTTTCATAATTTGGCCATCCTCAGAGCATTCGGTAAGGAGTGCTCTTTAACCTGGTTTTGGCTTAATCAGACTTTGGCTTGCTGTAATAGTCAGGAACGTGACACCTAGAGTAGACATCAACCAAATATAAAGTCTTGAGGCGTGGGTAGAGAATGCCTGAACCACCACCGTGAATTTCGTAGTCATCAGAGGTGGATTTATATTGAGAAGACAACAAATATTTAAGAATAATATTAAATGTTAATATTTAAATCCCTTCTCACGAAGAAATAAGTGGAAACTCAGCCATATTCAGCTGGGTTTGTCAAGATTTTAATAGGAAGTGTGGAGAAGAATCACCAGTGTGTGGGGGAAGCTTCTTCAAAATACAGAGACCCAGATCCTCTGATTCAGGACTTCCTGCATGGGGCCCAAGCATCTACATTTTCAAAGTGTTTCAAAGTGATTCTAATGCTTTTGCTGTGAGGAACCACAAGCCTGGGAGAATAGTCTGTTTTGGTCCTTCCTGAAATACGTTTCCTTTCGCCACGGTGTTATGTTGGGAATCGTGGAATTTGAAGACTTGGGTGCAATTTGGGACTGTACAGTTCATTAGAATTTGCATGAGCTTGGGGAAGCTTCCCGTAGTGTCTTTCATTCCCTGGGTCTTGATCTACAAAAGGTGTGATGATAATACGGCTGTTATGATTAAGGGAGAATATGTGCGGGGCCCTTAGCACACCCGGTGTGTACCAGCCACGAGGAAGGCTCATCAAATGGACTGTGACTGTCATTGTTCTGATACATGTATGCCACGCACACCTCGTCCATTGCTGTTCTCTATCAGGGGAGTTGGTCTTGTACTGGGGTCCTTATATTTTGCAGAGAGGCGCTCCTCCTTCTTCCAAATAATCAGTGTGAAAGTAATAAAGATGCAGGACATCCCTTAAATATGTGAGTGCCTGCCATCGGCATTCAGTCTTTGTCCCCTCTCCTCTGTCTTACTGTCACCCCAGCCTTGTTTTGTCAACCATAGTAGGAGAGGAACTTCCAATGGGCCTGAATAGAAAGTGGATTCTCCCACTGGGAAGAGGTGTGGACACCTTAGAGCCTTAAAGGTGTAAAATTGTTCTACCTCCCTCCCATAGGACAGGGTCGGTGAAGATGACCACTTTATGTCAAAGAACACACTGCTCTGTGTGGGTGCGTTGGGCCTTAATGTTTGTTTCCCACCTCCCTTGGCAGTTCTTCCAGGGCAGCCGTAGCCTGTGCAGGGCTTCGCAGAGCTCGGGAACAGGGAATGTGTGTGGCAGGCAGCCCTCTGGCTCAGGCATGGATTGTTTACCATTCTGGTTTAAATTGCCTCTTACGTACCAGTATTTATATGTATAACAAATGGGGGCTGGCTAATTATGTGGTTCTTAGTAGGAATGGAGTCTCTTCTGGAAACAGCCCAGTCTCTGCCCACTATTTATAGCCTTCATATGTCCCAAATTTTCCAGTTCTGATTTCAAATATTCTATCCCACTGTCTCCAGAAGTACACTTTATGCTTGTCAGACCACATGTCAATTTATGGTTTGAGAAATATAGTCACAGTATTATAACTGCCACCCTAAACACCACATTTTCTGACTGTGAGATTGGAATCTTGCCTTTTAAAAACAAATTGGACTTACTTAGGAAGTGTAAGAAAATCTTTTTTTTTCTTCAAATATTCTTGGTAAGCAATTGACTTGAAGCTGCACCTAAAAATCATGCAGATCTGGGATTAAATGATGATGTAATAGTAGAGAGTGTGATGACAGTTGTCCTGCTTGAGGCAGTGACTTTCTCATGGAGTGTAAGCAGTGGGTAGGAGAATAACTATGTTGAATGGTATATAGAGACTTTCATATTACCACGAACTATGGAACTCTGACCTGATTATGCTGTGTTTCTCGCATACAGGGGCAGAAATGTTTGCTGTGTTAAGTGATAAAGGGGCAAATTTATGACGCTATTTGGTTCCTACTTTGCTTTGGGCAACATGAGTGGCATTTTGTCTTAACACTCAGAAGGGCATTAGGGCAGAGACAGCATAATCTTCATGTCACAGATGGGAGAATTAAGACTCAGAGAGACTGAGGAGCTTGGAAGGAACCCTCAGGTGGCATGCAGTGTAGTTAGTATTAGAACTCAGGCCAATGTGACTACAAAGTCTCTTTATCAATCAGGATTTATCATATTATCCTTTATTTTCCCCAGAATGATAATAGATGAAATTTAACCATAATCATTTCCCATCAGCCCCAAGCTCCCCATTATTTGGTTATAAGATATTTACAAATGACAAATGCCCTGCTGCCTTTGTCACACCTCCTTACCCTGTGCCCTGAGCTGGGGCAGATGTGTGTGCTTGGGGGCATGCGTGGGTGCAAGTGTTTACAGACTATGTGGAGAGAGTGCCTTATGCAGTCTTGTGCCTTGTCCATGACAGAAGCCCTCCAGTGGCTCTGCAGGACTAGACTTAACCTTTTAATCTTCAAACCTGGTATTTCCAATGGCACATAACCAAGCCATAGTCAATATAATTTGTACCTCCACGTGTCTCAGAAACCAAGGGACAGCTTCCTACACCATCTCCCTACCCCACATACGCCAACAGGGATCACTAATGGAATCAGTACAAATGGCAGTTCCTGGCTCCAGAAAACCCAAAGACTTTTCAAATATGACCACCTCTGTCCAGTCTGTGCAAAATGATCTCAACAAAATGCTTATAAATGTAAGGACACTGAGTGCAGCTTCTGTAGGAGGAATGGCTCTGGGACCTGGAACAGTGTCAGACCCAAAGCTGGTGCTCAGTAAATAGTTTTGAGTAAGTGGGTAAATTAAGGACTCAATGGCTCTCTTTTAAAATTTATTACAGAAAAGTCAGTGGACTGTTACAGCATTTTGTAAACTGGCAGATGTGATGCCCAGAGCAGAGCAGAATCTCAGTTGATCCCTTGTTGGTAACAACCAGAGGTTGTCCTGTTTTCAGAGGTCTTGGATACTGCAAGCATGCCCCTGTGAGGCCTTAGCATCCCAGCACCTAACACACTCCCGACATTTAACAGGCAGGTGATAGTGTAATGTTTGAACTGTGGTTTCTCAATGGTGTGAATCAGAATTTTGCTCTTGATTGTGGGATATTCGTAAGTAGAAAAGGTATTTAAAAAATACTGTTTTAGACCTAGTTGTTGAGCGAGCCAAGACCAATACTGTGTTCATCATAATTATGGTGATCACCAAGTTTATATTGCTGGAAACTTTGTTTCATGAATGACTTTCTACAACCACACTGTAAGGATGCACTAAAGTGCCTTTTTGGGGAAACATTGGTAGGATTTAATGCTCATGACTTAAGCTGCTGGAACAATCTAAATAAAGTTACCATTAGATAATCCAAAATACTCTTGGAGACACTTGGGTTGTGTCTGCATTCAGCTGTTACATATTTTCATTTTAAAACTCAAAGTATGCTTGCCCTGGGGAAGAAAAGAGGAAGAATTTGAGCAGAAAGTACAATGGAGTGACCTCATTAATCAGATATACTTGAGTTACTACGCTGTTTATTTTAGAGGGGAAAAATCAAACAAATAGGGGCTTGCAGCAGTGGTCTTTGCTGAACTGTAAGATAGATTATTTGGAAAAAAAAAAAAGTGCTTGCCTTTCAAATATGGCTAAACATCTGTAAGCAGGTTGAAAACCTTTCCTACCACATGGCTCTGAGCTAGCAAACAAAAAAAGACTGACACTCCAGCCTCCACCAGCATGGCAAAGATGGCAATGAAAAAAAAATGGTGACAGGCGTTCTGTTTCCATGTGCTCTGCATTTTAAAATCACAAGAATTATGGATTGACTCTTACTAGAAGCTAATTAAACTCTCCCCTTTATTTCCTGGGGCGTTGCCCCCACCCCAAGATGAAGAAGGGATCATTCACCTTGGGCTGGGCTTGACAGCTGCTGAAGGGGAGACGCTTTGGGTTCTGTCGCCAGTGGTGTCGCATAGAGGCAGCCACAGGATGGAGTTCCCTCCTGCTGTTCCATCTGGCAGGAGAAATGAGACAGGGAAAAGTGGAGGCTGGGCACCAAGCAGGTGGGCGATGTGTACCGGCTGATGGCGTCCCTTTCAAACGGGCAGAATTGGGTCCCTGGTTCGCATAAATCATTTTATCGCTATCCAGTCCTCCACAAAGCACAAGTTTTGGAGTAAGGAAGCGAATGAGCAAGGAATAAAAAAAAGTGAAACTCTAAAGGAAAATTTGTAACAAATTTGGTTTGGTTCTGTAACAGGGACTAAAATGACTTAATGATTTGACTGAATTTACTGAAAACTGCATTTCCTATCACCTAATTTCCTTCTTCCCTCATCTTCATAATATCAATAACACAAATGACCAATAGTCTAGACTGTATTTCTTTTTCTAAGTTAATTTAACGATGACTCTGTTCAGTGTCAGATTTAAATGCATGCCTTGCTTGAAGCTTCTAAACTTGAAATGTGGGGTTTTTGAGGAGGAACGTTATGTCAACGATCTGCCGATTCTGTTTTAAATTATTAAACCAAAGGTGGGTTTTCTTTTCTGATCCAGAAACACTAACTTCAGATTTAATGCACTGTGTTTTAAGAGTATCCAAAAGGAGCTTGATAGAAAATCACGTAAGTGAGGTTACAACCCAGCACAATTCCTAGAACATAGTTGGTGCTCAGTCAACGTGTGTGGAATAAACGAGTGAACGGCCAGAAGCGTTTAGCATTCATTAAGGACTGAGCACATCAATACTCTTGACAGAGTTATGGAACTCAGTCAACTGGTGGCCTGAGGGAACACTTTACCATTATAATTTGTTACTGATACAACTAACAGGGCAGATGCTCATTACCAGACAGAGAATTAATGAGGCCAGGGATCTCAGTTTAATGCCTCTAGGGGCCAGTTATCTTTTTCTGTCCCATGGCTGCATCCACAGCCCGTAACCTTCACCAGCTGTCGCATGCCAGGGCATGCTGTTTGTCACACAGGGGCCCAGAGAAGGACCCGGAGTAGATTAGCTCAGACCTATGACCACTTAGGAGAAAGAAAGCTGAAGGCATGCGTTCTTCAGAGAGGTCCTTACAACAGTTTAATGAAGAACAGCGTATTCGACTGGACCGAGTGCTGCAACAACATGTTGTGGTTCTGCGTGTACAGCTCCCTGGCATGGTTGGCTGTAGACAACCTGGCCACCACATTTGCTGAACATGGACCAGTTCCAGAGCCCTGACTCTAGTGAAATGCTCAGCCCACAGAATTCAAAATGGACTTGGGCACATTACAACCACTTACGCCTTCCAGAAACCCACTTTTGTAGAGCCCATATATTTCAGATTATTCCAGCATTACCTAGTAACATTCTTGGAGTAATAGACTAGTATATTTTCTTCCTGGCAAGCCTCACCTTGATCTGCATTATCATTTAGGCCCCATCTGAAAACACCATTCATTTAAATAAGCAATAGGGACCGAAATAAAATTCCATTCATGCTTAACTCTCCAATGTGGTTTGGAAATGCTTTCTTCTTCAGCCAGTCTTATGTTACATGCTGGATGGTCTTTTCTTTGACCACCTCATAAAAAAGGGCTCATAAATACTTTTCATGTTTTATTTAAACTAGTGGTGCTCCCCAAGGTACGGTGCTCCTTTTTTTTTTTTTTTAATCCTTTGTGTATTTCTAAAGCATTTCTGAACCAGTAGCAGAGGTAAAAGCATATTCGAACTTAAGAGGACCGTATCCTTTCACTATCAGGCCACAAATTTCCTTTACTGATAAAAGAATTCACTTCTCAGCAAAATGTTGCCTGATTTATAGGCTTGCTTTCTAAAAATAATCCTCTGTGAGGTATGAGTGCCAGAGTTAAAAATGTATATCTTTTCTTGATGCTTCTGATACTGGAATTATGACTTTTTCAGCACAAGACTGTCCTCTGATATTCTGATAAACAAGAGCTTTATTGTCTCATAACCATATATTAACTTTTGAGTAATGAGGCAGAGAAGACAGAGGAGCTGCCCAGTGTATGGATCTGTTATGCAGTGTGTGGCATGGTCCTAGCTCGGAGCTGGAAGGGTCCAAGCACTCTTTCTAACAGGTTAGGGTGGGGTCATGGCCGGCCCTTCACCAGTGCCCTGACTCACACGTGTTTCTTTCCCCTAGAGCAGCAATGCATGCTGCAAGGATTTTTAAAACACGCTAATACCTGACTATTTAGTCAGTGGCACTGACCTCTTTTCCCTTAGATTGTCAATAAAAAAATGACAACAGCCAAACACAATGATAGCCATCTGGTGTAAATAAATAAAAATTATACCTACTTTTTGTCAGATCAGCATGCATATATATATGTGTGTGTGTGTGTGTGTGTGTGTGTGTGTGTTTTCCAATATGTTTTTATTGATTTCAGAGAGAGGAAGGGAGAGATAGAAACATCAATGATGAGCGAGAGTCATTGATTGGCTGCCTCCTGCTCACCCCCTACTGGGGATCAAGCCTGAAACCTGGATACCCCTGAGCAGGAATCGAACTGTGACCTCCTGGTTCATGGGTCCGCACTTAACTACTGAGCCACGTGGGCTGAGCCAAAAATATATTTTTTGGTGTCCCACAGAATTTTAGTAATTAGTTTTTGTGGTCCATGAGATGAAAAAGGTTGAAAATTGCTGCCCTAGAGTATCTTAAACTAAAATTTGGTTGGTTCTACTGCTGCATCTAACTATGTTCCTTATTTCAGTTTTCCATGAATTCATCATTTCTCCCTACTCCTTCCTTAAATCACAGAATCGTAATCTATATCAGAGTTAGAAGGGAGATCATGTAGTCCTGCTGACCTCTGAGGACATAAATTCTTCCTTCAACATCCCACATAGATGTGCCTTCAATATTTGTTTCCATGGTTTTAGAAACAAGTAGTTTCAGCTTTGCAGGTTGCATACTGATTGCTCAAATTGTGAGAGATTCGGAACATGGAGTATATCTTCACCCCTCTGTTGGCTCTTACACATAGGGCCTATCACCTCTGGACTGTCTTATACTTAACTTTGCTAGACTTTTTAAGGATTTGAAAAACATAGCTCTGAGGATTATAGCTGTCTTATTTACAAACATCCTCCTTTAATCTGTACACCCCAACCCATATGAGCAGGCATGACTTCTCTCCAGGAGCTCTATTTCCCATTGCCTCCTGTTCATCTCTACAGGGATTAATTTAACATTCCTCTATTCACTTAGCAAATCTTTATCGAGCAGCGGATATGTTCCAGGCATTATGCTAGGCCCTGGTGGTACAGATATGAACCAAACCACACCCTGGTGCTCTCAGAGTTTATATCTGATGGGGTGATGGATCCTAAAGAAATATATAACATGTCTCTCCATCCCCTTATGTCTTACATTAGTGGGTCTCAAAGTGTGTTTCCCAGAGTAGCAGCAGTATCTACTGAGAGATTGTTAGAAGTGCAGACTCTTGGGCCCCACTAAGGTCTCCTGAATTGAAATTTGGGAGGGTGGGGTCCAGAAATCTGTGTTTGAACCAGCCCTCCAGGTGATGCTGGTGCATGCTCAAGTTTGAAAACCCCTGTCAATGTGGAATCATAACAGCCTCTCAAATTAGAAATGCCATAGCACCCTGAATTTCTCAGTGTCTCCTTTTCTTCCCCAGTCACAGTCTTGTTAATTCTCCTTCAGAAATTTCTTTTGCCATGAAAATCTGCCAGGCGTTAAAGGCAGAGCCTTCTGTATTGCCTGATGTGACTTCCTAATTGGTCTCTCAGCAATCATTTACTTTCCCACCTAATCCATCCTTCATACAGCCAACAGTTATCTATGTTAAAAATCTTGTTGTACCGCAAAAAACAACGAAACAAACAGAAATTCCTGTTGGCTTCTTGTTACGTTCTGGTTGAAATCTGACCTGAGAGAGGCACATAAGGCCCTGAAAATTGATGGAAGGATCTCACAGCCTTGCCTGTGCACACTTTGTGCAGTTATTCATCTTTTCCCTAATCCCTGAATACAATATCATACCATCCCCTCTTGTGATTGTCTGTGCAAATAGCTCGATTGTGACTACACAATCACCCCATCCCCTCCTATCCCCACATTTCTGTCCCTGTCTCTTTCAGCTGGCAAAACTCTACTTATCCTTTAAAGGCTATACCAAACGTCACCTCCTCCATGAAGCCTTCTCTAACTTCTGGGAGTTACTTGCTCCTCTAATTCCCCACAGCACTTTGTTCATTCCTAATGAAAGCACACTTTTGTTCAACATCCATTTTGATAAGTGAGAATGTGAGACCCAGAGAACATATGATTTGTCCAGGGTCACACGGCTGGACAATAACATAGTCAAAAATTAGCTGAGGTCTTCTGGCTTAGTCCAGGGTAATTTTCTATGCATTTACAAAATCCTGTTTGGTGTGTTTAGTGGTATGGGTAGTGAGCAATTTGTCTTTTCTTTGACATTTCTAGTGAATCCAGGAGATTCTTCATGAGCCCACTTAAAGTGGGAGCCTTTGTTTTTGCTAAGTTGAGAGCTGGGGAAATTTGAGAATCATTTTATGCTGCTGGAGACTCCTGCTGAATTCCCATACTACCAAGATTCTCTTACAACATCTGGCCACTTTACAGGACATTTCATGGAGCAAATCAATTAACATTTAAAAAGTTGGGGCTGAGAGAAAGAAAGAAAATATTTGAATGGTAGCATAGCACTCTCCCAATTCCCTAAGACACAGTTGAGGGCTGAATTGCACAAAACCTTGTAACTATTTCTGTACAACACAAGTTACTCTTCAATACTGTATTTTCAAAGTTAAACCAGAGTCATCAGATTCTTTGGGTCTTTGATGAAACGTAAATAGACATCATTTAATGTGAGTACCTTTAGCTTTACCACTGATGTATCCTCTCTGACAGTGGACTCTGAGAGTCGGATTGTGGGTTGAGAACTTACATTTAGCCATCAAGGCCCTGGGGGTGGTTCCTTCAAGATATAATCATTGGATTCTGGCTAAACAGTGCGGGAAAATCTTCTTAGTCACTACTAGAACCACTTGAGCAGCACTCGATGCACTGAAAGTAGGAGATGCTTCTACTCATGAAGTTAAGTCCTGCTAAATTCATTTAAAATAGAACAGACTGGTGGTTCCTGTAGAGTTTCAGAAAGTATGTGTGTGTACACACACACAACACACGCACACACACAGAATAGTGAAGTCATTTATCTCCATTCTGAACATGTAAACACCACAAGATGCTAATACATCTGAAGTGCCTAAAACAGTGCTTGACACATGGAAGGAGCTCAATGCACAGGTTGTCAAATATATAAAGGAGAGGGACTTAAGAATAGCGTCAATGTTCTAGGGCATATTGACCTAGTGTAGTCACCATTCTATACATTTTGTGATATTTTGGAAAGCACCTAATTTCTCTGAGTTGAAGAAATCCTCACCTGTCATGGGAGATGATAGCACTTCTCTTGCAGGCCTGGTGTAAGAATCAAATGAAAAGGCATTCATGAAGTGGCTGGATCACTAGTTAGCAGTTTTATGGAATTAAATGTATTTAACTTGAATCTATTTCTTTGTTTCTGAAATAGGGCTTCTCATGTTTGGCTTAAGACTCTCTTAGGCTGTTAGTGAGGAACCAGTATGTCATAGATGTGAATGTACTAAGATGCAAATGTCACCGAGTGTAAGGGGCTGTTATGTGCCTTTGTCAGGGGCCATTTCTTCAGCTTATTCTAAGCTAGTGACCGTCTTTGAGAAAGTGACATTGAGATCACAAGGTTTGCTATGTCTTTAATCACCAACCAAACATAATCAAATGAATTTACTGTTAAGTACCTTTTTAAAATTAAAGGGTCTTTATCATTTAACACATAAACAATGCTGAGAGCAGAGACAAGAAAGATTCAGTTCTCTTCAAGTCTTCCCTAACATGGGGGTCGGGTTGCCCTTCTTCCATCCTCTTGGAACTTCTTTGAATAGCACATTGCATCTAATTATTTACCCAGCCCTCCCTACCAGGCTCCCCATCCCTCCCCCCCTTTCTCTCTCTCTCTCTCTCTCTCTCTCTCTCTCTCTCTCTCTCTCTCTCTCTCTCTCTCTCTCTCTCACACACACACATACTCTCTCACACACACACACACACACACACACACACACACACACGGGGGGGGGGGGGGGGATAGGCTTCAGGCTTTGTTTTCTCTTTCCTCCATAAGCCTTTCCCATGCTGTGGATGGCAGTGGGCTAGGATCTGTTGGAAACGGGAACTTAGCAAGAACTCCAGGCCGGAGTCTGAAGAACTGAGCCAAGCTGCACGATTCTCTCAACATTCCAGGCATTAATACCTCGAGGGCCTGTGGGGACCTTCATCTGAATCTCCCCGAACACTTGCCGAGCTGGGCTAATCCTCCGCGCAGCGCGGTGGAACATTCCCACATTTCGGAGGGGCCGTGAGTGCAGCCCGCCGGGCGGGCGGGACCCTGCGCGGGAGCCTGGCTGAGAGGAGCGCGCCCCGGGCTCCAGCCCCGCGTCTCCGCGCACAGGCGCGCCCTGCGCACTCGCGCAGCCGGACGGGGAGGACGGGGACGTTTGTTTCAAATAAAAAGAAACTTTCAGATGGGACATGGAACATACTGCTTTATTTTTCATAGCTGAAAGATTCTATATTTGCCGAACAATGGGATCAGCAGAATCTGTCTCTAATCAGCTGCCCTCTGTGGCCTCTGGAATGCTCCCCGTGACCAACTTAATTATTAATAAGGTTAATTCATTCAATAAACATTTAATGAGCACATTCCAGGTATTGTTCTGGAAAAATACAAATACAAATGTAGACAAAACAGTGCTTCTTGCCCTCAAGGAACTTGTGTAATAATTGAGAGAGACAGGTAAATTATTGAAGTACCATGAAGTAATAATAATATAGAACATGTATATGTTGGTGAGCTCATTCTCCAGCCTTAACAACTTTCAGGAAGCCTTTCCTGAACAACTACCCAAAATCATTCCTCTGAATTGCCCTAGCATTATATCTGTACCTCCCTTGTGCTACTTTTCTTTTTTTTTCTCCTGAATTATGGTTATGAACATGCATTATTTTCCTTAGTAACCTCAAAGTCTCTTGATTGTAAAATTTCAGATTTATGTTTATATTCTGAGAACCTAGCACAGATAAGCACTTAATAAATGTTAGTTAAACGAATGAATAAAGAATGAATAAATCCACACTGTTTTCCATAGAGGCTGCACCAATTTGCAATCCCACCAACAGTGCACGAGGGTCTCCTTTTCCCCGAATCTTCTCCAATACTTGTTGTTTGTTGATTTATTGATGGCAGCCATTCTGACTGTGTGAGGCAATATCTCAGTGTGGTTTTAATTTGCGTTTCCCTGATTAGTGATGTTGAGCATCTTTTCATATATTATTGGCCATCTGTATGTCCTCTTTGGAGAAATGTCTATTCAGGTCCTCTGCTGAATTTTTAATTTGGTTGTTTTTTTGGTGTTGAGTTGTATGAATTTTCAATAAATTTTTGATATTAACTTAATATCAGATATATCATTGGTGAACATCTTTTCTCATTCAGTAGGTTATTTTTTTGTTTTTTTAAATGGCTTCATTTGCTGTGCAAAACTCTTTAATTTGATGTAGTCCCTTTTGTTTATGTTTTCTTTCTCTTGACTGAGGAGATAGGTCAGAAAAAAATATTGCTAACAGAGATGTCAGAGATTTTACTGTGTATGTTTTCTTCTAGGATTTTTATGGTTTTGAGTCTTACATTTAAGGCTTTAATCCATTTTGAGTTTATTCTTGTACCTGGTGTAAGAAGGTGGTCTAGTTTCATTTTTTGCATTTATCTGTCTAGTTTTTCCAACACTATTTATTGAATAGACTATCTTTATCCCATTGTGTGTTCTTGCCTCCTTTGTCATATATTAATTGATCATATAGGCATGGGATTATTTCTGGGCTCTCTAGTCTGTTCCATTGATCTATGTGTCTATTTTATGCCAATACCATGCTGTTTTGATTACTCTAGGCTTTTAGTATAGTGTGATACCAGGTAGTGTTATACCTCCAACTTTGTTCTTCTTTTCTCAAGATTGCTGTGGTTATTTAGGATTTTTTTGTGGTTCCATTTAAATTTTGGGATTATTTTTTCTAGTTATGTGAAAAACACCATTGCTATTTTGATAGGAATTGCATTGGGTGTGCAAAGTGATCAATGGATCACTTTGGGTGTATGGACAATGTTGGTTCTTCCTATCAGTGAGCATGGTATATGCTTCCATTTACTTGTATCTTATTTAATTTCTTTCTTCAATGTCTTATTTTCTGATTATGGGTCTTTTATCTCCTTGGATAAATTTATGCTTAGGTATTATGCTATTGTAAATGGGGTTGTTTTCTTAGTTTCTCTTTATAATAGTTCATTATTGGTATATAAAAATGCAATCGATTTTTGCATATTTATTTTGTATCCTGCTGTTTTACTGAATTCATTTATTCTAGTAGTTTTTTGACAGAACCTTTAGGGTTCTCTGTATACAGTATCATGTTATCTGCAAATAATGACAATTTTACTTCTTTTTTTCTAATTTGTATGCCTTTCATTTCTTCTTGTCTGATTGCTATGGCTAGCACTTCCAGTACTATGTTGAATAAGAGTGGTGGAAGTGGACATCCCTGATCTTAAGGGCAATACTTTTAGTTTTTCCCCATTGAGTATAATGTTAATTATGTGTTTGTCATATATATCCTTTATTATGTTGAGGTATGCTCTCTCTATTCCCACTTTGCTGAGGCTTTTTATCATAAGTGAGTGCTGGAGTTTGTCAAATGCTTTCTCTGCATCTATTGATATGATATTAGGTTTTTAATTCTTTTTTATTGTTTATGTGGTGTATCATGTTAATTGATCTGCAGATATTGTACCAACCTTGCATCCCAGGACTAAATCCCACTTGATATTTTTAGTGTATTGCTGAATTTGGTTTGCTAATATTTTGTTGCAGATTTTTGCATCAGTGTTCATCAGGGATATTGGCTTATACTTTTCTTTGTAGCATCTTCATCTGATTTTGGAATCATAACATGAGCTTGGGAGTTTTCCCTCCCCCTGAATTTTTTGGACTAGTTTGAGAAAGATAGGTGTTTGTTCTTTAAATATTTGGTAAAATTCACCTGTGAAGCCATTTGGTCCAGGACTTTTGTTCGTTTGGAGTTTTTAAAAACTGCTTCATTTTTATTGGTTGTAATTGGTTTGTTTAGATTTTCTATTTCTTCTTGATTCAGTCTTGGAAGATTGTATGTCTCTATGAATGTATCCATTTCTTTCAGATTGTCTAATTTGTTGACATATAATTTTTCATAGTATTTCCCTATCATCCTTTGTATTTCTGTGGTGTCAGTTGTTACTTCTCTCATTTGATTTTATTTATTTGAGTTCTTTCTCTTTTGTTGATGAGTCTGGTTAAATGTTTATCAATCTTGTTTTTCTTTTCAAAGAACCAGCTCATGGCTTCATTGATCTTTTGTATTTTTTGTTTGTTTTTTACTATTTCATTTATTTCCATTCAGATTGTTTTATTTCCCTTTTCTTTTCACTTTGGGCTTTGTTGTTTTTCTTAGAGTTCCTTTAGGTGTAAAGTTAGATTGTTTATTTGTGTGTTTTTTTTCCTTTAGGTAGGCCTGTATTGCTATGAATTTCCCTCTTAGAACTGCTTTCTCTGTGTCCCATAGAGTTTGGGTTGTTTTGTTTTCATTTTCATTTGTCTCAGCTATCTTTTGATTTCATCATTAACCTATTCATTGTGTAGTAACATGTTATTTAGCATCCATGTATTTGTGTGTTTCAGTTTTTTTCTTGTAATTGATTTTTAGTTTCACACTATCATGATTGGAGAAGATGTCTAATAAGAAGATTTCAATGTTTTTCAATTTATTGAGACTTATTTTGCATCCTAATATGTCATCTATCCTCAAAAATGTTCCATATGCACTTGAAAAGAATGTATATTGTGCTGCTTTGGGGTGAAATGCTCTAAAAATATCAATTAAATCCACCTGGTCTAATGTGTTGTTTAAGACTGTTGTTTCTTTGTTGATTTTCTGTCTTGAAGATCTTTCCATTGATGTCAGTGGAGTTTTAAAGTTTCTAACTGTGGCTGTATTATGGTCAATCTCTCCCTTTATGTTTGTCAATATTTGTTTTCTATATTTAGGTGCTCTTATGTTGGGTGCATAAATGTTTATAAGGTTTATATCCTCTTTGATTAATTTCTTTATCATTATGTAATGTTCTTCCTTTTCCCTTTTTATAGCCTTTGTTTTAAAGTCTGTTTTGTCTGATATGTGTTTTGCTTCTCCAGTGGGTTTTTTTTGTTTCTATTTGCATAAAATATTTTTTCCATTTCTTTGCTTTCAGTCTGTGTGTGTTTTTCAATCTGTAGTGGGTCTCCTACAGACAGAATATATGAGTCTTTTTTTCTTGTCCATTCAGCTCCTAGGTATGGGTTTGTTTCTGGGCTCTCTAT
The DNA here is from genome assembly GCF_054644295.1 of Miniopterus natalensis. Lineage (NCBI taxonomy): Eukaryota > Metazoa > Chordata > Mammalia > Chiroptera > Miniopteridae > Miniopterus > Miniopterus natalensis. Next base: position 26,785,869 of record NC_142096.1, read on the forward strand.
TCTGTGCCACTGATCTATGTGTCTCTTTTTATGCAAGTACAATGCTGTTTTGATTACCATGATCTTATAATATAGTTTGATATCAGGTAGACTGATACCTGCAACTTTGCTCTTCCTTCTCAATATCTAAGGCTATTCAGGATCTTTTGTGGTTAAATAAAATTGGGAAATATTTGTTCTAGTTCTGTGAACTATACCATTGGGATGACTTTTAACTCTCTAATGGCAAATCTTTGGCACTATGTGGCTCTGTATCTATGTAAATTTGGAGGAGAACTCATAATTAACAGGTGAAAAGATATGAGGAACCGTAGAAATCACAAAATTCTATATAGGAAGCATAGAAGCTGAGGAATACATATGGAAATAGGCATAAACAAAGCAAGATGCTAATTGCTGGGATATAACCAACCAGCAGGATCCGGGTGAACAAATAAATACCAGGGCCTAAGTGTGTGGGTGATGACATAACATTACCCATAATAGAGTAAGCATGTTAGAAAAAGTGTCAATTCATTTTCTAGAACTCCTCGCCAGTCTGGAAGCATGCTTGCATAAAGCTTAGTAACCAAATGTTTAATTTTCCTTAGATGGATGCAGAACACATTTGGAGCATTGAGCTGTTGCCTCCTACTCTGCTGGGCCCTTCTCGTCTTACTAGGCTAGGGCAGGCTTTATAATAGGTTTTTGGCATGGTGGACTCATGTACCAGAATCGGGGGGGTGCTCTTTCCTACTGAGAGGAAGGTTGGAGCTACTTCATATACTACTGGGATCTCCTTTCAAGGAATATCTTGGACTAAACTGTCTTTTTCCTGATGGATTATGTTTTGGATCATCCTTTACCAAGGTTATAATCATGGGCTATTAACATTTTTTTGGACTTTGATTTGGCTGGTAACTACAATGCTTTTGGAAACGTGTTTTCATTTAATTTCATTTCCTTTTTCCTGTTAAGCACATCATTGGGCTAGAAGGAAAGAGCCTCAGGTTTTTGTAAATCTTTGTTTTGTGTTGCTGCTCACTTCATATTGGATACCAGAGGACAAAAGCGCTAAAACACACTCATGACTTCTGTGGTTCCCGCCACTGGAAAGCCAGAATCCATAGCCCAACCTGCCTTACGTGGTTGGCAGTAACATCAAAACAATAGTCATTTAATACTGTCATAACATTACATAAGTCATTTCCTTCCCTTCTAGAATGTGGAAGGATATATGAGAAGCAAAAAAAGGAATCTGTGACCCCACAACTCATATTTTCCACAGGCCTCCAATTACCCTTTCATCTTTACCAAAATATGGAGGGTGATGGTAAAAACTTGTGTGAGGATCTGGCAGAGTTCTGTATGCTAATGTTGTCTCTGGTCCAGCTTCTAAAACCATTCTGGTAATTTGGAAGATTTGCTAGTAAGAGCTGATTGTTCAACAGAAATTGTCAGTTTAATTCTTAGACAGTGTCTTTCTGTGGTTAGTTTGGTGTTGCTTTTAAAGAGTATAAAACATGCCCGCAGACTTCCTGCTTGCTCTTTTGGGTCAAGTGTATCTGGCATACATGTGGCAAACAAATAAGTAGTATCTTTAGAAAACTCAAGATTTTTATGATATGAGGGAAACATGAAAAGAAATGAACAAACGTTTTGAGTAAAATTCATTTTTAGACATCATCTTGCAAATCTGCCTTTATCTTCGCCACCAAACAACAGGTCAAATAGACTGGTTTCATTTATTCATTCACCTTACAAATAACAATTAAGCACCCACTATGTGCTGGTACTATTCTTACACTAAAGATATAGAAGTTAAAAGAAACCACCGCTGTCATGAAACTTTGTCTAGTGAAATCATGTAACAGTGAAGAGATCTATATTTTGAGTAGAAAATGTTATTGTCGCTAGGCTTTCTTTTCGAAAGCTGCTCTGAAAATAACCTGAGAGTGATATGGTTCTTTGAAAAAATATTGTGATGGTGACACGGTTGCTGGTATCCCTTGTATTGTCTTTTGTTTCAAAGCTGAGATCTTTCAGAACAGCTTCTGGGAGAGGTGGAATGTGTTAGGATGATAAAAGCAAGGTGTTAAAGAGACAAGATGTGAGAACAGGTTGTGCAGGTGCCAGCACGTCACCAGCACACTTTGTGGGAAGAATTTACTGGTCTAGCCAGGTGCAGGCCTCCATGCCTTAATGCGCCATCTGGACCCTTCTTACCAAATCTTGGCCCTAAGAGTTTGTTTCCAATCAGTGGGCTTTGCTTTATGTACTGGCAGATGGGCTCCGCGGAAAAGCGCATCATTGGCAAAAAGTGGGTAATACACAGCCAAGTTCACCACTTTCCACCTCCTCCCTTCCCTGTGCCCCAATCCCACCAGCCCCTATAAACCCTGCATTAAACAAAAACATGTATATTTATTAAACTCTTTGGGTATATATAGACCGTTAACAAAGTGATCAAACATCTGGTGCTAAATAACAGCATGAACGGCATATCTTGCCTGGGGTAAGAACAGATCAGACAGTAACTGGTCTTTGTAAATCACTTTTTTGGGGATCCCATCTCCCTTCCCCAGCAAGTAAAACAAAAATTAATACAGCCACACACGCTCATAGTCTTTTCCTCTTTTTCACCATCTGATAGATATTAGGATAGATTTGGCATCCAGTATACTTGCCACCACTCTCAGTGCTGATGTATTTAAGAAAGATTGCTGGTATACAGTGAATTTGACTCAAATACCAATAAACAACACCCCTCCTTCCATAACATTATTCAGCAGAGATGAAAGTTCATGTCATCTTCTGTCCTGGCGCCCAAGTCAACATAATTGCTAGTTGGAATTTTGTAGTGAATCACAGAGTCAACATCACGCTTGTGTAAATGGCTTTTAACATCTAATTTCCCACCTTAGTCATAGGGAAGTCCTATCAATTTTTCCCTGCCAGGAAAAACTCTCATAAAAGGGAAGGGGAAGAATAATTGAAAGAAAAAAATAACCCTTAAATAGCACACTATCCTTTTCCCCCCTCATTGACAAGAAATTGGCATCTCAGCTTCTTAATTAACTTATAAACAGAAGTTTCCTGGCTATTTTCTCATTGGTCGCAGAGTGTTTGTGACTTTGAAGTCAGCCTCGCTGTTGAGTGGTTGGACGTTGTTGAGCTAATGAGGTTTTACTGTTTTGAACAGCTGGTCAAATTTGGAGGCCCCTGGAGCCTAAAGGCAACTGCTGATTTACAAGGATCGTGTAATACACGCAGTCTTGGCTGATGCTTTTGTTGTTGGTTTAGGCTGGCGCAAAGGTGTAGATTTTGTGATGCTGTAAAAATGTCAAGTGATTGATTTGAGAATATGTAATGCCTATAGGTAGCCCCCGCCAGGAGCCAGCGTCTTGTGTGGCTCATATTTGAGAATGTTTTAGGAAGGCTGGAGTTTTCTATGTGGCACTGTGTTTTAGAGGGGGAAGGGTTTGGATGTTGATAGCTGGGTGGAGCCGAAAAGAGGCTTTGAAAATTATAACTCCTGTTTGCTCCTTCCTTCCCTCCCGTCCTTGTTGGTAAGTAGTTTAGAGCAGATTCCAGAACTCCTATCATGTTACCTCTACATCCACGTATCTCTAAAAAATGTGGGCATGTTCTTCAAAACATAAACACAGTAATTCTTTGGTATCATCCGATACCCAGTTCAGCTTTACATGTTTTATGTCGTCTCAGGAGTATCTTTTTCGTTTTGTACGTTTTCATTTCATTTCTTGTTCATATCGGGAGCCAAGCAAGGCCACATTATGATTTGGTTGGTAAATCTTTTAATCTAGATTAGTCTCCCCTGAGGGAATACTTCTACCTCCATTTACAGAGAGGAAAACTGAGGCTGAAGAGGACTGAGAGGGAGTGAGAAGCAGGTCTTGCAGAGTCCAAATCTGTGCCTACCCTGCTTCTCTCTTTTCCTTAGCAAATCTGTTCTTTCTGTTGAGTTTGGTTATTTCCTCTGGGTCTCTCCTTCACAATCTACTATTTCACCCTAGTTGTACCTTAGTGGAATTTTAGAATCTCAGTTTGTCTCGTTTTGTGTTCGGGTTACGTGTTTGTCATTTTTCCTGAATCATTCCAGAGTAAAGAGGGGCAGCATCGTAGGAACTGTGCAGTGAGCCCCAGAGCCTGGGGATAAGATCCTGCTGTTTTCCTTAGTAGTTTCCAGAATTCTCCTGGGCTTTCTAGTCAGCTCCTTGGCTTTCGGTGAGAGATGGGAGGGCTGCTGATAAGGAGATAAATAGGACAAGTTGATTTCTCTATTCTTTTAATTCGTTAGAGATATACAGTATTTAAGCCAGTAGCTCGTCCAGGTGCATATCAGGGAAAGAATTTTTAAATTGTGTTTCCACTAGTACAAGTCCAGAAAATAGAACTACTTTCTGGTAAGCAGTGAGAGGAATCCCCTGCTGCTCCCCCGGCCTTGGGGGTGGGGTGGGGCGTAGATCAAAGAACAACACGGGAAACATTTCATACTTTACCTCTGTTCATCTGGCCCAGCACTTCATCTCTCCCCAAGGCAATCACGCTGTAATCCCACCCTCAGCGGGGCCTTCACATCAGGGCAAGAATGGGCGGTTTGTTTGAAACCCTCAGGCCAGCGTCTACCTGGCCAGATGGGTGGCTTTGCTGCCTCTGGGATCCACCCCTCACCCTCCTGGATTCTAAGCCAGCCTGAGATAGCTCTAGGGCTATGGCTCGTGAACTTTGGACTTCAGGCTTTTACATCAAACAGGCCTGAACTGGAGCCACCATTTGTCTACTGACTCCCTGCAGGTTGTTGCACAAGCCCCTCAGCCGCTCTAGTTGTTCCTGCTCTGATGATAGAACCAGGGTGATACAATCTAGCCCCTTGGGTTAGAGCAGGTGGCCTTTCCAATCTTTAGTCTCAATTGTCTTAGGGAAACTCTGGTATAAAATTACTAACTGCTTTTTTTATTTTTATCTCTCCAAAGTACTAAATCTTAAGTCTCTTCTTATCTAGTTAATGTTATTTATCTTGTAATGATCACCTCCCTTCTTTGTATGTATGTATGTATTTATGTATGTATGTGTTTTCCAATTACGAACAATATACAATATTATATTAGTTTCAGGTGTACAACATAGTGATTAGACATTTATATTGCTTATGAAGTGATCACTCCAATACAACTAGTACCCATCTGACACCATAAATAGTTAATATTAATGATTAATTCCCTATGCTGTACTGTACATCCCCGTGGCTGTTTTTGAAACTGGCAATTTGTGCATCTTAATCCCTTTCACTCTTTTCACTCAGCTTCCTTACCTACCCCGCTCCCATCTGGAGATCTTCAATTTGTTTATTTTGTTTTTTAGATTCCACATATAAGTGAAATCTTATGGATGGTATTTGTCTTTTTCTGCCTGACTTATTTCACTTAGTATAATACCCTCTAGGTCCATCCATGTTGTTGCAAATAGTAAGATTTCATTCTTTTAGTGGCTAAGTAATATTCCATTGTACATATGTTCCACAGTTTCTTCATCCATTTATCTATTGATGGACACCTAGGCTGCTTCCATATCTTGGCTATTGAAAATAATGCTGAAATGAACATAGGGGTGCATATATCTTTTTGAGTTGGTGTTTTGGGTTTCTTCAAATAAATAGAGGATACAGATCAAAATTAGTGAAAGGAAGAGATGCATATGGCAGAGTCTGGGAAGGTCCAACACAAAGCTTCCATCATCCTCAGAGACATGTTACCCTCCTGGTATTGATGTGTGACAACGTACATGTGGGATTGCCGACCAGCAAGGCTCACCTGAACTTCAGTGTCCTGGGTTTTTACCGGGTCTTCATTACATAGGTAAGACTGATTGATTGCTTCTGAGGTTGATCTCAGGTCAACTACATGATCCAAAGACTTTACTCTAAAGCATACACTTGGTCTCTTGTATGTGGCCATCTCTCACCTCAGACTATGGTGTGTGGCTGACCCCAGTTAAATCCGGTGTGGCCAGCCTCCTCCATAGGTTACCTCCCAGAAGCTGAGGACAACGGCCAGACTTCTCTCTGGGCAAGGCCAAATTCTTCAGGAGACAGTGGCTTAGTGAGTCGCTTCACTGTTCCCAGGTGTTCCACCTCTGGAGCTCTTTTCCTGGCAAAGCCATTAAAATAAGCCAGCAAGCTTGTCACTCTACAACCTCTCTCTAATCTTTGAATCCAAACACCATCACTTGCCATATTAAAGTCATATATAACATTGCATGAATTCATCTAGCATAGTATGTAGTATAACATTGGCACTCAATAGACTGGAAGATCTAGTCTATGAACCCCCTGAAATCACATGAAAAAATTTGCACTGGGTTTGGATGGGGGGTGTGTGTTCAGAGTTTATAAATTTCATCAGATTTCAAAGAGTTCTGTGTCCCATAAAAGGTTGAGCCCTCCTGGCTTAGATAAAAGCAAACTCTCTTCCTGTACATCACCACTGCTGGACTATTCCTTCATGAGCTCTAGAAGTTTTGTTTGCTAAGAGAAGGACACAGAGGAGATAGTGCCTGGGCTGGCGGCATAAAGGCAGTTTTGCTATCTTGGTTTACAAGGCCTCTTGGATTAATTCTAGAAGCATCAAAGCAAGCATTTCTTCTGTCTTTCCTGTGCTCTGCAGGCCAAGAGTTTCTTCGGCTAAAATAAACAACTGGCAGTTTCATTAGACTCCACAGAAGGAAGGAAGAGGTTTATGTTTCATACCTTTTATATTATATAACAACATTACTATGCGGATTTCAGTTCTTCAATCTGTTTAGTTTATTTAAACTTAGAAAAATAGTGCTAATGCTATAAATAGAACAAACCATGTCCAATCCTGAGCATTTACGATAAGCATGCAGCCAGTAATATAGCCCCTGAAATAATAAACCACTTACCCCTGATGATCAGGCTTTATATATATATATCACCTTTAGGTTTTATTAAGCTACAGTTTGCTGGGGGAGTGGGGGATGGAGTTTTAAACTAGGAAAAAAACAAACCTCACACTTTATTTTGCATTCCTCAAAGCTCTTACATAATAATGGAAATTATGATGTTTGTGCCAGCCAGGACTCAACTTTGTTTTGCTTTCCTGAGAAATTTGAAGTCTGATCATAAAACAAATCTGTTTATTTTCAGTTCGTTTTGTTCAATTCTTAAAACATCTTGGTTCTCATCAGACAAGGAAACAAGTACTTGATGCTCAGCAATCCTGGTTCATTCAGAAGCATTGAGTTCTACCCAGAACATGATTCAGTACTAGATTCTGAGGGGGATACAAATGTGAAATGATTATCCTGGAAATGCTTACGGTTTAGTGGGGAAGATTGTTGTTTGAGCTGAATCTTGCTAAATGTAGTGATTAGAAAATAGGGGAAATGTTATTTAAAAATTAAAATAGTTTTTAAATTATTTTAGATAAAATTTGCACATTGGAAACTTCAGAAAATAAAGACATAATTAAGAAGTTAAAATGCTTCAAAATTCTACCACTCAGATTATTCCTGTATTATGTTCATATATATCCATCTAAATATTTTCCAGTGCATATATATACAAAGACTGTTACTTTTTCCTTTACTAAACAATATATTGTGGACTGCTTTCTGCAACTATAGGTATAGTTCTAAACATTTGTTTAATGGTTGCATAGTATTTCATTGCATAGATGTACTTTAATTTTAAAAAATGAATTCTAATATGTGCTGTGTGTGTTGAAGATGCAATGGACAAAACAGGCATATTCGTTCTCATAGAGCTCAGAGGCTAGAGAGGATTTTAGGCAATTAAACCATGACAATGAAAGAATGCTAATGTGATGTGGGGGGGGGGGGGGGGGTAGTGGAAGGTTCTCCTGGAGCACAGAGGCAGAAGTTCCCAGATTGTAGGCACATTTAAGTGTAATTCATAGTACCTCTACATTTGTCACCAAGCATTCTATTTTCATTGAGGTATAATTGACATACAACATTATATTAGTTTCAGGTATATATCATAATGATTTGATATTTGTATATATTGCAAAGTGACCACCACAATAATATCTAGTTAATATCTAACACTATATATAGTTATATTTTTTTCTTACAATGGGAGCTTTAACTACTCACATAGAAACTTTCAAATATGCAATATAGTATTATTAACTATAGTCACCAGGCTATATATTACATCCCTATGATTTATCTTATAACTGGAAATTTATACCCTTTGATCTTTTCACCCATTTTGCCTACTTCACATCCTCTGCCTCTGGCAACCCCCACTCTGCTCTCTGCATCTATGAGTTCAGTTTTTTGTTTGTTCAGATTCCACATATAAGTGAAATCATAAGGAATTTGTCTTTCTCTGTCTTACTTCACTTACCATAATGCTCTCTAGGTCCATCTATGTTATTGCAAATGGCAGGATGTCATCCTTTTTTATGGCTGAGTAATATTCCATTGTATATATGCACCACATTGATTGGTTGCCTCCCTCACTCGCCTGACTGCAGGCAGAGCCTGCAAAAGAATCAAACCCGGGACCCTTCAGTCCTTGAGCCGATGCTCTATCCACTGAGCCAAACCTGCCAGGGCTGCACCACTTCTTTATCTATTCATCTATTGATGAACGCTTGGTTTGCTTCCATATTTTAGCTATTGTAAATAATGCTGCAGTGAACATAGCAGTGCATATGTCTTTTTGAATTAGTGTTTTGGGTTTCTCCCAATAAATATGCAGAAGTAGAATTGCTGAGTCATAGGGTAGATGTATTTTTAAGTGTTTGAGGAATTTCCATATTCTTTTCCATAGTGGCTATAACAATTTACTATCCACCAACAATGCACAAGGGTTCCCTTTTCTCCACATCCTCGTCAACACTTGTTTGTTCATTTATTGATGACTGCCATTCTGACAGGTGTGAGGTGATATCCCATTGTGGTTTTAATTTGCATTTCCCTGATGATTAGTGATGTTCTGCATCTTTTCATATATCTGTTGGCCATTGATATGTCTGTCCTCTTTTGAGAAATGTCCTTTTAGGTCCTCTGCCCATTTTTTAATGGAGTGCTTGTGGGTTTTTTTGGTGTTAAATTGTATGAGTTCCTTATATATTTTGAATATTAGTATCTTATCAGATGTATTTTTTGCAAATATCTTCTTCCATTCACTAGGTTACTTTTGTTTTGTTGCTGATTTCCTTTGCTGTGCAAAAACTCTTTAGTTTGCTGTGGTCCCACTTGTTTGTTTTTTCTTTTGTTTCCTTTACCCGAGGAGACATATCCAAAAAAATATTACTAAGATGGATGTCAAAGAGTTTACTGCCTGTGTTTTCTCATAGGAGTTTTATGGTTTCGGGTCTTACTTTTGCCTTTAATCCATTCTGAGTTATTCTTGTATATGGTGTAAGAAAGTGGTTTAATTTAATTTTTTTTGCATGTATCAGTTCAGTTTTCCAACACCATTTTTAAATTTAAATTTTATTTTTCAAGTACAGTTTATATTCAGTATTATTTTGTATTAGTTTTAGGTGTACAGCATAGTGGTTAGACAATCACATACTTTATAAAGTGCTTCCCTAGTATTTCCAGTACAACCTGGCACCATACATAGTTATTAAAATATTATTGACCATATTCCTTATGCTGTACTTTACATCATATGATTATTTTGTAACTATCAATTTGTACTTCTTAGTCCCTTCACTTTTTCACCTACTCCCCCCAACCTCCCTCCCCTCTGTCAAACATCAGTGTGTTTTCTGTATCTATGAGTCTGTTTCTACCTTGTTGGTTCATTTATTTTGTTCATTAGACTCCACGTATAAGTGAAATCATGTGTATTTGTCTTTCTCTGACTGATTTACTTCACTTACCATAATATCTGTTAGGTCCATCCACGCTGTAGGAAATGGTAAGATTTCATTCTTTTTTTATGACTGAATAATATTCCATGGTATGTATGCATCACCACTTTTGTGCACTCATCTATTAGTGGACACTTGGGTTGCTTTCATTTCAGCTATTGTAAATAATGCTGCAATGAACATAAGTTGCATGTATTTTTTTGAGTTACCATTTTGGGTTTCTTTGGATATATACCCATAAGTGGAATCACTGGGCATAAAAATGAAATGGCATTTTCATTTTTAATTTTGGGGGGGACCTCCATACTGTTTTCCACAGTGGATACAATGATCTGCATCCCCACCAACAATACACAAGGGTTCCCTTTTCTCCACATCTTTGTCTACACTTTTTTGTTGATTTATTGATGATAGCCATTCTGACAGGTGTGAAGAGATAGCTCACTGTGGTTTTAATTTGCATTTCTTTGATGATTAGTGATGTCAAGCACCTTTTCATATATCTATTGGCCATCTGCATGTCCTCTTTGGAGAAGTGTCTATTCAGGTCCTTGCCCATTTTTTAAATTGGATTATTTGGTTTTTTGGTGTTGAGTTTTTTGTAAGTTCTTTATAAATTTTGGATATTAACCCCTTATCAGATGTATCATTGGCAAATATGTTCTCCTATTTAGTGGGTTGTCTTCATCTTGTTGATGGATTTCCTTGCTTTGCAAAACATTTTAGTTTGATGTAGTTCCATTTGTTTATTCTTTCATTTCCTTGCCTAAGAAGATATATCAGAAAAAAAATTGCTGCAAGATGTGTCTGAGATTTTATTGCATATGTTTTCTTCTAGGATTTTATGGTTTTGAGTATAATATTTAAGTCTTTAATCAATTTTGAGTTTACTCTTGTGTGTGATATAAGAAGGTGGTCTAGTTTCATTTTTTTACATGTACCTGTTCAATTTTCCCAACACCATTTATTGAATAGACTATCTTTATCCCATTGTATGTTCTTTCTTCCTTTGTCAAATATTAATTGAACATAAAGGCATGATTTTATTTCTGGGCTCTCTATTCTGTTCCACTGGTCTATGTGTCTCTTTTTATGGCAGTACCATGCTGTTTTGATTACTATGATCTTGTAATATAGTTTGATGTCAGGTAGAATGATACCTGCAACTTTGCTCTTCCTTCTCAATATCTAAGGCTATTCAGGATCTTTTGTGGTTAAATAAAATTGGGAAATATTTGCTCTAGTTCTGTGAAATGTGCCATTGGAATCTTGATAGGAATTGTGTAAAATCTATAGATTGCTTTAGGTAGTATGGACATTTTAATGATGCTAATTCTTCTTATCCATGAACACAGTAAATGTTTCCACTTATTTCTATCTCCTTCAGTTTCTTTCTCCAATGTCCTATAATTTTCCAAATCAGGTTTTTCAAATCCTTGGTTAAATTTATTCCTAGGTATTTTATTCTTTTGATACAAATATAAATTGTGAATTTTGTATCCTGCTACTTTACTGAATTCATTTATCAGTTCTAATAGTTTTTTGGTGGAAGCTTTAGGGTTCTCTATGTAATACCAGTTTTATTACTCAAATAACGACAGTTTATTATTTCTTCCTTTACAGTTTGGATGCCTTTTATTTCTTCTTGTCTGATTGCTGTGGCTAGCACTTCCAGTACTATTTTGAATAAGAGTGGTGAAAGCCAACACCCCTGTCTTATTCCCGATTTTAAGAGAAATGTTTTTAGTTTTGCTCATTGAGTATGATGTTGGCTGTGGGTTTGTCATGTATGGCCTTTATTATATTGAGGTGTGTTCCCTCTACTCCCACTTCACTGTGAGTTTTTGTCATAAATGGGTGCTGGATTTTATCAAATGCTTTTTCTGCATCTATTGATATGATCACATGATTTTTATCCTTCATTTTGCTTATGTGGTGTATCACATTTATTGATTTACAGATATTGTAACAACCTTGCTTCCCTGGAATAAATCCCACTTAATCACGGTGTATGATCTTTTTTATATATTGCTGTATCTTATTTTTGTTGAAGACTTTAGCATCTATATTCATCAGAAATACTGGCCTGTAATTTTCCTTTTTTTTTTTTTTGTAGTGTCTTTATCTGGTTTTGGAAGTAGAATAATGCTATTCTTATAAAATGAGATTGGGAGTCTTCTCTCCTCTTGAATTTTTTGGAATAGTTTGAGAAGGATAGGTGTTAGTTCTTCTTTGAATATTTGATAAAATTCTCCTGTGAAGCCATTCAGTCCCGGGCTTTTGTTTGTTGGGGGTTTTTTGATTACAGTTTCAGTGTCACTAGTTGTAATCTGTTTAGATTTTCTGATTCTTCTTAATTCACATTTGGAAGGTTGTATGTTTGTAGGAATTTATCCATTTCATCTAGATTGTCCAATTTGTTGGCATGTAATTGTTTGTAATATTTTCTTACAATTTCTTTGTATACTTTGGTGTCAATTGTTACTTTTTCTTTTTCATTTTAAATTGTATTTATTTGTGTCCTCCCTCTTTCTTTATTTATGAGTCTGGTTAAAGTTTTGTCAATTTTGTTTATCTTTTCAAAAAAACAGCTCTTGTTTTAATTGGCCTTTTGTATTGTATTTTAGACTCGATTTCATTTATTTCTGCTCTGATTTTTATTATTTCCTTCCTTCTATTCACTTTGAGCTTTGTTTGTAGTTCTTGTTCTAGTCCCTTTAAATGTAAAGTTAGATCGATATTTGAAATTTTTCTTGTTTCTTGAGGTAGGCCTGTAATGCTATGAATTTCCTGTTAGGACTGCTTTCACTGTGTCCCATTGATTTTGGGTTGTTGTATTCTCATTTTCATTTGTTTCAAGGTATCTTTTGATTTCTTTCTTGATCACATTGCTAACCCATTCATTGTTTAGTTACATGTTATTTAGCCTCCATGTCTTTGTGTGCCTTTCAGTTTTTTTCTTGTCATTTTTAATTTTATACCGTATGGCCAGAGAAGATGCTTGATATAATTTCAGTCTTCTTAAACTTATTGAGTCTTCTGTGTCCTAACATGGGGCCTATTCTTTCTTACTCTTGTTGATTTTAAGATTCTATCTTTGTCTTTAACCTTTGCCATTTTAATTATGATGCATCTTGGTGTGGGCCTCTTTGGGTTCAATTTGTTTGGTACTCTCTGTGCTTCCTGGACTTGTGTGTCTTTTTCTTCATCAGGTTAGGGAAGTTTTTAGTTATTGTTTCTTCAAACAGGCTCTCGATCCCTTGCTATTTCTTTTCTCCTTGGTACCCCTATGATCTAGATGTTGATACTCTTCATGTTGTCCCAAAAATCCCTTACACTATCATCATTTTTTTAAATACTTTTTTTTTTGCTCCTCTGATTGGGTGTTTTCTACTATCTCAGCTTAGACATCAATACCTCCATGAAGTCTTCTTAGACATCCTAAATAGGAATATTTCCCATTAAACTGCCCACCATCATATTTTAATCTGTCTACAAATTTAAAAATTTTGATCCATAATTTACAAAGCTCAAGATTCCCACAATTAATTTTTCCAAGTATTAGGATGTCTGACTGTGTTTAAAAAGTGGATAACCCGACACCCTGAGCCAGCATTCCTATGTGCCAACAACTGGTTAGCGTTAGGAAGCAGCTGTCCACTTTGTGGGGTTACGCTCTTTTCTGTCTGACACTGTCCCTACCCCTGTCTTCTGTCTCCTTCCCTCTGAGGATGAATGCTTAGAGCTGATTGTCATGTACTTGTTCTCATGTCTTTCTTACAGTATAGAAATCCTTTTCTGAACTCCTGTCACTGTCAAAGGAAGGAGTTATTTTTTCAAAATGAGAGGGCCCTGGGATTTCTTTAATAGGCCTTGTATCATTCGTTCATTTATATTAGTGGGCCCCTGTTGCCATTTGATTTTGCAACCCTCAGCGAACTTAATCCTGGGCATTTATGTAGATGGCACATCTCTCTTGTTATTCTATGAATTTCTCATAATGTGTAGAAAGCATACCATAAACAGACATCCAATGTCATGCTTAATTTTTATAGCAATTTTAAGGCTCAATTTCTGCGACTGTTTTAGACATTATCCACTCTTCCTCCAGCTACATGCTTCTTTCTCTTTTGCATCTATGAAACTCCCACCTGTTCTTCAATAGTTCAGATTAAGTGGTATGTTTTCCTAGGAGTTTTCCCAAACAAAGTAGTCACCCTAGTCCCTGATGCTGGAAGCCGTCAGCTCATCCTTCTCCTTAGTGTTGAGGTCCAAGTCACCCACTCACTGCCTTTATTGCAGCAGCACCCCTTACCCCACCCTGAGAAACATGAGCATCTCAGGGCACAGACCCTGTCTGCACCTAACTGAGGGCTGGTCACATAGTGGGTCTTCAGTACATGTTGAAAGATTACATGTCCAAGGGGACTATTTTTTCAGCATTCAACTTTCGTGAAAGTCTGTTGATGCAAGGCTGTTTGGAGCAGTCTGTTGTTTTTCCTGATTTCTGCATTTTCCTTTGTTTTTCATGGAACGCATAGCACTGATTTCCTGTAAGGCTTTGCAAATAAATATCAAGGTCAGGGGCTGGAAGCATTTCTGGAGCTATCACGGCACCTCTTGATTCCACTGGGCCAAGAAATGCTTTCAACCCCAGAGGGCAGAAGTTTTTCAAAACAAGTCTGTTTCAATAAGGGCGTGTGCTTCCGCCATCAACTCCCTCCCCAGCCTGCCTGCCTGCATTTTAACTACTTTGGGAAGAATGGAAATTGTGCAAAACCTTTGCTGTCTTTGAACCACTAAGTAGACTAGGTGATGGGGCCTGTGGTGATATCTCAGTGAGAGGTTCCAACAGACAGGAACGTGGGGAGGCTGTGAAATAGGCCCTTTCTGAAGAGCCAGTGGAGGGGGCAAGGGCTCCTCTGTCTCAGATTGCTCTCCCCTTTCTCTGTCTCCCTGGGGAGCTCTCTGGACTTGTGCTCGCTGGCACTTTGATCCCTGTAACTGTGGGTGGAGCCCGTCCAGACCTCCAGCACATCTCTTCAACTACACTCTTGGTCTTGGTTTTTCTTCTCTTTCTTCCTTTTCTTTTCCTCCCCTTCAACACTTTGTCATTTGTCTGAGGTGGGCTCTGTGCTTGTAAACACGGAAGTGCAAGGGACAAAGTCAAAGGGGTCTTGTATTAAGGAACTTGGAGCAGTCTCCTGGTGCTTGGTTCATCTCAAAGGACTCCAAGTCCCTTCAGGAAGGTGCAAAGAGTGAGTGCTTGTGGGGCCCTCATTCACCCTCCAGGATATGTCCCTGGAGGATGAGAGGAAGGGCCTTCATAGACCACCCCCTCTTCCCTCATTTGAAATGGAAAAGTGATATATTCTCAAGTATATGTACAGGGCTTCAGCCTGATTGCTGTACTTTCTGGGACCATTAGGAAAACCAGACTGCTCTTCTTGCCCCTCAGAACAGTTCATTGCAACACACACACACACACACACATTCAATAATATATAAAGTTAGTTTCAAAGACAGCATGGCCTTCTACTTCTGGATTAGAAAGAGTTAGAATGAACCCACCCTCTGCTGTAATCCTCTAATTTAATTATACACAATTTTTTTGTACATGGTTGGATCTAGCTGGATCCTTTCCAGTGTTGTATGTGGAAGAGGGGATCAAGAGGGTCTTGGAAGCCTGCTCACCCACTCAGGGACTAGCTCTGCCTCTGGGACCCAAGCTATGTTGGTCTTATGTTTCTTTCCCCAGGGCTGCCCTAGGACAGACCCTTGTTATATCTTGCTTGGATTATTGCAGCTACCACCCCCATTTTTCTAAACCTCCAGTTACCCCACATTTCCCTCTCATTAAGCTGAGGGACAATGAGGTTTAGGAGCCTATAGGCATCTTATTCTTATTTTATTTCATTTAGGCCAATAAAACTGTCACCCCCTCAATGAGACTTCTGTTTCCCCAGCCAGCATTGATTGCTGTACCCTCTGGGCTTCCATCATTAGTTAAAATTCTTTGTAACCTTTGCCCTCCTAGATTGCAGGTGTCTTTGCAATCTAGTAAGGACCTCATCCTAATCTATCTGTTTCCCCACTAGGTGGGCCAGCTCCAGGGGACACCTCTGACACAGGGTGATCTCACTCACAGTCAGAACTCCCTAGATGATTGAGTGGAACTGAGTTGGGTCATAAGGATTTCATGGACATAAACATGGCCACTGGGAATCAGAATGGACTGGAAAGGAAAGGCCACAAGCTGGAAAGCACACTTCACTAGTTCCCCTGCCCTGCTGGCAAGTGACTGGGTGGAGATGTTTCTCACATGCCTGTGTTATCCTTAAAAAAATGAAATAGCCAGTTGATTACCAGCAAAATTAATTTATTTGGGAATAACAGAGAATTGCTGTTTGGGACAAGCAAACAATGACAAAGCCATAGGCAAGTCTGGAGAACAAAGGAGAGGAGCTTTCTCGCATAGAGAAAAGGAAGGCCTTGGAAAGGGCTGTTGTGAACAAAATGTCTATTGGAGGAACTCTGAAGTTCAAAGTGTAGTGGCTTCCCACTGGCTGAGTCATGGCAATTTCTCATTGGCTGGGGCTGTTGCTGGGCAAGGAGAAAACCTTTCCTTTTGCTGGAGTAGAAAACTAAGTTTCTTCCTGTCAAGCGGTATAAGGATAAGCTTCTTCCTTTTGGAATCTGTAAGGTGCAGTGAGTGGTAGTGAGTGAGAGCTCCCTCTTCAGGACTTCTTGACTCTAGTTTAAATTACGTTTCCTTGTTCATTTTCACACCTGGTTGGCACAAGCAATGGCTCTCTACCTTGGCTGCTGCTCAAGCCCAACCTAAATTAACTTAGAGTTTCCGCCGCGGGGCTCAAGCAAGGGTATTTTTCAAAGTTTCCAGGAGATTTCAGTGGGCATCCAACTGAGCACCACTGGCATAGGAAATTAGAACTTGCAGGGGCCTCAGTTCTTGTATGGAGTTACCCAGAAGTCACGGCAGGGTCCTTCTAAACAGAGAGCAGATGGAGGCAGGGAGGGAGGGTGAGTTGGTGGATAGCACGGACATGGGAAATGTTAGGTAGTTCACCCCCTGTCACACCTGGTATGCACCCTGTTCTCTGGGAGCCTTGTAGCTTTAGTCATGCCAGGATGGAAGACGGGAAAGGCCCTGCAGTGCTTAGAGAAGAGGGACTTTAATTTCAGCAAACTGGAGGGAATCCATGTTCAGGGTTGTCAGTCTAGCTATTGTCCCAAGCAGCAAACTCGCCCAATCAAACCAGCCCACAAAACCAGAACAGAACCAGGCAATTGTGTAGTCACACACTCAGTGACTCCAGGCATGCTGTTGCTCCACTGGAGAGTTCTTTTTGAAGGGCTTTCCCCTGGCAAAGCATCCGTTTTTCTTCTGTTGCCAATAAAAATCCCCGGCGCTGTTCTTTCTCCTTCGCTTCCTTCTATTGCTTCTGACAGAGTTTGCCAGTTAGCTGAGGTCAGGATTTCCTTTTTACAAACAACCTGCTTTCAGTCAGTGGGGCCAAAGGTTTCCTAAATTACAAACCCTTTCATTTCTTCTGCTACAAGTTCTCCTGTCAGTTTGTATCATTGCACAGAATGGAGAGAAATGGAAACATGCTGAGAAACACCGAAAGAAAGGAGGACTTTTACTAAATTTCTCCTTTTGGACTGTCAAAAAACTATCCCAAGCAGGGTGGGCAGGGCTATTCCAGCTGCAGCTTTTGTGGCTGCATATAGTGTGGGCACATTTCGGAGGCTGGAAAGAAATTTCCAGGTCTTGAATGAATATACAATATCTACAGCATCACCTCTGCATTCCATTAAGTCAACAGCCTCCTTTATATCCATTTGAATTGGGGAACACCCATGCCATATTCAGATGTTTTAAAAGCAAATTTAAAAAGTTGCAAAATGTAGGTGTGTTTGACATTAGTGAATGCTGATTGGAAGACAAATTTTAAACCAAGCTCTGGAAGGATGATAGAATCGAGGTGCTGAGGTTTAAAAGAAAAAGCATTGAGACATCACTGGACATTTGTCCCAACTGTTGACAGGATGCCAAATATACCGCTGAAACAGAAAAGGCTCCTGAGCCCACCCCGGGGTGTGGTGACAGAGCAGGAGGCCACACCTGCTTTACTGACTTGAGCGCTCATGATCTTTCTTGAATCAGTTTTGTAGCCAAGAGTCGGTTGGGGTCATGACTCGGACTTATTTGGTGTGACCTGTTGGGCAAAGCATTTAACCTAAGTTTTGTAATGTGTAAAATAAAAGGGGCTCAACTAGACCGTCCTTAGACCTAACATTTGAAGTCAAGTTCGGTGTAGAATCATCGCCACAGTGAAGAAGGGTGCCAGGCTGGGTGCTGATGCGGGAGCCTGTTTCTAGCCTCTTCTTTCTCTTTTGCTCCTGAAAGGGGAGGTTGGGGGGGCGTCATGCTCATGTAAAATGAAAGCACTAGGCCTGGAGTAAGGACAGTTGAAGTGCTTGCCCACTGGCTGGCCAGCCCCTCGCCCCACACTGTGTGTGCCCCAGTCCTACAGTCCCTTGGCCTGTCTTTCTCATGTCCCCTTGCCCACTGGCTGGCCAGCCCCTCGCCCCACACTGTGTGTGCCCCAGTCCTACAGTCCCTTGGCCTGTCTTTCTCATGTCCCCTTGATGCACCCCTTCCCAGTCTAGGCCTCTCATGTTCTCCTGCCTCCCCACTCTGCTCAGGCCCACGTCAGCCGTCAGCTCTCAGCTCAGACATCAGCTCTTCAGGGAAGCATTTCCCGCCTCGCCCCCATCACCCCATCAGTAATGCTCACTGAAGCCCGTTTTATTGTTGTAATTGATTCTTTTTTCATAGCCACCGTCCCCATGCTTGAGGTCGGGAACTAGACTGTCGTTTGCATCTCGCTGCTTAGGCTAGGGCAAAAAAACACAGTGCTCTTGTAAGCGGTCTGTGCAGTCAAGGAGCTGGGTCTGTAGTTGGGGAGAAAAAAATGCATGTGAACACTTAGCCAGCATAGTAATAGGTGATATTAAATAACATGCCAGGCGGGGTCCCAAGCACTTTACACGTTTTAACTTACTTTGTCCTCATTATAACTTCCTGAAGTAGATAGTGTTATCCCCTTTTACAGGTGAGGAAAGGAGGGCGCAGAGAAGTTCAGTGACTTGGTTAGTTAAGTCAGGGAAGCTGGGATCAGAACCCAGGCAGTCTGCCTGCAGAGCCAGGCTCTTCACCACGAGGCCACACTACCTCACGGTGGTGGTGAGAGCCCGCCCTTTGCCTCAGTTCAGACATCTCGGCTCTGTTCATCCTTTATGCCCTGTCACTTACCCATATTCCCTGTTTTAATTTTCCATAAAGAATGTTTCCGAGTGAATGTATCTTATTCATTCACTCATTCATTCATTCACTCATTCATTCATTCATTCATTCATTCATTCATTCATTCATTCATTCATTCCTTGTGTGTTCCCACCTGCTCCAATGTTAACACCATCCTCAGGAGCAGAGACTGGCTATCTTCAGACCTAGGACATGCCCTCAAGGTGGGGACCCCATGGGTCTTTATGGAAAGGAATAATAGGAATGGCCTATGAGACTATGGACATTGGGTGGGCGAAGCTCAAGAGAAGGAACTCGCACTGTGTGCCACGGTGGCAAAGGCTCTGCAAGGGAGGGCGCACTGGAGCTGGACCTGGTTTGGGTGCATTGAGGGTGGATGGTCATTGACCGCATTGGGAGTGCTCTAAGCAGAGTGAGGCAGGGATGCTGTTTGGTTCATTAAAGGGCCCAGTTAACGTGTACTGAAGGTTTGCTCAGAGCAGTAATGAGAATGTCGGGAAGAAAGTAGAGACTGTATTTGGCGACTCTAGAATGACAGGTAGAGAAATCTGGGCTCCCATCTATGCTCACAGGGGAGCCTAAACATTTTGGCCAGGGGTATCCTGTTAAAAGCGGTGTTTTAGAAAATTCCTCTTTTGAGGGTATGCTTTCCCATTTTGTCCATTTCCATACTTTCTTCACCCAAGACCTAAAACTCCCTCCACTGCCCACCCCTGACTCTCTTTAAATACTTTCTTCAAACTTTAAAATTTTTTTCACCCTCGGGGTCTGAGCATGCTCAGACACTTCATTACTCCTGCCTCTTTACCTGCTGTGTACACGTGAAAAATTTATTGTGGGCCTGATAGATGGCTCAGACAACTGCATGTTGGATTGTCACGTCTCATGTTTGCATGTATGAATGCTGTGTGTCTAAGATGAAATCCCAGGAGGAAGCAAGCTGTGCTGTTTTATAGCTCTCTGTCTGTGATTCAGCTTTTAGAGGTATACCTTGCGGGCATTCTTTTCTTTTTGATAAAACTGCTGTATATTGCTGTCCCTTGGGTATGTAAGTGGTTCAATCTATGCTCTGTCATTCAAGATACTTAATGCTGAGTTCTTTTCTATGGTAGATACATTGAGTGAGGGTCTGGTGTATGGAGTTTTGGAGGAAGCAAAGAGCTTTTCCATTCATCAGTTCTTATAGTGATCAAAGAGCCAGCTGTGACCCTCCCAGATTAGTCCCCTGAAGGACTAATGAAGCCGTTACTAGAACTGCTCCCTACAATTCCCTTTTGTGGGACTAGAAGCATTCTAATGCAACCAAGAGAGAAAGAAGAAACTACTGACAGTCAAGATGCTTACAGTACTTCACAAATCAATTTTATTAATTTAAACACAAAATTAATGAAGAAAAATTCTGTACACAACTGTGGACACAACACACCTTTATACAGTAAGGCCAAGATAAACTTTGTCTTTTCAGTCTGCAGAGTACAAAAACATAAAATGAAAAAGCTAAAAAACTGTCAATTTCTGTTTGCTTCAAGCAAAAAAAAAAAAACAAAAAAAACAATTGTTAAACAATTTGGAGAATTTTCAACTGACTAATTCTAGCAGCAACATGAAACTTCAGAAAGGGATAGGGTAGCTCTTGAGCTACTTTGGGTCAAAGCTGGTGTTTCCCCCCCAATATACTGTTAAAGAAAATTCATCCAAAAAGTAATTTCATGACAACAGAAGGCTGTATAGATAAGAGAAACTAGTGCCCAGAGTAATCACTCTTGGAGAAACCTTTTTAATGGTACAACAAAGGTGACAGTTTTTATTTCCCAGATTTGTCCTGTAATATATGACAGAGGTGAACAGTGACATTATTTCCTTGGTGGTGGTGACTGCGCCACGTCCACTGCCAGCAATGAACTTCCCCGGGAGGGTGCAGGGAGAGTGTGGAGGAAAACAGGAAACATGACTGTGGAGAGTAATGCAAAGTTTTGCTAATTACCAGGTATGCGGTAATGTCCTCCTTTATCTAAATAAGAAAATGCAGACATGATCATCTGAGCACATGAAAACTTTGCTAGTCTCTAATTCATGAACCATTTTATTAATAAAATATATCTATCATCTATATTCTTTCTGTGGGAGGAAGAAGCATTTGAATAATCATTTTTTCCAAGTAGTTACATATAATACATTAGTTTGAAAATGAAAAAGTGAGGTTCTAAGAGGACTTTTTATTCAAATGATTTAAGACACTGCTGTATTATTTTACCAAGGCCTTCCTAACAGCACAAAAAATATGAACCGATGGGGGGAAAAATTTGGAAAACAAAATCCTATTGACACTTGACATCCATGCTTTTGGTCTTGACAACATTATCTAAAAAAACAAACAAAACCCCATTATCTACATATTTATACCCAGTACATGTCAATAGGCCCTGCACACGAGCTGTGCACATACTGCCTCATACTTCTATCAAGGCATCGCTACCTTTCAATATCATTTTCTAAACAATATGTAAAAGAATCATCCATTATTACAAATTTACACCAAAAATTCTTTCTGTACATGATTGTCTCAGTGATGTACATATACGTTTAAATTAGACATACTTTAAACTACTTTGCAATGTGCTAAAATTCAAAGTCCTTGCTGTGTCATGAGGCCAAGGCCTTGGCCTTTAATCACTTATTTCTTATGCTATTAATAGTCTCTTCAATTATTTGATGCCCAAAAAGTCTGTTCGAGTGAACTGAATGGTACTTGGATTATACCTCAATAAAGCTGTTTTTAAAAAAGTCTGTTCATAAATAAGTAGAGATGTGCAGATTACCCTGGGTATGAGACACCAAAAAGTAAACCTTCTTTGCAAGAAAATCCCCCACTGGTATTCAGGAAACATTTCAGTCTTCATTGTGCAATCAAGTTTGCTGTACTGGAGAAGCTGTTCATGTCACATTGAAGATGCTAAAAGCTTAGGCGTCTGCAGGTCCTTTCTTCACAGGTTTGAACCATGTAGTTAATGTGGCAAACACATTACACTGTACTAGAACATTCTCATGGCTTATTTTCATTGGATTCACAGTACTCGAGTCGACAGCTGTTCTGAAGAAATAGACGTGGGCCTTCCTTTGCCACGAGGGCAGACGTGAAGACCGACAGCAGCTGGGCGTCACCACGTTGAAATCGGTAAGTTTGCTAGTCCGGCGCTGACAGGGACTCAGGCCTGCTGGATTCGTTCCTGGTCACAGGGCAGTTGTGCGGTTTCAAAGTGCTATGTGGCGGTTACAGGTACTCCAGTTCCAAGGCGTGGTGAAGGGCCATGAGGTCCGAGTGACTGGAGATCCTCCAGAAGGGCATGGCGTGCTGGGGAAGGGCAGACACAAGTGAGGACAGGCCAGGCTCCCAGCCCCAAGCCCTGAAACCTGCCTGCGCATCCACTCCAGAGCTCATCCCCTCTGCTCAGTGCTGTGAACACTGGCAGCTAAGATCTTACCATCGCATCTGTTTAAAACACAAATCCAAACTCAATCCCCTAAGAACACTGGACTGCATTTTAAAACGTGATGAGATTTCTTGAGTAGATCTACACTGTGACTTGAATGCCAAGACTAAGCTTAAATAAAGCACAGTAGCTATGACTGAAACTGTCAAAAACAGTTGCCTTTGGAAATATGTACCCAGTGGATTTTTAATGTTGAAGGTAGAAGCAGTTTTCCTTAGTTGGTAGTATTTTACATTTTTTAAAACTTAATTTTACTCATGTAAGAAACAACTTTTTTTTCATTTATTTTCATCAGTCATTCTTTGCATTGACCTTAAAATGGCTTTACCATATGGAACATTTCTAAATGAACACCTAAGCTGTTTTTTTGTTTTTGTAATTGTTTAATCTACCTAAAAATTGAGTTTAAATGATGGGAATGTTTGTAAAATACCTAAATTAACCAGAGACGAAAAACAGAAAAAAAGAAACCAGGTTACTTCATCCATTTAGGACGAACACATGATTATAAACTTTTGCTGCTCAAAGACATTCTAGTAAGTACTTATGCTTAAATAAGAGACAAAATTCTATTTATCTGGTTAAAAAAACCAGGTTGTTTTGTTTTTGCACAAAAAATAATGTGAAGGCCTGGGCATAAATTGCAATTATAATTCTATGGAATTGTTTCAAAAATTTAGACTAATAGAATTTGGCATGGAAGCAAACAGTGGACCTGAAGGGTTTGGGGGGATTATCGGTAAGTAACCGTGGAAACTACTCAGTATTTTGGTGTCGATCACATAGCTGTTTTATTCTGGGAATGCAAACTATTAAATTACTTATTAACAATGTCTTTGTCCCAGCAATCTGCTAAAAGCTTGTACCATAGCCTAATATCATATGTAGACCTTTCTAGACTCTCTATCGTTATCCTCTGATAGCAGAATAGCCCAGAACCAAGTACTAGAAATCTGTTTTCAGATTTTTAGGACGATCCCACTCGGCAGCCTTAGACAAGAAAGACAGGCTGTACTATTTGCATTCGGCCATTCGTGGATGAGTGTTTTGAATTTGCAGGCATGGTGTAGAAGATGTCCCTGGCCCACCCTGTCACAGCCTGCGGGTGAGTAGCAGAAATGTACCATAATCATGAGGTTCACCTATGTGTTTCAATAGGAGGGGCCAAGTCCCTTTGCCTGGGGAACTGGGAAACAGGAGGGAGGTAACAGCTGAGTGAGGTATGAAAGGACAACCATTAAGAAGAGCTCTTTAATGGCTGTTTGCATGGGATTAGGGGATGAAGGAGGAATTCACTGTTAGGGCACTCGCTGTGTGTGAGAGAGAAATACATGGTTAGTGACATGATTGGCTGCAGGAGCCAAATGACGCAAGGCCTCGTGAGCCCTGTTAAGGAGTTGATAGTTGTGATTTATTGAGTATGGTGTTAGGCAC
Source organism: Miniopterus natalensis (assembly GCF_054644295.1). NCBI lineage: Eukaryota > Metazoa > Chordata > Mammalia > Chiroptera > Miniopteridae > Miniopterus > Miniopterus natalensis. The sequence continues at coordinate 26,810,024 of NC_142096.1, forward strand.
TCAACTAGCACTGAACATAGACTCTCTCATTTAAGCCTCTCTATTTACCTCAGAGACAGAATAGGTATTATCATCATCACTATTTTACTGATGAAAAAATTGAGGCTTTGAGAAGGAGCAGAGAGATGTGAATAACAGCTGGTAAGGAGTAAGCCCCAAGATTCATACCAGGTCCGGTCTGTATCTGAAGCCCACGTGCTGAAATACCTCCTGACTGTGCTCCGTGGCCCTTTCATTCAGCAGTATAAATGATCAGCACAGCACAGCTTAAAGCACACACTCCCTTCCGCGCTGTTTGGTGAGGGACACTCTAAAACTCGACTGACTGATACATAGATCGGGTTTGAAAAATGTTTGCTCAATTACAGCAAGCTTTCCTTATTATTATTAGAATAGAAACCCATGCATATCGTAAAACATTTGTGAAGTGTAGGCTGTATAAAGACAGATCACTTCTAATCTTACTGCCCGGATGATGACCTTCTTAAATATTTTTCTATATTTTATCTGTACACACTCATATTTGAAATTGGGTATATGTGATACAGGCACACCTCGCTTTATTGGGATGGTCTGGAACTGAATGCGCAATATCTTCGTGGTATGCCTGTGGGTACCATTCAACAGCCTGTTCATTTTACTAAATCTCAAGCCCTTTTTAAAAAAATATATATATCTTTATTGATTTCAGAGAGAGGAAGGGAGAAGGAGAGAGAAAGATCAATGATGAGAGTCACTGATTAGGTGCCTCCTGCACGCCCCCCACTGGGGACCAAGCCGGAAACCTGGGCATGTGCCCTGACTGGGAACTGAACTGTGATCTCCTGGATCCTAGGTCAATGCTCAGCCACTGAGCCACGCCGGCCAGGCTCAAGCTCATTTCTGATGTATCACTTTTAAGGAAAATCCTTCACTCATTATTTTAAAAGTTTGCAAGTATTCAAATGTACACAGTATTCTTTTACATTTAACCATCTACTTAGTGTTTTTATTGATTTTTAGAAAGAGAGGAAGGGAAAGGGAGAGAAACATCATTGATTAGCTGCCCCCTGCTGGGGATCGAGCCCACAGCCAGGGCATGTACCCTGACCAGGAATCGAACTGGTGACTTCTTGTCTTGGTTCCTGGGTCGATGCTCAACCCCAGGAGCCACACTGGCCGGGCTTAGTGTCTATTTTAATATTCCTTTTTAGTTACTAATTAACTTGTTTTTCTTAATTTTTGTATAATTTGCCAGAGGTTCACTGCCCCTCCCCATAAACAACTGAATAAAGGAAATTATAGAGTAGTTCTATTGTTCTAATGTAGCAGGATGTAACAGAGGATGCTAAAGGTGCTTCAGGTAGCCATCCAGAAAATTTCAGGGCAACTATCTTCATAAATACATATAAAAGTACTTGTGAGAAGTGGAATGCTTTTTTTCAGAGCAGGTTCAGTCAAATTCTCTTGCATGCCGATTATCTGAAGTTAGATTTGTTCCTCACACACAGTACAAATTTGAAAGCTACTGGTGCACTCAGAAGCATGTACTGTAGGATGTGATGAGTGGCGGAGAAATTGAAAAGAGAACTGAAAAAAATCTGGCTAATTCGTTGGTACATGGTTAATGTATAAACTGAGCATTTAATTCCACAGTAAACAAAGGGCCCAGACAATGGCTGTGTGTCTTATCTTTACAGGTGGAGGAGGTGATGTCAGCCTAGAGTACATTTATTTTAAACTGTTTTACTTTTAGACCATACTCAAAACACATTATGGAAGGTGAGATTATCCACAAAGATCCCTGAATTGCCTTGTTTACTGCCACTGAAATCCTGATGGCTTTAGTCTTCCTATGTAGAGTATTAATAAAAACCACATGTCAAGCAGCAGCCTGAAACGAGTTCAAATGATGAAATATGCCTGTGGTATATTACAGACAACTCATCACAGTGCAGTAGTGATGGGGTCATTCATTCAAGCAAAAGTGTAAAAGGCTCTACAATGATAACTGGCAAACCTTAGGTGTATGTGAAAGAGAACAGGCCGTCTCTGGGGACACTTGCAACTCCACTGTCAGCGTTGTTGCATAACATGAAGGGTAATAATTTCTGCTATAATCAGGAGTTCCATTCTCATAAAAATTAGTGTTTCTCCTCTAAAATACAGACATTTATTAAGAAGATGACTAATCTCAGGGGCTCAAACTCATGTTAAATAATTAGAATTAATATTGCAAAATAATATTTTCCCTAACTAGACACATATTGATGTGAAGATTTTATGGATCTACAAGAGCTTCCCAAGACAATGGATGCAAGGTAAATAATTTTTTTCTGCACTCGTGTTTGGCCTGGAACAAATATTTCTTATATGAAGTCAGAAAGATACGGTGTCAAAAGGGGGGACAGGAGTAGGTGCTAGAATGAGGAGACCGCACCGTACTCTAAAATCTGTTGTTAGTTATATGACTTTGAATTATGAGAGTCTCCTTGGAGCTTGTTTATTTTAGGAAAATGACTCAGGGTTGCTTCTAGGTTTAATAAAGTCTACGACCTATATAAACACTGTAGGTACAGAAGATGTTTAGTATATAATACATACATGATATGTGCTCTCACTGACAAGAGCCACCAGGCAAGACATACTGCTAAAACTATTTCATTACAATGTAATCAGTATGGGGTTAAGAATCAAAATGACTGAGCCAGAACAACTGGACAAGAAATAAAAGATATCAGAATTGGAAAAGGAGAAGTAAAACTGTCCATTTTCAGTCACATAACTGTATATGTAGAAAATCCTAAAGACTCCATCAAAAAACTATTAGATCCAATCAGTAAATTCAGTCCAGTTGCAGAATACAAAAATCAGTATTTCTACAAACTAACAAAAAAAATATCTGAAGAAATAGAGAAAATGATCCCATTTACAACAGTGTCAAAAACAAAAAGATATTGGAAATAAATTTAACCAAGGAGGCGAAAGATCTCTACACTGAAACTACAAGATATTGATAAAAGAAATCAAAGATGACACAAATAAGGTATACTGTGTTCATGGATTGAAAGAATTAATATTGTTAAAATGTTGATACTACCCAAATTCATCTATAGATTCAATGCAATCCCTATCAAGATTCCAATGGTATTATACAGAAGTAGAAATTTATATGGAACCACAAAATATCTGAATAGCCAAGTAAAGTAAACCTGAGAAAGAACAAAATGGGAGGCATCACACTCCCTGATTATCAAAACAACATGGTATGGCATAAAAACAAACACATAGACCAGTGGAACAGAATAGAAAAACCAGAAATAAACCCATGTATATATGGTCAACTAATATTTGACAAGGGAGCCAACAATACTCAATGGAGAAAAGATAGTATCTTCAGTAAATGGTGCTGGGGAAATTGGCATTTTTACATGTAAAAGAGACTTAAGACTGGAAACCATACATCTTCCAGAAGAAACCATAAGAAAAAAGCCTCTTGGCAATGATTTTTTGGATATGACACCTAAAGCACAAGCAACAAATAAAAAACAAGTGGGACTACAGAAAACTAAAAAGCTCTTGCACAGCAAAATAAATGATCAAAATGAAAAGAATGGGAAAATATTTGTAAACTATGTCTGTTAAAGGGCTGATATCCAAAATATACAATGAACTCATACAACTCAATAGCAAAACAAATAATCCGATTAAAAATGGGCAGAGGACCTGAATAAACATTTTTCCAAAGAAGACATACATATGGCCAACAGGTACATGAAAAGGTGTTCAACATCACTATTCGTTGAGGAAATGCAAATCAAAACCACAATTAGCTATCCTCTCATGCCTGTTAGAATGGCACTCATCAAAAAGACAACAAATAACAAATGCTGGTGAGAATGTGGGGAATAAAAACCCTGTGCACTCTTGGTGGGAATATAAATAGGGATAGCCATTATGGAAACCAGTCTGGAGGTTCCTCAAAAAGTTTAAAACATAACTAGTGTACGATCCAGCAATTCCACTTCTGGATATGTATCCAAAGGAAATGAAAACACTATGTTTAAGAGAGATTTGCACCCTCACATTCTTAGCAGCATTAGTTAGAATAGCCAAGACGTGGAAAGAACCTAAGAGTCCCTTGATGGATGAATGGATAAAGAAGTCGTGGTAAGCATATACAATAGAATATTATTCAGCCACAAGAAGGAAGGAAATCCTGCCATTTGTGACAACAGGGACCTTGAGGACATTATGCTAAATGAAATAAGTCAGACAGAGAAAGACAAATATTGAATGATCTTATTTATAATGTGGAATCTAAAAAAAACAAAACATCCCCATCCCAATCTCAGAGATCAAATTTGTGGTTATCAGAGGGGTAGGGGAATTGGATGAAGATAGAATTTCCAGTTGTAAGATACCTAAGTACTGGGGCTGTATTGTAAAACATGGTGTCTGTAGTTCATGATGCATTATGGTAGATTTGAAAGTTAAGAGAATAGATCCTAAGAGTTCTCATCACAAGGGAAAAAACCTTATAAAAATGTATATGAGGTAATGGGTATTAATTAAACTTATTGTGGTAATCATTTCACAATATATGTAAGTCAATTCATTATAACTTAAACTTATACAGTGCTGTATGTCAGTTGTATCTCAATAAAACAAAGCATCAAAATGATGAATTCAGAGAGAGGAGAGCTCAGTTATAAGCTGGAAAGGGTAAGTTGGGCCTACACTGAATTTGAAGAATGGGCTAAATTGGTTAGGTAATGGGAAAGGAGATGGTATGTGACAAGGCCAGCAGGTGGAATGCACAGGGCATTTAGTGTGAAGATGATGGGGTATTCATGATAAAGACTCAAAAAGATTTTCCAGGCAGAAGCACTTAGAATATCTAGCTGGGAAGGAGGAATGTTAAGCAACTTTGTGTGGCACTTGGGGAAGGATGGCTTGGAGGTGTGGCTGGCTGCCAGCAAGAAATTAGGCAGAAGGACCGTGGAAATGGAGTGGGGGCAATGGGTAGAAGACACGGTGAAGACAGAATTCATGTGACAGGCTGGAGGTAGAGAACACTGAAGCCAATCTGAGTGGGTGAACTGGTTTGGGATAGCTAAATGGACATATCCATCAGGTAACTAAAAACAGCTGACCACTAATCTCAACAGAAATGACAGCTGAAACTGTGACATGCGCAGGAAATAGCACATGTTTTGGGGTCACTAACACAAAAATAATCCCTGAATAATGGGAAAATGATGACACATCCTTCCTGCTCCTCTTGCCCATGCATGCAACTTGCCAAATTCCCTTATGCCACCTTTCCTCCTCGCATTTATCTCTCCTGGTTATGTGTAAAACCAGTAAAACAAAAACCTGGGTGCACGGACACTCACATGTAAATTGAATTTTGCTAATTATTAAAAATGAATTTGTAAAATGTTTCAAAAACGTAAGTACGTATAACCTTTGGCCCAGGTATTGCATTTCTAGGAATTTGTCTCAGAGACACTTGCTCATGAACAAACTGCATGAAGACCTTTCACTGCAGAAGAAAAAAATGCTCGAAACCACCTAACCATTCAGCCACAGGGGACTTGTTAAATTACGGCACATCCACACAATGGAATACTGACGCAGCGCTCTATTAAGGAAAGGGAATGACTGCCAGGAGTTTTGTTAAGTAAAAAGAGCAGGTCCATGGAAAAATGCACATATCTGTGCTTTCAATATGCATATATTACCTCTAGAAAATTTGCATATGGAAGTGCAAATACCTGCCAAACAGTAAATAAATGGATCTTGGGAGTTGTATTATTCTAAGAACTCAATATGAAGCTTATTGCACAACATTGCTCTCTTATTATTTGTATATCTGCTTCACCTCTGGGCAGAATTAGGTTTTTTAAGGATGAAACGAAATCTAATTCAAGGCCTGGTATATAGCGTATACTCATTAACTATTAAATACATATTATAGCTTTAGAATAAAATCCACTGCCGTCAATGATAGTAATCTCTGCCTCACATAAATAAAACTAAAGCAAAATCTTAAAAGCAGCAGGAAAAAAACAATTAGTTATGTACAAGGGAACATCTATAAGACTATGAGCTGATTTTTCAGGCCAGGGGGAGGGGCATGATATATTCAATTCAAAGTGATGATGCGGAAAACCTACATAAAAGAACACCTGGCAAGGCTATAATTCAGATTTGAAGGAGGGATAGAGTTTCCCAGACAAGCAAAGGAGTTCATCACCACGGAACCGGCATTGTAAGAAATGTTCAAAGGACTTCTTTAAGCGGAAAAGAAAAGGCCAAAACTAGAAATAAAATATAAGAAAAAAAAATCTCACTGGTAAAGGCAGTGAATCAAACACTTATAAAGCTAGTGTGAAAGTTAAAAGGCAAAAGTACCTAGGAATAAATTTAACCAAGGAAGTGAAAGTCCTGTACTCTGAAAACTATAAGCCATTGATGAAAGAAATGAAGACAATACTTATATATAAATGGAAGGAAAATCTTGTACTCATGGTTTGGAAGAATTAATATCACTAAAATGTCCATACTACCCAAAGCAATCTACAGATTCAATGCAGTCCCTCTCAAAATATCAATGGCATTTTTCACAGATAGAACACAATCCTGAAATTTATATGGAAACACAGAGAACCCCAAATAGCCAAAACCATCTTGAAAAAGAAAGTTGGAAGCATCACACTACCTGATTTCAAACTATACTACAAAGCTATAATAATCCAAACATCATGATACTGGTACAAAAACAGGCACATAAATCAATAGAACAGAATAGAGCCCAGAAATATCAATGTTTATAAGGTCAATTAATCTATAGCAGAGGAAGCAAGAATATACAATGAAGAAAATATATCTTTTTTAATGTTGTTAGGAAAACTAGACAGCTACATGCAAACAAAGCAACTGGACCACTTTCTTACCCCACATACAAAAATAAACTCAAAATGGATTTGAGCCTTAAGCGTTAGGCCAGAAACCATAATCTCCTAGGGAAAAACCATACTAAAAAGCTTAAGCACAGTGAAGGAAACCAACAAAAGAAAATGATGACCCACTGACTGGGAGAAGATATTTACAACTGATATAGCTGATAAGGAGTTAATATCCAAAATATTTAAAAAACTTATATAACTCAACATCAAAAAACGGGCAGAGAATCTGAATGGACATTTTTCCATATGAGATATGCAGATGGCCAACAGACAAATGAAAAGGTTGTCAACATCACTAATCACCAGGGAAATGCAAATCGAAACCAAATGAGGTATCGCTTCATTCCTGTCAGATTGCCTATTATCAAAAGGACAACCAAGTAACAAGTGTGGGTGAGAATGTGGGAAAAAGGGGACCCTCATGCACTGCTGGTGGGATCGCTAACTGGTGCAGCCACTATGGGAAACAGTATGAAGGTTCCTCAAAAAAACAAACAGAACTACCATATGACCCAGCAATCCCACTGCTGGTTATCTATCCGAAGAAAATGAAAGCACTAATTTGAAAGCTATTTGCACTCCTCTGTTCACTGGAGCATTGTTTGGAAGGTATGGAAGGAACCTAAGTGTCCAGCAGGGGAGGGATGGATAAAGAAGAGGTGGCACACACGCACGCAGGAATATTACTGAGCTGTGAAAAAGGAAAAGAGTGAAACTTTGCCGTTTGTGGCAACACAGATGGACCTACAGCATATTATGTTAAGTGAAATAAATAACAAAGGAAAATACTGTATGATTTCACTTGTATGTGAAATCTAAAAAACCAAAACAAATGAGTAAGAACAAAATGGAAACCGACTCTTCCAGAGAGCAAATTGATAGTTTCTAGAGGTGATGAGGAGATGGATGAAAAAAAAAGAAAGGTAATAAGAGGTATAAGCTTCTAGTTATAAGTCATGTGGATGTAATGTGCAGCACAGAGAATATAGTCAATAATATCGTAGTAACTTTCTAGGTAGCAGATACCAGGTTTATCACAATAAAATCACTTTATAAGGTATGGAAATGTTGAATCACTGTTATACAAATGAAACTCATGTAATATTGTATGTCAATTGTACTTTAATTTTTATTTTTAAAATATTTTTATTAAAGTCACTGCATTAAAAAAAAAGACCTGGAATATAGTATGTGCTCATTAAGTACTAAATGAATGAATGGCTTTAGAATAATAAAATTCATGTACTCAGTGTTAGTAATTCCTGCCTTATTTAAATAAAAAGGCAAATATGTGCATTAAAAATGTTATATTTTTTACGAAAGCAACTCTTCTGAATAAGCTTAGGATCAAGCATTAGTCTCTTGGCTTTATCTTGGATTTTAGCAAGCTTGGCAGTGCACATTTAAAATAGCCTTTTTTGATGAACCCTTTGTCATTATGCAGAATAATGGTTGCTTGCCATTCCCCTCCTGGTTTTATTTACAAGAGATTTATTTTAAGTAGTTCTCTGAATAGTAAGTGAATTTAGTTGTAAAAGTGACCTTGGGTATGCTGTATTAAGGAAACAAAAATTATATGGTAAAAAAGAAATGCTGGCAGATTTTGAGAGTAAAAGACACATGTCAAAGAAAGATATCCACAGGCTCTCTCTGTACAGTCTTTTGTGGAACAGAGAGGTGCTCGCAGAAATGCCTGCAAGAGATCTTTATAGAATAGTGTTGTTCTTTTCAATAAACAAAGGTATTTCTAACATTTTTCTTTCTGAAGGGGTGTTTTTTAATGATGAAAATTATAGAATTAGGTGAAATTGCTGATGAAAGCCCGGGAACTCTATTGGCAAGTAGAATAAAGGTGACAGAGCAGACTTCAAAACAGGCAACTGGTCACAACTTACTGGTTTTCATTTCTGGGCTTAAAAAAACTACTTACCTTGAGCAAAAGAACATTATTTAGGGAGATGAAAGACACCTTTACAGGAAAAAGTGAGTGTTGTACCAGATTTTTAAGAGGACATAGGAAACTAAGAGAGACAAACTAAATGGTTAAAATCAATTCAGAAGAAATGCGAAATGATTTGATTTTTGCAAAACATTTTGGTGCTCAAACTTGCAGAACTTCACTGATGCACTGCTAATTTTAATCAATAATCTAAAATGCTAATGAACTAAATTATATATCAGAATGATTTATTTTAAAAATTTCAATCATAAATGTAAAATTAGAGAAGAATGCTAAATAGTTATATCTACTTCCGAAAAGGAAAGAAACAAACATTGCACACTTTACTAATTTAAAAAATAAACATGAAATTCCTTTTTGCAAGTCAAATCATATTTAAGATATGTAAATAAAGTTTGTAATTTGAAAGAACTTTGTGCTAAATCTCACAAATATAATTGGTTTCAAATATTAGTTTGGCCCCTTTCTAGCTGTGTGAACTTGGCCAAGTTATTTACCTTCCTGTGCCTTAGTTTTTTCATCTTTAAGTTGGGTCTAAGGACACCTTCCTTATTGAATTATTGTGAGGATTTAATGAGATAATAGGAAGTGCCTATGAAGGTCTGGGACATAAGGGCTTTATAAATGATAGTAATTTTTGTTAGTTACCATTATGATTATTAATCCATTTATGGCATGGATAACCATCTCTTTACTTCTTTAGCTTGAATTTTTATATATAATTTTTAAAATGGGATATTGATGATTTTTAGTCTTTCCCCTCAAATATTTCCCAGTTAAATACTGTTCTCTATCTCTGTATATAACTCCACTTTAAAGATTTTTGTCTCTTAGCTTATGCACAAAGTTTGAACACTAGTTAACCTAAAAAAGGTAGACAGAATATAAGAAAGAAATGGTCAGCTTGTTACTCTGGACGATAGTGATGATATTGGAATCTCATCCAAGATTATTAGGAATCTGAACCTTCTGAAAAACCTGTACCTTTTACATTTACACATACACCATCTTTTAACTCCTGGTCACAATTCTGTCAGAGTTCCCACACTGGTAGGTTTCAAGGAGCAAGGAAAACAGAACGCTGAAGCTAGGAGTGCTCACAGTAAAAAAATCCAAACAGGATGTTCCTTGTAGGCAGCTGCCCCATTGTTTTTGGTATAGGTGTGTGTCCCAAATAGAAATAATAACAAACAAAGATAAACAATGGAAATAATCTGAACTGTTTTTCAGAGAGTGCCAATAGTCTTAGTCCTATTACTAGTCTTCATTCTAACATTAAACCAAGAATTCCTTTACTTGGATGTTGTGTTCACCCAAGCCAAGCATCTAAGGAACACAATGCTTAGAAAGATTTAGGGGGGACTCCCCCATAGAAACTTTCATAGGGCCCCAAGGATTTCACTTGTGTTCCTTGCAGTTTAAGCTGTCACTTTCATAAGCATCCTTCTGTCTACCACAAGCTAAAAAGCCACATTTTGGCAACCTTCTCCTGAAAAGAAAACTTCTTGGTAAATACAGATGGAGAAAGACAAGCCTGGAAAGCAGATTCTCACTTTCGGCCCTGGGCCACACTGGCATGAAATGCTGCTCTTCAGTTCTACTCGGCTCAGAGGTGCAAATCGATTCCATGTCCCTCTCTCCACCAGGGGGTCCTGTCTAGGAATGAGGTCCTGTCTAGGAGAGTCCAGAGGCTTTCTCAAGAAAAAAAAGACTGAGTCTGGATTCCCACCAAACAGTCTCTCTCACTCCCCAGGGTTGTTTTGGGTGTTCTAAACTTAGTCTGGGAAAGATTTCATTCTATGAAGACAGCCCAAAGAGCTAACAGATGTACCTAATGACAGTGGTGGTTGGGCATCGGTGAAGTTGGAATGTAAGAACTAGTGTTTACATGACAAATCCTGCTCAGCATCAAGCTCGTCTGGATCTGAAGTGTGTGGGTTCCCACCTGCACTGATCACACTCGGGGAGCATCTAATCCTGGGCACATTGTGTAACTACGGGCATAAGTGAAATAATCCATTATTTAAAGAGTTAGGGTCAGCTTCTACGCTTTTGTTGAAATTCAGAGGCACTGAAGGTGAATTAAGTCATCTTCAGATTCCATGAGAAGGCTGACCACATGTCATGCTTATTGCTGCATCTATATTCTGGTGACTTTATGTGCCATTTCTGGTATATACTAGAGTATTCCAGAAGAACTGAATTGCTGAATCCTTTATGGAAATATACAGTGATTTCTATGAGTCAGTGTGTGGGGAAGGGAAAGGAAAATTGTTCTATTGGTTAATCTCATAAAATATTTAATGCTCTTCAATTTAAGAAATATCTATAGGGTAAATATAAATAGGTATTTATATTTATGTGGCAAGATTTAGGGAGTTGTAAAATATTTAGAAGACAGTCTCAAACAACAAACCAAGCAAAACAAGATCCCTACTTCTCTAGGGCTCACACTTTGTTGCTGACACGGGAACATACACAAATAACGATGCCTGCCATTTATTGCACACTTCATACGGTTTTCACACACCTGAACTAACTCTAAACCTTAACATAGCCCAGTGATCGAGGTGTGATTCTTATCCCCACTTATAGATAAGGAAAGAGAGAGGAGAGTTAAGTCACTTGCTCAAAATCACGGAACTGGTAAGCGACGGAGCTGTAATTCAAACCCAGGCCGTCCGGCTCAAGCGTCCAAGCCATTTACAACTTCTCCAATTCAACTATAAGTGAGTGCCACTGTAACGGAGCTCTTGCAAACAAGGGAAATAGAAAAGGTGCTATGTGAACTGGATTTTGAAAAGTAAGACGACAGTAGGGCATTGGGGAAAAGATCATTCCAAGCAGAGGCAACAGCCAGGAGGACGTGCTGGGCATGGCCAAAGGGAGGTGACCGCAGACCAATGTGACCGCCAGGTAAGGAGCAGCAGTCAGGGAGACTGGAAAGGGAGGTGGTTAGTAGCTTGTGAAGACCCTGGGGGCCGGGTTATGGAATGGGGTCCCCTCCTTAAAATACATCAATGAGGAAGCTTTCACTAAGGGAAATGACAGAATTACACTTGAAGGGATGCAGAAGAATAAAAAGTATTATGGACACCTGGGAGTCAAGCTCCCTTCCCCCGTGTCTCAACATTTCTCAAGAGAGGCCAGGTGGCGACTATGTGGCCAAAAGGTGGCCTGTACTCTAGGGCAGCAGATGGTTTTGCAAGCCAGCTCTGGCCACCTGGTAGAGCCTTTCTGAGTGACGCTTGGAAGGTCCTTAGGTTGCATCCAGGCTCAGGTAGCAATATTCTAATCACCCGGCAATGTGTGCCATGGGTGCAGAAGGGGGCACGTGAGCTGTGTTCCGGCGACAGCTACAGCATGAAGCCGTCTTCTCTGCCACCAAACAGCAAACCAAAGTCTACGTTCTGCGAAGACCAACCACCCGTGACCCCTGAGCTTGTGCGCGCCCCTCTGCACAATCCCACTTCATACTTAATTCTGCGCTGTCCCCTTGGGAGCTCACGGTCCTGCACACGCCCATGACTGTTTCAGAGAAAGCTGACGTGTAAATGACCCAGTCACGAGCATTTTGAGGCCTAAGAAAAATTAAATGGCAGCAGGTGTGCCATTTCTGGGACCACTCACCTTTTTTGCTCCCTGTTCTTCTTCCACACCATCGCCTATGACAACGTACACCACTTTTCTTCCAAACCTTTGAATTATCCTCTCGAAACAGCTTTCCTTTCCTAACGAGCACAAATAAACCATAAAACATGTAAAGTCCGGGTAACGCAAGTGTTGCAGTGCTTGAGCTTTTTATTTAAAATGCTTTCTTCATGCCTCTGGTTCCACTCTCACCTACTTGTGCAAACTAGAAGAGAGCTTTTACATGCCATCTGGGTAGCACAATAAATTACAAACCGTAAATTAATTACCCCCGTGATGTCCCATCCCTTGAACTTGACCATTTTAGTACTCTTTCCCCCAAGGACTCGTTTATTACAAAGCAGGTTCTAGTCAGTCACAGGACAGCATCTGAGGGGGTGAGCAGTCTTTTGCAGTAGTGCTTTTTCCCTACAAGCTGAGAGTAAACAAAGGCATGTCATTCTGGCAACAAATTTTAACTTGATTTTAAAAAATGTTCCATGATCTATCAAACTCTGCAAATCACGTCTGATCCAACGGCTATTAAGAAGGATGTCAAAGGTGGAGAAATCAAACACTGGAATGAGCTCATCCGTTCATTTTCAGGTTGGGATTCTACTGGAATTGAAGACACCCCAAAGCCTAAGACGTTTGCCTGAAATATTCTCATCAACCTGTTTCTGAAATAAATGTCAGGTAATTTGGGGCACTTCAGGGTAATCATGCTTGCCTTCCACAGACATCTAATGTTCAATAAGGCCCCTTCCTGGAGGAGAAGAGGGTCAAGGTAACAGAATACCTTTATCTACCTTTCATCTTTCCCATGTCATGACTCGGTTGGGGCTCCCGTGGAGGCTACGCTGTCAGCACAGCCTGCTCTTAATGCAGCCATTGTTGCTTCTCAGAGAAGAAGCTGATGCTCCAAGTCCAGGGCTGCCAATGGGGTCATTTTAATGGACAATGGGGCAGTTTATAGTTTTCAAATGTGAATGGCTGAGCGGGGCCTGCATCTCTTTCAAATGAGGATCAGATATACACGCGAACAAATTGCTTGTTTGCTTAAACAAATGTCTGCTTTATATTTGCATTTTGCACTAAAATCTCTAGTTTGCATCTGGCAGAACGAAACAGGGCCAGCCTTAGTCAAAGGATGTCATTTCAATGCTGCTTTAGTCGCCCACTAAACTGTGAAATGTTAAGTCACTGTAAGAAACAAATACGAAGTGCAATTTTCACTGCAAAAATATACAACCCAGAACTTGGGTGTCATGAAACTCTTTTCCGCCTTGGAGGGAAATGTTAGCAGGCTTTTTGTAAAGTGTCCTCTTCGAGGGAAATGGAGAGCTAAACTCAATGTGTTTTTAAAGGTGAAGTTGCGGTGAACAAAATAATTCTCACCTGTTTGCTGTCTCCTGTAGGCTTCACTGCCATGTAGACATTTTGTACAGAAAGGATTAAAAAACTGAAGCTATCGGAGGTTAATTTGAGGTCTTGTCTGAAGTTTTCATTTGGATCAATGCATTTTGTCTGAAAGAACACCATAGCTCTGCTACATGAGACACTAGTCATCTCCTCCTATGACTCTGATATTGGCGTACACAGAAAATTCTTAGGTTTTCTGCACTAGTTCCCACATTATATCTCATTTTATGGCAAAATTAGACTAACTATAGGAGTTTCAATTTCTACTCTTCTTAATAAAAATATCATAGAAATGTGGCCCTACCACTTGGGTTTTAAGATAATTTCTACCATATTTTTAAAATTCTAATTTGTATTCTGTGCTGAAAAAAAAATAAAGTCCAATATATCAAACAAAATGCCCATTAAAAATTCTTACTTGTTATAATTTCCTAACATTTTCAAAGTACTTGAGATTAAAGTTCAACACGCATGACATGTAATTACACTACTTGTTCTTCTGGGAAGTAAGGCAATACCCCTCCTGTCCCATGTGCTTCTTAGGAATCCGTTTTGACTTTCATGTGCTGTTAAACTTTTACCTTGGACCCCTGTTTACAAAACACAATATGACTCCTCTGTATTGCTCTAGAGGGGATTAATACCTGACTTAACGTAAACTGACGGCTATTCTTATGGAATATGAGAACAGATAAAAATTTAGTTTTATTGGGCTACTAGGAATTCTATTCTATTTGATAAATTCCTTTCTTTCTTATAAGAATTTTCCAGCATTCTCTTCTTAGCCCTTTCCAGGAGGCATCAGTCATTATTTCCAACTTCACAGAGCTATCTGAGTATCACATAGGCTCTTCAAACTCAACATGGATAAGATCACACCCTTATCTTTCCAATCAAGTCTGATTTCCCCATCAATTAACAGTGTCATTATTGACTCAGTTGTCTAAAACCTCTGTATCAGCCTTCTTCAGAATAAACAACCATTTACTTATACATTTCATTCAAAAAACACTTCCTGAGCACCTACTATGTGCTGGGGACTAGAGCTACAATGATGAGAGAGAGACAGACTCAACTATCTGTTGGGGAAGTCAGACTATAAACAAATAACTATACAAACAAGTTTTTAGCCATCACTTAGCAAGTACTTTGAAGGAGAAGTGTGAAAGTGTAGTCAGAAGGAGACTTAGACTTACAGGGATTCCATTTTTGCCCCTTTTGCTTTAGAGCTGAGCAGACAAAAACAACCTTTTTTCCACCTACCAGGATACTTCTCTCCCTTCCCCAGGACTCACTAAAATAGCATTCATCTCATTAGGGTGATATATTAGTACACTCATGACTGGACACAAGTCTACCTTTCCAGCTTCAGCTTACCATGAACGCTACACACTAGTGACCACTCACAAGTCCCTCAGAAGGGAACATGTTTAATTTCTCTGTCCCTTTGCTGTCACAAGCCCATCTGCTTAGTATACTCATATTTACCCTTCTATACCCAGCTCAAATGTCATTTTTTCCCCTTTAGCTTTCATTAACACTTGCCCTCTGCCTTCTCCTGGGTGGAAGTAAATACTTCTTCATGAAGTGCATGTTCAGGCAATTAGTGGGAGGACTCCCTAGGGTGTGGAAAGGTGCCTGGACCTTGGAATCAGAGATCTAGTTTGTCCCTTGTCTTTACTAGTTATCAACTTGAACAATTTACTTAAGTCTCTAAACTTTAGTTTACTCATTTGTAAAATGCCAAGGTTATGAAGATTGATTTTAATATGTAAAATGCTTAGTACAGTTCTGGGCTTCTAATAAATACTTGATAAATGCTCATTTACATATTCATCATATTATAGTTATTTAGCTGTCTGCTTCCCCTGCTAGATAGAGAATTCTCTAAGAGTAAGAGCCATGTCTTTTTTTTAATCCTACTTTTTTTCTGCCTTGGTTTGTATTCTAACTAAATTTCACTTTAGTCTTCTTTCTCCAGCTATGTTTCCTTTTTGCCAGAACTTAATTTTTTTTGTATCCCCATAACAAAAATGAGAACTCAGTGGTTTACACATGTTGAATTAAAATTAAGCAAAAAATAGTTCCAGCAATAATAATTTAAATAAAGCTGTTATTAGAATTATTTCATTTCTATTTTGTATATTTCTATACTACTATTTGTTTTAGTTTGTAAGATATTTTTGTGGATGTTGCCTGAAGGAAAATAAGAGAATCCAGAACTGATGCTGAGTTGACTCTAGCTAAAATGTGTAGGTCTTCATGGTAGCCAGTAAAGTGGAATTTTCTAAATAAAACACATGGGTTATGATTTATATTTCTCCTGATGTCTAAGACCAATTTTGACAATAAAATTGGTTAAATTATTCTTCTAGTTTTTTGGCAGCTAGCATTCTGAAAAAAAAAAAAAAAAGTCAATTTAATGCCTTCCATTTTTACTAGCCTGAGGGAGAAGAGTCGATTGTAATACAAAACAAAAGCAGCTCACCTATTTTAGTTGCACTGTAAATATTTTCTATTGGAAAGACAATTCCTAATCCATAGAGCAGGACTTTCGCCAATGCTGGAATAAGCTGAGTCGTTGTTACTAAAATATTCACACAGTTTGTCCTTTGAGAACAGAAAGAAAAAAAAAAAGACTTGAAAAATAAATCTCTACAATGAACAAGCAAGAGTACAGCTCTTTTGCCAGCAAAGGCACCATGAGTGGCTGGGGGAGAGCTTACCTGGAGTGAATGAGCGTGAGTGCTTTCAGGGCCAATGTCAACCAGGAGTCCGTCAGGGCCTCGATCTCAGCCCTCAGCTGCAGCCAGGCTTCCCTCTTGGCTGGACCAAGCAGACCTGTGGATTTAAAAGCACATGTACTACTTCCTTACCAACATCTCTTCTCAACTTTATAAATAATAAACATTTAATGCTGCTACTACTGTCACCCTCAAGCATTATAGTGTACTGAGTCATTTTTCACATGTTAGCTTTCATTTGACAAGTATTTAGTGCTGTAGGAAACATCTCTTGACTGTGCATTCCTAGCATCTCTTCTTCTGTTACAGAGTCATCTTTTGGGGGAGCCTACTCACACCCATCCCTCTAACCATATAGTTTGGAACAAGCCACCACTATTCTCTGGTTTCCAGGTAGGAGTATGACCATGGCTTGACCAGTGAAAGTAGGTCTTGGAACTTTTGCTGCATCCATTACGAAAGACATTTCTCCACCCAATGTAGGCACTGGTCGCATATAAACCTGGATGGACCAGTGGTCATCTTTGCCACCTTTTGGGAGGGGCTGACCTAGAATGACTCCTAAAGGAAAAAATTAGAGAAGAGGTTCCTGATGGCATCATTCGAGCACCTGCATTTAGCCAGGTTGGAAACCAACACCACCCCTAAATTTTCATTATGAAGCCAATGTATTCCCTTTTGCGCTAAAGCTATTTTGAACTACAGTGAAAATATCCAAACTAATACAAGCATCTACTCCGTAGAAGGAGCTCTTTATACACCATCTCAAGTCATCTGTGCAAAGGTTGTTAATCCACTTCATTGGAAGGACAACTGAATGTCAGAGAGGTCAAGAAACGTACTCCAGGTCACGCGCCTACAATTAAGTTATGGAGCCAGGACTAGACTAGACTTGCCAGGGCAGCTGGCTCTAGTCTCATATTCCTGTCACTAAATCACAGCAGAATAATCACCGGTCAGACAAAACTGCTCTAAAAAAAAGTTATTATATCCAAAAACAGCATGACACAAGTGTGTGTGATACTCTGAGAATTTTATCTAGACTGTCTTAACTAACCCAGTGAGACACTGGTGACAGTCACTTGCCTCCGACATTATTTTTGTAGGTGTTGTAGATCTCTTTTACTCGTCTGTAGCGGAAAGCCAACTTTCTCATCCAGTCTACACCGCCGCGCACGCCGGTTGCCAAGCACAGATTAGCGCTGGTGGCTGCAGCAGGGAAGCCATCTGTTCCAAAGTTATATGTGCTATTTAGATGCAAGAAAAGCCCAAAGTTAACCAAAGAAAGTTTATCTTAATTAGCCGAGCAACTAAACTATAAAAGGGAGTCAGTCACTTCACATTTCTACGTGCTCACCTTAGGTCTTGACCATTGTCATCTGAAGAGACATCATCTATATGAACTTGGTCACATTCCTAAAATGCAATTAAAATGCTACATGTCATTTTTCAAAAAGCATTTACTTTTTTTTTTTTTTTTAACCACAGACGACTATTTAAACCCCCCACAACTTTAATTGGACTGTTTTCCAACTATGTCAATCAGTAGGTGGCAGTCTTGTTAAATTGACATTTTTACCTACTTCAGGTCCTCTTTTGATATAAGCAGCAAGCATGTCATTAAGGACTACTGCAATTCAGCTGCAGAAAACAGATTTTTGTGTTTAGAAAGGAAAGTGATTGAAAACAATTAGCATATGTGTTCCATAAACCTCAGGTACCTGAAGACATCATGCTGCTCAGAGCTGATTCAGTCAATGCCTTCGCATAACTGAAACCAGACATTTCGGCAAATGTAACATGCTAGAAAAATTAAACCTGATGCTAACTGCCAATGAAATTATGACCTCTGATTGCTGTCGAGCCACACACCAACACAGCCCCAGGCCAGTGTGCTGAGGAGCCCAGACAAAAAAATCTGTTACTGGTTTGCCATTGATTTGAGAGATGTGAGTTTTATTCTCTCTCTCTCTCTTTCTGTGTGTGTGTGTGTGTGTAAGTGTAGGAGGAAAAAAGCATGGGAGACTTCATAACCTAAATAAAAACAATCAAGCCATGCAGTGTTTATTTACTTATTTTTTCCTCCTATATTTTACTGTTTCACTCGTATTATGTATTCATTTTAAGCATTGGGTTTATGAGTTTATTACAGAAAAATGTTATTTGAACAGACCCGATTTTTAAATCCCAGACCATGTGTAAAGTCTTTAGGAGGCCGTAACTGTGGGCTGAAGCTGTACTGAACCAAGTTCATGTTCATGCACCTGTTAGCACATGAGGAGCCGCACCTTTCCACGGGGTCCCCAGCCCGAGCATGCATAGTTGTGGGAACGACCGATCTCACACAACTCAGCAAAGCAGAATTCAACAAACATTTGTTGAACAAATGAAGGCACAGTAATTTAGAGACAGACAAGGTCTCCAGTCCAGAAACAAGTAACACACACTTGGCACGCTTTAATATTTCAGTCATGAGTCTTCTCTCGGCAGTCGGGCCCCAGATACCCCAGAGGCCTTCAGTATACTTATTTCCCTTAAAAGTTTTAGTTCAAAAATGCTATTAAGAGAAATTTCCAGGCACACATCCTATATTTTAAAAGGGTCTTCTGATTAAAGGTCTGGTCACATTTCTGTATATAGTTCATTTTATAAAATCCAGCCTATGCTCATAGTGCTTAACATTCAATTTGCAACAAAGATGACATTCGCAAAGCGCCCACTGAAACAGAAGGTGTATTTTTATGTTGCCGGTTCCTTCTGAACAAATTCTTTGCTCTCCATGGATTTGTGAGGAAGGGAGCAGGAGATAGAAGTGGAAGGAAACTCAAACCAGCTGTTGCTTAACAGAATTAAAACCCTGACCCCAACCTCTTCTCTAAAGCATCTATTTTCCAGGCAACCCGCTCCCAGCAAGAAGCGAGTTCTAGGGAGGAAAAGACTTTGACCTTGTAACCCTCCCCTGCTCTCCTGAGGTCTATAACCTCCGATAAGAAAAAAGGAAAAGCAAGTCCAGGAGGCCTCACATGTGGACGGTGAGTTTCACATTTGAAGATCAGGCCGTTTCTGGAAAACATGTTTGGGAACTTCTCAGGGTTATTCATTTAATCGTCTTTCAGAAGACGAATGCTAGTTGTTTTTTTCCAACAACATACTTATTCTGGCTTTGAAGAGTTTCTAAGTCATGAGTAGAAGTTTCTGCCATCTATCTAGTCAGAAATACAATTTTTAAAAATGTTGTTGGTAAATAACTCTTTTAGGGTGCCTGGTTAAGGTACAGAAAAGGCATACCTCAAAAAGCCTCCCCCAAACAAACAAAACCAAAAAGCCATAGTGATTCTCTCTCTTGGAAGAAAGGACAGGAGAAAGTTGAGGAGCTATATGAGGAAAAAGATACATGAAAAAGAATTGATTTCAAGGAATCCAAGTTGACCTAAAGTTACTAGGCTGACTCTGGCGTGGGGGGAATTCTTTGGGAAAGCGGGGTGTTAAGAGGCTTTTCTTAAACTAAAGCCCTTGTAAATCCCCATTACTAACAGAGCAGCCAATATCTAATAATGACTGTTAATGACTCCATTGTTGCTATTGTCCCCCCCACATCCTGTGTTTGTTTTCTCCTGCAGGCTGGATTGGAGACTTTTTGTCCCCAGGCTGAGGCCTCATTTGAGTTTTGTTCAATATCTTGATTAGCCCTAATTAAGTGTCAATACCAAACTCACTTCTCAGTGATTTGAGTAAAGCAAAGCTTGGTGGTGGCAACAAGGAAAGCCTGTAGTATGATTTTAATGACAACTGATGCAAAAATTCAGAGCATTTTTAAAAGGCCTAAGTCACACCTCAGGAATTAAAAACACACCCACTGTTAAATGAGTTTTTGAATTGTTGCTCATTTCACTTAACAGAAAAATACCAGATTGTACAAATTTCGAATTGATAAAGTATATACTGAAGATTCATTACCTATAAGCCTTTGTATGAGTTTACAAATAATGGTATAAATGTTTTGAGAAATATGCTGTATGTGTGATTTTAAGACATTTTTAATGAGAAACTATAATATTACTACCTTGATGCTTACCTACTAAAAACTTTAATTCCTGAAAAAATAAGAGACTATTGTGACACTGAAATACTTCACAGCAGAGCTGCGTGGGTTCCCTCTCACACTAGACACTGCCAGTCCCTGCATTCTGACCTCATGAAACTGTCTGCTCTGGTCTCCTCCGTGGGAATGAAACTCTCTCCACCACGGGGATGAAACTCCCCTGAAATGGTCTCATCTGTGGGGATGAAACTGCCCTGAAACTGTCTTCTCCTAGCGGATGAAACTCCCTGTCCCTCACTCTTATTCTACCAGAAGGCATCTTGTTTTTTGTTTGTCTTCTTAACAGCCTAATTTTAGGTTTTCATTTTTGCTTTCTGGACTTGGTTGTTTTTTAGTTGCCAAATTTGTTTTAAATCCAAAAATCAGACAACTGAGGGAAGGGAGCAGAAGGGGCTTGAACCACCGAAACAACAACAGAGTTTAAAGCCCCACTGGAAGGATCCAGACACAGAGGACGAAGATGGAAGCATTCCATACTCTTAGGTGCCAAAATATGTTCCTAAACCCTACTTTGGTGCTTAATACACAGAGGGTAGAACATATAGAATTCCATGGGAAAATAAGTTTCTACTCCAAAAAGACTGAATGTGCTGAAAATGTACTTTTGAAATAAACTTCCAAAAATTTTATGATTGGGTTTTAAGGAGCTCAAGTCATTCCTGAACCTAGGACAGCATTCACATGTCTAGGGGCCACCAGGGCCAGTTCAGCCAGTTTAGCATATTTTATGTATTAATCTGTTCTGTTGAGGCTTGAGATGCCCAAGGGACCCTTAACATGTTTCAGTGTCTGGCCTAGGGCCTCACCTGGGCAGAAGTAGCAATTCCCTGAACTCCTGGTAGATTCTGCACTCAACACCCATCCCTGCTGGCTAATGGGTGCCTTAGCTTAGAAAGGTTGTCACTTATTCAAGTATCCAATTATTAATGAGCTACTATATTCTAGATGCTAAGGACATACCATTTAACAGACAAAAGTCTTTCCCATTTTGGAATTAACATTCTAAGGGAGCAGATACTCCAAAGCAAGAAAATACACAAAATGTACAATATGTCATACAGTGTTAAGTGCTAAGGAAGAAAAAATACAGCAGCAAGGGAAATGTGCAATGCTGTGGAGGTATCTAGGGCAAGAGCCTTGTAGGGCAAAGAAAGAACAGGTGCAAAAGTCCCGAGGCAGGGGAGCCTCCTGTGCTGGAGGGCGGGGTGGGGGTGGGGCAAAGAGGGCATTGGGAGGGGAAGAGTTAAGCAGGCTGCCTGGTAACAGCAAGGGGCGTGGCTTTTGAAGTTTAATCAAGTTATGAGTCCCTGCCCTCAAGGCACTTACAGTTCACCACAAAAGACAGAAGTTAATTAACACAGGCGATAACCTCCCGCGGTGGTAAATGCTGCAGAACCTCCCAGGAACCCAAAGAAACATCCTCCTGCTGAGTGGCTGACTTTTATCAGTCCAAGAGGGTGGCGGAGGTCTGAGAAACTGAAGTTATATTTTGCTAGATCAGGGAGGGACAGCAAGGCCCACAGTTTATCCTTGTTGCTTCTGCGATGAAAGCAACTGAATAAAGAGATTAATGGTGAACTGCTAGAGATGGTTCAAAATCACTGAAGCTGTGGGAACAGAAACAAAACATAGCTCTGTGAGCCCTGCCTGTCAGTGCTGGACCTCTACTTCTGATAGGGGTGGGGGTGGGGGTGGGGTGGGGGTGGGGAGGTGGCACTCAATGGAGAAGCTGTCCTCGCTAGGAAACAAACCTGACATAGAGACAGAGAGGAACTACGCAGCTCCTGAGCCCTGAGAGCTGAGAGGGAAGGTTCTTGAAGATAGTTTCCTTTACCCCTCAAATTACAGATGCAAGAGCTCGTATGGGGGCTGGCGAGGGATCCAAGATGGGGAAAAAAAGTTAGTTTTTGTTAAGGGCCTTCCAAAGGGATGTCGAAATCAGCAACATGTTTTGCACAGAGGCTCTGTATCAAGTGAACAGGAGAGGGGTGCATACTGGATGCACATACACCCATACAGCACAGACAGATCTAAGGAAGACTCGGGGCCAGTGCTAGGAAAAGTTTACAAATCACCCAAATTACATGTTGTATTAGGCCTACTGTTCCCAGGCTGAGGCTGGGTCCTCCGTTTTCCAAGGTCCTACAGCACAGGGATATGCCCCCTGCTGACACTGATCAACAGTGTCCCATGTGACACTCTGTATCCCTTGATCATTAAGATCACATTTTACACTTCTGTGGGTTTTCTGCAGACTCCTATTTTCCACACAGACTCCTATTTTTTGTTATGTTACTTATCTGTGGTGAAACAATAGTATTTAATGTTATAACCTATTTTACAGATATAAAAAAAAGAACACTCAGAGAAGTAATGCAAGGCAAATGCTGAGACGCTGGGTCTCTGACCCCCCAACTCACTGTTTCTTCCCAGGCCCTGTGAATTTCACACAAAGTAAACAGCTGCACTCCGTGGGGTGGCTGCGACCTAGGTCCTTTGTGGCTTTTCAGTTGTTTTGAGCTTAGGGGACTCCAGCTCCCACACATATCCTCCCCTGTGTCTGCCCCACTCCTGCCTGCCTGTGCCCAGCATTTGTGACCACAGCCCCACCCCCAGCCTGGAGCTCAGAAGGGAGCCCTCTTTCCTCCAGTAGAACCCCCACCCTTCTCAGCACCAGGCCTTTAAACAGTTGGCACTTCGGAGGAAGGCCATTGCGGTAGCCTAGCCGAGTCTTTGCCAGGGGTGGAAGATACCAAGCACAACTGTAGATACGGAAGCATAGGTATTAGTGTGACTTTGACTCAGCATGCGCCAAACAGGAGGTCTGAGGCCCAGGAACAAGGATTTGGCCACAATCAGGGCAGACGGCCACGATCAGAAAGGCTCTCAGGTGGTACGTGCAAACCTCCGCTCTACACCACGGACCCCTCCAGTCATCATCCAGATAAACACCATGAGCCAATGGACCAGGGCGTACCCCAGGTGGCCCCCCTTTATGTTCCCTGGCCTGTGCTTCGCAGAGGAGAAAAATAAAATTAGCAGCAAGCTTCAGTGACTGGCAGCCCTCAGCTCCAGATATCTAAGTGCTCGTGGGTAAGAAAATGCCCACGTGGACGGTGGGAGAAGCGGCCAGCACGTGGAGCAGCCGAACCCCGGCTCTGGTGCTGCGAGTGGGAAGAAAGCCGCATGGGGTCCGACCTCCCCGCCTGCGGCAAGGGCAGGCGCGCTCTCAGAACTCTGGGTGCGCTGTTATTCTGCCTTTTTGGTCGCGTCTGTCATTATTCTTGGCACTGCGACTCAAGCTGACCTTTTTCTGATCCATCATCATCATCTAGGGCCTTCCAGGGCCGGGCCACAGACATGTTCTTTTGGACCAGGCCCCAGGAATAACTCCGATTTTGTACAGCGCTCATATGCAAAATATTAAGTTATGGCTGAATTTTTCTGCAAATATTTATTCTGCTTTGATACCGTAGCGGTTGTACTTTTCCCCCAAGACGTTCACTTGTGCCATAATTATGTAAAAATACACCCTACCATTCAAGTTAGTTTAGGAAAATTAATAAAAAGAATTAAGACAGTCACAATGGGTCTCACTCTCTGCGCCAAGCACGGTGACGTAGCAGCCAGCGTGCTGAGGTGCTGCACCCCTGAACACGACACTAGAAACATAAACGCCATGTAAACCTGAAGTCTTTGAATAAACAGAGACTCTGAGAAGACTCTGAGGCCGGCTGCATGTTATGAAACGGAACAATATGAAAATGTTACAAACACGTCTTGGGAGAAGGTGAGTTATACAAGCCCAAATTCTGCTGACCGAGGCTCTATTTGCCCCATTTTCTAAATTTACCCGGAGAAAGTTAACACCATTCTGCCAACTAATTGTTTCAATACCTTCCTTTACAAAGTAAAAATGGGAGGAGAAAGGAGTTTCTGGAGAACAAGCTGTTTCATCCTGTCGCTACCTCAGTGTATCTGCTGAGACCAGCTGGAGGTGGCCAGGGCGGAGGGAAGGACAGTCAGGTCCCCTGTTCCCCCATCTGTCATCGAGCAATTATATCTCCTACTCCAACTCCCCACTAAACAGTACAGATACGTGCTGGATACCTCTGACATCTACACGTTACTAGAAATAAGTTTTCCTTTTATTTCTAAACAAATGAAAGGTTTAATTAGACAGAATACAGGAGTATTTCCAGTATGTTAGAGAGAAACTCACACCGATTGCCGGAAAGCTTTGACAAGTGGTCAGCAATGCTTCAAAAGGTAAAGGGGGGAAACATTCCCCTGTGGACCTGCCCACACTCCCCTCTTTCTCACAGAAGATCGAAACCGTACATATGGCATTACAGGGCGACCAGGACTAGAGTGACAGAGCTTTGAAGGGAGTGATTTCCACAGTGGCTTTTGGAAAAAACTCCTGACTCCCTGGATATTTTTATCATTTCTTTGGAAAAAGAAGGTAACATGGGTCATCCCTAGAGATTCCACGTGATTCAGAAATTCTATGTAGGGGCAAAGGGTGGTCAAGAAACAAACCATTTGGTGGGAAAGAGGTGAAGAATCCTGCTTCAAATTCACTGACAATTAGATTCCGTACGTCAGGCTCTGTGGTTAAGAAATTCTGTCCATGAGCTAGTACATTTGCAGGAACCAGGTTTTTACTTGCGGATTTCTCTCTGCACAGTGGAGACTTCAATCAATGCCCTGTGTATTTATACTTACTGATGTGCAACGAGATCATTACAATGTGCTTTCTAAAAGTGTATCTGAGCCCTCGCCCTCGACAGACCAGACATAATAAAGAGCTTTTGCACTGCGGTGCTCAGGTGCCCATCCTCACGACTGGCCAAGCCTGCGGCAAGGCCACGTGGAGTGGCAGGGGCTGGGCTCACAGCCCCTCAACTGTGGCACGGGGCTGGGCTGGCAGGGCCTGGTGCCTGTCTGGGGTGCACGTCCTGACCTTCTGGTTGCCCTCGCTTTCCCAGCACAAAGCTTCCTTGCAGAAGAAAGGGGGCAGGTTTCCCGTGGCTAGGCACAGGGGATGAACAAAGGGAGGTTTTGAAATCTACTCCATTACTTTTGACAATTTGGGGAAATGCGAGTTGGGGAATTAAAACATACCTGGGCAAATTTAACTTTAAATGTCCACTCTACTCAGCGTAGCATCGGCACCAACACGAATCGTGAGCCAATATTTAAATATCCCGATCTGTTTTGACAGGAACAGGATGACACAACTATAGAAGCCAACGGGGTGAAATTTCAAATCTCAAAAACTGCTAAGGGGAGTTTTAACATCTATGTTTGCGATTTGGTAATGAGATGCAACTTGTGGAGATGAACCCTGCTTTTAATGATTATTTCTTACTTACAAAGCAGTATTTTAATATAGTTAGTGTTACAATATCCTGTAGGGATTATCTAAATGAGAGAGATATTTTACTAGACTATGTTTACATTAGCTAGATGTAGGTGCCTGTACTCAAAACCCAGGATTTGAATGAGAGCAGTTTCAGCAAAGGTAAGATATTAGTTATTTCGATATCATTCTGCATAGACAAATGTTCATAAAATAGAGAATACAATCTTTACTGAAAGTACCTGCAGATGGCATATTAATGCAAAAGAGAAATGGAAGTGCTTAAGCTATGCATTCACCTATGCACGAAGTTATGGTAAATATTTGATATTACTAAATGAAACTTTATAGGACAATCAAGCTTATTATTAATGATAATTAAAGAAAAGATGAAAAGCATGTTTTTAAGCATTGTAGTATTTTCTTATACTACATTTCCTTTTAAAATGTGCTCATTGAAAATGAGATGTCATGATAATATCACTTGAGCGTGTCGTCAAAGAATTCCAAAGCAATTACATGAAGATGGAGCCTTCCTAGTGAGCCGTACAGTGTTAATAAATATATGTCAGCTCCACTCTGCTTGGGGTTCCTTCTTTCTCACCATGAATACCTTCTTTACCACATGATTATATTAAATATATTTGTCTTTATTCACACTCTGAACTTTAGGGTGAGGGAAAGAAAGCTTTACTAATGAAAGCCAGAAAGAATTGAAAATAAGCTTTCAAAAGAAAATGGGCTTATTCAAAATGGTTCAATGCTGTGTCTTTAAAAGTAATGGATTAATTTAATTGATAATCATAGCATATATTAAATTTGATCTAATGATATCAATACTTATAATTTAATTTTTTAAAAAGGTTAAATATACAGTGCATGCCTGGTATCTAATGCTAAAAGATCCATTTTTTATTGTTTAAGGAATGTTTTGTGCAGTAGCACAAGCCGTTCTAGTGCGTTCTAGACCCCTGCCACATGCTGCTCTATAAAGAAGGCTTATGCCCAAATGCAGAGCTTCATTTATGGTTCAGCTAATATCAGATTTGGCTTTTTACAAGTTTGTATAGGAACCAGTGAAAATGTTACATACTTTTGACTACAAAATAGGGCCATGCATTAGTGTTTGACAATATGTCACATTGTAGTACACAATTATCGTATAAATATCACATACTTTTATTGTATGATGTACATTAAAATAAAGTATCAAGAGGAAATAGTAAAGGCTGACTCTATACAGAATAATCCAGAACCTTAAAAAACAAGAAAGCTCAGCACATATCTACTACAAATGTAGAGTTGAACTACTCTTAAGAATGAGCCTTTGATTTACTGAAGTGATTTCTCAACCTTTGATGGGTTTGCTCATCGCTTTGCAAACATAATTTGTCACTGGCAGGAGCGTTCTTTGTAACTCCTGTCGCCCTTCTGTTAGATCTGTTAGGCCTGCTGAGCGTACCTACTACAGAAGAATTTTCCATAGTGGCACCAACTCCAGTCTTGCTGTGAATAATCACGGTCTCATAAAAATCATTTTTTTTATTGCAAACTTGCATCCAGAAGCATGAACAGGAAATCTTTTATCCTGTTCTGCAGTTCCTTTCCTTTAACCCTCCTTTAAAGAAAACTAAATAATGTACTAATTTGAAAAAAATGAATCACATACTAATTTATTCACAAAGTGTTTAACTAGAAGTTTCAATTTGCACAGAATGTTTCTGTTTTGATCACATATAAAACAATGAACTAAAGCTGTAATACTGAGTAGGTCATATTTTATATTTTAAGAGAAGTATTTTTTTTTTCCTGGAGCAATTTTTTACTCTAAAATTAAGTATCTGCAACAAATAAAGGTTCCAGTCCGTGACCATTCCATGTCTATTGATTCATCTTTATTTAACTGCAAACCGTATGTCAATACAATTCTTAGAAAAATCTTTGAATGTATTTGGCTTTTTAAGTCACTTTTTTTGCAGGGGTGGGGAGTGAAGTTAGAAAGTTTAAAAGAGATCAATTTATCAATTTTAGTTCACTTATATAGCCAGATGATTTTATAATGATAAGAAATACTCGATTTTGTATAAAAGAAATATGTGGCTCAGAATAACATTCTTAGTAAGTTAATAAACGTCCTCCCAGCCGATTTCCTCTGCCACATAATTATTATTGACTCCAGAGAGAAAAGTATGCAGAACCGGACATTGGCACTTAAAAAAAAAAAAAGGTTCCCCTGGAGCTGCAGGAAGGTTCCATCATCACCTCCTCTCACTGTCAGCCCCTCGTGGGGGAGAGAGGACCTCCGAGGGGGCACTTCCTTACTTTAAAAGTTCCTTTCTCTTCTAAGTATCAGTGGGTCTGAAATTCCAGTCCCTGAAATCATTCCTTTTGAATCTTCTTTTATAAGATGAAGACTTCAGGTAATGGGACATTAGTTAAGCTCCATAACTTTGGTGTGAACTGTCCTATCTGCTAAATTTCCTCCAGCACCAGGAGCTCTGGGGTGCCCCAGACCACTGGGTGTCAACAGGGGAGGGGGAGAAGGCGTAGGGGCCAGAAAGGAAAACTAAGAAAACATTTTGTCCACACTCAGATCCTCACTCCCTAGAAAACGACCCCTTTTCCCATGATTTAATTTTTAAAGCAACAAATAATCATGTTCTGGTTATTTATATATAATTCAGGAAGATGCTATATTATATACCACAAATATGGTGTTAATGTTATATACGTCATATATTAACTATGGAAATACCTCTAAAAATATATCAGACACACATTCTGTAATCTTCTATTCATTTGTCATGCATTCAACTGATGACTGGCCGCCTACTTACATACCAGGCACCCAGCACGCAAAAATAAATGAGATGCAGGCATTTCCAGTAAGGCTTTGTAAACATGGGGAAGAGCTGGAGAGAGAGGGTACAGGGGAGTGTCGCTATAATTTTCTCTTGGGGAAGGCAGTGAATTTCTTACACAGCTATGAGGATGGAAAATGGAATTCATCACATGTCTACTACTCCTTTCCACCCGTCCTGTGCATCACCTGATTCAGATACATTTTTCTCAAAGTGGGTTCTGCTCTATCAGCAAATACAATTTCCAATGTTTGGAGTATAAGCTTCTTGGGGACAGGCAATACGTATCATTCCTGTTTCTCTCTCTGTCTTTGACCCAGAAAGTATTGAATAGTGCCTTAGAAAAATTAAATTGGAAAGAATATATTCCAATGCCATTGAGCCTTGACCTTGCCTGTCTAGGCTGTCTGGCTGTCTGTCCTGCACACCCCATTCATACTGCATGTGCCTGCCAGCCTGGTGTCAGTCAGCCCAGCCTCCACTTCCTCCTCCAAAAGACGACAGTTTGCCCGTTGCTTACTGGATAGCCTTCTCTCTCCTCTTCTTCTGCCAAAACCATGTCCCCTGTTACCCTTCTATTGCTTTCTTTTCTCTCTCAGCCCCTGACGTATGCCTGTAACTCTGTCTACACAAGGATAGTGACAGTTGCTGAGGGCCTGCTCTGTCTCAGGCACGGTATCAGGTGTACTACATGCTATTTCCAATCCTTCCTAAAACTATACATTTGATGGATAAAGAAATAAAAACATGAGGATAACTTCAAAGTATCCTATCAGACAATAAACTCTGCGAAGGAAGAGAGAACTTTTCATGTGTCTTTTCTCCCTGTTTATTTTCTAAATAGGATTTTATTTCTGCCTATTTATTTTCTGTGTGGGCCAAGTACGTAGATGATACTGAATGAAACCTTCCAGATAGTCTGATAGCCAGGATTTAGTTATGAAAAAATTGATGACCCAATCGGAAGTTAACTGATAATGTTACTGCATTATGTCACCAAAGTGTTAAATACTAGTTTTATAAAAATAAATTTATTTTGTCTGATTATAAAATGATACATACTCATGTAGAAAATTCATGCAAAACAGAAAAATACATAAAGAAATCAACTTCAATTGCATCTCTCAGCAGTAACCACTGCTAACATCCTTCCACCATCCTTCCTGTCCTCCTGTTACTCAGTTATCCAAAGTTTCTCATGTTCCTCACAGAGCTTACATTTTAGTAGGGGATACACACTACAAAGACAGGTAAAAACCAGATACGTGCTTGGTAGTTACTTTCCCCTCCACTCAATATGTAATGAAGACCTTTTTATATCAATTAATCATCTATATTATCTTTTAAA
This sequence comes from Miniopterus natalensis, assembly GCF_054644295.1. Lineage (NCBI taxonomy): Eukaryota > Metazoa > Chordata > Mammalia > Chiroptera > Miniopteridae > Miniopterus > Miniopterus natalensis. The sequence goes on from NC_142096.1 coordinate 26,840,409, forward strand.
TTGCTGTATACTGTTCCATTTTATGCACGTTTCATATTTCTTTTAGCCAAGCAGTGGCTGAGAGTTCCCAATGTTTCTTTGGATTGTTAACTTCGGCAGAGCAACAATTATCCATTCTCCTTACAACCCTATGGGAAGCATCTAAAAACCCTGGGTGCATAGCCCAATCATTGCTGAGTAAATGTTTCCGTGAATATTCACTGTGATGCACATGCTTGGACGCATTTGTGGCATTCGGTTATATCTTTAGGCTATGTTATATTCTCAACTGATTTTGTTAATCACTCAGATCTTTGAGGCTTGTTCATTACGTACCTTCTGCTTAGAACTCTCTTCTCTAAAGCCCACCCCACACAGCTCTGTGGACTGCTGCTAGACCTTCGGTGGCAGTCTCCATGTCACCCTCATCTCTCTGAGGACTCCTACTTATGCTGAGCTCATGTCACTTCAAGCTCCTTGAGAACAAGATGACCGTCTTGCTTACTATCATCTCTAAAAACAGTTTTACAAAATTCTTCTGTTTCTTACCCCAATTTAAATATAAAGTTTTAAATTTTCTCTTGGATTCTGGAAATGCCCTTGTCAATTTCCATAGGGCCTTGGCCAGTTAGGTCTCTGGAGTGACTTCTGCTTCTCGCCATTTGAATAGGTATGTGGTTGTAAGTAGAATGAATTATTCATTTTTGCCATTTAGAATTTAAATAATTTCCCTTCTCTTTTAAAGGAAATGTTATAATGACTACTTTAAAAGGAGAAAACATTCTTATTTCACTACATAATCTTATCACACACATATGCTGAACACTATGTTTCAACTGTTAATTTTCCAAGCTATTCATTTTCTGCTTAGTAGAGACATCTTAGCTACAAGTCCAGTAGGACTGCATTAATATGTGTTTAAAATAAATAATTCCCACTAATTGAAATGGATGGCATCTCAGACATAAGGACTCCCTTTAACTTTCTGACAAAATGCCAATACAGGAAGATAATTCTTAGTCAATTATTTTTGAAGAGGCAAATAAATTTACAAAATCATGTTGATCAAAACCAGCATCCTCCCCCCCTGCCTGGCCCTCCACCTGCCTGCCAAAGGAGTAGCACACAATCGGCAGCAAGAAGGACCCGGGACCGAAAGCGTTTCCTTAGCGATGCCGTTAACATGCTGAACGGAACTGAGCCCAGATAGAGGCTCTATTGTAGCCGCACAGAAATGAGAGCCGTCTCCAGAGGCTGCAACTTAAACACACTGGGGGGAAGTTGAAGTTACAGGCTTTCTCTTGACTAGTCAATTTAAAAAATGAATTCCTTTCTCGACTAAGCAAACTTCCTATGAAGGTAAGCGAGTAAAATCTGGCTCGACAAAGTAGTGACTCTTCCAGATTGAAGATTAGCGAGCACCTGTCAAAATCAAGAATGTGGACGAAAGGCCTGTCATCTGTGACACCCAAAGGTCGATTTCACAGGATTTTAAAATAAACTGACAGCCACCCAGCCAACTCTGTGAAAGCTGCAGTGGAATTTCCATTCAAGGCGAGGGGAAGGCGCTCCTGCTTAGTGAGCCTCACCATGTGGCGGGCGCTGGGCCGGGGCTCCGGGGCCCTGGTATCTCCTAAGTGCTCAGTGTCCCCGTGCTGTCCCTGAAGCTGGGTAACACTGGCTGTGAGAAGGTCACGTCAGAGTGAAGGCTGAACTCGGGGGCTCCATTCCCGAAGCCTTCACTCTGCGCTCAGACCACACCGCCTCCCGCTGCTTCACTCACATAATAAACAGACTGCGCAAAACCAGGACAGTTTCACGCGTGGGCTGGTTAGCAGTCTGCTGCGATGACCACACGTGCTGCGATACGCACTTAGGAGTCTGTGTTTCCAAAAGAAATTTCACAAAGGGACCCCCACTCTGAGATCAGTATTCTTTTTCATTCAGTGCATCCTTCCTGGGAATCTTAACGAATTTCATGTTTAATTCTTAACTGACTTTGAGTCCAACTCTCTTTTCTGAGCTTCAGACCTGTACGCACAACTGCTCGCTGGAGTCTACCTGTATGTCCAGCATGGACGTCAGAGTCTACATCTCAAAATCCAACGTAGCATCTTCCAAAGCCAGTTAATTTTCCTATGGGTTTTTTTTTTTAGACTTTATTTTTATTTTTATGGTTACCTTATTGCTCAAGCCAGAAACTAAGACTCTTGCTTCCCTACCTCCTATGTTGACTATATTTCCTAATACTTCTAGGGGACTTTCTTAATAGCTTTCACATCTGCCCCTGCACTCTGTCCCCACAAACAAACCCTGGCGATTTCTCACCCAGATTACTGCCTCCTCTGACCTCATGATACAGTTCATCTCCATTCTCCAAGGGTCACCCTTGGCATTCATATGGAATCCGACTTCCTTAGCCGAGTGGACAAAGCCGTCCACGATCTGGCTCCTCGCCCTTTCCTATCTCTCGATTGCTCCACGTGGGCTCTGACCTTTATATTTGCTCAAACTCTGTTCCCAAATGTCACACACTCTCACACTAACTTCCTTGGGAAGTCATTTTTCTGACATTCTCCCTTGTCACCTCTCCCTGAATAGGGTCAGCCACCAGCCTTTAGATCTACTGCTGTCCCATGAGTCTCCATCACTGTGGAGAGCACACTGCGACACGATTGTTCCTCTGCTTCTCTGGAGGGCAGTGGACATATTTCGTCTCCTCCATGCACAGTGTCCAGAATGCAGCACATGAATACATTTATACCACAGGAGCTCTTGTCTTTTTAATGCAGGGGCTGCTGGAATGATATTTCTGTCTATTCAACAACAGGGATTTATAATCACATGTCTGTCCACCATCTGCCTGCCTGCCTATCTATTTATCTACCTACCTATCTCCCAACTTTTTCTAAACAGCTCCTAGGTTGCTTGAATAACTGCTGTTTGTAAGACACAGTGGGAAACAAAGCTTTCAAAGAATCCACCAGAGGAAACAGAGGTACTGGGCTCTGCTGTGTTACATCCGCGTGTGACACCACCAAGATGCCCATGAGGACCAGCTGGTGAGCAACTAGAGAAGTTCAGTGCAGTGACATTGGGGACAGGAAGCCCTCGTTGCCACCTGAGCTTTACTATTACCCAACCACTTCCATTCCATGTCCCACATGCGCAACCTGGAGATGGTAAGACTGAATTCACGGTGCTGGTGTTGGCTCAAAGCCGATGCTTTCTGACTGCCATGGGAATCGCTTCCCGTAAAGCCGCTGCCTGCCTGCCTCCTGCTTCGCCGGGGGGGGGGGGGGGAGACCCGCTGAGCCACAGGTGGAGGGGCCGCCCGGCTGCACCCAGGGAGGGGGCTCTGCTCCATGCCGCACGCGCAGCCAGCTACGCCCACGAGCCCTCCTTGAAAACATGAGGCTGGAATCGGACAAGGAAAGGAAAACCCGGCACAACCAGAGAAACACGTGTCTTTCTGACATGAAGCCAGTGTCCTCATTTCTAGGGAGGGACAGCATCGAGTGATGGGAACCAGCCACAGAAGCGCTTAACTGCCAGCAGTGAGCAGCCCCTCGTGAGGCTGGGCGGGGTGGAGGGTGTGAGAGCAGAAAGAGCATGAGGGCCCAGGATGGGACAGGACGGGACAGGAAAGGACAGGACAGAAGAGGACGGGACAGGATGATGCCTGGGACCATCTGCACTTGCAACTGAACCTGCCAATTTTGCTGTGGTTTCTGCTGGGATTTCTGTGGGAATTCAGATGGCAATTTGGGCAGCAAACCCCTTATTGTCTGCTGCCCTTCACCCCCGGCCCCTCCCCGAGGCACCCCCTCTTCCTCCGCAGCCGGTCCAGTGTCCAGGGCTCTCCATCAGCAGACACGCCATCAACCGTGGCAGCTGCTTCCTCCCAGCTTCGTGGTTTCCTCACCAAGGTCCTCTTTTCAGAGACACCTCCTCCTGAACATCTCAGCCAATTCGCTCCACTCCAGCCATGTCTTCTCCATTACTGTTTGATTTTCTTCATAGCTCTTATCTCTACCTGAAATTATTTTATTCACATATTTCCTACTTCCCCTCCAGAGTGCTAACTCCACAGAGTGAGTACCCTCGACTCAGTTATCCTCACATTCTTAGAAACTAGAACCGTGCCTAGACTTAATAGTCACTCAATAAATACTTATTAACTATTGAACGAAGGTATAAAGAAACAACAGGTATAAAGTGATTCAAAAATGCTACGAGCACCTAAGTTTTAGAGCATCACAGAGAAACAGCATTTATAACCTATCATCTGGACTAGCAACTTTTTAATATAATTATCTTCAGTTATTTTTTAATATGTCATAGATGCTAAAATCAGGATCATATGGTATGATTTCTTTTGTGACTGCTCATTTTTAAACTTGAAATTATATCATGGTGGCTTTTAAAAGTACGTTTCCCTCCAGTTTTTAAAATATTCCATAATTTAAAAAATTTTAATGAACTTCATTTTTTAGAGAAGTATTATGTTCACAGCAAAACTGGGCAGAAAGTACAGAGATTTCTCATGCACCCCTATCCCCGCTCCCCCCACCATGCACAACCTGCCCTGCTATGAACATCTCACGCCAGACTGGGTACATCTGTTACAGTCAGTGAACCTGCATTGACGCATTGCCGTCACCCAAAGTCCACAGTATGCGTTAGGGTTCACTCTCGGCGGTGTACATTCTGTGGGTTTTCACCAATGTGTAATGATATGCACCCACCATAATAGCATCGTACAGAGTGGTTTCACTGTCCTAAAAGTCCTCTGGAATATAAGCTAAAAGTGGAGTTACCCAGTAAAAGGACGGGCCCAGTAAGGCTCTAAATACATATTGTCAATTTGTACATAAATACAATTTTCTGAAATTGTGTGTCAATTCATATCCTTATCAGTGATGTACACAGTGTTCATCTTACTGCACTGTAGACTCTATTACTGATTTTAAATCTTTCCAATGTGATGGCCAGGAGGCTGAATACTTACTCTTTGACATTTCCAATTACTAGAAGTGAAATTCAATACTTTATTTCTTTACACTGACAATTCGAATGCTTTTCTCTTGTGAACTGTATATTCAGGTCTTTTTCTCACTTCTTCTATTGATCTACTTATGTTTTTCTTAATGAGTTATAATAATATCAATTATTCATTTTATTGATTAAAACAGCTTTTCAAAACTAGTATTTGTTTTTTCCCTGATTATAAAAGAAATAAGTATGTGTTATAGAGAATTTGGAATGCACAGAGAAGTATGAATAAGAATATAATAAAACCCCAAATCCCAGATAGAAATAATGTTAAAATTCTAGAGTATTTTTGTTTCTCTGTTTGTTTATTGCTCAACTTACATTTACAGGATGCCTTCTATGAGCCAGAATTGAGAGCAAACTCTATGTGTGTGTATGTATATACTCCTGAAAATATTACTTTTTAAAAATTAACTTTTTGTTGAAAAAAAGTATATATTACAGCTCAATGAATTTTCACAAATGGAAATACTCATGTAATTAGCACCCAAGTCAAGAAAAAACATTATCAGAATTCTACAATTTGGAAACATTTATCATTTATCAATACTTGCCTTTATCACTGATTAGTAAAAAAATTTAGAGAAAATGGTATCACCCCCCCTTTTAGGCTATTGATGCTTACTGCCAGATGGCTACCCAAAAATTAACTTCCTGTGAGCAATGTGAGATCCCCTTTTGATCTACCTATATTTGTAACGTGAGTTTCATTCTTTCATATTTTAACTCTTTAACTATTTTAGCATATAAATTGAATAATTCATTCCTTTACCGTTAATTTGATTTAAAACATAACAATGTTTCGTACAAGTTGGATCTGTGTCTGAGCTCTCTCTTCGCCTATAGTTAGTCTAATGTCAACGTTAGGCCAAAATAAATCTTCATATTACTATAGAACAATAAGACATTTAGTATTTGGTTAAGCAGGATGCTCAGTGTTACCAGTTTTTGTCAAAAATTTCTAAGTATTTTTGCTGATTTATCCTTTCAAATGGACCACAGAACAATTTTGTCATATTACAAAAAGGAAAAGGGAAAAAAAAATCTCATTCAAATCTTCCTTTATATTTCTGAGTAAGAGGTCATAGTTTTATTCATATAGTTCTTGCAAATATTTACATTAGTTGCTACTTATCTTTTTTTGTTTTTATTTTGTAGTTACTATTTAAAATTATAACTTAATTAAAAATTTTACATGTGTGACTATATGAAGACTACTGATTTTTAAATTTAATTCTATAATCTTTCCCTTTTCTGAAGCCTATTATAAATTCTAAGACTACTGCAATAGATTCAGTTTCCTGTGTATATCAAATCTGCAAAGAACAATAATTTTAATCTCTTTCATTTAATTAACTGTAGTTTTTTCCTTATGACACTCCCCCAAATTCCTAGAACAAAGCTAAATAACAGTGCCAACAGAGGGCATTCTTATTTTGTTTCCATTTCTATGATAATTTGCCTCTATTATTTTACTGTTAGGAGCAATGCTGCTGTTGGTATTAGGTAAATATCTTTTATTCTCTTAAACAGCTATATACTTTGACTTAACTTTCTGATGAGCATCAGAATTAAGAAAGTCTTTGAATATATTTTTATATTTCTTTTTTTTACCTCAGATAATATACGTATGACAGAATCTTGTGAAAAATGATGAAGAAATAAGAACACTTAAAATTATCCAGGAGTAAGTAATGATAATGGATGAAATATGGGCATTGCTTCTTTTTGGCTATCAATTACAATACAGTTACATTCAAAACTCATTGATTATGTCTAATAATCATTTGTTGCTTGAAAAACTTATTTTGCTCCCTAAACTGAGGGTTTTGATGTTATTTATGTTGATTAAAAAATGGATAAGGCCAAGCAACCTACCTTAAAATATAGGGAGGCAAGGTCAACTCTTTGCTTCCATGGGGAAGGAAGCAGAAATCCCTATTCTAGTCTAAGATAAGAATCCAATCTAACAAACACCCTTTTCATGGTCAACATGTGTAAGGCCACAAGTATTCAACAAGTATTCTGGGTGTTATGGAGGATGTTACTAGGTTTAAAAAAAAAAAAAAGTGATCCTTATATGTTTGTTAAATTGATCAGGAGAAAATAAGTATCCAAAGCCTGTGGACAGACTGAAAATGACAAGTGGCATAAATATGTATGTGCATATGTCTGTGGGCACAGTGATGTTTGGAATGTAATTACTGATCTACCCTGCACTTCCACGTAGCTGGTGTTGGCCTGTGGAAGGGACTGAAGGGAGGGCACAGTTCAAGCTTTTCCTGAATTGTCTTCTTTGCAAGAATCCACGAGACCCTTCGCTGGCAGTGGGAACCTGAGTTCCAGCATCCACACAGACGCTGGACCCTGGGCGTCAGAGTTTCTCCTTGTTTATTTCTAGAGACTAAAGCACTTTCTAGGTGAATTATGTTTTTCAGCTCAAAACATCCACTTCTGAATGAGTTTAAAACGTTTACACTTTTGGAAGCATAGCTTTAGGTCACTACTGAACTTTGCCTGAAATGGAAGCTACTGAGCACTGGCATGACTGATATTTTAAAGAAAGATTTTCTTTCCTAGCTAAAAATAAATTTATAAACAAGATACAGTGAAAGAATTAAGAGATGATGACCTACGATTTATAGTAATAAATATTATTGCACATTTAAAGACTGAATTAAACCAAGGGGCAAACTAATTTCTTTGCTTTGTTAAATAAATCATTACAATTTACTCCCTTTGAAGTATGGAATTACTTAAGAGACTGTCCACAGCGCCTTTTTTTGGAGACTCTATAGAGACTAGAACCTTCTGTCCCAGGCCTTTTCTTAATACAAAAGAAAAAAATCAAGGGACTACAAGAGCAAGTGTCTGGGACAGGAGGCTACATATCAAAGACCCAAGAAAGGGTGGGAGTCTTCATGTTGTAAATTATGACAGTTATGACACTGAAGAGTCCTCTGGTCTGTCCCAACTAACCCAGGCACCACACGCAAGGAGCGTGAAAGGAGGGAGTTCTGATGCAGCTTCACAGCCGACTGGGTGAGTGTGGTGCACATGACACCCTCGCAGGTCCCTGCCTCACAGAGGACAAGAGGAGGTCCCTGCTGCTTCCCCGCCCTGGTCCCCGCAGGCCGTGAGTGTGGCCTGAGAGCAGACCCGTTGGTAACACTGGTGAGGACGGCAACCCTAACGCCAGGGAAATGGTATCACTTAACACTTATATCCATCTTGATGAAATATTTTCCTTAACCGTGGAAAAACCTAGCAGAACTGACCAACGCAAGTTAAACTGAACCATCATTGTATACCGACGGCCTGTCCTCACTCTCTTTGCAGATTGCCTTTCAATAAAAATCCAACAGAAAGGACTCTTTCTCCACTCAGTCAGAAAGAGTCAGACTTTACCAACGAAGCCGAAAAACCCCTCCAGTGCCGCACTGTCATTCATAAAAAATGACTTCCACATAAGCATCATCGTCTTGCACACAGAGACCTTTTGGTAAAATGATACGCAGGACGCTAGTCAGACTTAGAAACGGGAAGGCCGGAGTACATACGGGGCTGGGGTCTAAACCCTTCTCGGGCGGGGCAACATTATTTCCTTTGATAATTATGTCTCCCTGTCACTCATGTTCCTTAACCTGTCACACATTCTTATTAGTACAAAAGCTCCCAATTTTCCCTTTTTATGTTTTGCCTGGAGTGTCAGCAAAATTAAATTGTGATTACTTTTATTAAAAATTGTCACTGAGCAAGATGACATAGAAGACTTTTAAAACTAAAACAATTAACTTTATTTTGTAAAGTATGATTAAGGTATTTTTAAATTACTTTAACATCGCATCCTGAATTTCCTAAAGACTATCCTAATAGCCATTTTGAGCACGTGGCCATTGTTTGATAACACAAGGTTGGTTACTGGAAGCTCTCGAATAGTAAATTTCATTGTTCAGAATCTCTCGTAAGCCAAAGCTGTGAACTAACCAAATTACACAGAGGGACTAGCTGGCGAAATATTAAGATTTTAAAAGAAAATGAGGCCAAATGTGAACAGTAAGTTCAGACATCACACTTCAAGCTAACAGATAGTTAATCTCCTTGGAGTTACTTTTACCCTCGATCTTAAAAAAGCTAAGAACATGTAATTTAACTATGTGTCTCCTCTACCACAGTGCTGCTAATTGGAGTGTGAAATCAAGCATTGCCACACTGTTTCTGTCTGATGAGATAATTTTGGTTTTCTTAGGAGGATTATGCCAATACATTTATTTTTGCCAGGAAATAATTTTACTTTTTATTTTGCAAGAAACTAATATTTGCAACCACCAGCTGCAGGTTTGTTGAGTTACAAAAATATAAGATAAAAGATTAAGTGTAGGAACCCATTTAAGAAAAATTATGCAAATTTAGAGCAAGTAAATAATTTCCAAAGACAGAGGCTAATTGAATCGCCTATACTCTCACTGATACCTTCATATTTTTCTCAAGTAAAATGACTTAAAACCAACTTGTGTAAGGTTACAAGCTTAAATAATTTTTCCATTATTGTTTTCCTATTTGGTTAAATCTTATCTTCATTCTCTTTTCTCATTTACGTCTCATAAAAAACAGTCCTCATGCCAAGAACAGAATCTGATATTTCAATAACTGTGTAGACCCTAGTTATTCTTTTTTTAAAAAAAATTTGGGTTTATGGAAAAACTACATTCCCTCTAGGCCTTAAAGCAGAAATTTTAATATATACTTTTATTTCAGACACTCTCTATATACAATTTAGTATAAATAATGTCAGTAAATAATAATCAGGCTGCATTAAATCAAAACTAAGTTTGGAAGTTTTTCGGTTTATATTATACTAAGTTTGCCCAACTTCTCACTTTCCACCACATAGTTTTGGCACTGTATAGACAAGCTACAGCATTTTTAAGAAGGTAGAGTTCAAAAACAATAGCAAATTACTGCTAATTTCTTCTTGATGGGTGCTATTAACACCTATTAACATCAATAAGAGGAACAAGGCTGTTCCCAAGACAAAATATCAGCCTAGTCTGTGTCATTAGAAACAAATGGAAACTTAGGAAAAGAATCTGAACGTACCAGAAAAATATGAAATGTTTTCATGTTCTTCTTTTACGAAGTGAATCACAACCATAAATCAGAAACAGCTTTTGAAAATAAGGATGATTATTAAGCTTTTCTAAAGGCAATTCTAAACTTGTCACTCACTTGAAATATTTCTACCTTAAAAAGTACTAATGACTTACATGTAATTTCCTTAAGGAAAGCGAACACTTTAAAATGCAAAAAACTTTTGTATTTTACCCTAAGTGTATAAATAAATATTTCAGTAAAGAATGGAAAGAAAATGAAGTGCATTTAAATAATTTCATTGTGCTGGAAGCTGCCAATTCGTCTGTGAGTAGTTTCATTGCAGATGAAAAGAAAACAAAATACAGGACAGATGTTGAATAAACCGCGTTTAGGTTCTGTCACACACTGGCATTTTTCAAATGATTTTGGCTCATCTATTAAATAAGGTGCATTTTGCTTGATTTTGAAAAGGGAAACATCAGGAAATATTTAAAGGCCAATTGCTGCCAATTAACTTTGATCAGTAAAAGTTCTATTTGAATCTTTCAGATTCTTCTCCTGTCTGAAATAACATACATTTACAAAATCTAGCCAAACAACAACTTGATGACTAATGGCTGTTAGCAGCCCTACCACAAGCTTGCTTAGCAGCAGGATTTAAATAAACAACTGTCTCTATTAAGAAGGGAGTGAAATGTAGTTAACAGTCATGTTGTCTCAGAATGGAGATAGGATAAACAATATTCTTTATTCTTAAGAATGCTGCCCATCGAGATCATCATGTTTGTCATTGCCCGTAACACATTTAACAAGCCACCTGACACATTTCCCCAAATGATAGTGGACAAATAAAAGCAGCAGCAGTTCGACACAAGAAATCCTGGTACCCAAAAGCCTGCCTGAAATGTCATCCGACCAAAGGGGCCAGCCAGAAAAGAAAGCACCCAAGACAGTGACAGTCTGACATGAACCATATACGCAAGTATCACAAATTCTGTTGGATTCTGAAGGCAATTCATCTCAACAGTGATGATGGAACCGAGGAATCTGTAGCTTTTGCTAATCAACACAACTTAATATTTAAAATCCTTGACCTCAAACGTTCATCGTTGTCACTGGCTATGTGGAGTCTAACTTTGAAACACAACTGCTAAGTAAAGCGAAACAAGGACCATGAATGCAAAAGGCATTAAATCGATCATCATTTTACCTCATTCCAATTAGATACTAAAAAGATAATATCCCCTTACTGTAAGACCAATCACCTATTTTCACACGTGCAACATGAAGTTTACATAAAATAACTGAACTTACTTCTAAGTCGTTAAAAAATAGATGTGTATCTGCCAAGTTGAAAATCATTTCTTCCATTCGTAGTCCAAGGGAAACTGAAGTAGGTGGATCCTAAAAGAAGAGTTGTACAGGTCAAGAGCATATATATATATATATATGAGGTTACATGAAATACAGTGTCACATTAAGAGGGAGTCAGTGTCAGGAAAGGCCCAAGTGACCCATTGGGCGGCTTGTGCTCCAGCTGCCTATGGTGTGCATGAGTTATTCTATATGAAAACTTCAATGATTTATTTTATTTAAAAAGTGCCTCTGGTGTCGGTACTTTGCATAAGGAAGAAATAACTTGATGCTTAAAATATTACAAAAAATATAAAATCTAGTGTTACTTAGACATATAATAAAGTAGAGGAAATTCAGCTTCACACATATGTTTCAGGAGCAAGAAAGTCAATGAATCTAGAAGATATTGCTTATGTTATACCACAATCCATTAAAAGTGTCTAAAAGCACTGGCACAGATATTAGAAAATAGATACATTATAGGTTAATTTCTAAAGGGCAATAAATACTAATTTTACTGCAGATGATAACTATCATTATTTTTTATTGATTCAAACTGCCTGCCAGTTTTGAGTATACTCAAAAGTAGGAAGTGATGGTCACTCTGACCACCTGGCACCATGCCAGCTCAGGGAGCATATTTAACACTCATGTGACACTATCCAGTCATCAAACAGCCAGTACTATACACAGAGGGGAGTACAAGCAACCTGACGTGCCCGGGGACCTCTACTCAATGCTCCACACAACCCATACCCTGATGACATTTACTGGCACTGAGACAAACTTGGGAATACGGAGATATTTACAGGTTTTATGGCGTTACTGTATTAGTAATGTATCAGACCAAGGAATCAAGATGGTTCATGGTGAATATTCTGCATAATTAGTGAAGGAAAAAAAAAATTCTATAGAGAAGATACTCAAGAATGTAATGTAAGTTTTTGAAGATTTTATTGGCATTCTAATAATAATACCAACTTTCACAGGTATGGCATTATAAAATTTTTCCCAAGAACAATAATTTCTGATACACTGTTTTATTATCACAGCAAACTTCTGGAGGAAGTACAGAATCTACCTGCATCATCATTTAATCAGGGAAACTGTAACTAGAGGAATTATGCCTTCACATAGGCCACACATCTGGCTTGGGCTCACTCTGTATAGCACCAGTTTCTGAGTTATATTATAGTTGAGGACATAAAACCCAGAGAAAATAAGATTCTTGCTTTCTAATACTGTCCAACGTAAACTTGTATGTCTTCTCTATTGTCTTCATTTCAAAGCTCAAGACTTGCCTGTCTTACTACCCACTAGCCATGTATCCACAGTCCATCAGCCCTTGAGTATTTACCCCAAGTGCTACCTCCCCATGGGCTTTGGGAAGTAGCAGGAAGTGACAGAGAAGAGCACCTGACCCTGAGCTCAATTTGCTGTCCTCTGGTTGAGCCTCAGTTTGCTCATCTAGTAAGTCAGATGACTAGATGGCAAACACACTGTTCTCATAGAATAAGTGGAATAAAGTTTTTTTCTTAGAATGAAAAAAAAAATCTCATCTCTTCATTTGGTACAATCGTACCTGTTTGTACACCTCAGAGAAAGGAGGGGCCTGGGATGGAGCGATAGGGGTGGAGACTCGTTGGGTGCCTGCCAGGGGCCAATCAGCTGTGGCCAGGGAGGTGGAGTCAATGATGCCAGCCCCGCCCACCCACAGCACTAGCCCCGCCCATGCCCTGCCAGCACTGCCCAGGATCTAAACTTACAGAAATCCCTGAGTTGGAAGAACAGAAGAGAGCTTGGCATCAGGGGTCTCAGGTCGCCCCTGCCCTAGGCCTGCTCTGCCGCTGACAGTGGAGAGTCAGAGAACACAGTATCGCCCGAAGTCAGGAGTTAGACTGGCACAGGGTGTAACAAAAGCCCCAGGGTTTAAAAGGGGGCAGGAAGGAAAGAAAGACGCAGAGGCCAACTGAGCGTGCAAGAGCTGTGTAGGAGAGAGGGTGCAAACACTGCCCTCAGCTTTCCTCTGTGATGAGTCATACTCCTGAGCCTTCTCAAATTGTCCCTGCCTAATACCACCTAACACCTATGAAATTTCATAGGTTGAGAAGAATTAAAAACAGTTTACAAATAAGTAAAGAAAAACTCGCTGCATGCTGCTTTTATGGGGAATTGTGTACTCACCTCAATTCTAAGTATCAGCCCCCGCACTGGAAAAGCAAATACTCAAATACACCCTGGAGCAGAATTCACCAGTGGGGGGAGTTCAAACAGCTGTTTCTAAAACAAAACACCTGACTAAGGTGTTTATCCCTCTTGTTCAGGCCAATAAAAATACACCGACTTGTCTCATAACCAGGTCAATGAATCTTTTATGTGGCAGGACAGAAGAGGCTTGCCACATTGATTTAATCGCCAGTTCTGGAATTTATGTGCCATGGTATTGTTACTTTTGAAGAAGTATTATTTCATCTTGATTTGGTTGCTTATTTATGCCACCATCAAAAGAACTACTCCATTGTTTGTTAATATATAGCATATTTTGACTTTTCTTCATAAATTAGAGTAATGGCTCGCAAGTCGGAATACTAATAAATTTTAAAGGCTTGTTCGGTCTCGTGGTCAAATACAACACAGATGTTGGCCTTATTTACCTTTTAATGTTTTTCTCTTTTGTTATTAGCTTCCATGCCTTAGCAGCTTTTATTCCTGCCATTCCACTATGTTACAAAACATTTACTACACCAAAAGGACAGTTTTAAGAGTTAACTGGAATGAGAGAATTTTAGAATAGGAAGGGGCTCTAGTTAAGGGAGCAGTTTTCTCAAACATTTTTTAACCACAGTCCACAGTAAAAAAATACATTTTACACCATGATCTAGTAATACCACCCCCCCATGCACATACACACACATACACACACACACACACACACCACACAGCTGAAATAATGTAAGTTTGGCCAAAGGAGACTTTCCTCACTGTGTGGGGTATACTCTGATATTTTCCATTTCAGAGCCCACTGAAGTGTCGCAATCTACAGCTTGGGAAGCAGAGCTCTAGAGGACACCTACTTTTGATGGGAGAGATGGGAAAACTGAGTGTTGGGGGTGTGGTGATTTGCTTGTGGTAACAGAGCTGGCAGGGTGCAAAGGCCTCTCACCCGAAGTGTTTTCCCTAAGAGCAAATTAGCAGAAGAGCAGACAGATAACAGTGGCCGCAGATTTGCTTACATGTTCTGGCAGTGGAGTTCTTCTCATATCGAGGTTAGATTTTATTTTCCTGCTATAATAATATTTTAATACTTTTCAAAGTTTTCAAATATGCCTGATATAAACCAAATGTGACAAAAGCTAACATTGAACAGTTAATAAATTAGTCATAGCTTGATGGCTTATTTTGGCATATTTAGAAGAAGAAAAAAAATACATTTTTTTAGACCGAATCTGAGATGGTAAAATCACCATGCCTTTGGCTTAATCTTACATTTCTTGTGCTTTTTGCAGTAACAAATTCCAGGGCTGTAGTTATGAAATGGTTGCTTCTGAAACATCATGTTTTGTTTGATCACTTTTGGAAAATTATAGAACTTTGCCTCCACTTCAAAGAAACACCTCTTTTCAAGTAAACCTTTCTGCCAAATCTTCTCATTCTTTTCTGAACTTGACCCCCTGTGCCAGTTCCCACCGTTGTCCTATCTCAACATTTCTCCTTCCCTAGTGCCTATCACATCATCGATCCTTTCTGGGCATCTTCCTGGAACCTGATTGTCCATCACCTGTTCCTTAAATGATCTTGGTCCCTAGGACTATTTTCACCCATTCCTCACTCTACTCACACTGCCCCACAGATCCCATCAATACACTCAGGACTTTAACCAGCGCCTCTCTCCCCTCTGTTATATCAGACCTCAAGTGTAGGCTCACATATCAATGACCTATTGGTCATTTCTACTTGGCTGTCCCTCAGAGCACCTGACACTCAATGTGCTGCAAGTTGGAGTCATGATTTCCCCTGGAAACCTACTGTTTCCTTCTTTAAGAGAATGGCACCCTACCAGCCCCAAACCCTGGCATTCTTCTTAACAGCCTCTCTTTACCTGGCACCAAAACAGCCTGGACACCCATGCCTCGCTTACAGTCACCACCCCTTTTTCCCCCCAGCCATGAGTCTCCTCTGTAGATACCTCCAATAGGCTCTCTCACAGGCTCTAGGCCCAAGGTCTCACCACACCCGTTCCATTCACCCATCTCTTCTAGGAAACATCCAAACACTTTAACAAGTACAAAGGGCTCACAAATGTCCTACTCTTGTTTACCTCCCCAACCAACGCGTGACCTATTTATAGTTTTCTAAACAATTTTTTTTTAAATCATAAAATCTTTTCTTCAAAAGATAACTAGGCAGAGGCCTAATATAAAAGAGAAGTGCCTCTGATGGAAGCTCCCACCAAAAACCTTAAAGAAAACTGGGACACACGTCTCCACTGGTTACCCGCATTAATAATACTGAGGTCTCTGACCGAGCCTTTGAGTTCACATCCTGCATCCCTGCTCGGTGACCCTCCCACTGTCCCTGCATCAGCTCAGAGTCTCCTCCCTGACCCCCCCCCCCCCCCCCCGCACCCAGGCTCATCCGCTGCTGGGAACCACAGCTATGTGTGTTCTTGTCTAAGGAGGGCAGAGTCTTATCCCCACATCTTGGGACCTAGCACAATGCCAGGCACAAGGGCTTTCCCAGTTTGGTAAAGGAACAAGTGAGTGAAAAGCAATAAATAGAGAATATTGAAAATAATTCCGATGAAGAAAAAATAAAATATTAAATTTGATCTTTAGTTAGCTGTTAGTGTCCAATGTGGGGGGAAAAATTCCTAGATACCTAGCTTAGAAAAAACAGACAGACCTCTGAATCCTGAAATCATTCAATCTACATAATATAGTGTTAAACATGTTCGTTAGTCATGCCTGATTGATTTGTGTCTGGTTAAAGAGTAGCCCATTCTTCGTATAGCTGCTTACAGAACTTATCTACTTAATGAAGTGGATAATATTAGCATCACATCAGCAGCCAATTATTTATTTTTAAACTCATTAGTGGCATGCATTACATTTTGCAAAATGTATTCTTATGTGCTTTACAATTTTGTTCCCTGGTAAAAAACTGAATAGTACAGTGCAGAGCCTCAAAAGGAGAAAATCCAATCAACTGCTTTATCATTCTTCGTATTTAATAAAGAAACAGCGGAAATTTCCTGTAGCTCTTATGCCCGGGAAATTCTAGTGGTGGAGACTTTCTTTACCCAAAACAAAACAAACAGAATCCAGAACTACATACACACACACCCCTCCCACACACACAACACACACACACACAGGAAAGAAAGTTAACCCTGCTCCTAAATTATTTTAATATGATATTGAATTGCAAATGTCTTTGTAAAGTCATGAAAATAAAGTGAATGCTAGGCTGCCCATGACTGTTGTGGGTTAAGCCAAAGAGGATTCTTTCTATTGAACAGAAAGTAACATTATGTAGAAAAACTAAAAAAACAATGAAGTCTGCTGAGGGTAGACCCAGGCCTAAAATAATTGTTTTGCTTTCATCCTCAGTCCAGTGACCTTTAATTATCCCTGGCCTCAAGATCTTTTTCTCTTGTTTCTAGAACACAGAACTGCCCGCAGAGACTCAAGTTATCACCCCATCCTGAAATCGCCAGCATCACCCTTGGCCCACTGTCATTTTTTTCCTGTTTCCTTTCCTGTTTTTCAGCCTCATCATGGCTAATATACTAGATCTTTGTGTTATGAAAGTGTTTAAAAAGGAAAAAAGAAATTCTAGATAAAGTCGGTGCAAAGAAATGTTCACGTGCCATTCAATTCTGCTTTGAGAGATTTAGGTCTGTCAGTGTTGCAGTCACATGCTGAAAATCTATAATCTGATTTGAGGTGAAAAGAAGAAAAGGGTGTCTATACATATCTGCAGGTACTGGAATAAGGGAAAACTAGGATACAGCCTCTTGTTGCCCTGTTTTGTTTCATAGATGAGCTGGGGCATTTGATAAACTTTATATCATTTAAAAAGTATTGTTTTAGTAAGCAAAATCCATAGCAATTCAGAAATTTGATTTTACCAAGACTCAACCAGCAGATGAAGACACTGATGCTCTGCAGGGCAGGCCCATGTGCTTCTACATCTCGGTCTAGGAATTGTCTTAGGCTGACAAGTAATGAAACTGCCTCGTACATGGAGCGTGCGCCAAAGCCATCCAGCTCATCTACACACTGAACCGGGACTAAGGCTCGTCCCAACACAAGGCATTATTAGCAGGGGCACTCTTTTGCTACTTGGCACAGAAATTTAAAAAGTTTCTTCTAAAATAATTGTGCTCATATGTACGCAGGGCAGGAAAATGCCCAAAATGCACATTCTCGTCATGATCTACTGCAGGCTTTGCTCAGATAAGTCATACTACACCTAGAAACTTCTGTGCATCAAAGGACCCAATTAACAGAGTGAAAAGGCAACCTATGGAATGAGAGAAAACCTTTACAACTCAAATAGCTGATGAGTTAATATCCAGGATCTATAAAGAACTCCTACAACGCAACAATAACAATAAAATCCTAATTTTAAAAATGGGCAAGGGCTTGAATGGATATTTCTCCAAAGAAGATACATAAATGATCAACAAACACATGGAAAGATGCTCAATGTCACTAATCATTAGGGAAATACAAATCAAAACCACAATCAGATACCACCTGTCACCCATTAGGGTATCTAATATTAAAAAAACACACCCAGAAAATGATGTTGATGAGGCTATGGAGAAACTGGAACCCTTGTGCGCTGCTGGTGGGAATGTGAAATGGTGCTATGGAAAACAGTCTGGCAGTTCCTCAGAAAATTAGGAATAGAAGTACTATGTGATCCCACAAGTCTACTTCTGGATATATACCCCAAATAATTGAAAGCACGGTCTTAAAGAGACATCTGTACATCCATGTTCATAGGAGCCTTATCCAAAGTAGCTAAAAGGAAATTCTGACACAGGCTACAACATGAATGAAACTTGAAGAGATTATAATAAGTAAATAAGCCACTAACAAAAAGACCAATATTGTATGATTTTATTTATATGAGGTACTTAGAGTTGTCAAAATCATAGAGACAGAAAGTAGAATAGTGGTTGCCAGGTGCTGTGGGAGGAGAGAATGGGGAGTTGTTTAATGGCTACAGACTTTCAGTTCTGCAAGATGAAAAGAGTTCTGGGAATTGGTTGAGCAACAATGTGAATGTATTTAATATTACTGAACTTGTACACTTAAAATTGCTAAGAAGGTAGAGTTTATATTATGTGTATTTTATCATAATTTAAAATAAAAATTAAAAACAACTAGAGAAACGTAATTGCTGATTAGACATTTAACGATATTAGGAAATAATTCTTAATTTTTTTAGATTGCTAAAGTACTGGGTGTCATCTACGATTTCTATTCTAAAAAACTCTTTTAATGGAATCTTAAAAACATACTGAAATATATACAAATAAAATGATATAACATCTGGGGTTTGCTTTGGAGGGGAGGGTTGTGGTAAGGATATAGACACAAGATCATCTTGGACTTGGTAAGTGTTAAAGCTGGGAGAGGTTACACTGGGTTACATTACACTATTCCGTCTATTTTTGTATATGTTTAAGAAGTTTCTACAGTTAAAATTTAAAAGCTATATAAAAATATTCACCGAGATAAGACTGGTTTTCTTTTGGTGGTAAAACCATGGATTAAAAGTATTTCTTTTGAAATTTTAAAACATACCAAAATCATATTTTAAAATGCCAACAGACTTTTAAAAGTTAAAATCATAAAAGCCATGCAAAGCTGCCCAGTATGTCACCATTCGTTGCAAAGAAGGTGTTAGGACTTGCTTGGCAATCTGTACCCAGACTAAGTGAGACAGAATACACACACAAGTGTGCGCCAGGCACTGCTTTCCCTGTGTGAACTCCTCTAACTTCATCATACGCAATGCCCTTGCCCAGAAAACCAGAGGAACACCCACACTTATCATTGAAGCCACAGGACCTACATCTCATACATTGAGGAACAGCAGCGTCAGTGCAACGCTGATCAGCTGCAAAGGAGAATTCCCAGTGTCATTTAAGGGCGGTAACCCTAGAAGCATCTCACTTAGGGCCCCTGGCATTTCTTTTTTGGTTGTACAGCTCCTGCGGACCCCTGTTTCTTTCTGATCCACAATGCTAGTGTTATCACTTGACATCCTATTACGGGCTACTTCTTCCTAGTTCAGTGATTGTCGTTACTGGAGAATGCTGGTCATGAGTAACCCAGGGAGACTGGCTGCCTTCTGAATACTGCCGTTCCTTCAGAGAACTGCGGTTTCACTCTTAGTGGATTTACAGTGCATTAGCTCAGGAGGGCTTTGCCCCAATGAAGGACTGCTGTTGAGGATTCATGCATTCCCTACCGAGAGCCTCCTTTATTCATTTATCAACTCCCTGAAGGCAGGAATTATGGCGAGGCACCTACGATATGATTATGTATGTATTCAATAAATTATAAAAGGCCGACTTTTCTGAATAACTTGTGTCAGGCCAGGGAACACAGGGTGACTCGGCAGAAGACGGGTGCGTAGCCAGGTGTGTGTCTTGGGCACTGTAGCTTGTATAACGTGAAAGGCTTTGTGTGTGCAACTTCGAAACTGGCAGTACAATTTTATGAATTACTTCATGGATGGTTTCAGTGATCATTACTCCATGAAACTACTGTATTCCAGAAGGCTAAGGGACTGAGGACCATCCACTGCTTCTATTTTGACAAATTCTTTAGATGGAGTCGTCAATTTGGGGTAGTCCTAACAAGCATGGGATCTCATGCAACAGGGACACACGTGAATCCCTCCAGGTCTCTGGTGAGGACGGATGGTGACCAGGATGAAGTTCATGCTGTTCAGATTTTATGTTGAGAAACATTATAGTTACATCTGCATTGCTGACTCCTGTATTTGTACATGATATTTGATCTTAACTATCTGTCAAATAAGCACCAAGGAAACTGTTTTAAAGGGTGGTGTTCACTCATTCCCAATTCTCACTGCCTATCTTCAAACGGCAATTTAGTCTGTTTTAAAAGCACCCCTCCAATTGAGGCTGATTCAAAAATGAGTTTTTTAAACCATTTTTATTTAATTTCTCAAAAATTCTTCTTTGGGCTCAGAGTGTCCATGGTCCTTTGAGCCTCAAAATAGAAAGTTTAAGGAAAATCTGTTTCTCTCTTCTTGAGTTTTTAGAATAGGATCTAGAGTGTTTTGAGTATAAAAATAAAATGCTTTCTCCTTTCTCTAGAAATCTTAAAGCTAACCATTCATCTAACCATAAAAATATCTATCTTCTATGGAGCTGTTTTAAAGATACATCCTGAGATTTTTAGCTTTGATTTAACAATGCCACAAATGCCAAATATCACATTAGATCTTGTGTAGCACCAAAAGAACTGTAAGTCATTTCAGTTGTACTATAAGAACTAAAAATAGCACTGAATGCTAATAAGGAAGCAGTATCTCTTTATTGCTCAGATGAACCAGTAAAGCATTAAAAGAAAAAATCATTCCTATTTTTAATGTAGCTCTGGTTCCTGTTTACACACCCTTGCACAGTTTGTCCCTTCTTTCCTTTTCTATTACCATCTTATTTTTCTAAACTAAAAAGCAAAAAAGTTGAACAGTTAAATA
Organism: Miniopterus natalensis; assembly: GCF_054644295.1. Classification (NCBI taxonomy): domain Eukaryota; kingdom Metazoa; phylum Chordata; class Mammalia; order Chiroptera; family Miniopteridae; genus Miniopterus; species Miniopterus natalensis. The sequence continues at coordinate 26,861,646 of NC_142096.1, forward strand.
AACCAAACAAATGCATAAAGCAACATAAATTTTTCCAAGTTAAATTCTTTCCGTTGAGACCTTTAAGAAATAGTACAATTTTAGATAGCTTCAGCATCCTGAATTAGCGATTGGGTTCCACAAAGTACCTCCAGTGTTGGGGGCTTATTTTCCTGAAAGCTCCAAAATTAATTTTGCTTTTAAATTTTTATCCATTACTATTTTCAATTTATAAGTAGATTTTAAAGGTATGAGAAATGCCTGCATCTTTGGTGAAGATGCACCCTAGTACACCTATGAGATCAACTGTACAAACTCCTAGTAATTGCTCTTCTACTTTGGATCAAAGAGTAGAATCTATCATGTTTAAAAAATTGCTACTTAAAGAATTAATCTTAGGCTAGAAAGAGTTACTAGAAGATGGTTCAACTCTTTCAGAAAGTGTGCCTAGTAACTCAGGATATGGTAATTACATTCTGAACTTACGGAATAAAAGATACGGTTTCGAATTCTGTCCACACTGGTCCTAGGTGGGCAGCTAAGCCTTCCCTGACAAGCCATTACTGAGAGGTGTGGTGGCCCAGTGAGGAGTGACACTGACAGTGTGAGCAGGTTTAAGAGAGTTTGTTGATCAATGTGAAAATCTTGCAAAGTATGCTCAACTCAACAAATCTTTGGGCGGTATCAATCAAAGGAAAGAAAAATACCCATTTTGGATTGCATAAACAATTCCTTATTTAGAATGCTAATATTACAGCCACAAATGGGGCCTGGATGTCACATAAAATGATTTCTCCCCATTCAACATCCTTGGTTTTTGGGAGAAAGCAGCTGAAAAACAAGAAGGGGCACTTGGTGTACAGGAGTGGCTGATTTCAAAGTCCCATGCTGGCCACTCACGAGAAAAGGGTTAACAGTAAGCTTAGAAAAGTACTCCCTCATCTGAGAAGAAAAAAAATATATACACTAAAATATTATTTCTTTTAGAAAATACTACTAGAAGTGTTATGTAAATCATGTGTACAACCTGTGAGATCCCAGGTTCCACTGCTTACCTTCCCCCTGACTAAAGTTATCAATGCCATCAATGACATATTACCTTCGCAATTTCATAAGGAACCTTCACGGGACAGCTGGCATGAAATGCCAAGTTTTACGAGTTGGGAGCAGCTCTGATGACAATGAAGAAATAATCTGGATTACTATGAGAGTCTGTATACACATGAAATACAAGTCAAAGCTCAACCACTGGCTGAATGATTTCAAAACAACAACAATCCAAACCTGTGGTGGAGCTAATCAGGTGGTTTTTTACTGATTAGATATGTGACACTCGACTGCTTTAATTTTCTCCTTTCTTAAGAGACTCCCTCTTTCAACATCATGAAAATAATAGCCAAGTACAGACTAAGAGAAAGAACCTAACCATTCCAAAGATTAGTTTTCACTGTGGCAAAAACCCACTGATCCCCAAACAGGGGACAACTGCCAAGAAGGGGTACAAAGGGGGAGGAAGGAGAAGAAAGCCAGGGCAGACCTGGCCAAATTGGCCTCCACACGCGGGGGCCCACGCAGTGCCAAGGAAATGGCTAAATCCAGTCACAAGAGCTATCTAGATTTCACTGTAGCCACTCTCCTCTCTCTCTCCTCCCTTGGGTTACAGCCCTTTTCTCAGGCCTTTGCCATTTCCTATCAGGAGCCCTGCAATAATCTCCTTTGCTATCAGATCGATCCTCCCACTTGGACTCTTCCAGCGGGTCACTCCCTGCTCTCGTGTTGCTCAGGGCAGCCCCACGCCCAGGCCCTAAACCCTGGCGCTCGGTGCTCCCCGAGGGCAGTGGGCCCATCAGAAGTCTAGATGGTATTCCTGGTGCGATGACTTCACAGATGTGCTTTCTTCCGCCAACTATTTAATTTTTCTCAGCCGCAGTTTCCTCATTGAAAAAAAAAGAAGGGACTAATTGGATAATTAATGGAAGACAGCAGCGTAAACTGTAAAAGCTGAACAAAGACATAGAGTTTTTATTACCATCTCAGCACATTTTCTGCAGCTCATCTTCTGCAAGCCTGATCCACTAAGTATCCTTTACAGATATGCAGGGTTTTTGGCTATCATTTCCCTACAGGGCTGTGCTCTGCTCCGACCTCTCCCTCTTCTGACCTCTCCCTCTTCTGCTACCTGGAACACACAGCAGTCACTACGGCCAATCCCTCCTCCGAACCCCAAAGTAAACACCAACGGCTCCTATGTATGGAGTGCCTCGGGGTAGGTTTCTAGGTGCTTTCCATTGTTTTACTAACAGCCCTGGGATGGTTCCCATCTTACAGATGGGAAGATTAAGTCAGAACAAGTGAGGCTTTGAGATGCAAGGTTTTCCCCTGAGGCCACAGAGCAAGGGACTCCCCAAGCAGGCAGGGGCAGGCGGTGAGTTGGTTGGGAAGCGGCAATGACCTGTGTGCGTTCCCCGTATTCCCGTTCACATGTATGAAGAAGAGAGATTAGGATTTCTTCAGTGAGGTAGCAGGAACATACGTTTCAGTGATACACAGCAGGTTCTCAAATAACATCATTTCATTTTAATGTTGATGAGAAAAAATCGACTCCTGGCCAGGGCCACTGTCTGTGTGCAGTTCTCATGTTCTCCCCATGTCTGTGTGGGTTTTCTCCAAGGACTCAGGTTCCCCCCACATCCCAAAGGTGTGCACATAAGGTGAATGGCGTGTCCACATTGTCCCCGTCTGAGTGAGTCTGTGTGGGTGTGAGTGTTGCTGCGATGGACTGGTGTTTTGTCCAGGGTGGGTCATGTCTGGGCCCTGAGCTGTCTGCCGGAAGAGGCTCTGGCCACTGAGACCCTGAACTAGACTCATCAGGTTGGAAAATCATTATCTTGTTTTTATCTGTCTTTCTTAAATGTCTGTAGAGTTAAGATTCAGTTCAGTGATTTATATTAGAAGTGTTTGGGTCTTTAGAAGTTTGGTGATGTTTTTATGATCAGAAATACGCTGTAGGATCTTAACTCTTATTTATATCAATTAGCCTGTGGTCAAACTGGTTTCCTAATGAGTTGTTTCACTTAAAGTGGCAGTTTCCAAGAACCACCAGGGACAGTAAGTGGGGACTTACTGTATCTCTGCCAGTCAGGAGGAAGGAGCTGGCAGTTAAAGGAGAGAGGGCACCTGTTGGGATAAGAGCAAAGAAAGGGATGAACAGGCCTCATCCAGCTGGAAATCCCTCTGATAGCCCAAACCACTGTTTTTGTGTTGAGAGTTTAGACTCCATGTCATTCTCCGGCATCCAAAAGTTACACTTGGACCATAAATTATCTCACTATTTTGATCTAACCTGGCACTGATATACAAAGAAGAAAAGAAAACCAAAGATCTATTTATCCTTTGGAATTGAACTGTCTACTTGTCGCTCTCAACACACCTGCCACCCAGCCTCTGGCCATCTCTACTCTGCTGGGATGGCCAGAGCCATCCGGAGGGTTGGAAAGTGTACTTTGGTTTTCATTCATTTGTCAAATACTTAACTGAGAATTGTGGCTGCCATGGCCACCTTCCACCAAAATCCATTCTGTTTCCTCCTGGGCTCACAGCAAGGCGACATTCCCCTGCCTCCCCTGTGCTGGGCTGGGAGAGCACAGGTGTGCCCCTTCTCAGCCTGGCCTAGAAGGCCCCCCATTCGTCCCCTCCCTGCTTTTTCTCCCTTGGGCTGCAAAACTTATGAAAATGACTAAAGAAGCCTCAGAAGCTACATGGTGAAACGACACGACCTTATAGGCACCACCAAATGTTGTCCAAACCGAGTAATCTGGAAGATCCAGATTTGGCCTACAGGATATGGTCTGTCCATCTCTGACCTAGAACTTGGGTCTAGACTTTTAAAAACCAAAGGAAGAATTAGCATTTTTATCTCTAGGTCCTACTTATTATTGCATGACACCTGAAAATTGGATGAAATTCAAAATGGGAACTATAAATAAAGTTTCATTGGGATACAGCCACATTTGTTTGTTTGCATATTGCCTGTGGCTACCTTAGCTGAGTAGTTCTGACAGCAGCCAGCCCCGCAAAGCCTGAACTATTTCCTACCTGACCCCCTACAGAAAAGGTTTGCCAACCTGCCGTCTGGAGATTCCACGAGAGAGATCATTCCGTTTAAGTGACCAGACCCTCTACAGTCCCAGGAGGACACTGGGTGTCTGGCTGCATGGTGCTGTGCTGAAAGTTCAGCATCGTCATCAGTCATCACGGAAGGAGGCCATCCCTCAAAAGATTTGGGAGCTTAGTGCTGCCCCCTAAAACAGGGTAAGAACAGCAATCTTTACTGGCTAACTGGAGTGTTCAGATGAAATGGGCTAGATTAACTGCTTTCAAATTTTTCTTTTATCAGTGTACTGAATGATCCCAATATTATACTCAGTAGGGAGGTTTAGTTGATTTAAACTCACTATGACAATTGAGATCCTTGTAGAAGCCTGCTGTGTTATAAAACAAATGTCCAGGCAGCAGACATATGATCAATAGGTGATATACACTGATCTGATTATTGGGTTATTGCTATAATAAGACACAGTGTGGGGCCCTTCAAATTCATGACACAACCGAAGTCTTTCTTTACCCCAGCTTTACTGACATATAATTGATCCGACTTAATTCTTAAAACAGTTTTGCAAGTCAAGAAGCCAGGTTTATGGATGAGGAAACAGGCTCAGTAGGAATAAATAATTTCCCAAAGGTAAAAAATAACAAAAAACCCTGAGAAGTCAGAGCTTGGATTTGAGTCTACATCTATTTGAATTTGAATCAGATCGTTGTCATATACTTCATAAATTTGAAGACACTACCACATTTTACTTTCTCACTGGCTACTATGCCAGATTCAAGGATTTGGCAATCAAGGTTCAATTACATTAAAATATAATTAATATTTATTTTATGCCAGTCATGGTGCTTGTGTTTTTCACATTTGATCTCTAACCTCTTCCGAGCCTCAGTTTTCTCATCTGTAAAATGGGCTTAGCAGTTTCAGAGCATTAATGTTCACTTAAATGGGCACATAGGAAATTCTTAATAAGTAGGACCTAGTTAAAAATGCTAAGCTTTATGTTGGCTTAAGTGCTCATGTTTAGGTTTTTGTGTTAAAATGGGGCACATACTAGGCCAAATCCATATGAGCAACAAGAAAAGAAATGTTAGAGCAGTCAAGCCACTGAGTCTAGGTATGTTGGGGAGTCCTCCCACAGAGGGGAGTCATGCTTAGGGCATCAGCGCATTACTTATTTGGAATAGAAATCTGGGGTACTTGCTTTGATATCATAACTGTATTATATTATCTATTTATTTTATTTTATTTTTGAGAGGCCTTTAATTAAAGTTGGGGACAGTGAAAGAAGAAAGGGCCTAGGATAGAAGAAGCACCAGCAAAGAGACTAGGTGGGGAAAGAGCCTAGGCTGGGCTGCTTTGGCTCACTAAGAAGTCAGAGGAAAGGGGACCTTGGGGACAGGTTCAGGGGGTTAGCCCAGGAGGAGCTGCCACTGCCCATTGCTCCCTCAAGTCTCCTAGAGTTTAGGAAATGCAGGCTTGTGGGGGAAGGAGAGGGGAAGGGAAAGGTGTGAGCATGCTCCAGGGAGGGAGAGTGTGCTCTATTTTTTTTTTTTTAACAGGAGAAAGTCAAAGTTTAATATATGTGCATGGGAAATTCACATAGGCACCATGATTCCATGAAAATTCCAAAATATATTGTCTATTTCAAAGAGAGCACCCAATGAAAAAATCAAGACTACTTTCCTCAGTGAAACTGGGGAATCTGGATGTAGTTTGAAAGCAATCTCTAAAAATGCATTAAACAAAGAAAGCTGGGACAGATATTAACAACAACCTACTTTTCCTGCTAATATGCTGTTTCTCGTCTCTTCCCAGCCAAGCCTGCCCTGGACCCAGCACCCTCCTTTAGTTCCCATCACCTTTGTTATTAAAACAACACTTCCTTATAACACCCAACATGCCTGCTTCCCAGGGCTAGGATTACACGGAAGGCGGGCCATTCTCAAACTTTTTTTGTACATAGTGCTGGAACATGCCCTAATTTTGCATTTTATCAACCAGATCCTGTGTCCCCTTACTGAATGGCCTACTCATTGAGTTGCCTAAGCTACTGTGACTAAGCTACTTCTCAAGTATCTGGTTCCCATGGAGACAGAACAGCTATCACATTGTCAGGCATTCATTTCTTTCTAGGCCTGGAGAGTAAGGCCCAGCCTTCCATGCTCTCCTTGACAGTGCTCAGGAACACCATGAAACCTGTGCTCCAAGAAAAAAGGTTTGCTCCTGAGCTGCTTTAAGACTTCTCAGCCCCAGGGAGCCAAAAGGATACAGGATGTTCTGATCATCTTTGTTATTATTATTGTCAAGATGAATCCTTGTTGAACCACAGATTTTTATAAGGCATGACACTCAGATTTGAGAGCAAATCCTGCCTGACTCCAAAGCTCTCTAATGAGGAGAACATTAAGCAAGCTTTCTTGCATGCTTCAGGCTATAATTTAGTTAGCAATTGTGTCTTCAAAACCTGCTTGGAACAGGAGACACAGGCTGACCTTGAGCATCCAGCACAAAGAAGGTGCTCAAAAAACATTTAAGGAGAAATCAAGCTAAGAGTGTCTGAGAAGCTTGTGATCCTGGGCTGTGCACTGTCGACTCCAACTTGGACGTCTCTAGCCCTGACCATTCCCCGGGCTCACCTCTGCCTCCTTTCCTGGGTCAGGTGGATGTCTAATAGACATCTCAAACTTTTCCAACACCAAACTTTCCATTTCCTTTCCAAATCAGTTCTTCCCCATCTCAACACTCTCATAAGACTATTCTCCCAGTTGCTCAGAACACCTGGCAATGATCATTTTATTCCTATTACTTATTGCCAACCAATCCAAATCATTTCCAAATCCAATTTCTCTCCCTGCAATAGAATCTAGAATCCAATCAGCTCTCTCCATTTCTATTGCTAGTTCATCAGATCACTGCCAAAACCTCCTCTCTTCTCCCGTGCCTCTGCGCCTGATTCTCCACACACAGCCAAAGACATCTAAAAATCCAAATTGGATCTGTCATGTCCTCTCTTGAAGACCTTGAATGACATCCTATGGCATGTGCAATGAGATCAACTCTCCTGACCATGGCTGCGTGGCCCTTTGTCCATGCTCTCATCTCTCTTGACTCCGCATTACCATTACTAAGCTGGGCCATAGTGCCCTCTTTATCTCTCAAACATCAAGCCCTTTTCTGCCTCTGCACTTGCTGTTTCCTTTGCTCAACACCCCCCCCCCCCCCCCCCCCACTTTTAAGCACAGGGCCTCTTGAGGGTCACAGGGCCTCTTCAGGTCTTTCTGACCTCAGGCTCAAAGTGCTGTTCAGAAAGACCTTCCCTAACTAGGCTTTCTACATTTGCTTTCTCCCAAACCCCTTCAACTTATAAATAAGTTTACATTTAAATATCTCGAGTTTGGCTTTTGGAAATTATATGAGATGAAACTTTTTATCACCTGCTCTAGAATGAGAAAATTAAACAAACTAACAAAATATCATTTGATGAAGCCTCAAAATACTAAGGGTTGACACTTTTAAAAATAAAACTCATGGTATTTGTAATGTTTCCTTTGGATATTTTGAGAATCTGAAGGAAAAATTCTAGGGAACCAGAAGTTTCTAGGTTAGGCATGAATTCCATGTGTAAACTAATAATTTATGGTCAAAGATTGACATGAAGTCAATAGGTCATGGAATGTTCACCACCTCGCTTTAAGTTGGCCCCTCTCAATGGCCACAAAGAACTGATCAAGACAATTCTGTGCATCAATTTGGCCCTTAGTGAGAAAGCTTTTAAAGACTTGAGATTTTCTGGATGGTTTTCAAATGCTGGTTTTCTACGTGCATGCTCTTTCCGACACTTCTGTGTGGGTTCCAAGGGCCACTTCTCTTCCACAGAAGTTAGTTGTAGGGACATTATAATGCTTTAGTTAAGATCTTCCAGATTCCTCCTACTGGTTACATGTTGATGTTTCAAGTATTAATCTTTAATTAGTAAAAAACAGGAATATCCCTATATCTAGTAAATAAAAGTATAAGTAGAGTATTAATATAAAAAATTAATACAAAAAAACAACAAAGCAAATATTTATCCAATCCTTATTATACTAGCCTCATAGTAGACTTTCTTAGAATGACTGGTTCTATGGTTTTATTTTTATAATCTGAATTTTTGTTAATTGTCATCTTCTCTCAGAAATTTAACAATGAGATGGGACATAATTGTGTTTTACAGATACCTTATTTCTGGGCAGAAATTCAAATGGTGGAATATTCTTATTCTTACAAATGTGTATTTTTTCCAGCCTTTTAATTTTTGGATTAGGCATTTCTTTAGGGTTAGGAAAAGGAACACTGTACTGTGAAGCTCAATTGATAACCCCTTACTTTCACCTCCACAACTGCACCTGCATAGCATGCACTCAATTATATTTATTGAAACAACAAATACCTGGATGGAATCCATGATGACAACATGCACATTTTATGGGTGTCAACTTTCACACTAAATTGTGACACCCAGAGTCACCAGACATAAGAATTCCGTTTCTAAGGTTCCAAACCAAGAGATTTAAGAATCTAAGACTTGTAATATTATCTCTTTAAAGATTTTAAAAAATTAAAATATCATATTCACAGAATAATTTCAGAAATTACCAGTAGTCACTTTAAATAGCACACTTTTTGAGTGGGAAAGGTTTATGAATCCATCAAGCAATATATCAAAAAAATTTCCAAGGTTTTGGAAAACCCAACTGCAAAACATTGGAACTGAAGGTCTATTCATGTAAGGTGGTCTACGTTACTTTTTACCTACGACACCAAGATAAGTATTGTAACAACTCGAAGATAGAGTACTGGTCCTATTGTCATTCAGTGACCCAGTATTACATACCAGTCACATAAATTTAGCTCCATGGCAAAGGGACTTATAAAGACATTCATAACAAGTGCTTTGAAAATAAAATACTAATATTGCTAATCACTGAAAACAATAGCAAGTGAATATGTGCTCCATTAAATATGTTGTAAATTAAAAAAATAAAAGGGCATGGCAAATAAAAAAAAATACAACCCAAAAGATCTATGTCATCTATACATTTTAGTATTTCATCCTAGATTAACATTTCAATAACTTTTATTTACTGGGGTCTGAAATAAGAATGAATTAAATTGCATAAAGTTTATCTCATTTTTAAGGACCTAAAAAAAAAAATCTCCTTTTGTTCATTTACATGTTTTTGCCTTATGTATATATCTGATGATATAAACCCATCAAGTTATTTTCCTTTTTAGATTTTAAATTTGTTATTTAAAGTTTAACCAAATCCCCATTCGTACAAAAAATTCAATTCTAGGCCTTGTTACTCTGAAGGGAAAAAAAATTGCCTCTTAGTACTCACCCGCCCGTATCTGTTGGCGTAGGACCCAGTAAGCAAGGAATGGAAAACGATGATGGTCTCGTCCAAGTCCCAGATGAACACCCTCTACAAAGGAAGGACCAAATCAATGCCTCTTTCTCTTGCTGGAGAAGCCTTATTATTCAGTTAACTTCAACATGAATAGTAGTCTTGAAATGGGAGACAAATAAAAACTTACCAATCTGAATTTACTAATTTTTAAAAATACAACTATTCAAAGTGTATCTCCCAGCTTTTCTTCAGCTGTAACCTCAGATGACATACAAGGGGATAATTCTATTAGCAACATCAATATCAATATAGGAGAGAGATATAATCTATGTCCTGTCTACTTCTGGAACAGGTTCTCAGCCCCATTATGAAAAAATAAAAAATGAGCTAAAACTAGTCTGTTTATAACTTCTGAGACAAAGAGGGGCAATTGATTAAAAAATCATTCAACTTATCTTTCCTTATCTCTGCTCTCTGTTCAGTAAGAAGTGTTAAAAGAGCTGATCTTATGTTTTATTTTTATCAAGCCAAGAATTTTAAAAATTGCACAGAAAAACTAAAACTTTATATCATCTATTCACCTAATGTTACCTATTGGGCAGTTATCAAATGTCCGGGTTATATATTGCTCCTATTTGGTTTTCTTATGATTAAGGATAGTTAATAACTTAAGCACACACATCACTCCTGCTCTTGACACACCCTTGGGGTATTTGGAACTGGATTTGAAGAACTCATTTCTAAACGGTCTTTGAGATACCACAAAAGGCCTCAAGCCAGCTTTTCTTCTTTCCATTCTCACTCACGCCAGTACATATTCATATAGGTTCTGCTGAAAATTTTCACCTTTTCGGCCAAAATAATCATGTTTTCCACCATCACATTTCCACTTTGGCAAAAAACAGAAACTTAATTGCAGCGGATTCAAGGCTATGAAATCTACCAACCCTTTAAGGTTTTATATAATCGCTCCTGCCTTTGAACTCCACCAAAACACATCTCATAAGATGATGGCCACTTCAGTTTAGAACATTCCAGGTTTTCCTTTCTTAACGTACATAAGTACATGCATGTCTTTAATTACTTAATTGAAATGACAATGATATAAAGCACTATAAGAGAATTTTGTTCAAGTAGAATTATATCATTCACTATACTTCCTTAAAGAGAAATTAGCAGATACTTTACCACATAGCTAAAATGGAAGAAGAAAGAGAAATAATTGCTTCACCTATAATTAATACAGAAGAGAAAATAATGCTTTACTTATAGTTACTATGGAAAAGAAAGCAGTAGCAAAAGCGTCTGGGTACCCTGGTCACTGGCGTTGACAATGCAGGTATATGGAACCATCATTTGGCTCCTAAGATGCCTTGCTATTTCCTTGGGTATTGGCAATGACATACCTCCAGATCAGAGTCCGGGGGAGGTGAAGGGTTATTGTTTCTTCGGCCTCGACCACGTGACTTCCCATCTGAACCTCGACGTAATCGATCAGAATCCGAATCTTTAATGGGCGTTGATGGGCTATGGATGGTGCTGTACTCTGTAGACAGACAGGAAGAGCTTTCATCTTGGTTTTACGTGTTGCCACAATTAACCTTGTTTTAATTCATGGGGAAGTCTGAAGAGCTGAACACACTTCACTCTGCTCAAAGTCTACATTACCTTCTGCATCGGCAAATAATTTATGAGATATTTGATGCCAAGGCTTGTTTTGAAAATATATGTGATCAGAAATGACTAAAATTTAACTGAAGATAACAGGTCGTACTCAGTTGCCTAAATTTTCTTTGTGCTTCTCTATGATTAGATAGTGCTCCCCTAGCCCCCCACTTCAGCGCTTGTTTCCGTCACTCCACGGACAGTGCCTGGCCATACTGAGAGGTTCACACATGAGCCGTACAGCCGCTCTCACACCTACAAAAAGGCTTCTGAAGGTCCGTGGAAAGAAATGAAAAGAAAAATCAGCTCTGTGGCAGGGGAAACAATCACTAGACAGAGTTTTTTGGGAAATTAAAAAATCTCCATTTCTCCCTCATTTTATGTGAGATGAGAGCAGAGATATATGGGCAATACCCGCGCTCTATACAGCATTCATCACAGGTTCTTCCTATGTCTTACTGTCTTTGAACCAAAAATCCCAAGCTAGGCAGCACATTAACATTACTCATCTGGGTAACTCAGAGAAATCACAGAAATAATCACATAGAAACCACAAAATAAAGAACCACCCCCAAGCAGCTCAGAGGAATGGCTGGGCAGTTGTGGAGTTGGGCGGAGACTCTTACCCTATTTCCAGAATGAATAAACCATTTACTCTCACCCATTAGGTACATTTTTTTTCTTAGTCCATCTAGTTCGCATCAGACAACGTCTACCTCCCCAAATTCCAGATGTGCCAGTGTGCTGGCTTTTCCCAAAATCTTGGCCAGATTTCTCTGCTAGATATGGGTTGGAATCTCACAATCTAATGAGGAATGATCACTCTCACTGAGACATTGTTGATGTTACATTTCACCAAACAGAAAACTACGGAGAACAGGTGAAGGCCTTTATTACTGTACTATCAACCCCAACCCTACCAACAGGCCATCCATGCCTCAAACCATGTGGTCTCAGTATTACTTCCACGTTTAAGCCTTAGGAGTCAGGGTAAATAGGAATGGACTTTGACAGAATAAATTCCATTTCTAAATCACGTGAAACAGCCCTATACCTTTGTTTAATTTGAAACCTAAATAGATGGCTGTCAGTTTTAGAGGAGGCTTTTCATAGTAAACAAGGCAGCAAACTTCCTCGTGTAAACAGGTCACGTGATCCTCACACCCAGAAACCGCTGTGATGACTTACAAGTCCCTTAGTTAACTATGGGAAGAAAGTCTCATACAATGCCACTCACTGGGTCCATTTATGTAGTTTCCTGGGATGCATTTTTGAGCTAACTCATAGGACTGTGAGAATACAGTGCTGGCTGGTCAAAGTTAAATGTTCTCAAAATTTACGTTAGATCATTTCTCTTGCAGAGAGAGATAACTCTGCCATCCTCTCTCCTCTCCTCAAGTTGTTCCAAACCAAGCACCTCCTTTCTATGTTTTATAGAGAATTAGGAGCTTCAAATGAATATATTTTTTAAGGAGTTCACTGGATTCAAAGTTGTGAAGAAAAAGTCTTGACCTTCCTTTTCTTTACATATTCTACAATCTACATCTCCAGAACCTAGGTGCCACCATTTTAAACAGAACACATGTGACTCTCTTAACTAGTTTCAGAACACACCATTTACTTTGCAACCAGCACCGCTGGCATCAAATTTAACCTGTGCTTTAAGTACTTGACTACAAAGTCTATCTTGTTAAAAAATATATATTTTTATTGATTTTTTTTTTTTTTTTGAGAGAGAGAAAGGGAGAGAGAGAGAAACATCAATATGAGAGTGAAATATCGATTGGCTGCCTCCTGCACACCCCCTACTGGGGACTGAGCCCGAAACCCAGGCATGTGCCCTGGCTGGGAATCGAACCTGTGACCTCTCTCTGTACCCAGGATGATGCCCAACCAACAGAGCCACACCGCCAGGAGCTGCAAAGGCTATCTTGAATTGTGAGTTCTACAGCTTTGGGAAGTTCATTTTGAGAAGAAGCTATAGGACATCAGGCAATGTACCTTATCACAATATGTCTTTTGCCTTGACTTTCAGATAGCTTAGGGTTAACTTTGTCCTCAAAATTTATCTTACCTAGATTTTCCTAGACTAGATTTCCCCCTATTGTTGCCCAGTCCTTTATTTCTTTGTGTTTCCTTCTGTACCCCTGTTCTAAAAACTCAATTAAATCTTTAAAAATGTATTCCATCTCAATTTTTTTAGAAATGAAAAGGTTATAATTAAATTGATTACTCACTTCTGTAACCTTCCCACCCTCCACCCAAATAAACTCAATGAGCAAAGTATACAGACAGATTTTAAAATCACCTTATCTAAAGTTTTTCCAGGTAGGAAAAAAAGCCCTAAAAGATGGACAATCTGACACCTTCAAATATTAACACACACACAGTTTATACGTCTCAACTTCTTAGAAGGAAGATGAAATTTAAATGATGCAAGCTAGTTTTAAAAAAATCTCTTCCTCTTTGTTCTATGAGGTAGGATTAAATGCATCTACTCTCCTAATCAGCTTTCCTAACTCTAACTTCTCCTTCCTCCTACTAGTGCAAAACAACCCAACAAATAATTTAATCTTCTAATGCACTGACATCTCATGTTTCATTAAAATCCTCTCCAAATTGTTCAACTTTACCCCCACTGAGATAATGGATGTGCAAGTACTCAGAAGAGCATTCATTCCATTTCACAAACATTGGCTGAATGCTCACACTATTCCAGGCACTGTACCAGGGAGGAGCTTGAAGCCTAATGATGAACCAAAGAGATATGGTTCCTGCCTTCTTGGACATTAAAATTCAGAGGGAGGTACTGATTCATGAGAAAAACGAGAGATTATAAAACAATATGGAAAAGGTTGTAACACGGGAAAGGCAGAATGCTAGGAGAGCACTGAGGAAGTCCACACGACTCAGATTTACAAGGTTGTCGAAGCTTCCTGAAGGTGGAGAAAAACTCACCAGTGAAAAGGGAATTGAAATGTGCTCCAGGCAGCCACATGGGCTTATAGGGAGGTGAGGGGGGGAGAAAGAGGGAGAAAGAGATTGAAGAACTGGGAGGGGGGATCAATCTGACCTGAATCTATAGAGGAGAGTACAGAGAAGCGGGGGAGAGGGCAGCGGGGGGGGGGGGGGGGTGGGGGTGGCAAAGAATTCAGTGAGAGAGAGATGTGATCAAATTTCCATTTAGATAGAAGACTCAAGCTCCAGTGTGGCCAGGGTACTGGAGACAAGTGAAGACTAAAAAATGGAGCCCAGCATAGAGGATAATTCAGTTAACTCAGGTCAGGGATACTGGTGGCCCGGACACAGGGAGTGGGGACAGGGAGGGTTAATGTTTTGACGTGTCATTAGGAGGGCAAACCAGTTGGAGAAGGAAGGAAGAAGCCAAGTAGGGTGCTGAGGCTTGCGGGGTGGCAACTGGGCAGATGAAAATACAAGGTATGAGATTTAGGAAGAAGAATGGAAGAATGCAGATGAGGCCTCAGGTTTGTCCTCTGGACATACTGGGGAGTCTGTGGCATTCATGTCCAGTGGGCTGTTAGACTGCTTTGAAGCTCAGGAAAGAGACGTGGTTTGGAAATTGAGAGCGATATAACTTAAGGAATGGGTATAATTAAAAACATGCAACATTATAGGAGAGATGGGCAGAGATAGATGGGAGGGGTGTGAGAAGGAAAACCTAGGTCAGTGTACCACAGAGGAAAGAGCATGGAGAGAGAGTGATCGGTAACTTCAGAGCAGCAAGAGCTAAGGTAAATGAAGAGCGAATCCAAGAGTGTTGTAGATTTAGTCAAAGAGGTCTTTGGTATATTTGGCAAAAGTATAGACTTAAGAATTATTTGGGAGGTAGATTGATGAGATAAAAATGGACAGCAGAAGGTAGAAGAGTAAGAGCAGGGGTTAAAACCCTTGAAATGTTACTGATGACCCTGTAATGGCCAAAATACAATCATTTTTAATAGATTTCAGAGAGAGGGAGAGAAACTTCTATCTCTTATATTCCGCACACACCCTGACCGAGGGTCAAACCCACAACCTGGGCATGTGCTCTGATGGGAACGGAACCTGCCACCTTTTGGTGCATGAAACGACACTCCAACAAACTGAGCCACACCAGCCAGGGCGCCAGCCCTTGCTTTTCAGTCCTCAGTCGTATTTGGCCTCTCTGTGGCTGTGCTGACCACGAGCTCCTTTAAACCACGTACAGGTCCCTGTCCTCTGCTCATCCTGCGCCTCCCACAGTCTTTGTCAGTCTCTTTGGAGCTCTCTTCCTCTGCCCGAAACTTTAATATTAGTGTTCTCTATGTCAGTGATACTCCAAGTGCTGATCTAGGACAGAATAAGGAGTTTGCATCCAGATGTTAATTAATGCAATCCTTCCTTCATCAAAAGTCTTGCTCAGATGGAAAGGGGAAAGTCAGCTAAAGTAAACAGCGGGCTCAGTGATGCCGTTGATTACATTCCAGGGCAAATCCCTGTGTTCTCCTGGACTAGGAAGAAACTGTTAGTGGACAGGCGGCCAGTGGCCGGACTGTATTTGAAGGGCAGGGCACTAGTTTTCGCTGTGGTCCTCTCATCTCACTATAAGCTCTCGGTGGTTGGTAGTATTTGTAGGAGGGGTTTCAACGATAACGTCCAGGTTGATGATTTTAAAGCTTTACCTCGTGATCTCCTGACCTGACCATTGTGCTGTTTGCTAAACCTCTCTGAATATTCTGTGAACAGCACAACTAAAGTTGTCTCAGACGGAATTCTCCTCCTCTGTTAACAAGCCTGATTAGCGGTACCAACATCTACCCAATTTCCCAAGCAAATCACATCAAGACTAAGTTCTGTGGCTTTTATCTCCTAAATACTTTTGTTCTAACTCAAGCTCTCACTACCCCTTGGTTTCATTCTTGGAAATGGCTGTTTCCAAGCTTACCACCCAGAGCCTTTCAACGATCGTCTGTACCACCATCACCGAGAGCTTAGAAACCCCTCAAAGCTCCAGGCTCCCAGTATGGAACAGGAAGGGCCATCTGTATTTCAGGACACCAAACTAGGGACTCAAATGCCACTTTTCAAATCTTGATCTCACTACTTATTAGTAGTGTGATTTGTGCAAGTGATTTGCCTTTTCTGAGACTCAGTTTCATTTTCTATGAAATGGGAATAAATGAGATAACATAAAACTAATGTACAGTAAAGGTACTTAGAACGATATGTGACACTAACACCCTATGATGTTAGCTACCCTGAGAAAAAGAAAAGTCCCACCGAGTTGCTCCGTGACAACCTGATCTCTAACAGATCCCTCCCCTTCATGGTCTGCACTAGGGACAGACACACCTGGTGTTCTTAGTTGGCTGCAAGTGCCAGGCTGTTTCAAGACTCTGCACATTCCGTTTCCTTTTCTTAGGAAGCCTTTTCTCAATGCAACTCCCTCCCCCAATTTGTAAAATTCCTTTGAAAATCCCTAAAGATCAAGCTCAAGTACCTTATTTGTGAATTCTCCATTTAAATCTTGTTTCCTCCTTTGTAATTACATTTATCCCTATCATAGGGTTATATAAATTTTGCAATTATTTATGTTCACAGTGGATAATGTATGATTTGGTTGAATTATTTTGAGCAAATGTCCATCAGTCCTGTTCTTGGAGGGCAGAACTGGTGGTATGCTTTGTATTTTGAAAGCACAGTACGCATCTAGAGTGCCAGGTAGACATTTAAAGAAATCAGTGACGGAAGGAATGAGTGTTTCTCATGTTTAGTCCTTATACTATTAAATCTATGAAGATGATCTATTATTATTTCTATTAGCTAGCCCGAATATTTTCAAATGGAAAATAGCTGTTACTTTTAAATCTTACTTAAAAGGGAATGTTTAAATATTCAGTCTTAAAGTATTAAACTTTATACAAGATCATTAAAATTTTACATTTATAAATACTACTAAATCATTCCATAAAGCCTTCAATATTAAAAAGGTAAACAGAGAACTGGAACTCAGAAGATTCCACCCAGTTCCTCTTGGTTTCTCTAGTTCCCCTGAGCTCACAAGTCTTACTCGAGCCTTGGGGAAGTTACCTCTGTATATTTCAGTCCTCGGTCTCCCGGTTTGTCCAACTGAGGTCAAGATTTTATATTCCTTTGCTAATATATGATTGTTTTAATTTCTTTGCATATTTGCAGATACTTTTCCAAGCCTGATAGTTCTTCAAATTATGTTGATATGTCCTTAAATCATGCTTTCCTTCACAGAAGTTTTTGATTTTTAGGTAGTCCTGCTTGCACAGCATGAAGACCTGGTTGAGATTTAGGGATAAGTGTGCACATTTATTTTAAGGGTAGCAGGGAGTTTCTGCTCTAACTTTACACTCTTGGGACTACATCTGCCAGTGGTAGATGTAAAGGAAGCAGGATACAGGGCTTGTGCTCTGGGAGGGCTCATTTCTAAGTCTGAGTTGAAAGACTCCTCCCCGCAAACAAATAAGTAACCTGACTCCTTGTGGGGAGGAAGCATTTGTCACATGTATGACATTGGGTTGAAGCCAGGGCAGCTACTGTCTCTGGCTGGATCCTAAGTCTACCTATGCTAAGACAATACCAATTACAAAAGGAAATGCAGAGCTTTGGGGAAAATCCTTATAAAGATTATCTGAATTTAGTGAACATGGTCATCAATAATAATACTCTATTTGTTGCTATGGGAAACTCAGATAAAAAGAACAGGGTATATTACTTCCTTAAAAGCAGAATTACCATGTTTGAGACTCAAGACTTAAAGTACATGGGACAATTATACAAGTGAGCGTGAAGATGACGACAGACAGCAATCAACACCCAGGCACCCCCAAACTTTGAGACTCTCAAAATCAGCAGAAGTATATGCAAAAGTCATCATCGGGCGGCATATCAAGTCAAAGTCAGGAAGTTTGAAAGAAAGAATGCTGAGAGCTTCGTTCTGATTTGATGAGGAAAGGATGCCATGGTTTTCCCCAGGAGTCAGATGCATCAAGCTTGATGCCACTGGCAGAAAGAATCCAATACACCCACTGGGTATATTTCTGTTTATAATTTTTAAAATTTGTTTTTTAATGGGGAAAAACTGCTCTGTAAAACTAAGTTAACTGCTTTAAGGTAAATAAGTGAGATTGCATCTTATTCCAGGGATAGATTATATAATCAATACAGAAGGTAAAAACCACACATAATCACAATTACCCCCAAATTCTCCCAATCAGCGGTACTATGGGAGGCAAAGGCAGTGAAACCGACCTGTAGGACGGCAGGATATGGGTCAAAGGCCATGATGACACACGGAGCCAACTTGCCCACACTATTTAATTTTATTTTTTTTGGTCTGTACACTCTAATGCAGTGGTCAGCAATTTTTTATTTTTTTTTTGGCAAAGAGTTGGATAATAAATATCTTAGGTTTTTTGGCCATATGACAACTCTGCTGTTAGAGCCCCCAAACCACTAGACAATTATGTTACTGAAGGAGTGCAACTGTGTTTCAAAAAATCTATTTACAAAACAGATCTGGCTTATGGGAACATAAAATCGTAAAATCATGTTCATTAAAGTAACTGTATTGTATGCATCTCCATGGTGACTATGGGATTCAAGTGACTGCCACCTGACTTCTCTGGGTGCTGCCACTTCTTCAAAGCTGTCATAAGCATTACGTGTTAAAATCGTGTGGTAAACATAGTAATGGAAACATGTTGCTGAACTAAGTGGAGAGAGGTGTAAAACAAAGGGCTATTTTTTGGAGTTGCTAACAAGTAGAAAAAGAATTTAATATGCACTTTGTAGAAGGTCCTATCCTGGTGGTCAGGGAGCTGAGCCATCATGATACCACAATGTATCTACCTTGAACACGCCAACAAGGCAAGACAAGGGTAGCACTTTGTTTTCTCCTGAACACAGTAACACGATGTGCAAGACAGAGTCTCCTCGGGTGGATACAGGCGCCGGACACATACGTCCTGGGCACGATTTTGGGTGCTCATCTCTAATACCATGGCCAGTTGCCGGCACCAAGCCTAACAAAACTGCAAGACAGGCACTGTTCCAGGTGCGTGGCCCTGGGGACACTGGCCACCGGGCTCTTTGTAGTTGACTGAATCTGGAGGTCACAAGTGCAAGCAGGCAAGCACACCAGTGACACCAGATAACGAGCTGTGTTTCTGAGCAAAGAAAAACTGAAAGGCCCTGCCACTGCCCAGTCCTGCTGTTCGCCATGTGGGGGCATGGGGAAATTTAGGTGAAAGGGCAAAGAAAGGGGCACTGGGCCTTTCCCACAGAACACTTAGATTTTCCTTGACTGACAGTGACCTCTCACGATTGAATCTGACGACTGTTCCTCCCAGGCCACCCCCAGGCTGCGGACGCTGCGTCTCCACGGGTCCTTCTCTCCTGTAAGGCCAGGAGGGGCAAGGGCAGCCTGGGTCCAGCCTCTACAGTCAGAGCGCCTCGGAGCTGAAAGCCGAAATTCCTGTCACTCTCCAGACTAAAGAAATTCCCGGGGTGGCTTAAGCCTCGCACCTGAATTCTCGCGCGACAGAATGTTATACTGTGGAAACGAAATGCTCACACCAGAGATGTATATGTATATGCATCGCTCCTTCAGATCAATTTCTTTTTTTCTTCCTCAATAAAGGGGAATAATGCTGGAAAATGTCTTTAACTAGATCTTTATGTATTGTTTCTTAAAAACAATCTTTGACATGAATCAATGCACAGCAGCTACAAAATAGCTCATCTCCTTGCTTGGACCTGATTTCCCATTCGTGCACCCTTCAGTCCTGGAGCTTTGGGAATGAATAGGGAAGCTTTTCTTATGCCATATTTTTACAAAATGGTCATTAATGCCACACTATACTGAAGATGGCCTGCAACCTCAGATATAATTGAGTTTCACTTTTTCCCACCTGCCCTCTCACCACTGCGATTTGTGAAATTCTGACTCAGGAGATGCCACTCATGAATGTTTTGACCATAAAGGTTTCTAAATGGCTCGGAGCATTTTCCACTCGCTTTCTTAGAACTCATCTGTGTGAATCTGTGGAGATGGCAGCTGTTTGGATTTGATCTTTCTTGAACTTCTGAAAGAGAAATCAATATGCAATACTTCCTTCTTAGGGAGTGGTGCCTCCAGCCACTGCCCCTGGTCTGCTGACCGCTGTTGATCAGGCCACTCTGGCCATGGCCAGCTCCACGACGTGTGACCTATGCAGTTACACAGGGCTGCATGCCCAGATGGGCCCTGCACTTGGTTTAATCTCTGCTGTGCTGTCTGGAATTCCTTTATGAACAAGGGGCCCACATCTTCGTTTTACACCGAGGCCCTCAAATTATGTAGCCGGTCCTGCCTCTAGCATCACGAACAAATCTCTGAGCATAAGCTACCTTAGGATTACATGGTAAACCTGAGCACCTACTCTGTGCCAGGCAACGCGCTAAGCACTGACACTGTAGCTGAGCCGAA